>NC_141156.1:94886403-96165903 GCF_053477565.2 Lygodium microphyllum
GGTGCCAAGAATCCAGTTAGCCAAAGTATCGCGGATCATAAAAGGGGTTAGGAAAGGATTACCTGTTTACCTGATCAAACTCAACAAATTAGATCAAAGGCAAGAGTCTCATGAGGGACCCTCTTGGCTAAAGGAATACTCTGACGTATTCCCTGAGGAATTAACTGAACTTCCACCTCCAAGAGAAGTTGATCATGAAATAAGGCTAATGCCTGGAGCTACGCCAATTGCAAAGAGACCTTATAGAATGTCCATACCAGAAGCTATTGAGTTGAAGGAACAACTCAAGCAACTGTTAGATCAGGGTTACATCCGGCCTAGCAACTCACCATGGGGAGCTCCGGTACTATTCTAGAAAAAGAAAGATGGGACACTTCGACTATGTATTGATTACCGTGGGTTGAATCAATCAACAATCAAGAACAAGTATCCTATTCCTAGAATAGATGAGCTTCTTGATCGCCTTCAAGGTGCAAAGATCTTCTCCAAAATTGATCTCAGGTCAGGGTACTATCAAATAAGAATCAAGGATGAAGATATTCCAAAAAACGGCCTTCAATACAAGATATGGGCACTTTGAGTTCTTGGTTATGTCATTCGGGCTTACAAATGCACCTGCCACCTTCAATAGATTAATGCAGGATATTTTTAGACCATATCTTGATGATTTCATGCTTGTCTTCTTCGATGACACTTTAGTTTATTCTAAACAGGAAGAAGATCATGAACCTCAACTTCGGATTGTCCTTGAGACAATGAGGTCTCATAAGCTGTATGCAAAAATGAAGAAGTGTGCATTCTTCAAACGTCAGATTGAATATCTAGGATTCATAGTATCATCAGAAGGAATATCAGTAGACCCAGCCAAAGTCAGAGATGTGCTTGAATGGCCAATACCAGTATCCGTCAAAGAAATACGTAGTTTTCTTGGCTTGACAGGATGGTATAGGGTCTTTATCAAAAACTATGCTTTGATTGCAGCACCTCTTACCGACTTACTAAAGAAGCAGACTTCTATTACATGGTCAACTCCCGAACAAAATAGCTTCGACCAATTGAAGCAATGTTTGGTATCAGCACCTATTCTAAAACTTCCTGACCTCAATAAGGAGTTCGAGGTAGTGACTGATGCCAGCATTCTTGCCTTGGGGTGTGTACTTATGCAGGAAGGTCATCCAGTAGCATATTCTTCAAGGAAATTGAAGAGTCATGAAAACAATTATGCCACGCATGATCTGGAGTTATTAGCTGTCATCCATGCTCTAAAGCTTTGGAGACACTACCTGTTGGGTAACAAGTTTACTCTAGTAACCGATCATAAGAGTCTCAAATGAATTTTTACCCAGAACGAGCTCAACATGAGGCAACGTCGATGGATTGAAGTATTGGAGGAGTATGATTTTGAAATCAAGTATCGACCAGGGAAAGAGAATGTAGTTGCCGATGCACTCAGTCGCAAGGCATTCCTAAATTCCCTAGTCTTGCAGAATCCATCAACGGCCAGATCTCTGGCTACAAAGGTATCTATGCCAAGCAACCCTATACTCGAACTAGCTAGAGAGGAAGCATGCCATGATTTGGCCTACCAAACCATGATAAAAGAAATATCTACCAAGGAGCAGAGTCTGAAGTCACAAGCTAAGTATCAGGAATTTTCCATTGATAATGGACTTATCTACTACAGAACAAGGCTGTGTATACCAACAAGCCAGTCACTTAAGCAGAAGATATTATGGGAAGCTCATGATTCCCCTTTCGTAGGACATCCTGGCTATGCAAAAAACTCTTAATGCAGTTAGGAAGAGCTACCATTGGGAGAGGCTCAAAGGTGACGTTCTCAAATATGTCACTGAATGTTTGTCTTGCCAACGTATCAAGGCTGAACATGTCATGATGCCAGGAAAATTGCAACCACTTGACATTCCCCAAATGAAATGGGAATTCATCAGTATGGATTTTGTGGTGGGCTTACCCCAAGTCCAGGGAGGATACAACTCCATTATGGTTGTAGTTGACATGCTTACTAAGGTTGCACACCTGATTCCAGTAAAGACAAACTATAAAGCCTCCGACATTGCAAGAGTGTTTATCGAGGAGATATTCAAGCTACATGGGTTACCTAGAAGGATCATTAGCGATCGAGATTCTCTCTTCACTTCACACTTCTGGAGAGCTATCTTTGAAGCTATTGGAACTCAACTCTGTTTTAGCACTGCCTACCATCCCCAAACGGATGGGCAAACAGAGCGAGTGAATCAAATCATTGAGGATATGCTTAGGGCATACTGCTGTCGAGAGACGAAGAGATGGATTCAGTACTTACCGTTAGTAGAATTTGCCTACAATGCTTCTTACCAGCAGAGCATTCAAATGACCCCTTTCCAGGCATTGTATGGTCATGATTGTCGAAGTCCCCTAAACTTTTCTGACCCAACCCTAAGAGTTGAAGCTTCAAGACAAATGTTGGAGGACATGGATGACCAAATAAGGTCAATAAGACAAGACATACAAGCAGCCAAAGATAGAAAAAAGGCTTATGCGGATTTGAAACGCCAGGAGAGGATCTTCGGAGAAGGAGACATGGTCTTCATTCGTGTACGCCCTAAAAGGAGTTCTTTATCTCTAGGAAAATGCAAGAAGCTAAGTCCAAGGTATTGTGGGCCGTATAAAATCCTCAAATGCCTGGGACCCAATGCTTATAAATTGCAACTTCCTGATAACCTAAAGGTTCACAATGTATTCCATATTAGTCTCTTAAAAAAATATGTACCCAACCCTAATCATGTACTTGATGACCAACAAATTGTAATGCCTAGTCAAGGAGTCCTTGAACTAAGACCGGATAAGATTTTAGATGTTAGGGAGAGACAGTTGAGATCTAGAACCTTGAAAGAATGCCTCGTCCAGTGGAAAGATTATCCCGAAGAGGATGCTACCTGGATGGATGAAAACTCTCTCAATCTTCAATATCCCCAGTTTATCTCGAGATGAGGACATCTCGATTCTTCTAAGGGGGAGAGAATGTAATATTCCCACCCATGAATATTGACTTCCCGCACACTGCGTAAAACTTGTGCAAAGGTTATCTCACATATTGAAATTGCCGGCAGTGTAACCTGTGACCTGCACGCAAGAAATCGGGACCTCCGCATTGGCAAGGCAAACCCGAGAGTTCAAACCCGCAAATCACACGTAAACACCCTCTTGGGAGGGGCAAATTGAATATTATCAAGGCAATTTTTTTAATTTATTTTTTTATCCCTTTTCCCCAGCCGATGCACGGTTGGAGAAGAGGGAGTGTGGGGGGATGGGACGTGATGGAGTCGTGGGCTGCATGGGGAGGGGGGAACCCATGCAAGGGGCCACGTGGTGGAGCCCTTCTCTCCCCCCCCCCATGCCTATATAAACACCCGCTAAGGTGTTGAAGGAAAAGGAGGAGGCTCTGATACTCGTCGCCGTGCTGAGAAGGGAGGAGGCTCTGATACTCGTCGCCGTGCTGAGGAGGAGGAGAAGGATTGCGAAGAGGGGCCTGAGGTCGCCGCCTACTCAAGCCGGCAGTCACCGTGCTAACGTCCAGAGGAGACAAGAGGGGAAGGAGGGGGACGAGTTGGAGGATCGAGGGGAAGGGACGCTGCCGGGTTGAGCACGCCATCGCTTGCAGCGCTGCTGTTGCTGCCATTGCAGCGTGCTGGCGGCGCTGAGGCTCCACATTGCCACAGAAGGTCAATCACCCCCCCTAAGCGATGTCATCTTTCGCCACGTTATCACCCCTCCCTCTTCCACGTGGGTTCTGGTCATAGCCAGAAGCTTCTTTTAAGAAGCTTCTAAGGGGGCTTTCATAAGCCCCATTCACACAAGCCATCTATAAGTCCCTTCCCACTAGCCACCGCGGATTTTCAAGGGAACCCATTTTTGTGGAAGAATTCTTGCGCACGAGGGGGAAAAGTCCCAGCTTCCTTAAGACCTATTTTCACGTGGCCACCACGGGATTTTTAAAAGAAGAAGAAGAAGCTTAGAAAGCCTCCATTCCCATAGCTCTCTCGTAAAAGGGCCATCTCCACAATCCAAGCTCCAACCCCACAAGGCCTCCAATAAGCCCAAACCCCGCAAGCTGGTATTCTCAAGGATCCGTACTTCGGAGGGGATCTCCTATGTACGAGGGAAAAGGGGAAAGATCTTGAAGCTACTCACAAACGGTTGGAGAAGACTCACCGATTGCGTAAGGGTAAAGGCAAACCGGAAGTCCGTAAGCACGCTAACGATGGCTCCCAAGAAGTCGCAAGGCGCGCCTGCGGGAGGTTCTTCTCCTAGCATTCACGTGGACATCTCCCCGAGCCCACAGACTCAGGTTTTTACTATTGTGAACTCATACTAAAGTAATGCATTAAGCATGACAACTCCAAGGATTAGGAAGTACCCGTGCATGTTCAAATTCACCTAACCTAGTTAAATACAATAGGGAAAAATTGGTATTTTCAATATAAACGCAAATTGTCCATCCATCTTACGACCTTAACAGTAAATTGCCTCGTCGTGCATTTTCAAAGGAAAGCCACATATTGCCTAGGTTTAATGAGGAAATTGTTGAGTGCATTTGTCATGAAGGAAAGAAGTATTTTTGTAATAACTCCCTTCGTTAGGATTCGCATGAGGAAATTGTTAAATTCTTTTGCACGGCATGAAAAAGAACCCCGATCTTATATAAGTTGCATGGGAAAAGATGCTTGCAATTAGATTAAATCGACACTTGCCTTAGTATTGCATGAACTTCATTCAAGATGTTGTTGTATCTAAGGGTCGCACTTTTACTTTCGCAAATTTCATTTCATCATGTAACATTAAGGAATGACTGCATGGCTTATAAAAGCATGAAATGCAAATACTTAGACACAAGGTTGTAGGTGTTATTCCTTGATGTAAATCCTAGTAAACCCTTTGTAAGTTATCCTTCAAATTATCTTGCCTTTTGACTTTAACAAAAAAGGATAGGGCTATTGCGGATCTTATGGTGCGTGGAAGTAATGAATTACATGTTTACATGTATTGTAACATTTTGCAACTATTTTCCTACTTTAGATCAAGTATATCATCTCTAGGAAAGAATTGTCCTTGTCATAAGACAAGTAGGTCAAGTTACCCAAGTCATTTGTGGTATCACAACTGCTAGGGTTTCGTATAGGCATAACTAGCCGATTCGATAAAAACCTCAAGTACTAGCTAGGGCTTGGCACGTTAGAGATGTAGCCAAGTATCGTACTTGGACGCCAAGTCGAAGTCCTCAAACCCAAAGGTCCTACCCACCTTCCCAAAAAGTTGAGCCAATGGGACGCACACGAAAATAATGATCTAGGGTTTCTACCCTAAGGATCATTCGACCTAATAGCCAAAACTTGGATTGAGTTGGAATCCCTAGGACCGAACGTTGTCGGCCGGGTGCGATTAGGATTGCGTTGAGTAAGAAGACACCCTAAACCCTATTTCGATTCTAATTATAATTCTTTGACTAGAAAACACCATTCAACGGGTGAAATGATCTCTTGGAATGGAGGCGACACTTGTGCAACAAGTTGCAACGTCGCATAGCCTCGTGGTTTGATCACAAGAAAGTTTTGCCATTCCTTGGAATGAAGTTGGCAGGTTCTTGCGCAAGTTTAACTTGCAAGGGGATGAGTAGTCATCCTGTTACATCACCCTCATTGGGAAAATTTGCCAAGTTAAGGAAAGTTAGGTATTTGCTTGGACGCAAATGATTAATCAATAAATTAAAGCGACATGGTCGCCAGGATTTACTATTAATAAAACCTAGGGTATTGGTTAAGTTGGGTTAACAGGGTATGGCCCTAACCCAAGGACAATAGGAATCTTGCCAAGTTGCAATTGATTCCGGATCGAATGCTGGATGCATTCGGAGAGAAGGATTCACTCCTTAACAGTTTGCCAAATAAACGACCACTGGAATTTATTGTGCTTGTAACAGTTTAGAAAGCACCGTTTGCATTGTTTGCTCAAGGAACTAAAGGATGAAAAGATATATAAATGCTTCAGGTTGAAGGCCTGAAGGGAGAGGCAGCTTCAGTTACCCCCGATTGCCTGCCTGACCCTAACCAAGGGGGTTGTTGACCGCGCCGGGAACGTGGACCGAACCCGCCGCGAGAGGTCTTTCCGTTGAGCTCTACTTGGAGCAGGAGGACGCTTGGGTGCTAGGGGGGGCTCTCGCCGTAAATCCTCGCCTTCCGGGTCCTGCACAAGAGGCTAACGTGACTCGGGATTGGATCTCGAGGCCCGCATACTAGTCTACGGGCAAAAGCTTGGAATGGTGATCCCTAGCGGATTACTGGATAAGCCTTCGGGTGGATTATGGACAAGCCTACGGGCGGAACTCCTTGTATTTCAAAGATAAAATGATGAAATGATAATAAAGAAGTTGTTTGATATTGTTTTTCTATGTCACGTGATAAGATTACGTGAAGGAACCAGTGCCTAACAGGGTTAATTAAAGAAGTTGGTTGTTATATGTCAAATTAATGTGTTAGATAATTACATAATTAAAACAAACTGAGGAAAGTGCGGAGGATGGACCATGGGTCCGTCCCACGGATGGGTGGTCCCGGTTAGCCGGGAACTTTTCTCAAAAAAAAAATCTCGAAGAACAGCGGGATTATCATCATTATCAAAGCGAATAATGAGAGCGATAACCTAGAGTTACGTCTTACGCAATTTACGTTGTTTTAGGGGAACAGAATGGGACTATGCCTTATGGCAGAGAGGTTGAGCCTTGCATCCCTCTCGTTTCCCATTCTCCTTGAACCAAGTGCAGCGTGAATCCGCTTCAGACCTGGCGTTTCTACGTAAAGTAGTTCGATCGGGTCTGACGCTAGTTGTTGTTAGCTAATGACCAAACAGGAAAACCCTAATTCTGGTCGATCCTAAGTGGGAAACGGCCAGGATCCTTCCGCTATGTGGCAGACGCGGGAAGACCTAGATTGCAAAACCCGTAACATTCCATGGGAGTGCCGGGTGGAGTTTTCTAGACATCCTTTCCGATGGACTGCCAAGACGTGTCCTAGATGATTCTAGTGGACACGTTACAATTATGGGCAATAAACATCGCAAGAACAACCTAGTGTACTATTCTCCTCAGTGTCCCGCTATGCTGGAGGATGTGGACAAAGAGGCCAATGCAAAAAGGACGGTCCATTCTCTGCAAGCCATATAGATAAAACAAAAAAGCTCAACAAAGTTACAATTAATCCGAAAATGTTGTACGTGACATTTTTCTTTCATCCTTGGAAAATATGATTTATGGCTTATTTTCATATGTTTGAATGTTGAAGTATCGTTAAGATCAATCTGGTAGCAAGACCATGTGCAAGTATTAATTGTGCAAAGCATTAAAATTTTCCTCTCCTATTGTATGTTTTTAGTCATGTGTATTTAGATGGAATGCTACTCACTAGGTCTTGAATTCATAGCTTTATAAGTTGGTCTTTGCGTACCATTTATGTTAACATTATATCATAAAGTCACAAGCATTCACAATATAAATTAAAATGAAAACATTATTTGATTGTGAAATTAGGAGAGCAGTTGTTTGTTATAGGACAAACACATACGATTATCTTGATAGTCTTCTTCCAAAGGATTGAGATTCTAGAGAGATCCCTGTGTTGAATGATTGCATGTTGGGTCGATTGAGAGATAGACACCAAGGCATCATCCCTCTATTGATGAGCACACTCTTCAACTCTTCAAGTAGTCCTACACAGGATGCAACCCTGTGGGCAACCTCTTGCCCATCGCAACTAGAGATGACAACATCATGCAAGGCAACCTCGCCCCCAATGCAAGTGGAGATGAAGGTGCAGACGATGGTAGCCTCCCCGCCAATTACATCGGAGAAGAAAAAGGGCTAGAAAACCCTCATACATGCCCCCTCTGGTCAAGTCACAAAGATGAAAAAGAAATGGGTTGCTTGCCACCCCATGCAGAAGGAGGTGCAGAAGTTGTGGAACCCTTACAACAACAAATAAGAAAACTAGACAACAATAAACAAGAAAACAAAAAAAGCTACTACTACAACAACAACAACAACAATAAGAAATAAGAAAACCACTACTACTACTACAACTACGACTATGAAGACTACGACTACAATTACCACTACAACTACAACTACGACCACGACCATAACTACGATCGACTACGACTACGACTACGACTAAAACTACGACGACCATGACCACGATGATGACGACCACAACCATGACAATGACCACGACCACGACCATGACCACGACTACTACTACCACTACCACCACCACCACCACCACGACTACCGGTACCAGTACCAGTACTACTACCACTATAATAAACAAGAAAAGAATAAAAAACTACAACTACTACTACCACTACTACTACAACAATAACAAATAAGAAAACTAGACAACAATAAATAAGAAAACAAAAAAAACTATCACTACAACAACAACAACAACAACAACAACAATAACAAACAAGAAAACTACTACTACTACTACTCCTACCACGACTACGACAACTACGACGACTAGAATACGACCATGACTACGACTATGACTACAACTATGACCACAACCACAACCACTACCACTACCACTACCACTACCACTATAATAAACAAGAAAAAAAGAAAAAACAACAACAACAACAACTACTACTACTACAATAACAATAAACAAGAAAAGAAGAAAAAACTACTACTACTACAACAAAAAACAAGAAAACTAAACAACAATCAGTAAGAAAAGAAAAACAACAACAACTACTACTACAACAACAAACAAGAAAACAACAGCCTCTCCCTCCTTCTCTTTCTCTCTCCCTCTCCCTCTCCCTCTCCCTCTCTTTCTCTTTCTCTCTTTCCCTATTATGTTTAATGTTTTCTCTCTCTCTCTCTCGTTCTTTCTTTCATTTTCTCTCTTACTCTCCCTCTCTCATTTCCTCTCCCTCCCTCACCCTCTCCCTCTCTTTCTCTCTTTCCCTATTATGTTTAATGTTTTTCTCTCTCCTCTCCCTCTCTCATTTCCTTTTCTCTCTTTCTCTCTTCCTCTCTCATTTCCTCTATGTCCCTCTCCCTCTTCCTCTCTTTCTCTCTTTCCCTATTATGTTTAATGTTTTTTGCCCTCTCTCTCTTGTTCCTTATTTCCTTTTCTCTCTTCCTCTCCCTCTCTCATTTCCTCTCCCTCCCTCATCCTCTCCCTCTCTCTTTCTCTATTATGTTGAATGTTTCCCTCTCTTTCCTCTCCCTCTCTTTCCTCTCCCTCCCTCTCCCTCTTCCTCTCTCATTTCCTCTCCCTCCCTCACCCTCACCCTCACCCTCACCCTCACCCTCTCTTTCTCTCTTTCCCTATTATGTTTAATTTTTCTCTCTCTTCCTCTCCCTCTCTCATTTCCTTTTCTCTTTTCCTCTCTCTCTCTTTTTCTCTTTCCCTATTATGTTTAATGTTTTCTCTCTCTTCCTCTCCCTCTCTCTTTCCCTATTATGTTTAATGTTTCCTTCTCTTTCCTCTTCCTCTCTTTCCTCTCCCTCCCTCTCCCTCTCTCATTTCCTCTCTCTTCCTCTTCCTCTCCCTCTCTTTCCCTCTTTTTCTAAACCAGTTTAATGTTTTTTCTCTCTCCTCTCCCTCTCTCATTTCCTTTTCTCTCTTCCTCTCCCTCTCTCTCCCTCTCCCTCTCTTTCTCTCTTTCCCTTTTATGTTTAATGTTTGCCTCGCTTTCCTCTCCCTCCCTCTCCCTCTCCCTCTCTTTCTCTCTTTCCCTATTATGTTTAATGTTTCCCTCTCTTTCTCTCCCTCTCTTTCCTCTCCCTCCCTCTCTCATTTCCACTCCCTCCCTCTCTTTCTCTCTCATTTCCTCTCCCTCTCTCAATACACATGAATTTTAACAAAAACAAGTAAAAGAGAAAGAGAAAACACAAAAGCAAAGCAAGAAGGAACAATACACTCACCGAAAAGACTCAAAGATGGATTCCGAGGCTCCTGTTCACGAGGACGCCTCCTCTTCGCCCTCCGTACACTTCCTCCTCTTCTTCATGAATAGCAGTGGCAACGGTAGAATATTTCATTCTCCCTATTTCTCTCTTTCTCTCCCTCTCTCTCTCAAATGTAAGATGTTTGTCTCCCTTTTTCTCTCTCTTTTGTTTATGTGTGCAAACTAACACGCTCGGTTTCGGCCCGTGTTTTTTTTTTAGCACCATCGCTTTTTGCCTTGCTATTCGACGCTAATAGCAACACCGCTATTTTGCATCGGAAAGCACCATCGCTATACCTCCATATCCTTGTAGTGGAAGAGGTGGATAAAAGGGTGAGGTAAAGAGACAAAGGAGAGTAAAAAAAAAAGAGAGAGGAAAGAGAGGGGGAGAAAAAGGGATGGAAAGAGAGAGGAAAAGAGAGATAGAGAGAACAACAAATAGAGAGCGAGAGAGAAGCAAAGAGAAAAATAGAAACAATGAGAGAATTAGAGAGAAACGAATGATAGAAAACTAAAGAGAGAGGGGGAAGAGAGATACAAACAAGAGTGGGGAGAGAGGGTCTTTTAATGTCTTGTTTTATGAGTTTTTTATTTTCTATCTTTGATTTTTATTGTAACGAGATGCGTTAAGTGCGAATGGAGAGGAAAAGAGAGAAAAACATAGAGAAAATAAGAGAGGGAAAGGAAAAGAGAGAAGAAGTGAGAGTGGGGAGGAAAGATGGGGGAGAGAAAGAATTATTGAGAAAGAGAGAGTGGTAGAGAGAGAAACAAATAAGGATGAAGGGAGGAAAATAAAAAGAGAGAAAGAGAAAGAGAATTTGAAAGGTGGGAAGAGAAATAAAGAAAAATAAAGGAAGGCAAATAAAAAAAGAGGACAAAGAGAGAGAAAGAGGGGCGGGGAGGAAAATAAAGAGGAGGATAGATAAAGACAGAGCATACATGTCACATAGATGATTAGACACACACAAGGCACTCAAGAGTGGCACCTAAAAGCATGAGTGGCTAGACACACATGATTGGCAAAGAATCAGGGAGGAGGCGAGGTAGCGAGGGCACAATTAGAGGTAGAGGTTGTGCATCATCTGGGGAGTGGCCGCCACATGACTTATTTGGAGAACTTTGTAAGTTCTTTTTAAACTCTTCTCACTTTTTTATTTGAAATATCACTTGTACTGATAAGTATGTTTCTAATAATTGTATTTTATTTTCTTTGCAGCACTCCATCAAAAATTTTGATCGCACATTGGAGACTCGATATGCAGAGAGATACAGTCTTAGTACACTAATTGATAGATTGTACGCACGGGGCGATCTAGTAAGTCAATCATCTTTCTTGTATGTAGTCACTGTTTCTTTAAAATTCATTATGTATGGTGGAATAATGTGTAGTTGTTCATTTTGCAGAGTCCATTTGATGCTCCTTTGTGTTGGGATGAGCTTTCTGATGGCGAGGATCTATAGCATGCACTTTGATTCGTGGAGCACACTTCTTTTTTGGTCATGTGATCTTTGTAAGCATCTTCCATGTACTATTTCTCAGATGTACTTATCATCCTTTGTATAAATTTGCATCTTGCAATAATTACATATAGAATTTCATGTTTGTTTTGGCTCTCGTCTCTCTCCATGGTTCCATGTAACGACTTGAGTTGTCATCATTAGTCTTATACTTATTCTATGAATTATCAGTCTTGTGAATTTAAGTATTTTTGTGCTCATCTTGATGAGCATTGCGTACCCAACATGTAATTGCTTTACAGAAGATGTGTCGCAAATGAGACGTAAATAGCGACACAGATAGTGATGGTTTCTACAGTGATTTTGTAGAGACGTTAATACCAATGCTTTTAGCGATGATAGGGGAGATTTTTTAATGAACATTTGTGTCACTTTGAACGTTGGTATGAGCCATGTATCTTGTAGTGAGACATATCTGGCTTTGAAAAATAATGGGAGAAACATGTGACACAAGAAGGTGCAAATTCAATGTAAAGCTTCCATTTCATCTACGGATCAAAGTTTAATTCAAGAGAGCTATAATTCTGATTTAATATGTCTAAGGAGGAGCACATGAAGAGACTAAAATTTTCAACGAATTGCTTCATTTCGATGCGCAAAGAGAGAATGCAATTTTGATATGCAAGCTAGGCATAAACAATTCATTTCTCTATATGGCAAGGTAGATTGTAGAGGTATACCTAACTTCAAATTAGTTTTCCAAAAACATGCAAAAGTAGAGACATGCAATTTTATGAGTTTTCACAAATGCAAAGCATCCATTTCACCTCAAATTTAGGCTAGAGTGAAGAGAAAACAAATTGAATGGATCAAAATTAACAAGGATTTTAGAACATGAAATGGAGTAATGGAAAATCCTTCCAGCAGCATGTCCATACTTGTTAGCCATAGACCCATAATATGAAGACACCATGAGCAGAAAAACGTGTTTATAGAGTATCCAATGTTGATTACAAAAAGGAAATTGCATGGCATATAGAGAAATGGTATAACAATGTATGGAGAGGGATATTCAAGAGGCATACGTGGAGGAGAAGAATATTGAGTGTGTAGACAAATTTGGAAGCCTGCATTGAATGCATGTGGTATTGAAGCCCTACGTTCTAGTTCTCTAGCTTATCATATATTTTCCAAAATCACAAATAACTTATCTTCATTTTCTCTCATTACTCCAATGGCTCTCGTCATTGCCACTACCACTTACAACCAACACATCAAGATCGGAAAACTCAATGGCACTAACTATCAAGCCTAATAGCTAAGAATGGAGCTTTACCTATTTCAAAAGCTTACCTCTAGAGCATCATCAATGGTAAGGAAGAATGCTCTAAACAAGAAGGAGCAAACACGGAAGATTGGATATAGAGAGATGTAGTTGCAAGGATGGAGATCCTTATCCATTGTGTAGATCAACAAGTACAACTAGTAAGAACAATACCAACTGCAAGCAAAAGGTATTTGGGATTTCTTTAACAATACCTATGAATACCCAAATATTGTATATCAAATGACCATGTTCAAAAAGTTAGCCACCACTACCACTAAGTTCTTAAAATAGTGTATGTCCCCACTATATGAAACCATAATATCTGGTTTAGTCATCTCTGAAGAACTACAAGCTATGTTTCTTCTATTCTCTTTGCCTCTATCCTAGAGAGCCTTTATTATCACTCAAACCTCCACTAATAAACACAAGCTTTAGCCTCTCATCAATAGAATTAAACAAGAGCAAGTCATGAGGGATACTCTTCCCACTTCTACTTAAGAGTCGAAATCCCTAGCTGTAACTACCTACAACCCAAAACATCTTCGCACAAGAGCTCACTCCCTTCAATAGAAGTTCAAGTTTTCTCCTCGGTCAACCTTCAAAGGAATCCTTGGAAATCCTCATCAGAAACCCAACTCTCATCAGTCATTTCACTCCTTATTCATTTCTAGAAACCCTCACTATCATCTCATGTATAATGTTTGCAAAAAACAAGGTCATATAGACAAGAATTGTCAACAAAAAGATAGATTCAACAAACATCACTCAAGGGGACAAGCTCACTTTGTTAGCATTGGAAATTATGACATATAAGATCAATTAGATATCATCATTAACTTAGCTATAAGTATATAAGTACCATGGCCAATCTCCAAATAAGAATACACCTAGTTCCTAGACTCTGGAGCTACTCATCCTATGGCTTTTTCACAAAGAATGGTTGATTAATTTCAAAGAACATAATCCAAACTAGTTTCCATGTTGAACAACATAATCCAAGAACATCAATTCTACATTGAAAACTCAAGAAAAATATTTTAAGAATTAGTAAGCTCATTCTCAAGCTTTCCTCACTACTCACTTCTTCAAGGACTACTACACTTGCATGCTTATAGTGATTCCGATGGGGCTTGAGATTTTTATTCTCATCACTGTACAAGTGGAAATTGTTTCTTTTTTGGCTCTTCTTGCATTTCTTGGCTTAGAAAGAAACAATCCACTGTTGCCACATCATCTTGTGAAGTTGAATATGAGACAACTTTCACTACTACAATTGAATGTGTGTGGCTGAGATGTTTGTTGGTGGTTGATCTTGATGTATCTATCACGAAGCCTACGCCTTTTCTTATTGATATTTAGAGTGCCATTGAAATGGCATAGAACCCAATATTTCATGCACACACAAAACACATAGGCGCCCTAGAAAAATGATGTGTAGCAGATGGTGGTATAATGGCTACGGTAGATCGAGAGGAGGAAAAATCAGGGAGGTTGCAAGGCAAATCAGTCTAGGACTACTACCGCAAAGAGCCTGCAAGTGGAGAGATTAGAGAGAAAGAAAATGCATTTGGAGAGGATGGGAGAGGCTACACAGTCAAAAATAAGCAAGCAATGAAGGGCACAACAAGCCGTGTGTGTCGCTGCCGGGCCATGCAAGGTGGGTGGAGTACCAAGTATAGCCATTTCATCATCCATAGAATGATCCCAATACTCATTACCCACTTCATCCGCAAGAAAAGTGGGTTCTACATCCTACATAATCTTAGACATGTATGCATAGTGATAAGCTATATAGCTATCATATGTCAATCATTGTATTGGCTCTCTCACTCTACTTCACCTGCATGGACTTGGATCACTACTAGGTGCTTTAGCATGCTCTTGTACCATCCACACACTAGGTGTTTTAATATACGGAATTCCAAACTCCTCATCCAAGATTTGCTCATAGCCATTTGAATCAATATCAATATGAGAGAAACTTGATTATGCATCTATCATCATAGGTGAGTCTCCAACGTTCTCTTTTCCTTCTTCTCCAATGGTGACCTTGCTTTTCTTCTGGATGTATCTCTTCGCCTTGGTAGTTCCACTTTTCTTTCTCTTGTGCTCTCTCACAATGCTAGTGTCAATATACGAATCCTTCCCTTCCGATGGCATAGATGCTAAAGATACTACAGGTAATAGTGAAGATGATGAATGTGATGTAGAAATTGATGATGAGGGTGGTGATGGTGTCAAAGATGGTGGGGAAGAGAGTTGCAATGATGGGAGAATGAAGGCGATGATGTTAATGTGATGATGGGAAAGGTGGTGATGGTGGTGGTGAAGAGGTGAAAGGATGGAGGACATTGTCATAGGCATGAGAAGCATGCAATTGTCAATGGTGTACGGCCATTAGTTAGGTGGAATGGGACCCACATGGGACATAGACGGTGTACAATGAAGTGGCATGGTGGTCATGGTGGGAGGATGAACAAGTTCTAGTGGGATGGTCGACGGGGGATCGAGTGGAGCTAATGGGCTTAGGTCGATGACTGTTGTAGTGACACCCATAGGCAAAGGAACGGGATAGAATAGATGGGTGATGGCCTTGGGGGTAGGACAGAGCAAACGGCTGGTTTCCTTGGCATTTGATTGTGGTGGTGATGGTCCATAGGCTAAGCGCCAATGAGGCACATTCTTGGTGACAATAGTGTTATGCCACTACGCGCACACCATGTAAAAAAATCTAGAGTGTGGCTTCCTTACAGATTTAGAGAGCCAATGCCACTTTCGGCATTAGTGTTAGTGTCCACGGTTCAGAAATGTTAGATTTTTGGACAAGTTTTAGCCCAATAACACACTATTAGTGAGTTTGGGAATCTCACAATTCCCATTTTTTGAATACTAAAAAGGTGGCACCTAGATAACATGAACATAAGTTTCTCAAAACCATATGATATGACCTATCATTGGAAAGAACTTGAAAAATGAAATCTATTGAGCTATAGAGCACTCGATTTGGAGTTACAGTATTCAAGTTATGACAAATGCAAAGATTTGACCATGTGTCCCAAACTTATGGGAAATTCCCATATTCCCCAATATGGTGTTCAATTTTGATATTTTAGATATTATTTCTTGTAAAAATTCATAAAACTATAAATAAATTCTAGATTAGGATGACATGTAAAAGAAAGCATGTAGCTTTCACCCAATTTGAGAGGATTTTATGTAAAAAGAGAGATTGACGAAATTGCACGATCACTGTTTTCAAGCAGTGAACAACACTCCAAAGTGGAAGATGAAGGAGTGATCTCGTTGAATTCTGGCTAGGTGTCTTGGCATTTTACCACCCTTTTGAAGCCAATGGAAGCAGTAGATTGGCGATCTGAGAAGCATAGAGGAAGGTATTATTTTATACATGTTTTTGTCTATTAGAGTTTTATCTTCTCATAGTGTAGGAATAAACTGACATGCTTCATCTCTATTAGTATTCTTCTACATTTTCTCTCCTTTTTGTGAATATTCTTCGACGTCTTCTGTTTCTTCAAACCCCTTCTCTTCCATCTACTCCTCTTCTTGAATTTTCCTTCACACTACTATCTCTTACCTCCGTGGTGGACTTTCAACACCAAATGATCCAAAACCGTGTTAGGGGAAGTTTATGTTGAGAGAGAGAGAGAGTACGAGAGAGATACACAAGACATGCTCCCAAAGAATGATTCATATTGATGTAGAGTTAGTATATATAGGTGAGACCCAAGTCAAGTGAGAGATGATATAGACACCTTCAGTCTCTCAATTTCGCACATTTGGGTGCATTGCTTATATTCATGTGCCTAAGGACACTCGACATAAGTTGGATCCTCTAGGTTTGAATGTTATTTTTCTTGGTTATTCGGATCATTCCAAAGGTTATAAATTTTATGATCCTTCTTCTCAAAAGGTTATCATTAGTCGTGATGCTATATTTGATGAGAAGACTATGGGTGGCACATGGTCGTTAGATGTTTCAGATGATGCACAGTCTTTGCTTAGTGCATTTCCTTGCTTGCTTTGTGATTCTACTAATTCTGATGATCATAAACCTCCTTCACCTCCAAAGAAGATTGATGAAAATTTGGAGATCTATGTCAATCTTCCTATTGAGATAGAGCATGGATTCTATTCTATTGAATATGATGTCTTTGATGATGCTATGTCTGTCCAAGAGGATCCAATATCGTATATGGAAGCTATCAATTCGTCTCAAAGGGATCAATGGAAAGAAGCTATGCAAGCTAAGTACGATTCTTTAATCTCCAAAGGTACATGGATTCTTACTGAACTCCCCCCAAATCGTGTTCCTATCAAATGTAAATAGGTTTATAAAACCAAGACCAAAGCTGACGGCTCGTTTGATAAGTTCAAAGAACGACTTGTTACAAAAGGTTACTCACAGATTGCAGGAGTAGATTATCAAGAAACATTTTCTCCCGTTATGCGCTCCACAACTATTCATATGATTTTGGCTTTTGCAACACTATTTGATCTAGAAATTCACCAAATGGATGTTAAAACGGCTTTTCTCAATGGATATCTTGAAGAAGAAATCTATATGGAGCAACCTAAAGGTTTTATGATTGCAGGAAAGGAGCATCTTGTATGCCAGTTTCATCATGCATTATATGGATTGAAGCAAGCCTCTTGTGCTTGGTATATTAAGATTGATCAGTTCCTCACATCTAAAGGTTTTGTTGCATGTTTTGCTGACCCAAATCTTTACATCAAAAGGGAGGACAAATATTTTATTATTCTTGCTCTATATATTGATGATACTATTCTTGTGTCAAATAATATTTCTTTCTTGGATGCTATGAAGAAGCTTTTATCGACTGCATTTGAAATGGTGGATCTTGGTGAGATACATTCTTGTTTGGGTATTCAAGTTCAACGACACCGACAACAAGGCATTCTTCTTCTTCGCCAGACAAAGTTTATTAATGATATTGTTAAGAAGTTTGGGTTGACAAATGCACACTCTACCAACACTCCCATTCTTTCAAGCTCTACCAAGGGTACATCTACAACACGCAATGAAGAATCAGCCATTCATGAACCTTTTGCTAATCTTGTTGGTTGTCTTCAATTTATTGGTTTAAATACAAGACTAGATATTTTATTTGCAGCTAACTTTTTGGGTCAGTATCTTTCTTCCCCTTCCACTATTCATTGGAGTGCTGCAAAACGTATTCTTAAGTACCTCAAGGGTACTAAGGAATTTGGTCTTATTTATCATCGTCGAGAGGATTCTTCTTTATCTTCTTCAACTTCTCTTGACCTTATTGGATATACAGACGCTGATTGGGCAAGTTCACACTTATCCACGCGATCTACAAGTGGGAATTGTTTCTTTGTGCTCGACAATGTGCATCCCTTCCTCCCTCATGAACTCACTTGCGCTGTCCAACATGGTACCAGAACATAGAAAAGAGGATGACAACGACTTCCAATTTCTGTATGATTGCATCCTTCTCCCTCAAATGTGCCTCAAGAGAGGCCACCAAACCTCTAGTGTGTGAGACTAGCATGATAACCGACTACACACACACATACAGTGCCTCTCTGAGCAGAAAAACCGAGGAGACGATTCGACGAGGAAGGAGACATAGGTGTGGATTCTTCTGCACCTCCCGTGATCACGATAATCGCTTCTGTCAACAGACAAAATTCCTGTATGATTGTATCCTTCTCCCTCAATTGCACCTCAAGAGAGGTATGTGCACAATAATCACAAGGAGGAAAACTTTTGGACGAGCGAGCTTGCTTTGTAGTAACTCCATGCTCCTCATCATATTGACGTGCCCAGCAATCAGAAGCCACATGGCCTTGATTAGGGCATCCACCCTGCTGAAAACGTGAAGCGGAACGCTTGCGAGCAACAAAGGCAGCATCAAAATCCCTTTGTTCGCGAGTGACCAAAACAGCATCAGATTTTTCCAAATGATGCTCATGACGTTGAGAATATTCAATAAGAGATATACATGCTTTGTCAAAGTGGATATCATCCTTGTTATACAAAATAGTGATGATATTGTCATATAAAGTATCTTTGATGGTATGAAGAAGTTGAGTAACAATCTGATTTTTAGCAACAGGAGCGCCGGCAGTACCAAGTTGATTGATAATGTCTATAAAAGCCTCGATATGAGAGTATATAGAAGTACCAACCTTATATTGAAGATTCTTCAAACAAGTTTGGAGATATAAAATTTTGGTGACTGATTTCTTTTCAAACATTGAGATAAGATACTTCCAAACAACATGAGAGGTTTCTAGATGAAAAACATCCAACATAAGTGAGTCAGGAAGTGCAGACAATATATAACGACGAGCCACTTTGTCATGACGAATCCAATCAGTATGATCAATTTTTCATTGTTCAAATAATGGACCATCAGTAATCACAGAATTGTTATTCATCACATCAATAGGTTGAACTGGGCAAGACAGGTCGCCCAAAACAATATCAAATAATTCGTCACCTTCAAGAATTAGCATAATCTTTACTTTCCACCCAAGAAAGCCTTGTCCTTGGAAGAAGGGAACTGAACGTTACAGATATCCGTTAACAATTACGCAATTGGCCATGCCTGTATGTCGAGAGAAAACAAATAAGATGAGATCGCAGAATCTGCAAACCATGATTAAGACGAGCATAGTTGAGATGCATGACAATCAAAATAGGGAGATGCACATAAGAACGACGAAAAGTATTGAGTGACTAAAAAGAAAGCCCAAAATAGAGAGGCGTAACGTGCAAGACGAGATGACGCATATAAGAAAAGTGCTATTTCGATCGAGCAAAGAACGTGAACGATAATAAAACATCGCTAAAAATAGCAAGATGTTTGCTTGTCATAATCAACATCATTAACGAAGATGAGCGATTAACAAACTGTAATTGGGGATTAACGAACTATAATTAGAATTACAGTTTTAAATAAAGAATCGCAGATTCGAGCAGAATTGCTGTCTTGAATCCTGAACTGTCATAATTTTTTATCCAGAACTCCGATTGACAAAGTGATTTTGACAGGATTCGAGAGCATGACGAGAGCTACGCACCAGATCTGGTTTTGTTTTTAAAGATAAAATTAACTAATACTTGTAATTTGAACAAGTTCATGTATCAAATCATCACTTGTGCAAAGAATTCAATCAAGTATAAACAATGAAACAACTTATCTTCCTTGTTGTTGCTATGCATCCATAGCTTTGATACCATGTTGAGAGAGAGAGAGAGTACGAGAGAGATACACAAGACATGCTCCCAAAGAATGATTCATATTGATGTAGAGTTAGTATATATAGGTGAGACCCAAGCCAAGTGAGAGATGATATATATAGTTGTAACAGTTTATGCTATCATCAGAGGTAAATTCCAGAAGATATTTGGGCTGATTTGGGGCTGATATCTTCAGCCATATTCAGAGAATTAGCTACATCAATGTTCTTTTGATTCATTTCTTACTCTATAGAAGACATCTTGTCAAAATATAAAAGTATTATGCGCCCCTATGGTAGGGCAATATATGTAGATTATTCATAGATGCTTTGAGTTGAATTAAGAGGAGATTTTATCTTATTTCTTGGCTGTGGTAACTTATCGTTATTAGGAACTCAAATTGAAGCTCTCTTGAAGCAAGTCTCTTTGCCTTATAAGCCTTGTAATTGAGTTGTAAGCTTTTGTTCCTAACAATCTACATTGAATGTAATCATGCAAAGTTGTTTCATGCTCTGGCATCATGTATGAATGATGGGATGTAGAGTTGTTTATGATACATGACAACATGTTGTACTTAATTTTATAATTTGTATAGTTAGGAAAACAAGTTTGATTTGAGTTAGAACTTATGAGATAATACTCTTGTGATCTTTGCTAAGAACATGCAATTGGAAGCTCTATTAACATCTTCACGAACTTGGCTTGAAACCTTCAACCCTTCTCTTATCTCTACCATCTCCGAAGTCTAAGCTCTTGAACCTCCATACATTCTTCTCTCTCAAATCCTTGTGATTGACCGTGAAGTACCTCTTGAACCTTTACACATTCATTGTAATCTACTTATCTCTTAAAGACACATCTCCATCTAGCTTGTCCTGTTTTCTTGCCAAACCCCTGTGGTGACCTTCAACCCTACACAGTGCGACATTGGTGAACGTGACGTGAAGGTCGGTGTAAGAGAACCAAGATGGGGGATTCTTAAAGAGATACTCTACAACAGTTGGTGTGCATACTGCAACAGACTCAACAACAACAAATTCAAATGTTACAACAACAACAACAAAGGCAAGATGGAGAGAATATTGATTCCATAGCTATCAAGGCGCTAGAGAAAGTTGGGTGGGAATTAAAACGATTTAATGGTCAAAATATCTATGTTTTTAGTCACTTGTATGTTGTGAAAATGCTCTTTTTGGTATACTGCAATATGCATGGAGTCGTTATTTTGCCAGACTAGCCAAGCATAGTCTTCAAGAAAGAATCCATGGTCTTTTTCAGTGAGATGAGGATTGGGCTGCATTCAAAAAATCCTTACACAAAGAATTCTTCTTAGAAGACTCTCGCCTAATGATAAAGAAAAGTTCACTGATTGGGTTGAGAAACCCAACAAAGGTTTAGCTGCAACAACTTTATACCATGAGTTTAAAAGTAAATTTGGACAACTTAATGTTGAAGATCAACAAAGTATGGAAGGTCAGAAGATTGAATTATTTCTTAAGATTGCAGATCCCATTCTGCAAGAGAAGCTTGTTGATTGCCTAGAAAATGCTACCTCCGAATCAGGAGTCAAGACTGTATGGACAGATGTTACTGATGCACTTAACATGATTGCTCGAAGAGAGTGGATGTGACTAAGATTGGGCTCTACTTCAACTTCAACAACTTCATTGATGGAGCTTGTTCCAGCTTCAAAATCCCCTATTCCTTTGACTAATCAACCAACTCTTTCTTCTTCTTTTCCTTCTAAAAATGATGTCATGGATGAACTCATTAAAAGCATACATGACCTTCATCTAAATCTTACAGAAATTAGTTCCAAGGTGGAGAAGCTGGATGTCAAGTTGAAGAATGAGGATAATCATCAACTCAAAGACCTATGAGAGAAGGCTATAAGAGTCGCTATATTTGGTGTGATAGCCAACAACATGACAAGAGGTAGTGTTTGCCTTCTGTGAGGTTGAAGCACAAAAGCTAGTCTTTTGGAAAGATGAAAAAATTCATGTAATTGAAACTGGTCTTTCACTGGAGCCAAATTTTGGCAATGGTGGAATGAAGAAAAGATCAAAAGATTTAGCTATAAAGAATGCATATGCAGCAATTGATACAGCTACCTATGGGTTGCAACTTGAGCCAACTAAATCAAATTTGAAAATATATAAAGCTAATGTTTGATCTAAAGTATGGATGCAGGCATTAGATCACATGGAATGCGGAAAGTAGCCAAAGATGATTTGACTAACGCCAATCAGTGCATTCAAGGAATAACTGATTGGAAAGAACGGGTAGATTCTTTTTTTCCCTTTACACATTTGACTGATGTCAATCATAAAGAAGTCTTAATTCACTACAACATATAGACCCAATAGCGACATTTAAAGCGACGGAATTATTACTGGAAAAAATTATCCCTGTCATCGCTATTCGCGTCGCTATTAGTGACACGATCAATTCGTCGCTATTTGCGTCGCTATAAGCATCTCTATAAGAGTCGCTATTAGCATCACTATAAGCATTGCTATTTGCATCGCTAATTGGGTTAGCGATGCTTATAGTGACGGTTGCAGAGTAAATTTTCGACGCAAATAGCGACGATTACAGAGGGGGAAAAATTAAGTGGTACGGCATGTAGCCCTGCCACCCTTCTAGCTATATGCACTAAATATTCTTGCATAATTCATTTGCCAATGTCACCTACATCTAATTTCTAAAAATTGTGTATCAGATTTTTTTTAAAAAAACTGAATCCTTTGATTGCAAAAGCTAGATATAATTAATTCGAAAAGGTATTTGGAAATGAGTTTTTTCATCATTTGCTTAGGTCTGAGAAGAAAAAGAGCTTGTGATTGCAAAAGCTAGATATAATAGATTCAAAAAAGTATTACTAAAGAAGATTTTTATCACTTGTTAGGCCCAAGAAGAAGAGCTTCACTTCAAGCTTTCATTATAGTCAGGACCCTGAGGTATAAATAAGTCCCATTGATCTTCTACTCACTCCAGCTTATTCCAAACTTGTTCAAGTCTTTTTGGGGGAGCATTTGGACATCTGTAAGAGTTATACCATGGTGCTGGAGCCAAAAACACTTATATAGGGAGTGGTAGTGTCTCTAAGCTCTACATCTTCCTTTTTGTTTTTACCTACATCTAAGTCATCTTCTTTTTTGTCTTCACCCTCAATCTCAATGGATGGAGGCGTTTTAAGATCAAAAGAATCAAGCTCATCCTCCCCCTTCTCAAACTCCATTTCTTGAGCTCAGACTAGTTGCTGTACTCCAAGTAGATCCCTGAAACGAATGAATTTCTCTTTACCAAGTGATTTGGTAAAGATATCGTCTCCCTAGTCTTCTGTCTTCACATGAAGTAGATCAATCTGTCCTGCAAGTACCATTTCTCTGATGAAATTTTAATGAATCTCTATGTGTTTAGATCTAGCATGATAGACGGGGTTGCTAGCTAGCATCCATATACACCTCAGGTTGTGTACATAACCCTCATGCTACTCCATATATACCTCTTCAAGAAAGTCACCATTCAGGAATGCATTTTTAACATCCATTTTTAATAATTTTCAGCCCTTAGAAGCCGCTAATGCAATGATTATTCTCACCATTTCCATCTTGGCAATCGAGCTAAAAGTCTCCTCATAATCTAGGATGTATTACTATGCATATCCCTTTGCAACGAGCCGGGCTTTATATCTTTCCAATGAACTATCTGACTTGCATTTCTCTTTATAAATCCATTTGCTTAAAGACATCGAGTACCTCATCCTTGTACTTCTGAATGTACAGCCATGTGTATCAGTTGAAATCATCTATCCAACCGACAGTAGATTCTTGCAAATTTTGTTCTGCCACCATCTGTCCAATTTCAATAGATTCTTGGTAATGGAAGGTACATGTAGTACATCATGTAGACTCTTCTTTCTATCATCATAGTTACAGTAGTCTACCTTCCTACTGGTGGCTTGTCTAGCACTCGTGCCCAAAATCTTTCCATCCCTTTCAACTCTAAGTCTTGTATAACTTCTCTAACAACGTCCTTATGAAAAGATCTTTTCGGGATGAGAAGCTCGTATCCGCACTGCATTCTCCTTATCTCTCGAAGGGCGATAGTGCCCAGTTTCCATCTCCCCTTCTTCTCTGGTGGTCATTGTGCTCTATGGGGAGCACCTGTTGCTGCACTAGAGGAGGCTCCACCTTGTGCTCCAGGTGGCGGGCTTTGGCATGAGGCCTTCGCATGGCCGAGAAATGGGGACATGCTTGCTTGGTATCTGCCATGCAAACTCGAGGAGGGAAAGATGGAGAAGAGACAGAGGTTGGGGGTTCCCTCCTTCTCCTTTGTAGTTTTCCCCTCTCTTTTAATGGATGTGGTGGCAATGGTAGTGGCAGTGGCAGCCTCTCTCTCTCCCTCTCTCTCAATCTCCCTTGTGTTGATCTGTCTCCCTTCTTCTCTCTATACATCTCTTCATCAACAAAAAGAAAAAGAGAAGTAAAAAAAAGAGAAAAACAAAGAGAGAAGAGATAACATATTTACCTCAAAGCTTGAAGAAGAATCCTTTCACGCTTCTCTCCTTCTTCTTCTTCTCCTTCACGGGTTTCCTCATTCTTCTTTGCAGTTGTCCCCTCTCTTTTTGTGGTGGATTGGCAGTGGTAGCGACATCTCTCTCTCTCTCTCTCAATCTCCCTTGCGCACATTGATCTCTCTCACTTCTTCTCTCTATACACTCTTCATCAACAAAAAGAAAGAGAAAAGTAAAGAAAAGAGAAAAAAAAAGAGAAAAGAGATAATACACTTACCTTAAATCTTGAAGATGAATCCTTTCGCGCTTCTCTCCTTCTTCTTCTTCTTCTTCATGGGTTCCCTCCTTCTTCTTTGCAGTTGTCACCTCTCTTTTTGTGGCGGATTGGCAGCGACCTCTCTCTGTGTCTCTCTCTCAATCTCCCTTGCGCACGTTGATCTCTCTCACTTCTTCTCTCTATACACTCTTCATCAACAGAAAGAAAGAGAGAAGTAAAGAAAAGAGAAAAACAAAGAGAGAAGAGATAATGCACTTACCTCAAAGCTTGAAGAACAATCCCTTTGCGCTTCTCTCCTTCTTCTTCTTCTCCTTCACGGGTTGCCTCCTTCTTCTTTGTAGTTATCCTCTCTCTTTTTGTGGTGGATTGGTAGTGGCAGTGACCTCTCTCTCTCTCTCTCTCTCTCAATCTCCCTTGCACACGTTGATCTCTCTCACTTCTTCTCTCTATACACTCTGCATAAACAAAAAGAAAGAGAGAAGTAAAGAAAAGACAAACACAAATAGAGAAGAAATAATGCACTTACCTCAAAGCTTGAAGAAGAATCCCTTCATACTTCTCTCATTTTTTTTCTCCTTCGGGAGTTCATTCATTCTCCTTTACACTTATCTCCTCCCTCTTCGTGGATGGCGGCAGTGGCGGCGGCCTCTCTCTCTCCCTCTCTCTTACATTTTTACAAACCTGTAAAATGCCATGCTTGGGTTTTGACACTTTTTTATGAAGCCTCTCTCTCTCCCGTTTTTATTTCTCACCATCTCTCTCTTCGTTCCCCTCCTTTCTTCTCTCTATTTCTCTCCCTCCTTCCCTCCCCACTCTCACTCAACTCATCTCATTGCAAAGATAGAAAATAAAAAGCTTAAGAAACAAAGATATTGAAAGAAATGTCACCCCACCTCTCTTTATCTCTCTCTCCCCCCTCTCCCTTTACTTTTCTTTATTAACCTTCTCTCTCATTCTCTCATTGTTTTCTTATTTCTCTCTCCCTCTCTCGCTCTCTATTTTTTCTCTCTATCTCTCTCTCTCCCTCTCTCTCCTTTTCACTCTCCTTCCTCTCTTTACCTCACCCTTCTTTACTACCTCCTCCTCCTCTCTTCCTTCCCTCTCCCTCTCTCTATTTCTCTCTCCCTCTCTTTCTCTCTCTATTTCCCTTTCTTTGTTTCCTCTCTCTTTGTTTCTCCCCCCTCTCTCTCTCCCTTCATCTCTCATTTCTCTCTTCCTCTTTCTCTTTGTTTCCTTTCTCTCCCTCTTTCTCTTTTCCTCTCCCTTCATTCTTCTCCCTCCCTCTCTTTCCATGTATCTCTTTGCAAAGAAAACAAGAGAACACAAAAATAAAGCAAGAAGAGGCAATGTACCTACCTCAAAGGCCTGAAGATGAAACCCTTTGTACCTTCTCTTCGCACCTTCCCTCCCTTCTCCCTTGTACACTTCTCTTTTTTCTTCATGTATAGCGGTGGTGGCGGTGACAATGGTGATGAGATCCCTCTCTCTCTCTCTCTCTCTCTCTCTCTCTCTCTCTCTCCCTCTTCCTCTCTCTCTCTCTCTCCCTCTCAAAGCTTTAAGCTCTCTCTCTCTCTCTCTCTTTCATTCTTTCTCGCAAATGTTTTCTCGATAAATGTTACGCTTGGGTTTTCGAAACTTTTTCCTCAGAGACCGATATCGCTATTAGCGTCGCTATATGCATCTCTATTAGCGTCGCTATATGCGTCATTATTTGCCTCGCTGTTTGCGTCACTAATTGAATTAGCAACGCAAATAATGACGTATATAGCGACGCTTTTAGCGACACCACTTTTTTGCATCACAAATGGCCTTTGCTATTGGCCCATTCCCTTGTAGTGATTGAAGAAAAGAGAAGAAGAGAAGAAGAACCAGGGCCTTCCTCTTTTGGCTCTCCGAAACTAGTAACTAGAAGAACACCTGAACAACCAAAGCTTGCTGAAAATATAACCCTAGATCAAGAGATGGAAGATGCGCCACAAACAAAGAAGACTGAAGGAAAAAAGAAAGGCAAGTAGCCAAGCTACAAATCGTAGTCTGACATAGAATCTGCAAACTGATCTCAAACAAGTTCTAAAAGAACAAATTCTGGGAAGTAAAATTGAGTTCACATTAGATAAAGTTCTCGAAATTTCCAAACATGAATTTCATGATGTAATTATTAATGTAATCAAAAGAAAAAGACAATATCTTGGTGATGATGCTGAAGAAATAGTGCATGCTTTTTTGCAAGCTCTTTGATTTTTTGTGTAGGATAAAGAGAAGTTGATGACACAAGGAATTCAACTTGAAGCAGTTAAAGAGTTAATGGCAGCAATTGAAGCGGAAGATAAATAAAGTATGGATGCAAAAATTAAAGAAGTGAAAGTTGAAAATATAATGGTGGGCTGGTCCAAACAAGTTGGGCAATCCACCTCTCAAAACGAAGGTCCTCTACATCACATGCATGATGAGGAAGAAGCCCAATTCATTTCAAGAAATCAATACCCCCGTACACATTGGTCAAGAGCAACAACGGAGACAATCATCAAAATTGGAGAAAAAGAAACACCATCTATTGCACTCTTAGACTATGGTTCTTAGATAAACATCATATCAAGGAGTCTCTATGAAAGTGGCGGATGGCCCATAGATGTTGATCCAGGTTGGCGAATGAGAGTTGCAAACAACTCTTATGGAGAGTTATATGTTGCATGTCCTAATGTGCACGTAACTATTGGAGACATAAAAGACAATTTTCACTTTTTTATTCAAGACTCTTGTAGTTACCCTATCATTCTTGGGCAACCTTACATTTCTAAAGCCCACTTGAAAATAAAAGCTCTTGATGATGGTTCTTCCTATGCTCGAATCCGAAGCAAGGATAATGAACGAGCTATCCAATTTCTTACTGTGTGTGTTAACCATCATCGAAAGAGAGATTGAATGCGTGATTATCATGTGCCTCCTAATGCCCGAGAATTCAAGGATTTTTGGGATGCACTACTGTAAAAGGAGGCTATGGCAGTGTGTCATGTAAAAAGATTGAACCTCCTTATGCTACAGAAATTGTGTCTCTAGCAAATCTGTATGTATGTATAGCCAATAGTATGGACTGTTATACGTCTCTTCCAGCCATGACTAAAGCTGAAAGAAAATATTTATGTTATGTAAAAAGGATGCTGAAAATATATGACATGATGGCTAAAAATGAAGATATTTTGAGTATTCTTTTTGGACTGATTACTAGTGACACATTGGCTGAAATATATGCAACTACTCATACAAAAATAAGGCTAAAAATCAATCCATAGAAGTATGTACATTGGATTTTTATCAAACAATTCAAGAATTTGTTGAGCAGGAAGACATTGGTTTACTCAACAAGGCTGAAGCACAAGTGGAGACAAAATACAAGACGGTGGATAAGAAAGTCAAGCCTGTGGGGGTTGGCAGTCCCATTGCCTCTTAAAAGTGAAGGGCTAGCTGATAGGGCAACAAATCAACCAAGCCTTCATCATCCTTCCAACATTGGTCACAAGTTCACATTTGAAAGTCTAAAATAGCTCAAAATATGTGAAATTTCTTTCCTTTTGCCCAACTGAAAAACACTCTTTAATGCAAATGCTAATGAAATATGGAAAAGCATTTGCATTTCAACCAAGTGAAATAGGCTGTGTGGATCCAAATATTATGGCTCCTATGGTCATTTTTATGGTCCCACATGTGCCTTGGAACCTCAAGCCCATTCCCGTTCCAAGGGCGCTGTCGTATTGCTGCGCATTCGAGGTGTGAAAACCACCCAAAAGTTGTGCATGAGATTTGTTACTTTGTACATACTTTGACGTAGACGTTGTGCTTTGCTTTGCTTGAACATTTTTCTTTCAGTTGGTTCATGTTCAATTTTACAGAAGAAACAAGCGTAAGTTCCTTAAGAGGTGAACTGTTCTTCCTCACAACTGAGAATGGAACGGTGGATATCTTGTTTATCCATCTCTTTCTACATTACACACACTTGATGCTCACACAGCAGGTTGTTATTGATTTGCCATTGATCTGACTGGGAGGTACTTTGCAATGGGGAGTGCAGATGCTCTTGTGAGTCTTTAGGGACTTTCTGAGATGCTTTGTGTTCGTACTTTTACCAAGCTTGAAGCAAAGCAAGAGACCTAGAGTTGAAGGGACATGCAATGTGAAGAGGAAAAGATGTTGCTTTTCTGTGTGTGTAAGAGAGGAAAGTGTGGCTAAATAAGTGGGCTTTTTTTGGTTCATAAAAAGAAAACAAAAGGGGAAAATAAAACACTAATGAAGAAAGCTAAAGAGGGATTTTCAAAAGAGCTAAAGAGGGAGGGAAAAAAGAGGCGTATGTGACAGAAAAAGAAGAGGAATTACGCTAATCTGGGAAGGGGGGAGGAACAGAGCATTAGAGGCAAAAGAGTGCTCTGCAATTTGAGGAGAAGATTACGCTGCAACAAAGCTAAAGACGATGCCGTAAAGTAACATTAAGCTGCAGAAGATGAAGTCGATAAAGCCACAGAAGATGAAGTTGGTAAAGACCAAGTGTAATTTTTCGTCAAAGCTGATCGAAGTTCAACAAAGCTGATCGTGAGGAGAAGAATGTAGATGCCGCTGTCACGCTATCTCAAAAATCCGATCATAATGCAGGGTAATGAGAAGTAGGAGTGATCCAAGGCCGCAAAGAAAACAAAGGAAGGTTAGTCGAAGCGACGCGGAAGCTGATGACAAAGATGAGGCTACCTGCACCATGAAACAAGGACGTTGCTGAGATAAAGAAAAATTAGAAGACTACAAAGCATGAAGGGAGGAGGGACATGCAAAAATTCCATCTGATTCATATAGTTTTCTCTCTGTGGATTCTTCCATCTCCGTTGCATCCCTGGCCCAACCAATCAGGGCACGACAAAGCTTTTCCGAAATTTTCTTGATATACAACGGATTCACACATGGACTAGATGCCTCGTCCTGAAGAATCATAGATGGTTTAGGTCTCACCAAATAGGACAAAGCCTCCGCCACATCATCGTTTTGCACATAACAACTACCTTAATGGAAGAAGGTCAGGTTGTCCTGCCACCAACCATTTGCCTGGCCAATACACAGCAAGATGATCCCGCAAATGCACATGTTGCAGCCCAGGAAATGTAGGGAGCTTTAACCTTGGGAAGTTTGGATGAAACAGAATGCATTCGTACTGTGTTGGATCAATTTTCAGAAAGTTGTGGAGGACCTCCGGATGTTTACATTGAAGAAGCCTTAAGTTGGTGTTACAACAATTCGATGAATTGTTCAAGCAGTGCTGAAACATTGAAGACTGTTCTTTACACAAGCTCTGAGGGTGAAGAATTCTGTCAGACTGGATGCTTTAAAAGAGGTTCACCACACCCAAGAAGTATCACCATTGTTAACAGATTGGAAGAGTTGTAGATTGATGGATCTAGTGATATTCTAGAAGCCAATAAAGCAGATCATCTTGCAAGTGACATCCCTTTTCTATATGCTAAAGTTGGAGATTTACAGGTTGAGGACATTGAATCACTTCTCAATGATTACAAAGAATTAGATTTTGAAGTATTATGCTCTTTGTAAAACAGTGAAGAGTTTAACACGAATGAAGCATGTCAGTGACAGCCCTTGCTGGAAATCTTATATGTATCTTTTGGTGTTAGAGAGCTTGTTAGAGACAAACTTAACCTTCTGCAGAGTTATAGAATTCAGCAATAAAGCATTGCCATAGAGTATATTAAACTCGCGCAGGGTTTTATAATTGTTGATTAGAAACTGGTCTTTGATTAGTGGAACTGGTGGTGTCTGAATTCAATAGCTCTTTAGGCTGTGAACAACAAGTTTATTGAACATATGCATGTTAAATCAGCAATCTTTGCATTCAATATGAAGAGTCTGGAGTTTACTATGGCATAGCCTGATCTCACTTGTTTAATCTTCTATCTTGGAATTTCATAAGAACCTCTGTGGTTGCGACTTTGTTTTCGAAACCCTTCGACATCTTTGGTGAACCCGACGTGAAAGCGTCGCAGAAATTTCAGGATGGGAGATACTTTAGCCTCTATTTCAGCTTCCTCTACAACTCCAGCTGCGTCTACTTCAACTCCATCAATGACTGCTGCGTCAAGTACTTCAACGGAGGATCTAAAACAGATTTTACAGAATATGTCCATGTATATGCAGCTCCAAAATCAACAAACACAATTGTATATGCAGCAGCAACAACAATTGCATCAACAGCAGTTGTCTCAGCAAAGGCAACTCTATTCGGAGCAGGAGAATGCAAACTGCGCGACTAAAGCTATTGAAGCAGTTGAGAGTGAGAAGAAGCTATTTGACGGGCGTAATGTTTCAGCATATTTGAAGACATATGAGATCAAGATGGGGTTTTTTGGAGTTCCTGCTGGACTTATGAGTAAGTACTTCCTTCGTCTTGTCACACCTGCTTTGAGGACAAAAGTGACTGATCTTTTTATTCAAAATACACATTGGAAAGATTTTAAGAAGGCCTTGAAAGAAGAATACTTTCTTGAGGACTTTCGTATGGCTACTCGGCGGTCATTCCGAGAGTGGGTCTACATGCCAAACAAAGGTCTCGCTGCTTCGGAGTTGATTCGAGAATTTGAGGAAAGGTATAATCAGCTTGATGCCATTGAACAAAGAGCATTGGATGTTGAAAAAGTTGAGCTTTTCTTACAAGCTGCAGATCCTGCTCTTCAAGAAGAATTGGGTGAGCTTCTTGAAGATCGCACAAAGCCTATGGGTCTTAAAACTGATTGGCATGATGCTCAGGATGCAGTCTCGACTTTGACCAAGAGGAGGATATGGAAGACTCGCCTACAGAATGGTTCCATGACACCTACACCATCATCTGCTCCTATGCCCACTTCTATCCCTGTTATTTCTTCTCCTCCTCAGCCAGTTTCTTGGCCTATGCCAGTGCCTACTGTTTCCACTCCACCTATTCCTCCTGTTCCACGACCATGCCTACACCTTCTGCTCCAAAACCATCCGCTCCATCGGTGCCTACCTCTCTTGATGACATAATCAAAGGCATCACAGATTTGACACTTGAGTCAGTCAAAGCGGAGTTAGTGGGAAAGTTGAAGGAGCAATTTGCTTCAACTGTGCCTACTACTTCTTCTAGTGCTCCTACTGCACCTAGGAGTGCTTCTAATGCACCTAGGAGAGATCGGAGATGTATTTGGTGTGATAGTACGGAGCATCAGCATTGCAGGGATTGTGACTCTTTCCAGGATGCAAGGAGGCAGAATTTGGTATATTGGGGGCAAGATGGTAAGATTTGGTTGACTGAGATAGGAGCTCCACTTGCTACCAACTTTGGTAAAGGTGGAATGAAGAAGTTAGTGGAGGACATGGCTGCGCGTACTTCTTATGTGATAGCTAGAGGTGATGCTTCTGCATATGGAGTACAGATTGAGAAGGGATCAGATACTCAGTCAGCGCTATGGACTTATGCTATGGAGACTGCAAACAAGGGAAAAATTCAGCAAACTGTTTTGACTAGTGCAGGCTCTAACATTAGATCAGAGATAGGTTGGGACTCGCCTGTTGACATGTATTCTATTTATGCTTATTTGGCTAGATCTCATGGTGCAGATGTATTTGTTGAGGAGAAGCGTAAGAGGGATGAAGAAAATCCAAGTGCAGCTAAGAAGACTAGAGGGGGTGAGTTTGTTACTCCACCTACTGCAGGACCGTCTTCAAGACCAGGGCCAGATCGACAGATGGAGGATGCTCAAAAGAGAGAAAAGAGGCAAGAGCCTAGAGAGAGAAAGCAGCCAGGATTCAGATTGATGTCCGATATTGAGACATCTCCAAACATGAAGAAAATCTTTAATGATAAGATACTTGGCAGTGAGGTGACTTTCACTATTTCTGAGATTTTGGGCATCTCAAAAAGAGAGTTTCAGGATCAGTTTCAGGAGGTCCTGAAGAGGAAAAGACATGCATTGGCTACCACTGATATAGAGGGAGTTTTGATTGGAGAGTTGGATGAGGATGATGATGAGGTTATGGTTGATAATGCTTCTGTTTTGCCGCAGGTAGAGAAGAGGGTTCAGCGTATGCATTATGCTGAAATTGATGAGCATGTTTTGATACCGCGTAGTCACTTTTCGCGGAGCCATTGGGCTAGGGCAACTACAGAGACGATGGTAAAGGTTGGAGAAAAACAGGTTCCTTATGTTGCATTGGTTGATCATGGTTCAGAGATTAATCTCATAGTTCGTGGAGTTTATGAGAGTAACAGATGGCCTATGGATGTAGAGCATGGGTGGCGTATGAGAGCCGCCAATAACACTGCAGGTGATTTGTATGCTGCTTGTCCTAGTGTCAAGGTTTCTATTGGTGATGTAGAGGAGGATTTTCATTTCTTTGTGCAAGATTCATGCTCGTATCCCATAATTCTTGGACATCCATTCATTACAGAGATGCGCATGGAAACAAAGGTCATGGATGATGGATCTGCTTATGCACGGATTCGCAGTAAAGATGGTATGAGAGCAGTTCAATTTATGACTGTATGTGTGAACCATGTTAGAAACAGGGATACTCTCAGAGATGCACCCTTACCCACTGTGAGGGATTCGGGTTTTCATTAGGTACCGCCGTTTCACGAGACGACGGTGGTACAGAGGAGAGGAGATTGGAGTTCTCGCCTCCTGGCAGCGATGTTTTCTCCTCCGGTTATGTTGGGATTTCAGCAAACAGTTCAATGAGTTATCAGAAGACTTCTAGGTTGCCTAGAGCTGCCAGACAGTATATATGCAGGAAGGAGAAAAATTTGAAAAATGCAGGAATTTTGGAGGATGATGAGCACATAGATGGGATGTATGACAGTGTGATTTGTGTAGATACGATGACAGAGATGGGAGATATGCTGAAAACTGATATGCTGAATTGTCATGGTAATGTATTAGTGCTGTCCCTCGATATGTTTCATGAAATTGCAGATTTTATGTCACAGATTGAGTCAGAGGCTGAGGTAACTCAGCAAAGAGTGTTGAGTGCTGAAGAAATTCAGCAAACAGAGTTTCCAGCTGGTTATGATCAGCTTTCAGAGAGACAGAGGGCTGAAAAATTTCAGCCAACAGAGTTTATTGCTGAAATATTTCAGCATTCAGAGTTTGGGGCTGTTTCTATGCAGTCCATAGAGCAGAGGGCTGAGAATATTCAGCCATTGGAGTGCAGAATTGCTGATTTACAGCAAGGTTTATGTAATGCAGAAGAGCATAATGAAGCCAGGGTTGACACGAAATACAAAATAGTGGATAAGAAGGTGAAGCCGATTGTTGTACCGCTTCCACCTGACAGTGATTAGCAAATAGAGAGGGCTGCTAAACAACAAATTTTGAGGAATCCGAAGCATATTGGTCATAAATTTTCAGAAGAGACTCTTGCTGAATTGAAAATTGGAAATGGTTATTTCTTGTTACCCATAGAGAAGCAATGCTTTCAGGAGATGCTTGAGCGTCATGGAAGGAGATTTGCTTTTTTCCCACATGAGATTGGTTGTGTGAATCCTGATATTGTTGCTCCTATGGTCATTTTTACTATTCCTCATATTCCATGGAATCTTCGACCTATTCGAGTGCCTAAAGCACACTTGCCAAAGCTGATTGATTTATTGAATGAAAAAATCAGGATGGGAATCCTTGAGCCTTCATCTGCACCATACTCAAACAGGTGGTTTACAGTTCCAAAGAAGAATGGTACTCTTCGATTTATTCAGGATATGCAGCCAGTGAACAGAGTTACTATCAGGAATGCTGGTATAGGTCCAGTTGTGGATGAGTTTGCAGAGGCATTTGCTGGACGTGCCATCTATTCTATGGGTGATTTGTATTCAGGATATGATCAGTTTCAGCTGGCTTTGGAAAGCAGGGACATAACCACCATGAGAACTCCTATTGGGCTTGTCAGGATGTGTACCTTGCCTCAAGGTGCCACTAATTCTGTTGCGCATATGATGAATGCCATGCATAAGGTCCTTTGTGATTACATACCTCAGCTTACTATGCCTTTCTTGGATGATGTGCCCTTTAAGGGGTGTACAGAAGAAGAGAAGAATGAGAGCCTAAATGAGCAGGGATGCAGATACTTTGTGGCTGATCATATTTTAGCATGTGAGAAGATTTTGGCCAGGTTAGAAGAAGTGAACTTGACACTTTCAGGGCAAAAATCTGTTTTTGGAGTGAATGAGGTTGTCATTGTTGGGCATATGTGTGGATATTATGGCAGGAAACCGTCACCTGATAAGGTGAATGCTATAGGCAAGATTGCGGAGTATTGTTCTACTACTTCGGAGGTACGGAGATTCATTGGTGCTTGTGTGTTTTATATGATTTGGATACCTCATTTTGCACACATAGCAGATTGTTTGTATCAGCTGCTTCGAAAGGGGCAAAATTTTTATTGGGATGAGAGCCATACTAGAGCCATGCGGAAATTGAAGAAGTTATTGCAGAATGCTCCTACTCTCAGGAAAGCGGATTATAATTGTGATAGGCCTATTGTATTGACAGTTGACACTAGTCCAATTGGCATAGGTTGGGCTGTGGGTCAAGATGATGCAGATGGAAATAGGTATGCTATTCGGTTTGGGGTGAAAGTCCTAAACGAGAGACAGAGGAGATATCCGCAAATTAAGAGGGAGTTATTGGGGATTGTCATGGCTCTCAAATGTGACAAGGAGTACTTTATTAGAGCTTCAGTTGTAGTAGAGACAGATTGCTTGCCATTGATTGGTATGATCGCGAGTTGCTCTACTCCGGATATAGCCATGTTGAGATGGATTGCATACATCAAGTCATTAAATCTGGAATTTAAACACATAGTAGGGAAGAATAATCCAGTGGCAGATATGTTGTCTAGAGCCAGATATGATGATGAGGAGACTCTACTTGCAGAAGAAGATGATGCAGAAATTTTAGCCACTATGGTTGATCATGTTTCTCATGTCTATGATATTGTGGCTTTCACAGAAGAACTCTATGTTGGAGACTGGTTGCAGATTGGCAGGTACCTTAGTACACTAAGCAAAAGAGATGCATGGACAGATGAAGAGGGCAAGAAGATCAGAAGGAAAGCTTATGGTTATTTTCTCAAGGACGGATTTCTTTGGAAGCATCCGAAGAAAAGAGGTGGATTACCTTTGCGGGTTGTCTGCGATAGAGAGACACAGTTACAGGTGATGAGGGAGTTTCATGAGAGTCCTTGGGCTGGTCATAGAGGAGTATGGGCTACTTATGAGAAAATCAAGGAGAAATATTGGTGGAAAGGAATGTACAGAGATGTTTCTCACTTTGTTGAGACTTGCAGAGACTGCCAGATGTATTCAGTAGTGCGTCATCGAGATGAGCTCCATCCGACCTATCCGCTATGCATTCATTATAAGTGGGTAGTTGATTTGGTTACCATGCCTATGGGTTCATGGCAGATGAGATACATTGTTTTGGCTAGAGAGGATCTTACCAATCATGTTGAGGGCAGATCTTTGAGAACGAAGACCACTAGTGCAGTGTGTAAGTTCTTATTGGAGGAAATTTTCTGCAGGTATGGTTGTGTGGGTAAGATCAATGCGGATCGTGGTGAATTGGATGCAGATGAAGCTAGGGAGTTTTTCTCTCAGTTAGGAATCAAATTGGCTCTAACCACAGCATACAATCCAGAGGGAAATGGAAAGAGTGAAAGAGGGCATCCACCGATAGTGAAAGCATTAGCCAAAGCATGCAGAGGACGGATTGGAGAATGGCCAAGACTTCTACCATTTGCTTTATGGGCTGATCATACGACTCATAGTGTTACCACAGGATATATGCCTGCAGAGTTGATGTATGGTCAGAAACCTGTTATGCCGATTGAGACTTGTGCTTTGACTTGGTCAGTTTTACCTTGGCAGGAGGATTTGACGAGAGAGGAGCTCTTAACTCTTCGGATTCGACAGTTGGAGAGGAGACCTGAGGATATTCAGCTAGCTATTGATAGGTTGAAGGTTGCTAGACTAAGGAATAAGGACAGGTTTGACAGTAGGCATCGCTTACGGCCAAGAGCAATAGAAGAGGGAGATTGGGTATTGGTGTTTGATAGCAGTCTTGAAAATCAGCATACTGCACTTCGGAAGATGGTGAAAAGATGGTTTGGGCCGTACATAGTCAGACATGTCTTTGATAATGCAACATATGAGCTGACAGAATTGGATGGGACAGTGCTTAGAGTACCTATTGCTGGAAAAAGAATCAAGATTTTCAAGAAAAGAGATGATGAGGATTATGCATTGGAAGAATTTTCAAGAGAAGAGCAACGACAAGAAACTTCAATGGAAGAGACAGATGATATGACAGATAATCTTGTTGATCTACCAGAAATGCATAACGAAGAGATTGATCTCTTTGTGGATCTTGATGATAATGATCATGGGTAGTTGGCCCATCTGGAGGATGCGCAGGATTAGAGGGGGTGGATGTCGTATTGCTGCGCATTCGAGGTGTGAAAACCACCCAAAAGTTGTGCATGAGATTTGTTACTTTGTACATACTTTGACGTAGACGTTGTGCTTTGCTTTGCTTGAACATTTTTCTTTCAGTTGGTTCATGTTCAATTTTACAGAAGAAACAAGTGTAAGTTCCTTAAGAGGTGAACTGTTCTTCCTCACAATTGAGAATGGAACAGTGGATATCTTGTTTATCCATCTCTTTCTACATTACACACACTTGATGCTCACACAGCAGGTTGTTATTGATTTGCCATTGATCCGATTGGGAGGTACTTTGCAATGGGGAGTGCAGATGCTCTTGTGAGTCTTTGGGGACTTTCTGAGATGCTTTGTGTTCGTACTTTTACCAAGCTTGAAGCAAAGCAAAAGACCTAGAGTTGAAGGGACATGCAATGTGAAGAGGAAAAGATGTTGCTTTTCTGTGTGTGTAAGAGAGGAAAGTGTGGCTAAATAAGTGGGCTTTTTTTGGTTCATAAAAAGAAAACAAAAGGGGAAAATAAAACACTAATGAAGAAAGCTAAAGAGGGATTTTCAAAAGAGCTAAAGAGGGAGGGAAAAAAGAGGCGTATGTGACAGAAAAAGAAGAGGAATTACGCTAATCTGGGAAGGGGGGAGGAACAGAGCATTAGAGGCAAAAGAGTGCTCTGCAATCTGAGGAGAAGAGTACGCTGCAACAAAGCTAAAGACGATGCCGTAAAGTAATGTTAAGCTGCAGAAGATGAAGTCGATAAAGCCACAGAAGATGAAGTTGGTAAAGACCAAGTGTAATTTTTTGTCAAAGCTGATCGGAGTTCGACAAAGCTGATCGTGAGGAGAAGAATGCAGATGCCGCTGTCACGCTATCTCAAAAATCCAATCATAATGCAGGGTAATGAGAAGTAGGAGTGATCCGAGGCCGCAAAGAAAACAAAGGAAGGTCAGTCGAAGCGACGCGGAAGCTGATGACAAAGATGAGGCTACCTGCACCATGAAACAAGGACGTTGCTGAGATAAAGAAAAATTAGAAGACTACAAAGCATGAAGGGAGGAGGGACATGCAAAGATTCCATCTGATTCATATAGTTTTCTCTCTGTGGATTCTTCCATCTCCGTTGCATCCCTGGCCCAACCAATCAGGGCACGACAAAGCTTTTCCGAAATTTTCTTGATATACAACGGATTCACACATGGACTAGATGCCTCGTCCTGAAGAATCATAGATGGTTTAGGTCTCACCAAATAGGACAGAGCCTCCGCCAAAAGAGGTTCACCACACCCAAGAAGTATCACCATTGTTAACAGATTGGAAGAGTTGTAGATTGATGGATCTAGTGATATTCTAGAAGCCAATAAAGCAGATCATCTTGCAAGTGACATCCCTTTTCTATATGCTAAAGTTGGAGATTTACAGGTTGAGGACATTGAATCACTTCTCAATGATTACAAAGAATTAGATTTTGAAGTATTATGCTCTTTGTAAAACAGTGAAGAGTTTAACACGAATGAAGCATGTCAGTGACAGCCCTTGCTGGAAATCTTATATGTATCTTTTGGTGTTAGAGAGCTTGTTAGAGACAAACTTAACCTTCTGCAGAGTTATAGAATCCAACAATAAAGCATTGCCATAGAGTATATTAAACTCGCGCAGGGTTTAATAATTGTTGATCAGAAACTGGTCTTTGATTGGTGGAACCGGTGGTGTCTGAATTCAATAGCTCTTTAGGCTGTGAACAGCAAGTTTATTGAACATATGCATGTTAAATCAGCAATCTTTGCATTCAATATGAAGAGTCTAGAGTTTACTTTGGCATAGCCTGATCTCACTTGTTTAATCTTCTATCTTGGAATTTCATAAGAACCTCTGTGGTTGCGACTTTGTTTTCGAAACCCTTCGACAGCGCATTTGCCTAAATTATTGGAATTTCTAAATGAGAAGATCAGAATGAAGATTTTAGAACCTTCTTCAACACCTTACTCAACAAATAAATGGTTTACCGTGCCCAAGAAAAATGGATCCTTACGATTCATTCAAGATCTATAGCTTGTTAATCGTGTCACAATCCGAAATGTTGGTTTGGGTCCAATTGTTGACGAGTTTGCTGAAGCTTTTGCAGGTAGAGCAATTTATTCTATAGGTGACCCATATTCAGGATATGACCAATTTCAACTTTCATTAGAAAGCTGAGACATTACCACAATGAAGACACCACTTGGATTGGTGTGTATGTGCACTCTACTGCAAGGTGCAACAAACTCCATAGCTCATATGATGAATGCCATGCACAAACTCTTAAGAGACTTTATTCCACAACTTACTCTTCCATTTCTTAATGATGTACCTGTCAAGGGATGTGAAGTCAATGAAAAGAATGAGAATCTTGACGAAGATGGCTGTAGGACATTTGTAGTTAACCATATTCATGATTGTGATGGGATTTTGAGAAAGGCTAGAAGAGTTACATCTTACCCTTTCTCGAGCTAAGTGGATTTTTGGAGTAGAAGAAGTCCTAGCGGTTGGAAATTTGTGTGGCTCCTATGGATGTAAACCTTCACCAATCAAGAATATGCCATCAATAGAATGTAAGAAAAATGCACAAATATTTCAGAGGTGAGAATATTTCTTAGCGCATGTGTATTCTATCTCATATGGATACTACATTTTTCTCATGTAGCTGAGAATATCTATCAATTATTAAGAAAAGACCAAAGATTCTCTTGGAGAAAAGAGCATACTCTCACTATACCCAAACTAAAGAAGTTAATTTCAGCCCCCACTCTCAAAAGGGCTAATTATTCAAATGGTCAATCCATCATCCTTACTGTGGATACAAGCCCCATTGGGATGATATGATGAGTTGTTGGCAAAGAAAACCTTGAAGGTAATAGGTATGCAATTTGTTTTGGAGCAAAGGTTCTCAATGAACATTAAAGAAGGTATGCACAAGTAAAAAGGGAATTGTGGGGAGTTGTAATAGCATTAAAATGTGGTCATAAATATTGTATAGGTGCTTTCGTAGTGGTATAAACTTATGTCTTCCACTCTTGGGCATGATAGGCAACTGCTCTACACCCGACATTGCTATGCTAAGATGGATTGCATATATTAAATCTTTCAACCTCGAATTAAAGCATATTGTAGAAAAGGTGAATCCAGTTGCTCATATGCTATCACGTACAAGATATGACAATGAAGAAGAGCTTATGGAAGAAGATGAAGTTGAAAAATCTATACTTACTAAATTCCATTCCATGGTTGTTGAAAGTACCTTTTCAGTTGCTGCATATACAAATCTAAAGTTAAATCTTGTAGGTGAAGCTAATCTTTTCAATGGTATAGAATTAAATATAGTAAGAATAGAAAAAGGTACTGTTATAAATCAACATACAACAACAAATATCAAAGATTTATCTATGGAAGAAGGGTGTTCAACTAGAAGCTAGCATGCTCATTGCATTGCTCAAGTTCTAGTTCATTTCCTTGAAGAAGATTTTGGCTAAAGATCAGCTAATATTTGAGCACAATGAAGAAGGAGTCTTGGATTGATGAAGAGTTCAAGCATATTAAGAGGAAAGCTTATGGATTTTTTCTTAAAGAAGGGCATCTATGGAAGCACACAAAGAAGAAGAAAGGAGCGCTTGTCCGAGTTTTAGGTAACAAAAGATTGCAACAACAGGTAATGAAGGAATTTTATGAAAGCTTGTGGGCTGGCCATAGAGGCATATGGGGAGCCTTTAGTAAACTCAAAGAAAAATATTGGTGGCAAAACATGTATCGGGACATAGCACATTTTTTTGAGACCTATTATGTGAGTTAGATGTATTCTATGGTCAAGCATCGAGATGGGTTACAACCACTTATCCCTTGTCTATACATTATAGATGGGTTATTGATCTTGTAACCATGCATATAGGAATATGGAATATGCAATATTTAGTGCTTGCACGAGAGGATCAAACCAATCAAGTTGAAGGCAAAGCCTTAACAACCAAGACCACTCAAGTTGTTTGTTGTTTTTTGCTTGAAGATGTGTTTTGCAGATATACTTGTGTGGATAAAGTAACTACAGATAGAAGAGAGTTGGATGTTGATGAGGCATGCAACTTCTTTGCTCAATTGGGTATTAAGTTGGCTTTAACATCAACCTACAACCCTGAAGGCAATGGGAAAGGTGAGAGAGGGCACTAGCCTATTCTCAAAGCTCTAGCAAAGTCTTGTAGAGAAAAGATCAAAGAATGGCCTAAAATACTACCTTTTGCATTATGGGCCGACTGGACTACTCACAGTACAGTGACTGGCTATATGCCAGCTAAAATTATGCATGGACAAAAACTAATTATGCCAATTGAAGAATCTATTCTCACATGGAGTCTTTTACCTTGGGAGGAAGGCATCAATAGAGAAGAGTTGCTAACTTTACACATATTACAGCTAGAAATAATGCCTGAAGATGTTCAAGCAGTTATTCAGAAGCTAAAGAAAATAACACTAAAGAACAAAAGAACATTTGATAAACGACATCGACTTCGGCCAAGAGCAATTCAATAAAATGACCGTGTGCTTGTCTATGACAATAGGATAGATAATCAATACAGTGCTTCTAGGAAGATAGTAAAGCATTGGTTTGGCTCGTATGTGGTAAAGGTTGTTTGTGCCAATGTCACATATTCATTGGTTGACTTGGATGGGACAAGCATGAAGATATTTGTAGATGGAAAAAGAATCGAGCTCTTCAAACAAAGAGAAAGTTTAACATATGAGTTAAAAGACTTGGATATAATTCAAGGGTATGAAGACATAGAGGAAGAAGAAGAGGCAGAAGATGAAGACATTGGCATGGCAGAAGATACTTCTTCTAATACTACGGATCCGTAAGACTTTGGCACATGCCACAAGATGTGCAGGTTAGGAGGGGGTGGATGTCGTGCCGCTACGTGCACACCATGTAAAAAAATCTAGAGTGTGGCTTCCTTATAGATTTAGAGAGCCAATGCCACTTTAGGCATTAGTGTTAGTGCCCATGGTTCAAAAATATTAGATTTTTGAAAAAGTTTTAGCCTATTTTTGATATTTTAGATATTATTTCTTATGAAAATCCATAAAACTATAGACAACTTCTAGATTAGGGTAACATGTAAAAGAAAGCATATAGCTTTTAGCCAATTTGAGAGGATTTTATGTAAAAAGAGAGATTGATGAAATCGCAGGACGTGCGATCGTTGTTTTCAGGCAGTGAATAACACTTCAAAGTGGAAGATGAAGAAGGAGTGATCTGGTTGAATTGTGGCTAGGTGTCTTGGTATTTTACCCCCCTTTTGAAGCCAATGGAAGCATCAGATTGGCAATCTGAGTAGCATAAAGGAATGTATTATTTTATACTTGTTTTTGTCTATTAGAGTTTTATCTTCTCATAATGCAGGAATAAACTGACAGGCTTCATCTTTGCAAGAATCTACATTTTCTACTCCTTTTTGTAAGTATTCTTCTATGTCTTCTATTTATTCAAACCCCTTCTCTTCCATCTACTTCTCTCCTTGAATCTCCCTTCACCCTACTATCTCTTGCCCCCGTGGTGGACTTTCAACACCAAATGATCCGAAACCCTGTTAGGGGAAGTTTATGCTATCATCAGAGATGAATTTCGTAAGATATTTGGATTGATTTGGGGCTAATATCTTCAGTCATATTCAAAGAATTAGCTACATCAATGTTCTTTTAATTCATTTCTTACTCTATAGAAGACATCTTGTCAAAATATGCAAGTATTATGTGCCCCTATGGCAGGCCAATATATGTAGATCATTCATAGATGCTTTGAGTTGAATTAAGAGGAGCTTTTTCTCTTATTTCTTGGCTGTGGTAACTTATCCTTATCAAGAACTCAATTTGAAGATCTTGAAGCAAGTCTCTTTGCCCTACAAGCCTTGTAATTGACTCGTAAGCTTTTGTCCCTAACAATCTACATTGAATGTAATCATACAAAGTTGATTCATGCTATGGAATCATGTATGAATGATGGGATGCAGAGTTGTTTATGATACATGACAACATATTGTACTTGATTTTATAATTTGTACAATCAAGAAAACAAGTTTGATTTGAGTTAGAACTTATGAGATAATACTCTTGTGATAGTTGCTAAGAACATGTAGTTGGAAGCTCTATTAACATCTTCAACTCAGGGGGGTCACTCATGAATATATATATATATATATAACGTGAGTTCAAAATAAGGAGTTTTTAAAATAGCATTTTTATACATTTTTTACATACAGAAGGGTGTCATATAAAGGGGGTACTTACAATTTGAATAGAAAAGGGTTGTGTTTTATTCAAGTAAATTTCACAGATTAGGATATTTATAAATAGGCCATGAACGCATGTTATATAGAGAATATATATACAGTGAACCCCCCGAGATCTTGAAGAACTTGGCTTGCAACCTTCAACCCTTCTTTTATCTCTACCATCCTCAAAGTCTAAGCTCTTGAACCTCCATATATTCTTCTCTCTCAAATCCCTGTGATTGACTGTGAAGTAGCTCTTGAACCTTTAAACATTCATTGTAATCTACTTATCTTTTAAAGAAACATCTCCATCTAACTTGTCCAGTTTTCTTGCCAAACCCCTATGGTGGCCTTCAACCCTACGTGCTGCGACAACAGTGTTGGCAAATACTATAGCGTAGTACTTTGGTGGTGATGGAGACAAAGCAACACGCACAGCCAATGAAGAAGAAGCCGATTGGATGGGAAAATAAAAAAGAAATAAAAATTTTTATTAGAAAAGCACTTAATAATTTGTTGTTGTTGTTTTTTTAATTTTAAGAGAATAAAATAAAGCATAACAAGCCTCCTTTTTCACCTAATGTGTCAACCACACCGACTTCTCCTAGACCCTCTTCACATATGTAAAGCTCATGGTGCTCTCCTTTTCCCAATATAAGCCACTCTTGCTACAAGCATGAGCTATCTTGTTGTACAATAGAGCTTATCAATATAAAAAAATTGTGCAATTCTTGTTCTTTTCCATTGTGCACGTCTACTTATACACACTAGAGAGTCTATTGTTGGTGTTAAAACCAAAATTTAAAGTGGAGATAACAATAGAAAGGAATGTGTTTAACATATCCTATGCTAAAGAAACACGATCAACCTACCAAATCCATGATAATGTGATGCAAATGTCACAATTAGTCGACAAAAAGGCAACAAAACTAACTAGTTTTCTCACATTTCAGAGTTGATGTGGCTGGAATCCTCCTATCCCATGGAAAAACCAAATGAATTATCTGCACTACTATAGGAGCCCTTGGTCCTAGAAATGGAACCAAAATGTTGTGCTATACACTCAACATTTTGGGGATATTCAGAAAACTTCTATTCCTTCAAGAGCTTGGACACGAGTCTCATTGACTAGCTCTCACCTAATCACTCATATGCAAATTGGAAGCCAACCGTTGTAGTGAGCATCATGCCATGTACCCCTACACCCAAAGGTTGTAAGTACTAGCTCCACAACTCAAGTGAGCACATCAATGCCTCCTCAATCCTGTATGGGCTCTCTTATGCAAGAGAATGCATGGTAGGTATGAGAGGGTTTAAGAGAGAAGACTAGAGATTTTACTTCCTTGTCCCTCACCCCTCACTCACTCACTCACTCTCACACTCACTCACTCACTCTCTCACAAGACTTAGGCAAGTCGAAGATAGAGAAGCAAAGTTGGCACACATAAGAATAATCATTTCTATTCAAGCTCGACACTTTTATACATAAATTCTAGGGTTAGGGTTTCCCCTTTCCCATAGGCATTCAACCCACTTTAGGATCTCAAGACTACTCACGTCTCATTACATGCTTCTCCTATGGTGAGAATGAATTGGAACCTTTGTGGTTTTTTTCACGGGAGGCTATGCTATCAAAACAACTTGCACCAGATCATGCCCGAGCTTGCAGATTTACATGATTAGTCAATAAAATTGTTGCAACCATTTGGCAATTTGAATATCATGTACTTCATGCACATTATATTATGGTTAATAATGCGAAGACTATTTTCCAAAATTTAGGCTCCCTGCACCTTACATGGTGCATACTTCTTGTGGTTAACAAGAATGAGTGACACTTACCTTAGTGATAACCATTATGTGCCATATCATTAGAAGGCCTTAGGTTCAATACTTACTCATATGCTTGTCAATTACTTTTCTTATAGCAATTCAATAAAGCTATAAGTTGCCATAATGCAGTGCTGACCACATGGCAACATGGTGCAACACTAACTAGATTTAATTCCATCTTGAATCCCTTGTCATTAGAAAAGTCATTTACTTGTAAGATTAAGGGTCTTCTTTACTCCATATTTCTCCTAATGGTGTTGGACTTGAGCATAATTGGTTCATATTTTTAGTCAAATCAGAACCAATCGAGACCCCTAAATTATAGGCCATAATTTGTAATTATCAAAAAAAAAAATCCAATCAATGTAAAATTAACTTGCCATACTTTCTATAGAAAATCAATAATTGTACTTAACAATATTTTCTTTAATTAACAACATTAATTAGCATTCTCAATAAATTCTTGATAAAGAGTTTACATTGACTGCCTTCCACTTCTGCTACCTCTATGTAGAAGAAGACTACCTCTAATCATATATATCCAACCATGGCTCCAAATATGTGATGAGGAGCCAACTATAGCTTACACATTTGTTACCTCATTCTACTACCTCCACCTATAACGATTTTCCTTTCTTTTGTTCTCATCTTCTCCCATTACTCATGATCTAAAAAGATAGGGTTTTGTAACCCATTATTATACTCATCACATGCATTGGAATGAAGGTCGAAAAGGTGTTTCACAATGTGTATCTATATAGAATGAAGGTGGGAGAGGTGTTTCACAATGCATGTCTATGTGTAATCATTAGAAAATCTATCCATGATAGTGGGATATAGAAACTCATCATGGAGAATGCTTGTCTCTCAATCCTAGTCTCTTCATCTCCCTACAATGCTATGCATATATACCTATACAAAAAGGTCATGTAGCATGCTGATGACTCTCCTTACTTTATGGCTCATGATAAGCTGACTTGTATAGTAGTTGAGAGGAGATGAGGATGAGTGTGTTGACTTTGGATGCTACGAGAGAACTATGGTGACTTCGTATGTGACATTGATTGTAGCAAGGACTACCACACCATATCAAGGATTTGTTTTGTGGTCTTGTGGTCCATGTGAGCCGTAAACCAGTGTATGTCCCCATTTATCATGTGATGGCTTGACATGTTGATGAGTGTAATAGCAACTTATAGAAATAGAAATTTAATATATTTAAAATCTTTTATCTCTACCTGTTCACCTTTCCTATAATCCCTCTCTCTCTCTCTTCCAATCCTCTGTTTTACTTTCATTTGTTGATTAAGACTTGGTATTGTAATGAACGATCATAGAGTTGACTCATGTGCGCCTTAATAATTTGCAAGTTATGTCTAGAATGTGTTAACAAATAAGGTGTCCATTCTATTTTGTCAACATCTCATCTGCCCATTGCTTGGACTAGTCTAAGACTCTCTTCATTTCCCTTGGTTAAATATTGTGTTCAATCAATCCAAGCCCAATAATATGTGTCGATATATGTACAAGAAACAATTCCACGAATCATGTCAAAAGATGAGTCAGGACTTTTCATGATATAATATCGATGCACATACTTATGGTTATTTTCACAATGAGAGTAATGAAAATACCAATGACTATAGTAAACAAACTTCTTTTTTGAAATTTTTATTGGAAACTCTCATCTCAGTAACCCCACTATTCATTGTAATGATTGGATCTCCTTTTTGCCTCCAATATCCATTAGAGCTAATAGGCGGCTCCCTTTTCATCAAATCAAAAAATCATGCAATGCGAACTACAATGAGGGTGCTCTCTCTTTCTCTATGTTTGTGATGGCACTCACAAAATTGCAACATTTCCTTTTCAAAGTCATGGGAACCTACTCGTGCCAAAACCACGGTCTCTCTCTCTCCCCTCTCCCTTCTTTAATTGTGCCTCCTGGAAGTCCTATGGTCTATCACCTCCCTTCTCACGTGTCTGTCACCTCCCTTCTCACATTCCCACATATTCTACCTTTATATCTATTCAATCTTTATGCATGGACTAGAACAATTAGAGAGTTGGAGAAAAAGACCTACAAATGTAGCAAGAGTTGGAGATGAAGAGGTAATTTCATGTTTTGCTTTGATGGTATGCTCACCTAGCTAGTATAATGTTTCATGTTGTCTTGCCTTGTTAATTGTAAGGAGAGAGAGCTACTCGTGGCGTAAGATGCAAGTTTTCCAAACCGAAGTGCATGGAAAAGCGGCAAAACTAACTATGTTAGTTACTAGTTGGGCTACCATCTTCACGCAATCTGGCAGAGCTACGAGATACACGTCATGGAAAGGTACACATTCCGAGTGCCCTTTCAAAATATTACGCAATGCTACGGCACACACGAAAATTCATCTTAGCCTGTAGGCCGGTGACCTTCACGAATCACGTGCGTGAAAAGTAAGTACCGTAGTCGCGAGAAATCTATCGTTTACTTTGCGCAAAGGTTCAAACTTCAAAGTCGCCAAGAGGGGAACGATGCTGGTCAGAAAGCATATACGATGTAGGTGCAGTTATTATGATAAGATCTGGGTAGTGCGGATGTTGAGGAAAAGGGGTAGTTAAGATGTATAATCTGCATAGTACGGATTTTGAGGAAAAAAGGCAGCGCAGCTGGAACTTGGGTTTTGACGATCCGGATGCGAAGACTCGCGCCTCCTGCCACCTCGACGAACAACCCCCCATATGCCAACAAATCGCCGCCAGCTCCCCCATCCACGACGACCCCGCCCTCTGCGTCCTCCTCGTCGCCCTCGTCTAGCCGTGTACCCTCATCGTCTCAGTCCGCTTCCTCATCATCATCATCTTCCTCGTCGTCGTCAGGTAGCACCTCACCCTCGTCCCCTTCTACTGCTGCTGCTGCTCCGTCGCTCTCCCCTTCTAGTAGTACGTTGACTGCTCCGGCACCCGCCTAGCCGACCCTCTGAGCTCTAGGGTTTACAAAATGTTAGTGAGTACTACCAATGATGCCTTCACGCGTTCTATTTTATTTATGGGATTTAAACTCCAAATAAAGGCCCGGAACTCATTTCAGGGGCCGAACAAGATAATCATAAGTCCATGCTCTTTTAAGTATGGTGAATAAACAAGGCTGGATGGGAATGCATGCAAGCAATATTGCGCTTTCTACTAGGAATATTTGCAAGAGACATCTAATGAATGACACTACCAAATTTTTGTCATTACAATGTACCATTACCATTGTTTAGATGCAACATATCTCTTACCTTATCAAAAGAAGCTAACTTGAAAACTTAGTACAAAGCTTACACTACTTCAAAATCAATATCACGATTAAGAAAATTAGCTATGAATTTCATGTAGTAATGTTCACTAGAAATAATGAAACTAATAAATGAGACAGAAAAAAAGTACAGACGAGAGAAAATAGACACATAAGTTTTGTAGCCAAGAAATGAATTATCGAATTAACAACTCTTTGAAAGCTTGGTGTCTAGCAAGTGAATACCATGCACTCCAAAAAGAGAAGTATGTTTTCCTATTCGCCCAGACTTGATAATGCAAATCTTACAAAGCGTGGTAGAGAATCTAGCTATATCTATGTGTGTGATGTACTATCAACTCCACGTAACAAAGAAGCAAAAGCCTAAGATCTCAATCGCTTTCCAAGGTTTGTCAAAACAAATGAAGGCAATTACATCATCCTAGTCAATACAATTTTGAAAGCAAATATAGTGGATGATGGCTATTCCTACATCCAAAGAGATAGAAGAAGAAAGATACAAGTTATAGGTCTGTTTTCAATGTGTAAGCACTCTTGGATTTTCTTTTATAAGTCCCTACACTTTGTGTTTCTATTGGTTCTGATTCCCACGATAACGTGTTGACTAGCACAAACAAATAATCACACTTTTCCTTGATTTTAATTTTGTGCAATTGCATCATGTGCAAGTAGTCTTTCTTTTATTTTCAAACACTTGTGGATCTTGTAGCACTTGACATGTGAATCATGATTCAATAATAATTGTAGAGATTGTGGTACCTTTTTCTCGTGTTGGCCATTGAGCTTCCAGCTTTCGTTGGCTTCTCGTGTTCTTTGGCTCCTCACAACTTAGGTCTTGTTAGCTCAACTTCTTGTGGTTTTTCTTTGACTTTGAAATCTGTGCCTCAAAGTTCAGTGCACAATGAAGTTTCACACATTACCAAGACTTCCAACTCGCACTAGGGTTTGTGATGTGTGATGAAGGTGAAGAGTTGGATGGAAGAAGAAAGGTACATGTCCTAGGTCCATTTTTTACATATAGCACTTTTGGAAGGAGTCTTGATCGTGACCATATAGGCTCCTTGCCTCGCATTCTCCCATGATATTGAACAATCCACCTGTCATTGCAATGTACCATTGCCATTGTTTAGATGCCACATATCTCCTATGTTATCAAAAGAAGCTAACTTCAAAACTTAGTACAAAGTTGACATTGTATCAAAATCAATGTCACAATTAAGAAAATTAGCTATGAATTTCATGTAGTATCGTTCACTAGAAAAACTAATAAATGCGACAAAAGCAATGGTATGAAGAAGAGAAAATAGCCATAGAAGTTTTGTAGCAAAGAAATGAATGATCAAATTAAGAACTCTTCCAAAGAGCATGTTCATCTTAGTATCTAGGAAGTGAAAACCATGCACTCCAAAAAGAGAAATAGGTTTTCATTCTAGCCCAAACTTGATAATGCAAATCTTACAAAGCTCACTAGAGAATTAAGTTATATCTATGCATGTAATCTACTATCAACTCCATGTAATAAAGAAGCAAAAGCCTAAGCTAATCTCAATCGCTTTGCCAATGTGTGACAAAACAAATGAAGGCGATTATATCATCCTAGTCGATACAAAATTGAAAGCAATAGTGCAACTTTTTTTGTTTTTATTTTTGTTTTTTTAAATTTTATTGTGTGTAAAATTGTAATGTATAAGTTTTTGTGGTACAAGGTTCCTCTACCAAGATGTGAGCCATTGATAAAAATTAGGAATGTACTAGATTGCAATATATTTGTCAAGAATTTGCAGTAATTGTATCATTAAGGTTAGATATGAAACAACGTCAAGTATTATATATCCTTGATTCAAACGACTCACAATATGGAGCTCTTCTTTTGTGAGGATTTTGTCAGTACAAGAAGGTCTAGGAGAGGTCTAGGTAGCGTGACACCTTGTACACAGTACTTGAAGGGAAGTCAAAGCTACATATATTCTCTAGGGGTTCGCTATATATATATTCTCTATATAACGTGCATTCATGGCCTATTTATAAATACCCTAATCTGTGAATTTTTCTTAAATTAAAAACAACCCCTTTCTATTCAATTTGTTAGTAACCCCTTTATATGACACCCTTCTGTATGTAAAAAACGTATAAAAATGGTGTTTTAAAAAACCCTTATTTTGAACTCACGTTATATACACATATGTACATGAGTGACCCCCCCCCCTCGAGCAGATATTGAATTAAGTTGGAATTTCTAGATAGCTCATAGTTGCTCACAAATGGTAATTAGCTAACTTTCAAGTTCAACCATTGAGGTTCTCATGGTGTACCAGAGTACTACAAATGGACTACAATTTTCTACCTTCTCTTCTAGAACTACTAATTACTTGATAGTTGGGGGGTATAATGGCTTGTGGAATGTGAGGACCAAATAATGTTTCTCAACTTCCTCTTCTAGAATGAATCACAAAAGATTATCTAGGTGATCACCATATTGCTCGCATTGAGATGTTCTTGCTCTTCCCAAGATAGTAGTAATGTTAAGTAATCCTCAAATTTCTCCAAGAGGATTCCAGCATTCGACTCGGCATAAACAGAAGAAAGGAGCATGATTTTATTATGCAATTCTTCGAGGTAGATAGTCACTAGTTGATTTTAGCATGGACACTTTCTACTACAATGTCCTTTATCTTCTTAGCCGCAAGCTAGGTTTCAATTAAAAGTTGAAGGCTTTGATTGAGTTTAGCTTGACTTGAGAACTACTGACTCCTTAGGGCTTGTTGGGTTGATGCTTGCAACTCTCTTTTTCAAGATATTAGGAGTTTTTTTTCTAGCAAAGTTCAATTTATAAGTCTTTATAAGTCAGAACTAGGAAGTATGACGATTGTGGTTCAACTTTTTGATGGGAATTATGATCTCTCTGATTGTGGTTTTGTTCAGAAGGATTCCTAGGGTTAAGGGGCTTTTTTATGTTTCTAGTTCCTTTTGGACGTGTCTTTAAGGGAAATAACTCGTCCCCTTTAGAGCTTAGATTTTCAAGATGATTTTGTATTCTAACTATGTGGGGTACAGACATAGGCAAGTCACTCTAGTTTTCATTTCTCAAGGAAGGACTAGATGGTAGCAGCTCAAGGCTATTGCTATTGCTGGGATTTCTATTCTTGTTTAGCTGATATGTTCTTAGGAGACTTGGAACTCCTAAATGGGCTAGTCGTTTTCTCTAATAGCTACTCATTACTTCTTGGTGGGATGACTCTTTCCTTACTTTGGGCAGTCATGTGTAGTTTAAGTAGTACCATAAGATGGAACTTTGGTTTCCCTTTTGTGGTTGTTGGCATATGAGTTATTATCGACTCTTTATTCCGTCGAAAACTATATCAAGTTGTTGTACTTCAATAAGCTAGATTGATTTATTATTTTCTAATAAATAAAGTCTACCTTCTTGGTTGCCATCCTATATTGCTCAATTTCTCAAAATGTTTTGGTTCGAAATCCTAATCTATATTCATGTTGTTTCTTGCATCTCTTTTCGGTGATGATAGGCAGAGCTAGTGCTATACGTAGCTTGGGTAACCACATCCATCGATTTCCTACCTAATACCCTTGAACACCGTGCAATCTAGAATCTCTAGGCTCTATGGAGATAGGGGATAATACAATTCATCCCATTACTCATATTGGAAACGTTCCTTTGAGTATGCAACATGGCAAAACTAAATACTTGACTAATGTGTTGCATATATCAAATATTACAAAAAACTTGGTTTTTGTTGGTTAGATGTTAGAACAAGGATTGTACGTCTGGTTCACATATGATGGTTGTTATGTAGAACAACTAGAAAATGATTATAGTTTGATTACAAAAGGAAAACATATTGGTAGATTGTTTACTCTTGATGCAAGTCTACTTAAAATGGATGCTACCATATTCGCACAAGGTTAAGGTATTCAAGCTAATATTGAAATTTGGCATAAGAGAATTAGTCATGTGAATGTACAATGACCGAAAGACATGCAATCAAAACAAATTTTGGATGTCTTTCCTAAGTTTAGGGTTGATGGTATACATAAAGTATGTAAAGCATGGAAATTTGGAAAGCAAGCAAGGCATGCATTTTCACATGAAAAGCATGCATGAAAGAAGCCACTTGAATTGATACATTTTGATATGTGGGGTCTTACAAAGATTGTGTTGAAGCTATATATAGCTCACCCTATCTAAACTACGTCTCACCTATATATATGTAAATTTGATGTATAGTCTGTTGAGAGAGAGAGAGAGAGTACGAGAGAGATACACAAGACATGCTCCCAAAGAATGATTCATATTGATGTAGAGTTAGTATATATAGGTGAGACCCAAGTCAAGTGAGAGATGATATATATAGTTGTAACATCCCCACTCAAACAAAGGTCTCTGGCTACGAGTGAAAAAACCCTTGGGGAGAACAAGGGAAAAAACCCGAGCCCCTACACATACCTACGATACAAAAATAATTTACTATAAAGTTTTCTTGAATACAATGATACATGCCTCAATCAGTGAGACAAGAACTTGGAACAATACCAAGTGCATGTCTTAATGAGCTAAATTGAGCTTCACTAAGAGCTTTTGTGAAGATGTCTACAACCATTTGATCACTAGGACAATGCTCCACCATAATGGAACCTTTCTTGACTTCATGTCGAACATAATGATAATGAATAGCAATATGCTTTGATTTACTATGTTGTATATAGTCTTTGGTAAGACTAATAGCACTTTGGTTATCGCATCGAAGAGGTGTACTAGATGATGAAGGATGTCCCAAATCTGCAAGTAGTTGTCGAAGCCAAACTAGCTCGCGAGCTGCTAATGATGCAGCAACATATTCAGCTTCAGTTGTAGAAACCGCAACACATTGTTGTTTCTTGCTGGACCAAGAAACCAAACATCCATTTACAAAGAAACAATTCCCACTTGTAGATCGCATGGATAAGTGTGAACTTGCCCAATCAGCATCTGTATATCCAATAAGGTCAAGAGAAGTTGAAGAAGATAAAGAAGAATCCTCTCGACGACGATAAATAAGACCAAATTCCTTAGTACCCTTGAGGTACTTAAGAATACATTTTGCAGCACTCCAATGAATAGTGGAAGGGGAAGAAAGATACTGTCCCAAAAAGTTAGCTGCAAATAAAATATCTGGTCTTGTGTTTAAACCAATAAATTGAAGACAACCAACAAGATTAGCAAAAGGTCGATGAATGGCTGATTCTTCATTGTGTGTTGTAGATGTACCCTTGGTAGAGCTTGAAAGAATGGAAGTGTTGGCAGAGTGCGCATTTGTCAACCCAAACTTCTTAACAATATCATTAATAAACTTTGTCTGGCGAAGAAGAAGAATGCCTTGTTGTCGGTGTCATTGAACTTGAATACCCAAACAAGAATGTATCTCACCAAGATCCACCATTTCAAATGCAGTCGATAAAAGCTTCTTCATAGCATCCAAGAAAGCAATATTATTTGACACAAGAATAGTATCATCAACATATAGAGCAAGAATAATAAAATATTTGTCCTCCCTTTTGATGTAAAGATTTGGATCAGCAAAACATGCAACAAAATCTTTAGATGTGAGGAACTGATCAATCTTAATATACCAAGCACGAGAGGCTTGCTTCAATCCATATAATGCACGATGAAGCTGGCATACAAGATGCTCCTTGCCTGCAATCATAAAACCTTCAGGTTGCTCCATATAGATTTCTTCTTCAAGATCTCCATTGAGAAAAGTCGTTTTAACATCCATTTGGTGAATTTCTAGATCAAATAGTGTTGCAAAAGCCAAAATCATACGAACAGTTGTGGAGCGCACAATGGGAGAAAATGTTTCTTGATAATCTACTCCTGCAATCTGTGAGTAACCTTTTGCAACAATTCGTGCTTTGAACTTATCAAATGAGCCATCAGCTTTGGTCTTGGTTTTATAAACCCATTTACATTTGATAGGAACACGATTTGGCGGGAGTTCAGTAAGAATCCATGTACCTTTGGAGATTAAAGAATTGTACTCAGCTTGCATAGCTTCTTGCCATTGATCCCTTTGAGACGAATTGATAGCTTCCATATATGATATTGGATCCTCTTGGACAGACATAGCATCATCAAAGACATCATATTCAATAGAATAGAATCCATGCTCTATCTCAATAGGAAGATCAACATAGATCTCGAAATTTTCATCAATCTTCTTTGGAGGTGAAGGAGGTTTATGATCATGAGAATTAGTAGAATCACAAAGCAAGTAAGGAAATGCACTAAGCAAAGACTGTGTATCATCTGAAACATCTGACGACCATGTGCCACCCATAGTCTTCTCATCAAATATAGCATCACGACTAATGATAACCTTTTGAGAAGAAGGATCATAAAATTTGTAACCTTTGGAATGATCTGAATAACCAAGAAAAATAACCTTCAAACCTGGAGGATCCAACTTATGTCGAGTGTCCTTGGGCACATGAATATAAGCAATGCAACCAAATGTGCGAAAGTGAGAGACTGAAGGTGTCTTCCCTGTCCAAATTGTTATAGGAATTTTACCAGCAGGCGCAGTAGTTGGAAGATGATTTTGAATAAAATCAGCTATTAGAAGTGCTTCAGTCCAAAACTTTCGAGACAAACCAGAGTGTATAAGCATGCAACGTATAGCATTAAGAATCGTGCGGTTTTTGCGCTCAGCAACACCATTTTGCTGAGGAGAATAAGGAACTGTAAACTCATGATGAATACCTTGATCCTTACAGAAGTCATCAAATAGATTGGATACATATTCACCGCCATTGTCAATGCGAAGCGTCTTTATAGAGAATCCAGTTTGAAGCTCCACACTTATCTTGTATTGTTTAAATATAGGTAAAGCCTCAGACTTATGTCGAAGAAGATAGACATGTGTGTACCATGAGAGATCATCAATGAAAGTTATAAAATATCGATATTGAGACTTTGAGGCAGGAAAAGGACCGCAAATATCGGTATGAACCAAATCCAAGAGAGCACAAGAATGTGATGAAGAAGAAGTGTGGAAAGGCGAACGATGGTGTTTTCCAAGTGCACAGTACTCACATATTCCCATACGTGGATGAGATTTAAGATCCATACCTTGCACAAGACCATGACGATGAAGATCAAGAATTTTGGCAAAATCGGAGTGTGCAAATCGTTGATGCCATAATTTGCAATCTGCATCTCCAGGGGCAGTAACAACATTTGCAACTGTATCGTTCAATGATAGCTCAAATAGATTACCATGTCGAGGAGCCACTGCTATAGTATGCCCGTCTTTCTCTATACGACATTGATTATGATCAAAGCCAACAAACAAACCAAGATCAACTAGACGAGCAACAGAAAGAAGATTTCTTTGCAAATCTGGAACATGAAGAACTCCTCTTAATATTCTAGTGGATGAAACAGTCCCTAGATATAAATCACCCACTCCTTTGACTTGACAAGTCCTATCATCCGCAAGGTAAACAAACTTCTTGACAGGAAGAGAATGATAATTGTGAAGCCACTGCGATTGGTATGTCATGTTTCCAGTGGCACCTGAATCAATGATGAATAGAGAACCATCATGAACATGAAGTACCTTTTCTGGAGAGATATCATAATGGACGAAATTGAGCTCCTGATGAGTATGATCATCATCAGTTGAAGTTTGCTGAACAATATAAGCTCGAGAATGTTCTTCATCATATCTTCATTTATAACAACGACGAGATGGATGATCTGTATGTGCACAATAATCACAAGGAGGAAAAATTTTGGACGAGCGAGGTTGCTTTGTAGTAACTCCATGCTCCTCATCATATTGACGTGCCCAGCAATCAGAAGCCACATGACCTTTCTTATCACAGTAAGAACAATGTTTGTTAGGATAAGCAAGACGAGAATATTTACTACCTGGATTAGAGCGTCCACCCTGCTGAAAACGTGAAGCAGGACGCTTGCGAGCAACAAAAGCAGCATCAAAATCCCTTTGTTCGCAAGTGACCAAAATAGCATCAGATTTTTCCAAATGATGCTCATGACGTTGAGAATATTCAATAAGAGATATAAATGCTTTATCAAAGTGGATATCATCCTTGTTAGACAAAATAGTGATGATATTGTCATATAAAGGATCTTTGATGATATGAAGAAGTTGAGTAACAATCTGATTTTTAGCAACAGGAGCGCCGGCAGCACCAAGCTGATTGATAATGTCTTTAAAAGCCTCGATATGAGAGTGCATAGAAGTACCAACCTTATATTGAAGATTCTTCAAACAAGTTTGGAGATATAAAATTTCGGTGACCGATTTCTTCTCAAACGTTGAGATAAGATACTCCCAAATAGCATGAGAGGTTTCTAGATGAAAGACATCCAACATAAGTGAGTCAGGAAGTGCAGACAATATATAACAACGAGCCACTTTGTCACGACGAATCCAATCAGTGTGATCAATTTTCCATTGTTCAAATAATGGACCATCAGTAATCACAAAATTGTTATTCATCACATCAATAGGTTGAACTGGGCAAGACAGGTCGCCCAAAACAATATCAAATAATTCGTCACCTTCGAGAATTAGCATCATCTTTGCTTTCCACCCAGGAAAGCCTTGTCCTTGGAAGAAGGGAACCGAACGTTGGCCAGACGGATATCCGTTAACAATTACGCAATTGGCCATGCCTGTATGTCGAGAGAAAACAAATAAGATGAGATCACAGAATCTCCAAACCATGATCAAGACGAGCGTAGTTGAGACGCATGACAATCAAAATAGGGATATGCACGTAAGAACGACGAAAAGTATTGAGTGACTAAAAAGAAAGCCCGAAATAGAGAGGCGTAATGTGCAAGACGAGATGACGCATATAAGAAAAGTGTTATTTCGGTCGAGCAAAGAATGTGAACGATAATAAAACATCGCTAAAAATAGCAAGATGTTTGCTTGTCGTAATCAACATCATTAACGAAGACGAGCGATTAATAAACTGTAATTGGGGATTAACGAACTGTAATTAGAAATACAGTTTTAAATAAAGAATTGCAGATTCGAGCAAAATTGCTGTCTTGAATCCTGAACTGTCATAACTTTTGATCCAGAACTCCGATTGACAAGCAGTTTTGACAGGATTCGAGAGCACAACGAGACGATTTTGTCTTGGTTTTGTTTTTAAAGACAAAATCAACTAATACTTATAATTTGAACAAGTTCATGTATCAAATCATCACTTGTGCAAAGAATTCAATCAAGTATAAACAATGAAACAACTTATCTTCCTTGTTGTTGTTACGCATCCATAGCTCTAATACCATGTTGAGAGAGAGAGAGAGTACGAGAGAGATACACAAGACATGCTCCCAAAGAATGATTCATATTGATGTAGAGTTAGTATATATAGGTGAGACCCAAGTCAAGTGAGAGATGATATATATAGTTGTAACATAGTCACTCACTTTAAGAGCTTTAAGGTATTGGTTGAGAAGGAGATAGTTGTATATTAAATGCCTAAGATTTGAGATGGAGCAAACGAGTATCTCTCCAATGAGTTTTTTAATTTTTTGTAGAAAAATGGTATAGAAAGACAATATACATATAGATATACTCTGTAGTACACCCCTCATGGTGGAGTGAGTGATTACCTAAGAAAGGAATTGCATGTGTCAAAACAACCTGGCCACTTGGGAATTATTGGTGAGTGCACATGGAAAAGATTATTGGGTACATGCATGAATTTTGAAGGCTTACTTCCTCTATGTCATACACACTTTGGCACAAAGAATTGAATTGTTTATTTGGACACTAAGTGCTATAGCTACATGGTGTGGGGGGAAACACATGAGTTGCTTGAGCCACACAACAATTGTACAATCAAAATTATGATTGAAGTACAAGAGGAGGGGGTGTCTTGCTTGCGCATTAACCATTTTCTATGGCATTGAGCAATCTCTTACACACACACACACACACACACAAGTGCATGGTAGTGAACTTTTACATTGCATACAAATTGAACTACATGGAGATAGGCATAATTTTGCGTTGTGGCAAGTGTGCAAAGCCTTATTTCCTTTGTGTACCCTAAATGACCCATGTTGTTTGCAAGGAATGGTTGGAAAGGGAGAAAGGAACAAAGATAGGTATCTTTTGCACCCTTACTACATACTAGTAAGCATGTCAACTAGTGAACTACAATTTATGTCTAGCGTATCTCCCATAATGGACATTGTGTACTAGTCTTATTCACAGGAGAGTGAGTCTAAGTGTACCAGAGTATGCATCATGTACTTCATTCATCATATCCAAGTACACCATGCACCAAAAGTATTGAAATATGCTTCTCTAATAGGCTCTTATGAATCCTCCTCTAGTTGGTGGAAAAAAGGGGAAATGTACTTAAAATCTTTTAAGAGAAGTAGTTGGATCCATGTGATCATGACGTCACTAATGATGTAAGTAAAGCACTTGCCTTAGCCCACATAAGAGGCTCATTCTTATTGTAATAAACAACTATTGGATCTATCAATATGAGTACATTTCTACTTTGTTTCTAGCTTGGCTATCTTTATTTATTTTTTGCTCTCCACATACACAGTCTCTCTCACACATAGAACCATGATCACTCTATGGTAGTATCCTCCATAGCCACTTCATTGAACTCATGGTTGTGTCGATACCAAAAATTTTCAACATGGTATGAGAGCACATGGTTCTAGCCTTTTGCACCCTTATTTCACTATTATCTTGTCATTCAGTTGCTCTTAATCTTTCTTGATTCTCTCACCTACTCTCATCTTCTAGTTTATCTCCTCTTTTTTCATTCTCCTAGATTCTATTCACCTATCCTTTCACTATGTTGAGAGAGAGAGAGAATTCTTATTCACCTATCTCTTTACTATCTTTGGCATCCTCTTGGACTCTACCTACCTCACTTCCCATTTTCTCTTTTCTCTTTATTCACAAAAGTGGGGGCCATTACAAATGCTTTAATACATTAACTATTTCAAGGATTTAGTTGTGTACTCTTCATAGTCATCAGTCATCATTCCAACTTTAGAGCTGGAGCATTAAGCATCAAATGACATCACACAATCATCAACATAACTGCTTACACCTCTCCTCTCAATGCCCCCTAAATATACTTCTCCTTCTACTAGACTTTCTATTTAGGGATTCTCTATCTCTTGGCTACATGCACTTTGTCCTACAATATTTTTACTGAGCTCAATATGTGAAAGCATTAGAGCTAAGTTCTACAACATAGGGGATGCTACAGGTTTTAGTTTTACTAGTTTATCTAATAACCACATATTCAAGTCTATGGGAATTTCATAAAGTTTAGGAAATTTTAAGCTAATTAATATTTGGACAAATGGTCAAATCTTATTCCCTTAAAGGCGGTTTTTTTTCTAGATACTATATAAGAAATCATCCCAAGCCCACTCTCAAATATGGGGTTAAGATTTGGCCACTTGCTCAAATCTTTACTCCTTATTTGAAACTGGAACTTGGGAGATTCCCAAATTCTCTAGTATGGTATTTAATAAAGTCAAGCAACTATTGCAAACCTTCAATATCTATTTGCAACACTAATAGCAACAAAAAAAAAACAATCTTTTGTGAAGCATGATTAATGTATTATGACTAAAGCACTATAGGTTGTGGAGAGCCACCTTAAAGATGCCATGGGACTGGCACTCAAATAATGAGGGGGGTAATGTTAAATAGTTACGATCCTAAAGTGGAAAAAAGGAGAATGGAGAAAACAAAAAAAATCGCCAAGAAGGAAAATCGGAGAAAAGGGAGAAGCAAATTAAAATTTGAAAAAAGAACTCAAAGACTGAGAAAGAATAGGCAGTGAGAAATGATAAGGATTGCATTGCACAAAATACGCTAACATCGAATATCATATGGCATGACAGCATGAATTGTAAAATTAAATCTTTTTAAATGTCAACAAACTCGCTCTCATGAAAATTTACGGCATGTTTAATGGTGTTTGATTATGTGGATCATGCTTTCTTAGAAAAATAGATGGTTTGATAGGTCATAGGAACATGAAAGAGGATTTAAAAGGAATGGGGATTGGACATTGATGGAAAATTACGCCCTGCTATAGGTGCAACATTTAAAAATTTCACATATAATATTAAAAAACCTTATTGTAAAGCATTCCACAACTAACTAATCAAAGGCTTATCTTTTTTCTCCATTTATGCATTGAAAATATATTTTGCTTCTTCTATTGCAAGTGAGCTTGACAGAGAGAACTAGGGAGTGTTTCTTGGCTAAGCTTAGTAGCTTGTTCTCTTGTTTCCTAAATGAAACTCCTCCATATTTTCTTCTCATCTTCTTGTAGTCAAAGTGATGGTGAGGAAAAGATAGAGAGACAATGAGACAATGAGATGGAGAATGAGTCACAAACTTGTATTTCTCACTTGCTTGCAATAGCTAAGAATACAAATATATATAAAAGAAGATTGTAGATATGGTAGGTCTTCTTAGTGAAGTATCATCCACATATTCGAGATCTATCTTATCGAGTTCTCCTAAATATCTAGATATTTTCTTTCTAGATATTCTCTAAGGACATGTTCATATGCATACATATAATCATTCTAACACTTGGGATTCTTTTCTTATTTGAGAGGTATAAAGATAGAGAGACTATGATAGAGGCCAAAGAGCTTGAGGAGGATTTGGGAGAGAGAGAGAGAGAGAGAGAGAGAGAACTTGCTTCTCCTCGAAGGAACAAGTGGAGGGGATTGGCTTATGACTCGCCAATAGATATCTAGACGACAATGTAGTAAGTTCACTAACGTAATTGTTCTCTTGTTTCTTTTTTCTTGCTTAAGAGACTATGAATAACTTTCCTCAGCTAGTCAAGTAATCCAGATTAGATGGCAGAAAAGCTTGTGGGGTGATAGACCATGAGAAAACTCAATTTGAGAGGATGCAAAATTAATATGTGTATTTCCATCTACATTTGACATGTAGGCAAAGTGATCCTACACTATGGATGATTATGAATATAGAGAGAGCAAATGCTCAATCACATCATAAATAAAATGTATCTCTTCGTCATTGTTGACAATTTCAATGGGGCAACCAAAATGTAAGCTGAGTTGCTTCTAAAAGGAACTGCACAATGGTTTGTGCATCATTCCTATCAGTTGCCCCCTGGACTTAGCTTGGCTATGAGAATCATGTAGCTTGGCTAATGGGTCCCATAAATTCTATACTCCACTTTTCAAGGCAATCATTGATAAAAGTTTCACCTTATTGTTTCAATTGGGTAACTTTGTTCTTTGATACTTGTCACAGTGCTTGAATCTACCTACATCCTTAAAAAGAATGGGCCACCATGATTAGGATTGAAGCACTTTTCTTGTTGTGGTATTTGTGTCAAAGAGTCCTCTAGCAATACCACCCTATGCATCTTGTAAGAATCCTCAATTCCATGGTCACATAGACACACTGCCAAAGGAGACCATCCTACCCTATGTAATACAATTGCCTAGCAATAAATTGGAATGGTAGGATCTTGATTAAGAGGGTTATTAGTCTAGGTTTCTCGATTAATTATTTTGATAGGCCTTGATGAACAATATAGACAATGTATTCAGTCAACTAAGTTGTGAGATTAGCCTAAAATAACTCCGCTTCCTAATTAATATGAAAAAATGAGCATTAGGGAGTTCATTGTCAACTTCTATGGCCTTTTCACCATTAATCACTTGTGATAAGTGATCAAGTCATTTACCTTTGCAATTTTTTTTTTTGAATAATCAAATTCCAATAGGAGCAAGAGCCATCTAGTGATGTGTTCTATGGTTACAAACTTATTTATAAGGTACAACAATGCTTGATGGTCAACAAAAAATGTGAAAGCCATGAGGAGATAATATCAAAATATTTTCATAGTGTAAACCATTGCTAACCTCTACCTCTTAGTGATATAATAGTTCATTTTGGCATCATTGAATTTTGAACTAGCAAAGCTCTCCAAAAAATCCATATTATCCTCATTTGTCTGGCAGAGTACCACTCTCACTGAATTTTCGAGGCATCAATATGTAATAGAATATTATTATCCCATTTAGTGATCTTAACATGGGAGTAACCTAGAAAGAATTTTTCAACGCTTCATAGAAATCTTGACATTTCTTTGTTTAGGTCAAAGTGATTAGCAGCTTGTAGAATGGTTTCAAATAGCAACATAGTTTAGCATAAAATGATGATGATACCTACTATGGATGAGAAAGAACTCCACCTCCTTTGGATAGGTTGGTGGAAAGATAGATTTATAATGACTTTCATTTTAGTATTGTTAGTGCAATTCCATTTTGGATATGACATGGCGAAGAATATACCATGCTTGACCATGAATTGATAGTTGAGAGGATTCAAGGATAGGTTATACTGTATGTGTCTCCAAAAGACTAGATGGAGCTTGTCAAGGTGTTCATTCAAGCTAGAATGGAGAAGAGGACAGTGTGACAAGCCACTTCCATAACATGTCCTTAAAGATTGTGCCCATGAGCCCTTGGAAGGTTGTTGGAGCATTAGTGGGCCCAAATGGCATGACAATATAAGCAAGCACTCCCCATTTGGTGGAAAATGTAGTTTTTTTTCTATGATCTATGTGGACTTTTACCCAATTTTATCATAACAACCCATCTAAGAAGCTATAGGCTTCCTTCTCTCCTATTCATTCGATCATATGATTAGCTCTCAGATGATTAGTATATAGTAGTAGATAATGATCTCTCTTGATTGCAATATTTAACTTCTTAATATTTATACATACTAAAAAAATTTCATTATTCTTAAGTACCATGATGATCGATAACACCCAATTAGCATGCTCAATTCAAAAAATGAAACTTATCTTTTATAACTTGTCAATTTCTTCTCTAACATGATGGGAATATCAAGGATTTATAGGGTAGGGTTGCTACTTGACAAGCTTGGCACAACTGAAGAAGATCTTTGAGATGAAGGATTTGGGATATGCCTCTCACATTATTGGTATGCGCATTAAGCGCGATAGGCATCACAGACTACTCTACCTCTCACAAAAGGAGTATAATCATAAAGTCCTTGAGCCTTTCCGCATGTAAGATATGAAGCCTATTGGCTGTCCATTACACTCTTATGTGAAGGTTTCACAGGCCGATTGTCGGGAAGACAGATGAGCAGAGGGGTCACATGGCCAAGATCCCTTATGTATCAGCCGTGGAAAGTTTGATGTATGCCATGATAGCCACTCATCTAGATATCTCCTTTGCAATTAGTGTTGTGGCATGCTATATAGCTATACCTAGAAACAAGCATTGGGATGCCGTGAAGGGTATCATGAGATACGTGAAAGGCACATTAGATATGTGTATTTTCTATGGCAGCTAGGATATAGGAGTTGTGGAATACACAAACTCTGATTATGCAGGACATGTAGATAGTAGGAAGTCCACTTCTGGCTATGTATTCACCTATGTTGGAGGTGCTCTCTCTTGGATGCCCAGGATTCAGAAGTGTACAGATCTCTCTACCACTGAGGTCGAGTATGTTGCAGCCACTAAGGCTTTCAAGGAGGCCATATGGTTGGGCCATTTGGTTCACGACCTTGGGGTTGATACTATACCTACATTGCATTTGGATTCTATGAGTAATATTTAGCTAGCCAAGAATCCAGTCTTCCATGGGAAGATGAAACACATTGAGGTGAGGTATCACTTTATACGTGGGGTTGTGGAGGACAAGACTGTTGAACTTGTGAAGATCTCCACTGATAAAAATTCTGCACATCTACTTACGAAAAGCCTCACTACTGAGCGCATTGTCGAAGGGTTCGCGAAAGCTAAGTCACGTCTACAGAAGCCTTGAAAAATTTCAAGATAGAAGGTCAATCTAGCGAGATCAGATTCAATTTGAAAGCTCAATTTCAGATAATATGAGACATACAATCAGCTACATCTGATTGGGAGCATCTCCAGTAAACATCTTGACAAAAACTCATGTCAACAAAATTTTCATGTAGTCTCAATCCCTATGAAGCTTCTCTTGGAAATTTTTTACACCACTGATTCAACACATCCATTGGAACAATAAGTAGCCTATCTCTCCCAAAGGAACAAAGTAATTTGAAGTAAGATCTAAAAGGTTGGAATAGGATCGAGAAGACATCTTTGTACTTAGGTACAGAAGAGTGATTTAATGGCAAATCAGACCAGATCCATCAATGGTTTCTCAGGGGTTTTGGAAGTAATGAGTAGCAAACATGCAGATAATTGTCAATTTCGCACAATTCCAAAGGTTTGACCCAATTGTTTAAGAATTGGGGAAGCAGAACTTGGTGGTAAGCGGTGGAGAATTACTGTGGAAAGAGTGTTTAATCAATACCAGAAGTAATGCGCCAATCAGCATCATTGTATCAATCGTTGGCAGGATAACTGCTGCATAGATTGTTTGCTTTCCTGTAGATTAAGCAGTACTTCCTCGAAGAATTTTGGGCCCTTCAACTCTTCATCAAGGATTTAATGAAGTCCTCTGGCATCAGCAACTTGAGCCTTTGGCAACTAATCATCTGATTGTTTGAGGGTTGGAGAAAGGGGCACCATCTCTCCATCAAGGGCTTGCCAACATGCTCCATCCATCTAGAAGCAGAATCCATTATGGTTGTTCAGTAATCCCCACATCATAATCTGTCCTTACTTTTTCTTCCCCTAGGCACTTTGCCAGAATTCTGCCACTTAGAAGTATAGATAGCTGCATCATAACTAGAAAGCCAAAGATGTTTCACCAATAAGCGTTGGATACAACCCCCTTTGCATTCCGCACTAGGCTATAGGCAAAGGAGGTCTACCTCTTTGATTGCTGAAGTAAGAACGGCGAGCATAGAGAGGACTTCTTTCTCCACCGGAGTAGCATTGAATTTCCGAATCTGGAGGATTTCGCATAATTTCGGGCTATTTTCCACACCATTCTTGCCATCACTGCTCTCTAGAAAATCGGATCCACAACTCCCATTTTTCTCAGAAAAGCGGCCTAGCCCGCTTTTTCCCCTTCAAAAAAGCGGCCTTCTTCGCTTTGTTGGGTATGATTAGCCTCAGGGTGGCTTTCCAGCATGGATATAACCTTACATACATGTCAATAAGAGCACCAGCAACCACGACATCAAACTACAGTCCAGCTTCAATGATAAAGGCATGGACTAGTTTGCCTTGCATCAGACAACTTGTACTTGTACATGCTTTTAAGATGCTAACAAATACAACTTGATTTAACACTAGTCCTACATCTCGTGCTTGCTTGAAAAGTTAAAGAGCTTCCTCCTTTCTCCCATGCTAGGCATAGGCTTCAATAATGGCACTCCATGTCACAGTATCTTGTTCTGGCATTCTGTCAAAGATGCAACAAGCCTCTTTGACACACCCACATTTCCCATACAAGTCAATGAGGTAGTTGCAGATAAATAGCTCAGATGCAAGCCCCATGTCAATGACATGCATATGGATAAGCATGCCTAGATTCAGGTCAACAGTTTGTGAGCATGCTTTCAAAGCACTTACATATGCAACCAGATATGCTTCAATGCCTTCAGATCGCATTTGCAGAAAAAGCTCTAGAGCCTACTCACCATACCCATAATTTGAATATCCTATAATAATTGCAGTCCAAGTTGTAGTGCTTAGCTTTTCAACTTCAAGAACCTCCATTGCAAGATCCAAGGTAGATGGTAATCGATCTTCTAGTGCTTCTGAAATTGATCCAAACTTTCCAAACATATCCACCACTATGCTTCCCACAAATATATTCACTTCCAAACTCCTCTCCACTATATTGGCACATAGAAAAAAAATGCAAACACAATGACTAAATATATACAAAGTAACAAATGTCACACACACAACTTTTTGGTGGATTCCACACCTCAGATGTGCAACAGTACAACAGCGTTGCCTTCCTCATTAGACTGATGGGCATTGGATGAGATGATGTTTTTCCTAATCCTGATTGCACATGTGTACATTGTACTATCTTTTCATTTTCTTTTCACTCCTCACTCTATAGATTTTGGGAGGTTTTTGAGGGTAAAGGTGCCTCTACCTAGCTGCCCTTGTACTATGCTACACTAACAATACTTGCCATTGCACACTCCAGGTGGCAAGCACCCATCATCATCACTTTATTATTTATTCTTTCATTGATAGTTTGAATAAAGGAAGGCACGATCACACATTGTGATTGTTGGAGTTCCCATTTGGTCTCTCTCTCTTTCTTGCTCTTGCTCTCCCGCCATAGCTCTTCCAAGCCAGCTTCGATCCTTCTCACCTTTCATTATTCTCATTGGTGATATCTAATATAGCTTGTTCGAGTTTGTGTTGACTAAATAGGGGTGTTGGGACCAGTCTCGTTACCTTAGGTTATCATGCATGTCCATTTTGTAAGCTACAATTAGACTCCCGAAGGTCACGAATCATGAAGAAGATGGTATATCAAGGACACACCGCTTTCTTGTCGGAGAGTCATGAACTGAGGAAAGGTTTTCTTGGATGACCTCCAGCATAAATGAACACCCAAAGCTGGTATGAGTTAAAAATGGTCCATAGAAGTCACATCCAAATGGAATGCGACGGTTCTCCATTTTCTATGAGTTTTCGTATTGGATCTACTTATTTACAGATCAACCACTTGTTGGATCCCATGCACATTTTCAAAAATGTGGGTAGCTTACTATGGGAACACATCATAGGAAAGAGAGACATTGCAAGGGCACGAATGGATTTGAAGGAGGTAGGCAAGATGGAGGCCCTTTGGCCACAATCAAGCACGAATGGTTGCTTGCAACTATCTCAGGCTCCTTGGATTCTTTCCGCTAAAGAAGAGCACATTGTGAGGCAAATTCTCAGGTCTATCCACACACCGACAAGTATGATGTGTTCCCTTAGATCCGCTTTTTCTAAAGATAACTAATTATCAGGGATAAAATCCTATGATTAGCATAAGATATGTCAGGTTTTCGTTGGCCTCGATTGTAAGTGGCCTGTGCATTTTTCTATTTAGTATCTAGTTGGTGTTCATAATGCTTCTTTATTTATGGTAGTTTGTACACTGATCATGATTGTAGAATGCCTCACTCCAGAAATACGTTGGGTGATTTACATGTTTCTAAATTTAGTTCAATGGATCTCATAGAAGGAGATCAAGATATCCTCTATTGAATACTCAAGGCGGGAAGTACTAGAGTGATCTGTCTCTTTGAGAAGTACCTACCCACACTACAAGATATAGACCTTATACCGATGTTTAAAGCGACGAAAATACAAACAACAAAATTTGCCCCGTCATTGCAAAAAGCATCATTATTAACGACGCCATAGAAACGTCGCTATCAGCGTCGCAAATAGCAACGCTAATAGCGACGCGAGCAGTAAATTTGCAACGCTAATAGTGACTGTAATATAGATAAAAAAAAATTTGTGGCAGGGCAGCTAGCACTGTGTGTTGTATGAGAGCCATACAAAATAGTTTTTGCACTACTATATACAAAACGCTTGCAAATAAAAAGAATGTATACTGAAATCATAAAACTAATACATGAAATAAATACATGATCGCATAAAAAGCGATTGGTACAATCATGACACGATATCACTAATACATAGAAAATGTCTACATAGATCAGGAGACTAAAAAATAAAGATGTGTGAGCTCCAAGGATCCAAGGGTGAGCTACAAATCCTCATCTCCCAAAAGCTCGTCCCGCCGCAAAGGAGCATCGAATGGACTCTGCAGAAAAAGAAACAACACATCAATCCACCATACAATAGTGCATTCAAATATCTCATGGTAACTACGGACAAGAAAGATAAGTGACTTACAGGGCCGCCGCATCTATACAATCAGTCGATCAATGCATTGAGACCTTGCCTCTTTGCATATCGAGTCTCAAGGTAAATCGGATCGCGATTTGTAATGGAGTCTTGCAAAGAAAACAAAATGCTAACTGTTAGAAACATGATTGTCAGTATAAAGAATATTTCAAAAAAACAAACAAGCAAAACAAAATAAAAACTTACAAAGTCCTCCAAATATGTCTTGTGGCCGCCACTCCCAAGATGATGGACCACTTCGGCCTCGAGTCCAATGCCCTGGAGAATCTGTAGCCTCCTCCCTCAGTCGATGCCAATCGTCTGCATCTAACCACTTGGGCTTTGCAGCCCCACTCTTGATTGCCTTGCCCTTGCGTGCGTCGGATCATCTATGTGGCATGTATGCACGCATGCAATCCATCATCCAGCCCGTAGAGAATCTATCTACTGTGGCAGGCACCGGAAACTCCTCGTGCAAGGATGCTACTATGTAGTCCTTGCTCCCCTCCGGTATGTTCTTCCAATGATCCAGGACATTGTGCCGAAAAACATGTTGGCACAACTCTCTCATGCGAGCCATCACCTTCCTCCCCTCATCATTCATGATGATGGCTCCTGACCTACTATCGACCAGATATCCATAACCCCTAGGAGTCTGCCTAAGATGGGTCCTCTCCCATCTGCGTCCACGCTCTTGGGAATATCCACGAGACCCCTCGACATACGGTGTACCGACGGGGGTAATCTCTCTCGGAGTGGCACCCAAAGGGGTGCTACCCCTCCTGATGGCTGCACAAAAGCTGGAGCAATTGAAGTAGATGTCTCCACAGGTGTGACAAATCTTGGAGGTGATGTAGCTCTAGCTGAACGACGAGACAGAGACACCACATCCGTGTCTCCTTAGCAGCATCCCCCTGATCTCGATGCACTCCCTCCCTCTGGCCCAAGTCGTGAGTGTTGAGATTGTCTGCTCAAAGCCGAAGCATCCGATCGCGCTGAAGCAGATCTAGCAGAGCGCCCTGACGAAGAACGAGATAGCTCCTAGTCTGCCATCTCTCTGAATCTTGCGAGCTGGTCTAGAGACATGCGTGCGAAGATGTCCTACAACTCCTCATCGCTCATCCCTCAACTCATCCTGAAAATGTCACTTGCACATATAAAAAATGATGTTAGAATAATCAATTTAAATCATACAAAGCACAGTAATATAAATTATTTAAAAAAAATCTCTCTTAAAATGTATATCTTATGTACCTTTATAAGAGATGGTCAACGAATTGAGTAAGTGGATGCTCCAAGTATAAAGTGTCCTATGGTCCCATGTTAATCTCCTGACGCAACTCAGCATACTCTGGAAGGTCCATAGACATGTCACCACAAAAGAATGAGTCCGCCTCGTTCTCAAAAAATTCTTGGACTCCTGTATTTCCATCATTGTTAGCCAATGCTGGCTCCAAGCTTTCGACGGCCTCCACCCCTTGCAATATCGACCCCTCTATTTGCATATTATCTTCATCTATGCTCAGAACATCGCTTTGATCATAGAGTCTCGCACTTCGAGGAGTTGAAGATATAACATACCACCATCGAGGTTCTTGGGGGTTTGGATAGAAGATTACCTATTCACAAATACGTACAAGAGAGTGATTAACCATTGTGACATAAACCATGTCGTAATACAATTAGCAAGCAAATGACTCCATGCACCTGTTCACAATGAGTCGGCAACACAAAGATGTCGTGCAAATCCATCCATTTTTTTTCGGAATCCATTTCGAGAAATCTAGATGGACCTCGTCGAACTGTTGCTCCAACTCCTCCAAGTACCACTTTGAACCACTGCACATCGAATAGTATCATGGAGAAGCTACGGTAATCCACAATACTTTGCAAGTTCCCAAAATACTCCATCTCATCCACAACCGTGTTTGGATCCATTGCTCGTCACCGGCTCTCTTGCGCGAACCTTGCCATGACACCACAGTCCATTGTGGAGCGCATTTTGTCAATACGCTCCACGCGAACATGTCGTCCGCGCGACCACGCTGCACTATATATTTTGTACTGTACATTGAAACACTCAAATTAGATGTTGCATATAAAATTTAGATACGACAGATTCTAAACCCCTCATCACCTTTGGACCACATCCCCTCGAGAATTTCCACTCCTCCATTGAGACCTCTGTCTCTTCGCTGGATGTTGCAGTCAAGCCTCCATGCAACCATCCCGTTGACATAAACCGCGGCATCTCCTCCATGCCTTCCGGATATCAAATCGGTCGATGACGCGTACTATGTCAGAATTAAGCTCGAGCTTCCTCTCGATCTTACCTTGCAATCTGGTACTTGGCGAGCCACGTCTCCATGGAGGCATGGTGCAACATACAAAAGCGATTCACCTTCTCTTCCATTGAGACATCCATTCTTTTTTCTATCCTATTTCCAACCACCACATCTCCAGTTAGTCTATCATCGTCCTTCAGTCTCCATAGCATTTCAGTGCCTGGTTCCACCATTGGTAGCCATTGTGAAATATGCACTAACGCCTCTGACACCAACCAACCTTCAGCCATGCTACCTTCTGGCCGAGCTCGTTGTCACACAAAGCCTTTCAGGGTTTTCATGAAGCACTCCAAGAAGAACATCCATCACGTATGGATAGGTCCAGCAATCTCCACTTCGTCCACAAGATGCACAAGAAGGTGGATTTGTATCGTGAGCATGCTAGTGGGCAGGTATTTCTCAAAGAGACAGACCATCTCCACTGCTCCCCGCCTTGCGGATTCAATAGAGGATATCTTAATCTCTTTCTATGAAATCCATTACACAAAGTCGACAACTTGTAAATGGCCCCGCGAATTTTTGGAGTAAGGCATCTTGCGATCGCGATCGGTAGGACAAACTGCCACAAATGAGAAAGCATTATGAATAATGGCCACTTTCCAAATTGCAAAATTCCCACGCTAATTACAATCCATTCGTAGCACAAACCTGACATATCTTATGCCAATCATGGGATTTGAGCCCCGACAATTGGTTGTCTTTAGAAAATGTAGACCTGAGAGAACGCATCATACCCGTCGGAGTGCGAATAGACTTGATTACTTGCTTCACAATGCGCTCTTCTTTAGTGGACAAAACCCAAGGAGCGCGAGGAAGCTGCACGCGACCATTAGCACTCGACTGCGGCCAAAGCGCCTCCATCTTACCTACCTCCTTCAAATCCATTCGTGCCCCTATAGTGTCTCTCTTTCCTATGATGTGGTCCCATAGCAAGATGCCCACATTCTTGAAAATATTCATGGGATCCAACAAGTGGTTGACCTATAAGTGGGTCCAATATGGCAACTCGTAGAAAACTGAGAACCGTTGCATTCCATTTGGATGTGATTTTGCGTGGACCATTTTCAACTCGTACCAGCTTGCGGTGTTTATACGTGTTGGAGGTCATCCAAGGAAACCTTCCCTGAGTTCATGATCCTCCGGCAAGAAAGTGGCATGTCCTTGATATACCATCTTCTTCATGGTTCATGAAGGAGTCTAACTGTGGCGCGCACAATGGACATGCATGATAATCTGAGGTAACCAGACCTGTTCCAACACCATGACCTAGTGAATACTTGATTGAATGAGATAAAATATAGATATTACCAGCGAGAACAGAGACCTGCTCACTTGAGCACTCTCCCAATCCCGGAAAGTCATGCATCGTCCACATGAGAATGGCTCGAATATTGGCTGACCGTCGACCATCGCGCCTGCTCATATCTTGCACAATGACCACATCCTCCCACAAAATCTTAAGCTCATCAACTAATGGACAAAGATACACGTTCATATTTTTTACTTTGTAACGGCCTGGGACGAGCAAGCTAAGGATGAGATGTCCTTTCTTTGTAGAAAGCCATGGAGGGATGTTGTAGTTGACAAGGACTATAGGCTACACACTGTAAGAAGTTGAGCGCAGATCGAATGGGTTCACGCCATCCATTGTGAGACCGAGCCCAAGATTCCTTGGCTCTCATGCAAAGCCTGGGAAGGTAGAGTCAATGTGGCTCCATGTGCGCGAATTTGATGATATTCGTTGAACTCCATCCGTGGACCTATTCTGCACATGCCACGTTGTGAAGCTCGCCATGCTGGATGCACAAAACATGTGGTTTATACAAGGGATGAGCGGAAAGTGTCTGAGAACTTTTTGAGGGATGGTTGGCCCTTGCAATTCCTGTCGACACCTGTGAGCACCACACTTTGGACATGTCTCCATAGTCTTGTATTCTCCTTGAAACAGTATGCAATCATTGATACATGCATGGATGTTATTGTAGTCCATGCCAAGTTTCCGTAAAACATGTCGTGCATCATCACGAGACTCAGGCATGGTATTTGCAGGTGGTAATATATGATATTTCAATAACTTGAAAAAAATCATAAATCACCTTGAAAAAACACAAATGTTTGTAATAATAGTGTCAAAAAAAATAAATCAACGAAGCCTGTGTGCAAGGTACCTGAATAACTCGGTCACACTCGTATCACTCCACCCATATTTTGCTTGCACACTTAAGAGTGCAAGCAGTGTCTTCAACCGAGATACTCGGCATCCATCATATAATGGTATGGATGCTTCCTCTCTAGGCGGATCAGAAGTCTCAACATCCATGGGAATCAATGCATTGATCATTGCCTCCATCTTAGGCTCCAAGATTGTAGGTAGGTCCGGAAGGTTGTCTGTATCCTCTAGCATTGACGGTATAGATTGGCTCCTGCACTCCATCCATCGCACACCCACAAATTCTTCTAATTGGCCGCAAAGGGTGCACTCCCCCTTGGGACGAGACATCACCTCCCTGGATAGAAAATTTGCCAGCAAGACCCAATCTTATTTTATATGGTTTTCAATTAACTTGCGAGTACAATGCATGATTGATATTAACTTCAAATTACCATTTGCTGAAAATCCGCAATCGACTGATCAATGATCTCAGATTGAAACTCGCCAAATCGTCGTACGTGTTCTATAGACAATCGACGTTTTTGTCTAATTGCCAACTTGCATTGAGAGCAAGGACATGGGACACGTTGATTAAGATACGCCTCGCGATCTTGAACAATAAGACCTTCTTCGTTTTCCATCTTATCTACATTACAATAAATGAGGCTCAAATGGATAGCTTTATGGAGATGTATGTCAAGTTGCAAGTTGACCATAAGCTCTTGCTTGAGAGGTTTTAGCATCTGCAAGAGATTGAGAAGCAAATTTTGTAAAACATTGAGGTTGATATTGATGCATCCATGGTATTGAAATCTAAACTTCAAGATATAAGAAATGCTTTATTGATTGATGTAAAGAATGCATGGGACATAGTAGTTGAGAGATTTATTGATGTTATATCTCGGCCATATACCATGCTCAAGGATTTTTTTGTCCCGGTAGATAATTACTCATTATTGAAAAAAAAAAGCATTGGTTCATAAGGTTCATGAGTCGAAGACTAAATGTTTGGACTTGACTAAAAGATTGGATAATGCCTTAGATGCTAAAAGGAAAAGTGATGAATATGTTACTTAATCATTTCAACAAAAAGATTGGTGACAATGATGCTATGATTAATGAAGTTCTTCACGAGGTGAATATAGAGTTTAAGGGGATGGAACACGATTTTTCTTTGGGATTTAGTGGTGATCAGTCAATTATTGAGGTGTCTTCTTGTGCAACCATTATACCTTATATACCTAGCTACGGTCTCTAGGTTATGTACTTTGAGTATCTTAGAGGGGCTCTACTAGGATTACTTATACAACTGCACTAGAGGACTTTGAGTATAAGTAATCCATTTATGAGCATCATTGAGGATCTCTAAGTCTTATAATAAATCAGTCTCAACAAAAAGCATCTTAGTAATGTGCTTTTTTTGTCCTAGGTCCATGTATAAAAATTAATGCCATCTATGAAATTTATCAACTATAGTTATAAAATTTGTTCCAATCAATTCTACTCATAGTCATGACATTTGAAGAAAATATCTATGCTCAATTTAAGGGATTCTTATTCTATAGCAATACTTTTGGGTTCATTTTGATGAAGTACCATAATGACCATTAGCTAGGGTATCATTTTCTTTTACTCCTTCTGTTGACTAGTTGGCATGATTACTAATTTGCTATGCCTATAAAGTTAATACAAAAATAAGAAATTATGCATATCACAATTAGATCCCCTACTTGGACATTATGAAGTATATGACCAATTTTAAGCCATCTTAAAGAGTCACCAATGTACGTGGCCCATGGCAAAGCACATTGCATACCATTATCGATAAGTCTATTATCGTGCATCTTAAATCTCCTAATTAGACTTTATAAAGTGTATGACTAATGGTACCCATAAAAAAAGCAAAGTGCATACCATTACCATAATCATGGATATGTTATCATTCCAATATATACACACACAGGTGGACTACATCTTGAGTAGACAAAAGCTATCCATTTGAGTAGATATACATCTCCATAAAGCTATCCATTTGAGTATACATCTCTTTCTCTTTCTCTCCCTCTCTCTCCCTCCCCCTCTCTTTCTCTCTCATTTCCTCTCCCTCTCACAATATATCCTAACACTCTCCAAAATCAAAAGGGAGAGGGAGAGAGAAAATGCACTCTCCCTCCCTCTCCCTCTCCCTCTCCCTCTCTTTCTCTCCCTCTCTCATTTCCTCCCCCTCCCTCTCCCTCTCCCTCTCTTTCTCTTTCTCTTTCTCTTTCTCCATCTCTCTCTCTCTTTCTCTCCCTCCCTCTCCCTTTCCCTCTCTTTCTCTCTCATTTCCTCTCCCTCTCACAATATATCCTAACACTCTCCAAAAGAAAAAGGGAGAGGGAGAGAGAGAATGCACTCTCCCTCCCTCTCCCTCTCCCTCTCCCTCTCTTTCTCTTTCTCTTTCTCTTTCTCTTTCTCTCCCTCTCTCATTTCCTCCCCCTCCCTCTCACTCTCCCTCTCTTTCTCTTTCTCTCCCTCTGTCTCCCTCTCCCTCTCCCTCTCCCTCTCTTTCTCTCTCATTTCCTCTCCTAAACAAGCAAAAGAGAAAGTGATTTAAACCTTAAACAAGCAAAAGGGAGAGGGAGAGAGAGAATGCACTCTCCCTCCCTCTCCCTCTCTTTCTCTCTCATTTCCTCTCCTAAACAAGCAAAAGAGAAAGTGATTTAAACCTTAAATAAGCAAAAGGGAGAGGGACAGAGAGAATGCACTCTCCCTCCCTCTCCCTCTCCCTATCCCTCTCTTTCTCTTTCTCTCTCTCTCTCATTTCCTCCCCCTTTATCTCCCTCTCCCTCTCTTTCTCTTTCTCTCCCTCTCTCTGCCTCTCCCTCTCTTTCTCTCTCATTTCCTCTCCTCAACAAGCAAAAGAGAAAGTGATTTAAACCTTAAACAAGCAAAAGAAGGAGAGAGGGAGACTCACCGATGAGATATGGTGAGTGTAGGGTGGCTCCTCTTTGCGATGAAGGCTCCTCCTCTCCTTCATGAACAATGGCAGCGGCGGCGGCGGCAAGTCTTCTTCCTCTCCTTCTCTTACGGCGGTCGCTCTCTCCCTCGCTCTTGCTCTCAAAACACAAAACGCGAAAATGCGAAATAAAGCCGCGCTCGGTTTCGGCCCTTTTTTTTCCCTGTGGACCGTCGCTATTTGCGTCGGCAAAAGCGATGCAAATAGCAACACTGCTACCTGCCATCGCTATAAGCTCAAATCCTTGTAGTGCCACTAGCATGCTCAAGAGATTAGCCCACCTTCTAGTGCATCTTGTAGATGAAGTGGAGATTGTGGGACACCTCTATACACCCTCGATGTTCTTCTTTGAGCACTTCATGAAAACCCTGAAAGGCTTTGTGCAACAACGAGCTCGACCAGAAGGTAGCATGGCTGAAGGTTGGCTGGTGTCAAAGGCGTTAGTGCATATTTCATAGTGGCTACTAGTGATGGATTGAGACAACAATATGCTATAGTCGTTGAAGGACAATGATAGACTAACTGGAGATGTCATGGTTGGAAATGGGATAGAAAAAAGGATGGATACTACAATGGATGAGAAAGTGAGTAGTTTTAGTATGTTGTATCATGCATCCATGGAGACATCACTTGCTAGGTATGAGCAAGCTAGGAAAGATCGAAAAGAAGTGCGATTGGAATATCAACGCAGGATATGCCATCGATTAATTCAATATCCTAAGGGCATGGAGAAGATGTCATGGTTTATGTCTATGCAATGGTTACATGGAGCTTTTGATCGGAGCTTCTCGCAAAGGGATGAAGGTCTCTACTGAGGAGTGGGAATTCTTGAGGTAATGTAGTCCGAAGGATGTTTTATAAGCTATCATATCTAGATTTTATATGTGATAACTAATCTAACCGTTTCAATGTACAATACAACATATGTAGTGTGGTGTGGTCGCATGTGTGACATTTTTGCGTCGAACGCATTGGTAAAATGTGCTCCATAATAGATTGTGGTGTCATGGCAAAGGCTGAGCAAGAGTTGATGACGGGGAGCTACGGTTCCAAACATCGTTATAGATGATATGGAGTATTTTGGAAACTTGCAAAGCGCTATGTTAGTGGATTATTGTAGCTTCTCCATGATCATATTCAACGTGCAAAGTTTCAAAGTGGTATTGGAAGGTGTCGGGGCAATCGTTTGGTGAGGTCCATCTAGATTTCTCAAAATAGATTCCAAGAAAAGATGGATGGATGTGTGTGACATATTTGTCTTGTTGGCCCATTATGAACAAGTGCATGAATTGTTTTTTTTTTAAATTTACTACATAAATATATCACAAGTGTTAAATATCTCTTATATGTGATTTTGAACATGTAATTTTCTATCCAAATCCCTGACAACCTCGATGGTGGTATGTTGTGCCTTCAGCTCCTTGGAGTGTAAGAGTGTATGATGAAAGCAGTATTTCCAGCATAGATGAGGAGAGTATGTAGGTGGAGGGGTCAATATTGCAAGGAGTGGAGGTCGAAGATGCCTTGGAGCATGTAGAGGAGGTAGATTTGGGTAACGATGGACAAAAAGACAAGAGGCTAGGAATTCTTTGAAAACAAGGTGAACTCATCCTTTTGTGGCAACCTATCTATCGACCTTCCAGTGTATGCAGAGTAGTCCCAAGAGATTAACATGGGATCATAGGCTGTCATACTTGCAACATCTGTCTACTCAAATCGTTGATGAATCGATTATAAGGATACTTTAGAATATGCTTAAATAACATCATTTTTTTCAAATGTATAGTACCGTGCTTTGTTTGAATCTTTATATTGATTATGCTAACATCATTTTCTCTCTGTGTAGGGTAACCTTTGACGATATTTGGAGAGTAGGATGAGTCGAGGGATGAGTGATGATATTTGGAGATTAGATGGCTTGATTCAAAGATATGACAGACTAGGAGCTATCTTGAACCCTAAACCCTTAACCATCAAGACATTCCGTTAGATCTACTTCGATATGCTCTGATTCTTTAATTTCTAGTAGACAAGGTTGATGCTCCAGACTGGGACTAGACGATGGAGCGAGTGGTTTTGGGGGAGTATTGTACATATGTGGATGCCGTGAGCTAGCAATTGGTAGGAGATACATGTGCTACTCCTCATTGTCATAGAGGTTCAAGAGAGGGTGGCTCAGGTGGGTGTTGTGGAGGTATCGATGTAGTGTCTCTGTCTCATTGTTTTGGTCGAGGCATGTCACACCTGTGGTGAGCACATCTACTCTAGTGACTCTCAGTTATCCGCAGGTAGCACCTCTATGGGTGATACTCCCATGGATACATGATATATATAGGGGTCTCGTGGTTATGCCTAGGAGTGCAGTCATAGGTGGGGAAGGATACACCTTAGACATACCCTAGAGGGGTATGGATACTTCATAGATGATAGGACATGAGCCATAATCATGAATGATAAGGAGAAGAGGGTGATGTCTCGCACAAGAGAGTTGTGCCAAGTTATTTGGGCAAAACCTGTTGGACCATTGGAAGAACATACCCGAGGGGAGCAAGGACTATATAGTAGCATCCTTGCACGAGGAGTTTTTGGTACCTACCACGACAGATAGGTTTTGCACTGGGTGGATGATGGATGCATGCATGTGTACATGTTACACACATGATTAAAGACACATAAGGCACTCAATAGTGGTGCCTCAAAGCCTAAACGGCTAGACACAGATAACTAGCAAAGACTCAGGGAGGACACTGGTGCCAGCAGTAGAGAAGGAGGTAGCAAGGGCATGATTGGAGGCAAGAGTGGTCCATTATCTTGGAAGTGGAAACCACAAGACTTATCTAGAGGACTTTGTAAGTTTTTCTTTTGTTTTTCTCACTTTCTTATTTGCAATATCACTTCTACTAACAATCAGGTTTCTAACAGTTGTATTTTGTTTTCTTTGCAACACTCCATTACAAACCCCGATCCCACTAGCTTGGAGACTCAATATGCAGAGAGGCATGGTATCACTGCATTGATCAATAGAGTATATGCACATGGCGGCCCAGTAAGTCAATTATCTTTCTTGTATGTATAGTTACTATTTTTATTAAAATGCATTATGTATGGTGGACTGAAATATAGTTGTTCATTTTGCAGAGTCTGTTCAATGCTCCTTTGCATCGAGAAGACATAGAGATGGTAGTTTGGACATATCAAATCCTTTTGTGTATTGCTTGGTTTCAGGAGACGTCATTTCCTTCCTTTGTAAGGACATTTAGAGTCCTTCAGAGATATTAGTTACCGCTTGAGTTTAAAATTTGTACTCTTCTTTCCATGAGGAGATGTAACACTCCAAAGAGGAGCTACATAAGGCTAAAATTGAGCTTGCCTCAGCTAAGAAAACTCTTTTTGATATTCTCAAGAAAATGGAGTCACAGACTAATTTCTTGGAAGCCTAGAAAGTAGAAATCTCCTCTTTGTAGGCTTAGTTGACGGAAGTAAAGGCTCAAGTAGCTACTATCAATGAGGATAATGATTATCTTTTCCAGGATACCCAAGAGCTTAAAGCTTTAATTGATGCCCAAATAGTGGATTTACAATCAATAAATCATATAGTTGAGCATCAGAATATCAAGATTGAGGAATTAAAAGAATAGTTGGCTTAGCTATGCTCTATGTATCCAAGTCCTAATGTAGCATTAGTACCATCTTTATCAGTTATGGACTTGGTTGCTCTCCAACCTAATGCAACTTTATGTCCTTTGTTCCAAGCTGAAACGGAAAGACTTTAGTCTAGAATGGATCCTTTGTGGTCTTACTTTGAGAGGTTTCTGAAATACATACTGCTAGATCATTCCTTCTTTGTGCACTATCAACAACAAAAGTTGGCCTTTTATAAGAAATTTTCCACTATGGATTAGCATCCTCCCAAGGATGGATGCTTGGTCCTTAGATCTCCTAGTAGAAGTTGTCCGAATGGTTTTTGTGGATTTAATTATACTAGACACCATGCTAATGTCTTACATGTATCTTAGAGGTGATCCTATTCTCGATGATGAGGATATGTCTTGGTTTGTGGAGCGATGTCATCTTGCAGTTGTTCTTGATGTTGGACACTTGGAATTGCAAATAGATGAGATTTTCCAAGCCTATCTCTCCAAAGTGGATGCATATCTCAAGATATCTTGGCATTCAAGATTGAGTCCATGGTGTTGATTCAAAGAAAATTGAAAACTCTAGCACATTTACAAACTAATAACCAATTGAGGGAGGATCTTTTAGCACACACTTCTAATCAATTCCCTTTTGATACCTCTTTCTTTGAAGCTCATAATTGTTGCTCCCTTCTAGGTCCATTAGTGCCCTTTGCTTATTATCAACAACAGATGGCCCACATATTAGATTCTTATCTATTAAAGAAAACCTTGTATGGGCCTAATTTTTATACTTCACCCTTATTTCTCTTGTGTATTACAATAGCAATAAAATGCTTATATGTTGCTCCAAAACCTCTCAAGGCTACGCATCTATCACGTATTGGGCATTGACTTACATGACTTCACACTGACTTACATGGCATCTCCTTTGTCTCTTAAGTCCAACTTTATTTCTTGTGACTCAACCATTGAAGAAACCCTTTGCACTATTGGTAGACCTCCTATAATATACCCTATTCTATTCGTTGCATAGACTCGGGAATGTATCAAGTTATGAAATCTCATTTATCTTCTAGTATAGACATAAGATCATATGGCATCTACCCCCTCCAAACCTACATATCCTCCAGCATTTGCCACATTCTCAGTTTTCTATAGGTTTAGAACCCTCATCTTCCACTTCAATATCATCACTGTCCTCCTCTTTAACACTGTCATGAGTAGTATCTCTCTTGAGTTCTTGTACCTCATATGCATCAACCTCATATCTCTTGAAGACCTTGATTTTCTTCCTCCTCAATGTTATCCCATTCAACTCATCGAGTGAATAGGTCACATTCTCATGTATATATCTCACCCCATATGGACCAAACCAACATTTAGAGACATTTCAAATAGTTCATCCAATCACCTTCTTGTATTGCCCTTGGCTCAAGTCTGTGCTTCTTATCAAACATTTTCTTAGTTTGAAGTGTTGTTATTTGTAATCTTTGCACTGCTATGTCAATGCCTTTCGATCTCCTCTCTAGTTGCTTAATGTGTAGGGTTAGCAATTCCTCTCTATTCAATCCCTTCTCCCAAGACAACATGCTCCAAGTAACATCCACCTATTCAATAGGCATGATGATTTTTCCACACATTAATTTAGCAGGCATGTATCATGTCATTATACTATGGATGGTCTTGTCAACTCGTAAAGCATGTGGTAATATCAAGGCCATTTCTTCACTGTTTGTCTACATGGCTTTGTGACAACTAATTTAATGAATATACAGGTACCCCCACTCACTCTTTCCATTACCCTCCAAATAATAGGTTGAAGTTAATGCAAGTTTAATCCCAATTGAGTAGAAAATTTAAAGCTTCATTTGTGTCCAATTCTCATCTATTAGTTATAAGTTTTTCCATAGAACCATAATGGCAAAAAACCTCTTTCAGAAGAAAAGTCCATGCATCATGTGTTGTCTCTGTAGTAATAAGAGCTCTCCCTTCTACTTGATTTCTTGAATCCTATGTTCAAGCATGAGATATCTCTTCTATCACATATCTAAAAGCATAGTCACCAAATCCACCACCTATTTTAAATGAATAGACAATGGATAAGTTGGCTATAACCTATCTCTATGTTTCACTATTGAACATATTTGATAGGTAGTACATGTTTCAACAAAGTATGCCCACATTAATGAGCATTATATATGTAATTATAGTTGCTACTAGCTCATTTGTAGCAGTAGTGCAATCAGTTTTAGCAAGATACTCACCCACTTCTTCAGAATCCATCATCCCATCTTCATCCTCAAAGTATGCCATTGCTAGCATGTTTGCAATCAGATTATTCCTTCCTGCAATGTGTTGTAATTCAAGGTTTAGTGACTTAATATAAGCTACCCACCTTAGCATGGCAATACCTAGTATTGCACATCTTGCAATCATTTCCAATAGTGGCAAAAAATTAATTTCAATGACCACATGAGCACCTATAAAGTATTCTTTGTCACATTTGAGGGCTCTTATAACACCCCAAACATCTCTCTTCATTTATGGGTACCTTTGTTTGGTTTCATTCAAGACCTTTGCACCAAACCTGATAACATATCTCTTCCACTCATTATCATCATATCTAATCACTTAGTTGGGCTTATATCCACTATGATGATTATCATCTTTCCCCTTTGAGTAATCAGCCTTACTTAGTGTTAGTTTGACTTAAATAGTCTCTTCAATTTCGGCATTGTTTTAGTGTGCTTTTGACCCCATTGGAACCATTTTTCTTTTGTCAATAGCTAGTAGAGATCATCAACCATATGCACAAAATGAGGGATCCATATAAGGTAAAAAGTAGATGCTCCCAAAAGCCTTTTCACCTTTGAAACACTAGCACAAATATCGTACATCCTATCAATACCATTTATATTTGCTCTAGTGAAGGATTCTCACCATAGGCTTGATACATATGGCCCATAACCAAGACCTCCTCAACTCCAAATATGGCTTGTGGCTTGAAAGAGTCAAGTGTACTCCTTCCAAGCAAGCTAATCTTTTCACAGTTGAATATATTTTTTGAAACAAACTCTCTATATCCATGAGCATCAAATTATTCATTCCTCTTATCCTTGGCATGACTCTTTATTTTTATATAATCCAAAAATGATATAATAAGCTATAGTATGTGATCCATGAGCACCTTATTCATTGCATTCATAATGTATGCTACCCAATTTCTTGCATATGGAAGAGTACATTCTCGTACTAAGCCTAAATGTGTCTTCATGGTTGTACTGTCCCTACTTTCAACTACCAATTGGAACTTATCATAACCTAAGTATAAATCTCCTTAAGAATAAATAGCTCTTCCAACAAAATCCTCCACAGACTCATTGATTAAAAGCCATGTGCCAACATCTCTTATAGTCACTTTATTGATCGGTGTCGAGCCACTACTCACACATCGAATGTAAAGCTCTAGAGTGTGGCTTCTTATTGATCTAGAGAGTGAATGCCATTAATGTTAGTGTTCATAGTGTGAATGGTCAAAGAATATTAGATTTCTGGACAAGTTTAGCTAATTTTTGATATTTTAGATATTATCTCTTGTAAAAAACCAAAAATTTTAGATAACTTCTAGATTAGGATGACATGTGAAAGAAAGTATGTAGCTTTTAGACATTTTGAGAGGATTTTATGTAAAAAGAAAGATTAGAAAAATCGTGCGACATGTGATCGTTGTTTTCAAGAAATGAAAAACACTCTGAAGTGGGAGATGAAGAAGAAGTGATTTGGGAAAAATCTGGTCAGGTGTGCTAGTACTTTACCCCCCTTTCAAATCCAATGGAAGCATCAGATTGGCAGTCTCAGTAGCATAGAGGAAGGTATTGTTTTATATATGTTTCTGTCTACAAGAGATTTATCTTCTCATAATGCAGAAATAAATTGACAGGCTTTACCCCTGTGAGTATTCTTCTACATCTTCTATTTCTTCAAGCCCCTTCTCTTCCGTCTACTCCTCTTCTTGAATCTCCCTTCACCCTGTTGTGTCTTACGCCCACAATAGACTTTCGACCCCAAATGCTCCAATAATGGTGAACTCGACATGAAAGTGAGTATCAGAGGTGTGTAAAGATGGGGGATTCTACTGGATCAAGTGGCGGTGATGCATTACAACAAATGATTGCTTCGTTGCAACAACAATAACAACAACAGTTGTTGTTACAAGAGCAGATGCAAACTCGACAGGAAGCAGAAAGAATTGATTCCTTAATTATGAATGGATTGCAAACACTGGGGTAAGAATTGAAGCAGTGTAAAGGTCAAAATGTTTTGACCTTCATCTGCTTGTATGAAGAAAAGATGTTGTTTCATGGGGTACCGCAATATGCATGGAGTTGATATTTCTCCCATTTGGCCATGCATGCATTGCATGATCGGATTGATGAGTTACATAGAAGAGATACTGATTGGGCAGCTTTCAAGAAAGCTTTGAGAGAGGAGTTTTTCTTGGAAGATGTAGGATTGGTAATTAAAAAGACATTTATAGATTGGATTGAAAGCCGAATAAAGGGTTGGCTGCTATAGCTTTGCTTCGTGAATTTGAAAGTCTGTATACGCAATTGGATGCCGATGAGTAGCAATCATTGGAGAGTCAAAAATTTGATTTTTTTCTGAAGGCTGCACATCCTATTTTGTAGGAGAAGCTAATTGATTATTTAGAAGATGCCTCTTTTGAAATGGGACTGAAGTCAGATTGGCCCAATGTAACTGAGACACTCCATATGTTGGTAAACAAAGAGCCGATGAAATTAAGATGGGGTACAGGCACCACACCTGCCAGTGTTCAAAAGGGTGTTGAAATTACAGCCAAGGCCCCTGTAGCTATGTGAGAACAGCTAGCTATACTTGTTGGTTCGACTCTTATAAATGATGAAGTGGATGAATTAATCAAACGCATACGTGATTTGAGTCTAGATTTAATAGAAATCTATGCAAAGGTCAAAAAGTTGGATGTCAAGGTAGAAGAGAAGAGCTGGGCAACAACAGAAACACCGTATAAGAAGGATACAAGAAGAGATGCATTTTAGTGTGACATGCAATAGAAAATGGTCTTTCAAGAGATGCATAGTCAAAACACATGTAACAGAAAATGGTCTTTCAATAGAGCTAATTTTTGGAAATGGTGGCATGCAGAAGAGGTTGGAAGATATGGCTGTAAGGACAACATTTGTTGCCATAGATACAGCCACATATGGGTTGAGAATTGAAAGAAATGATGAAGCTCGTAAAGGAGGCATGGCTAAAACAAAATCTCGTGTTTGGATGCAAGCATTAGATTGCATGGAAAAGGGCAAAACAACAAAGTCTGAATTGGTTGATGCAAGTTAGAGTATACGAGAAAGAACAGGATATGGAGTTCACCAGTGGATTCATTTTCAGCCTAGGCTTATTTGGTTGAGATTCATAATCAAGAAGCTCTTGTGGAAGAAAAGAGAAGAAGAGATGAGGACACTGCTAGTCCTTCCTCTTCAGGTCCATCTAAATGCATAACATGAAGTAAAATGGAGTAGCAGAAAGAGGCTAAAAAAGTCATACCAGAGCATGTTATGGAGGATGCATCTCAAGAGAAGAAATAAGAAGGGAAGAAAAGGGGCAAGTAGCCTGGTTACAGGTTACAATATGATCTTGAGACTGCCACAAACCTTAAAATAGTCTTGGAAGATCGCATACTTGGCAGTAGAGTGGAATTACTTGGTGAAGTTCTTGGAATTACAAAGCATGAATTTCATGATGCAATCATTGATATGCTAAAACAAAAAAGATAATTTGATGGTGAATTTTTGCAAGCATTGATGCAGGTTGACAAAGACATAGAGAAACATCTTCAGAGGGAATATGATGATGCATATAATGCTATTTTGGAACAATCTGATGCTAAAAACGGGTTGAATGGAAGTGTAGATAGTAAGCTTGTGGCTGAACATGGTATTATGGGCACCACTAAGCGTAGAGAGAAGGTTATGTATAATAAGGATGTCCATCAACAAGCACATGAAGAAGAAGATGCTCATTTTATTCCAACCAGTCATTATTCATGAACACATTAGGCTCCTGCTACAATAGAGACAATTGCTAAAGTGGGAGAAAGAGAGACACCTTAAATAGCTCTCTTGGATCATGGCTTCAAAATCAATGTTATGGCACACAGTTTGTATGAGAATGGAGGTTGGCCAATTGATGTAGATCCTGGATGGCATATGCAAGCAACAAATACTTCATCAAGGGATCTTTATGCGGCTTTTCTGAATGTACCTATGACTATCAAATGTAAATGGGTTTATAAAACCAATACCTAAGCTGATGGCTCGTTTGATAAGTTCAAAGCATGACTTGTTGCAAAAGGTTACTCGTAGATTGCAGGAGCAGATTATCAAGAAACATTTTCTCCCGTTGTGCACTCCACGACTGTTCGTATGATTTTGGATTTTGCAACACTATTTGATCTAGAAATTCACCAAATGGATCTTAAAACGGCTTTTCTCAATGGAGATCTTGAAGAAGAAATCTATATGGAGCAACCTGAAGGTTTTATGATTGCAGGAAAGGAGCATCTTGTATGCTAGCTTCATCGTGCATTATATGGATTGAAGCAAGCCTCTCGTGCTTGGTATATTAAGATTGATCAATTCCTCACATCTAAAGGTTTTGTTGCATGTTTTGCTGACCCAAATCTTTACATCAAAAGGGAGCACAAATGTTTTATTATTATTGCTCTATATGTTGATGATACTATTCTTGTGTCAAATAATATTGCTTTCTTGGATGCTATGAAGAAGCTTTTATCGAATACATTTGAAATGGTGTATCTTGGTGAGATACGTTCTTGTTTGGGTATTCAAGTTCAACAACACCAACAACAAGGCATTCTTCTTCTTCGCCAGACAAAGTTTATTAATGATATTGTTAAGAAGTTTGGGTGGACAAATGCACACTCTGCCAGCACTCCCATTCTTTCGAGCTCTACCAAGGGTACATCTACAACACGCAATGAAGAATCAACCATTCATCAACCTTTTGCTAATCTTGTTGGTTGTCTTCAATTTATTGGTTTAAACACAAGACTAGATATTTTATTTGCAGCTAACTTTTTGGGACAGTATCTTTCTTCCCCTTCCACTATTCATTGGAGTGCTGCAAAACATATTCTTAAGTACCTCAAGGGTACTAAGGAATTTAGTTTTATTTATTGTCGTCGAGAGGATTCTTATTTATCTTCTTCAACTTCTCTTGACCTTATTGGATATACAGATGCTGATTGGGCAAGTTCACACTTATCCATGCGATCTACAAGTGGGAATTGTTTCTTTGTAAATGGATGTTTGGTTTCTTAGTCCAGCAAGAAACAACGATGTGTTGCGGTTTCTACAACTGAGGCCGAATATGTTGCTGCATCATTAGCAGCTCGCGAGCTAGTTTGGCTTCGACAACTACTTGCAGATTTGGGACATCCTTCATCATCTAGTACACCTCTTTGATGCGATAACCAAAGTGCTATTAGTCTTACCAAAGACTATATACAACATAGTAAATCAAAGCATATTGCTATTCATTATCATTATGTTCGACATGAAGTCAAGAAAGGTTCCATTATGGTGGAGCATTTTTCCAGTGATCAAATGGTTGCAGAAATTTTCACAAAAGCTCTTAGTGAAGCTCACTTTAGTTCATTAAAACATGCACTTTGTATTGTTCCAAGTTCTTGTCTCACTGATTGAGGCATGTATCATTGTATTCAAGAAAACTTTATAGTAAATCATTTTTGTATCGTAGGTATGTGTAGGGGCTCGGGTTTTTCCCTTGTTCTCCCCAAGGGTTTTTTCACTCACAGAGAGACCTTTGTTTGAGTGGGGATGTTACAACTATATATATCATCTCTCACTTGACTTGGGTCTCACGTATATATACTAACTCTACATCATAATGAATCATTCTTTGGGAGCATGTCTTATGTATCTCTCCCATACTCTCTCTCTCTCTCAACAGTTTGCATCTGTCGTTGTAACAACAACTATTGCTATCATTGTTGTTGCAACAAAGCAATCATCTATTGTAAAGCATCACCACCACTTGATCCAGTAGAATCCCGAATCTTTACACACCTCTAATTTTGACTTTCACGTCGGGTTCACCACAGTCTGAGCATTTGGGGTTGAAAGTCTACCGCGGGCATAAGAGACAGTAGAGTGAAGGAAGATTTAAGGAGAGGAGTAGATGGAAGAGAAGTGGTTCGAAGAGATAGAAGACATAGAATAATACTCACTGAAAGAAATAGAAGATGTAGAAGAATACTAACAAGGGTGAAGCCTATCAATTTATTTTTGCATTATGAGAAGATAAATCTCTTGTAAACAAAAAAAAACATAAAACAATACCTTCCTCTATGCTATTCAGAGTGCCAATCTGATGCTTCCATTGGCTCCAAAAGGGAGGTAAAATACCAGCACACCTGACCAGAATTTTGCCAGATCACTTCTTCTTCATCTCCCACTTTGGAGTGTTATTCACTGCCTGAAAACAATGAACACACATCGCATGATTTTGCAAATCTTTCTTTTTACATAAAATCCTCTCAAAATGGCTAAAAGCTAGATGCTTTCTTTCACATGTCATCCTAATCTAGAAGTTGTCTATAGTTTTGCGATTTTTACAAGAGATAATATCTAAAATATCCAAAATTATCTAAACTTGTTCAAAAATATAATATTTTTGGACCATTTAGACTATGAACACTAACATTAATGAAATTTGCTCTCTAGATCAATAAGAAGCCGCACTCTAGAGTTTTACACCACGATGTGTGTGTAGCGGCGCGACATCGGTCAATAAAGTAACTATAAGAGATGTTGGTACATGGCTTGTAGTCAATGAGTTTGTAGAGGCTTTTGTTAGAAGAGCTATTTATTCTTTAGGAGATGTATACTCAGGTTATGATAAGTTCCGATTGGCATTTGAAAGTAGGGACGTTACAACCATGAAGATACCTTTAGGCTTAGTATGAGAATGTACTCTTCCATAAGGTGCAAGAAATTGGGTAGCACACATTTAGGCTTAGTACAAGAATGTACTCTTCAATATGGTGCAAGAAATTGGGTAGCATACATGATGAATGTAATGAATAAGGTACTCATGGATCACATACTATAGCTTGTTGTATCATTTTTGAATAAAATAAAAATAAAGAGTCATGCCAAGGATAAGAGGAATGAATAATTTGATGCTCATGGATATCGAGAGTTTGTTTCAAAAAATATAGTCAACTATGGAAAGATATTAGCTTTCTTGGAAGGAGTACACTTGAATCTTTCAGGCCACACGTCATATTTGGAGTTGAGGAGGTCTTGGTTATGGGCCATATGTATCAACCCTATGATAGGGAGCCTTCACTAGAGCAAAGATAAATGGTATTGATAGGATGTATGATATTTGTGCTACTGTTTCAAAGGTGAAAAGGCTTTTGGGAGCATCTGTTTTTTACCTTATATGGATCCCTCATTTTGTGCATATGATTGATGATGTCTACTAGCTATTGCAAAAAGAACAAAGGTTCCAATGGGGTCAAAGGCACACTAAAGCAATGCAAAAATTAAAGAGACTATTTAAGTCAAACTAACACTAAGGAAGGCTGATTACTCAAAGGGAAAGCTTATAGTCATCACAATGGATATAAGCCCAAGTAAGTGATTAGATATGATGATAATGAGTGGAAGAGATATGTTATTAGGTTTGGTGCAAAGGTCTTGAATGAAAGCAAACAAAGGTGCCCATAAATGAAGAGAGAGCTTTGGGGTGTTATAAGAGCCGTCAAATGTGACAAAGAGTACTTTATAGGTGCTCATGTGGTCATTTAAATTAATTTTTTGCTACTATTGGAAATGGTTGCAAAATGTGCAATACTGGGTATTGCCATGTTAAGGTGGATAGCTTATATTAAGTTATTAAACCTTGAATTACAACATATTGCAGGAAGGAATAATCCGATTGTAAACATGTGGGCCATCCATTCTTGATAATAAGCAAAGGGCACTAATGGACCTAGAATAGACAGACAATTATGAGCTTCAAGGAAGAAGGTGTCAAAAGGGAATTGATTGGAAATGTGAGCTAAAATATCCTGCCTCAGTTGGTTATTAGTTTGTAAATGTGCTGGAGTTTTCAATTGTCTTTGATTCAACACCACGGATTCAATCTTGGAATGCCAAGATATCTGAAGATATGCATCCACTTTGGAGAGCTAGGCTTGAAAAATCTCATCTATTTGCATTTCCAAGTGTCTGACATCAAGAAAAATTGCAAGATGACATCACTCCACAAACTAATACATATCCTCAGGAGCGAGAATAAGATCACCTCTAAGATACATGTAAGACATTAGCATGGTGTCTAGTATAATTGAATTCACAAAAACCATTTGGAAAACTTCTGCTACGAGATCTAAGGACCAAGAATCCATCCTTGGGAGGATGCAAATCCATAGTTGACAATTTCATATAAAAGGCCAGCTTTTGTTGTTGATACTGCACAAAGAAGGAATGATCTAGCAGTATGTATTTCAAAAACTTCTCAAAATAAGACCAGAAAGGATCCATTCTAGACTAACGTCTTTCCATTTTAGCTTGGAAAAAAGGACGCAAAGTTACATTAGATTGGAGAGCAACCAAGTCCATAACTGACAAACATGATACTAATGCTACATTAGGACTTGGATAAAGAGAGCGTAGCTAAGCCAAATCTTCTTTTAATTCCTCAATCTTGGTATTCTGATGCTCAACTATATGATTTACTGATTGTAAATCCACTATTTGGACATCAATTAAAGCTTTAAGCTCTTGGATATCCTGGAAAAGATAATCATTATCCTCGTTGTGTAATATTCCCACCCGTGAATATTGACTTCCCGCACACTGCGTAAACCTTGTGCAAAGGTTATCTCACATATTGAAATTGCCGGCAATGTAACCTGTGACCTACACGCGAGAAATCGGGACCTCCGCATTGGCAAAGCAAACCCGAGAGTTCAAACCCGCAAGTCACACGTAAACACCCTCTTGGGAGGGGCAAATTGAATATTATCAAGGCAAATTTTTTTTATTATTTTATCCCTTTTTTTCCCAGCCGATGCACGGCTGGAGAAAAGGGAGTGTGGGGGGATGGGACTTGATGGAGTCGTGGACTGCATGGGGAGGGGGGAACCCATGCAGGGGGGCCACGTGGTGGAGCTCTTCTCCCCCCCCCCCATGCCTATATATACACCCTCTATGCTGCGTGGAGGGAGGGGACGAAGGCTGCTGCAACCACCGTAGGCCAGAGGCTGCGTAGAGAGAGGAGGGGGGAGTCGCTGCCTGCTGGGGAGCCGCCGTGAGGACGCCGCCACCTTGCTGGAGACCACCAGGCCGCCGCCCATCCTCGCCATCGCCATCGAGTACTCTCCCTTATCCTCCACGCCTTCCCAATCATTGGGTTTCATTCCCCCCCCCCCCGACGTCGTGCTGATCTCCAGAAGCTTCTTAGAAGCTTCTTTAAGAAGCTTCTAAGGTTAAGGCCATTAGCCTTGGTCCTAAGCGGGCTTTTCGGTTTTAAAACCAGGCCTTCCATAAGCCTTGAAAACTGCAAGCCGGTACTCTCAAGGATCCGCACTTTGGAAGGAATCTTCGGCGTACGAGGGAAAAGGGGGAAAGATCTTGAAGCGGCTCGCAACGGTTGGAGAAGACTCATCGATCGCGTAAGGGTAAAGGCAAACCGGAAGTCCGTAAGCACGCTATCGATGGCTCCCAAGAAGTCGCAAGGCGCGCCTGCGGGAGGTTCTTCTCCTAGCATTCAAGTGGACATATCCCCGAGCCCACAAACCCAGGTTTTCTTTTTTCTATTGTGATTTCATACTAAAGTAATGCATTAAGCATGACGATTCCACGGATTAAGAAGCACCCGTGCATGTTCAAATTCACCTAGCCTAGTTAAATGCAATTGGGAAAAAAATTGGTATTTTCAATATAAACGCTATTTGTCCATCCATCTTACGACCTTAATAGTAAATTGTTTTGTCGTGCATTTTTAAAGGGAAGCCACATATTGCCTAGGGTTAAAAAGGAAATTGTTAAGTGCATTGGTCATGAAGGAAATGAGTATTTTTGCAATAACTCCCTTCGTTAGGATTCGCAAGAGGAAAGTGTTAATTTCTATTGCACGGCATGAAAAAGAACCCCGATCTTATATAAGTTGCATGGGAAATGATGCTTGCAAATAGATTAAATCGACACTTGCCTTAGTATTGCATGAACTTCATTCACGATGTTGTTGTATCTAAGGGTCGCACTTATACTTCCGCAAATTTCATTTCATCATGTAGTATTTAGGAATGATTGCATGGCTTATAAAAACATGAAATGCAAATACTTAGACACAAGGTTGTAGGTGTTATCCCTTGATTTAAATCCTAGTAAGCCCTATGTAGGTTATTCTTCAAATTATCTTGCCTTTTGACTTTAACAAAAAAGGGATGGGCTATTGCGGATCTTATGGTGCGTGGAAGTAATGAATTACATGTTTACATGTATTGTAACATTTTGCAACTATTTTCCTACTTTAGATCAAGTATATCATCTCTAGGAAAGAACTGTCCTTGTCAAAGACAAGTAGGTCAATTTACCCAAGTCATTTGTGGTATCATGACTGCTAGGGTTTCGTATAGGCGTAGCTAGCCGATTCAATAAAAACCTCAAGTACTAGTTAGGGCTTGGCACGTTAGAGATGTAGCCAAGTAACGTACTTGGACACCAAGTCGAAGTCCTCAAACCCAAAGGTCCTACCCACCTTCCCGGAAAATTGAGCCAATGGGACGCGCACGCAAATAATGATCTAGGGTTTCTACCCTAAGGATCATTCGACCTAGTGCTAGAACTTGGATTGAGTTGGAATCCCTAGGACCGAACGTTGTCGGTCTAGTGCAATTAGGATTGGGGTGAGTGAGAAGACACCCTAAACCCTACTTCGAGTCTAATCATAATTCTTTGACCAGAAAACACCATTCAATAGGTGAAATGATCTCTTGGAATGGAGGCGACACTTGTGCAACAAGTTGCAACGTCGCATAGCCTTGTGGTTTGATCACAAGAAAGTTTTGCCATTCCTTGGAATGAGGTTGGCAGGTTCTTGCGCAAGTTTAACTTGCAAGGGGATGGGTAGTCATCCTGTTACTTCGCCCTCATTAGGGAAAATTTGCCAAGTTAAGGGAAGTTGGGTATTTGCTTGGACGCAAATGATTAATCAATAAATTAAAGCGACATGACCGCCAGGATTTACTATTAATAAAACCTAAGGTATTGGTTAAGTTGGGTTAATAGGGTATGACCCTAACCCAAGGACAATAGGAATCTTGCCAAGTTGCAATTGATTCCGGATCGAATGCTGGATGCATTCGGAGAGAAGGATTCACTCCTTAACAGTTTGCCAAATAAACAACCACTGGAATTGATTGTGCTTGTAACAGTTTAGAAAGCACTGTTTGCATTGTTTTCTCAAGGAACTAAAGGATGAAAAGATATATAAATGCTTCAGGTTGAAGGCCTGAAGGGAGAGGGAGCTTCAGTTACCCCCGACTGCCTGCCTGACCCTAACCAAGGGGGTTGTTGACCGTGCCGGGAACGTGGACCGAACCCGCCGCGAGAGGTCTTTCCGTTGAGCTCTACTTGGAGCAGGAGGACGCTTGGGTGCCAGGGGGGGCTCTGGCCGTAAATCCCTCGCCTTTCGGGTCCTGCACAAGAGGCTAACGTGACTCGGGATTGGATCTCGAGGCCCGCATACTAGTCTACGGGCAGAAGCTTGGAATAGTGATCCCTAGCGGATTACTGGATGAGCCTTCGGGCGGATTATGGACAAGCCTACGGGCGGAACTCCTTGTATTTCAAAGATAAAATGATGAAATGATAATAAAGAATTTGTCTGATATTGTTTTTCTATGTCACGTGATAAGATTACGTGAAGGAACCAGTGCTTAACAGGATTAATTAAAGAAGTTGATTGCTATATGTCAAATTAAATGTGTTAGATAACTACATAACTAAAACAAACTGAGGAAAGTGCGGAGGATGGGCCATGGGTCCATCCTACGGTTGGGTGGTCCCGGTTAGCCGGGAACTTTTCTCAAAAATCTCGAAGAACAGCGGGATGATCATCATTATCAAAGCGAATAATGAGAGCGATAACCTAGAGTTACGTCTTACCCGATTTACGCTGTTTTAGGGGAACGGAATGGGACTATGCCTTATGGCAGAGAGGTTGAGCCTTGCATCCCTCTCGTTTCCCATTCTCCTTGAACCAAGTGCAGCGTGAACCCGCTTCGGACCTGGCGTTTCTGCGTAAAGTAGTTCGCTTGGGTCTGACGCTAGTCGTTGTTAGCTAATGACCAAACATGAAAACTCTAATTCCGGTCAATCCTAAGTGGGAACGGCCAGGATACTTCCGTTACGTGGCAGATGCGGGAAGACCTAGACTGCAAAACCCGTAACATTCCATGGGAGTGCCGGGGGGAGTTTTCTAGACATCCTTTCCGATGGACTGCCAAGACGTGTCCTAGATGATTCTAGGGGACACGTTACAGTTGGTATCAGAGCCGACCAACAACGGAATTGTTTTCGTGAGATCTCAATAAAATGAAGTAAAGAAATTGTTGCTGTCACATTTCCTCATCTACAATACTATCTTGCAGAACTATGAAGCGTGGAACAAGTTTTTGGTGTTCCGGATCATGTTTATGACTGCAATGCATTCTCCGCATTATAGGCAGAGAGTTGAAATGATGAACATCCTGGAGCAGATTTATAATCCATCACCTTTATATATAGAATGAAGATGGACTGGGTCTTCAGGAATCTACTACATAGCTGCCCATCGGTTCGCTTATCTATAAACCAACCTAAAGAGGATCAAGTGGTTGGAAGATCTGAAAGTCGTGAAGCTGTTCATTTTTGTGGAAGCTCACGTAAATTCAACTTTGCATATTCAAGGTCGGAGGGTTGAATTGAACTCATATGTATATGAGGAAGTAACCCGTGTAATCCCAGCCGACAGGATTAAGGTGTTGGGCCGCCATGGGAAGTATGGATTCCAGCGGAAAGGATATCCTGAACTTCCGATGAATTATCGATTCCTAAAGATCCATGACCCAAAACCCTACTATTACACAGTTCCTGTAGACAAATCCAATACAACGTTGTTCTCCCCAAACTAAATGTAATGATTGGATTATCATCACACGAGATGTTGTATAAGGCTACGCCCATGTAAATATAAATAAGGACTTCTTTTATCAATATCCGATTGTGCATCAGGGTTGTTACGAAAAGTTAAGTAGCTTCATGATTTACGAGATAGCTGAACTAAAGATAAGCTAATGTCAACTATCATACAATAACATTAAGAAAACTTTTACCCAGGCACAACCCCAGGTACAGGTTCCAAATTCGCCCCCTACATCAAGTACTGCTGTGATCCAGGAGAAGAAGTTCCTCCTCAAGCAGATAAAGCCACCCGAGTTTGACGGGAAAGGCAGATTCGTCCAGTCTGATGCTGAAATTTGGATTGAATCTATGGAGGATTACTTCGAAGCAGCTGGTACTGCTCCTACCAATCAGGCCATGCTCGCCAAATTAAAACTCACCGGTGAAGCTAGATTATGGTGGAAACAATGGTGCAGGGATCAAGGGACTTCAGAGGGGTCCGTTACCTGGGAGAAGTTAAAGCAAGCCGTGCAGGGGAGATATTTGCCACCTGCATATCGTACACAGAAAATGAATGAGTTCTATGAGCTAAAACAGTTAGGACTCACCCTTGACGCATACTACTCTAAATTTGTCTCACTCTTAAAGTATGCGCCACAAATGGACACGACGCAGCAGGTGTCCAAATTTTGCGCGGGCTTAAATCCACCTGTAAATACTCATCTCGAATCTATGCGACCATCAGATCTTCAGGATGCACTCATTCGAGCGGCACCTATAATTCAGGAAGTGCAAGCTAGACCAAGGGGTATTAAGAATTGGTCTTATAGCGACCTGAACAGAGGAGCATTCAGACCCCAAGTAAAGAGAGTTCAAGGTCTCAATCAGGGACAAAGGAAGAAAGCAAGGACAAATAACGTCAACAACTTTGTTCCTACTCACAGTAATGGCCGAAACCTCCGATGTTTCCACTGCAACGAACTCGGTCACTTCAAAAGGCAATGTCCCAAGCTCAGCGAGGGACACCGTCAAGGTGCAAGCCGCGGTCAAGGAGCCGCCACCCATGGAAGAGGGAGAACTACCTGCATAACCAATAGGCAAAGATGTGAAGCAAAAGAAGAGGAAGATCCGACTATGGAAGCGAAATTCGAAAGAGCGACAGTCCATGCCGCTTTACACAAGAAGGGGCCGAATCGCCAGTTCTCGGTGATTCAAACACCGTCGGACTATCAAGGTAAAGGTTTCAAAACCTTGATTGATTGTGGTAGTACACATTCCTTTATCTCACCAGCGTGTGCTAAAAGATTAGGAATAGCCACAATAGAAGCTCCTACCCTACTTGTGGAATTGGCAAACGGTCGTGAGGTAACTTGTACCAGGCAAACTGCTAAGGAAGAGTTCTCTCTGGGATGAAAGAAAACCTCAGTCAAATTCAGAGTCATGAATTTAGGTATCCATGAGTGTCTACTCGGGATGGATTGGCTTAAGCCTAATGACGCTCACATCCACTGTGGAAAGGGTCAAGTTTCCTTTCGAAACTCTGAAAGAGAGTTTGTTACAACTCAAGGTGAGGCAGGAGTGCCAAGAATCCAGTTAGCCAAAGTATCGCGGATCATAAAAGGGGTTAGAAAAGGATTACCTGTTTACCTGATCAAACTCAACAAATTAGATCAAAGGCAAGAGTCTCATGAGGGACCCTCTTGGCTAAAGGAATACGCTGACGTATTCCCTGAGGAGTTAACTGAACTTCCACCTCCAAGAGAAGTTGATCATGAAATAAGGCTAATGCCTGGAGCTGCGCCAATTGCAAAGAGACCTTATAGAATGTCCATACCAGAAGCTATTGAGTTGAAGGAACAACTCAAGCAACTGTTAGATCAGGGTTACATCCGGCCTAGCAACTCACCATGGGGAGCTCCAGTACTATTCCAGAAAAAGAAAGATGGGACACTTTGACTATGTATTGATTACCGTGGGTTGAATCAATCAACAGTCAAGAACAAGTATCCTATTCCTAGAATAGATGAGCTTCTTGATCGCCTTCAAGGTGCAAAGATCTTCTCCAAAATTGATCTCAGGTCAGGTTACTATCAAAAAAGGATCAAGGATGAAGATATTCCAAAAACGGCCTTCAATACAAGATATGGGCACTTTGAGTTCTTGGTTATGTCATTCGGGCTTACAAATGCACCTGCCACCTTCAATAGATTAATGCAGGATATTTTTAGACCATATCTTGATGATTTCGTGCTTGTCTTCTTCGATGACACTTTAGTTTATTCTAAACAGGAAGAAGATCATGAACCTCAACTTCGGATTGTCCTTGAGACAATGAGGTCTCATAAGCTGTATGCAAAAATGAAGAAGTGTGCATTCTTCAAACGTCAGATTGAATATCTAGGATTCATAGTATCATCAGAAGGAATATCAGTAGACCCAGCCAAAGTCAGTGATGTGCTTGAATGGCCAATACCAGTATCCGTCAAAGAAATACGTAGTTTTCTTGGCTTGACAGGATGGTATAGGGTCTTTATCAAAAACTATGCTTTGATTGCAGCACCTCTTACCGACTTACTAAAGAAGCAGACTTCTATTACATGGTCAACTCCCGAACAAAATAGCTTCGACCAATTGAAGCAATGTTTGGTATCAGCACCTATTCTAAAACTTCCTGACCTCAATAAGGAGTTCGAGGTAGTAACTGATGCCAGCATTCTTGCCTTGGGGTGTGTACTTATGCAGGAAGGTCATCCAGTAGCATATTCTTCAAGGAAATTGAAGAGTCATGAAAAGAATTATGCCACGCATGATCTAGAATTATTAGCTGTCATCCATGCTCTAAAGCTTTGGAGACAGTACCTGTTGGGTAACAAGTTTACTCTAGTAACCGATTATAAGAGTCTCAAATGGATTTTTACCCAGAACGAGCTCAACATGAGGCAACGTCGATGGATTGAAGTATTGGAGGAGTATGATTTTGAAATCAAGTATCGACCAGGGAAAGAGAATGTAGTTGCCGATGCACTCAGTCGCAAGGCATTCCTAAATTCCCTAATCTTGCAGAATCCATCAACGGCCAGATCTCTGGCTACAAAGGTATCTATGCCAAGCGACCGTATACTCGAACTAGCTAGAGAGGAAGCATGCCATGATTTGGCCTACCAAACCATGATAAAAGAAATATCTACCAAGGAGCAGAATCTGAAGTCACAAGCTAAGTATCGAGAATTTTCCATTGATAATGGACTTGTCTACTACAGAACAAGGCTATGTATACCAACAAGCCAGTCCCTTAAGCAGAAGATATTATGGGAAGCTCATGATTCCCCTTTCGTAGGACATCCTGGCTATGCAAAAACTCTTAATGCAGTTAGGAAGAGCTACCATTGGGAGAGGCTCAAAGGTGACGTTCTCAAATATGTCACTGAATGTTTGTCTTGCCAACGTATCAAGGCTGAACATGTCATGATGCCAGGGAAATTGCAACCACTTGACATTCCCCAAATGAAATGGGAATTCATCAGTATGGATTTTGTGGTGGGCTTACCCCAAGTCCAAGGGGGATATAACTCCATTATGGTTGTAGTTGACATGCTTACTAAGGTTGCACACCTGATTCCAGTAAAAACAAACTATAAAGCCTCCGACATTGCAAGAGTGTTTATCAAGGAGATATTCAAGCTACATGGGTTACCTAGAAGGATCATTAGCGATCGAGATTCTCTTTTCACTTCACACTTCTGGAGAGCTATCTTTGAAGCTATTGGAACTCAACTCTGTTTTAGCACTACCTACCATCCCCAAACAGATGGACAAACAGAGCGAGTAAATCAAATCATTGAGGATATGCTTAGGGCATACTGCTGTCGGGAGCCGAAGAGGTGGATTCAGTACTTGCCGTTAGTAGAATTTGCCTACAATGCTTCTTACCAGTAGAGCATCCAAATGACCCCTTTCCAGGCATTGTATAGTCATGATTGTCGAAGTCCCCTAAACTTTTCTGATCCAACCCTAAGAGTTGAAGCTTCAAGACAAATGTTGGAAGACATGGAGGACCAAATAAGGTCAATAAGACAAGACATACAAGCAGCCAAAGATAGACAAAAGGCATATGCGGATTTGAAACGCCAAGAGAGGGTCTTCGGAGAAGGAGACATGGTCTTCATTCGTGTACGCCCTAAAAGGAGTTCTCTATCTCTAGGAGAATGCAAGAAGCTAAGTCCAAGGTATTGTGGGCCGTATAAAATCCTCAAATGCCTGGGACCCAATGCTTATAAATTGCAACTTCCTGATAACCTAAAAGTTCACAATGTATTCCATATTAGTCTCTTAAAAAAATATGTACCCAACCCTAATCATGTACTTGATGACCAACAAATTGTAATGCCTAGTCAAGGAGTCCTTGAACTAAGACCGGAAAAGATTTTAGATGTCAGGGAGAGACAGTTAAGATCTAGAACCTTGAAAGAATGCCTCGTCCAGTGGAAAGATTATCCCGAAGAGGATGCTACCTGGATGGATGAAAGCTCTCTCAATCTTCAATATCCCCAGTTTATCTCCAGATGAGGACATCTCGATTCTTCTAAGGGGGAGAGAATGTAATATTCCCACCCGTGAATATTGACTTCCCGCACACTGCGTAAACCTTGTGCAAAGGTTATCTCACATATTGAAATTGCCGGCAATGTAACCTGTGACCTGCATGCGAGAAATCGGGACCTCCGCATTGGCAAAGCAAACCCGAGAGTTCAGACCCGCAAGTCACACGTAAACACCCTCTTGGGAGGGGCAAATTGAATATTATCAAGGCAAATTTTTTTTTATTATTTTATCCCTTTTTTTCCCAGCCAATGCACGGCTGGAGAAAAGGGAGTGTGGGGGGATGGGACTTGATGGAGTCGTGGACTGCATGGGGAGGGGGGAACCCATGCAGGGGGGCCACGTGGTGGAGCTCTTCTCCCCCCCCCCCCATGCCTATATATACACCCTCTATGCTGCGTGGAGGGAGGGGACGAAGGCTGCTGCAACCACCGTAGGCTAGAGGCTGCGTAGAGAGAGGAGGGGGGAGTCGTTGTCCTGCTGGGGAGCCGCCGTGAGGATGCCGCCGCCTTGCTGGAGACCACCAGGCCGCCGCCCATCCTCGCCATCGCCATCAAGTACTCTCCCTTGTCCTCCACGCCTTCCCAATCATTGGGTTTCATTCCCCCCCCCGACGTCGTGCTGATCTCCAGAAGCTTCTTAGAAGCTTCTTTAAGAAGCTTCTAAGGTTAAGGCCATTAGCCTTGGTCCTACGCGGGCTTTTCGGTTTTAAAACCGGGCCTTCCATAAGCCTTGAAAACCGCAAGCCGGTACTCTCAAGGATCCGCGCTTTGGAAGGAATCTCCGGCGTACGAGGGAAAAGGGGGAAAGATATTGAAGCACCTCGCAACGGTTGGAGAAGACTCATCGATCGCGTAAGGGTAAAGGCAAACCGGAAGTCCGTAAGCACGCTATCGATGGCTCCCAAGAAGTCGCAAGGCGCGCCTGCGGGAGGTTCTTCTCCTAGCATTCAAGTGGACATATCCCCGAGCCCACAAACCCAGGTTTTCTTTTTTCTATTGTGATTTCATACTAAAGTAATGCATTAAGCATGACGATTCCACGGATTAAGAAGCACCCGTGCATGTTCAAATTCACCTAGCCTAGTTAAATGCAATTGGGAAAAAAATTGGTATTTTCAATATAAACGCTATTTGTCCATCCATCTTACGACCTTAATAGTAAATTGTTTTGTCGTGCATTTTTAAAGGGAAGCCACATATTGCCTAGGGTTAAAAAGGAAATTGTTAAGTGCATTGGTCATGAAGGAAAGGAGTATTTTTGCAATAACTCCCTTCGTTAGGATTCGCAAGAGGAAAGTGTTAATTTCTATTGCACGGCATGAAAAAGAACCCCGATCTTATATAAGTTGCATGGGAAATGATGCTTGCAAATAGATTAAATCGACACTTGCCTTAGTATTGCATGAACTTCATTCACGATGTTGTTGTATCTAAGGGTCGCACTTATACTTCCGCAAATTTCATTTCATCATGTAGTATTTAGGAATGATTGCATGGCTTATAAAAACATGAAATGCAAATACTTAGACACAAGGTTGTAGGTGTTATCCCTTGATTTAAATCCTAGTAAGCCCTATGTAGGTTATTCTTCAAATTATCTTGCCTTTTGACTTTAACAAAAAAGGGATAGGGCTATTGCGGATCTTAAGGTGCGTGGAAGTAATGAATTACATGTTTACATGTATTGTAACATTTTGCAACTATTTTCCTACTTTAGATCAAGTATATCATCTCTAGGAAAGAATTGTCCTTGTCAAAGACAAGTAGGTCAATTTACCCAAGTCATTTGTGGTATCATGACTGCTAGGGTTTCGTATAGGCGTAGCTAGCCGATTCAATAAAAACCTCAAGTACTAGTTAGGGCTTGGCACGTTAGAGATGTAGCCAAGTAACGTACTTGGACACCAAGTCGAAGTCCTCAAACCCAAAGGTCCTACCCACCTTCCCAGAAAATTGAGCCAATGGGACGTGCACGCAAATAATGATCTAGGGTTTCTACCCTAAGGATCATTCGACCTAGTGCTAGAACTTGGATTGAGTTGGAATCCCTAGGACCGAACGTTGTTGGTCTAGTGCAATTAGGATTGGGGTGAGTGAGAAGACACCCTAAACCCTATTTCGAGTCTAATCATAATTCTTTGACCAGAAAACACCATTCAATAGGTGAAATGATCTCTTGGAATGGAGGCGACACTTGTGCAACAAGTTGCAACGTCGCATAGCCTTGTGGTTTGATCACAAGAAAGTTTTGCCATTCCTTGGAATGAGGTTGGCAGGTTCTTGCGCAAGTTTAACTTGCAAGGGGATGGGTAGTCATCCTGTTACTTCGCCCTCATTAGGGGAAATTTGCCAAGTTAAGGGAAGTTGGGTATTTGCTTGGACGCAAATGATTAATCAATAAATTAAAGCGACATGACCGCCGGGATTTACTATTAATAAAACCTAAGGTATTGGTTAAGTTGGGTTAACACGGTATGACCCTAACCCAAGGACAATAGGAATCTTGCCAAGTTGCAATTGATTCCGGATCGAATGTTGGATGCATTCGGAGAGAAGGATTCACTCCTTAACAGTTTGCCAAATAAACAACCACTGGAATTGATTGTGCTTGTAACAGTTTAGAAAGCACTGTTTGCATTGTTTGCTCAAGGAACTAAAGGATGAAAAGATATATAAATGCTTCAGGTTGAAGGCCTGAAGGGAGAGGCAGCTTCAGTTACCCCCGACTGCCTGCCTGACCCTAACCAAGGGGGTTGTTGACCGTGCCGGGAACGTGGACCGAACCCGCCGCGAGAGGTCTTTCCGTTGAGCTCTACTTGGAGCAAGAGGACGCTTGGGTGCCAGGGGGGCTCTGGCCGTAAATCCCTCGCCTTCCGGGTCCTGCACAAGAGGCTAACGTGACTCGGGATTGGATCTCGAGGCCCGCATACTAGTCTACGGGCAGAAGCTTGGAATAGTGATCCCTAGCGGATTACTGGATGAGCCTTCGGGCGGATTATGGACAAGCCTACGGGCGGAACTCCTTGTATTTCAAAGATAAAATGATGAAATGATAATAAAGAATTTGTCTGATATTGTTTTTCTATGTCACGTGATAAGATTACGTGAAGGAACCAGTGCTTAACAGGATTAATTAAAGAAGCTGATTGCTATATGTCAAATTAAATGTGTTAGATAACTACATAACTAAAACAAACTGAGGAAAGTGCGGAGGATGGGCCATGGGTCCGTCCTACGGTTGGGTGGTCCCGGTTAGCCGGGAACTTTTCTCAAAAATCTCGAAGAACAGCGGGATGATCATCATTATCAAAGCGAATAATGAGAGCGATAACCTAGAGTTACGTCTTACCAGATTTACGTTGTTTTAGGGGAACGGAATGGGACTATGCCTTATGGCAGAGAGGTTGAGCCTTGCATCCCTATCGTTTCCCATTCTCCTTGAACCAAGTGCAGCGTGAACCCACTTCGGACCTAGCGTTTCTGCGTAAAGTAGTTCGCTTCGGTCTGACGCTAGTCGTTGTTAGCTAATGACCAAACAGGAAAACTCTAATTCCGGTCAATCCTAAGTGGGAACGGCCAGGATACTTCCGCTACGTGGCTGACGCGGGAAGACCTAGACTGCAAAACCCGTAACATTCCATGGGAGTGCCGGGGGGAGTTTTCTAGACATCCTTTCCGATGGACTGCCAAGACGTGTCCTAGATGATTCTAGGGGACACGTTACACGTTGATAGTAGCTAGTTGAGCCTTTGCTTTGGTCAACTAAGCTTACAAAGAGGATATTTCTACTTTCTAGGCTTCCAACAACTTAGTCTATGACTCCATTTGCTTGAAAAGATCGAAAAAAGTTTCCTTAGTTGAGGCAAGCTCAATGTTAGTTGTATGTAGCTCCTGTTTCAAGTATTAAATCTCCTCATGGAAAGAAGAGTACAAATTTTAAACACAACTTGTAACTAATATCTCTAAAGGACTATGAATGTCCTTACCAAGGAAAATAATGGCACCTCCTGAAACCAAGCGATGCACAAAAGGATTTGATATGTCCAAACTACCATCTCTATGTTGTCTCCACGCAAAGGAGCTTTGAACGAACTGTGCAAAATGAACAACTACATATCAATCCACCATACATAATGCATTTTAATAAAAATAGTAACTATACGGACAAAAAAGATGATTGAATTACTAGGCCGCCACGTGCATATAGTGTATTGATGAATGCGGTGACACCCCCTATCTCCACATAGCCTAGAGATTCTAGATTGCATGGTGTTCAAGTGTATTAGGTAGGAAATCGATGGATGTGGTTACCCAGGCCACATGTACCACTAGCTCTGCCAATCATCGCCAGAAAGAGATGCAAGAAACAACGTGAATATGGATTACAGTTTTGGACCAAAACATTTCAAGAAATTGAGCCATCTAGGATGGAAACCAAGAAGCTGGACTTTATTTATTAGAAAAGAATAAATCAATCTAGCTTGATTGAACTACAACAACTTGATATAGTTTTTGGCTGAATAAAGAGTCAGTAATAACTCATATGCCAACAACCGCACAAGGGAAACCAAAGTTTCATCTTATGGTACTACTCAAACTACACATGACTGCCAAAAGTAAGGAAAGAGTCATCACATCAAGAAGCAATGAGTAGCTATTGGAGAAAGCGACTAGCCCATTTAGGAGTTCCAAGTCTCCTAAGAACATTTCATTTAAGCAAGAATAGAAAGCCTAGCAATTACAATAGCCTTGAGCTGCTACCATCTAGTCGTTCCTTGAGAAATGAAAACTAGATGGAATTGCCTATGTTCGTACCCCACATTGTTAGAATACAAAATCATCTTGAAAATCTAAGCTCTAAAGGGGATGAGTTATTGCCCTTAAAAGACACATCCAAAAGGAACTAGAAACATAACAAAGCCCCTTGACCCTAGGAATCCTTCTAGACAAAACCACGATCAAAGAGATCGTAGTTGCTCTCAATCGCTACAACTTCCAAACCCACTAACATAGTCATTATTGATTCCCATCAAGAAGTGGAACCACAACAGTCATACTTCCTAGTTGTGACATATAAACTGACCTCTGGCAAAAAAAATTATCCTAATATCTTGACAAAGAGTGTTGCAAGTGTCAACCCAATAAGCCCTAAGGAGTCAGTAGTTCTCAAGTCAAGCTCAACTCAATCAAAGCCCCCAGCTTTTAATTGAAACCTAGCTTGTAGCTGAGAAGATAAAGGACATTGTAGTAGAAAGTGTCCATGCTAAAATCAACTAGTGACTATCTACCTCCAAGAATTGCATAATAAAATCATGCTCCTTGCTTGTGTTTATACTAAGTCTAATGTTGGAATCCTCCTTGAGAAATTTGAGGATTACTTAACATTACTACTATCTTGGGAAGAGCAAGAACATCTCAGTGTGAGCAATATGGTGATCAACTAGATAATCTTTTGTGATTCATTCTAAAAGAGGAAGTTGAGAAACATTATTTGGTCCTGACATTCCACAAACCATTATACTCCCCTACTATCAAGGAATTAGTAGTCCTAGAAGAGAAGGTGGAAAATTGTAGCCCATTTGTAGTACTTTGGTACACCATGAGAACCTCAATGGTTGATCTTGAAAGGCAGCTAATTACTATTTTTGAGCAACGATGAGCTATTTAGAAATTCCAAATTAATTCAATATATGTAGCTTTGACTTCCCTTCAAGTACTTTGTACGAGGTGTCACGTTACCTAGACTTCTCCTAGACCTTCTTGTACTTGACAAAATCCTCACAAAAGAAGAACTCCATATTGTGAGTCGATTGAATCAAGGAGATATAATACTTGACATTGTTTCATATCTAACCTTAATGCTACAATTAGTGCAACTTCCTGACAAATATGTTGCAATCTAGTAAATTCCTAATTTTTATCAATGTCTCACATCTTGGTATTGAACAATCCACCAATCAGAAACATCGCCAGGATGAAGTTACCTGCCGCCATCTCTCTCTTTCTCTATCTCTCTCTCGTCTCGACTCGGAGTCTCTTTGCTCTAATACCCCACATCTTCCAACAATTTACAGACTGCTCACTCTTGAGTCTTCGCATCCGGATCGTCAAAACCCACGTTCCAACTGCGCTGCCTTTTTTCCTCAACATCCGCACTATCCAGATTATATCATCATAACTAGCTTTTCACACACGTGATTCGTGAAGGTCACTGGCCTACAGGCTAAGAAGAATTTTCGTGTGTGCCGTAGCGTTGCGTAATATTTTGGAAGGGCACTCGGCGACTCGGATGTCTACCTTTCCATGACGTGTATCTCGTAGCTCGGCCAGATTGCGGAAGATGGTAGCCCAACTAACTCTCTAGTGTGTATAAGTAGATGTGCATAATGGAAAAGAACAAGAATTGCATGAAATGTTTTTATTGATAAGCTCTATTGTACAACAAGTAGCTAATGCTTGTAGCAATAGTGGCTTAGAGATTGGGAAGAGAAGAGCACCACGAGCTTTAAGTATGTGAAGAGGGGCTAGGAGGAGTCGGTGTGGTTGGCACATTAGGTGGAAAAGGAGGCTTGTTATGCCTTATTTTATTTTCTTAATATTTAAAAAATAACAACAAAAAATGATTAAGTGTTTTTTAAGAAAAAAAATTCTTTCTCTTTTTATTTCCCCATCCAATCGACTTTTTCTTCATTGACTGTGCGTTGTCATGTCACTACACGGACATGGTGTGAAAAACTCTGGAGTGCATCATCATCCAACTTTCTTATTAATATAGAGAGTCAATGTGATCTGAGTCATTAGTGCTAGTGTCCGTGGCATGGATTATCCAAAAATACTAGAATTTTGGATAATTTTAGCTTATTTTTTATATTATTAATTGTAAAAATCCAAAAAAGTTAGAAAAGCTTCTAAATTAGGATGGCATGTAAAAAGCAAGTTACTTTTTCAGCTAGTTATTGGATTTTTCATAAAAAAGACAAATTGGCAAAAACGTGTGTGTCACGATTGCTATTGACAGGCTAAAAACTATAGTTTGAATCGGAAGAGGAAGAAGGGGTGATGTGAGAGATCCGTAACCAGGTGTCTTGGCAGGTGCTATGCGGTCCCCCCCCTTCCAAAGTCAACGGAGCCATCACATTTGGGTTTTGAGCAACAGAGAAGAAGTTGTTATTTCTTATCCACGTTTTTATTCTACAAAGAAGTTGGAGGAGATCTAATGCCTGGAGGGTGTTTCTGAGAAGTGCCAGACAAAGGATTTCAGGTTCTATCAATACATATTGATTCAATTTATTGTGCTTTGTCTTTATCGTGTTCACCTCTTATCTATTCCTTTTATTTTCTTCCATCTCCTATCTCTACTTTCTTCTACCTCTGATCCCCGGTGGATTCGACCTTTCGACAAAAACCCCTCCAACATTGGTAAACCCGATGTGAAAGGTCATTAGAAGAAGGAAAGACAAGATGGAAGAACCTTTGAACACAATCTCTAGTGATGTTTTGTAATAGTTGGTGCAAAATATGAATAGACTTTTGCATGTACGATAACAACAATAGGTGATGTAGGCTTCTGCACAAAAAAAAAAGTGTTGTGATGAATGCTTTGCAAGTAGTTGAGCATGAGATGAAGTTATTCAATGGAAAGAATGTGTGTGCATATATACATACCTATGCTCAAAAGATGGAATTCTTTGGAGTGGCTCAAGTTACATGGAGCCGATATTTTGTACGTGTTATTGTACATGAACTGAGAGCGGGAAGCACTGAATTAAACCTGCAGAATGCTGATTAGCTAGCTTTCAAGGAGACACTCAAGGAAGAATTTTACATTGAAGATACCAGTTTGATTACGCGCAAGACTTTTCAGGAGTGGGTTTTACAATCCAATAAGGGTCTTGTGGTGACTATAGAATTGTTAAGAGAATTTGAAAGTTGATCTGAGCAGTTGGATCTTGTAGAATAGCAAGCTCTTGCAAGTCAGAAAATGGAATTGTTTCTACAAGCAGCAGATCATGAGCTTCAAGAGAATCTTGATGATTTGCTAGAGGATCAGACTACAGAGACAGGTCTGAAAATAGAGTGGAGACATGTCAATGAAGCCGTTACTGGACTTGTGAAAAAACATAGAAGAAGAGAAAGATTGCATGTCTCTAGCTTGCCCACTATTATGGGCAAGATAGTTGATGTATCCAGTAAGCCACCCAGTTCTTTGGGTAACCCTATGGCTATACCTACTATTGTTCCCTCAGTTAGGGAAGATGCCTTAGATGAATTGGTTAAAGGGATGCCGGATCTTGAATTGAAAGTTGCAAAATTGGATGCAAAAGGACAAGAGGAAAGGGGACAGGCAGCAGCCCCTAAGCAAGGAAAAAGAGGTATGTGGTGTGATAGTTTGCAATATGAGAGAAATGATTATGATGCCTATCAAGAGGCCTTGGCATGACAGCTCATCTTTTGGAAAGATGGCAAGATACATACACAAGAAATAGGATTGTCTCTTGCTTTGAATTTTGGAAAGGGAGGTATGCAGAAGTTGTTGGAAGACTTGGCTATCCGAAATGCTTATGCAGTGGTACATGCGTCTACTTTTGGTCTACAGCTGGATAGAATGCATGACCAAGTGATGGTTGGGTCCAAAGACTGAAATATAGATACATGCTATACATGCAGATGAAAAGAGCAAGGTTACTAATAATAAAATGTCTCATGTAGGGCAAGACATTCATGACATAAGTGGTTGGGAATCACCGGTAGATGCATATTCAGTATATGCATATTTAGCAAAGGTAAAGAACACGGATGTACTTGTGGAAGAAAAACAAAAGAGAGATGAAGATAATGCATGGACATCCAAAAGAGTGACAAGAAGAAGTGTGGATCAGCCTAAAGCTACAAATCAGCCACCTCCTGAGCATGTTATGGAAGAGGTCAGTCAAGAGCAGCAAAAAAGAGCATGCTATGAGAATGAAGATGGGATGATGGATGAGGAGGAAGAAGATGACTTTCTTGTGGCTGAAAATGATGTTGTAAGAGTAAATTTAGCATTGCAAGGTGTTGCTATAGCATTAATAGAAGCTTGGACAACAAAGAGAATATACTTTAAATGTTTTGCATCTTGTGTAGAAGTGTTTTTGGAATATGAATATGCAAGAGAGTGGCTGAGAATTGGTCAATACCTTAGTACATTAACAAAGAGAGATAAATAGTCAGATGAGGAGTTTAAAAAGATCAAGAGGAAAGCCTATGGGTTTTTCTTAAAAGATGGATACTTATGGAAACATGCTAAAAAGAAACACAATATGCCATTTTGAGTTTTGGGTGACAAAGCTTCACAAGTAAATGTTATGCAAGAATTTCATGAAAGCTTATGGGCTAGTCATAGAGGTGTTTGGGGTACTTTTGCAAAGATCAAAGAAAGATATTGGTCCTAGGGTATATGTAAGGATGTTTCTCACTTTGTGGAAACATGTAAAACATGTCAAATGTATTCATCTATGAGACATTGGGATGGATTGTAGCCCACATATCCATTGTCTCTTCATTTTAATTAGGTGGTGGATTTAGTCACAATGCCTACAGTTCTTTAGCAAATGGGATATCTTGTGCTTGCCCATGAAGACTTGACTAATCAAGTGGAAGGGAGAGCTCTATGTACTAAGACAACAAATGTTGTGTGTACTTTTCTTTCAAAAGAGATCTTTTGTTAGTATGGCTATGTGGGAAAAATTATTGCAGATAGGGGTGAACTGGATGCAGATGAAGCTCATGGTTTCATTGCACAGTTAGGGATAAAGATTTTTTTAACTTCAACTTATAACCCTGAAGGAAATGGAAAAATTAAAAGAGGTCATCCATCTATTGTGAAAGCATTGGAAAAAGCATGTGGAGAGAAGGTAAAAGAGTGGCCACGATTGCTCCCTTATGCTTTATGGGCTGACAGAACAACACAAACTTCTCTCATAGGATATATGCTTGCGGAATTGATGTATGGCCAAAAACCTATCATGTCGATAGAAGAGATGACAGTCACATGGAGTTTGCTACCTTGGGAGGAGGAGTTGAATCGAGAGGAGTTGTTGACCTTGTGCGTTAGAAAATTGGAAAGAAAGTCAAAAGACATAGAGGCAGCAATTGAAAAATTAAGGGCAACAAGGATACAGAACAGGAAATGGTTTGGAAAGAGACATAGATTGAGACCAAGAACCATACATTGGGTATTGGTTTACGATAGCAGTTTAGACAACGAGCATAGTTCCATGCGCAAAGTTTCCAAAATATGTTTTGGACCCTATGTGGTAAGACATGCGTTTGATAATGCTACTTACGCATTAAATGAGCTGGATGGGACATCGATAAAAATTTTAGTAGCAGGGAAAGTAATCAAATTATTCAAGAGGTGGGAATCTAATGCCTATGAGTTGCCAGAATTGGAAGAAATTTGTGGTCATGATACAGGGGCTAGCCAAGAAGATATGAAAGATTAAGAACAAAGGATATGGTTGTAGAGGATGAGTAGGACTGAGAATCTAATGACAACTAGGATTTTGGCACATATCGAAGGATGTGTAGATTCAGAGGGGGTGGATGTCGTGCCACTATGCGGACATGGTGTGAAAAACTTTAGAGTGTATCATCATCCAACTTTCTTGTTAATATAGAGAGTAAATGTGATCTAAGTCATTAATGCTAGTATCCATGGCATGGATTATCCAAAAATACTAGATTTTTGGATAATTTTAGCCTATTGTTTTTATTATTTATTGTAAAAATCCAAAAAAGTTAGAAAAGCTTCTAGATTAGGATGGTATACAAAAAGCAAGTTGCTTTTTTAGCTAGTTATTGGATTTCTCATAAAAAAGATAGATTGGTGAGATAGTCTAAAAACTACAGTTTGAACTGGAAGAGGAAGGAGTGATCTGGGAGATCCGTGACCAAGTATCTTGGAGATTTACCCTCCCTCCAAAGCCAATGGAGCAATCAGACTTGGGTTTCGAGCAACAGAGAAGGAGCTGTTATTTCTGATCTACGTTTTTGTTCTACAAAGAAGCTCTAGGAGATCTAATGCCTGGAGAGTGCTTCTGAGTAGTGCCAGACAAAGGATTTCAGGTTCTGTCAATACATATTGATTCAATTCATTATGCTTTGTCTTTCTCGTGTTTACCTCTTGTCTATTCTTTTTCTTCTCTTCCATCTCCTATCTCTACTTCCTTCTACCTCTGATCTCCGGTGGATTCGACCTTTGACAAAAACCCCTCCGAGAGCGTGTTTCTTTGTCTCCATCACCACCAAAGTGCTACGCTATAGTATTTGGATCCTTTAACTACAAAACCCATGGGTTGCAGAAGATATTCTTTTTCCTGAAGTTCCCCATGTAAAAATGTTGTTTTAATGTCAAGATGGTGCAGAATCCAACCATAATGGGCAGCCAATGCAACCATACACCTGATACTGGTCATACGAGATGTAGGAATAAATGTCTCCTCATAATCAATGCCCTTCTTTTTTTAATAGCCATTTTCTACAAGCCTATCCTTGTACTTATCAATGGATCCATATGCTTTTTGTTGCTTATAGACCCATTTAGTACTAACGGCTTTCTTTTCAATAAGCAATGTAACTAAATCCCATGTTTGATTCTTCATAATAGAATCATATTTAATTGTGTGTTTGGAAGAGTTTGTCCACATGTGGAAAGTGATTGAGAGGATTTGTGAGGTAGCATGTGGATATGAGAGAAATGGGACCCAACATTATTGTGAATGATAGGGCAGATGTGTGTGTGGCAAATGATGAAGTGGAAGTGGTGGGACCATCATTGGAGTTGTGTGTGGTAGGGGATAGATTCAAAGATGTGGTTGCAAATGGTGCAACTAGTTAAAGAGTTGGAGATTGACATTTTATGGTGGTTGAAGAGGCTGAGAAAAGATGGAGTTTGTTGAACATGGCACTCCTACCATTAACGAAGGCTTTGTGTTGTGGGACATAAAATCGATAAGCTTTGTGACCATAAGGCTCACCATATTCAATAAAGAAAAGTTGTGTGGCTCGAGGAGAGAATTTGGTTTGTGGTATGTGTTGACAAGAAAGGCAGTGCATTCAAATATCATCATTATTTTTATTCTTGGAATTTTTAAAATACGTGTGGATTCCTTATGAGAAAATATAAAATTGTGTATCTAGAGAAATCATCAATGAGTACCATGAAGTATTTCATTCCAATGAGAGAGACAGGATTGATGAGACCACAAATGTTGGAGTGTACTAATTGAAGGGGTTGAGTTGTAATGGAATAACATTTGGATTAAGGAATAAGTGTTGCTTTGATAAGAGCACAAGTTTAACAAAATGGAAGTTGAGAGAGAGAAGGTGAGATGCCCAGACAAGTTTCTTATGGGTAAGTTATTGGAGAACATGTTTAGACACATGCTCAAGTTGAAAGTGCCATACAAGAGAACATTTTTGTGAACTAGAGAGTGAGGTGGAATTAGTGGAAGCATTGGCAAGATTTGGGAGAATCGAATGCCCAATTGTGTAAATTTGAACTAATTTTGGACAAGTGAGTGTGAGAGAATGTAAAAGTAAATGCAAGATATAGTGGTCCTTGAAGAAGTGAGTAGTGAGAGAAGCTTGAGAAGTGAGCTTACTGATTCTTAAAATATTTTTCTTGGGATTTGAATGTAGACTTTATGTTCCTAGATTATGTGGTTAAATGGAAGCTCCACTTGAGTGATGCCGTAGCCATAAGCTTCCTGGATGTTGTTGTCCCTCATGGAAACATTAAGTGGAGTACACATCTCTTTGAAATTAACCAACCACTCTTTGTGAAAAAGCCATACGATGAGTAGCTCCAGAGTCTATGAACCAGGTGTATTCTTCTTTGGAGTTTGGATGGGCTACCTAGATACTTATAGCTAAGTTAATGATGATATCTAATTGATGTTGTATGTCATAATTTCCAATGCTAACAAAGTGAGCTTGTCCCCTTGAGTGATGTTTGTTGAATCTATCTTTTTTTAATCTATATAACCTTTCCTTTTGCAAACATTATACATGAGATGATAGTGAGGGTCTCTAGAAATGAATAAGTATTGAAATGACTAATGAGAGTTGGGTTTCTTATGAGGATTGCCAAGGATTCCTTTGAAGGTTTACCAAAGATAAAACTTGGACTTCCAATGAAGCGAGTGAGCTCTTGCATGAAGATGTTTTGGGTTGTAGGCAGTTACAGCTAGGGCTTTGGACTCTTGAGTAGAAGAAGTGGGAAGAGTATCCCTCATGACTTGCCCATGTCTAATTCTATTGATGAGAAGCTAAATCTTGAGTTTATTAGTGAAGGTTTGAGTGATAATAAATGCTCTCTGGGATAGAGGAAAAGAGGACAGAAGAAACATAGCTTGTAGTTCTTCACAGATGACTAAACCATATATTATGGTTTCATCTAGCGGGGACATCAACTGTTCAAAGAACTTAGTGGCAGTGGTGGCTAATTTTTTTAACATGTTCATTTGATATAGAATATTTTTGTATTCATAGGTATTGTTACACAAATCCCAAATACCTTTTGCAGTGGTTATTGTTCTTACTAGTTGTACTTGTGGATCTGCACAATGGATCATGATCTCCATCTCTCTGTATCCAATCTTCCATGTTTTCTCATTCTTGTTCAGAGAATTATTCCTTGCCATTGATGATGTTCTAGAGGTAAGCTTTTGGAATAGGTAAAGCTCCATTCTCAGTTGTTAGGCTTGATACTTAGTGCCGTTGAGTTTTCCAATCTTGATGTGTTGGTTGTAAGTGGTAGTGGCATTGATGAGAGCCATTGGAGTAATGAGAGAAAATGAAGACAAGTTATTTGTGATTTTGGAAAAGATAGGATAAGCTAGAGAACTAGAACCTAGGGCTTCAATACCATGTGGTGAAAAGTAGGAGGTAGAGGATAAGTAGATGAGAAGACATTGTGCACAATGAGAGAGAGGGAGAGAGATAGAGACAATGTGGAAAGTAGAGTGAACTATAGTTGTTGCTTTCATTGCTAATAGTTGTATATATATATACATTGTACATTAAATGAGATAGGTGAGCTCCTATTCTAAATATCTAGGATATTTACAATGAGGATAACTATGGGATCTGTTTTTCCCACATGTTTGCATATCATTATCTTATTCAAACTTTTTTTCTAACAAGACCCTCGCCAAAAGGTCACTTCGTAGGGCATTCTTGTAGGGTTTGACCAACATCTTCCTTTCTTAGAGCACTTTCTACCCATTCACCATGACCTTTTCACCATGCATGTAGATGATCTAGATGATGTTGACCCAACTTTCCCTGCATGATGCACCATGATGTGGTTTTACTAGTCTCCCACTATGGTGTCTAGTGATTCTCTTCCCATGAATGCCAATGACTGCCAACAATGAGTCCATATATGTTGCATTCAATGCATGCTCCCAATTTTTTCTACACACTCATCCTTCTCCTCCATGTATGCCTCTTGAATATCCCTCTCCATACATTGTTATACCATTTTTCTATATGCCATGCAATTTCATTCTTGTAATCAACATTGGATACTTTATAAACACATTTTTTTGCTCATGGTGTCTTCATAATATGGGTCTATGGCTTACATGTTTGGACCTAGAAGGATTTTTCCATCACTCCATGTCATGTTCTAAAATCCTTGTTAATTTTGATCAATTCAATTTGTTTTCTCTTCACTCCAGCCTTAATTTGAGGTGAAATGGGTGCTTTGGATTTGTGAAAACTCATGAAATTGCACGTCTCTACTTTTGGATCTTTTTGGAAAACTAATTTGAAGCTAGGTATGCCTCTAAAATCTACCTTTCCATACAGAGAAATGAATTGTTTATGCCTAGCTTGCATATACAAAATTTCATTCTCCCTTTATGCATCAAAATGAAGCAATTCATTGAAAATTTTAGTCTCTTCATATGCTCCTCCTTAGACATATTAAGTTAAAATTATAGTTCTCTTGAATTAAACTTTGTTCCTTAGATGAAATGGAAGCTTTGCATTGAATTTGCACCTTCCTGTGTCACATGTTTCTCCCATAATTATTCGAAGCCAGATATGTCTCACTACAAGATACATGCCTCATACCAACATTCAAAGCAACACAAATGTCCATTAAAAAATTTCCCCCGTCATCGCTAAAAGCATCGGTATTAACGTCTCTACAAAATCAGTGAAAAAAACGTCACTATCTACGTTGCTATTTGCGTCTCATTTGCAATGCATATTCTGTAAAAAGAAATTACATATTGGGTAGGCAATGGTCATCAAGAGGAGTGCCAAAACTACTTAAATCCACAAGGCTGATAATTCATAGAATAAGTATAATACTAATGATGATAACTCATGACATTACATGGAATCATGGAGAGAGAGGAGAGCCAAAACAAACATGAAATTCTATCTATAATTATTGCAAGATAAAATTTTATACAAAGGATGATAAGTACATCTAAGAAATAGTACATGGAAGATGTTTGCATAGATCACATGACCAAAAAAGAAGAGGGTGTGTGCTCCACAAATTGAAGCGCATGCTACAGATCCTTGCCATCAAAAAGCTCATCCCGACACAAAGGAGCATTGAATGGACTCTGCAAAAAAATGAACAACTAGACATCTGTCCACTATACATAATTCATTTTAAAAAAATAGTGACTACAAACAAGAAAGATGATTGACTTACTAGATCGCCCCGCATGCACAATCTATCAATGAGTTCAGTGAGACCGTATCTCTCTGCATATCGAGTCTCCAATGTGGGATCACAATTTGTGATGGAGTGCTGCAAAGAAAACATAATACAATTATTAGAAACATGATTATTAGTACAAGCGATATTGCAAATAAGAAAGTGAGAAGAGTTTTAAAAAAAACTTACAAAGTTCTCTAAATAAATCCTATGGCCGCCACTTTCCAAATGATGCACAACCTCTACCTCCAATCGTGCCCTCGCTGCCTCCCATTGCCTACCATAATTGTGCTAGAGAATTTGTAGCCTCCTCCTTCAATCTCTACCAACCATATGTGTCTAGCCACTCAAGCTTTGAGGGGCCACTCTTGAGTGCCTTTTGTGCCTTGGATCATCTATGTGACATGTATGCACGCAAATATCCATGTCTCTCTGTCTTTATCTATCCTCCTCTTTATTTCTCTCCCCACGCCTCTTTCTCTCTCTCTTTCCTCTTTTTTAATTTTCCTTCCTTCATCTTTCTTTATTTCTCTTCCCACCTTTCAAGTTCTCTCTCTCTTTGTCTCTTTTTATTTGCCTCCCTTCATCCTTCTTTGTTTCTCTCTCTACCCCTATTTCTTTCTCAATAATTCTCTCTCCCCCATCTTCCCTCCCCACTCTCACTTCTTTTCTCTTTTCCTTTCCCTCTCTTCTTTTCTCAATGTTTTTCTCTCTTTTCCTCTTCACTCACACTCGACGCATCTCTTTACAATCAAAATCAAAGATAGAAAATAGAAAAATCATAAAACAAGACATTGAAAGACCCTCTCTCCCCACCCTTCTTTATGTCTCTCTTCCCCCTCTCTCTTTATTTTTCTATCATTCTATTATCTCTAATTCTCTGATTGTTTCCATTTTTCTCTCTACTTCTCTCTCACTCTCTATTTGTGGTTCTGTCTATCTCTCTTTTTCTCCCTCTTTGCATACCTTTTTCTCCCTCTCTCGTTCCTCTCTCTTTTTTTTCAATCTCCTTTCTCTCTTTACCTCACCCTTTTATCCACCTCTTCCTTCACTCTCCATTTCTTTTTCTCTCCCTCCTCTCTTCCTTTCTCTCTTTCTCTTTCTTTGTTGCCTCTCATTTTGTTTCTCTCCCTCCCCCCTCATTGTTTCTCTCACTCATTCTCCTCTCTCCCTCCCTTTCTCTCTCTCTTTCTTTCTTCCTCTCTTTCTTTGTTATCTTTTCTATTTTTCTCTCTCTCATTGTCTCTTCCACTTCCTTCCTTCGTCTCCCTCTCTCCTTTCCTCTCTTTCTCTCTCTCTCTCAATGCATCTCATCACAAAGAAAATTAAACAAAAAAAGAAGAAGACACAAGAACAAAGCAAGAAGAGGCAATACAGTACCTACCACAAAGGCCCAAGGATAGAATCGTTGCCTCCTCTTTGGACATCCCTTATTTTTTCCTTGTGCAATTCTCCCTCTTATTCATCTACGGTGGCAATGTTGAGAAGGTATCCTTCTCTTTCTTTCCCTCTCCCTCTCAAGGAAATGATATTTTTCACTCTATCTTTCACTCTCTCTTGAAAATGTTTGCGCCAAATGCTGCACTCGGATTTTTGGTACTCTTTTTCGGCAAACTGACATCGTTATTCATGTTGCAAACAATGTCGCTAAATACACAAATAGCGACACCATTATTTGACATCACAAACTACCATTGCTATTCGCCCATTCCTTTATAGTGTCTCTTCAATAAACCTCATCATTCTGATAAATGAATTGTTTGAGCCGATCATGCATGAAACATATTGCATTCTCCCTCTAATATCAGAATTAAGCTATTTCTTATATATTTTTTCCTCTGATTACACCATTGACCAACATCAATGCGTCTACTAAGAGGAGCATTCCCTACTCATGGTCTATTTCTAAACTTTTGATGTTGTTAAGTAGATTGCCATACTTTCACATTTGTAAATCAATATAATATTACTTTGGAAAGCTACTACTCAACACATAGTATTCAGAGTTATGCACAGCTCTTATGGTGTGCTTTTTTCTTTTCCCTTTTTTGTTTGCATGATAGTAAGACAACTCTTATTGCTACATCATGTTTTGAACACTATGAATATTGGCTAAACACTTTGATAATTGTTTTTCACTTTTGCTAGTCCTTTTGAATATGCAGATGTAAATGCATGGTCACTATGAACATTAAATTTAATCTAATACTTCATTGCAAACATATAGCAATAATATCTTTTTTAAAATGTTATTATGAAGACTATTATGTTTTTTATCCTAAAGCAGTTTTGCCATCTTTGAGTGGGAGGGTTGTTTGACTATTGTCAAACAACTAACATGACTTGTTTGGAATCTTAAATGTTCTTTTATTTTCGCCAGTATATTTAATTAATATATACATTCACACCATTTTCACTTTGATAATTATTTTTTAGTTTAGGTGCCCCTATTGAATATGAAGATGCTATGCATGTTCATTTTGAAGCTTTTGTTAAATTTTACACATTCATTCCAATCAGCATGCACTATTATTGTTTCTTTCATGTTGTTGCAAAAAGGGTTCGAATCATCATGTAGGAATTGGCATATTTTGAGAGGGAGGTCTATTCAATCAAGCCTTCCAATGGTTATACTCTTATCTAACAAGATTTATCGATTTTTGTTTGCTTTGTGTCCTAGACAAAAAACAAGTTGTGGGTTGAATATTTTGGATGCTATAGTGTTTGTACTCTTTGCAATGTCAATTTTTCCCCACATGCCATTAGTATAGGTACTGAATATGGATTTTCCCATGAACATACATGGCACCTATCACTATGTTCCCTCACATGCCCTTTGCATTGTCTGCCCTCCTCCATTTAGGGCTAACATTGTTCTGAGGCCCCCTTTTACACCACCTCTGCACACCAACGTTGATCTCAACACAAACTCACAATGATGAGGCTATGTAGGATAACCAAGTTTGATATTCATCATCATCTATGCATGTTCCCCCATACCTAGGTGTGGTTTCATGAGATCGTCGTATCCAAGATGGGAGCAGGGCATAGGTACTCCTAAAATCCAACCACATAACTTCCCTTTGACCATTCCAACACCTATGTCTCCATCGAAGGAGATCAACCACCCTCTCATAATGCTTCGAAAACATGCCTATCCAATGATTCCACTACAACTCCATGTCCAACTTCTAAATGTGTAGAGGAGGAAAAACCAACTAAAGCAAAAAATCAAGGGCAATAAAGAACAATAAAAAAGGGAACAATGACAATGCCAAAGTTCGGCAAAAGAATCCCACCAATGGACACTACCATCAAGAGATGCGTAGCACAATCACTTTGATGTATTGTAAAAAGTGTTATGGTGAGAAGTGTATGTCTAGCGATTTGTGCCAGAAGGTAGAGACAACATAGGAGTAGTGGATGGATATCATAAAGATTTGTGTAAAAAATGGTTTGGTAGTAGATTGGAAACAAGCATATTAAAAATTTGGATGCTTGTGCCTATATTACAAGGAGATACTAGATTCAGAGAGAAACATTCCATTCAAGAATACAACTTTTGGACTATGTGACTGAGAAAGACAAAATGAAAGAGGATATGTTTCACGACAACTTCTTGGATAAGGACATTTATGACCTTATGGAAAAATTATTTTGTTAGGAGAGGATTGTCAACCCAATAGCCTTTGTATAAGATAAAAGATTGTAAATAATTGTGTTGACTGATCCAATTACTTCTTATATTCAATATCATATTTTGATTGCCAATGTTTCAAGAATTCCAACAATAACTTCAACGTCCACCTTGAATCAACAACTTGGAGAGATATAAGAGGAAATTAAAAGCTTTGTAAAGACACCAATAAACTTAGAGGTGGAGACAAAGGTGCATAAGCACATGCACACATATGATATGGGCTTGAATGAAGCAACAAACAATTTGATCAGAGCAATGGAGCTTGCAAAAACATCAAAGGAGTGCCATGATGCTATCATGGATGCTCAAGACCATTAGCATATGGAGATGGTGGACTTAGAACACAAGAAGTTAGAGATATCTTCAAAGTTTGCTAACAACATCCAATGCATGGCTACAACTTTGCAAATGATGGATGAAAAAATATAGTGATCCATAAGTTGTGTCTCTCTGACCTCATCTAAAAAACAAAACAATCTTCGTTGTAGCTACAATTTAACATCGCCACCAGTACTTATGAATTGAGTTTGAAATATGACAAGTGCCAATATTTTTAGAGTATTTTATTAAATTTGAGAAGTGTGTGTATTTTTCATTTAAGTACTTCATAATGCTACTTCAATGACCTTGTGCACTTGAAGTAATGAGAATACAAATATATTCTTATTACACTTTAGAAAATAATTTTATAAACAATGAAAAAAATAAAGAGATAGGCCAAACTTTCCAATATATACACCAACCCAATGATAATTATAGTACTTAATACATAGAAACATTTAATATTGAAGACGCTCACATAGCATCTCTAATGGCTGTGTTAAAAATTAGAGCACCCAATGATAGATCAAATTTGACATATGCAAAGGGATTGTCCACAAGTGGATCAGTGATATCAACAAGGATATTGTCTATTGGCATGACTTGTCAACAAAATATATGAGAAGATTGTGCAATATAGCACATGCACTTATGAAAGGTGGAAGGGAATCAATATTAGCGACCCTCTAATATATTCCATGTGCCCTTTAGGTGTGCAAGGGCTCACTCTGTGATAATGCGAGTGGATGATCTGCGTACCACCGGATCACTCAATGGAGCCTTTACATTACTATGAGCTCTCTGTACACCTGGTGTCCTAACAGAAGGAATACCAAGCTCATCATCCAAGCTCTTTGAGCCATTGGAGTCTCCATCAAGAACTACATCAATGCCATCTGACACTTTATTCTTTCCTTTTTGTTTACATGTAGTGCTTCTAGATGCACCTGAAGATGTAGAGCTACTCCTTAGTCTCCCAGACCAAGGACTACTAGATGATGTCTCTAGTTCACTAAGAGTCCGTGATTCTTGCTTTTTAGCCTACACATGAGTGTCATGATCATCATCATCATCCAATGCATCACCACTAGATGCATACCAACTGCTCATTTCATCAAAGGTGACATCCCTGCTCACTCTGAACTTACATGTGGCAGGGTTATAACAGCAATACCCTTTCTACTCTAAAGGGTATCCAATAAAGACACAGTTTTTTTCCTTTGGATCAAGTTTCTTTCGTAGCTCATCTGGCATATGAACATATGCAACACATCCAAATACCTTCAAGTGCGATACATCGGGCTTCTTGCCAATAAAGCATTCTTCAGGAGTCATCCCATGAATTACAAATGTGGGAGTTCTACTCATAATATAAACAACAGTATGAACAGTCTCAGACAAAAAATGCTTAGGCATATTCTTTTCAACCATCAAGGCGCGTGCAAATTCTGCAATATGCATGTTTTTCCTTTCTGCAACCCCACTTTGCTATGGGATATACCTGCATGTGAACTGTCTCTTTATCCCATGGGACCTCAAAAAAACACTGAACTCATTCAAGAGGTACTCTCCCCCTCTATTTGACCTCAAGCACTTTACTTTCAAGCATGTTTCTATTTCAACTGCAGCCTTGAAAGTTCTAAAGTGCTCAAATACTTCACTCTTTTACTTCATAAAATATACCTATAGCCTTCTAGAACAATCATCAATGAATGTGACAAAGTATGAACTGCCTCCAAGAGATACATTTTGTGTAGGCCCCCAAATATCTGTATGCACAACATCAAGGATATTTCTGCTTACATCTCTGTCACATGTGAAAAGGGTTGTCTTGCCTGCTTACTAAACTGACATGCTTCGCATACCTTATGAAATTCTGCAACTCTAAATGTAGGCAAACCTGTAACCACCAACCCTTTGGACTGCATTAATTTCAGCCTTGTACATTTGCATGTCCAATGCGTTTGTGCCAAATTTCAATATCTGCAACAATACCTTTTCCTTTAGCATACATAGCAGCATTCATAGTAGGAATTCCAGCATCCAGAGTAAACATACGTCCAACTCTACTTCCCTTTGCAACCAACCTGTACTTGTCATTGAAGCCTTCTACAAAGCAGCCCTTTGCATTAAATCTAACTTTCAGCCCTTGCTCTACCATCTGACCGACTGACACCAAGTTCTTTGTAATAGATGGCACATGTAATACATCTGAAAGACTCTTTGTCTTACCATCATGTAAGAATAAGGGAACTTTTCTAATATGTGAAATTGGGTGGCATGAATCATCACCTATCTGCACATAACCTCTATTTTGCAAATCCTGCATCTCTCCAAACCATTCTGCATGGCTAGTCATATGATTGGATACACCTGAATCAACATACCAAGCATCATCATGTGTTCCCTTTCCTGTAACAGCATTCAGCATATGCTGCATAACAAACAGACGTTCATTTTTGTCTTCATTTTGTCCTGAAGACGATGCATAGTCTCCTTGCTGCAACTTACCACTGCGAATATCATCTTTCTTAGCATAACATTGGGCTACAATTTGACCTGTTTTGCCACAGTAGTGATACACAATACCAGAGTTGTTAGAACCTCTATTCTGCCATCCACCTCTTCCTCTAAAGCTCCCCTTGCCTCTAAAGTTACCACGACCTCCCACTACAACAAAAAGGCCTCATAGATGCACTTTTAGACGCGATTTTTGAATATAGAGAAAATCTTACGGGTGCGTCTACAACATTGCGTCTGTAATCGCATGTATAAACGAATTTACACTCAAATATAGACGCGCAATAGACGCACATATATACGCATGAATACAAACGCATAAAAAATCAAAATTATTATTTATTTAATTTATTCTATGCGTCTACCAGCGCATCTATCTGACAATTAAACGGGCATATAGACACGCCCGTAGACGCGCTTTTACAAGCACCCATAGACGCGAACAGAAAACAAAAAATATTATTTTTTAAAAAATGATATTTATTTATTTATTTTAATTTGAACTATCTGGCATGTGTATGAGCGCGTGTACTCTGCATTGTAGACGTGCTTATAAACGCGTAGTTTCTTCAATTTAGACGCACGGATAGATGCGCAAAATAGAATTGGAAAAACAAACCAGAGAGCATATGGTTGCTTTGCAACTACATGCTCTCTGGTTTTTTTTTTCCCCTCCCATACATCAAATTGTGCATTTGGGAAAAAGACAATGGATCTAAAAGCACGAGAATTGAAAATAAAAGTCCATGTATTCATTACAAATCAAAAGCATTTACATGGGGAGTTTAAGTGCTTGCGACCTAAAGCGTGGCCACAAGCAGTAGGCTCAAAAATGGATAATACATATACAAGAAAACAAGGCCATAGAGGAGGTATGGTGCTCCTCTACGAATCTGAAGAAAAAACATCTTTGCTAGCACCACCATGGCTACTAGCGTCGCTATCCCCCTCCTCGCTATGCTCCACATCCGGGTTCACCTACACACACAAAAGATCAAGGTTGCTTACGTAGACATGGTGGAGAAAAAGTTATAATTAGCTATACTTTTAATAGAAAAGTAAGAAAAACGTACCTCTTGTGGCTGTCGAATCCTCATAGCCCGGTTGTATTGGTCCTCAGTGATGAGACCCTCCTCATAGAAGTGAAGCCATGTGGCTATGCGATTATGGCCTCGATGGTAACCTACCTCTCTAGGAGTAGGTATCCCACCAATGATAGTAGTCTGCAAAACAATCATGATATATACAAACAATTATGAGACACAATGTATTAGAACAAATTATATAAAGAATTGAAAGAAATATAAAATTTAAAAAACTAGAAATCAAAATATACTTACAAACTCCGCCTCCCACGACTCTCTGCCGCCCGATTCGGATCCCATGGTTTTCATTTGGATCCGTCGCGCCTCTGCGTGCTGGCGACTCTTCACTTTATCTGCTGCTTTCTTCTTGGCTTTCTTCCACTCTATGAAGTGGCACATAGGTGGTTGGCTATAGGCTCCACGCCCCTCCTCTTGCCTCCACAGTGAGTCCCTGGAATGTGTCATGAGGTGGGATCTTTTGTTGTGAAGTAAATCCCTCACTTTTGTGCGTCCCCAATCATCCAAGAATCACTGACCCTCAGGATCTGGGTACCTCCTATGGATTGCCCTCAACACCTCCTGCCACAAGCCACTTTTCTAATTTTTGAAGTAGACGAAACAATCTTTATACGTCGCATGCATGATGTAACGTGTCCACTAGAATCATCTAGGACACGTCTTAGCAGTCCATCGGGAAGAATGTCTAGAAAACTCCGCCTGGCACTACCATGGAATGTTACGGGTTTTGCAATCTAGGTCTTCCCGTGTCTGCTACGTAGCGGAAGTATCCTGGCCGTTTCCCACTTAGGATCGACCGGAATTAGGGTTTTCCTGTTTGGTCATTAGCTAACAGCAACTTGCGTCAGACCCGAGCGAACTACTTTACGCAGAAACGCCAGGTCCGAAGCGGATTCACGCTGCACTTGGTTCAAGGAGAATGGGAAACGAGAGGGATGCAAGGCTCAACCTCTCTGCCATAAGGCATAGTCCCATTCCGTTCCCCTAAAACAGCGTAAATCGGGTAAGACGTAACTCTAGATTATCGCTCTCATTATTCGCTTCGATAATGATGATCATCCCGCTGTTTTTCGAGATTTTTGAGAAAAGTTCCCGGCTAACCGGGACCACCCAACCGTAGGACGGACCCATGGCCCATCCTCCACACTTCCCTCAAATTGTTTTAGTTATGTAATTATCTAACACATTAATTTGACATATAACAACCAGCTTCTTTAATTAACCCTGGTAGGCACTCGTTCCTTCACGTAATCTTATCACGTGACATAGAAAAACAATATCAAACAACTTCTTTATTATCATTTCATCATTTTATCTTTGAAATACAAGGAGTTCCGCTCGTAGGCTTGTCCATAATCCGCCCGAAGGCTATCCAGTAATCCGCCAGGGATCACTATTCCAAGCTTCTGCCCGTAGACTAGTATGCGGGCCTCGAGATCCAATCCCGAGTCACGTTAGCCTCTTGTGCAGGACCCGGAAGGCGAGGGATTTACGGCCAGAGTCCCCCCTGGCACCCAAGCGTCCTCCTGCTCCAAGTAGAGCTCAACGGAAAGACCTCTCGCGGCGGGTTCGGTCCACGTTCCCGGCGCGGACAACAACCCCCTTGGTTAGGGTCAGGCAGGCAGTCGGGGGTAACTGAAGGTGCCTCTCCCTTCAGGCTTTCAACCTGAAGCATTAGATATCATTTCATCCTTTAGTTCTTTGAGCAAACAATGCAAACAGTGCTTCCTAAACTGTTACAAGCACAATCAATTCCAGTGGTCGTTTAATTTGCCAACTGATTGATCATTTGCGTCCAAGAAAATACCTAACTTCCCTTAACTTGGCAAATTATCCCAATGAGGGTGATGTAACAGGATGACTACTCATCCCCTTGCAAGTTAAACTTGCGCAAGACCCTGCCAACCTCATTCCAAGGAATGGCAAAACTTTTCTTGTGATCAAACCACAAGGCTATACGACGTTGCAACTTGTTGCACAAGTGTCGCCTCCATTTCAAGGGATCATTTCACCCATTGAACGGTGTTTTCTGGTCAAAGAATTATGTTTAGACTCGAAATAGGGTTTAAGGTGTCTTCTTACTCAACCCAATCCTAATTGCACTAGATCGACAACGTTCGGTCCTAGGGATCCCAACTTAATCCAAGTTCTAGCATTAGGTCGAATGATCCTAAGGGTAGAAACCCTAGATCATTATTTACGTGCGCGTCCTATTGACTCAACATTCCGGGAAGGTGGGTAGGACCGTTGGGTTTGAGGACTTCGACTTGGCGTCCAAGTACGATACTTGGCTGCATTTCTGACGTGCCAAGCCCTAGCTAGTACTTGAGGTTTTTATTGAATCGGCTAATTATGCCTATACGAAACCCTAACAGTCATGATACCACAAATGACTTGGGTAGGTTGACCTACTTGTCTTATGACAAGGACAATTCTTTCCTAGAGATGATAAACTTGATCTTAAAATAGAAAAATAGTTGCAAAATGTTACAATACATGTAAACATGTAACTCATTATTTCTACGCACCATAAGATCCGCAATAGCCCTATCCCTTTCTTTTGCTAAAGTCAAAAGAGTATGATAATTTGAAGAATAACTTACGTAGGGCCTACTAGGATTTACATCGAGGAATAACACCTACAACCTTTTGTCTAAGTATTTCATGCTTTTATAAGCCATGCAATCATTCCTAAATGCAACTTGATGAAATGAAATTTGCGAAAGTATAAGTGAGACCTTGGATACAACAACATTGTGAATGAAGTTCATGCAATACTAAGGCAAGTGTCGATTGAATCTATTTGCAAGCATCTTTTCCCATGCAACTTATATAAGATCGGGGTTCTTTTTCATGCCGTGCAACAGAAATTAACACTTTCCTCATGCGAATCCTAACGAAGGGAGTTATTGCAAAAATACCCCTTTCCTTCATGACCAATGCACTTAACAATTTCCTCTTTAACCCTAGGCAATATGTGGCTTTCCTTTGAAAATGCACGACAAGACAATTTACTATTAAGGTCGTAAGATGGCTGGACAAATAGCGTTTATATTGAAAATACCAATTTTTCCCAATTGCATTTAACTAGTCTAGGTGAATTTGAACATACACGGGTGCTTCTTAATCCGTGGAGTCGTCATGCTTAATGCATTACTTTAGTATGAAATCACAATAGAGGAAAAAAAAATAAACCTGGGTCTGTGGGCTCGGGGAGATCTCCACTTGAATGCTAGGAGAAGAACCTCCCGCAGGCGCGCCTTGCGACTTCTTGGGAGCCATCGTTAGCGTGCTTACGGACTTCCGGTTTGCCTTTACCCTTACGCGATTCGATGAGTCTTCTCCAACCGTTGCGAGCAGCTTCAAGATCTTTCCCCTTTTCCCTCGTACGCCGGAGATCCTTCCAAAGTGCGGAACCTTGAGAGTACCGGGCTCGCGGGTTTTTGGGCTTATGGAAGACCCGGTTTAAAAACCAAGGGAGGCATGTAGAAACAAGACTTATGGGTCTTATCCTTTAAAGAGGCTTCTAAGAAGCTTCTAATTTTTGTTTGAACAGAGTCGACGTGGAAAGGTCCTAATGATTGGGAAGAGGAAAAGATTGCTGATGGGGATGGGTGATTATGACGATGGCAGGGGGTGATTATGGCGGTAGCAGCAGGCGGCGCTGTAGGTGGCGGCGTCCCTCAGCCCAGTGGATCACCCTCTCTGATCGTTCCTCTCCCTTCGATCCTTCAACATGGCAGCCTCCTTTCCTTTTAGTCCCTACTCTCCCTCTTCTATCCTCAGCACGGCGCAGGTGGACAGCCAACAGCAGCAGCAGAGTCGTTCCCTTCTTCCCTCTCCCCAACTCGTGCCACAGGGGGGTCACGCGTGAGATGAGGACGGCAGCGGAAGATTCGTCTGATCCTCTGAGGAAGCCCCCTGATAAGCTCCGCTAGGCACCGACGCCCAACAAAGGCATTGAGCTTCTTTGTGAGAAGCACCAAGGCTTCACGACAGTATGCCAATTGCCCCTATGATAAGGTGATGTTGCCTCCTTCGTCCTCAATATGGCAGCATCCGTCTGTCCTTTCCTCCTCACCAACACCTTAGTGGGTGTTTATATAGGCATGGGGGGGGGGAGAGAAGGGCTCCACCATGTGGCCCCCTGCATGGGTTCCCCCCTCCCTATGCAGCCCACGACTCCTCCAAGTCCCATCCCCCCACACTCCCTCTCCTCCAGCCGTGCATCGGCTGGGGAAAAGGGGTAAAAAATTAAAAAAAATTGCCTTGATAATATTCAATTTTCCCCTCCCAAGAGGGTGTTTACGTGCGATTTGTGGGTTTGAATCCTCGGGTTTGCTTTGCCAATGCGGAGGTCCCGACTTCTCGCGCGTAGGTCACAGATTACACTGCCGGTAATTCCAATATGACAGATAATCTTTGCACGAGGTTTACGCAGTGAGCGGGAAGTCAATTTTTCATGGGTGGGGAATATTACATCCTCTCCCCCTTAGAAGAATCGAGATGTCCTCATCTCGAGATAAACTGGGGATATTGAAGGTTGAAAGAGCTTTCATCCATCCAGGTAGCATCCTCTTCGGGATAATCTTTCCACTGGACGAGGCATTCCTTCAAGGTTCTAGATCTTAACTGTCTCTCCCTAACATCTAAAATCTTATCCGGTCTTAGTTCAAGGACTCCTTGGCTAGGCATTACAATTTGTTGGTTATCAAGTACATGATTAGGGTTGGGTACATATTTTTTTAAGAGACTAATATGGAATACATTGTGAACTTTTAGGTTATCCGAAAGTTGCAATTTATAAGCATTGGGTCCTAGGCATTTGAGGATTTTATATGGCCCACAATACCTTGGACTTAGCTTCTTGCATTCTCCTAGAGATAGAGAACTCCTTTTAGGGCGTACACGAATGAAGACCATGTCTCCTTCTTCGAAGACCCTCTCTTGGCGTTTCAAATCCGCATATGCCTTTTGTCTATCTTTGGCTGCTTGTATGTCTTGTCTTATTGACCTTATTTGGTCATCCATGTCTTCCAACATTTGTCTTGAAGCTTCAACTCTTAGGGTTGGATCAGAAAAGTTTAGGGGACTTCGACAATCATGACCATACAATGCCTGGAAAGGGGTCATTTGAATGCTCTGCTGGTAAGAAGCATTGTAAGCAAATTCTACTAACGGCAAGTACTGAATCCACCTCTTCGGCTCTCGAGAGCAGTATGCCCTAAGCATATCCTCAATGATTTGATTTACTCGCTCTGTTTGTCCATCTGTTTGGGGATGGTAGGCAGTGCTAAAACAGAGTTGAGTTCCAATAGCTTCAAAGATACCTCTCTAGAAGTGTGAAGTGAAGAGAGAATCTCGATCGCTAATGATCCTTCTAGGTAACCCATGTAGCTTGAATATCTCCTTGATAAACACTCTTGCAATGTCGGAGGCTTTATAGTTTGTCTTTACTGGAATCAGGTGTGCAACCTTAGTAAGCATGTCAACTACAACCATAATGGAGTTATATCCCCCTTGGACTTGGGGTAAGCTCACCACAAAATCCATACTGATGAATTCCCATTTCATTTGGGGAATGTCAAGTGGTTGCAATTTTCCTGGGATCATGACATGTTCAGCCTTGATACGTTGGCAAGACAAACATTCAGTGACATATTTGAGAACGTCACCTTTGAGCCTCTCCCAATGGTAGCTCTTCCTAACTGCATTAAGAGTTTTTGCATAGGCAGGATGTCCTGCGAAAGGGGAATCATGAGCTTCCCATAATATCTTCTGCTTAAGTGACTGGCTTGTTGGTATACACAGCCTTGTTCTGTAGTAGACAAGTCCATTATCAAGGGAAAATTCCTGATACTTAGCTTGTGACTTCCGATTTTGCTCCTTGGTAGATATTTCTTTTAGCATGGTTTGGTAGGCCAAATCATGGCATGCTTCCTCTCTAGCTAGTTCGAGTATATGGTTGCTTGGCATAGATACCTTTGTAGCCAGAGATCTGGCTGTTGATGGATTCTGCAAGATTAGGGAATTTAGGAATGCTTTGCGACTGAGTGCATCAGCAACTACATTCTCTTTCCCTGGTCGATACTTGATTTCAAAATCATACTCCTCCAATACTTCAATCCATCGACGTTGCCTCATGTTGAGCTCGTTCTGGGTAAAAATCCATTTGAGACTCTTATGATCGGTTACTAGAGTAAACTTGTTACCCAACAGGTAGTGTCTCCAAAGCTTTAGAGCATGGATGACAACTAATAACTCCAAATCATGCGTGGAATAATTCTTTTCATGACTCTTCAATTTCCTTGAAGAATATGCTACTGGATGACCTTCCTGCATAAGTACACACCCCAAGGCAAGAATGTTGGCATCAGTTACTACCTCGAACTCCTTATTGAGGTCAGGAAGTTTTAGAATAGGTGCTGATACCAAACATTGCTTCAATTGGTTGAAGCTATTTTGTTCGGGAGTTGACCATGTAATAGAAGTCTGCTTCTTTAGTAAGTCGGTAAGAGGTGCTGCAATCAAAGCATAGTTTTTGATAAAGACCCTATACCATCCTGTCAAGCCAAGAAAACTACGTATTTCTTTGACGGATACTGGTATTGGCCATTCAAGCACATCTCTGACTTTGGCTGGGTCTACTGATATCCCTTCTGATGATACTATGAATCCTAGATATTCAATCTGACGCTTGAAGAATGCACACTTCTTCATTTTTGCATACAGCTTATGAGACCTCATTGTCTCAAGGACAATCCGAAGTTGAGGTTCATGATCTTCTTCCTGTTTAGAATAAACTAAGGTGTCATCGAAGAAGACAAGCACGAAATCATCAAGATATGGTCTAAAAATATCCTGCATTAATCTATTGAAGGTGGCAGGTGCATTTGTAAGCCCGAATGACATAACCAAGAATTCAAAGTGCCCATATCTTGTATTGAAGGCCGTTTTTGGAATATCTTCATCCTTGATCTTGATTTGATAGTAACCTGACTTGAGATCAATTTTGGAGAAGATCTTTGCACCTTGAAGGCGATCAAGAAGCTCATCTATTCTAGGAATAGGATACTTGTTCTTGACTGTTGATTGATTCAACCCACGGTAATCAATACATAGTCGAAGTGTCCCATCTTTCTTTTTCTGGAATAGTACCGGAGCTCCCCATGGTGAGTTACTAGGCCGGATGTAACCCTGATCTAACAGTTGCTTGAGTTGTTCCTTCAACTCAATAGCTTCTGGTATGGACATTCTATAAGGTCTCTTTGCAATTGGCGCAGCTCCAGGCATTAGCCTTATTTCATGATCAACTTCTCTTGGAGGTGGAAGTTCAGTTAATTCCTCAGGGAATACGTCAGTGTATTCCTTTAGCCAAGAGGGTCCCTCATGAGACTCTTACCTTTGATCTAATTTGTTGAGTTTGATCAGGTAAATAGGTAATCCTTTTCTAACCCCTTTTATGATCCGCGATACTTTGGCTAACTGGATTCTTGGCACTCCTGCCTCACCTTGAGTTGTAACAAACTCTCTTTCAGAGTTTCGAAAGGAAACTTGACCCTTTCCACAGTGGATGTGGGCGTCATTAGGCTTAAGCCAATCCATCCCGAGTAGACACTCATGGATACCTAAATTCATGACTCTGAATTTGACTGAGGTTTTATTTCCTCCCAGAAAGAACTCTTCCTTAGCAGTTTGCCTGGTACAAGTTACCTCACGACCGTTTGCCAATTCCACAAGTAGGGTAGGTGCTTCTACTGTGGCTATTCCTAATCTTTTAGCACATGCTGGTGAGATAAAGGAATGTGTACTGCCACAATCAATCAAGGTTCTGAAGCCTTTACCTTGATAGTCCGACGGTGTTTGAATCACCGAGAACTGGCGATTCGGCCCCTTCTTGTGTAAAGCGGCATGGACTGTCGCTCTTTCGAATTCCGCTTCCATAGTCCGATCTTCCTCTTCTTCTGCTTCACATCTTTGCCTATTGGTAATGCAGGCAGTTCTTCCTCTTCCACGGGTGGCGGCTCCTTGACCGCGGCCTGCACCTTGACGATGTCCCTTGCTAAGCTTGGGACATTGCCTTTTGAAGTGATTGAGTTCGTTGCAGTGGAAACATCAGAGGTTTCGGCCATTACTGTGAGTAGGAACAAAGTTGTTGACGTTATTTGTCCTTGCTTTCTTCCTTTGTCCCTGATTGTGACCTTGAACTCTCTTCACTTGGGGTCTGCATGTTCTTCTGTTCGGGTCACTATAAGACCAATTCTTAATACCCCTTGGTCTAGCTTGCACTTCCTGAATTATAGGTGCCGCTCGAATGAGTGCATCCTGAAGATCTGATGGTCGCATAGATTCGAGACGGGTATTTACAGGTGGATTTAAGCCCGCGCAAAATTTGGACACCTGCTGCGTCGTGTCCATTTGTGGCGCATACTTTAAGAGTGAGACAAATTCAGAGTAGTATGCGTCAAGGGTGAGTCCTAACTGTTTTAGCTCATAGAACTCATTCATTTTCTGCGTACGATATGCAGGTGGCAAATATCTCCCCTGCACGGCTTTCTTTAACTTCTCCCAGGTAACTGACCCCTCTGAAGTCCCTTGATCCCTGCACCGTTGTTTCCACCATAGTCTAGCTTCACCGGTGAGTTTTAATTTGGCGAGCATGGCCTGATTGGTAGGTGCAGTACCAGCTGCTTCAAAGTAATCCTCCATAGATTCAATCCAAATTTCAGCATCAGACTGGACGAATCTGCCTCTCCCGTCAAACTCGGGTGGCTTTATCTGTTTGAGGAGGAACTTCTTCTCCTGGATCACAGCAGTACTTGATGTAGGGGGCGAATTTGGAACCTGTACCTGGGGTTGTGCCTGGGTAAAAGTTTTCTTAACGTTATTGTATGATAATTGACATTAGCTTATCTTTAGTTCAGCTATCTTGTAAATCATGAAGCTACTTAACTTTTTGTAACAACCCTGATGCACAGTCGGATATTGATAAAAGAAGTCCTTATTTATATTTACATGGGCGTAGCCTTACACAATATCTCGTGTGATGATAATCCAATCATTACATTCAGTTAGGGGAGAACAACGTTGTATTGCATTTGTCTACAGGAACTGTGTAATAGTAGGGTTTTGGGTCATGAATCTTTAGGAATCGATAATTCATTGGAAGTTCAGGATATCCTTTCCGCTGGAATCCATACTTCTCATGGCGGCCCAACACCTTAATCCTGTCGGCTGGGATTACACCGGTTACTTCCTCATATACATATGAGTTCAATTCAACCCTCCGACCTTGAATATGCAAAGTCGAATTTACGTGAGCTTCCACAAAAATGAACAGCTTCACGACTTTCAAGTCTTCCAACCACTTGATCCTCTTTAGGTTGGTCTGTAGATAAGCGAACCGGTGGGCAGCTATGTAGTAGATTCCTGAAGACCCAGTCCATCTTCGTTCTATATATAAAGGTGATGGATTATAAATCTGCTCCAGGATGTTCATCATTTCAACTCTCTGCCTATAATGCGGAGAATGCATTGCAGTCATAAACATGATCCGGAACACCAAAAACTTGTTCCACGCTTCATAGTTCTGCAAGACAGTATTGAAGATGAGGAAATGTGTGGACAACAACAATTTCTTTACTTCATTTTATTGAGATCTCACGAAAACAATTCCGTTGTTGGTCGGCTCTGATACCAACTGTAACGTGTCCACTAGAATCATCTAGGACGCGTCTTAGCAGTCCATCGGGAAGAATGTCTAGAAAACTCCGCCTGGCACTACCATGGAATGTTACGGGTTTTGCAATCTAGGTCTTCCCGCATCTGCCACGTAGCGGAAGTATCCTGGCTGTTTCCCACTTAGGATCGACCAGAATTAGGGTTTTCCTGTTTGGTCATTAGCTAACAGCAACTTGCGTCAGATCCGAGCGAACTACTTTACGCAGAAACGCCAGGTCCGAAGCGGATTCACGCTGCACTTGGTTCAAGGAGAATGGAAAATGAGAGGGATGCAAGGCTCAATCTCTCTGCCATAAGGCATAGTCCCATTCCATTCCCCTAAAACAGCGTAAATCGGGTAAGACGTAACTCTAGATTATCCCTCTCATTATTCGCTTCGATAATGATGATCATCCCGCTGTTTTTCGAGATTTTTGAGAAAAGTTCCCGGCTAACCGGGACCACCCAACCGTAGGACGGACCCATGGCCCATCCTCCGCACTTCCCTCAGTTTGTTTTAGTTATGTAATTATCTAACACATTAATTTGACATATAACAACCAGCTTCTTTAATTAACCCTGTTAGGCACTGGTTCCTTCACGTAACCTTATCACGTGACATAGAAAAACAATATCAAACAACTTCTTTATTATCATTTCATCATTTTATCTTTGAAATACAAGGAGTTCCGCTCGTAGGCTTGTCCATAATCCGCCCGAAGGCTATCCAGTAATCCGCCAGGGATCACTATTCCAAGCTTCTGCCCGTAGACTAGTATGCGGGCCTCGAGATCCAATCCCGAGTCACGTTAGCCTCTTGTGCAGGACCCGGAAGGCGAGGGATTTACGGCCAGAGCCCCCCCTGGCACCCAAGCGTCCTCCTGCTCCAAGTAGAGCTCAACGGAAAGACCTCTCGCGACGGGTTCGGTCCACGTTCCCGGCGCGGACAACAACCCCCTTGGTTAGGGTCACGCAGGCAGTCAGGGGTAACTGAAGCTGCCTCTCCCTTTAGGCTTTCAACCTGAAGCATTAGATATCATTTCATCCTTTAGTTCTTTGAGCAAACAATGCAAACAGTGCTTCCTAAACTGTTACAAGCACAATCAATTCCAGTGGTCGTTTAATTTGCCAACTGATTGATCATTTGCGTCCAAGCAAATACCTAACTTCCCTTAACTTGGCAAATTATCCCAATGAGGGTGATGTAACAGGATGACTACTCATCCCCTTGCAAGTTAAACTTGCGCAAGACCCTGCCAACCTCATTCCAAGGAATGGCAAAACTTTTCTTGTGATCAAACCACAAGGCTATACGACGTTGCAACTTGTTGCACAAGTGTCGCCTCCATTTCAAGGGATCATTTCACCCATTGAACGGTGTTTTCTGGTCAAAGAATTATGTTTAGACTCGAAATAGGGTTTAAGGTGTCTTCTTACTCAACCCAATCCTAATTGCACTAGACCAACAACGTTCGGTCCTAGGGATCCCAACTCAATCCAAGTTCTAGCATTAGGTCGAATGATCCTTAGGGTAGAAACCCTAGATCATTATTTACGTCCGCGTCCTATTGACTCAACATTCCGGGAAGGTGGGTAGGACCGTTGGGTTTGAGGACTTCGACTTGGCGTCCAAGTACGATACTTGGCTGCATTTCTGACGTGCCAAGCCCTAGCTAGTACTTGAGGTTTTTATTGAATCGGCTAATTATGCCTATACGAAACCCTAACAGTCATGAAACCACAAATCACTTGGGTAGGTTGACCTACTTGTCTTATGACAAGGACAATTCTTTCCTAGAGATGATAAACTTGATCTTAAAATAGAAAAATAGTTGCAAAATGTTACAATACATGTAAACATGTAACTCATTATTTCTACGCACCATAAGATCTGCAATAGCCCTGTCCCTTTTTTTTGCTAAAGTCAAAAGAGTATGATAATTTGAAGAATAACTTACGTAGGGCCTACTAGGATTTACATCAAGGAATAACACCTACAACCTTTTGTCTAAGTATTTCATGCTTTTATAAGCCATGCAATCATTCCTAAATGCAAAGTATTTCATGCTTTTATAAGCCATGCAATCATTCCTAAATACAACTTGATGAAATGAAATTTGCGAAAGTATAAGTGCGACCTTGGATACAACAACATTGTGAATGAAGTTCATGCAATACTAAGGCAAGTGTCGATTTAATCTATTTGCAAGCATCTTTTCCCATGCAACTTATATAAGATCGGGGTTCTTTTTCATGACGTGCAACAGAAATTAACACTTTCCTCATGCGAATCCTAACGAAGGGAGTTATTGCAAAAATACCCCTTTCCTTCATGACCAATGCACTTAACAATTTCCTCTTTAACCCTAGGCAATATGTGGCTTTCCTTTGAAAATGCACGACAAGACAATTTACTATTAAGGTCGTAAGATGGCTGGACAAATAGCGTTTATATTGAAAATACCAATTTTTCCCAATTGCATTTAACTAGGCTAGGTGAATTTGAACATACACGGGTGCTTCTTAATCCGTGGAGTCGTCATGCTTAATGCATTACTTTAGTATGAAATCACAATAGAGGAAAAAAAAATAAACCTGGGTCTGTGGGCTCGGGGAGATGTCCACTTGAAAACTAGGAGAAGAACCTCCCGTATGCGCGCCTTGCAACTTCTTGGGAGCCATCGTTAGCGTGCTTACGGACTTCCGGTTTGCCTTTACCCTTACGCAATTCGATGAGTCTTCTCCAACCGTTGCGAGCAGCTTCAAGATCTTTCCCTTTTCCCTCGTACGCCGGAGATCCTTCCAAAGTGCAGAACCTTGAGAGTACCGGGCTCGCGGGTTTTTGGGCTTATGGAAGACCCGGTTTTAAAACCAAGGGAGGCATGTAGAAACAAGACTTATGGGTCTTATCCTTTAAAGAGGCTTCTAAGAAGCTTCTAATTTTTGTTTGAACAGAGTTGACGTGGAAAGGTCCTAATGATTGGGAAGAGGAAAAGATTGCTGATGGGGATGGGTGATTATGACGATGGCAGGGGGTGATTATGGCGGTAGCAGCCGGCGGCGCTGTAGGTGGCGGCGTCCCTCAGCCCGGTGGATCACCCTCTCTGATCGTTCCTCTCCCTTCGATCCTTCAACATGGCAGCCTCCTTTCCTTTTAGTCCCTACTCTCCCTCTTCTATCCTCAGCACGGCGCAGGTGGACAGCCAACGGCAGCAGCAGAGTCGTTCCCTTCTTCCCTCTCCCCAACTCGTGCCACAGGGGGGTCACGCGTGAGATGAGGTCGGCAGCGGAAGATTCGTCTGATCCTCTGAGGAAGCCCCCTGATAAGCTCCGCTAGGCACCGACGCCCAACGAAGGCATTGAGCTTCTTTGTGAGAAGCACCAAGGCTTCATGACAGTATGCCAATTGCCCCTACGATAAGGTGATGTTGCCTCCTTCGTCCTCAATATGGCAGCATCCGTCTGTCCTTTCCTCCTCACCAACACCTTAGTGGGTGTTTATATAGGCATGGGGGGGGGGAGAGAAGGGCTCCACCACGTGGCCCCCTGCATGGGTTCCCCCCTCCCCATGCAGCCCACGACTCCTCCAACACTCCCTCTCCTCCAGCCGTGCATCGGCTGGGGAAAAGGGGTAAAAAATAAAAAAAAATTGCCTTGATAATATTCAATTTGCCCCTCCCAAGAGGGTGTTTACGTGCGATTTGTGGGTTTGAATCCTCGGGTGTGCTTTGCCAATGCGGAGGTCCCGACTTCTCGCGCGTAGGTCACAGATTACACTGCCGGTAATTCCAATATGACAGATAACCTTTGCACGAGGTTTAGGCAGTGAGCGGGAAGTCAATTTTTCATGGGTGGGGAATATTACATCCTCTCCCCCTTAGAAGAATCGAGATGTCCTCATCTCGAGATAAACTGGGGATATTGAAGGTTGAAAGAGCTTTCATCCATCCAGGTAGCATCCTCTTCGGGATAATCTTTCCACTGGACGAGGCATTCCTTCAAGGTTCTAGATCTTAACTGTCTCTCCCTAACATCTAAAATCTTATCCGGTCTTAGTTCAAGGACTCCTCGGCTAGGCATTACAATTTGTTCGTCATCAAGTACATGATTAGGGTTGGGTACATATTTTTTTAAGAGACTAATATGGAATACATTGTGAACTTTTAGGTTATCCGGAAGTTTCAATTTATAAGCATTGGGTCCTAGGCATTTGAGGATTTTATACGGCCCACAATGCCTTGGACTTAGCTTCTTGCATTCTCCTAGAGATAGAGAACTCCTTTTAGGGCGTACACGAATGAAGACCATGTCTCCTTCTTCGAAGACCCTCTCTTGGCGTTTCAAATCCGCATATGCCTTTTGTCTATCTTTGGCTGCTTGTATGTCTTGTCTTATTGACCTTATTTGGTCATCCATGTCTTCCAACATTTGTCTTGAAGCTTCAACTCTTAGGGTTGGATCAGAAAAGTTTAGGGGACTTCAACAATCATGACCATACAATGCCTGGAAAGGGGTCATTTGAATGCTCTGCTGGTAAGAAGCATTGTAAGCAAATTCTACTAACGGCAAGTACTGAATCCACCTCTTCGGCTCTCGAGAGCAGTATGCCCTAAGCATATCCTCAATGATTTGATTTACTCGCTCTGTTTGTCCATCTGTTTGGGGATGGTAGGCAGTGCTAAAACAGAGTTGAGTTCCAATAGCTTCAAAGATAGCTCTCTAGAAGTGTGAAGTGAAGAGAGAATCTCGATCGCTAATGATCCTTCTAGGTAACCCATGTAGCTTGAATATCTCCTTGATAAACACTCTTGCAATGTCGGAGGCTTTATAGTTTGTCTTTACTGGAATCAGGTGTGCAACCTTAGTAAGCATGTCAACTACAACCATAATGGAGTTATATCCCCCTTGGACTTGGGGTAAGCCCACCACAAAATCCATACTGATGAATTCCCATTTCATTTGGGGAATGTCAAGTGGTTGCAATTTTCCTGGTATCATGACATGTTCAGCCTTGATACGTTGGCAAGACAAACATTCAGTGACATATTTGAGAACGTCACCTTTGAGCCTCTCCCAATGGTAGCTCTTCCTAACTGCATTAAGAGTTTTTGCATAGGCAGGATGTCCTTCGAAAGGGGAATCATGAGCTTCCCATAATATCTTCTGCTTAAGTGACTGGCTTGTTGGTATACACAGCCTTGTTCTGTAGTAGACAAGTCCATTATCAAGGGAAAATTCCTGATACTTAGCTTGTGACTTCCGATTCTGCTCCTTGGTAGATATTTCTTTTATCATGGTTTGGTAGGCCAAATCATGGCATGCTTCCTCTCTAGCTAGTTCGAGTATAGGGTTTCTTGGCATAGATACCTTTGTAGCCAGAGATCTGGCTGTTGATGGATTCTGCAAGATTAGGGAATTTAGGAATGCTTTGTGACTGAGTGCATCAGCAACTACATTCTCTTTCCCTGGTCGATACTTGATTTCAAAATCATACTCCTCCAATACTTCAATCCATCGACGTTGCCTCATGTTGAGCTCGTTCTGGGTAAAAATCCATTTGAGACTCTTATGATCGGTTACTAGAGTAAACTTGTTACCCAACAGGTAGTGTCTCCAAAGCTTTAGAGCATGGATGACAACTAATAACTCCAAATCATGCGTGGCATAATTCTTTTCATGACTCTTCAATTTCCTTGAAGAATATGCTACTGGATGACCTTCCTGCATAAGTATACACCCCAAGGCAAGAATGCTGGCATCAGTTACTACCTCGAACTCCTTATTGAGGTCAGGAAGTTTTAGAATAGGTGCTGATACCAAACATTGCTTCAATTGGTTGAAGCTATTTTGTTCGGGAGTTGACCATGTAATAGAAGTCTGCTTCTTTAGTAAGTCGGTAAGAGGTGCTGCAATCAAAGCATAGTTTTTGATAAAGACCCTATACCATCCTGTCAAGCCAAGAAAACTACGTATTTCTTTGACGGATACTGGTATTGGCCATTCAAGCACATCTCTGACTTTGGCTGGGTCTACTGATATCCCTTCTGATGATACTATGAATCCTAGATATTCAATCTGACGCTTGAAGAATGCACACTTCTTCATTTTTGCATACAGCTTATGAGACCTCATTGTCTCAAGGACAATCCGAAGTTGAGGTTCATGATCTTCTTCCTGTTTAGAATAAACTAAGGTGTCATCGAAGAAGACAAGCACGAAATCATCAAGATATGGTCTAAAAATATCCTGCATTAATCTATTGAAGGTGGCAGGTGCATTTGTAAGCCCGAATGACATAACCAAGAATTCAAAGTGCCCATATCTTGTATTGAAGGCCGTTTTTGGAATATCTTCATCCTTGATCTTGATTTGATAGTAACCTGACTTGAGATCAATTTTGGAGAAGATCTTTGCACCTTGAAGGCGATCAAGAAGCTCATCTATTCTAGGAATAGGATACTTGTTCTTGACTGTTGATTGATTCAACCCACGGTAATCAATACATAGTCGAAGTGTCCCATCTTTCTTTTTCTGGAATAGTACCGGAGCTCCCCATGGTGAGTTGCTAGGCCGGATGTAACCCTGATCTAACAGTTGCTTGAGTTGTTCCTTCAACTCAATAGCTTCTGGTATGGACATTCTATAAGGTCTCTTTGCAATTGGCGCAGCTCCAGGCATTAGCCTTATTTCATGATCAACTTCTCTTGGAGGTGGAAGTTCAGTTAATTCCTCAGGGAATACGTCAGTGTATTCCTTTAGCCAAGAGGGTCCCTCATGAGACTCTTACCTTTGATCTAATTTGTTGAGTTTGATCAGGTAAATAGGTAATCCTTTTCTAACCCCTTTTATGATCCGCGATACTTTGGCTAACTGGATTCTTGGCACTCCTGCCTCACCTTGAGTTGTAACAAACTCTCTTTCAGAGTTTCGAAAGGAAACTTGACCCTTTCCACAGTGGATGTGGGCGTCATTAGGCTTAAGCCAATCCATCCCGAGTAGACACTCATGGATACCTAAATTCATGACTCTGAATTTGACTGAGGTTTTATTTCCTCCCAGAAAGAACTCTTCCTTAGCAGTTTGCCTGGTACAAGTTACCTCACGACCGTTTGCCAATTCCACAAGTAGGGTAGGTGCTTCTACTGTGGCTATTCCTAATCTTTTAGCACATGCTGGTGAGATAAAGGAATGTGTACTGCCACAATCAATCAAGGTTCTGAAGCCTTTACCTTGATAGTCCGACGGTGTTTGAATCACCGAGAACTGGCGATTCGGCCCCTTCTTGTGTAAAGCGGCATGGACTGTCGCTCTTTCGAATTCCGCTTCCATAGTCCGATCTTCCTCTTCTTCTGCTTCACATCTTTGCCTATTGGTAATGCAGGCAGTTCTTCCTCTTCCACGGGTGGCGGCTCCTTGACCGCGGCCTGCACCTTGACGATGTCCCTTGCTGAGCTTGGGACATTGCCTTTTGAAGTGATTGAGTTCGTTGCAGTGGAAACATCGGAGGTTTCGGCCATTACTGTGAGTAGGAACAAAGTTGTTGACGTTATTTGTCCTTGCTTTCTTCCTTTGTCCCTGATTGTGACCTTGAACTCTCTTCACTTGGGGTCTGCATGTTCTTCTGTTCGGGTCACTATAAGACCAATTCTTAATACCCCTTGGTCTAGCTTGCACTTCCTGAATTATAGGTGCCGCTCGAATGAGTGCATCCTGAAGATCTGATGGTCGCATAGATTCGAGACGGGTATTTACAGGTGGATTTAAGCCCGCGCAAAATTTGGACACCTGCTGCGTCGTGTCCATTTGTGGCGCATACTTTAAGAGTGAGACAAATTCAGAGTAGTATGCGTCAAGGGTGAGTCCTAACTGTTTTAGCTCATAGAACTCATTCATTTTCTGCGTACGATATGCAGGTGGCAAATATCTCCCCTGCACGGCTTTCTTTAACTTCTCCCAGGTAACTGACCCCTCTGAAGTCCCTTGATCCCTGCACCGTTGTTTCCACCATAGTCTAGCTTCACCGGTGAGTTTTAATTTGGCGAGCATGGCCTGATTGGTAGGTGCAGTACCAGCTGCTTCAAAGTAATCCTCCATAGATTCAATCCAAATTTCAGCATCAGACTGGACGAATCTGCCTCTCCCGTCAAACTCGGGTGGCTTTATCTGTTTGAGGAGGAACTTCTTCTCCTGGATCACAGCAGTACTTGATGTAGGGGGCGAATTTGGAACCTGTACCTGGGGTTGTGCCTGGGTAAAAGTTTTCTTAACGTTATTGTATGATAATTGACATTAGCTTATCTTTAGTTCAGCTATCTTGTAAATCATGAAGCTACTTAACTTTTTGTAACAACCCTGATGCACAGTCGGATATTGATAAAAGAAGTCCTTATTTATATTTACATGGGCGTAGCCTTACACAATATCTCGTGTGATGATAATCCAATCATTACATTCAGTTAGGGGAGAACAACGTTGTATTGCATTTGTCTACAGGAACTGTGTAATAGTAGGGTTTTGGGTCATGAATCTTTAGGAATCGATAATTCATTGGAAGTTCAGGATATCCTTTCCGCTGGAATCCATACTTCTCATGGCGGCCCAACACCTTAATCCTGTCGGCTGGGATTACACCGGTTACTTCCTCATATACATATGAGTTCAATTCAACCCTCCGACCTTGAATATGCAAAGTCGAATTTACGTGAGCTTCCACAAAAATGAACAGCTTCACGACTTTCAAGTCTTCCAACCACTTGATCCTCTTTAGGTTGGTCTGTAGATAAGCGAACCGGTGGGCAGCTATGTAGTAGATTCCTGAAGACCCAGTCCATCTTCGTTCTATATATAAAGGTGATGGATTATAAATCTGCTCCAGGATGTTCATCATTTCAACTCTCTGCCTATAATGCGGAGAATGCATTGCAGTCATAAACATGATCCGGAACACCAAAAACTTGTTCCACGCTTCATAGTTCTGCAAGACAGTATTGAAGATGAGGAAATGTGTGGACAACAACAATTTCTTTACTTCATTTTATTGAGATCTCACGAAAACAATTCCGTTGTTGGTCGGCTCTGATACCAACTGTAACGTGTCCACTAGAATCATCTAGGACGCGTCTTAGCAGTCCATCGGGAAGAATGTCTAGAAAACTCCGCCTGGCACTACCATGGAATGTTACGGGTTTTGCAATCTAGGTCTTCCCGCATCTGCCACGTAGCGGAAGTATCCTGGCTGTTTCCCACTTATGATCGACCAGAATTAGGGTTTTCCTGTTTGGTCATTAGCTAACAGCAACTTGCGTCAGATCCGAGCGAACTACTTTACGCAGAAACGCCAGGTCCGAAGCGGATTCACGCTGCACTTGGTTCAAGGAGAATGGGAAACGAGAGGGATGCAAGGCTCAATCTCTCTGCCATAAGGCATAGTCCCATTCCGTTCCCCTAAAACAGCGTAAATCGGGTAAGACGTAACTCTAGATTATCCCTCTCATTATTCGCTTCGATAATGATGATCATCCCGCTGTTTTTCGAGATTTTTGAGAAAAGTTCCCGGCTAACCGGGACCACCCAACCGTAGGACGGACCCATGGCCCATCCTCCGCACTTCCCTCAGTTTGTTTTAGTTATGTAATTATCTAACACATTAATTTGACATATAACAACCAGCTTCTTTAATTAACCCTGTTAGGCACTGGTTCCTTCACGTAACCTTATCACGTGACATAGAAAAACAATATCAAACAACTTCTTTATTATCATTTCATCATTTTATCTTTGAAATACAAGGAGTTCCGCTCGTAGGCTTGTCCATAATCCGCCCGAAGGCTATCCAGTAATCCGCCAGGGATCACTATTCCAAGCTTCTGCCCGTAGACTAGTATGCGGGCCTCGAGATCCAATCCCGAGTCACGTTAGCCTCTTGTGCAGGACCCGGAAGGCGAGGGATTTACGGCCAGAGCCCCCCCTGGCACCCAAGCATCCTCCTACTCCAAGTAGAGCTCAACGGAAAGACCTCTCGCGGCGGGTTCGGTCCACGTTCCCAGCGCGGACAACAACCCCCTTGGTTAGGGTCAGGCAGGCAGTCAGGGGTAACTAAAGCTGCCTCTCCCTTCAGGCTTTCAACCTGAAGCATTAGATATCATTTCATCCTTTAGTTCTTTGAGCAAACAATGCAAACAGTGCTTCCTAAACTGTTACAAGCACAATCAATTCCAGTGGTCGTTTAATTTGCCAACTGATTGATCATTTGAGTCCAAGCAAATACCTAACTTCCCTTAACTTGGCAAATTATCCCAATGAGGGTGATGTAACAGGATGACTACTCATCCCCTTGCAAGTTAAACTTGCGCAAGACCCTGCCAACCTCATTCCAAGGAATGGCAAAACTTTTCTTGTGATCAAACCACAAGGCTATACGACGTTGCAACTTGTTGCACAAGTGTCGCCTCCATTTCAAGGGATCATTTCACCCATTGAACGGTGTTTTCTGGTCAAAGAATTATGTTTAGACTCGAAATAGGGTTTAAGGTGTCTTCTTACTCAACCCAATCCTAATTGCACTAGACCAACAACGTTCGGTCCTAGGGATCCCAACTCAATCCAAGTTCTAGCATTAGGTCGAATGATCCTTAGGGTAGAAACCCTAGATCATTATTTACGTGCGCGTCCTATTGACTCAACATTCCGGGAAGGTGGGTAGGACCGTTGGGTTTGAGGACTTCGACTTGGCGTCCAAGTACGATACTTGGCTGCATTTCTGACGTGCCAAGCCCTAGCTAGTACTTGAGGTTTTTATTGAATCGGCTAATTATGCCTATACGAAACCCTAACAGTCATGAAACCACAAATCACTTGGGTAGGTTGACCTACTTGTCTTATGACAAGGACAATTCTTTCCTAGAGATGATAAACTTGATCTTAAAATAGAAAAATAGTTGCAAAATGTTACAATACATGTAAACATGTAACTCATTATTTCTACGCACCATAAGATCTGCAATAGCCCTGTCCCTTTTTTTTGCTAAAGTCAAAAGAGTATGATAATTTGAAGAATAACTTACGTAGGGCCTACTAGGATTTACATCAAGGAATAACACCTACAACCTTTTGTCTAAGTATTTCATGCTTTTATAAGCCATGCAATCATTCCTAAATGCAAAGTATTTCATGCTTTTATAAGCCATGCAATCATTCCTAAATGCAAGTTGATGAAATGAAATTTGCGAAAGTATAAGTGCGACCTTGGATACAACAACATTGTGAATGAAGTTCATGCAATACTAAGGCAATTGTCGATTTAATCTATTTGCAAGCATCTTCTCCCATGCAACTTATATAAGATCGGGGTTCTTTTTCATGACGTGCAACAGAAATTAACACTTTCCTCATGCGAATCCTAACGAAGGGAGTTATTGCAAAAATACCCCTTTCCTTCATGACCAATGCACTTAACAATTTCCTCTTTAACCCTAGGCAATATGTGGCTTTCCTTTGAAAATGCACGACAAGACAATTTACTATTAAGGTCGTAAGATGGCTGGACAAATAGCGTTTATATTGAAAATACCAATTTTTCCCAATTGCATTTAACTAGGCTAGGTGAATTTGAACATACACGGGTGCTTCTTAATCCGTGGAGTCGTCATGCTTAATGCATTACTTTAGTATGAAATCACAATAGAGGAAAAAAAAATAAACCTGGGTCTGTGGGCTCGGGGAGATGTCCACTTGAAAACTAGGAGAAGAACCTCCCGTATGCGCACCTTGCAACTTCTTGGGAGCCATCGTTAGCGTGCTTACGGACTTCCGGTTTGCCTTTACCCTTACGCAATTCGATGAGTCTTCTCCAACCGTTGCGAGCAGCTTCAAGATCTTTCCCTTTTCCCTCGTACGCCGGAGATCCTTCCAAAGTGCAGAACCTTGAGAGTACCGGGCTCGCGGGTTTTTGGGCTTATGGAAGACCCGGTTTTAAAACCAAGGGAGGCATGTAGAAACAAGACTTATGGGTCTTATCCTTTAAAGAGGCTTCTAAGAAGCTTCTAATTTTTGTTTGAACAGAGTCGACGTGGAAAGGTCCTAATGATTGGGAAGAGGAAAAGATTGCTGATGGGGATGGGTGATTATGACGATGGCAGGGGGTGATTATGGCGATAGCAGCAGGGGGCGCTGTAGGTGGCGGCGTCCCTCAGCCCGGTGGATCACCCTCTCTGATCGTTCCTCTCCCTTCGATCCTTCAACATGGCAGCCTCCTTTCCTTTTAGTCCCTACTCTCCCTCTTCTATCCTCAGCACGGCGCAGGTGGACAGCCAACGGCAGCAGCAGAGTCGTTCCCTTCTTCCCTCTCCCCAACTCGTGCCACAGGGGGGTCACGCGTGAGATGAGGACGGCAGCGGAAGATTCGTCTGATCCTCTGAGGAAGCCCCCTGATAAGCTCCGCTAGGCACTGACGCCCAACGAAGGCATTGAGCTTCTTTGTGAGAAGCACCAAGGCTTCACGACAGTATGCCAATTGCCCCTACGATAAGGTGATGTTGCCTCCTTCGTCCTCAATATGGCAGCATCCGTCTGTCCTTTCCTCCTCACCAACACCTTAGTGGGTGTTTATATAGGCATGGGGGGGGGGGGGGAGAGAAGGGCTCCACCACGTGGCCCCCTGCATGGGTTCCCCCCTCCCCATGCAACCCACGACTCCTCCAAGTCCCATCCCCCCACACTCCCACTCCTCCAACCGTGCATCGGCTGGGGAAAAGGGGTAAAAAATAAAAAAAATTTGCCTTGATAATATTCAATTTGCCCCTCCCAAGAGGGTGTTTACGTGCAATTTGTGGGTTTGAATCCTCGGGTTTGCTTTGCCAATGCGGAGGTCCCGACTTCTCGCGCGTAGGTCACAGATTACACTGCCGGTAATTCCAATATGACAGATAACCTTTGCACGAGGTTTAGGCAGTGAGCGGGAAGTCAATTTTTCATGGGTGGGGAATATTACATCCTCTCCCCCTTAGAAGAATCGAGATGTCCTCATCTCGAGATAAACTGGGGATATTGAAGGTTGAAAGAGCTTTCATCCATCCAGGTAGCATCCTCTTCGGGATAATCTTTCCACTGGACGAGGCATTCCTTCAAGGTTCTAGATCTTAACTGTCTCTCCCTAACATCTAAAATCTTATCCGGTCTTAGTTCAAGGACTCCTTGGCTAGGCATTACAATTTGTTGGTCATCAAGTACATGATTAGGGTTGGGTACATATTTTTTTAAGAGACTAATATGGAATACATTGTGAACTTTTAGGTTATCCGGAAGTTGCAATTTATAAGCATTGGGTCCTAGGCATTTGAGGATTTTATATGGCCCACAATACCTTGGACTTAGCTTCTTGCATTCTCCTAGAGATAGAGAACTCCTTTTAGGGCATACACGAATGAAGACCATGTCTCCTTCTTCGAAGACCCTCTCTTGGCGTTTCAAATCCGCATATGCCTTTTGTCTATCTTTGGCTGCTTGTATGTCTTGTCTTATTGACCTTATTTGGTCATCCATGTCTTCCAACATTTGTCTTGAAGCTTCAACTCTTAGGGTTGGATCAGAAAAGTTTAGGGGACTTCGAGAATCATGACCATACAATGCCTGGAAAGGGGTCATTTGAATGCTCTGCTGGTAAGAAGCATTGTAAGCAAATTCTACTAACGGCAAGTACTGAATCCACCTCTTCGGCTCTCGACAGCAGTATGCCCTAAGCATATCCTCAATGATTTGATTTACTCGCTCTGTTTGTCCATCTGTTTGGGGATGGTAGGCAGTGCTAAAACAGAGTTGAGTTCCAATAGCTTCAAAGATAGCTCTCTAGAAGTGTGAAGTGAAGAGAGAATCTCGATCGCTAATGATCCTTCTAGGTAACCCATGTAGCTTGAATATCTCCTTGATAAACACTCTTGCAATGTCGGAGGCTTTATAGTTTGTCTTTACTGGAATCAGGTGTGCAACCTTAGTAAGCATGTCAACTACAACCATAATGGAGTTATATCCCCCTTGGACTTGGGGTAAGCCCACCACAAAATCCATACTGATGAATTCCCATTTCATTTGGGGAATGTCAAGTGGTTGCAATTTTCCTGGCATCATGACATGTTCAGCCTTGATACGTTGGCAAGACAAACATTCAGTGAAATATTTGAGAACGTCACCTTTGAGCCTCTCCCAATGGTAGCTCTTCCTAACTGCATTAAGAGTTTTTGCATAGCCAGGATGTCCTGCGAAAGGGGAATCATGAGCTTCCCATAATATCTTCTGCTTAAGTGACTGGCTTGTTGGTATACACAGCCTTGTTCTGTAGTAGACAAGTCCATTATCAAGGGAAAATTCCTGATACTTAGCTTGTGACTTCCGATTCTGCTCCTTGGTAGATATTTCTTTTATCATGGTTTGGTAGGCCAAATCATGGCATGCTTCCTCTCTAGCTAGTTCGAGTATAGGGTTGCTTGGCATAGATATCTTTGTAGCCAGAGATCTGGCTGTTGATGGATTCTGCAAGATTAGGGAATTTAGGAATGCTTTGCGACTGAGTGCATCAGCAACTACATTCTCTTTCCCTGGTCGATACTTGATTTCAAAATCATACTCCTCCAATACTTCAATCCATCGACGTTGCCTCATGTTGAGCTCATTCTGGGTAAAAATCCATTTGAGTCTCTTATGATCGGTTACTAGAGTAAACTTGTTACCCAACAGGTAGTGTCTCCAAAGCTTTAGAGCATGGATGACAACTAATAACTCCAAATCATGCGTGGCATAATTCTTTTCATGACTCTTCAATTTCCTTGAAGAATATGCTACTGGATGACCTTCCTGCATAAGTACACACCCCAAGGCAAGAATGCTGGCATCAGTTACTACCTCGAACTCCTTATTGAGGTCAGGAAGTTTTAGAATAGGTGCTGATACCAAACATTGCTTCAATTGGTTGAAGCTATTTTGTTCGGGAGTTGACCATGTAATAGAAGTCTGCTTCTTTAGTAAGTCGGTAAGAGGTGCTATAATCAAAGCATAGTTTTTGATAAAGATCCTATACCATCCTGTCAGGCCAAGAAAACTACGTATTTCTTTGACGGATACTGGTATTGGCCATTCAAGCACATCTCTAACTTTGGCTGGGTGTACTGATATCCCTTCTGATGATACTATGAATCCTAGATATTCAATCTGACACTTGAAGAATGCACACTTCTTCATTTTTGCATACAGCTTATGAGACCTCATTGTCTCAAGGACAATCCGAAGTTGAGGTTCATGATATTCTTCCTGTTTAGAATAAACTAAGGTGTCATCAAAGAAGACAAGCACGAAATCATCAAGATATGGTCTAAAAATATCCTGCATTAATCTATTGAAGGTGGCAGGTGCATTTGTAAGCCCGAATGACATAACCAAGAATTCAAAGTGCCCATATCTTGTATTGAAGGCCGTTTTTAGAATATCTTCATCCTTGATCCTGGTTTGATAGTAACCTGACCTGAGATCAATTTTGGAGAAGATCTTTGCACCTTGACGGCGATCAAGAAGCTCATCTATTCTAGGAATAGTATACTTGTTCTTGACTGTTGATTGATTCAACCCACGGTAATCAATACATAGTCGAAGTGTCCCATCTTTCTTTTTCTGGAATAGTACCGGAGCTCCCCATGGTGAGTTGCTAGGCCGGATGTAACACTGATCTTACAGTTGCTTGAGTTGTTCCTTCAACTCAATAGCTTCTGGTATGGACATTCTATAAGGTCTCTTTGCAATTGGCGCAGCTCCAGGCATTAGCCTTATTTCATGATCAACTTCTCTTGGAGGTGGAAGTTCAGTTAATTCCTCAGGGAATACGTCAGCGTATTCCTTTAGCCAAGAGGGTCCCTCATGAGACTCTTACCTTTGATCTAATTTGTTGAGTTTGATTAGGTAAATAGGTAATCCTTTTCTAACCCCTTTTATGATCCGCGATACTTTGGCTAATTGGATTCTTGGCACTCCTGCCTCACCTTGAGTTGTAACAAACTCTCTTTTAGAGTTTCGAAAGGAAACTTGACCCTTTCCACAGTGGATGTGGGCGTCATTAGGCTTAAGCCAATCCATCCCGAGTAGACACTCATGGATACCTAAATTCATGACTCTGAATTTGAGTGAGGTTTTATTTCCTCCCAGAAAGAACTCTTCCTTAGCAGTTTGCCTGGTACAAGCTACCTCACGACCGTTTGCCAATTCCACAAGTAGGGTAGGTGCTTCTACTGTGGCTATTCCTAATCTTTTAGCACATGCTGGTGAGATAAAGGAATGTGTACTGCCACAATCAATCAAGATTCTGAAGCCTTTACCTTGATAGTCCGACGGTGTTTGAATCACCGAGAACTGGCGATTCGGCCTCTTCTTGTGTAAAGCGGCATGGACTGTCGCTCTTTCGAATTCCGCTTCCATAGTCGGATCTTCCTCTTCTTCTGCTTCACATCTTTGCCTATTGGTAATTCAGGCAGTTCTTCCTCTTCCACGGGTGGCGGCTCCTTGACCGCGGCCTGCACCTTGACGATGTCCCTCGCTGAGCTTGGGACATTGCCTTTTGAAGTGACTGAGTTCGTTGCAGTGGAAACATTGGAGGTTTCGGCCATTACTGTGAGTAGGAACAAAGTTGTTGACATTATTTGTCCTTGCTTTCTTCCTTTGTCCCTGATTGTGACCTTGAACTCTCTTCACTTGGGGTCTGCATGTTCTTGTGTTCGGGTCACTATAAGACCAATTCTTAATACCCCTTAGTCTAGCTTGCACTTCCTGAATTATAGGTGCCACTCGAATGAGTGCATCCTGAAGATCTGATGGTCGCATAGATTTGAGACGGGTATTTACAGGTGGATTTAAGCCCGTGCAAAATTTGGACACCTGTTGCGTCGTGTCCATTTGTGGCGCATACTTTAAGAGTGAGACAAATTTAGAGTAGTATGCGTCAAGGGTGAGTCCTAACTGTTTTAGCTCATAGAACTCATTCATTTTCTGCGTACGATATGCAGGTGGCAAATATCTCCCCTGCACGGCTTTCTTTAACTTCTCCCAGGTAACTGACCCCTCTGAAGTCCCTTGATCCCTGCACCGTTGTTTCCACCATAGTCTAGCTTCACCGGTGAGTTTTAATTTGGCGAGCATGGCCTGATTGGTAGGTGCAGTACCAGCTGCTTCAAAGTAATCCTCCATAGATTCAATCCAAATTTCAGCATCAGACTGGACGAATCTGCCTCTCCCGTCAAACTCGGGTGGCTTTATCTGTTTGAGGAGGAACTTCTTCTCCTGGATCACAGCAGTACTTGATGTAGGGGGCGAATTTGGAACCTGTACCTGGGGTTGTGCCTGGGTAAAAGTTTTCTTAACGTTATTGTATGATAATTGACATTAGCTTATCTTTAGTTCAGCTATCTTGTAAATCATGAAGCTACTTAACTTTTTGTAACAACCCTGATGCACAGTCGGATATTGATAAAAGAAGTCCTTATTTATATTTACATGGGCGTAGCCTTACACAATATCTCGTGTGATGATAATCCAATCATTACATTCAGTTAGGGGAGAACAACGTTGTATTGCATTTGTCTACAGGAACTGTGTAATAGTAGGGTTTTGGGTCATGAATCTTTAGGAATCGATAATTCATTGGAAGTTCAGGATATCCTTTCCGCTGGAATCCATACTTCTCATGGCGGCCCAACACCTTAATCCTGTCGGCTGGGATTACACCGGTTACTTCCTCATATACATATGAGTTCAATTCAACCCTCCGACCTTGAATATGCAAAGTCGAATTTACGTGAGCTTCCACAAAAATGAACAGCTTCACGACTTTCAAGTCTTCCAACCACTTGATCCTCTTTAGGTTGGTTTGTAGATAAGCGAACCGGTGGGCAGCTATGTAGTAGATTCCTGAAGACCCAGTCCATCTTCGTTCTATATATAAAGGTGATGGATTATAAATCTGCTCCAGGATGTTCATCATTTCAACTCTCTGCCTATAATGCGGAGAATGCATTGCAGTCATAAACATGATCCGGAACACCAAAAACTTGTTCCACGCTTCATAGTTCTGCAAGACAGTATTGAAGATGAGGAAATGTGTGGACAACAACAATTTCTTTACTTCATTTTATTGAGATCTCACGAAAACAATTCCGTTGTTGGTCGGCTCTGATACCAACTGTAACGTGTCCACTAGAATCATCTAGGACGCGTCTTAGCAGTCCATCGGGAAGAATGTCTAGAAAACTCCGCCTGGCACTACCATGGAATGTTACGGGTTTTGCAATCTAGGTCTTCCCGCATCTGCCACGTAGCGGAAGTATCCTGGCCGTTTCCCACTTAGGATCGACCGGAATTAGGGTTTTCCTGTTTGGTCATTAGCTAACAGCAACTTGCGTCAGATCCGAGCGAACTACTTTACGCAGAAACGCCAGGTCCGAAGCGGATTCACGCTGCACTTGGTTCAAGGAGAATGGGAAACGAGAGGGATGCAAGGCTCAACCTCTCTGCCATAAGGCATACTCCCATTCCGTTCCCCTAAAACAGCGTAAATCGGGTAAGACGTAACTCTAGATTATCGCTCTCATTATTCGCTTCGATAATGATGATCATCCCGCTGTTTTTCGAGATTTTTCAGAAAAGTTCCCGGCTAATCGGGACCACCCAACCGTAGGACGGACCCATGGCCCATCCTCCGCACTTCCCTCAGTTTGTTTTAGTTATGTAATTATCTAACACATTAATTTGACATATAACAACCAGCTTCTTTAATTAACCCTGTTAGGCACTGGTTCCTTCACGTAACCTTATCACGTGACATAGAAAAACAATATCAAACAACTTCTTTATTATCATTTCATCATTTTATCTTTGAAATACAAGGAGTTCCGCTCGTAGGCTTGTCCATAATCCGCCCGAAGGCTATCCAGTAATCCGCCAGGGATCACTATTCCAAGCTTCTGCCCGTAGACTAGTATGCGGGCCTCGAGATCCAATCCCAAGTCACGTTAGCCTCTTGTGCAGGACCCGGAAGGCGAGGAATTTACGGCCAGAGCCCCCCCTGGCACCCAAGCGTCCTCCTGCTCCAAGTAGAGCTCAACGGAAAGACCTCTCGCGGCGGGTTCGGTCCACGTTCCCGGCGCGGACAACAACCCCCTTGGTTAGGGTCAGGCAAGCAGTCGGGGGTAACTGAAGCTGCCTCTCCCTTCAGGCTTTCAACCTGAAGCATTAGATATCATTTCATCCTTTAGTTCTTTGAGCAAACAATGCAAACAGTGCTTCCTAAACTGTTACAAGCACAATCAATTCCAGTGGTCGTTTAATTTGCCAACTGATTGATCATTTGCGTCCAAGCAAATACCTAACTTCCCTTAACTTGGCAAATTATCCCAATGAGGGTGATGTAACAGGATGACTACTCATCCCCTTGCAAGTTAAACTTGCGCAAGACCCTGCCAACCTCATTCCAAGGAATGGCAAAACTTTTCTTGTGATCAAACCACAAGGCTATACCACGTTGCAACTTGTTGCACAAGTGTCGCCTCCATTTCAAGGGATCATTTCACCCATTGAACGGTGTTTTCTGGTCAAAGAATTATGTTTAGACTCGAAATAGGGTTTAAGGTGTCTTCTTACTCAACCCAATCCTAATTGCACTAGACCAACAACGTTCGGTCCTAGGGATCCCAACTCAATCCAAGTTCTAGCATTAGGTCGAATGATCCTTAGGGTAGAAACCCTAGATCATTATTTACATGCGCGTCCTATTGACTCAACATTCCAGGAAGGTGGGTAGGACCTTTGGGTTTGAGGACTTCGACTTGGCGTCCAAGTACGATACTTGGCTGTATTTCTGACGTGCCAAGCCCTAGCTAGTACTTGAGGTTTTTATTGAATCGGCTAATTATGCCTATACGAAACCCTAACAGTCATGATACCACAAATGACTTGGGTAGGTTGACCTACTTGTCTTATGACAAGGACAATTCTTTCCTAGAGATGATAAACTTGATCTTAAAATAGAAAAATAGTTGCAAAATGTTACAATACATGTAAACATGTAACTCATTATTTCTACGCACCATAAGATCCGCAATAGCCCTATCCCTTTTTTTTGCTAAAGTCAAAAGAGTATGATAATTTGAAGAATAACTTACGTAGGGCCTACTAGGATTTACATCAAGGAATAACACCTACAACCTTTTGTCTAAGTACTTCATGCTTTTATAAGCCATGCAATCATTCCTAAATGCAAAGTATTTCATGCTTTTATAAGCCATGCAATCATTCCTAAATGCAACTTGATGAAATGAAATTTGCGAAAGTATAAGTGCGACCTTGGATACAACAACATTGTGAATGAAGTTCATGCAATACTAAGGCAAGTGTCGATTTAATGTATTTGCAAGCATCTTTTCCCATGCAACTTATATAAGATCGGGGTTCTTTTTCATGCCGTGCAACAGAAATTAACACTTTCCTCATGCGAATCCTAACGAAGGGAGTTATTGCAAAAATACCCCTTTCCTTCATGACCAATGCACTTAACAATTTCCTCTTTAACCCTAGGCAATATGTGGCTTTCCTTTGAAAATGCACGACAAGACAATTTACTATTAAGGTCGTAAGATGGCTGGACAAATAGCGTTTATATTGAAAATACCAATTTTTCCCAATTGCATTTAACTAGGCTAGGTGAATTTGAACATACACGGGTGCTTCTTAATCCGTGGAGTCGTCATGCTTAATGCATTACTTTAGTATGAAATCACAATAGAGGAAAAAAAAATAAACCTGGGTCTGTGGGCTCGGGGAGATGTCCACTTGAATGCTAGGAGAAGAACCTCCCGCAGGCGCGCCTTGCAACTTCTTGGGAGGCATCGTTAGCGTGCTTACGGACTTCCGGTTTGCCTTTACCCTTACGCGATTCGATGAGTCTTCTCCAACCGTTGCGAGCAGCTTCAAGATCTTTCCCCTTTTCCCTCGTACGCCGGAGATCCTTCCAAAGTGCGGAACCTTGAGAGTACCGGGCTCGCGGGTTTTTGGGCTTATGGAAGACCCGGTTTTAAAACCAAGGGAGGCATGTAGAAACAAGACTTATGGGTCTTATCCTTTAAAGAGGCTTCTAAGAAGCTTCTAATTTTTGTTTGAACAGAGTCGACGTGGAAAGGTCCTAATGATTGGGAAGAGGAAAAGTTTGCTGATGGGGATGGGTGATTATGACGATGGCAGGGGGTGATTATGGCGGTAGCAGCAGGCGGCGCTATAGGTGGCGGCGTCCCTCAGCCCGGTGGATCACCCTCTCTGATCGTTCCTCTCCCTTCGATCCTTCAACATGGCAGCCTCCTTTCCTTTTAGTCCCTACTCTCCCTCTTCTATCCTCAGGACGGCGCAGGTGGACAGCCAACGGCAGCAGCAGAGTCGTTCCCTTCTTCCCTCTCCCCAACTTGTGCCACAGGGGGGTCACGCGTGAGATGAGGACGGCATCGGAAGATTCGTCTGATCCTTTGAGGAAGCCCCCTGATAAGCTCCGCTAGGCACCGACGCCCAATGAAGGCATTGAGCTTCTTTCTGAGAAGCACCAAGGCTTCACGACAGTATGCCAATTGGCCCTACAATAAGGTGATGTTGCCTCCTTCGTCCTCAATATGGCAGCATCCGTCTGTCCTTTCCTCCTCACCAACACCTTAGTGGGTGTTTATATAGGCATGGCGGGGGGGAGAGAAGGGCTCCACCACATGGCCCCCTGCATGGGTTCCCCCCTCCCCATGCAGCCCACGACTCCTCCAAGTCCCATCCCCCCACACTCCCTCTCCTCCAGCCGTGCATCGGCTGGGGAAAAGGGGTAAAAAATTAAAAAAAAATGCCTTGATAATATTCAATTTGCCCCTCCCAAGAGGGTGTTTACGTGCGATTTGTGGGTTTGAATCCTCGGGTTTGCTTTGCCAATGCGGAGGTCCCGACTTCTCGTGCGTAGGTCACATATTATACTGCCGGTAATTCCAATATGACAGATAACCTTTCCACGAGGTTTACGCAGTGAGCGGGAAGTCAATTTTTCATGGGTGGGGAATATTACACATGACGCTCCTCATATATGCCATTACATCCCTTCCTTCATCATCATGGAAGATGCCACCAGTATCTATAACTCTATAGTACTGGCGTACTGGCTCCTCTACATGATCTACTAGTGAGGGTGATCGCTTGCCACCTCCTAGGCATCCCCCACACAAGCCTCGTCCTCCCGCTCAACTCTCCCTCCTCCCTCTCTATTGACTATCCTCTGCCTCGCTCGATGCAAGTGCTTCTGCAGATGCACATGCGCCAGCTGATGCTTGTGCTTCAGCTGATGCATGTACAGGTGCTGCACGTGGAGTACCTGCATGTGGAGTACCTGTAATTGGAGTTTGGGAAGTAGTGCCAGGCAAAGACGTTAGAGGCGTTCTAGACATGACATTGAACACCTCGTCTACTTTGGGAGAGCAGCCAAGGTGTCTGGTCATCTCTCCCATGAAGTCTTTCCTACTAAGAAAACCTCCAAAAAATGCATTGACCCCCTTGTTGAACGAGGCCAATGTATCATTCATGCAATCAAAATCTGGATCATTGCTAGATGAACCAGGATGCAACGTTTGCAAAAAAAACACAGGAAAAAGACAAATTTGTTTGTATACAAAAAATCATATATTACCTTCATCCACACCTAAACATTTTCAAAGAGCTTTCTTAACATTGACATAAAACTTAAGTGCTAATGCTTCTCATAAACAAGAAAACTTATAAACACAAACATGGGATTGGTCACATTCATCATTGCAAAAATATATTGTGTAGGTAATGAAAATTGTTCTTTATCAGAGCTGGTCCATGTATAACTGCGTCTAAATTGCAGGACAGACGCGCTCTCAGATGCGTCCCTAAAGTCAATCCTATCGAGAGCACGTCTATATCCGCATCAGAGATATAGTATAGACACGGTGCCAGACGCGGTTTCCAGGTCAATGCTCTAGCGCGCGTGTGTATTATCACGTGTAGACTGCAGAGCACACATGCCATGAGACGTGGCCTCAGATGCAATGAGAGAAAACATTTCTTCGCGTCTATACCTGCGTCTACACTGAAATGTAGACGCTCTAGCAGACGCGCTGAGTCGGCTGATTTCGGAGACGACCGCCATTCATATTTACAAAATGCAATACATAATGGAATCAAAAATCCTAATACACAGACAGAGAGAGAAAGAGAGAGAGAGAGAGAGAGAGAGAGAGAGAGACTCACCTCGGGTGTTTGGTGTGGCGGGTGGTGGCGCTTCTTCCTTCTCCTTCTTCCTCTCCTTGGTAAATTACCCTCCCTTGATGCTTGCTTGCTTGCTTTGCTGCTTCTTCTTCCTCTTTTTCTCTCTTTCTTCCTCTCCTTGGCTTTCCTTTTTCCCTTCTTGTGTGTTTGAAATGAAAGAAGAGGTGAGTCATGAGGAGGTGAGGCATGAAGATGTCAAGATTGTGGGAGAGAAGGAAGGAGTCTCGCTTGAAGCTTTCTTGCTTGCACAATGGGGGAAGACACACAAGGGTGGAGGCTGAAAACAGTTTTCCTCTTCTTAGTTGTGTAAGCCAAAAGAACTCTAGTACAAAGAAATAGAAGAACCCTATATATGGGTCTCAAACCAAACTCAACTAACTAAGGTGGCATACTAACTGAGCCACGAACTAGAGTAGATAAGGATAGCTATCATGTAGCTATTATTCATGGGCGGTGTACCAACCGCGTCTGCAACTGACAAGTCGGTGACATAAATACACAACAGTCACCCTGGCGTATCACGAGTGGAGCTCGATATCTCAACACTCCCCCTCGAGCTCAATCCCAATTCCTGCACACCAAGTAGGTCTCTGAACTTGCGCAGCTTCTCTGCGCCCAATGCCTTCGTGAATATGTCAGCTACCTGATCCTCTGTGCTGACATAAACTAGATCAATAAGACCTAGTAAAACCCTCTCTCGCACATAGTGATAATGCACCTCAATGTGCTTTGTTCTAGCATGATAGACTGGGTTATTTGCCAAGTGTATACTACTCATGTTGTCACAATAAATGACAACTGGTCCATCTGTAGACTGATGCATATCATAAAGTAGCTTATGCAACCAAGCTACCTCACATGCAGCCATTGCTGCACCCCTATACTCAGCCTCTGTGCTCGACAAGGCAACTGTAGGCTGTTTCTTGCTGCTCCAAGTGACTGCAGCACTCCCAAAAGAGAACACATATCCACTGGTAGATCGTCTATCAGAAATACTACCAGCCCAATCAGTATCAGTGTATCCATGCAACTGTATCTGAACCCCAGTCTCATAAAATAGTCCATACTACAATGTGGACTTCACATACCTGAGTATGCGTCTAGCCGCATCCAAATGTGGTTTCCTTGGAGCCTGCATAAACAGACTTACCAATCCAACATCATAGCTCAAATCTGGCCTGGTAATAGTCATATAAATCAAACTTCCTACTATGCGTCTGTACATAGTAGGGTCTTCTAGAAGCTCACCTGCATTTGTGTTCAGCTTCACATTTTGCTCCAAAGGAACTGAAATAGGCTTACAGCCTGTCATCCCATATTTGGACAGCATGTCCAATCCATACTGCCTCTGCAAGAGCTGTATCCCACTTGGTGATCTAATCACCTCAATGCCCAAGAAATAACGCAGCTCTCCCAAATCCTTCATCTCAAACTTCTGCTTCAATAGCATTTTCACATGAAGGATATCTTCATCACTGTCACCTGTCATAATCAAATCATCAACATAAATGATAAGTAGCATAATACTTTTCTCTGTTTTTCTCACATAAAGTGAGAAATCTGCCTTGGAAATTTGAAAGCCAATAGTGACAAGATACTGTCCTATCTTGTCAGACCATGCTCTAGGTGCTTGCTTCAAGCCATACAAGGCTTTCTTCAACCTGCAAACAAACTCAGGATGAACAACATGCACATAACCTGGTTGCTGCTCCATATAGACCTCTTCTTGCAAATCACCATGCAAGAAGGCATTCTTTACATCCATCTGATGTAAAGACCATCCCTTTGATGCAGCCATAGCAATGACTGCTCTTACGATTGCCATCCTTGCAACCGGACTGAATGTTTCTTCATAGTCAATGCCATATGTTTGTGCATACCCCTTGACTACTAATCTTGCCTTGTATTTGTTCACAGAACCATCTGCATTGTGCTTCACCTTATAAACCCACTTACAGCCAATTGCATTTTTACCTTTAGGCAAAGGTACCAATTCCCATGTAGCATTAGCTTCCAAGGCATCCATTTCTTCATCCATGGCTTTCTCCCATTTTTCTTTTCCCATGGCTTCCTCAAAAGAAGTGGGTTCTGGTTCCTGTATCACTTTGACCATATATGCATAGTGAATGGCTGTAAATCCATCATATTTCAGCCTATCCACAGGATACCTAGCTCTCGTAGACCTGCGCAAAGTAGGTTCACTCCCAGGTGCTCTCAAAACATCCCTGGTCTTCCTTACTCTAGGTGTAACAATAGAAGGAATACCCAACTCATCATCAATGCTCTGTTCTGAGCCACTGGATTCACCATCCACATAAGAGTGATCTACATTCACATCAAACATGGGCTAATCAACCTTCTCTTTTCCTTTTCGTGATACATGCATACCACTATCTGCATTACTTTGAGAAGATTCTCCTGATCTCAATCTGCCTGTCCATGGCGAAGAATGTGAACCACTGCTAGAGGATGCTCCAGGTCCACTAATATTTTGTGACTGCTGCTGTGAATTCTGTGCAGCATTACCATTTTGTGCATCTACATCATCAATCACATTTACTGGTTTATACCAGCTACTCATCTCATCAAAAACAACATCTCTACTCACTGTAAACTTACGAGTAGAAGGGTTATAGCATCTATACCCTTTTTGCTGCAGAGAGTAACCAATAAAGATGCACTTCTCAGCTTTTGGATCCAACTTGGATCTAAACTCATCTGGCACATATACATAGGCAATGCAACCAAAAAATTTCAAATGAGAAATATCTGGTTTCCTACCAGTATACCTCTTCTCTGGAGTCATTCCATGTATTACTGCAGTGGGAGTCCTGTTCATTATGTAGACTGCTGTAGCAACTGCTTCAGCCCAATAAAAATCTGGCAAGTCTTTTTCATTGAGCATGGCACGAGATACCTCTCCAATATGCCTGTTTTTCCTTTCTGCAATTCCATTTTGTTGTGGGGTATGACTGCATGAATATTGCTGCTTTATGCCATGCTCCTGCAGGAACCTTGCAAACTCATTTGAGAGGTACTCTCCCCCTCCATCTGACCTTAGGCATTTTATCTGCAGGCCTGTTTCTTTTTCAACCATCGCTTTAAGAGTTTTGAAATGCCCCAAAACTTCACTTTTCTTTTTCATAAAATACACCCAAACTTTTCTGCTATAGTCATCAATAAAATTGACAAAATAATGACAGCCTCCAAGAGATGCAACTTTAGTTGTCCACACATTAGAGTGGATTAATTCCAATGGCTTCTTACTCTCTTGAACATGTCTAGGAAATGGTTTCCTTGCCTGTTTTCCAAATTGACAGGCTTCACGTACCTTATGCATTTCTGCAACCTTGAATTTCGGCAAACCTGCAACAATATTTTGGGCGTGCATTGATTTAAGTCGCTGTACATTAACATGACCAATGCATTTATGCCAGATATCAATATCTGCAACTACACCGGTCCCATGTGCAAACATTGCTGTACTCAATTCAAACATGTCTGTATCCAATATAAACATTCTGCCCTTCTTCTTTCCTTTTGCTATCAAGCGACCTTTATTTTTCATATCCTCAACAAAGCATCCATGAGGATTAAATCTGACCTGCAAGCCCTGTTCAACCATTTGACCAACAGAAACCAGATTCTTGGTGATATTCGGGACATGAAATACATCGGACAGGTATTTCTTTTTCCCATCCGGCATAGACAAGGGAATTTTTCCAATCTTCACAATAGGATGTGCAGTATCATCACCAGTCTCCACAAATCCTGGTTTTTCCATTTTCCTTGCATCCTCCATCCATTCTGCATGACCTGTCATATGGTTTGATGCACCTGAGTCAACATGCCATACATCATTGATGTCTTCTACATTTGTCACAGAGTTGTTCATGTGCTGCACCATAAACAGATGCTCATTTCTGTCATCACCCTGTCTACTAGAGGATGCATAATTTCCTTATTGCAGTTTTTCATTCATGATGTCATTCTGCTTTTTATAGCAGTCTTTAGCCATATGACCCATTTTACTACAATAGTAGCATTCAACATTACTGTTTGCATTTTGGCCTCTTTGCCATCCACCACGACCTCTTTGGCTCCCCCTGCCTCTAGAGTTACCACGTCCTCCTCCATAGGACTAGTTTTCTTGAGTTTGCTGCATATTCTAATTTCTACCACGGCCTCCATATCGGCCTCCTCTACCTCTGCCTCTACCTCTTCCAGCATTTGAGTAGAAGACAGCTTCTTTTGAAGTTCCTCCTGAAGAAGATGCACCACCATTTCTTTGCTCCTTAGAAATTAGAAGAGCAATCAGCTCCTCAAAATCAGGAAATCTTTCACGAACTGAAATGGATGTCCGAAACTGTGCATAGTCCTTTCCTAGACCATTCAAGGTCACAGAAACTAAATCATCATCTTCCACTAGTGACCCAATGGAAGCAAGTGCATCTGCAATCTTCTTCACCTTCATGTGGTAGTCGTTGATGCTCATATTTTCTCTTTGCACATTGTGCAACTCTTGCTTGAGCTGCATTTTCCTAGCTTGTGTATTTGTGCTATACATTTTTGATAAAGTATCCCATGCCTCCTTTGGCGTACTTGCATCCTGAATATGCACAATCATAGAGTCTGAAATGTTGATAGACAGCCAATACATAACTTTCCTGGCTCTCTCATGCCATGCTTTAAATGCTTGCATTTGCTGTTGATTGGGAACATCAGGAAGAACTGGTTCTTCTTCATTTCCTCCAACAAATTCCCAATATCCTTTTCCCATAAGGAAATTCGTCATTCTAAACTTCCATGCTTGGAAGTTGTTCTTGTCAAGCTTTTCAGTGACAATCTGTGAAAGAGAATCAGATGCCATTACAGAAGATTCCAAAAAATTCTGTCACTGCAAAAACCACAGCTTCACCCTCACAAGGAAAAATCTGCAAAACTGGCGAAAGTGGTATTTGACCACACAGACACTTCCTAGTGACGATTTTGCATCAACAGGCAACAGGGATGATTCTGTAACTCCCAATGTCTCTGCGCACAAGCATACAATGCAATTTTTACAGTAACTATTCACCGACCTGTAGAACAGTGGCTGCACAACATAAAACTGAGCCTTTTCCTGAGTGCATGCAGAAAACTTCCGCCTCCAAAACAGGCCTCGAAATGGCCTCAAATAAAAAAAACAAGGTCGCCAAGGCCTAAAGCCCTTACCCGCAACATATAATGCCCTCTTGCTTCACCGCGAAGGGCGTCTCAACCTGAGACAATGCACTCCTGCACTTTCCGGCTGTGCTACCTGCAGAGATCTGCTCCCAAAATAGAAAATGAAAGCAACACTGCTCCTCTTACCAGAACACCGCGAGCTTGGCTTGCTTTCTTGAGCTCCTTACCACGAACAAGGCTCTGATACCATGTCAAGATTGTGGGAGAGAAGGAAGGAGTTTCGCTTGAAGCTTTCTTGCTTGCACAATGGGGGAAGACACACAAGGGTGGAGGCTGAAAACAATTTTCCTCTTCTTAGTTGTGTAAGCCAAAAGAACTCTAGTACAAAGAAATAGAAGAACCCTATATATGGGTCTCAAACCAAACTCAACTAACTAAGGTGGCATACTAACTGAGCCATGAACTAGAGTAGATAAGGATAGCTATCATGTAGCTATTATTCATGGGCGGTGTACCAACCGCGTCTGCAACTGACAAGTCGGTGACATAAATACACAACGGTCACCCTGGCGTATCACGAGTGGAGCTCGATATCTCAAGAGAAGAGACTAGGTGAGGCATGAAGAGACTGCATGCCAGCTAAACTCGAGCTTCAGAACCGCAAAAAACGCAGGAAAGAAAAGGCACAGTTTGAAAAGAAATGATTTAAGTATGGTTTGAATTTTGATGTGTGCATCTATTTTGGCATGTATATGTGCATCTAAGGTTTATGTAAACACGTGTATAGACGTGAACATAGACGTGCAAATAGACGCTAATTTAGACGAGTATGTAAACACAGATATAGACGTACATTTAGGCTTTATCATAATTTTTTGTTATTAAAATAAGTTTTGATAGTGAATTCTTATCATAAGTTTTAATGTATTTATGATGATGAGTTTTGTGTATTTAAAATTGAGATCTTAGAATAATTAATATGCTAGCTTGAAGTTTTTATGTAAACATATGAATGACAAATATTTTAATGTTGTCATGAATTAGGTTTAATCATGTTGTCGTCATCACCTAGTGTGGTGCATACTGATGAGTCAATGAGCACATCCTCAAGTGAGGATGAAACATTACGTCTTCATAATCGAGATGCATGGCTACGACGAAAAATTAAATGCATGTGTGATCATTGTCGAGGGTGTATCTTTCGAGCACGTCGAATTGCAATGTCACACCTCAGCTTATATGGAGAATGGGACCGAGAAAATTCACCGGTATTCATTGTTTTATTAAAACACTAAGATTTCTAGTCTATGTTACTCAATATATGTCAACGTCTATGAAACTCCCTTTTGTGGTTAAGCATGATGCATTGCCACATCCTCAAATGCTCCCTCCCGGACGTCGAAAGGCTGCAAAACGTCGACGTGAGGAGGCAAAGTCTTCAAGAAGAGTGGAGACTCACGACCATGATAGTAGCCCTCATGAAATGCCCCATCAAGTCGTAGAGGATGAGATTTTGGACAACATGGTACACCATCTATTTTCACAACTGGTTCAGGGAGAAGGTCACTCTACGAACCCAGATAATCCACTATACGTAGCGTCATCTACTCCGTAGTATGAAGGTTGTACGTACTCCGTTCTTTGTGCGTCCCTCGAGATGCTTAACTTGCAAACAATTTATGGATGGAGTAATGTCATTTTGGATGCGTTATTGAAGTAGGTATCAATTCAGTTTGGCTTATGAATCATAATATTAATTGTTCTATTTTGAAATCAGACAGAAATATATGTTGGTGGTTTTTTAACTCACTTTTAAAAATATATGTAGGTTATTATCACAAATGCTTCCAAAAGGAAACAAATTCCCAACTAAGAGAGAACAAGCAAGACATTACTTGACATCTCTGGGAGGCCTCCATTATGTCAAGATCCATGCATGTGTCAATGATTGTATCTTATTTCATGGGATTCATGAGTTCGCACAAGAGTGTCCTGTTTGTGGTGAATCAAGATACGAAGTGGAGATGAAGTCAATGGATGTGCCTCGTAAGGTTTTGTGACATTTTCCGATTGTTCCACGTATAAAACTTATGTTCAAGTGTAAGTCTATTGGAAAGCTCATGTCATGGCATGCTAGTCATCGTTCAAGTGATGGACAATGGAGGATCCCTGCAAACATAGCGGCATGGCAACATATAGTTAATGTGTGGCTCGTTTTCAAAGAAGAGCCAAGAAATTTGAGATTTGGTTTAGATATGGATGGAATCAATCCATTTGGCATTAAAAGCACATCATACAATGTATGGCCAGTGGTATTGGTGAACTATAATATTCCTCCATCCAGGGCAATTAAAAAGGGACATGTAATGTTGTCCCTTCTGATTCCTGGAAAGCACAAGGTAAAAAACATGGACATTTACTTAGAGCCTTTGATTGAAGAGTTAGAAATGTTATGGGAAGGTATTGAGGTGCAAGATACAAGCGCATCTGCATCCTCTAGAGATTTCACATTGAAGGCCATGTTGTTGTGGACCATGCATGACTTTCCAAGATACGGAGAGTGTTCAGGTACATGTATATAACTCTATATTTGAAATTCAAGACTTGAATCAATTGCATTTTATTAATTCACTTGTTTGTTCAGGTTTAACCACATCAGGATATCATGCATGTCCTATTTGCGGTCCCTCTCTAGTTTCCTCTAGGCCGGCACGTTTAAAGAAGGTTATCTACGACAATCATCATCTATATTTTTTCGTCTTCCCTACTGGACTGAACTCAAGATCAATCACCTGTTGGACCCCATGCACATATTCAAAAATGTTGTATCTACATTATGGGATCACTTGATAGGGGCTCGTGATTCAGTCAATGTAAGGGAAGATTTACGTAACATTGGTCGCATGAAACGAGCCTGGCCACGCATTGGACCTAGAGGAAAGATTGAGCTACCCGATGCACCTTGGATGTTGTCAAAGAACGAGGAAAAAATAGTGAAGGAACAAATATGTAGCTTTCGAACACCCACAGGATGTATGAGATGTCTCAAGGGAGCCTTGATAAAGAAAAAGAAAAGAGGTGTGGAGGAACTATCTGGTTTGAAGTCCCACAATTTGCACAAAATGATTCAAGTAAGGGTATCTCTAACCATGAATATAGTAATTAGTGGAGTAACTATGTGTAAACTTTGGGGTATGATGACTTTTTCCTCAACTAATCATTTGATCTATGAATATTGTTTACATTCAGTTCGTACTTCCTACTAGCATATCCCATTGCGTATCCAAAGATGTACGTGATATCATTTATAAGATGGGAGAGCTTGTGAGGTGTGTATACATTGTATTTTTTCATTATATATCTTTGAATTTCTACAGAAAAATAAACAATTCTCAAATACATCCTCACAGATACGTGAGCTCGAAGGAAATTGATCCAAACACATTGCAAAATACTCAAGTATTATCTGTTGAGGTGGTTTGTTTAGTGGAGGAAAATTTTCATCGATCCATTTTGACTACTCAATTACATTTATTCGTACATTTGATTGATGAGATCGCACTTTGTGGGGCATTTCATGGAAGGTGGATGTTTTTTCTTGAGCGCTTCATGAAAACCTTGAAAGATTTTGTTAGGCAAAAAGCACGGCCTGAGGGAAGCATGGCTGAGGGTTGGTTAGTGCAATCATCCCTTGTTTATATCTCTGAATATCTTGTTGAAGTGGACCCCTCTCAACCACGACTATGAAAAGATGATGAATACTTGAGGATGACCTCTATAATACCTCAAGGAAAAGGAATGAGTAAAGTGCTAACAAAAGAAGAACTTCGTAACTTAAATAGTTTTTGTGTGCTCAATAGTGATGTAATGAGCAAATGGGTGACACTATATAATGAAGCAAGGGCAAGAAGAAAAAGCGAAAGAAAAGCATTTCGCACTAGATATGGACGTAATGTCTCATTTCCAGATCATCTAAATGTGCTCCCACGTCATATTGATATAGATTGATTACACGAGGAAATGGAGAGAATGGAAAAAGAGGAGGAAATTAATATATCTCAAGAAAAGTGGGAATACGCATGAGGTTGCTTATCAAAGGTAAGACATACTATCAATTAATTTGTTTTTATAAGTTATATTTTATATAAATAATTGACATGTTTGATCTTTTATCTTTTATTACTAGTGCATATTATTCAATACTATTTGGTGTGAGGGTAAACATCTTCGAACTCAACGTATAGATGAAAAGAGAAATACCCAAGATTGTGGTGTCCTTGCTCACTTCGAGGATGCCAATGGTACCATGGAAGGTTCTTGTGGCTTGATCCAAGATATTCTGAAGCTTGACTTCAAACGATTCTTTATATATGTACTAGATGTGAAGTGGTTTAAAGAAGTGGTAACAAATGGTGAGGATTGCACAATCAGACGTCATCCAAGTGGTTTTGTAATCATTGACTCTACAAAATTTCACCAAAACAAGAATGACACATTAGTACTACCTCAACAATGCGAGCAGGTATATATGCAAAAGCTAATTTTTTAATATGTATACATGTGATACATATGCACAATATAATAAGTATTTATCTAATCGTTCAAAACTAATATATGGTAATATTATCGATATGGAGATAGCAGATGACAATCCAACAATTAATGATGATGTACATGATGACACCATAATGGATGATATGCGTGATATAGTACAAGATGAACCTCGCGAGGATGTTCAAGGAAACGCACAAGAAGACAATAATGTGATTGTCGATGATATTGATGAAGTTATTGAGCAATATAGCAACACATCTGATAGTGGGATAGACTTATTTGTTTCCTTACCTCTTGGTAACATAGACCTAGAAGTAGATAGTTTAGCAAGGGCTGATCGCATTGAAGATGAGATGGATCATTCACTGTAACATACTTAATTTGCTTAATGATTCAATGTATATTCTTAATTCTATGTTTTTTATCATACGCACACGTGCTTTCTCAAGAATCAATCGTCAAGTTTAAAGCTAAATTGAATTTTCCATAATAAAACGGAAGTTTTGTTTTTCATCTTCAAGTAGAGAAATTATGAGATACATATTGCAATGCTTGCTACTAATTGTATAATAAGGTTTCTGTCGCTTGCCGCTAATTACTTATATCAGGCTTGTCAACTAGAGGAACTACCATTCATTAGAGAGCAATGCAAAAAAAATTATTAACTCTGGTTTTTTTATTCAATGATTCAATGTGTATTCTTAATTCTATGGTTTTTATCATGCGCACACGTGCATACTCAAGAATCAATTTCAGGTAGTTAAATAATTATTAACTTTGGTTTTTTTACTATATTAGGTCCAATTTTAGGTGGTTAAATAATTGCGCGTCCGGTGGTGCATCTATTTACGCAGATATATAGATGCAAAATCCGCGTCTATTTACATGCTCTTTTACACGCAGATATAGACACAATGATAGATGTGCCCAACTTTGCGTATCTAACATGCGCGTCTATGCCTTGTTTCTATTCTAGTGTCCTGAAACGTGCATATCGTCAAATTGCTGATTCAATCTGTTTTGCTGGTTGTCACTACCACGTCCTGTACCATGGCCTCTTGAAGAGAACGTGCCACGTCCCCTTCCTGAACTGGAGTGGAAAGCTTGGACCTATTCACCACTTTTTTCAGATGTCTCACTTTACATTTTGATCTCTTTAGTGATCATAAGGGAGACCAACTCATCGAAATTTGGAAATGGCTTTCTGACATATACGGAAGTTACAAAAGACTTCCAAGCCTTTTCATTGTTAAGTCCACCCAAGGTAGACGACATCAAATCATCATCATCGGGCCTTGCATCAATCGCTGCCAAGGCATCTGCAATGCTCCTTATCTTCAGTGCATACTCATTGATAGACATCTTTCCTTTCTTCAATGTATTCAACTCTTGCTTGAGTTGAATCTTTCGTGCCTTTGTATTTATGAAAAACATACTTTTAAGTATGGTTCAAGCTGCATATGAATTCTATGCATTTCTAATATGTCCCAGTATATTATTGTCAATTACTGCAGATAATCAATACATGACCTTTTTGTCTTTTGCATTCCATTTCTTCCGTGCCTTTGTCTCTTCTGCAGCCTCCTGCTCCTTTTCTTCACCTGAAATAAACTTGTAGAGGCATTTTCCAATAAGGAAGTTCGTGACATGGAACTTCCATGAAGGGTAGTTGTTCTTGTCGAGCCTCTCAATAATAAGGTTTCCACTGTTCTCTGCCATTATCACAAAATTTATACTAAATAGCAAGCAAATCTTCTACAATCTTTCACAACACATGCACAGCACTACATCAAGCAACCTTTTTCACTGATTGCTCAATAGCACATGTAATCTGCAACCTGTTTGCAGATAAACCTTATGTTTTCTTTTTTCAAACACCTCAAAAATTACAAATTCGCAATCTGTAACCTGCACACCCACTTTCGGTCAATACAGCCGAAATCACACTATACCCTGACACTACTGTCCGCAACCTTGCGGCTCTAAAACGGGGCCTGAAATGACCTTCGATGGCCTAAAACAGGGCTTATCTCTACAGAATACACAGTGCTCTTTGTGCACACCAAATCTCATTGTAATCTAGGATTTTTTTGCTCTGCCTTGCTTCTGGTGCCTCCACAGGCACTGTCCAAGAGAAAGAGTAGAAGAATGGGAGAGCTTCTTACCCGTGGCTTGCTTTCTCAAACCTTGCTTCTTCTCCTTCACTTCAGCCATGGAAATTAGCCTCTCTCAGTGGTGCGGCTCTGATACCATGTCAAGAATCGCGTGGTGGGGGGACTTGCTCAAGATGCTGCGCCGAACACACACAGAATGCATAGGGAGAAGCTCACTCAAGATACAAGAAGAGAGGTGGAGGCCAAAACTTTTTCTTGCTGATTTCTTCTTCTTCTTCCACACACTTTACAATGTACACAAAGTATAGATAAGATACAACATAAAGGAAAGTGGCCTACTAAGTCAAACAATGCATAACTGATTATACTATTCGACTGGCGCTATAACTATGCCAGCTGTAAATAGATGTAACAACCTGAATATAATAAGTAATGAGTCAGTGGCCATGTGAGAGTCATAATGACCACCGACGTGCTAAGTGTAGATGTGTGGACCCATCTAACCATGTGGTCCATCATTAATGTCTACATGTGTTGAGCTTGTCATCTCAACAAGAATGCACTGATATAGTTGTTAAAACCAAATATAATATGGTTGATAAGAAACTTAATCTAGTTGGTTTGCCAGTACCACCTAACAATGATGGGTTGTATGAGAAATTGGAAAGGAAATCGAGCTTGCAAAATCCAATGGATATAGAACATGAATTTACAACTAAAATATTGAAGGAGTTGAAGATTAGATATGAAACAATCCTCTTGCTTTTGCTGAAAGGGAGTGTTTTATGAAGATCTTAACTAGACATGGAAAGGCATTTGCATATTAGCTTGCTCAATTAGGTTGTGTGGATCGGGATATTGATGCTTCAGTGGTGATTTTTACTCTTTTACATGTGCAATGGAATTTAAGGTTGATTCTAGCTCCTCACACTTACCTGTCCAAGTTAATGGAGCTTTTAAATGAAAATTTATCCATGAAGGTATTTGAGCCATCTTCAGCCCAAACTTCAATTAGTGGTTTACTATCCGTGAGAAGAAAAAGTGCATTAAGGTTTGCTCAAGACATGCACTCGGTGTCGAAGCGTTTAGGGTCAAAATTCTACTACAGGGGTAAGAGACAACAAGGTGAAGGGAGATTCAGGGAGAGGAGTAGATTGAGACAAGGGGTTCGAAGAAATAGAAGATGTAGAAGAATACTCACAAAAAGAAATAGAATATGTAGAAGAATACTCACAAAGATGAAGCCTATCAATTTATTTCTACATTATGAGAAGATAAATCTCTTGTAGACAAAAACGTACATAAAACAATACCTTTCTCTACGCTGTCATACTGCTGCACATCCGAGATGTGGAATCCACCAAAAAGGTTATGCTGAACATGGATCATTTGTCAAGGCACTTGCTTCTTATCATCACATGTAATTAGAGGGTGTCTGTCCAGATGTTGTCAGCCATTGGACATGGGTTTCAACTATATTATAGTCAGCGAATGAGACTTTTACATATGGAATAAGTGGATCTTTTTGGTATGCCACTAGCTCAGCCATACAAATACTTCTCTTTGGTATCATTGCAATGGAAATTAAGCGAAGGGCACCAAAGGCTCACACTGTTTTGGAACTTGTTTGACGTTGCTGGGGTCATGCTGTTAGCTTTGTAATCTTTCAAAAATCTCGATTCAGGTCTATTCATCAGATGTCTATCAATTGGGAAGCATTGGCAATGTCTGGAGAAACCTCAAAACATATGCCCATTCTGTATCAGTTTCAGGAAATAAAGATGGTAGTTATTTGTCAATATTGAGCAAAGGGGGTCTAGAATTTGCAGTCTTGAATTTTATTGCATCATTTGGGAATGTATGGACAGATCAAGCATATTGGCAGGGGGAGTGATTTTGATATTGTCTATTGTATTCATGGCACTAACTTCTGCAGGATCTGCAGAATTTATTGCAATGAGTTCTCTTTTTACATACGATGTTTATAAAGCACATATTAGGCCTAAAGCTAAAGGTAAAGAATGGCTTTATGTTTCTCAAACTGCAGTTCTCATAATTGGGACCGCCATGGGAGGATTTTCATGCCTCATTTATACGGTTAAAATCGACGTGAACTTCCTCTTTCTGGTTATGGGATTGATGGTTTCATCAACAGTTCCTCCGCTCTCATTTATGCTAATATGGCTTGCTGTTTCTAAAGGAGCTGCAATAAGTGGTGTCATTGGGTACAGCTCGTGAATATATATCAAGAAATAATACTGCAATATTAGCGTGGAAAAAAAAAACTTTTTTGGGGGGTCGCTTTATGAGTCTGAAGGCGAAAGAGGAACCGCTTGAAACAGAAGAGGATGTCATCGATCGGAAGGGGGGCTTCTGTTCCCTGACAGGCTATCTGGCTGAGACTCCAGAGCTGAAATATTGATAACAAAAGCAAGTCGTCTAGTAGCATATGTCTCTTGGAAATTGAGGCCTTGTGAAAAGAATTCTGCTACCCACAACCTTGAATTATTCGTTGTTATCCACTCATTGAAGCTACGAAGACTACCTGCTGGGCTAAAGATTCACTTTAGTGACCAAGGCAATGCCTAAGCTGTCAAAGGATTAAAATTACCAGTATCCTCCCAGGACAAAGAGATTCCACAACCCCATGTTTCAGAGACTTCTGAGCACATTATTTATGCACTTGTGACAGTTTTTACAGGCCACTGGTTTCTATGCGATGGAAATCCTTCGACAAGAGGGCTGGTGTTCTCTTACATGATTCAGAGCATTTGTGGATTTTTGGAGAGATGAATAGAGATCTTCAACTTCAATTAAAGCAAGCAAAATAAGACTTGGTCTACAACTTTGGAGCATGATCTTGAAGCATGCCAACAGAAACTGAATTCTGTCAAAAAGGAAACGAGCAATACTTGGGAAAAAAGAAAGGCAGTCACTAAGCAGGCGCAGAGAGGGGAGCTTGGACAATTCATGGCGATATTAAGCTCTGATTAACCTACAGATTAGAGATTTGCCAGAGATGTATGAATCAAGAGAAGAGCTTGAAGAATCCAGGGTGAAGAAATATACTTCTGCTGTCAATGCGCTCTGTGTGCTGAAATCTAATTAGAATTGTAATCCCACTCTCTCATATCTCTCTATGGCAGATTGCCTGCTTCCTAACACTCTGAAAATCTTCAAGTCTGACTTTAGCACATTCAATAGCCCTTTCATGTGTCAAAGCTAGATTTGCAGTGGCGGTGTTTATTGGAGATGAGCAAAGAAACAGAATTGTTTGAGGGCAAACAGCCATTTGCATCTGTTAGACTGTACACAAATATCCCTGAGTTGGAACTGGCATGCTTGCTAGCAAGAATTGATTCTGAGTATCCAGACCTTTCCATTGATTGTTATCATGAATTTCAACAATTAACCAGAAAGGAAAAATTGCAGAACAGGGTACTTTAGCCTGCCTTTCCCTCCAGTGCTGAATATACTTCAAACAAATACAAGTGTTGCAAGCTCCCTTGGATAGCCTTTCCTTACACAAATATCACTTATCTACCTGGATATGCTGAATGTATACAGGATGTACAGTGAATTCATATTAAGTAACATAGCGGCAGAGAGTTTAGACCAGACCCTGACTGGTTCTATACACTTATGGTATTGACAATTGCACTTTTCAATAAGCCAGCCTTTAGAAACCTTGTATACAAAGGTCTAATTCTTGCTGAGAATGGGAAGGTGTCCTTTTACAACTTGTAAGCTCAGGCTTTCCTGAGTGTGGCCATGAATTGCAAAATCCTTGGCAAATTGTTTGTCAATACATCTCTGCTGCTGTGATTTTCAGATTCAGTTTCTCCTTGAACTTGGATTTCATATTGTTGGGAAGAATTTATTTTTGAAACCTTGTACTTCTCAACTGTGCACGGCTTTGAATAGAGAAGATCTAACACAAGATGATCCATTGATCCATCTTTTATCACCGATATCTCTTATTTTAGAACTGATCTTCTATCTTGAAATTTATCAAGGACTTCTGAGGTCGCGACATTGCTTTCGAAACCCTTCGACATCTTTGGTGAAGCTGACGTGAAAGCGTCGTAGAAATTTCAGGATGAGAGATACTTCAGCCTCTATTTCAGCCTCTTCTACAATTCGAGTTGCATCCTCTACTTCAGCTTCATCAATGACTGCTGCGTCAAGTACTTCAACAGATGATCTAAAGAAGATTTTGCAGAATATGTCCATGTATATGCAGCTTCAAAATCAGCAGACTCAATTGTATATGCAGCAAGAGTAATTACATCAACAACAGTTGTCTCAGCAAAGGCAACTATATTCGGAGCAGGAGAATGCAAACAACGCGACTAAGGCTATTGAAGCAGTTGAGAATGAGAAGAAGCTATTTGATGGCCGTAATGTTTTAGCATATTTGAAGACATATGAGATCAAGATGGGGTTTTTTGGAGTTCCAACAGGACTTATGAGTAAGTACTTCCTTCGTCTTGTCACACCCTCCTTGAGGGCAAAAGTGACTGATCTTTTTATTCAAAATACACATTGGCAAGATTTTAAGAAGGCCCTGAAAGAAGAGTATTTCCTTGAGGACTTTCGGATGGCTACACGGCGGTCATTCCGAGAGTGGGTCTACATGCCAAAGGTCTAGTTGCTTCAGAGTTGATTCGAGAATTTGAAGAGAGGTATAGTCAGCTTGATGCTATTGAACAAAGAGCATTGGATGTTGAAAAAGTTGAGCTTTTCTTGCAAGTTGCAGATCCTGCTCTTCAGGAAGAATTGGGAGAGCTTCTTGAGGATCGCACGAAGCCTATGGGTCTTAAAACGGATTAGCAGGATGCCCAGGATGCAGTCTCGACTTTGGCCAAGAGGAGAATATGGAAGACCCGCCTACAGAATGGTTCTATGACACCGACACCGTCTTCTGCTCCTATGCCTGCTTCTATCCTTGTTATTTCTTCTCCTCCTCAGCCAGTTTCTTGGCCTATGCCAGTGCCTACTGTTTCCACTCCACCTATTCCTCCTGTTCCACGACCGATGCCAGCACCTTCTGCTCCAAAACCATCTACTCTGTCAGTGCCTACCTCTCTTGATGACATAATCAAAGGCATAACGAATTTGACACTGGAGTCAGTTAAAGCGGAGTTGGTGGGAAAATTGAAAGAGCAGTTTGCTTCGACTGCGCCTACTATTTCTTCTAGTGCTCCTACTGCACCTAGGAGTGCTCCTCATGCACCTAGGAGAGATTGGAGATGTATTTGGTGCGATAGTACGGACCATCAACATTGCAGGGATTGTGAATCTTTTCAGGATGCAAGGAGGAAGAATTTGGTATTTTGGGGACAAGATGGTAAGATTTGGTTGACTGAAACAGGAGCTCCGCTTGCTACCAACTTTGGGAAAGGCGGAATGAAGAAGTTAGTGGATGACATGGCTGCGCGTACTTCTTATGTGACAGCTAGAGGAGATGCTTCTGCATATGGAGTCCAGATTGAGAAGGGATCTAAGAATTAGTCAGCACTATGGACTTATGCTATGGAGACTGCAAACAAGGGAAAAATTCAGCAAATTGTTTTAATTAGTGCAGGCTCTAGCATCAGATCAGAGACAGATTGGGATTCGCATGTTGATAGGTACTCTATTTATGCCTACTTGGCTAAGTCTCAGGGAGCAGATGTACTTGTTGAGGAGAAGCGTAAGAGGGATGAAGAAAATCCAAGTGCAGATAAAAAGACTAGAGGGGGTGAGTTTGTTACTCCACCTACTGCAGGACCGTCTTTGAGACTAGGGCCAGAACGACAGATGGAAGATGCTCAAAAGAGAGAAAAGAGGCAAGAGCCTAGAGAGAGAAAGCAGCCAGGATTTAGATTGATGTCTGATATTGAGACATCTACAGACATGAAGAAAATCTTTAATGACAAGATACTTGGCAGTGAGGTGACTTTCATTATTTCTGAGGTTTTGGGCATCTCAAAAAGAGAGTTTCAAGATCAGTTTCAGGAGGTCCTGTAGAGGAAAAGACATGCATTGCCTACTACTGATACACAGGGAGTTTTGATTGGGGAGTTGGATGAGGATGAGGATGAGGTTATGGTTGAGAATGCTTCTGTTTTTCCGCAGGTAGAGAAGAGGGTTCAGCCTATGCATTATGCTGAAACTGATGAGCCTGTCTTGATACCGCGCAGTCACTTTTGGCGGAGTCATTGGGCTAGGGCAACTACAGAGACGATGGTAAAAATTGGAGAGAAATGGGTGCCTTATGTTGCATTGGTGGATCATGGTTCAGAGATTAATCTCATAGTTACTACAGAGACGATGGTAAAAATTGGAGAGAAACGGGTGCCTTATGTTGCATTGGTGGATCATGGTTCAGAGATTAATCTCATAGTTTGTGGAGTTTATGAAAGTAACAGATGGCCTATGGATGTAGAGCATGGGTGGCGTATGAGAGCCGCCAACAATACTGCAGGTGATTTGTATGCTGCTTGTCCCAGTGTAAGGATTTCTATTGGTAATGTAGAGGAGGATTTCCATTTCTTTGTGCAAGATTCACGCTCTTATCCCATAATTCTTGGATAGCCATTCATCACAGAGATGCGCATGAAAACAAAGGTAATGGATGTAATATTTCCACACACTGCGTACCGTAAATATTGACTTCACGCACGTCGTGTAAATCCTGTGCAAGGTTATCCCCTACATCGTATTATTGGTAGCTTAATCCATACCATGCACGCTCAAAAATGAGGCCTCCACAGTGTAAATTAGAGGCTGGCGTTGAAGACCGCAAAAGCCGCGAGAGAACACCCTTTTTTGAAGGGGCAATTGGATAAATTTTTAGGCAAATTTTTTTATCCCTTCCCCCAGCCGATGCATGGCTGGAGGAGAGGGAGTGTGGGGAGGAATGGCCAAGGAAGAGTGAATCGGGAATGCATGAGGAGGGAATGGCATGAGTCCTCCATGTGGTGGAGCTTCCCTTTCCCCCCCTTGCCTATATGAACTCCCATTAGGGAGAGAAGAAAAAGGAGGAGAGGACGGGCTGTGCTAGAGGTCGCAGTGCTGGAGGGATGTCGCCGTGCTAGAGGGAGGTCGCGGTGCTGGAGGGAGGTCGCCGTGCTAGAGGGAGGTCGCCGTGCTGGAGGGAAAGCCGCCGCGCTGCCGCCACAGTCCGCCAGCCGCCATAGTTCGCCGCCACGGCCGCCAGACCGCCACAATCCGCCACCCCGCCTGGATCACGACCCCCCCTCGACGTTGCTGCTGACGACTAGAAGCTTCTTAAAAAGCTTCTAAGGGGGCTTCTTAAGCCCCCTTCCCACTAGATCCCCATAAAGTCCATTCATACCCCTTTCCCCCGGGACTTTGAGAGAAGAGGAATAAGCTATAAAGCCCTCCCGCAAGATCCTTCGTAAGAGGCTTCCCGCAATTAGACTTCAAAGGCCACAAGCCATCCGTGAACCCATTCCTAGCCACTCGGGTTTTCCTAAAGAATTCATCCGCAAGCACCATTTATCCTAAGTCCCGCAAAGGAATCTCCTGCGTACGAGGGAAAAAGGCAAAGGTCTGGAGGCTGCATACCAAGGCAAGTCAATTCATAGACCGCAAAGGCAACCCAGAAGCCAAAACCACGCCTACGATGGCCCCTAAAAAGTCACAAGGTGCGCCTGCGGGAGGTTCATCTCCAAGCATTCAAGTGGATATCTCCCCGAGCCCACAAGTCCAGGTTTTTTCGAGTTTATTCTCACACAAAGAAATGTTTAGGCACGCTTAATTCCATAAGGGAGAATGCATTTTACGCTTATTTTTAATGCATGTGGCAGCGTTAAAAATACATTTGATAAATTATCTCTTTAAACATTAGACAAGGTTGATGCATGTCATGAAATTGAAACAGTTGCATTTCCAGAGTTGTCCACCTTAGAAGACTAGCTGCATGTTGCTATTTTGGAACATTACCAAAGTAATGAGTCTAAACATATAGGGAAAAGAAATAAAATTGATAAGTGCATTTGGTTACTAGACATGGTAGGAATAAGCGAGTGCCGCATTTTGGGCAACATCTTCCTTGTAATGATTCATGAGGAAAAGTTAACACCCATAAGATATTATCCGAAAAGAAATAGAAGAGTACGAAAATGATCTTATGGACTTGCAAGTAGCATGTAACATGGAATAAGTTAACACTAGCTTTAGTTTGGTATGAACTTCATTAACTACATTGTAGCTAGGGGAAAGTTGCGTGTTGCATAGTCATCATGCAGAAATTTCATTCATCAGGAGCCGTATTTAGGAAAGGTCGCATGGTTTATCAAAGCATGAGATTCTAAAGTGTAGACAACAAGGTTGTAGGCATGGTTATTTGATGTAAGTCCTAGTAGGTCCTAGGAAAGTTAGTACCCAGATTATCATGCATTTTTAGTATACCAAGGAAAGATAGAGTTATTGTGAACCATGTGATGCGTAGAAGCAATGAATCACATGTTTACATGTATTGCAGTAGTTGCAACTATTTTTCCTCCTTTAGATCTACTTTATTATCTCCAGGAAGGATTCATCCTTGTCGCGAGACAAGCATAGTGAATTACCCAAATCACCTAGCCACAAAGGATTCAAATGGATATGGTTCAGTCAATACGATAGATACCCCAAACACTAACTAGGGATTAGCACGTTAAGGATTCGGCCAAGTTTTCCCATTGTCGCTAAGTCGGAACCTTCAAACCCAATAGTCCAAACCATATTTCCAAAAATGTTAAGCTAATTGGATGCTCATGTAAACAATAAGCTAGGGTTCCTACCTTAAGGACCAAGCGTCCAAAATGATGAAACTCGAATTGAGTTGGAACCCTAGGACTAAACGTTGTCGATTTAGTGAAATTAGGGATGGGTTGGGTAAAAAGACACCCTAAACCCTCCTTTTCGTCTGAAGTTAATTCCGTGACCTGAATACGCCATTCATTAGGCGAAATGATGGAGGCAACACTTGTGTAGTGAATTGCAATGTCACTTAGCCTTGCGGGTTGATCGTAAGAAGTTTTGCCATTCCGTGGATTAGGGTTGGCAGGTTCTTGCGCAAATTTAACTTACAAGAGGATGAGTAAACATCCTGTTACATCACCTTTCTTGGGGAATAATTGCCAAGAGAAAAGGAGAGTTAGGTATTTGCCCGGAAGCAAATGACCGATCAATAAATTGAAGCGACATGGTCGCCAGGACTTACTATTAATAAAACCTAAGGTATTGGTTAAGTTGGGTTAACAGGGTATGGCCCTAACCCAAGGACAAAAGGGTGAACAAACAAACCCTTGGGGATCTTGCCAAGTCGCAATTGATCCCAGATCGAATGCTGGATGCATTCGGAGAGAAAGATTCACTCCTTAATAGTTGGCCAAATAAACGACCACTGAAATTGATTGTGCTTGTAATAGTTTAGAAAGCACAGTTTGCATTGTTTGCTCAAGGAACTAAAGGATGAAAAGATATCTAAATGCTTCAGGTTGAAGGCCTGAAGGGAGAGGCAGCTTCAGTTACCCCCGACTGCCTGCCTGACCCTAACCAAGGGGGTTGTTAACCGCGCCGGGAACGTGGACCAAACCCGCCGTGAGAGGTCTCTCCGTTGAGTTCTACTTGGAGCAGGAGGATGCTTGGGTGCCAGAGGGGGCTCTGGCCGTAAATCCCTCGCCTTCCGGGCCCTGCACAAGAGGCTAACGTGACTCGGGATTGGATCTCGAGGCCCGCATACTAGTCTACGGGCAGAAGCTTGTAATAGTGATCCCTGGTGGATTACTGGATAGCCTTCGGGCGGATTATGATTAAGCCTACGGGCGGAACTCCTTGTATTTCAAAGATAAAAGGGATAAAATGATAACAAAGAAGTTGTTTGACATTGTTTTCTTTATGTCCTGTGATAAGATTACGTGAAGGAACCAGTGCTTAACAGGGTTAATCAAAGAAGCTGTTTGATATGTGTCAAATTAATGTGGTAGGTAATTACATAACTAAAACAAACCGAGGAAAGTGCGGAGGACAGACCATGGGTCTGTCCTATGGATGGGTGGTCCCGGTTAGCCGGGAACTTTTTTCAAAGTCTTCAACGAACAGAGGATGATCGTCATCACCGAAACAAGTAACGAGAACGATGACTTAGAATTAACTATTACCCGATTCACGTTGTTTTAGGGGAACGGAATGGGACTATGCCTTATGGCAGAGAGGTCGAGCCTTGCATCCCTCTCGTTTCCCATTCTCCTTGAACCAAGTGCAGCGTGAATCCGCTTCGGACCTGGCGTTTCTGCGTAAAGTAGTTCGCTCGGGTCTGACGCTAGTTGTTGCTAGCTAATGACCAAACAGGAAAACCCAAATTTAGGTCGATCCTAAGTGGGAACGGTCAGGATACTTCCGCTACGTGGCAGATGCGGGAAGACCTAGATCGCAAGTCCCGTAACATTCCATGGGAGTGCCGGGCGTAGCTTTCTAGACATCCTTCCCGATGGACTGCTAAGACGTGTCCGGAATGATTCTAGTGGACACGTTACAGTTGGTATCAGAGCAAACCAACAAAGGATTTGTTTTTAGAAAATTTTACGAAGTAAAGAAAATGCTACTGTCCCAAACATTTCCTTACTTCAATGCTGTCTTGCAGAATTACGAAGCATGGAACAAGTTCTTAGTGTTCCGAGTCATGTTTATGACCGCGATGCATTCCACGGATTATCGACAAAGGGTTGAGATAATGAACATCCTAGACCGCATTTACAATCCATCGCCTGTATACGTGGAACGGAGATGGATGGGTGTTTTAGGGATCTATTACATAACTGCCTATCGACCTGCGTACCTTCAAATTAACTTGAAGAGAATCAAGTGGATGGAGGATTTGAAGATCGTAAAGCTGTTCGTCTTTGTTGAGGCTCATGCAAACGCGACCCTGCAGGTTGGAGGTCGAAGGGTTAACCAGAATAAGTATGTGTGCGGGGAAGTGAATCAAAGAATCCCTGCCGACCGAATCAAGGTTTTGGGACATCATGAGAAGAATGGATATCAAAGGAAAAGATACCCTAATCTTCCAATGAACTATCGATTCCTGAAAATCGATGACCCCAATCCGTACTACTACTCAGTTCCTGTAGCTGAATGCAACAATATCTTATTCGCTTCGAATTAATGTATCAACTTGTTCCATCGCCCCAAGAAATAATTATACCTCGAAAGGGCTATGCTGATATGCATGGAATAAAACTTTTTTTTAAAATCAACGATTGTCTTGACTATGAACATTGATAAAGAAGTAAAGTGATTTGGTCACTTGGCTAAAGGAATATGCGGACGTAGTTTCTTAAGAGTTAACAAAACTCCCACTTCAAAGAGAAGTAGATCATGAGATCAAGCTAGTAATAGGAGCTGCGCCAATTGCGAAGAGACCATATAGAATGTCTATATCGGAAGCAATTGAGTTGAAGGAACAACTCAAGCAACTACTAGATTAGGGCTACATCCGTCCTAACAGTCACCATGGGAAGCACCAGTACTGTTCCAGAAAAAGAAAGATGGAACACTTCAACTATATATTGATCACAGTGGGTTGAATCAATCAACAGTCAAGAACAAATATCATATTCTTAGAATAGATGAGCTTCTTAATAGTCTTCAGGATGCCAAAATCTTCTCCAAGATTATCTTAGGTCTGGTTACTATCAGATAAGAATCAAGGAAGAAGATATCCCAAAGACGACCTTCAACACTAGATATGGACACTTGAGTTCTAGTTATGTCATTAGGGCTTACGAATGTGCCTGCCACATTCAATAGGTTAATGAAGGATATCTTTAGACCATATCTTGATAAACTTTGTGCTCGTCTTCTTTGATGACACTCTAGACTATTCCAAACAGGAAGGAGATCATGAACCCCAACTTCGGATTTTCCTTGAGACAAGGAGGTCATACAAGCTGTATGCTAAGATGACGAAATGTGCATTCCCCAAACATCAAATTGGTTATCCGGGATTCATCATATCGGTAGAAGGAATCTCAGTGGAGCCAGCCTAAGTTAGAAATGTTCTAGGATGGCCAAATACCAACAACTGTCAAAGAAATACTCAGCTTTCTTGGATTGACAAGACGGTATGGGGTCTTCATCAAAAACTATGCTTTGATTGCAGCACCTTTGACAGAATTATTGAAGAAGCAAACATCCATTGTATGGTCAACTGCCGAACAAACTAGCTTCGATAGGTTGAAGCAAAGTTTGGTATCAGCACCGATCCTAAAACTTCTAGACCACAGTAAGGAGTAGAGGAAGTAACTGATACTAGCATGCTTATATAGAAAAGTCATCCTATAGCCAAATCTTCAAGAAACTGAAGATCCATGAAAAGAATTATGCTACCCATGATCTTGAACTTTTAGTTGTCAAGCTTTGGAGACACTACTTGCTGGGTAACAAGTTTACACTAGTGACTGATCATAAAAAAGTCTCAAGTGGAACTTTACCTAGAACAAGCTCAACATGAGGCAATGTCAGTTGATTGAAGTGCTGGAGGAGTGTGACCTTAAGATCAAGTACCGAACTGGAAAGGAGTATGTAGTTGATGCACTCAGTCACAAGGCATTCCTTAATTCTCTAAAAATCCATCAATAGCTAGATCTCTAGCCACAAAGGTATAAATGCCGAACAACCCCATACTTGAGCTAGCTAGAGAGGAAGGATGCCATGATCTAGCCTATCAAAGGATGCTAAGGGAAATCTCTATCGAGGACCAGGAACAAAAGCTAGAGGCTAAGTATCATGAATTCTCTATCAATAGTGGACTTGTCTACTATGGGACGAGAGTATGTATACCGGCAAGCCAGTTACTTAAACAGAAGAGATTGTGCGAAGCTCATGATTTCACTTTCTCGGGACATCAAAGCTGCGAAGGATAGACAGAAGGCATACACGGATTTGAAGTGTCAAAGTAGAATATTTGAGGAAGGAGACATGGTCTTCATTCACGTATGCCCAAAGAAGAGTTCTCTATCCTTAGGAGATTGCAGGAAGCTAAGTCGAAGGTATTGTGGACCATACAAGATCCTCGAGTACTTAAGACCTAATGCTTATAGACTGCAACTCCCTGAAAACCTAAAGGTTCATAATGTATTCCATATCAGTCTATTGAGGAACAAGTATGTACCTAATCCTAGCCATGTACTTGATGACCAACATATTGCAATGCCTAGTCAAGGAGTCCTTGAACTAAGGCCGGACAAGATTTTAGATGTTAGGGAGAGACAGTTAAGATCTAGAACCTTGCCTCGTCCAGTGGAAAGATTATCCCAAGGAGGATGCCACTTGTATGGATGAAAGCACTCTCAACCAACAATATCCCCAGTTTATCTCGAAATGAGGACATCTCAATTCTTCCAAGGGGGACAGAATGTAATATTTCCGCACACTGCATACCGTAAATATTAACTTCCCGCACGACGTGTAAATCCTGTGCAAGGTTATCCCCTACATCGTATTATTGGTAGCTTAATCCATACCATGCACGCTCAAAAATGAGGCCTCCACAGTGTAAATTAGAGGCTGGGGTTGAAGACCGCAAAAGCCGCGAGGGAACACCCTTTTTTGAAGGGGAAATTGGATAAATTTTTAGGCAAATTTTTTTATCCCTTCCCCCAGCCGATGCATGGCTGGAGGAGAGGGAGTGTGGGGAGGAATGGCCAAGGAAGAGTGAATCGGGAATGCATGAGGAGGGAATGGCATGAGTCCTCCACGTGGTGGAGCTTCCCTTTCCCCCCCTTGCCTATATGAACTCCCGTTAGGGAGAGAAGAAAAAGGAGGAGAGGACGGGCTGTGCTAGAGGTCGCGGTGCTGGAGGGAGGTCGCCGTGCTAGAGGGAGGTCGCGGTGCTGGAGGGAGGTCGCCGTGCTAGAGGGAGGTCGTCGTGCTGGAGGGAAAGCCGCCGCGCTGCCGCCACAGTTTGCCAGCCGCCATAGTTCGCCGCCACGGCCGCCAGACAGCCACAATCCGCCGCCCCGCCTGGATCACGACCCCCCCTCGACGTTGCTGCTGACGACTAGAAGCTTCTTAAAAAGCTTCTAAGGGGGCTTCTTAAGCCCCCTTCCCACTAGATCCCCATAAAGTCCATGCATACCCCTTTCCCCCGGGACTTTGAGAGAAGAGGAATAAGCTATAAAGCCCTCCCGCAAGATCCTTCATAAGAGGCTTCCCGCAATTAGACTTCAAAGGCCACAAGCCATCCGTGAACCCATTCCTAGCCACTCGGGTTTTCCTAAAGAATTCATCCGCAAGCACCATTTATCCTAAGTCCCGCAAAGGAATCTCCTGCGTACGAGGGAAAAAGGCAAAGATCTGGAGGCTGCATACCAAGGCAAGTCAATTCATAGACCGCAAAGGCAACCCAGAAGCCAAAACCACGCCTACGATGGCCCCTAAAAAGTCACAAGGTGCGCCTGCGGGAGGTTCATCTCCAAGCATTCAAGTGGATATCTCCCCGAGCCCACAAGTCCAGGTTTTTTCGAGTTTATTTTCACACAAAGAAATGTTTAGGCACGCTTAATTCCATAAGGGAGAATGCATTTTACGCCTATTTTTAATGCATGTGGCAGCGTTAAAAATACATTTGATAAATTATCTCTTTAAACATTAGACAAGGTTGATGCATGTCATGAAATTGAAACAGTTGCATTTCCAGAGTTGTCCGCCTTAGAAGACTAGCTGCATGTTGCTATTTTGGAACATTACCAAAGTAATGAGTCTAAACATATAGGGCAAAGAAATGAAATTGATAAGTGCATTTTGTTACTAGACATGGTAGGAATAAGCGAGTGCCGCATTTTGGGCAACATCTTCCTTGTAATGATTCATGAGGAAAAGTTAACACCCATAAGATATTATCCGAAAAGAAATAGAAGAGTACGAAAATAATCTTATGGACTTGCAAGTAGCATGTAACATGGAATAAGCTAACACTAGCTTTAGTTTGGTATGAACTTCATTAACTACATTGTAGCTAGGGGAAAGTTGCGTGTTGCATAGTCATCATGCAGAAATTTCATTCATCAGGAGCCGTATTTAGGAAAGGTCGCATGGTTTATCAAAGCATGAGATTCTAAAGTGTAGACAACAAGGTTGTAGGCATGGTTATTTGATGTAAGTCCTAGTAGGTCCTAGGAAAGTTAGTACCCAGATTATCATGCATTTTTAGTATACCAAGGAAAGATAGAGTTATTGTGAACCATGTGATGCGTAGAAGCAATGAATCACATGTTTACATGTATTGCAGTAGTTGCAACTATTTTTCCTCCTTTAGATCTACTTTATTATCTCCAGGAAGGATTCATCCTTGTCGCAAGACAAGCATAGTGAATTACCCAAATCACCTAGCCACAAAGGATTCATATGGGTATGGTTCAGTCAATACGATAGATACCCCAAACACTAACTAGGGATTAGCACGTTAAGGATTCGGCCAAGTTTTCCCATTGTCGCTAAGTCGGAACCTTCAAACCCAATAGTCCAAACCATATTTCCAAAAATGTTAAGCTAATTGGATGCTCATGTAAACAATATGCTAGGGTTCCTACCTTAAGGACCAAGCGTCCAAAATGATGAAACTCGAATTGAGTTGGAACCCTAGGACTAAACGTTGTCGATTTAGTGAAATTAGGGATGGGTTGGGTAAAAGGACACCCTAAACCCTCCTTCTCGTCTGAAGTTAATTCCGTGACCTGAATATGCCATTCAATAGGCGAAATGATGGAGGCGACACTTGTGTAGTGAATTGCAACGTCACTTAGCCTTGCGGGTTGATCGTAAGAAGTTTTGCCATTCCGTGGATTAGGGTTGGCAGGTTCTTGCGCAAATTTAACTTACAAGAGGATGAGTAAACATCCTGTTACATCACCTTTCTTGGGGAATAATTGCCAAGAGAAAAGGAGAGTTAGGTATTTGCCCAGAAGCAAATGACCGATCAATAAATTGAAGCGACATGGTCGCCAGGACTTACTATTAATAAAACCTAAGGTATTGGTTAAGTTGGGTTAACAGGGTATGGCCCTAACCCAAGGACAAAAGGGTGAACAAACAAACCCTTGGGGATCTTGCCAAGTCGCAATTGATCCCAGATCGAATGCTGGATGCATTCGGAGAGAAAGATTCACTCCTTAACAGTTGGCCAAATAAACGACCACTGAAATTGATTGTGCTTGTAATAGTTTAGAAAGCACTGTTTGCATTGTTTGCTCAAGGAACTAAAGGATGAAAAGATATCTAAATGCTTCAGGTTGAAGGCCTGAAGGGAGAGGCAGCTTCAGTTACCCCCGACTGCCTGCCTGACCCTAACCAAGGGGGTTGTTAACCGCGCCGGGAACGTGGACCGAACCCGCCATGAGAGGTCTCTTCGTTGAGTTCTACTTGGAGCAGGAGGACGCTTGGGTGCCAGAGGGGGCTCTGGCCGTAAATCCCTCGCCTTCCGGGCCCTGCACAAGAGGCTAACGTGACTCGGGATTGGATCTCGAGGCCCGCATACTAGTCTACGGGCAGAAGCTTGGAATAGTGATCCCTGGTGGATTACTGGATAGCCTTCGGGCGGATTATGATTAAGCCTACGGGCGGAACTCCTTGTATTTCAAAGATAAAAGGGATAAAATGATAACAAAGAAGTTGTTTGACATTGTTTTCTTTATGTCCTGTGATAAGATTACGTGAAGGAACCAGTGCTTAACAGGGTTAATCAAAGAAGCTGTTTGATATGTGTCAAATTAATGTGGTAGGTAATTACATAACTAAAACAAACCGAGGAAAGTGCGGAGGACGGACCATGGGTCTGTCCTATGGATGGGTGGTCCCGGTTAGCCGGGAACTTTTCTCAAAGTCTTCAACGAACAGAGGATGATCGTCATCACCGAAACAAGTAACGAGAACGATGACTTAGAATTAACTATTACCCGATTCACGTTGTTTTAGGGGGACTATGCCTTATGGCAGAGAGGTCGAGCCTTGCATCCCTCTCGTTTCCCATTCTCCTTGAACCAAGTGCAGCGTGAATCCGCTTCGGACCTGGCGTTTCTGCGTAAAGTAGTTCGCTCGGGTCTGACGCTAGTTGTTGCTAGCTAATGACCAAACAGGAAAACCCAAATTCAGGTCGATCCTAAGTGGGAACGGCCAGGATACTTCCGTGGCAGACGCGGGAAGACCTAGATTGCAAGTCCCGTAACATTCCATGGGAGTGCCGAGCGGAGCTTTCTAGACATCCCTCCGGATGGACTGCTAAGACGTGTCCGGAATGATTCTAGTGGACACGTTACAATGGATGATGGATCTGCTTATGCACGGATTCGTAGCAAAGATGGCATGAGAGCAGTTCAATTTATGACTGTGTGTGTGAACCATGTTAGAAACAGGGATACTCTCAGAGATGCACCTTTGCCCACTGTGAGGGATTCGGGTTTTCATTAGGTACCACCGTTTCGTGAGACGACGGTGGTACAGAGCAGAGGAGATTGGAGTTCTCGCCTCCTGGCAGCAGTGTTTTCTCCTCCGGTTTTGTTGGGATTTCAGCAAACAGTTCGATGAGCTATCAGAAGATTTTTAGGTTGCCTAGAGCTGCCAGGCAGTACATATCCAGGAAGGAGAAAATTTTGAAAAATGCAGAAATTTTAGAGGATGATGAGCACATAGATGGGATGTATGACAGTATGATTTGTGCAGATACGATGATAGAGATGGAGAATATGCTGAAAACTTATATGCAGAGTTGTCACAGTAATGTATTAGTGCAATCCCTGGATATGTTTCATGAAATTGCAGATTTTGTGTCACAGATTGAGTCAGAGGCTGAGATGCTTCAGCAAAAAATGTTGAGTGCTGAAGAAATTCAGCAAATAGAGTTTTCGGCTGATTATGATCAGCTTACAGAGACACAGAGGGCTGAAAATTTTCAGCCAACAAAGTTTACTGCTGAAATATTTCAGCATCCTGAGTTTAGGGCTGTTCCTATGCAGTCCATAGAGCAGAGGGCTGAGGATATTCAGCCATTGGAGTGCAGAATCGCTGATTTACAACAAGATTTGAGTAATGCAAAGGATCATAATGAAGCTAGGGTTGACACAAAATACAAGACTGTGGATAAAAAGGTGAAGCTGGTAGCTATACCGCTTCCACTTGACAGTGATCAGCAAATAGAGAGGGCTGCCAAACAGCCAATTTTGAGGAATCCAGAGCATATAGGCCATAAATTTTTAGCAGAGACTCTTGCTGAATTGAAAATTGGAAATAGTGATTCTTGCTACCCACAGAGAGGCAATGCTTTCAGGAGATGCTTGAGCGACATGAAAGAGGGTTTGCTTTTTTCCCGCATGAGATTGGATGTGTGAATTCGGATATTGTTGCTCCTATGGTGATCTTTACTATTTCTCATATTCCATGGAACCTCCGACCTATTCCAGTGCCTAAAGCACACCTGCCAAAGGTGATTGATTTGTTGAATGAGAAAATCAGGATGGGAATCCTAGAGTCTTCATCTGCACCATACTCAAATAGGTGGTTTAGAGTTCCAAAGAAGAATGGTACTCTCCGATTTATACAGGACATGCAGCCAGTAAACAGAGTTACTATCAGGAATGTTGGTATAGGTCCAGTTGTGGATGAGTTTGCAGAAGCATTTGCTGGACGTGCCATCTATTCTTTAGGTGATTTGTATTCGGGATATGATCATTTTCAGCTGGCTTTGGAAAGCAGGGACATAACCACCATGAGAACTCCTATTGGGCTTGTCAGGATGTGTACCTTGCCTCAAGGTGCCACTAATTCTGTTGCGCATATGATGAATGCCATGCATAAGGTTCTTCGTGATTATATACCTCAGCTTACTATGCCTTTCTTGGATGATGTGCCCATTAAGGGGTGTGCAAAAGAAGAGAAGAATGAGAGTCTAAATGAGCAAGGATGTAGATACTTTGTGGCTGATCATATTTCATCTTGCGAGAAGATTTTGGCCAGGTTAGAAGAAGTGAACTTGACACTATTAGGGCAAAAATATGTTTTTGGAGTGAATGAAGTTGTCATTGTTGGACATATGTGTGGGTATTATGGCATGAAACCCTCATCTGATAAGATGGATGCTATAGGCAAGATTGCGGAGTATTATTCTACCACTTCAGAGGTACAGAGATTCATTGGAGCTTGTGTGTTTTATATGATTTGGATACCCCATTTTGCACACATAGCAGATTGTTTATATCAGCTGCTTCGAAAGGGGCAGAAATTCTATTGGGATGAGAGCCACACTGGAGCCATGCGAAAATTGAAGAAGTTATTGCATATTGCTCCTACTCTCAGGAAAGCGGATTATAATTGCGGAAGGCCTATTGTATTGACAGTTGATACTAGTCCAATTGGCATAGGTTGGGCTGTGGGTCAAGATGATGCAGATGGAAACAGGTATGCTATTCGGTTTGGGGCGAAAGTCCTAAATGAGACAGAGGAGATATCCGCAAATCAAAAGGGAGTTACTGGGGATTGTTACGGCTCTCAAATGTGACAAGGAGTACTTTATTGGAGCTCTAGTTGTGGTAGAGACAGATTGCTTGCCATTGATTGGTATGATTACGAGTTGCTCTACTCCGGATATAGCTATGCTGAGATGGATTGCATACATCAAGTCATTAAATCCGGAATTTAAACACATAGCAGGGAAGGATAATCCAGTGGCAGATATGTTTTCTAGAGCCAGATATGATGATGAGGAGACTCTACTTGCAGAAGAGGATGATGCAGAAAATTCAGCCGCTATGGTTGATCATGTTTGCCATGTCTATGATATTGTAGCTTTCATAGAAGAACTTTATATTGGAGATTGGTTGTAGATTGGCAAGTACCTTAGTACACCAAGCAAAAGAGATGAATGGATAGATGAAGAGTTCAAGAAGATCAGAAGGAAAGCCTATGGTTATTTTCTCAAGGACGGATTTCTTTGGAAGCATCCAAAGAAAAGAGGTGGATTACCTTTGCGGGTTGTTTGCGATAGAGAGACAGAGTTACAGGTGATGATGGAGTTTCATGAGAGTCCTTGGGCTGGTCATAGAGGAGTGTGGGCTACTTATGAGAAAATCAAGGAGAAATATTGGTGGAAAGGCATGTATAGAGATGTTTCTCACTTTGTTGAGACTTGCAGGGGGGACTGTCAGATGTATTCGGCAGTGCGTCATCAAGATGATCTTCATCCAACCTATCCGCTATGCATTCATTATAAGTGGGTAGTTGACTTGGTTACTATGCCTATGGATCTATGGCAGATGAGGTATATTGTTTTGGCTAGAGAGGATCTTACCAATCATGTTGAGGGCAGATCTTTGAGAACGAAGACCACTAGTGCAGTGTGTAAGTTCTTATTGGAAGAAATTTTCTGCAGGTATGGTTGTGTGGGTAAGATCACTGCGGATCGCGGTGAATTGGATGTAGATGAAGCTAGGGAGTTTTTCTCTCAACTAGGAATCAAGTTGGCTCTAACCACAGCATACAATCCAGAGGGAAATGGGAAGAGTGAAAGAGGGCATCCGCCGATAGTGAAAGCATTAGCCAAATCATGCAGAGGATGGATTGGAGAATGGCCGAGACTTTTACCATTTGCTTTGTGGGCTGATCGTACGACTCACAATGTTACCACAGGATATATGCCCGCAGAGTTGATGTATGGTCAAAAACCGGTTATGCCGACTAAGATTTGTGCTTTGACTTGGTTAGTTTTACCTTGGCACAAGGATTTGACAAGAGAGGAGCTCTTAGCTCTTCGGATTCGGCAGTTAGAGAGAAGGCCAGAGGATATTCAGCTAGCTATTGACAGGTTGAAGGTTACTAGGCTAAGAAATAAGGAGAGGTTTGATAGCAGGCATCGCTTGCGGCCTAGAGCAGTAGAAGAGGGAGATTGGGTATTAGTCTTTGATAGCAGCCTTGAAAATCAGCATACTGCACTTGGGAAGATGGTGAAAAGATGGTTTGGGCCGTACATAGTGCAACATATGAGTTGACAGAATTGGATGGGACAGTGGTTAGAGTACCTATTGCTGGAAAAAGAATGAAGATTTTCAAGAAAAGAGATGATGAAGATTTTGCATTGGAAGAATTTGCAAGAGAAGAGCAATGAGAAGAAATTCCAATGGAAGAGACAGATGATATGACAGATAATCTTGTTGATATACCGGAAATGCATAATGAAGAAATTGTTCTGTTTGTGGATCTTGATGATAACGATCATGGGTAGTTGGCCCATCCAGAGGATGCGCAGGATTAGAGGGGGTGGATGTCGTATTGATGCGCATCCGAGATGTGGAATCCACCAAAAAGGTTATGCTGGACATGGACCATTTGTCAAGGCACTTGCTTCTTATCATCACATGTAATTAGAGGGTGTCTGTCCAGATGTTGTCAGCCATTGGACATGGGTTTCAACTATATTACAGTCAGCGAATGAGACTTTTACATATGGAGTAAGTGGATCTTTTTGGTATGCCACTAGCTCAGCTGTACAAATACTTCTCTTTGGTATCATTGCAATGGAAATTAAGCGAAGGGCACCAAAGGCTCACACTGTTTTGGAACTTGTTCGACGTCGCTGAGGTCATGTTGTTAGCTTTGTAATCTTTCAAAAATCTCGATTCAGGTCTATCCATCAGATGTCTATCCATTGGGAAGCATTGGCATTGTCTGGAGAAACCTCAAAACATATGCCCATTCTGTACCAGTTTCAGGAAATAAAGATGGCAATTATTTGCCAATATTGAGCAAAGGGGGTCTAGAATTTGCAGTCCTGAATTTTATTGCATCATTTGGGAATGTATGGACAAATCAAGCATATTGGCAGGGGGAGTGATTTTGATATTGTCTATTGTATTCATGGCAGTAACTTCTGCAGGATCTAGAGAATTTATTGCAATGAGTTCTCTTTTTACATACGATGTTTATAAAGCACATATTAGGCCTAAAGTTGAAGGTAAAGAATGGCTTTATGTTTCTCAAACTGCAGTTCTCATAATTGGGACCGCCATGGGAGGATTTTCATGCCTCATTTATACGGTTAAAATCGACGTGAACTTCCTCTTTCTGGTTATGGGATTGATGGTTTCATCAACAGTTCCTCCGCTCTCATTTATGCTAATATGGCTTGCTGTTTCTAAAGGAGCTGCAATAAGTGGTGTCATTGGGTATAGCTCGTGAATATGTATCAAGAAATAATACTGCAATATTAGCATGGAAAAAGGAAGCTTTTCTTGGGGGCCGCTTTATGAGTCTGAAGGCGAAAGAGGAGCCGCTTGAAATGGAAGAGGATGTCGTCGATCGGAAGGGGGGCTTCTATTCCCTGACAGGCTATCTGGCTGAAACTCCAGAGCTGATATATTGATAACACAAGCAGGTAGTCTAGTAGCATATGTCTCTTGGAAACTGAAGCCTTGTGAAAAGAATTCTGCTACCCACAACCTTGAATTATTCGTTGTTATCCACTCATTGAAGCTACGAAGACTACCTGCTGGGCTGAAGATTCACTTTAGTGACCAAGGCAATGCCTAAGCTGTCAAAGGATTAAAATTACCAGTATCCTCCCAGGACAGAGAGATTCCACAACCCCATGTTTCAGAGACTTCTGAGCACATTATTTATGCACTTGTGATAGTTTTTACAGGCCACTAGTTTCTATGCGACGAAAATCCTTCGACAAGAGGGTTGGTGTTCTCTTACATGATTCAGAGCATTTGTGGAGTTTTGGAGAGATGAATAGAGATCTTCAACTTCAATTAAAGCAAGCAAAAGAAGACTTGGTCTACAACTTTGGACCATGAGCTTGAAGCATGCCAACAGAAACTGAATTCTGTCAAAAAGAAACGGGCAATACTTGGGAAAAAAGAAAGGCAGTCACTGAGCAGGCGCAGAGAGGGGAGCTTGGACAATTCATGGCGATATTAAGCTCTGATTAACCTATAGATTAGAGATTTGCTAGAGATGTATGAATCAAGAGAAGAGCTTGAAGAATCCAGGGCGAAGAAATATACTTCTGCTGTCAATGCGCTCTGTGTGCTGAAATCTAATTAGAATTGTAATCCCACTCTTTCTGGCATGCTCGTTGGCAAGAATTGATTCTGAGTATCCAGACCTTTCCATTGATTGTTATCATGAATTTCAACAATTAACCAGAAAGGAAAAATTGCAGAACAGGGTACTTTAGCCTGCCTTTCCCTCCGGTGTTGAATATACTTCAAACAAATACAAGTGTTGCAAGCTCCCTTGGATAGCCTTTCCTTGCACAAATATCACTTATCTACCTGGATATGCTGAATGTATACAGGATGTACAATGAATTCATATTAAGTAACATAGCGGTAGAGAGTTTAGACCAGTCCCTGACTGGTTCTATACACTTATGGTATTGACAATTGCACTTTTCAATAAGCCAGCCTTCAGAAACCTTGTATACAAAGGTCTAATTCTTGCTGAGAATGGGAAGGTGTCCTTTTGCAACTTGTAAGCTCAAGCTTTCCTGAGTGTGGCCATGAATTCCAAAATCCTTGGCAAATTGTTGGTGAATACATCTCTGCTGCTGTGATTTTCAGATTCAGTTTCTCCTTGAACTTGGATTTCATATTAATGGGAAGAATTTATTTTTGAAACCTTGTACTTCTCAACTGTGCACGGCTTTGAATGGAAAAGATCTAACACAAGATGATCCATTGATCCATCTTTTATCACTCATATCTTCTACTTTAGAACTGATCTTCTATCTTGAAATTTATCAAGGACTTCTGAAGTCGCGACATTGCTTTCGAAACCCTTCGACAATGCTACTCAGACCGCCAATCTAATCCTTCCATTGGCTCCAAAAGGAGGATAAAATACCAACACATGTGGCTAGAATTCTACCAGATCACTCCTTCTTCATCTCCCACTTTGGAGTGGTGTTCATTGCTTGAAAACAACAATCGCACATCGCGTGATTTCACATATCTTTCTTGTTACATAAAATCCTTTCAAAATGGCTGAAAGCTAAATGCTTTCTTTTACATGTCATCCTAATCTAGAAGTCATCTATGGTTTTTTTACTTTTACAAGAATAATATCTAAAATATAAAAAATTAGCTAAACATGTTCAAAAATCTAATATTTTTGGACCATTTACACTATGAACACTAACATTAATGGCATTTGCTCTCTAGATCGATAAGAAGCTGCACTCTAGAGTTTCCACATGGTGTGTGTGTGTAGCAGCACGACATCCACCCCCTCCTAACCCGCACATCCTCCGACATATGCCAAAGTCTTACATGTTACAACTATATATATCATCTCTCACTTGACTTGGGTCTCACCTATATATACTAACTCTACATCAATATGAATCATTCTTTGGGAGCATGTCTTATGTATCTCTCTCATACTCTCTCTCTCTCTCTCAACATGGTATCAGAGCTATTGATGTGTAGCAACAACAACGAAGATAAGTTGTTTCATTGTTTATACTTGATTGAATTCTTGTCGTGCTCTCGAATCCTGTCAAAACCGCTTGTCAATCGGAGTTCTGGATCAAAAGTTATGACAGTTCAGGATTCAAGACAGCAATTCTGCTCGAATCTGCAATTCTTTATTTAAAACTGTATTTCTAATTACAGTTCGTTAATTCCCAATTACAGTTTATTAATCGCTCCTCTTCGTTAATGATGTTGATTACGACAAGCAAACATCTTGCTATTTTTAGCGATGTTTTATTATCGTTCGTGTTCTTTGCTCGACCGAAATAACACTTTTCTTATATGGGTCATCTCATCTTGCACGTTACGCCTTTCTATTTCGGGCTTTCTTTTTAGTCACTCAATACTTTTCGCCGTTCTTACGTGCATATCCCTATTTTGATTGTCATGCATCTCAACTACGCTCGTCTTGATCATGGTTTGTAGATTCTGCGATCTCATCTTATTTGTTTTCTCTCCACATACAGGTATGGCCAATTGCGTAATTGTTAACGGATATCCGTCTGGCCAATGTTCGGTTCCCTTCTTCCAAGGACAAGGATTTCCTGGGTGGAAAGCAAAGATGATGCTAATTCTTGAAGGTGACGAATTATTTGATATTGTTTTGGGCGACCTATCTTGCCCAGTTCAACCTATTGATGTGATGAATAACAATTCTGTGATTACTCATGGTCCATTATTTGAACAATGGAAAATTGATCATACTAATTGGATTTGTCGTGACAAAGCGGCTTGTCGTTATATATTGTCTGCACTTCCTGACTCACTTATGTTGGATGTCTTTCATCTCGAAACCTCTCATGCTATTTGGGAGTATCTTATCTCAACGTTTGAGAAGAAATTGGTCACCGAAATTTTATATCTCCAAACTTGTTTGAAGAATCTTCAATATAAGGTTGGTACTTCTATGCACTCTCATATCGAGGCTTTTAAAGACATTATCAATCAACTTGGTGCTGCCGGCGCTCTTGTTGCTAAAAATCAGATTGTTACTCAACTTCTTCATACCATCAAAGATCCTTTATATGACAATATCATCACTATTTTGTCTAACAAGGATAATATCCACTTTGATAAAGCATGTATATCTCTTATTGAATATTCTCAACGTCATGAGCATCATTTGGAAAAATCTAATGCTGTTTTGGTCACTCGCGAACAAAGGGATTTTGATGCTGCTTTTGTTGCTCGCAAGTGTCCTGCTTCACGTTTTTAGCAGGGTGGACGCTCTAATCCAGGTAGTAAATCTTCTCGTCTTGCTTATCCTAACAAACATTGTTCTTACTGTGATAAGAAAGGTCATGTGGCTTCTGATTGCTGGGCACGTCAATATGATGAGGAGCATGGAGTTACTACAAAGCAACCTCGCTCATCCAAATGCTTTCCTCCTTGTGATTATTATGCACATACAGATCATCCATCTCGTCGTTGTTATAAACGAAGATATGATGAAGAACGTTCTCGAGCTTATATTGTTCAACAAACTTCAACTGATGATGATCATACTCATCAGGAGCTCAATTTCGTCCATTATGATATCTCTCCAGAAAAGGTACTTCATGTTCATGATGGTTCTCTATTCATCGTTGATTCAGGTGCCACTGGAAACATGACATACCAATCACAGTGGCTTCACAATTATCATTCTCTTCTTGTCAAGAAGTTTGTTTACCTTGCGGATGATACGACTTGTCAAGTCAAAGGAGTGGGTGATTTATATCTGGGGACTGTTTCATCCACTAGAATATTAAGAGGAGTTCTTCATGTTCCAGATTTGCAAAGAAATCTTCTTTTTGTTGCTCGTCTAGTTGATCTTGGTTTGTTTGTTGGCTTTGATCATCATCAATGTCCTATAGAGAAATACGAGCATACTATAGCACTGGCTCCTCGACATGGTAATCTATTTGAGCTATCATTGAACGATACAGTTGCAAATGTTGTTACTGCCCCTGGAGATGCAGATTGCAAATTATGGCATCAACGATTTGCACACTCCGATTTTGCCAAAATTCTTGATCTTCATCGTCATGGTCTTGTGCAAGGTATGGATCTTAAATCTCATCCACGTATGGGAATATGTGAGTACTGTGCACTTTGAAAACACCATCGTTCGCCTTTCCACACTTCTACTTCATCACATTCCTATGCTCTCTTGGATTTAGTTCATACCGATATTTGCGGTCCTTTTCCTGCCTCAAAGTCTCAATATCGATATTTTATAACTTTCATTGATGATTTCTCACGGTACACACATGTCTATCTTCTTCGACATAAGTCTGAGGCTTTACCTATATTTAAACAATACAAGATAAGTGTGGAGCTTCAAACTGGATTCTCTATAAAGACGCTTCGCAGTGACAATGGCGGTGAATATGTATCCAATCTATTTGATGACTTCTGTAAGGATCAAGGTATTCATCATGAGTTTACAGTTCCTTATTCTCCTCAGCAAAATGGTGTTGCTGAGCACAAAAACCGCACGATTCTTAATGCTATATGTTGCATGCTTATACACTCTGGTTTGTCTCGAAAGTTTTGGACTGAAGCACTTCTAACAGCTATTTTTATTCAAAATCATCTTCCAACTACTGCACCTGCTGGTAAAATTCCTATAACAATTTGGAAAGGGAAGACACCATCAGTCTCTCACTTTCGCACATTTGGCTGCATTGCTTATATTCATGTGCCCAAGGACACTCGACATAAGTTGGATCCTCCACGTTTGAAGGTTATTTTTCTTGGTTATTCAGATCATTCCAAAGGTTACAAATTTTATTATCCTTCTTCTCAAAAGGTTATCATTAGTCGTGATGCTATATTTGATGAGAAGACTATGGGTGGCACATGGTCGTCAGATGTTTCAGATGATACACAGTCTTTGCTTAGTGCATTTCCTTACTTGCTTTGTGATTCTACTAATTCTGATGATCATAAACCTCCTTCACCTCCAAAGAAGATTGATGAAAATTTGGAGATCTATGTTGATCTTCCTATTGAGATAGAGCATGGATTCTATTCTATTGAATATGATGTCTTTGATGATGCTATGTCTGTCCAAGAGGATCCAATATCATATATGGAAGCTATCAATTCGTCTCAAAGGGATCAATGGCAAGAAGCTATGCAAGCTGAGTACGATTCTTTAATCTCCAAAGGTACATGGATTCTTACTGAACTCCCTCCAAATCATGTTCATATCAAATGTAAATGGATTTGTAAAACCAAGACCAAAGCTGATGGCTCGTTTGATAAGTTCAAAGCACGACTTGTTGCAAAAGGTTACTCACAGATTGCAGGAGTAGATTATCAAGAAACATTTTCTCCCATTGTGCGCTCCACAATTGTTCGTATGATTTTGGCTTTTGCAACACTATTTGATCTAGAAATTCACCAAATGGATGTTAAAACGGCTTTTCTCAATGGAGATCTTGAAGAAGAAATCTATATGGAGCAACCTGAAGGTTTTATGATTGCAGGAAAGGAGCATCTTGTATGCCAGCTTCATCGTGCATTATATGGATTGAAGCAAGCCTCTCGTGCTTGGTATATTAAGATTGATCAGTTCCTCACATCTAAAGGTTTTGTTGCATGTTTTGCTGATCCAAATCTTTACATCAAAAGGGAGGACAAATATTTTATTATTCTTGCTCTATATGTTGATGATACTATTCTTGTGTCAAATAATATTGCTTTCTTGGATGCTATGAAGAAGCTTTTATCGACTGCATTTGAAATGGTGGATCTTGGTGAGATACATTCTTGTTTGGGTATTCAAGTTCAACAACACCGACAACAAGGCATTCTTCTTCTTCGCCAGACAAAGTTTATTAATGATATTGTTCAGAAGTTTGGGTTGACAAATGCGCACTCTGCCAACACTCCCATTCTTTCAAGCTCTACCAAGGGTACATCTACAACACACAATGAAGAATCAGCCATTCATCAAACTTTTGCTAATCTTGTTGGTTGTCTTCAATTTATTGGTTTAAACACAAGACCAGATATTTTATTTGCAGCTAACTTTTTGGGACAGTATCTTTCTTCCCCTTCCACTATTCATTGGAGTGCTGCAAAACGTATTCTTAAGTACCTCAAGGGTACTAAGCAATTTGGTCTTATTTATCGTCGTCGAGAGGGTTCTTCTTTATCTTCTTCAACTTCTCTTGACCTTATTGGATATACAGATGCTGATTGGGCAAGTTCACACTTATCCATGCGATCTACAAGTGGGAATTGTTTCTCTGTAAATGGATGTTTGGTTTCTTGGTCCAGCAAGAAACAACGATGTGTTGCGGTTTCTACAACTGATTCTGAATATGTTGCTGCATCATTAGCAGCTCGCGAGCTAGTTTGGCTTCGACAACTACTTGCAAATTTGGGACATCCTTCATCATCTAGTACACCTCTTCGATGGGATAACCAAAGTGCTATTAGTACTTCTCAACTGTGCACGGCTTTGAATAGAGAAGATCTAACACAAGATGATCCATTGATCCATCTTTTATCACCGATATCTCTTATTTTAGAACTGATCTTCTATCTTGAAATTTATCAAGGACTTCTGAGGTCGCGACATTGCTTTCGAAACCCTTCGACATCTTTGGTGAAGCTGACATGAAAGCGTCGTAGAAATTTCAGGATGAGAGATACTTCAGCCTCTATTTCAGCCTCTTCTACAATTCGAGTTGCATCCTCTACTTCAGCTTCATCAATGACTGCTGCGTCAAGTACTTCAACAGATGATCTAAAGAAGATTTTGCAGAATATGTCCATGTATATGCAGCTTCAAAATCAGCAGACTCAATTGTATATGCAGCAAGAGTAATTACATCAACAACAGTTGTCTCAGCAAAGGCAACTATATTCGGAGCAGGAGAATGCAAACAACGCGACTAAGGCTATTGAAGCAGTTGAGAATGAGAAGAAGCTATTTGATGGCCGTAATGTTTTAGCATATTTGAAGACATATGAGATCAAGATGGGGTTTTTTGGAGTTCCAACAGGACTTATGAGTAAGTACTTCCTTCGTCTTGTCACACCCTCCTTGAGGGCAAAAGTGACTGATCTTTTTATTCAAAATACACATTGGCAAGATTTTAAGAAGGCCCTGAAAGAAGAGTATTTCCTTGAGGACTTTCGGATGGCTACACGGCGGTCATTCCGAGAGTGGGTCTACATGCCAAAGGTCTAGTTGCTTCAGAGTTGATTCGAGAATTTGAAGAGAGGTATAGTCAGCTTGATGCTATTGAACAAAGAGCATTGGATGTTGAAAAAGTTGAGCTTTTCTTGCAAGTTGCAGATCCTGCTCTTCAGGAAGAATTGGGAGAGCTTCTTGAGGATCGCACGAAGCCTATGGGTCTTAAAACGGATTAGCAGGATGCCCAGGATGCAGTCTCGACTTTGGCCAAGAGGAGAATATGGAAGACCCGCCTACAGAATGGTTCTATGACACCGACACCGTCTTCTGCTCCTATGCCTGCTTCTATCCTTGTTATTTCTTCTCCTCCTCAGCTAGTTTCTTGGCCTATGCCAGTGCCTACTGTTTCAACTCCACCTATTCCTCCTGTTCCACGACCGATGCCAGCACCTTCTGCTCCAAAACCATCTACTCTGTCAGTGCCTACCTCTCTTGATGACATAATCAAAGGCATAACGGATTTGACACTGGAGTCAGTTAAAGCGGAGTTGGTGGGAAAATTGAAAGAGCAGTTTGCTTCGACTGCGCCTACTATTTCTTCTAGTGCTCCTACTGCACCTAGGAGTGCTCCTCATGCACCTAGGAGAGATTGGAGATGTATTTGGTGCGATAGTACGGACCATCAACATTGCAGGGATTGTGAATCTTTTCAGGATGCAAGGAGAAAGAATTTGGTATTTTGGGGACAAGATGGTAAGATTTGGTTGACTGAAACAGGAGCTCCGCTTGCTACCAACTTTGGGAAAGGCGGAATGAAGAAGTTAGTGGATGACATGGCTGCGCGTACTTCTTATGTGACAGCTAGAGGAGATGCTTCTGCATATGGAGTCCAGATTGAGAAGGGATCTAAGAATTAGTCAGCACTATGGACTTATGCTATGGAGACTGCAAACAAGGGAAAAATTCAGCAAATTGTTTTAATTAGTGTAGGCTCTAGCATCAGATCAGAGACAGATTGGGATTCGCATGTTGACAGGTACTCTATTTATGCCTACTTGGCTAAGTCTCAGGGAGCAGATGTACTTGTTGAGGAGAAGCGTAAGAGGGATGAAGAAAATCCAAGTGCAGATAAAAAGACTAGAGGGGGTGAGTTTGTTACTCCACCTACTGCAGGACCGTCTTTGAGACTAGGGCCAGAACGACAGATGGAAGATGCTCAAAAGAGAGAAAAGAGGCAAGAGCCTAGAGAGAGAAAGCAGCCAGGATTTAGATTGATGTCTGATATTGAGACATCTACAGACATGAAGAAAATCTTTAATGACAAGATACTTGGCAGTGAGGTGACTTTCATTATTTCTGAGGTTTTGGGCATCTCAAAAAGAGAGTTTCAAGATCAGTTTCAGGAGGTCCTGTAGAGGAAAAGACATGCATTGCCTACTACTGATACACAGGGAGTTTTGATTGGGGAGTTGGATGAGGATGAGGATGAGGTTATGGTTGAGAATGCTTCTATTTTTCCGCAGGTAGAGAAGAGGGTTCAGCCTATGCATTATGCTGAAACTGATGAGCCTGTCTTGATACCGCGCAGTCACTTTTGGCGGAGTCATTGGGCTAGGGCAACTACAGAGACGATGGTAAAAATTGGAGAGAAATGGGTGCCTTATGTTGCATTGGTGGATCATGGTTCAGAGATTAATCTCATAGTTACTACAGAGACGATGGTAAAAATTGGAGAGAAACGGGTGCCTTATGTTGCATTGGTGGATCATGGTTCAGAGATTAATCTCATAGTTTGTGGAGTTTATGAAAGTAATAGATGGCCTATGGATGTAGAGCATGGGTGGCGTATGAGAGCCGCCAACAATACTGCAGGTGATTTGTATGCTGCCTGTCCCAGTGTAAGGATTTCTATTGGTAATGTAGAGGAGGATTTCCATTTCTTTGTGCAAGATTCACGCTCTTATCCCATAATTCTTGGATAGCCATTCATCACAGAGATGCGCATGGAAACAAAGGTAATGGATGTAATATTTCCACACACTGCATACCGTAAATATTGACTTCACGCACGTCGTGTAAATCTTGTGCAAGGTTATCCCCTACATCGTATTATTGGTAGCTTAATCCATACCATGCACGCTCAAAAATGAGGCCTCCACAGTGTAAATTAGAGGCTGGGGTTGAAGACCGCAAAAGCCGCGAGGGAACACCCTTTTTTGAAGGGGCAATTGGATAAATTTTTAGGCAAATTTTTTTATCCCTTCCCCCAGCCGATGCATGGCTGGAGGAGAGGGAGTGTGGGGAGGAATGGCCAAGGAAGAGTGAATCGGGAATGCATGAGGAGGGAATGGCATGAGTCCTCCACGTGGTGGAGCTTCCCTTTCCCCCCCTTGCCTATATGAACTCCCGTTAGGGAGAGAAGAAAAAGGAGGAGAGGACGGGCTGTGCTAGAGGTCGCAGTGCTCGAGGGAGGTCCCCGTGCTAGAGGGAGGTCGCGGTGCTGGAGGGAGGTCGCCGTGCTAGAGGGAGGTCGCCGTGCTGGAGGGAAAGCCGACGCGCTGCCGCCACAGTCCGCCAGCCGCCATAGTTCGCCGCCACGGCCGCCAGACCGCCACAATCCGCCGCCCCGCCTGGATCACGACCCCCCCTCGACGTTGCTGCTGACGACTAGAAGCTTCTTAAAAAGCTTCTAAGGGGGCTTCTTAAGCCCCCTTCCCACTAGATCCCCATAAAGTCCATGCATACCCCTTTCCCCCGGGACTTTGAGAGAAGAGGAATAAGCTATAAAGCCCTCCCGCAAGATCCTTCGTAAGAGGCTTCCCGCAATTAGACTTCAAAGGCCACAAGCCATCCGTGAACCCATTCCTAGCCACTCGGGTTTTCCTAAAGAATTCATCTGCAAGCACCATTTATCCTAAGTCCCGCAAAGGAATCTCCTGCGTACGAGGGAAAAAGGCAAAAGGTCTGGAGGCTGCATACCAAGGCAAGTCAATTCATAGACCGCAAAGGCAACCCAGAAGCCGAAACCACGCCTACGATGGCCCCTAAAAAGTCACAAGGTGCGCCTGCGGGAGGTTCATCTCCAAGCATTCAAGTGGATATCTCCCCGAGCCCACAAGTCTAGGTTTTTTCGAGTTTATTCTCACACAAAGAAATGTTTAGGCGCGCTTAATTCCATAAGGGAGAATGCATTTTACGCTTATTTTTAATGCATGTGGCAGCGTTAAAAATACATTTGATAAATTATCTCTTTAAACATTAGACAAGGTTGATGCATGTCATGAAATTGAAACAGTTGCATTTCCAGAGTTGTCCACCTTAGAAGACTAGCTGCATGTTGCTATTTTGGAACATTACCAAAGTAATGAGTCTAAACATATAGGGCAAAGAAATAAAATTGATAAGTGCATTTGGTTACTAGACATGGTAGGAATAAGCGAGTGCCGCATTTTGGGCAACATCTTCCTTGTAATGATTCATGAGGAAAAGTTAACACCCATAAGATATTATCCGAAAAGAAATAGAAGAGTACGAAAATGATCTTATGGACTTGCAAGTAGCATGTAACATGGAATAAGTTAACACTAGCTTTAGTTTGGTATGAACTTCATTAACTACATTGTAGCTAGGGGAAAGTTGCGTGTTGCATAGTCATCATGCAGAAATTTCATTCATCAGGAGCCGTATTTAGGAAAGGTCGCATGGTTTATCAAAGCATGAGATTCTAAAGTGTAGACAACAAGGTTGTAGGCATGGTTATTTTATGTAAGTCCTAGTAGGTCCTAGGAAAGTTAGTACCCAGATTATCATGCATTTTTAGTATACCAAGGAAAGATAGAGTTATTGTGAACCATGTGATGCGTAGAAGCAATGAATCACATGTTTACATGTATTGCAGTAGTTGCAACTATTTTTCCTCCTTTAGATCTACTTTATTATCTCCAGGAAGGATTCATCCTTGTCGCGAGACAAGCATAGTGAATTACCCAAATCACCTAGCCACAAAGGATTCAAATGGGTATGGTTCAGTCAATACGATAGATACCCCAAACACTAACTAGGGATTAGCACGTTAAGGATTCGGCCAAGTTTTCCCATTGTCGCTAAGTCGGAACCTTCAAACCCAATAGTCCAAACCATATTTCCAAAAATGTTAAGCTAATTGGATGCTCATGTAAACAATATGCTAGGGTTCCTACCTTAAGGACCAAGCGTCCAAAATGATGAAACTCGAATTGAGTTGGAACCCTAGGACTAAACGTTGTCGATTTAGTGAAATTAGGGATGGGTTGGGTAAAAAGACACCCTAAACCCTCCTTCTCGTCTGAAGTTAATTCCGTGACCTGAATACGCCATTCATTAGGCGAAATGATGGAGGCGACACTTGTGTAGTGAATTGCAATGTCACTTAGCCTTGCGGGTTGATCGTAAGAAGTTTTGCCATTCCGTGGATTAGGGTTGGCAGGTTCTTGCGCAAATTTAACTTACAAGAGGATGAGTAAACATCCTGTTACATCACCTTTCTTGGGGAATAATTGCCAAGAGAAAAGGAGAGTTAGGTATTTGCCCGGAAGCAAATGACCGATCAATAAATTGAAGCGACATGGTCGCCAGGACTTACTATTAATAAAACCTAAGGTATTGGTTAAGTTGGGTTAACAGGGTATGGCCCTAACCCAAGGACAAAAGGGTGAACAAACAAACCCTTGGGGATCTTGCCAAGTCGCAATTGATCCCAGATCGAATGCTGGATGCATTCGGAGAGAAAGATTCACTCCTTAATAGTTAGCCAAATAAACGACCACTGAAATTGATTGTGCTTGTAATAGTTTAGAAAGCACTGTTTGCATTGTTTGCTCAAGGAACTAAAGGATGAAAAGATATCTAAATGCTTCAGGTTGAAGGCCTGAAGGGAGAGGCAGCTTCAGTTACCCCCGACTGCCTGCCTGACCCTAACCAAGGGGGTTGTTATCCGCGCCGGGAACGTGGACCGAACCCGCTGTGAGAGGTCTCTCCGTTGAGTTCTACTTGGAGCAGGAGGACACTTGGGTGCCAGAGGGGGCTCTGGCCGTAAATCCCTCGCCTTCCGGGCCCTGCACAAGAGGCTAACGTGACTCGGGATTGGATCTCGAGGCCCGCATACTAGTCTACGGGCAGAAGCTTGGAATAGTGATCCCTGGTGGATTACTGGATAGCCTTCGGGCGGATTATGATTAAGCCTACGGGCGGAACTCCTTGTATTTCAAAGATAAAAGGGATAAAATGATAACAAAGAAGTTGTTTGACATTGTTTTCTTTATGTCCTGTGATAAGATTACGTGAAGGAACCAGTGCTTAACAGGGTTAATCAAAGAAGCTGTTTGATATGTGTCAAATTAATGTGGTAGGTAATTACATAACTAAAACAAACCGAGGAAAGTGCGGAGGACGGACCATGGGTCTGTCCTATGGATGGGTGGTCCCGGTTAGCCGGGAACTTTTCTCAAAGTCTTCAATGAACAGAGGATGATCGTCATCACCGAAACAAGTAACGAGAACGATGACTTAGAATTAACTATTACCCGATTCACGTTGTTTTAGGGGAACAGAATGGGACTATGCCTTATGGCAGAGAGGTCGAGCCTTGCATCCCTCTCGTTTCCCATTCTCCTTGAACCAAGTGCAGCGTGAATCCGCTTCGGACCTCGCGTTTCTGCGTAAAGTAGTTCGCTCGGGTCTGACGCTAGTTGTTGCTAGCTAATGACCAAATAGGAAAACCCAAATTTAGGTCGATCCGAAGTGGGAACGGTCAGGATACTTCCGCTACGTGGCAGATGCGGAAAGACCTAGATCGCAAGTCCCGTAACATTCCATGGGAGTGCCGGGCGTAGCTTTCTAGACATCCTTCCCGATGGACTGCTAAGACGTGCCCGGAATGATTCTAGTGGACACATTACAGTTGGTATCAGAGCAAACCAACAAAGGATTTGTTTTTAGAAAATTTTACGAAGTAAAGAAAATGCTACTGTCCCAAACATTTCCTTACTTCAATGCTGTCTTGCAGAATTACGAAGCATGGAACAAGTTCTTAGTGTTCCGAGTCATGTTTATGACCGCGATGCATTCCACGGATTATCGACAAAGGGTTGAGATAATGAACATCCTAGATCGCATTTACAATCCATCGCCTGTATACGTGGAACGGAGATGGATGGGTGTTTCAGGGATCTATTACATAACTGTCTATCGACCTGCGTACCTTCAAATTAACTTGAAGAGAATCAAGTGGATGGAGGATTTGAAGATCGTAAAGCTGTTCGTCTTTGTTGAGGCTCATGCAAACGCGACCTTGCAGGTTGGAGGTCGAAGGGTTAACCAGAATAAGTATGTGTGCGGGGAAGTGATTCAAAGAATCCCTGCCGACCGAATCAAGGTTTTGGGACGTCATGAGAAGAATGCATATCAAAGGAAAAGATACCCTAATCTTCCAATGAACTATCGATTCCTGAAAATCGATGACCCCAATCCGTACTACTACTCAGTTCCTGTAGCTGAATGCAACAATATCTTATTCTCTTCGAATTAATGTATCAACTTGTTCCATCGCCCCAAGAAATAATTATACCTCGAAAGGGCTATGCTGATATGCATGGAATAAAACTTTTTTTAAAAATCAACGATTGTCTTGACTATGAACATTGATAAAGAAGTAAAGTGATTTGGTCACTTGGCTAAAGGAATATGCGGACGTAGTTTCTGAAGAGTTAACAAAACTCCCACTTCAAAGAGAAGTAGATCATGAGATCAAGCCAGTAATAGGAGCTGCGCCAATTGCGAAGAGACCATATAGAATGTCTATATCGGAAGCAATTGAGTTGAAGGAACAACTCAAGCAACTACTAGATTAGGGCTACATCCGTCCTAACAGTCACCATGGGAAGCACCAGTACTGTTCCAGAAAAAGAAAGATGGAACACTTCAACTATATATTGATCACAGTGGGTTGAATCAATCAACAGTCAAGAACAAATATCATATTCTTAGAATAGATGAGCTTCTTGATAGTCTTCAGGATGCCAAAATCTTCTCCAAGATTATCTTAGGTCTGGTTACTATCAGATAAGAATCAAGGAAGAAGATATCCCAAAGACGACCTTCAATACTAGATATGGACACTTGAGTTCTAGTTATGTCATTAGGGCTTACGAATGTGCCTGCCACATTCAATAGGTTAATGAAGGATATCTTTAGACCATATCTTGATAAACTTTGTGCTCGTCTTCTTTGATGACACTCTAGACTATTCCAAACAGGAAGGAGATCATGAACCCCAACTTCGGATTTTCCTTGAGACAAGGAGGTCATACAAGCTGTATGCTAAGATGACGAAGTGTGCATTCCCCAAACATCAAATTGGTTATCCGGGATTCATCATATCGGTAGAAGGAATCTCAGTGGAGCCAGCCTAAGTTAGAAATGTTCTAGGATGGCCAAATACCAACAACTGTCAAAGAAATACTCAGCTTTCTTGGATTGACAAGACGGTATGGGGTCTTCATCAAAAACTATGCTTTGATTGCAGCACCTTTGACAGAATTATTGAAGAAGCAAACATCCATTGTATGGTCAACTGCCGAACAAACTATCTTCGATAGGTTGAAGCAAAGTTTGGTATCAGCACCGATCCTAAAACTTCTAGACCACAGTAAGGAGTAGAGGAAGTAACTGATACTAGCATGCTTATATAGAAAAGTCATCCTATAGCCAAATCTTCAAGAAACTGAAGATCCATGAAAAGAATTATGCTACCCATGATCTTGAACTTTTAGTTGTCAAGCTTTGGAGACACTACTTGCTGGGTAACAAGTTTACACTAGTGACTGATCATAAAAAAGTCTCAAGTGGAACTTTACCTAGAACAAGCTCAACATGAGGCAATGTCAATTGATTGAAGTGCTGGAGGAGTGTGACCTTAAGATCAAGTACCGAACTGGAAAGGAGTATGTAGTTGATGCACTCAGTCACAAGGCATTCCTTAATTCTCTAAAAATCCATCAATAGCTAGATCTCTAGCCACAAAGGTATAAATGCCGAACAACCCCATACTTGAGCTAGCTAGAGAGGAAGGATGCCATGATCTAGCCTATCAAAGGATGCTAAGGGAAATCTCTATCGAGGACCAGGAACAAAAGCTAGAGGCTAAGTATCATGAATTCTCTATCAATAGTGGACTTGTCTACTATGGGACGAGAGTATGTATACCGGCAAGCCAGTTACTTAAACAGAAGAGATTGTGCGAAGCTCATGATTTCACTTTCTCGGGACATCAAAGCTGCGAAGGATAGACAGAAGGCATACACGGATTTGAAGTGTCAAAGTAGAATATTTGAGGAAGGAGACATGGTCTTCATTCACGTATGCCCAAAGAAGAGTTCTCTATCCTTAGGAGATTGCAGGAAGCTAAGTCGAAGGTATTGTGGACCATACAAGATCCTCGAGTACTTAAGACCTAATGCTTATAGACTGCAACTCCCTGAAAACCTAAAGGTTCATAATGTATTCCATATCAGTCTATTGAGGAACAAGTATGTACCTAATCCTAGCCATGTACTTGATGACCAACATATTGCAATGCCTAGTCAAGGAGTCCTTGAACTAAGGCCGGACAAGATTTTAGATGTTAGGGAGAGACAGTTAAGATCTAGAACCTTGCCTCGTCCAATGGAAAGATTATCCCAAGGAGGATGCCACTTGTATGGATGAAAGCACTCTCAACCAACAATATCCCCAGTTTATCTCGAGATGAGGACATCTCGATTCTTCCAAGGGGGACAGAATGTAATATTTCCGCACACTGCGTACCGTAAATATTGACTTCCCGCACGTCGTGTAAATCCTGTGCAAGGTTATCCCCTACATCGTATTATTGGTAGCTTAATCCATACCATGCACGCTCAAAAATGAGGCCTCCACAGTGTAAATTAGAGGCTGGGGTTGAAGACCGCAAAAGCCGCGAGGGAACACCCTTTTTTGAAGGGGAAATTGGATAAATTTTTAGGCAAATTTTTTTATCCCTTCCCCCAGCCGATGCATGGCTGGAGGAGAGGGAGTGTGGGGAGGAATGGCCAAGGAAGAGTGAATCGGGAATGCATGAGGAGGGAATGGCATGAGTCCTCCACGTGGTGGAGCTTCCCTTTCCCCCCCTTGCCTATATGAACTCCCGTTAGGGAGAGAAGAAAAAGGAGGAGAGGACGGGCTGTGCTAGAGGTCGCGGTGCTGGAGGGAGGTCGCCGTGCTAGAGGGAGGTCGCGGTGCTGGAGGGAGGTCGCCGTGCTAGAGGGAGGTCGTCGTGCTGGAGGGAAAGCCGCCGCGCTGCCGCCACAGTTTGCCAGCCGCCATAGTTCGCCGCCACGGCCGCCAGACAGCCACAATCCGCCGCCCCGCCTGGATCACGACCCCCCCTCGACGTTGCTGCTGACGACTAGAAGCTTCTTAAAAAGCTTCTAAGGGGGCTTCTTAAGCCCCCTTCCCACTAGATCCCCATAAAGTCCATGCATACCCCTTTCCCCCGGGACTTTGAGAGAAGAGGAATAAGCTATAAAGCCCTCCCGCAAGATCCTTCGTAAGAGGCTTCCCGCAATTAGACTTCAAAGGCCACAAGCCATCCGTGAACCCATTCCTAGCCACTCGGGTTTTCCTAAAGAATTCATCCGCAAGCACCATTTATCCTAAGTCTCGCAAAGGAATCTCCTGCGTACGAGGGAAAAAGGCAAAGGTCTGGAGGCTGCATACCAAGGCAAGTCAATTCATAGACCGCAAAGGCAACCCAGAAGCCGAAACCACGCCTACGATGGCCCCTAAAAAGTCACAAGGTGCGCCTGCGGGAGGTTCATCTCCAAGCATTCAAGTGGATATCTCCCCGAGCCCACAAGTCCAGGTTTTTTCGAGTTTATTTTCACACAAAGAAATGTTTAGGCACGCTTAATTCCATAAGGGAGAATGCATTTTACGCCTATTTTTAATGCATGTGGCAGCGTTAAAAATACATTTGATAAATTATCTCTTTAAACATTAGACAAGGTTGATGCATGTCATGAAATTGAAACAGTTGCATTTCCAGAGTTGTCCGCCTTAGAAGACTAGCTGCATGTTGCTATTTTGGAACATTACCAAAGTAATGAGTCTAAACATATAGGGCAAAGAAATGAAATTGATAAGTGCATTTGGTTACTAGACATGGTAGGAATAAGCGAGTGCCGCATTTTGGGCGACATCTTCCTTGTAATGATTCATGAGGAAAAGTTAACACCCATAAGATATTATCCGAAAAGAAATAGAAGAGTACGAAAATGATCTTATGGACTTGCAAGTAGCATGTAACATGGAATAAGCTAACACTAGCTTTAGTTTGGTATGAACTTCATTAACTACATTGTAGCTAGGGGAAAGTTGCGTGTTGCATAGTCATCATGCAGAAATTTCATTCATCAGGAGCCGTATTTAGGAAAGGTCGCATGGTTTATCAAAGCATGAGATTCTAAAGTGTAGACAACAAGGTTGTAGGCATGGTTATTTGATGTAAGTCCTAGTAGGTCCTAGGAAAGTTAGTACCCAGATTATCATGCATTTTTAGTATACCAAGGAAAGATAGAGTTATTGTGAACCATGTGATGCGTAGAAGCAATGAATCACATGTTTACATGTATTGCAGTAGTTGCAACTATTTTTCCTCCTTTAGATCTACTTTATTATCTCCAGGAAGGATTCATCCTTGTCGCGAGACAAGCATAGTGAATTACCCAAATCACCTAGCCACAAAGGATTCATATGGGTATGGTTCAGTCAATACGACAGATACCCCAAACACTAACTAGGGATTAGCACGTTAAGGATTCGGCCAAGTTTTCCCATTGTCGCTAAGTCGGAACCTTCAAACCCAATAGTCCAAACCATATTTCCAAAAATGTTAAGCTAATTGGATGCTCATGTAAACAATATGCTAGGGTTCCTACCTTAAGGACCAAGCGTCCAAAATGATGAAACTCGAATTGAGTTGGAACCCTAGGACTAAACATTGTCGATTTAGTGAAATTAGGGATGGGTTGGGTAAAAGGACACCCTAAACCCTCCTTCTCGTCTGAAGTTAATTCCGTGACCTGAATATGCCATTCATTAGGCAAAATGATGGAGGCGACACTTGTGTAGTGAATTGCAACGTCACTTAGCCTTGCGGGTTGATCGTAAGAAGTTTTGCCATTCCCTGGATTAGGGTTGGCAGGTTCTTGCGCAAATTTAACTTACAAGAGGATGAGTAAACATCCTGTTACATCACCTTTCTTGGGGAATAATTGCCAAGAGAAAAGGAGAGTTAGGTATTTGCCCAGAAGCAAATGACTGATCAATAAATTGAAGCGACATGGTCGCCAGGACTTACTATTAATAAAACCTAAGGTATTGGTTAAGTTGGGTTAACAGGGTATGGCCCTAACCCAAGGACAAAAGGGTGAACAAACAAACCCTTGGGGATCTTGCCAAGTCGCAATTGATCCCAGATCGAATGCTGGATGCATTCGGAGAGAAAGATTCACTCCTTAACAGTTGGCCAAATAAACGACCACTGAAATTGATTGTGCTTGTAATAGTTTAGAAAGCACTGTTTGCATTGTTTGCTCAAGGAACTAAAGGATGAAAAGATATCTAAATGCTTCAGGTTGAAGGCCTGAAGGGAGAGGCAGCTTCAGTTACCCCCGACTGCCTGCTTGACCCTAACCAAGGGGGTTGTTAACCGCGCCGGGAACGTGGACCGAACCCGCCGTGAGAGGTCTCTTCGTTGAGTTCTACTTGGAGCAGGAGGACGCTTGGGTGCCAGAGGGGGCTCTGGCCGTAAATCCCTCGCCTTCCGGGCCCTGCACAAGAGGCTAACGTGACTCGGGATTGGATCTCGAGGCCCGCATACTAGTCTACGGGCAGAAGCTTGGAATAGTGATCCCTGGTGGATTACTGGATAGCCTTCGGGCGGATTATGATTAAGCCTACGGGCGGAACTCCTTGTATTTCAAAGATAAAAGGGATAAAATGATAACAAAGAAGTTGTTTGACATTGTTTTCTTTATGTCCTATGATAAGATTACGTGAAGGAACCAGTGCTTAACAGGGTTAATCAAAGAAGCTGTTTGATATGTGTCAAATTAATGTGGTAGGTAATTACATAACTAAAACAAACCGAGGAAAGTGCGGAGGACGGACCATGGGTCTGTCCTATGGATGGGTGGTCCCGGTTAGCCGGGAACTTTTCTCAAAGTCTTCAACGAACAGAGGATGATTGTCATCACCGAAACAAGTAACGAGAACGATGACTTAGAATTAACTATTACCCGATTCACGTTGTTTTAGGGGAACGGAATGGGACTATGCCTTATGGCAGAGAGGTCGAGCCTTGCATCCCTCTCGTTTCCCATTCTCCTTGAACCAAGTGCAGCGTGAATCCGCTTCGGACCTGGCGTTTCTGCGTAAAGTAGTTCGCTCGGGTCTGACGCTAGTTGTTGCTAGCTAATGACCAAACAGGAAAACCCAAATTCAGGTCGATCCTAAGTGGGAACGGCCAGGATACTTCCGTGGCATACGCGGGAAGACCTAGATCGCAAGTCCCGTAACATTCCATGGGAGTGCCGGGCGGAGCTTTCTAGACATCCTTTCGGATGGACTGCTAAGACGTGTCCGGAATGATTCTAGTGGACACGTTACAATGGATGATGGATCTGCTTATGCACGGATTCGCAGCAAAGATGGCATGAGAGCAGTTCAATTTATGACTGTGTGTGTGAACCATGTTAGAAACAGGGATACTCTTAGAGATGCACCTTTGCCCACTGTGAGGGATTCGGGTTTTCATTAGGTACCACCGTTTCGTGAGACGACGGTGGTACAGAGCAAAGGAGATTGGAGTTCTCGCCTCCTGGCAGCAGTGTTTTCTCCTCCGGTTTTATTGGGATTTCAGCAAACAGTTCGATGAGCTATCAGAAGATTTTTAGGTTGCCTAGAGCTGCCAGGCAGTACATATGCAGGAAGGAGAAAATTTTGAAAAATGCAGAAATTTTAGAGGATGATGAGCACATAGATGGGATGTATGATAGTATGATTTGTGCAGATACGATGATAGAGATGGAGAATATGCTGAAAACTGATATGCAGAGTTGTCACAGTAATGTATTAGTGCAATCCCTGGATATGTTTCATGAAATTGCAGATTTTGTGTCACAGATTGAGTCAGAGGCTGAGATGCTTCAGCAAAAAATGTTGAGTGCTGAAGAAATTCAGCAAATAGAGTTTTCGGCTGATTATGATCAGCTTACAGAGACACAGAGGGCTGAAAATTTTCAGCCAACAAAGTTTACTGCTGAAATATTTCAGCATCCTGAGTTTAGGGCTGTTCCTATGCAGTCCATAGAGCAGAGGGCTGAGTATATTCAGCCATTGGAGTGCAGAATCGCTGATTTACAACAAGATTTGAGTAATGCAAAGGATCATAATGAAGCTAGGGTTGACACAAAATACAAGACTGTGGATAAAAAGGTGAAGCTGGTAGCTATACCGCTTCCACCTAACAGTGATCAGCAAATAGAGAGGGCTGCCAAACAGCCAATTTTGAGGAATCCAGAGCATATAGGCCATAAATTTTCAGCAGAGACTCTTGCTGAATTGAAAATTGGAAATAGTGATTCTTGCTACCCACAGAGAGGCAATGCTTTCAGGAGATGCTTGAGCGACATGAAAGAGGGTTTGCTTTTTTCCCGCATGAGATTGGATGTGTGAATTCGGATATTGTTGCTCCTATGGTGATCTTTACTATTTCTCATATTCCATGGAACCTCCGACCTATTCCAATGCCTAAAGCACACCTGCCAAAGGTGATTGATTTGTTGAATGAGAAAATCAGGATGGGAATCCTAGAGCCTTCATCTGCACCATACTCAAATAGGTGGTTTACAGTTCCAAAGAAGAATGGTACTCTCCGATTTATACAGGACATGTAGCCAGTAAACAGAGTTACTATCAGGAATGTTGGTATAGGTCCAGTTGTGGATGAGTTTGCAGAAGCATTTGCTGGACGTGCCATCTATTCTTTAGGTGATTTGTATTCGGGATATGATCATTTTCAGCTGGCTTTGGAAAGCAGGGACATAACCACCATGAGAACTCCTATTGGGCTTGTCAGGATGTGTACCTTGCCTCAAGGTGCCACTAATTCTGTTGCGCATATGATGAATGCCATGCATAAGGTTCTTCGTGATTATATACCTCAGCTTACTATGCCTTTCTTGGATGATGTGCCCATTAAGGGGTGTGCAAAAGAAGAGAAGAATGAGAGTCTAAATGAGCAAGGATGTAGATACTTTGTGGCTGATCATATTTCATCTTGCGAGAAGATTTTGGCCAGGTTAGAAGAAGTGAACTTGACACTATTAGGGCAAAAATATGTTTTTGGAGTGAATGAAGTTGTCATTGTTGGACATATGTGTGGGTATTATGGCATGAAACCCTCATCTGATAAGATGGATGCTATAGGCAAGATTGCGGAGTATTATTCTACCACTTCAGAGGTACAGAGATTCATTGGAGCTTGTGTGTTTTATATGATTTGGATACCCCATTTTGCACACATAGCAGATTGTTTATATCAGCTGCTTCGAAAGGGGCAGAAATTCTATTGGGATGAGAGCCACACTGGAGCCATGCGAAAATTGAAGAAGTTATTGCAGATTGCTCCTACTCTCAGGAAAGCGGATTATAATTGCGGAAGGCCTATTGTATTGACAGTTGATACTAGTCCAATTGGCATAGGTTGGGCTGTGGGTCAAGATGATGCAGATGGAAACAGGTATGCTATTCGGTTTGGGGCGAAAGTCCTAAATGAGACAGAGGAGATATCCGCAAATCAAAAGGGAGTTACTGGGGATTGTTACGGCTCTCAAATGTGACAAGGAGTACTTTATTGGAGCTCTAGTTGTGGTAGAGACAGATTGCTTGCCATTGATTGGTATGATTACGAGTTGCTCTACTCCGGATATAGCTATGCTGAGATGGATTGCATACATCAAGTCATTAAATCCGGAATTTAAACACATAGCAGGGAAGGATAATCCAGTGGCAGATATGTTTTCTAGAGCCAGATATGATGATGAGGAGACTCTACTTGCAGAAGAGGATGATGCAGAAAATTCAGCCGCTATGGTTGATCATGTTTGCCATGTCTATGATATTGTAGCTTTCATAGAAGAACTTTATATTGGAGATTGGTTGTAGATTGGCAAGTACCTTAGTACACCAAGCAAAAGAGATGAATGGATAGATGAAGAGTTCAAGAAGATCAGAAGGAAAGCCTATGGTTATTTTCTCAAGGACGGATTTCTTTGGAAGCATCCAAAGAAAAGAGGTGGATTACCTTTGCGGGTTGTTTGCGATAGAGAGACAGAGTTACAGGTGATGATGGAGTTTCATGAGAGTCCTTGGGCTGGTCATAGAGGAGTGTGGGCTACTTATGAGAAAATCAAGGAGAAATATTGGTGGAAAGGCATGTATAGAGATGTTTCTCACTTTGTTGAGACTTGCAGGGGGGACTGTCAGATGTATTCGGCAGTGCGTCATCAAGATGATCTTCATCCAACCTATCCGCTATGCATTCATTATAAGTGGGTAGTTGACTTGGTTACTATGCCTATGGATCTATGGCAGATGAGGTATATTGTTTTGGCTAGAGAGGATCTTACCAATCATGTTGAGGGCAGATCTTTGAGAACGAAGACCACTAGTGCAGTGTGTAAGTTCTTATTGGAAGAAATTTTCTGCAGGTATGGTTGTGTGGGTAAGATCACTGCGGATCGCGGTGAATTGGATGTAGATGAAGCTAGGGAGTTTTTCTCTCAACTAGGAATCAAGTTGGCTCTAACCACAGCATACAATCCAGAGGGAAATGGGAAGAGTGAAAGAGGGCATCCGCCGATAGTGAAAGCATTAGCCAAATCATGCAGAGGACGGATTGGAGAATGGCCGAGACTTTTACAATTTGCTTTGTGGGCTGATCGTACGACTCACAGTGTTACCACAGGATATATGCCCGCAGAGTTGATGTATGGTCAAAAACCGGTTATGCCGACTGAGATTTGTGCTTTGACTTGGTTAGTTTTACCTTGGCACAAGGATTTGACAAGAGAGGAGCTCTTAGCTCTTCGGATTCGGCAGTTAGAGAGAAGGCCAGAGGATATTCAGCTAGCTATTGACAGGTTGAAGGTTACTAGGCTAAGAAATAAGGAGAGGTTTGATAGCAGGCATCGCTTGCGGCCTAGAGCAGTAGAAGAGGGAGATTGGGTATTAGTCTTTGATAGCAGCCTTGAAAATCAGCATACTGCACTTGGGAAGATGGTGAAAAGATGGTTTGGGCCGTACATAGTGCAACATATGAGTTGACAGAATTGGATGGGACAGTGCTTAGAGTACCTATTGCTGGAAAAAGAATGAAGATTTTCAAGAAAAGAGATGATGAAGATTTTGCATTGGAAGAATTTGCAAGAGAAGAGCAATGAGAAGAAATTCCAATGGAAGAGACAGATGATATGACAGATAATCTTGTTGATATACCGGAAATGCATAATGAAGAAATTGATATGTTTGTGGATCTTGATGATAACGATCATGGGTAGTTGGCCCATCCAGAGGATGCGCAGGATTAGAGGCGGTGGATGTCGTATTGCTGCGCATCCGAGATGTGGAATCCACCAAAAAGGTTATGCTGGGCATGGACCATTTGTCAAGGCACTTGCTTCTTATCATCACATGTAATTAGAGGGTGTCTGTCCAGATGTTGTCAGCCATTGGACATGGGTTTCAACTATATTACAGTCAGCGAATGAGACTTTTACATATGGAGTAAGTGGATCTTTTTGGTATGCCACTAGCTCAGCTGTACAAATACTTCTCTTTGGTATCATTGCAATGGAAATTAAGCGAAGGGCACCAAAGGCTCACACTGTTTTGGAACTTGTTCGACGTCGCTGAGGTCATGTTGTTAGCTTTGTAATCTTTCAAAAATCTCGATTCAGGTCTATCCATCAGATGTCTATCCATTGGGAAGCATTGGCATTGTCTGGAGAAACCTCAAAACATATGCCCATTCTGTACCAGTTTCAGGAAATAAAGATGGCAGTTATTTGCCAATATTGAGCAAAGGGGGTCTAGAATTTGCAGTCCTGAATTTTATTGCATCATTTGGGAATGTATGGACAAATCAAGCATATTGGCAGGGGGAGTGATTTTGATATTGTCTATTGTATTCATGGCAGTAACTTCTGCAGGATCTACAGAATTTATTGCAATGAGTTCTCTTTTTACATACGATGTTTATAAAGCACATATTAGGCCTAAAGTTGAAGGTAAAGAATGGCTTTATGTTTCTCAAACTGCAGTTCTCATAATTGGGACCGCCATGGGAGGATTTTCATGCCTCATTTATACGGTTAAAATCGACGTGAACTTCCTCTTTCTGGTTATGGGATTGATGGTTTCATCAACAGTTCCTCCGCTCTCATTTATGCTAATATGGCCTGCTGTTTCTAAAGGAGCTGCAATAAGTGGTGTCATTGGGTATAGCTCGTGAATATGTATCAAGAAATAATACTGCAATATTAGCATGGAAAAAGGAAGCTTTTCTTGGGGGCCGCTTTATGAGTCTGAAGGCGAAAGAGGAGCCGCTTGAAATGGAAGAGGATGTCGTCGATCGGAAGGGGGGCTTCTATTCCCTGACAGGCTATCTGGCTGAAACTCCAGAGCTGATATATTGATAACACAAGCAGGTAGTCTAGTAGCATATGTCTCTTGGAAACTGAAGCCTTGTGAAAAGAATTCTGCTACCCACAACCTTGAATTATTCGTTGTTATCCACTCATTGAAGCTACGAAGACTACCTGCTGGGCTGAAGATTCACTTTAGTGACCAAGGCAATGCCTAAGCTTTCAAAGGATTAAAATTACCAGTATCCTCCCATGACAGAGAGATTCCACAACCCCATGTTTCAGAGACTTCTGAGCACATTATTTATGCACTTGTGATAGTTTTTACAGGCCACTAGTTTCTATGCGACGAAAATCCTTCGACAAGAGGGTTGGTGTTCTCTTACATGATTCAGAGCATTTGTGGAGTTTTGGAGAGATGAATAGAGATCTTCAACTTCAATTAAAGCAAGCAAAAGAAGACTTGGTCTACAACTTTGGACCATGAGCTTGAAGCATGCCAACAGAAACTGAATTCTGTCAAAAAGAAACGGGCAATACTTGGGAAAAAAGAAAGGCAGTCACTGAGCAGGCGCAGAGAGGGGAGCTTGGACAATTCATGGCGATATTAAGCTCTGATTAACCTATAGATTAGAGATTTGCTAGAGATGTATGAATCAAGAGAAGAGCTTGAAGAATCCAGGGCGAAGAAATATACTTCTGCTGTCAATGCGCTCTGTGTGCTGAAATCTAATTAGAATTGTAATCCCACTCTCTCTGGCATGCTCGTTGGCAAGAATTGATTCTGAGTATCCAGACCTTTCCATTGATTGTTATCATGAATTTCAACAATTAACCAGAAAGGAAAAATTGCAGAACAGGGTACTTTAGCCTGCCTTTCCCTCCGGTGTTGAATATACTTCAAACAAATACAAGTGTTGCAAGCTCCCTTGGATAGCCTTTCCTTGCACAAATATCACTTATCTACCTGGATATGCTGAATGTATAGAGGATGTACAATGAATTCATATTAAGTAACATAGCGGTAGAGAGTTTAGACCAGTCCCTGACTGGTTCTATACACTTATGGTATTGACAATTGCACTTTTCAATAAGCCAGCCTTCAGAAACCTTGTATACAAAGGTCTAATTCTTGCTGAGAATGGGAAGGTGTCCTTTTGCAACTTGTAAGCTCAAGCTTTCCTGAGTGTGGCCATGAATTGCAAAATCCTTGGCAAATTGTTGGTGAATACATCTCTGCTGCTGTGATTTTCAGATTCAGTTTCTCCTTGAACTTGGATTTCATATTGTTGGGAAGAATTTATTTTTGAAACCTTGTACTTCTCAACTGTGCACGGCTTTGAATGGAAAAGATCTAACACAAGATGATCCATTGATCCATCTTTTATCACTGATATCTTCTACTTTAGAACTGATCTTCTATCTTGAAATTTATCAAGGACTTCTGAAGTCGCGACATTGCTTTCGAAACCCTTCGACAATGCTACTCAGACCGCCAATCTAATCCTTCCATTGGCTCCAAAAGGAGGATAAAATACCAACACATGTGGCTAGAATTCTACCAGATCACTCCTTCTTCATCTCCCACTTTGGAGTGGTGTTCATTGCTTGAAAACAACAATCGCACATCGCGTGATTTCACATATCTTTCTTGTTACATAAAATCCTTTCAAAATGGCTGAAAGCTAAATGCTTTCTTTTACATGTCATCCTAATCTAGAAGTCATCTATGGTTTTTTTACTTTTACAAGAATAATATCTAAAATATAAAAAATTAGCTGAACATGTTCAAAAATCTAATATTTTTGGACCATTTACACTATGAACACTAACATTAATGGCATTTGCTCTCTAGATCGATAAGAAGCTGCACTCTAGAGTTTCCACATGGTGTGTGTGTGTAGCAGCACGACGTCCACCCCCTCCTAACCTGCACATCCTCCAACATATGCCAAAGTCTTACATGTTACAACTATATATATCATCTCTCACTTGACTTGGGTCTCACCTATATATACTAACTCTACATCAATATGAATCATTCTTTGGGAGCATGTCTTATGTATCTCTCTCATACTCTCTCTCTCTCTCTCAACATGGTATCAGAGCTATTGATGTGTAGCAACAACAACGAAGATAAGTTGTTTCATTGTTTATACTTGATTGAATTCTTGTCGTGCTCTCGAATCCTGTCAAAACCGCTTGTCAATCGGAGTTCTGGATCAAAAGTTATGACAGTTCAGGATTCAAGACAGCAATTCTGCTCGAATCTGCAATTCTTTATTTAAAACTGTATTTCTAATTGCAGTTCGTTAATTCCCAATTACAGTTTATTAATCGCTCCTCTTCGTTAATGATGTTGATTACGACAAGCAAACATCTTGTTATTTTTAGCGATGTTTTATTATCGTTCGTGTTCTTTGCTCGACCGAAATAACACTTTTCTTATATGCGTCATCTCATCTTGCACGTTACGCCTTTCTATTTCGGGCTTTCTTTTTAGTCACTCAATACTTTTCGCCGTTCTTACGTGCATATCCCTATTTTGATTGTCATGCATCTCAACTACGCTCATCTTGATCATGGTTTGTAGATTCTGCGATCTCATCTTATTTGTTTTCTCTCCACATACAGGTATGGCCAATTGCGTAATTGTTAACGGATATCCGTCTGGCCAATGTTCGGTTCCCTTCTTCCAAGGACAAGGATTTCCTGGGTGGAAAGCAAAGATGATGCTAATTCTTGAAGGTGACGAATTATTTGATATTGTTTTGGGCGACCTATCTTGCCCAGTTCAACCTATTGATGTGATGAATAACAATTCTGTGATTACTCATGGTCCATTATTTGAACAATGGAAAATTGATCATACTAATTGGATTCGTTGTGACAAAGCGGCTTGTCGTTATATATTGTCTGCACTTCCTGACTCACTTATGTTGGATGTCTTTCATCTCGAAACCTCTCATGCTATTTGGGAGTATCTTATCTCAACGTTTGAGAAGAAATTGGTCACCGAAATTTTATATCTCCAAACTTGTTTGAAGAATCTTCAATATAAGGTTGGTACTTCTATGCACTCTCATATCGAGGCTTTTAAAGACATTATCAATCAACTTGGTGCTGCCGGCACTCTTGTTGCTAAAAATCAGATTGTTACTCAACTTCTTCATACCATCAAAGATCCTTTATATGACAATATCATCACTATTTTGTCTAACAAGGATAATATCCACTTTGATAAAGCATGTATATCTCTTATTGAATATTCTCAACGTCATGAGCATCATTTGGAAAAATCTAATGCTGTTTTGGTCACTCGCGAACAAAGGGATTTTGATGCTGCTTTTGTTGCTCGCAAGTGTCCTGCTTCACGTTTTTAGCAGGGTGGACGCTCTAATCCAGGTAGTAAATCTTCTCGTCTTGCTTATCCTAACAAACATTGTTCTTACTGTGATAAGAAAGGTCATGTGGCTTCTGATTGCTGGGCACGTCAATATGATGAGGAGCATGGAGTTACTACAAAGCAACCTCGCTCGTCCAAATGCTTTCCTCCTTGTGATTATTATGCACATACAGATCATCCATCTCGTCGTTGTTATAAACGAAGATATGATGAAGAACGTTCTCGAGCTTATATTGTTCAACAAACTTCAACTGATGATGATCATACTCATCAGGAGCTCAATTTCGTCCATTATGATATCTCTCCAGAAAAGGTACTTCATGTTCATGATGGTTCTCTATTCATCGTTGATTCAGGTGCCACTGGAAACATGACATACCAATCACAGTGGCTTCACAATTATCATTCTCTTCTTGTCAAGAAGTTTGTTTACCTTGCGGATGATACGACTTGTCAAGTCAAAGGAGTGGGTGATTTATATCTGGGGACTGTTTCATCCACTAGAATATTAAGAGGAGTTCTTCATGTTCCAGATTTGCAAAGAAATCTTCTTTTTGTTGCTCGTCTAGTTGATCTTGGTTTGTTTGTTGGCTTTGATCATCATCAATGTCCTATAGAGAAATACGAGCATACTATAGCACTGGCTCCTCGACATGGTAATCTATTTGAGCTATCATTGAACGATACAGTTGCAAATGTTGTTACTGCCCCTGGAGATGCAGATTGCAAATTATGGCATCAACGATTTGCACACTCCGATTTTGCCAAAATTCTTGATCTTCATCGTCATGGTCTTGTGCAAGGTATGGATCTTAAATCTCATCCACGTATGGGAATATGTGAGTACTGTGCACTTTGAAAACACCATCGTTCGCCTTTCCACACTTCTACTTCATCACATTCCTATGCTCTCTTGGATTTAGTTCATACCGATATTTGCGGTCCTTTTCCTGCCTCAAAGTCTCAATATCGATATTTTATAACTTTCATTAATGATTTCTCACGGTACACACATGTCTATCTTCTTCGACATAAGTCTGAGGCTTTACCTATATTTAAACAATACAAGATAAGTGTGGAGCTTCAAACTGGATTCTCTATAAAGACGCTTCACAGTGACAATGGCGGTGAATATGTATCCAATCTATTTGATGACTTCTGTAAGGATCAAGGTATTCATCATGAGTTTACAGTTCCTTATTCTCCTCAGCAAAATGGTGTTGCTGAGCACAAAAACCGCACGATTCTTAATGCTATATGTTGCATGCTTATACACTCTGGTTTGTCTCGAAAGTTTTGGACTGAAGCACTTCTAACAGCTATTTTTATTCAAAATCATCTTCCAACTACTGCACGTGCTGGTAAAATTCCTATAACAATTTGGAAAGGGAAGACACCATCAGTCTCTCACTTTCGCACATTTGGCTGCATTGCTTATATTCATGTGCCCAAGGACACTCGACATAAGTTGGATCCTCCAGGTTTGAAGGTTATTTTTCTTGGTTATTCAGATCATTCCAAAGGTTACAAATTTTATTATCCTTCTTCTCAAAAGGTTATCATTAGTCGTGATGCTATATTTGATGAGAAGACTATGGGTGGCACATGGTCGTCAAATGTTTCAGATGATACACAGTCTTTGCTTAGTGCATTTCCTTACTTGCTTTGTGATTCTACTAATTCTGATGATCAGAAACCTCCTTCACCTCCAAAGAAGATTGATGAAAATTTGGAGATCTATGTTGATCTTCCTATTGAGATAGAGCATGGATTCTATTCTATTGAATATGATGTCTTTGATGATGCTATGTCTGTCCAAGAGGATCCAATATCATATATGGAAGCTATCAATTCGTCTCAAAGGGATCAATGGCAAGAAGCTATGCAAGCTGAGTACGATTCTTTAATCTCCAAAGGTACATGGATTCTTACTGAACTCCCTCCAAATCATGTTCATATCAAATGTAAATGGATTTGTAAAACCAAGACCAAAGCTGATGGATCGTTTGATAAGTTCAAAGCACGACTTGTTGCAAAAGGTTACTCACAGATTGCAGGAGTAGATTATCAAGAAACATTTTCTCCCATTGTGCGCTCCACAATTGTTCGTATGATTTTGGCTTTTGCAACACTATTTGATCTAGAAATTCACCAAATGGATGTTAAAACGGCTTTTCTCAATGGAGATCTTGAAGAAGAAATCTATATGGAGCAACCTGAAGGTTTTATGATTGCAGGAAAGGAGCATCTTGTATGCCAGCTTCATCGTGCATTATATGGATTGAAGCAAGCCTCTCGTGCTTGGTATATTAAGATTGATCAGTTCCTCACATCTAAAGGTTTTGTTGCATGTTTTGCTGATCCAAATCTTTACATCAAAAGGGAGGACAAATATTTTATTATTCTTGCTCTATATGTTGATGATACTATTCTTGTGTCAAATAATATTGCTTTCTTGGATGCTATGAAGAAGCTTTTATCGACTGCATTTGAAATGGTGGATCTTGGTGAGATACATTCTTGTTTGGGTATTCAAGTTCAACGACACCGACAACAAGGCATTCTTCTTCTTCGCCAGACAAAGTTTATTAATGATATTGTTCAGAAGTTTGGGTTGACAAATGCGCACTCTGCCAACACTCCCATTCTTTCAAGCTCTACCAAGGGTACATCTACAACACACAATGAAGAATCAGCCATTCATCAAACTTTTGCTAATCTTGTTGGTTGTCTTCAATTTATTGGTTTAAACACAAGACCAGATATTTTATTTGCAGCTAACTTTTTGGGACAGTATCTTTCTTCCCCTTCCACTATTCATTGGAGTGCTGCAAAACGTATTCTTAAGTACCTCAAGGGTACTAAGCAATTTGGTCTTATTTATCGTCGTCGAGAGGGTTCTTCTTTATCTTCTTCAACTTCTCTTGACCTTATTGGATATACAGATGCTGATTGGGCAAGTTCACACTTATCCATGCGATCTACAAGTGGGAATTGTTTCTCTGTAAATGGATGTTTGGTTTCTTGGTCCAGCAAGAAACAACGATGTGTTGCGGTTTCTACAACTGATTCTGAATATGTTGCTGCATCATTAGCAGCTCGCGAGCTAGTTTGGCTTCGACAACTACTTGCAAATTTGGGACATCCTTCATCATCTAGTACACCTCTTCGATGCGATAACCAAAGTGCTATTAGTCTTACCAAAGACTATATACAACATAGTAAATCAAAGCATATTGCCATTCATTATCATTATGTTCGACATGAAGTCAAGAAAGGTTCCATTATGGTGGAGCATTGTCCTAGTGATCAAATGGTTGCAGACATCTTCACAAAAGCTCTTAGTGAAGCTCGCTTTACCTCATTAAGACATGCACTTGGTATTGTTCCAAGTCCTTGTCTCACTGATTGAGGCATGTATCATTGTATTCAAGAAAACTTTATAGTAAATTATTTTTGTATCGTAGGTATGTGTAGGGGCTCGCGTTTTTCCTTTGTTCTCCCCAAGGGTTTTTTCACTCGCAGCCAGAGACCTTTGTTTGAGTGGGGATGTTACAACTATATATATCATCTCTCACTTGACTTGGGTCTCACCTATATATACTCACTCTACATCAATATGAATCATTCTTTGGGAGCATGTCTTGTGTATCTCTCTCGTACTCTCTCTCTCTCTCAACATTACAGACATGCAGTGTTAGAAGAAGTATCCTCTACCATGTCAATGTCTTCATCTTCTACCTCTTTTTCTTCCATATTCACATGTTCATGCTCAGTATCTAACTCTTTCAACTCATATGCTGAAGACTACCTACGTTTAAAGAGCTTGATATGTTTTCAAGCCACTAGAATCCTTAAAGCTGCCCTAGCCATCTAATTTAATGCATAGGTAGCATTATCAAAAATAAACCTTACCATATATGGACCAAACCACCACTTTGCCATCTTCCGACTAGCACTATGCTGATTTTCCAAGTTGCTATCATAAACAAGTACCTAGTCCCCTTCTTGTATAACTCATGGTCAAAGTTTGTGTTGCTTGTCAAACCTCTTCTTATTCTTGATCCTTGCAGTCTTAAGCTTTTTCATGGCTATCTCAAAGTCTTTAGGCCTTCTTTCTAACTGCCTAATGCGTAGGACTAGCAACTCTTCTCTATTCAAACCCTCTTCCCATGGTAGAACACTCCAAGTAGCAATAGTCTCCTCAATAGGCATGATTGGTTGTTGTCCAGACATTCATTCAACAGGCATATGCCCTATAACTGCAGTATGAGTGATCCTACAAGGCCACAAAGCAAAGGGTAAAATTCTTGGCCACTCTTTCATCCTACCCTTGCATGACTTTACTAATGCCTTAATGATAGGCTAAGAACCTCTTTCACTTTTGCCATTTGCTTTAGGATTATAGGCTGAAGTTAAAGACAGCTTGATACTCAATTGTGAAAAGAAGTCACGAGCCTCATCCACATCCAATTCTCCTCTATCCGCAAACCACTTTACCAACACAACCATACCTCCAAAAGACTTCTTCTAATAAGAACCTATAAACTGCTTGAGTAGTCTTTGTACTAAGAGCTGGACCTTACACTTGATTTGTCAAGTTTTCTAGTGTAAGCACAAGATATCTCATATTCCATAAACCTATAGGCATGGTAACTAGATCAACTATCCATTTGTATTGCATAGGCAATGGATAAGTTGGTTGCAACCCATGTGTATGCTTTACCATGGAATACATACGACAGACATTGCATGAATCCACATAATGATCCACATCTTTATACATGTTTTTCCACCAATACTTATCTTTGATCTTGGAAAATGTGCCACAAACTCCTCTACGTATATCCCATAAGCTTTCATGAAACTCCTACATCACCTATTGTTGAGACAAACTCTATCTCCCAATACATGCACTGGAGCTCCTCTCTGTTTCTTTGCATGCTTCCATAAATATCCATCTTTTAAGAAAAAATTATAAGCTTTTCTTTTAATCCTTTTGAATTCATCTTTAGACCACTCAATCTTCATTGTCATAAGGCTCAAATATTGGCCTATTTTCTACCAATCATCCTCATACAACTCTTCCAAAAATTGTGTTCTGACTGAAGCATAACATTGATAATGCTTTCTCTGTATTGCCCATCTCTTCTCCATGGTTGTAAGCTCTTTTATTACTATTGACATTCTTATTTCAATAGTTGTACTTGTAGTAATAGGAGCTGCATACTCATTTCCTGCTATCATAAAGTCATTTTCAACATCTATCATGTCATCCTCTTCATCTTCCATCTGCTCCTCTTCATCTTTAAACCTTTTTAATAAAAGCATGTCAACCATGGGGTTTTCTTTACCTACAATATATTGAAAATCAAGGTTCAGTGACTTTATATATGCAATCCACCTTAACATGGCAATATCAGGAGTTGAGCAATTCACTATCATGCCCAATAGAGGTAGACAATCAGTCTCTACCACTACATGAGCTCCCATACAATACACCCTATCACACTCAAGGGTTGTCACTACACCCCAAAGCTCTCTTCTGACTTGAGAATACCACCTTGTCATTCATTAAGGACCTTTTCTCCAAACCAAATGGCATACCTATTCCCATCGACATCATCCTAACGCACTACCCAACCAATGCCAATTGGGCTTGTATCCATGGTGAGAATAATAGACTGCCCATTCTTATAATTTGCTCTCTTTAGTGTTGGGACTGAAAGTAATAAGTTCTTTAGCTTTTGAATTGCCTTCGTATGCTGTTTCCCCCACCAAAACTTTTGCCTTTTTCTTAAGAGCTGATATAAGCTTTCAGCCACCTGAGCAAAAAATGTGGAATCCACATCAAGTAAAAGACACATGCATCCAAAAATCTTCTCACCTCCGATACATTCTAACATGTCTCTTCCATCCTACTTATGGCATCAACCTTTACTGGTGAGGGTTTTCTCCGATATGGTCCACACATGTGCCCAACAACTAATACTTTCTCTACTCAAAAAGCTGACTTTTTTCCTGACAAAGTTAAATGCACTTCTTCAAGAGACGGCTCAAAATCCTGTCACAATCAACAATATGATTAGCCACAAATCTTCTACATCCATGCTCATTCAACTCTTCATTCTTCACATAGATATCACATCATTTGATCGGCAATCATCAAGAAAGGGTAAGGTAAACTAAGGAATATACTCTCTCAAAACTTTATGCATAGCATTCATGATATGCGCCATTGAATTGGTTGCTCCCTTTGGAAGCATGCACATCCTAACCAATCCAAGTGGTGTCTTCATGGTAGTGATATGCCAGCTTTCAATTGCAAGTTAGAACTGATCATATCCTGAATATAAATCACCCATAGAGTAAATTGCCTTGCCTACAAATGCTTTGGCGAATTCATCCACTATCAGGCTTGATCCAAAATTCCTTATGGTGACTTGATTAAGTGGTTGTAAATCATGTATAGACCTCATAGAACCATTTTTCTTTGGAACAATGAACCACCGATTAGAATATGGAGCTGAAGAGGGCTGCAGAATCTACATCATCTTGATCTTCTCTTTCAAAAGATCCAACAGCTTAGGAAAATATGCTCGAGATACTAGAATACGCTTTAAATTCCATGGTACATGAGGTATTGTAAATATCACCATAGGTGCAACTATGGTTGGATCAACACTTCCAATTTCATCGGGCTAAAACACAAAGGCTTTCCCATGCCTTGCCAACATATGCAAGAAACAAGCTCTTTCTGCTAGCAAAAGAAAGCTTGTTTCACCAATTTTTAGCTTTTGTAAAGTTTCAGCTGTAAATTTATATCCTACTCCAAGTGGATCCGGTAAACTAGGCTACTGAGTCACTGTTTTAGCCAACCCATCACTTTCAGGTGGTAAAGGAAAAGCCACAAGCTTAACCTTCTTGTAACTTATCTGTACCTTGTATCCACCCTTACTTCAACCCTGTTTTGAAACCCATAACATTCATGCTCAGTAAACTCTTGAATGACTTCATACATCTCTAAAGTGTCAACATAAATAACCTCTTTTTCTACCCTATTTTTAGCATTAGTTGATGCAGAAATTTTAGCCACTGTATCAACATCAACCAATCCTAAAAAAGCCTTGAAATACCTTCATTTATAGCCATCAAACCATATATCTTCAACTCTTTTTCTGCCCATCCTACATATTTCTTTTCAGCCCTCCACATGGTTAAAATATTCTTAAGACTGCCAAGACTACATGCAACACCATATTGGGGATTATGGGAATTTCCCATAAGTTTGGGACATGTGGTCAAATCTTTGGATTTGTCATAACTAGAATACTATAACTCCAAATCGAGCGCTCTATATCTCAATAGATTCTATTTTTCAAGCGCTTTCCAACGATAGGTCACATCATATGGTTTTGAGAAACTTATGGGCATTTTATCTAGGTGCCACCTTTTTAGTATTCAACAAATGGGAATTGGGAGATTTCCAAACTCACTAATATTGTGTTATGCTGTCCATTCCTCCAATCCCGACACAAACACATTTTCCCCCTTTTCTTGAAGGCATAATTAACTTTCTAGAGGCACTTCCATAGTGTCCACTTATAGCAGTGTTGTCTAAAACCCCTTAAACTCTCGTGCATCAGGTGGCATAGGAATATCCCATAGCCTATCCCGATTGCGGGGATGATTCACACAAATAGTGAGAAATTTTACTACCTTTGTATCATCTTTACTCTGAACCCAAGCATATGAAGAACCATCGTCTAAGGCTTTTGTTTCCAACCTTGATTCCAAAATATAGTAATAAAACTGCAAGTAGAGGGAGACTAAGATGAAATAAGCACAGGTTAGGAGCTCAATGTCAACTTCTCCTCCATTATTCACCAACCATATCTCCAAGCATCCACACACTAAAAATGGTATCCTCAAAAGATATATACCCCCAAACTTAATGACACTTTACATACAACAATATGATAAGGCTTAGACTATGCCTTAGACTTTGGCTTATTTCTCAACACTCCCCCTCAAGCTCAGAATGAGCTTGCACACATAAGACTTCAAGTGCACTCCTGAAGTACTCAAACTTATCTTTACCTAATGCTTTGGTAAAGATATCAGCAACTTGGTCATTGGTTTTCACATGGACCAAGTCAATCTCTCCATCAATGACTTTTTCTCTAATGAAATGATAGTGCACTTCTATGTGTTTTGTCCTTGCATGGTAGACTAGGTTCGTTGCCAACATAATGCTGCTAACATTGTCACAATACATAATAACTCCACCATCAATCTCTATCCCCATGTCATATAGGATCAATCTCGGCCATGTCTGCTCACATGCTGCCAATGCAATGCCTCTATACTCTGCTTTAGTGCTTGATAGAGCAACTGTAGGTTGCTTCTTACTGCTCCTACTTACCATGGTTTATCCAAATGAGAATGCATAGCCACTAGTAGATCTTCTATCCATAGAGCTACCTGTCTAGTCTGCATCTCAGTATCCAAACAATGTAGGCTTGATTCCTTTTTCATAAAACAGCCCAAATCCAGCTGTCTTCTTCACATATCTAAGAACTCTTCTTACTACATCCAAATGTGATTTGCATGGTTTCTACATAAACTGACTTACCAATCCAACAACATAACTCAAGTCTGGTCTTGTAATTGTCAAGTAGATAAGACTACCAACCATCTTTCTGAACATAGTAACATCCTCAACATAAGATCCATCATCCATCAACTTAGCATTTTGATCCAATGGTGTATCAATCGGTTTGCATCCTGTCATGCCATATTTTTCCAACATCTCCAGTGCATATTGCCTTTGTATCAACCATATACCATGAGTGTGTCAATAACCTCAATACCCAAGAAGTATCTCAACAAACCAAGGTCCTTCATATCAAACTCTTTATGTAACCCATGCTTGACTTCAGTAATCTCCTTCTCAAGTGTACCTGTAATAATGAGATCATCAACATAGATGACCATAACAATCATACAATCTTCTATATGCCTCACATAAAGTGAATAATCAGCTTTTCTTCTGTTGAAATCCCATACTGCATAAGAATTTACTGATTCTATCACACCATGCTCTTGGTGCTTGCGTCAGTCCATATGAAGCCTTCTTCAACCTGCATACATAATGTGGGTATTTTGGATCCACATAGCCCTCTGGTTGATCCATGTACACTTCCTCTTCTAAGTTTCCATTAAAAAATTCATTTTTCACATCCATTTGATAAAGCCTCCAACCATAGATAGAAGCCAAAGCAATTACCGATCTCACTATCGTCATTTTAGCTACTAGACTACATGTTTCTTTATAGTCCAAACCATAAGTTTGTGCATATCCTTTTGCAACTAGCCTTGCTTTATACCTTTCAAGAGAACCATTCGACTTACATTTGACCTTGTAAACCCATTTACATCCAATGGACTTCTTGCCATAAGGTAGTTTCACCAAATCCCAAGTCTTGTTTTTGCTTAGTGCATTCATCTCTTCATCCATTGCTTGTCTCCACTCTTTGCTCTCTACTTCTTCAAAGCAAGTAGGCTCCACATGTTGTACATAAGAAACCATGTATGCATAATGCATCTTCATGAACCCACTATAAGTCAATCTATCAATTGGATACCTTACTCTTTGTGACCTTCTCAATTGAGGTGCACTAGCGTGTGTCTCATCTGATCTAGCATGTGGTGGCACATACTTTCCTGCACTTCTAGTGCTAGGTGTTTTGACAGGCGGAATGCCATACTCATCATCTATAGATTCCTCTTCTGAACTTTCAGTTATTGGTCTCTTACCTTTTGCAACTTCTGCACTCCTTTGTGCATTTCTCAATCTACCACTCCATGGACTGTAGCTACCACTGCTTTCCACATTCTCTTGGGGTCCTGAAGCATCTTCCACATGCTGATTTTCAGCCTTGCTTTTGCTGAAATTTCCTTCCATAGCCATTATCATCATTGCTTTCATAGGAATCAACATCCACTGCAATTTTGGGCTTGTACCATGATTCATATTCACTGAATTTGACATCTCTGCTTATGTATACTTCCTTACTCACTGGATCATAGCATTTGTATCCCTTCTTCTCATCAGGATATCCAAGGAAAATGCATTTTACAGCCTTAGGTTCCATCTTCTTTCTCAAATCATCTAGAACATGAACATAACAGGCACATCCAAAGACTCTAAAGTATGCAACAGTGGGTTTCATGGCATACATTCTCTCATATGGTGACATATTATAAATCAAGGATGTAGGTGTTCTATTCATAATGTGGACTGCAATATGCACTGCTTCTACCCAATATGACAATGGCATGTTCATTTGATTCATCATTGCCCTTGCAACCTCTGCAATAATCCGATTCTTCCTTTCATTCACACCATTTTGCTGAGGTGTATACCTGCATGTCAATTGCCTTTTGATACCATGATCTCTCAAGAAGTCACAAAACTCATATGACATGTACTCTCCACCATTATCTGACCTCAAACATTTTATGTAGCATCTAAACTACTTTTCAGCCATAGATTTAAATTCCAAGAACTTTTCAAATGCTTCACTTTTATGCTGCATAAAGTACACCCAAGTCATCATGCTGAAATCATCAATGAAAGTGATATAGAATCTACATTTTCCACTCATGGAAACATTCTGACATGGGCCCCAAATATCTGAGTGTATTGTTTCCAAAGGATAGCTGCTTATTCTCCCCCTCTTTGGAAATGGCAATTTGGACTGCTTGCCAAATTGACAAGCCTCACATACATGATCAAAATTCACATATCCTAAATGCGGTAGACCACAAACTATTTGTTTTGATTGCATTTGCTTCAATCTTTTCAAATTAACATGACCAATCCGTCTATGCCATAATTCCACATCCTTATCTTGCCCATGTCCTCTCTCAACATACATAGAGTTTTGAATCACTAGAGTACCTGCATCCAAAGCAAACAATCTCCCTTTCTTTCTACCATGAGCAATCACCCTGCCAGTTCTCCCATTATGGAACTCTTCAATGAAACATCCAAACTTATTGAATGTCACCTGCAACTGATGCTAGGTTCTTAGTTATTATGGGCACATAAAGTACATCACCAAGCTTGTTCTCAATCCCATCTTTAGTAACAAGTGGCACACTACCAATATGAGTAATTTTGTGTAAAGTATCATCACCAGTGGCAACATATTCATCATTCTGCACTTGCTCCTTGCTATCAAACCACTCAGCATGATGAGTCATGTGGTTTGTAGCTCCTGAATCCAAAAACCAGTCATTCTCACGAGGAGGATGAGTCATGCTCCCAAGCACATGCTCCATAGCAAATAAATGACCTCTAGGCGATCCACCTCTAGGTCCATAACCTGTACCACCATAAGTTCGTGCATAGTGGCCATATTGGGTCCTTCCACGACCCCTAGACATAGCATTCTGTTTTTTATAACAATCTCTCTCAAAGTGACCAAAATGCCCACAATAATGACAAGTGCCATCTCTTTGTGAAGAAGGACTAGACCGTCCTCTACCTCTAGGGAAAGATCTCCCCCTACCTCTATGCATGAAGTCACCACGACCAAAGTTGGCTCTTCCACGAGCAAAACCATAATTACTACGACCAGGTGAAGAGCCTCTAGCTTTAGATGAGCTGCCACGACCTCTTTGGTGATAGAAAACACTATCTCCACCTGCATTTTTGCCACTGCTAGATGCATTCAATCCCAACTTGATTTCTTCTGTAAGTAGTAATCCAATAAGCTCCTCAAAGTCAGGCATAGAGCCTCCCCTAATGAAAATATAGGTATCCAAAGATTTGAAAGCTGGTCCAAGCCCATTTAGTGTCATTAACACTAAATCATCATCATCAACAGGTGCATTAATGGATGCAAGGTCTTCTGAAATTTGCTTGATTTCTACCACATAGTCACTGATACTGCAATTGCCTCTCCATGCACCATGTAATCTCTACTTAAGTTGTATCTTACGAGCCTCTGTACATGTTCCATACATTTTTTCTATGATTTCCCATGCCTCCTTAAAAGTACTTGCCTTTTTTATATGAGGAATCAATGTTTCTGAAATACATATGGAGATCCAATGCAAAACCTTCTTGTTCTTCCCAATCCAATCCTTGTACGCTTTCTTTTGCTCTTCAGTTGGATGCTCGAGAACTTTTGGACATTCATCATCACCTGTTATGAGATCCCATAGACCTCTACCCATCAAAAAATTCTCCATCGTGTAGGACCAAACACTATAGTTGTCTTTGGTCAATTTGTCCCCCACGATCTGAGTGATCTGTGCCGTGTCAGACATTATGACTGCTGCAAATTCAAAAGAAAACAACAATACAATCTGTCCAGAAATGGTATTCAGCAATATGAATGTCATACACGTGTCCAAAAACTGTCATATACATCCATCCATGATGCCAACATGTCATACATTTAGTTCCCAGCAAGAACCATCCAAATCGGATTCCACACGATGTCTGTATGATCCAAAAAACATCAAAATACAGGCTTAAAATTGACCAATTTTCTTGCTGTTTTTCTGTAGTTTTTTTGTGCCAAGAATGAAGTCCCAGTCAAGCTAAAGCTAGAAAAGTTTTTATGGAAATTTTTTTGCAAAATCTTAAGCCTCCAAAATAACACCCAAAAATGGCATAAAACCGGCCTTCTAGGCCTCCAAAACAACTAGGTTAGCTCTTGCTTGATGTAAACCATAACAATTACAATCAAACGATGCACCTGCAATGTGTGTGTGTCTAAGTGTCGCTGTTTGGTGTATGCCAGTCACTTCGTGGCAAGCCCTGCATCCTTCTTTTGTCCGCATCAATGGCCTTGCTATCCTCACATCTACCAATAGGTGCATGGATCAAGCCTGGAGCATATTGCCCCTTTCGCAGCCCATATTCACTTCTTCTCTCACTCTTGGGACCAGCATTGGCTACAATGCGTACTAGTAAAAATCTTAACAAAGGACCTCATGAGCCAAACACTCTGCACTGATTTTAACTTCTTTCCGTATTGATTGCATGCTGACTTGCATGTTGTGTTGCGCTTTCAGATGATACTGCATTGCCACTGCTGCTTGCACCAATTGATAAACCTGGCATTGTAGCAAGATGTCCTTCCTGTGCTTCACTCACAGGAATATTTCCTCTCACATCCTATTTTCATCTGCTCCTAACAGCATAACCATTCTATTTGCATCCTGCATCGAACGTGGCCTTCCCTTCAGTTCAATGCTACAGAGCCCGAGCCCTTCTACTAGTGGATTACCCACTGGACAACATGCTCTATTGTGCATGTCCCTTCACAAAAATAGACGTGTTTCCAAGCTGAGTGGCAGTCGATTCCAAGTTGAAGGATTGAATGTGGCTAGAATTGCTTGTGTGAGAAAAAGACTGAACTCCATATCAGCAGTTGCAGCACCAATTGCACCATCCCTGAGTGACTCAGATTACAAAAAGAAGCTTGCAGAAGAGTATGGGTTCACGCAAATTGGTGAGACAATTCCGTAGGGCATCACATTGAAGAACGTGATGAATTGCATTGAGGACTGTAACTCTGTCAATTTCGCAGATCCAGTTCTGCAGGGCATCACATTGAGGACTGTAGCTCTATCAGTTGTTGCCTATTCTGCTAGTCTGTTAATGACAGCAAAAGCTCCTTGGTACCTTCTTCCTTTGGCTTGGGCATGGATTGAGATGACATGACTATGCACACAAATCCTTTTCAAACCATAAAATACTTGAAGACATTGTGGGGACTGTAGCATTTTTGCCATTGATCTACCCGTATGAACCCTGGTGCTTCAAGCATGACCCGCATCATGCAAAGACAAACATGCTTGTAGAAGACACAGCCTGGCATCCAGTTGTCAGAGAGGAGTATGATGGTTTTCCAAAAATAGTTACAATTTGCTCTAATACCAAATGATAAAACTGCAAGTAGAGGGAGACTAACATGAAACAAGCATAGGTTAGGAGCTCAATATCAACTTCTCCTTCGTTATTCACCAACCATATCTCCAACCATCCACACACTAAAAATGGTATCCTCAAAAGGTAGATACCCCCAAACTTAAGGACACTTTACATACAACAATATGATAAGGCTTAGACTATGCCCTAGACTTTGGCTTATTTGTCAACATATAGGGCTCCTCCAAAATCACCAGTTAACTACATGAATCTTGCATTAAAAAATCATATTCACCCTAACATCTCCAAATATAGCATCACGACTAATGATAACCTTTTGAGTAGAAGGATCATAAAATTTGTAACCTTTGGAATGATCTGAATAACCAAGAAAACTAACCTTCAAACCTGGAGAATCCAACTTATGTCAAGTGTCCTTGGGCACATGAATATAAGAAATGCAGCCAAATGTGCGAAAGTGAGAGACTGAAGGTGTCTTCGCTGTCCAGATTGTTATAGGAATTTTACCAGCAGGTGTAGTAGTTGAAAGATGATTTTGAATAAAAACGGCTGTTAGAAGTGCTTCAGTCCGAAACTTTCGAGACAAACCAGAGTGTATAAGCATGCAACGTATAGCATTAAGAATAGTGCGATTTTTGTACTCAGCAACACCATTTTGCTGAGGAGAATAAGGAACTGTAAACTCATGATGAATACCTTGATCCTTATAGAAGTCATCAAATAGATTGGATACGTATTCACTGCCATTGTCACTGCGAAGCGTCTTTATAGAGAATCCAGTTTGAAGCTCCACACTTATCTTGTATTGTTTAAATATAGATAAAGCCTTAGACTTATGTCGAAGAAGATAGACATGTGTGTACCGTGAGAAATCATCAGTGAAAGTTATAAAATATCGATATTGAGACTTTGAGGCAGGAAAAGGACCGCAAATATCGGTATGAACTAAATCCAAGAGAGCATAGGAATGTGATGAAGTAGAAGTGTGGAAAGGCGAACGATGGTGTTTTCCAAGTGCACAGTACTCACATATTCCCATACGTGGATGAGATTTAAGATCCATACCTTGCACAAGACCATGACGATGAAGATCAAGAATTTTGGCAAAATCGGAGTGTGCAAATCCTTGATGCCACAATTTGCAATCTGCATCTCCAGGGGCAGTAACAACATTTGCAACTGTATTGTTCAATGATAGCTCAAATAGATTACCATGTCCAGGAGCCACTGCTATAGTATGTGTCTTTCTCTATACAACATTGATTATGATCAAAGCCAACAAACAAACCAAGATCAACTAGACGAGCAACAGAAAGAAGATTTCTTTGCAAATTTGGAACATGAAGAACTCCTCTTAATATTCTAGTGGATGAAACAGTCCCTACATATAAATCACCCACTCCTTTGACTTGACAAGTTGTATCATCCGCAAGGTAAACAAACTTCTTGACATGAAGAGAATGATAATTGCGAAGCCACTGCGATTGGTATGTCATGTTTCCAGTGGCACCTGAATCAACGATGAATAGAGAACCATCATGAACATGAAGTACCTTTTCCGGAGAGATACCATGATGGACGAAATTGAGCTCCTGATGAGTATGACCATCATCAGTTGTAGTTTGTTGAATAATATAAGCTCAAGAACGTTATTCATCATATCTGCGTTTATAACAACGATGAGATGGATGATCTGTATGTGCACAATAATCACAAGGATGAAAACTTTTGGACGAGCAAGGTTGCTTTGTAGTAACTCCATGCTCCTCATCATATTGACGTGCCCAGCAATCAGAATCCACATGGCCTTTCTTATCACAATAAGAACAATGTTTGTTAGAATAAGCAAGACGAGAAGATTTACTACCTTGATTAGGGCGACCACCCTGTTGAAAACGTGAAGCGGGACGCTTGCGAGCAACAAAAGAAGCATCAAAATCCCTTTGTTTGCGAGTGACCAAAACAGCATCAGATTTTTCCAATTGATGCTCATGACATTGAGAATATTCAATAAGAGATATACATGCTTTGTCAAATTGGATATCATCCTTGTTAGACAAAATAGTGATGATATTGTCATATAAAGGATCTTTGATGGTATGAAGAAGTTAAGTAACAATCTGATTTTTAGCAACAGGAGCGCCAGCAGCACCAAGCTGATTAATAATGTCTTTAAAAGCCTCGATATGAGAGTGCATAGAAGTACCAACCTTATATTGAAGATTCTTCAAACAAGTTTGGAGATATAAAATTTTGGTGACCGATTTCTTCTCAAACGTTGAGATAAAATACTCCCAAACAACATGAGAGGTTTCCAGATGAAAGACATCCAACATAAGTGAGTCAGGAATTGCAGACAATATATAAAGACTAGCCACTTTGTCACGACGAATCCAATCAGTATGATCAATTTTCCATTGTTCAAATAATGGACCATCAGTAATCAAAGAATTGTTATTCATCACATCAATAGGTTGAACTGGGCAAGACAGGTCGCCCAAAACAATATCAAATAATTCGTCACCATCAAGAATTAGCATCATCTTTGCTTTCCACCTAGGAAAGCCTTGTACTTGGAAGAAGGGAACCGAACGTTGGCCAGACGGATATCCGTTAACAATTACACAATTGGCCATGCCTGTATGTCGAGAGAAAACAAATAAGATGAGATCGTAGAATCTGCAAACCATGATCAAGACGAGCATAGTTGAGACGCATGACAATCAAAATAGGGAGATACATGTAAGAACGACGAAAAGTATTGAGTGACTAAAAAGAAATCCCGAAATAGAGAGACGTAACATGCAAGATGAGATGATGCATATAAGAAAAGTGCTATTTCGGTCGAGCAAAGAACGTGAACGATAATAAAACATCGCTAAAAATAGCAAGATGTTTTCTTGTCGTAATCAACGTCATTAATGAAGACGAGCAATTAACGAACTGTAATTGGGGATTAACAAACTGCAATTAGAATTATAGTTTTAAATAAAGAATCGCAGATTCGAGCAGAATTGTTGTCTTGAATCTTGAACTGTCATAACTTTTGATTTAGAACTCCAATTGACAAGTGGTTTTGATAGGATTGGAGAGCACGACGAGAGCTACGCACTAGATCTAGTTTTGTTTTTAAAGATAAAATTAACTAATACTTATAATTTGAACAAGTTCATGTATCAAATCAGCACTTGTGCAAAGAATTCAATCAAGTATAAACAATGAAACAACTTATCTTCCTTGTTGTTGCTACACATCAATAGCTCTGATACCATGTTGAGAGAGAGAGAGAGAGTATAAGAGAGATACATAAGACATGCTCCCAAAGAATGATTCATATTGATGTAGAGTTAGTATATATAGGTGAGACCCAAGTCAAGTGAGAGATTATATATATAGTTGTAACACAAACTCAACAGGAAGCAGAAAGAATTGATTCCTTAGCTGTGAATGCATTGCAAGTGGTGTGACAAGAATTGAAGCAGTTTAAAGGTCAAAATGTTTCATCATTCATCTGGTTGTATGAAGAAAAGATGTTGTTTCATGAGGTACCGCAGTATGCATGGAGTCGGTATTTCTCCCATTTGGCCATGCATGCATTGCATGATCGGATTGATGAGTTACATTGAAGATATGCTAATTAGGCAGCTTTCGAGAAAGCTTTGAGAGAGGAGTTTTTCTTGGAAGATGTAGGGTTGGTAACTTAAAAGACATTTATAGATTGGATTGAAAAGCCTAATAAAGGGCTGGCTCTATTGCTTTGCTTTGTGAATTTGAAAGTTAGTATGCCTAGTTGGATGCAGATGAGCAACAATCATTGGAGAGTAAAAATAATAATTTGTTTATGAAGGCTGCAAATCCTATTTTGTAGAAGAAGCTAATTGATCATTTAGAAGATGCCTCTTTTGAAATGGGACTGATGCCTGATTGGTTCAATGTAACTGAGACACTGTATATGTTGGTAAATAGAGAGCCGATAAAATTCACATGGGGTACAAGCACCACACCTGCCAGTGCTCAAAAGGGTGTTGAATTTGTAGCCAAGGCACTTGTAGCTATGTAAGAACAACCAGCTATACCTATTGGTTCGCCTCTTAAAAGTGATGTTGTGGATAAATTAATCAAAGGCATGCGTGATGTGTGCCTAAATTTGACAAAAATCTATGCAAAGGGAAAAAAGTAGGATGTTAAGGTAGAAGAGAAGGGATGGGCAATAGCCAAAAGCTCATATGTAGAAGGATACAAGAGGATATGCATTTAGTGTGATAGTTTACAACATGAAAAGCAAGACTGTACAGCCTATAGTGAAGCGAAATAAAAAAGGTTAGTCTTTTGGAAAGATGAAAAAATACATTCAACAAAAACTCATCTTCCAATAGATCTGAATTTTGGAAATGGTGGCATGCAGAAGAGGTTGGAAAATATGGCTACAAGGACAGCATTTGTTGCCATAGATGTAGTCACATATGGGTTGAGAATTGAAAGGACTAATGAAGCTCCTAAAGGAGGCATGGCTAAAGCAAAATCTTGTGTTTGGATGCAAGCATTAAGTTGCATGGAAAAGGGTAAAACAACAAAGTCAGAATTGGTTGATGCAAGTCAAAGTATACGAGGGAGAACAAGATACGGAGTGCACCAATGGATTCATTTTTAGCCTATGCTTATTTCACTAAGGTTCATAATCAAGAAGCTTTTGTGGAAGAAAAAAGAAGAGATGAGGACATTTCTGGTCCTTCCTCTTCATGTCCATCTAAATGCATAACACGAAGCAAAATGGAGCAGTAGAAAGAGACTGAAAAAGTCATTCTAGAGCATGTTATGGAGGATGCATCTCAAGAGAAGAAATAAGAAGGGAAGAAAAGGGGCAAGTAGTCTGGTTACAAGTTACAATCAGATCTTGATACTACCATAAACCTTAAAATAGTCTTGGAAGATCACATACTTGGTAGTAGAGTGGAATTCACACTTGGTGAAGTTCTTGATATCGCAAATCATGAATTTCATGATGCAATCATTGATATGTTGAAATGAAAAAGATAGTTTGATGGTGAAATTTTACAAGCATTGATGCAAGTTAACAAAGACATAGAGAAACATCTTCAGAGGGAATATGATGATGCATGCAATGCTATTTTGGAATAGGTTGATGGTGAAAATGGATTAAATGGAAGTGTAGACAGTAAGCTTGTGGCTGAAAATGGTATTTTGGGCACCATTAAGCATAGAGAGAAGGCTATGTATAATAGGGATGTCTGTCAACAAGCACATGAAGAAGAAGATGCTCATTTTATTCCAAGCAGTTATTATTCACAAACACATTGGGCTCATGCTACAATAGAGACAGTTTTTAAAGAGGGAGAAAGAGACGCGCCTTGCAGAGCTCTCTTGGATCATGGTTTCAAAATCAATGTTATGGCACACAGCTTGTATGAGAATGGAGATTGGCCAATTGATGTAGATCCGAGATGGCAATGCAAGCAACAAACAATTCATCAAGGGATCTCTATGCGGCTTATTTGAATGTACTTATGACTTTTGGAGATGTTAGGGATGCATATCATTTTTTTATGTAGGATTCATGTAGGTATTTGGTGATTTTGGAGTAGCCCTAGATTTTGGAATCAAGAATGGAAACAAAAGCCTTAGATGATGATTCTTCATATGCTTGGGTTCGTAGTAAAAATGATACAAAGGCAGTACAGTTTATCATTGTTTGTGTGAATCATCCCTGCAATCAGGATAGGCGACGAGATAATCATATGCAACCTAATGCACGAGTTTAAGGGTTTTAGACAGCACTACTGTAAGTGGAGTCTATGGCAATGCCTCTAGGAAGATAATTATGCCTCCAAGAAAGGGGGGAAATGTATTTATGTCCGGATTATAGGAATGGAAAACATGTAGTCTTGGCAGTTTTAAGAATATTTTAGCCATGTGGAGGGCTGAAAAGAAATATATAGCTGGATGGGATGAAAAAGAGTTGAAGACATATGGTTTCATGGCTACAAATGAAGGTATTTCAGGACTATTTTTAGGGTTGGTTGATGTTGATACAGTGGCTGAAAATTCTACAACACTTAATGTTGAAAATAGGGCAGAAAAAGAGATGATTTATGTTGACACTTTGGAGATGTATGAAGTCATTCAAGCATTTACTGAGTATGAATGTTATGGGTTGCAAAACAGGGTTGAAGCAAGGGTGGATACAAAGTACAAAATATTTGCAAGAAGGTTAAGCTTGTGGCTTTCCCTTTACCACCTGAAAGTGATGGGTTGGTTGAAAAAGTGACTCAATAGCCTAATTTACAAGATCCACACGGAGTAGGATATAAAATAACAACTGAAACTTTACAAAAGCTAAAAATTAGTGAAACAAGCTTTCTTTGCCAATAGAAAGAGCTTGTTTCTTGCATATGTTGGCAAGGCATGGGAAAGGCTTCGTGTTTTAGCCCGATGAAATTGGATGTGTTGATCGGACCATAGTTGCACCTATGGTGATCTTTACAATACCTCATGTACCATGGAATTTAAAGCCTATTCTAGTACCTCGGGCATATTTTCCACTTTTGAATGAGAATATCAAGATGAAGCTAATTTTGGGAGCCCTTTTCAGCTCCATATTCTAATCGGTGGTTCATTATTCCAAAGAACAATGGTTCTGTGAGGTTTATACAAGATTTACAACCACTTTATTAGGTCATTATAAGGAATGTTGGATCAGGCCTGATAGTGGATGAATTCGTCGAAGCATTTGCAGGCAAGGCAATTTACTCTGTGGGTGATTTATATTTAGGATATGATCAATTCCAGCTTGCATTAGAAACCTCAGGTATCACTACCATGAAGACACCACTTGGATTGGTTAGGATGTGTGCACTTCCATAGGGAGCAACCAATTCAATGGCACATATGATGAATGCTATGCATAAAGTTTTGAGGGAGTATGTTTCTCAGTTGACCTTACCCTTTCTTGATGATCTGCCAATCAAAGGATGTGATATCTATAAGAAGAATGAAGAGTTGAATGAGCATGGATGTAGAAGATTTGTGGCTAACAATATTGTTGATTGTGACAAGATTTTGAGCCATCTTGAAGAAGTGTATTTGACTCTGCCAGGAGAAAAGTCAGTTTTTGGAGTGGAGAAAGTATTAGTTATTGGGCACACGTGTGGACTATATGGGAGAAAGCCCTCACCAGTAAATGTTGATGCTATAAGCAAGATGTGAGAGACATGTTTGAATGTATCTGAGGTGAGAAGATTTTTGTGTGCATGTGTCTTGAACTTGATGTGGATTCCATGTTTTTTGTTCATATGGCTGAAAGTTTATATCAGCTCTTAAGAAAAGGGAAAAAGTTTTGGTGGGGGAAACACCATACATGAAGGAAATTTAGAAGCTAAAGATCTTATTGATTTCATCCCCAACACTAAAGAGAGAAAATAATGAGAATGCGCAGCCTATTATTCTCACCATGGATACAAGCCCAATTGGCATTGGTTGGGCAGTGTGAGTCAGGATAATGTTGATTGGAATAGGTATGCAATTCGTTTTGGAGCAAAGGTCCTCAATGAATGACAACAGTGGTATTCTCAAGTCAAATGAGAGCTTTAGGGTGTAGTGATAGCCCTTAAGTATGAGAGGGTGTATTTTATGGGAGCTCATGTAGTGGTAGAGACTAATTGTCTACCTCTATTGGGCATGATAGTGAATTGCTCAACTCCTGATATTGCCATGTTACAGTGGATTGCATATATAAAGTCACTTAACCTTGACTTTCAACATATTGCAGGTAAAGAAAACCCCATGGCTAGCATGCTTTCACGAGCAAGGTTTAAAGATGAAGAGGAGCAAATGGAAGATGAAGAGGATGACATGATAGGTGTTGAAAATGACTTTATGATAGCAAGGAATGAGTATGCAGCTCCTATTACTACAAGTACAACTATTGTAATAGGAATTTCAGTAGTAGAAAAGGAGCTTACAACCATGAAGAAGAGATAGGCAATAGAGAGAAAGCATTATCAATGTTATGCTTTAGTCACAACACAATTTTTGGAAGAGTTGTATGAGGATGATTTGCTGAAAATAGGCCAATATCTCAGCCTTATGACAATGAAGACTGAGTGGTTTGAAGCTGAATTCAAAAGGATTAAAAGAAAAGATTATGGGTTTTTCTTAAAATATGGATATTTATGGAAGCATGCAAAGAAAAAGAGAGGAGCTCCAGTGCGTGTATTGGGAGATAGAGCTTGTCAACAACAGGTGATGTAGGAGTTTAATGAAAGCTTATGGGCTAGACATAGAGGAGTTTGGGGCACATTTTCCAAGATCAAAGAGAAGTATTGGTGGCAAAACACATATAAAGATGTGGATCATTATGTGGAATCATGCAGTGCTTGTAATATGTATTCCATTGTAAATCATAGAGATGGGTTGCAACTGACTTATCCATTGTCTATGCATTACAAATGGACAATTGATCTAGTTACCATGCCTATAGGTTTATGGAATATGAGATATCTTGTGCTTACACGAGAAGACTTGAAAAATCAAGTGTAAGGTCGAGCTCTTAGTAAAAAGACTACTCAAGCTATTTGCAGGTTTTGATTAGAAGAAGTCTTTTGCAAGTATAGTTGTGTTGGTAAAGTGGTTTGCTAATAGAGGAGAGATTGATGTGGATAAAGCTCATGACTTCTTTTCATGATTGAGTATCAAGTTTGCTTTAACTTCATCCTATAATCCTAAAGAAAATGGAAAAAGTGAAAGAGATCATCAACCTATCATTAAAGCATTAGCAAAGTCATACAACGACAGGATGAAAGAGTGGCCAAGAATGTTACTCTTTTCTTTCTAGGATGATATGACCACTCATAGTGTAATTACAGGGTATATACCTGTTGAATAAATGTATAAAAAACATCCAATCATGCCTACAGAGGAGACTATTGCTACTTGGAGTGTTCTACCATGGGAAGAGGGTTTGAATAGAGAAGAGTTGCTAGTCCTACACATTAGACACTTAGAAAGAAGTCCTAAAGAATTTGAGACAACCCCATAAAAAAGCTAAAGACTGCAAGAACAAGAAGAGGTTTGACAAGCAACACAAAATTCAACCATGAGTTATACAAGAAGGGGATTGGGTATTGGTTTATGACAACATCTTGGAAAATCAACATAATGCTAGTCGAAAGACAGCAAAGTAGTGGTTTGGTCCATATATGGTAAGGTTTGTTTTTAATAATGCTACCTATGCATTAAATAAGATGGATGGGATAGTTTTAAGGAGTCTAGTGGCTTGAAAACATTGTTGCAGCGCGTAGGGTTGAAGGTCACCACAGGGGTTTGGCAAGAGAAGAATGTATAGGGGTTCAAGAGCTTAGACTCCAGAGATGGTAAAGATAAGAGAAGGGTTGAAGGTTTCAAGCCAAGTTCTTGAAGATAAGAGACAGCTGGGTGAAGGTAGATTTAGGGAGAGGAGTAGAGGGAAGAGAAGGGATTCAAAGAGATTGAAGATGTAGAAGAATACTCCCAAAAAGAATTAAAAAATATAGAAGAATACTTATAACAGAGATGAAGCCTATCAGTTTCTTTCAGCATTATGAGAAAATATAACTATAATAGACAAAAATGTGTAGAAAATAATACCTTCCTTTGTGCTACTTAGATCCCCAATCTGATGCCTTCATTAGCTCCGAAAGGGGGGTTAAATACCAAGACACCTAGCCAAAATTCTACCAGATCACTCCTTCTTCATCTCCCACTTTGGAGTGCTGTTCATTGCCTGAAAATAGTGATCGCGCGTTGCACGATTTTGCTAATCTCTCTTTTTACATAAAATCCTCTCAAATTAGCTGAAAGATGCATGCTTTCTTTTACATGTTATCATAATCTAGAAGTTGTCTATAGTTTTATGGATTTTTACAAGAGATAAAATCTAGAATATCAAAAATTGACTAAAAACTTGCCAAAAAAAAATCTAATATTTTGAACCATGGACACTAACACTAATGCCTAATGTGGCATTGGCTCTCTAAATCTAAAAGGAAGCCACACTTTAGATTTTTTTATACGGTGTGCGAGTAGCGGCATGACATCCACCCTCTCCTAACCTGCACATCCTTTGGCATGTGCCAAAGTCTTACGGATTTGCAGTGTTAGAAGAAGTATCTTCTGCCATGTCAATGTCTTCATCTTTTGTCTCTTCTTCTTCCTCTATGTCTTCATGCTCTTGAATTATATTCAAGTCTTCTAGCTTATATGTTGAACTTTATCTTTGTTTGAAGAGATTGATTCTTTTTCCAGCTATGGGTATCTTCATGCTTGCTCCATCCAATTTAGCCAATGAATATGTGGCATTGTCATGAACGACCTTTACCACATATGGGCCAAAACCAACGCTTCACCATCTTCCTGGAAGCACTGTATTGATTGTCTAGGCTGCTATCATAGACAAGCACCCAGTCATTTTCTTGAAATGCTCTTGGCCGAAGTCGATGTCACTTATCAAATCTTCTTTTGTTCTTTAGTCTTGATGTCTTTAGCTTCTCAATAGCTGCTTAAACATCTTCACACCTTCTTTCTAGCTACCATATGCATAAAGTCAGCAACTTTTCTCTACTGATGCCTTCCTCCTAAGGTAGAAGACTCCATGTGAGAATAGATTCTTCAATTGGCATAATTGGTTATTGTCCATGCATAAGTTCAGCTGGCATATAGCCAATCACTGAATTGTGAGTAATCTGGTCAGCCCATAATGCAAAAGGTAGCATTTTAGGCCATTCTTTGATCTTTCCTCTATAAGACTTTGCTAGAGCTTTGAGAATAGGTTGATGACCTCTCTCACTCTTTCCATTGCCCTCACGGTTGTAGGCTGATGTTAAAGCCAACTTAATACCCAATTGAGCAAAGAATTTGCATGCCTCATGAGCATCCAACTCCATTACAAACCCCGATCCATTACAAACCACGATCCTACTAGCCTGGAGACTCCATTACAAAACCGGATCCCACTAGTCTAGAGACTCGATATGCAAAGAGACATGGTGTCACTACATTGATCAATAGACTATATGCACACCGTGGCCCAGTAAGTCAATTATCTTTCTTGTTTGTATAGTTACTATTTTTATTAAAATGCACTATGTATGGTGGACTGAAATATAGTTGTTCATTTTGCAGAGTCTGTTTAATGCTCCTTTGCATCGGGATGACATAAAGATGGTAGTTTGGACATATCAAATCCTTTTGTGCATCGCTTGGTTTCAGGATATGTCATTTCTTTCCTTTGTAAGGACATTCAGAGTCCTTAAGAGATATTAGTTATAGCTTGAGTTTAAAATTTGTACTCTTCTTTCCATGAGGAGATGTAATACTCGAAAGATAAGCTACATAAGGCTAACATTGAGCTTGCCTCAGCTAAGAAAACTCTTTTTGATATTTTCAAGCAAATGGAGTCACAAACTAAGTTCTTGGAAGCCTAGAAAGTAGAAATCTCCTCTTTGTAGGCTTAGTTGACGGAAGGAAAGGCTCAAGTAGCTACTATCAATGAGGAAAATGATTATCTTTTCTAGGATACCCAAGAGCTTAATGCTTTAATTGATGCCCAAACACTGGATTTACAATCAATAAATCGTATAGTTGAGCATCAAAATATCAAGATTGAGGAATTAAAAGAACAGTTGTCTTAGCTATGCTCTATTTATCCAAGTCCTAATGTAGCATTAGTACCATCTTTATCAGTTATGGACTTGGTTGCTCTCCAACCTAATGCAACTTTGTGTCCTTTGTTCCAAGCTAAAATGGAAAGACTTCAGTCTAGAATGGATCCTTTGTGGTCTTACTTTGAGAGGTTTCTGAAATACGTACTGCTAGATCATTCCTTCTTTGTGCACTATCAACAAAAAAAGTTGGCCTTTTATATGAAATTGTCCACTATGGATGAGCATCCTCCCAAGGATGGATGCTTGGTCCTTAGATCTCCTAGTAGAAGTTGTCTGAATGGTTTTTGTGGGTTCAATTATACTAGACACCATGCTAATGTCTAACATGTATCTTAGAGGTGATCCTATTCTTGATGCTGAGGATATGTCTTGGTTTATGGAGCGATGTCATCTTGAAGTTGTTCTTCATGTCGGACACTTGGAATTGTAAATAGATGAGATGTTTCAAGCCTATCTCTCCAAAGTGGATGCATATCTCAAGATATCTTGGCATTCCAAGATTGAGCGCGTGGTGTTGAATCAAAGAAATTTGAAAACTCTAGCACATTTACAAACTAATAACCAACAGAGGAGGATCTTTTAGCGCACATTTCTAATCCATTCCCTTTTGATACCTCCTTCTTTGAAGCTCATAATTGCCGCTTTGTTCTAGGTCCATCAGTGCCCTTTGCTTATTATCAACAACAGATGGCCCACATATTAGATTCTTATCTATTAAAGAAAACCTTGTATGGGCCTAATTATTATACTTCACCCATATACAATAGAAATAAAATGCTTATATGTTGCTCCAAAACCTCTCAAGGCTATGCATCTGACACGTACAAAGCCTCCCCTTATAGTAGAGAGTAAGATCCTTTAGAGGGATGGTTCTGGAACAAATTGTATAAGGCTAAATGCTTATGGAAAAAAAGTGACTCTACTATATACCCTATTTTTCCTTGTAAATCTCATTGAAGAAACCCTTTGCATTGTTGGTAAACCTCCTATAATACCCTATTCTATTCGTTGTATAGACTCATGAATGTATCAAGTTATGAAATCTCATTATCTTCTAGTATAGACATAAGATCATATGGCATCTACCCCGTCCAAACCTAAATATCCTCCAGCATGTGCCACATTCAGAGTTTTCTATAGGTTTAGAACCCTCGTCTTCCACTTCAACATCATCCTTGTCTTCCTCTTTAACATTGTCATGAGCAGTATCTCTCTTGAGTTCTTGCACCTCATATGCATCAACCTCATATCTCTTGAAGACCTTGATTTGCTTCATTGTAATAGGAATGCTCAATGTTATCCCATTCAATTCATCGAATGAATAGGTAGCATTCTCATGTATATATCTCAGCACATATGGACCAAACCAACATTTAGAGACATTTCAAATAGTGCATCCAATCACCTTCTTGTATTGCCCTTGGCTCGAGTCTGTGCTTCTTATCAAACATTTTCTTAGTTTGAAGTGTTGTTGCTTGCAATCTTTGCACTGCTATGTCAATGCCTTTCAATCTCCTATCTAGTTGCTAAATGTGTAGGGCTAGCAGTTCCTCTCTATTCAATCCCTCCTCCCAAGACAACACGCTCCGAGTAACATCCACCTATTCAATAGGCATGATGATTTTTCCACACATTAATTTAGTAGGCATGTATCATGTCATTATACTATGGATGGTCTTGTCAACCCATAAAGCATATGGTAATATCAAGGCCATTTCTTCACTCTTTGTCTACATAGCTTTGTGACGACTGATTTAATGAATATACAGGTACCCCCACTCACTCTTTCCATTACCCTCCAATTTATAGGTTGAAGTTAATGCAAGTTTAATCCCAATTTAGTAGAAAATTTAAAGCTTCGTTTGTGTCCAGTTCTCATCTATTAGCTATAAGTTTTTCCATAGAACCATAATGGCAAAAAACCTCTTCCGAAAGAAAATTCCATGCTTCATGTGTTGTCTCTGTAGTACTAAGAGCTCTCCCTTCTACTTGATTTGTTGAATCCTATGTCCAAGCATGAGATATCTCTTCTATCACATATTTGTAGGCATGGTCACCAAATCCACCACCTATTTTAAATGAATAGACAATGGATAAGTTGGCTATAACCTATCTCCATGTTTCACTATTGAACATATTTGATAGGTAGTACATGTTTCAACAAAGTATGCCCACATTAATGCGGGTGATATATGTAATTATTGTAGCTACTGGTTCATTTGTAGTAGTAGTGCAATTAGTTTTAGCAAGATATTCACCCACTTCTTCAGCATCCATCATTCCATCTTCATCCTCAAAGTATACCATTTCTAGCATGTTTGCAATCAGATTATTCCTTCCAACAATGTATTGTAATTCAAGGTTTAGTGACTTAATATAAGCTGCCCACCTTAACATGGAAATACCCAGTATTGCACATCTTGCAATCATTTCCAATAGTGGCAAAAATTTATTTTCAATGACGACATGAGCACCTATAAAGTATTCTTTGTCACATTTGAGGGCTCTTATAATACCCCAAACATCTCTCTTCATTTATGGGTACCTTTGCTTCGTTTCATTCAAGACCTTTGCATCGAACCTAATAACATATCTCTTCCACTCATTATCATCATATCTAATCGCTTACTTGGGCTTATATCCACTATGATGATTATAATATTTCCCCTTTGAGTAATCAGCCTTCCTTAGTGTTAGTTTGACTTAAATAGTCTCTTCAATTTTTGCATTTCTTTAGTGTGCTTTTGACCCCATTGAAACCATTTTTCTTTTGTCAATAGCTAGTAGAGATCATCAACCATATGCACAAAATGAGGGATCCATATAAGGTAAAAAGTAGATGCTCCCAAAATCCCTATCACCTTTGAAACACTAGCACAAATATCATATATCCTATCAATACCATTTATTTTTGCTCTAGTGAAGGATTCCTACCATAGCGTTGATACATATGGCCCATAACCAAGACCTCTTCAACTCCAAATATGACTTGTGGCTTGAAAGAGTCGTGTACTCCTTCCAAGCAAGCTAATATCTTTTCATAGTTGACTATATTTTTTGAAACAAACTCTCTATATCCATGAGCATCAAATTACGCAATCCTGTTATCCTTGGCATGACTCTATTTTTATATAATCCAAAAATGATATAATAAGCTATAGTATGTGATCCATGAGCACCTTATTCATTGCATTCATCATGTATGCTACCCAATTTCTTGCACCATATGGAAGACGACATTCTCGTACTAAGCCTAAATGTGTCTTCATGGTTGTAATGTCCCTACTTTCAACTACCAATTGGAACTTATCATAACCTGAGTATAAATCTCCTTAAGAATAAATAGCTCTTCCAATAAAATCCTCTCATTGACTACAAGCCATGTACCAACATCTCTTATAGGTACTTTATTGACCGGTGTCAAGCCACTACTCACACATCGTGTGTAAAGCTCTAGAGTGTGGCTTCTTATTGATCTAGAGAGTGAATGTCATTAATGTTAGTGTTTATAGTGTGAATGGTCTAAAAATATTAGATTTTTGGAAAAGTTTAGCTAATTTTTGATATTTTGATATTATCTCTTGTAAAAATCCAAAAATTGTAGACAACTTCTAGATTAGGATGACATGTGAAAGAAAGCATGTAGCTTTTAGACATTTTGAGAGGATTTTATGTAAAAAGAAAGATTGGAAAAATCGTGCGATGTGTGATCGTTGTTTTCACGCAGTGAACAATACTCCAAAGTGGGAGATGAAGAAGAACTGATCTGGCAGAATTCTGGTCAGGTGTGCTAGTATTTTACCTCCCTTTCGAAGCCAATGGAAGCATCAGATTGGTAGTTTGAGTAGCATAGAGGAAGGTATTGTTTTATATATGTTTTTTTCTACAAGAGATTTATCTTCTCATAATGCATAAATAAATTGACAGGCTTCACTCCTGTGAGTATTCTTCTACATCTTCTATTTCTTCGCGCTTCTTCTCTTCTTTCTACTCCTCTCCTTGAATCTCCCTTCACCCTACTGTCTCTTACCCCCGCGGTAGACTTTTGACCCCAAATGCTCTGAAAATGGTGAACCCGACATGAAAGTCAGCATCAGAGGTGTGTAAAGATGGGGGATTCTACTAGATCAAGTGGAGGTGATGCTTTACAACATATGATTGCTTTGTTGCAACAACAACAACAACCACAGTTGTTGTTGTAGCAACATATGAAAACTCGATAGGAAGTAGAAAGAATTGATTCCTTAGCTATGAATGCATTGCAAACACTGGGGCCATAATTGAAGCAGTTTAAAGGTCAAAATGTTTTGGCCTTCATCTAGTTGTATGAAGAAAAGATGTTGTTTCATGGGGTACCGCAATATGCATGGAGTTGGTATTTGTCCCACTTGGCCATGCATGCATTGCATGATTGGATTGATGAGTTACATAGAAGAGATGCTGATTGGGCAGCTTTCAAAAAAGCTTTGAGAGAGGAGTTTTTCTTAAAAGATGTAGGATTGGTAATTAAAATGACATTTATAGATTGGATTTAAAAGCCCAATAAAGGATTCGCTGCTATAGCTTTGCTCTGTGAATTTGAAAGTCAATATACGCTGTTGGATACCGATGAGCAGCAACCATTGGAGAGTCAAAAAATTGTTTTGTTTCTGAAGGCTGTTGATCCTATTTTGTAGGAGAAGCTAATTGATCATTTAGAAGATGCCTCTTTTGAAATGGGACTAAAGTCAGAGTGGTCCAATGTAACTGAGACACTCCATATGTTGGTAAATAGAGAGCAGATGAAATTAAGATGGGGTACATGCACCACACCTGCCAGTGTTCAAAAGGGTGTTGAAATTACAGCCAAGTCCCCTGTAGCTATGTTAGAAAAACAGGCTATACTTGTTGGTTCGGCTCTTATAAGTGATGTTGTGGATGAATTAATCAAACGCATATGTGATTTGAGTCTAGATTTGACAGAAATCTATGCAAAGGTCAAAAAGTTGGATGTCAAGGTAGAAGAGAATGGTTGGGAAACAACCCAAAGGCCGTATAGAGAAGGATACAAGAAGAGATGCATTTAGTGTGATAGTTTAGAGCATGAAAAGCGAGACTCTATAGCTTACTGTGAAGCGGAAGAAAAAAGGTTAGTCTTTTGAAAATATGTCAAAATACATGCAACAGAAAATGGTCTTTCAATAGAGCTAATTTTTGAAAATGGTTGCATGTAGAAGGCGTTGGAAGATATGGCTATAAGGACAACATTTGTTGCCATAGATGTAGCCACATTTGAGTTGAGAATTGAAAGGACTGATGAAGCTCGTAAAGGAGGCATGGCTAATGCAAAATCTCATGTTTCGATGCAAGCATTAGATTGCATGGAAAAGGGAAAAACAACAAAGTCTGAATTGGCTGATCCAAGTCACAGTATATAAGAGAGAACAAGATATGGAGTTCACCAGTGGATTCATTTTCAGCCTATGCTTATTTGGTTGAGGTTCATAATCAAAAAGCTTTTGTGGAAGAAAAGAGAAGAAGAGATGAGGACACTATTGGTCCTTCCTCTTCAGGTCCATCTAAATGCATAACACGAAGTAAAATGAAGCAGGAGAAAGAGGCTAAAAAAGTCATACCAAAGCATGTTATGGAGCATGTATCTCAAGAGAAGAAATAAGGAGGGAAAAAAAAGGGCAAGTAACATGCTTACAGGTTACAATCAGATCTCGAGACTACCATAAGCCTTAAAATGGTATTGGAAGATTGCATACTAGTGGAATTCACACTTGGTGAAGTTCTTGGAATTACAAATGATGCCAGGAGGCATATTTCACGGTGGATTCCGTGCCACGGTGGATTCCGTAAACTTTGATAACCGAGGCTCATACACAAAGTGGATTCTTTGTGCGAGAAGTTGATGGGGACGCCTATCCTTTTTGGGTGTTTCATTAATTTAGTGTGTACATGGGTGATTCCATAGCGGGTGATTCCGCAAAATGCATATTAAATTAATAAACGTTTATGAGTTTAGAGTGCGCACTCATAATAAATTAAGGTTAGGATTGATTTCTAACCAGTTGATTTATTTATGTAGCTAAAGACTGCTAGGTATTCACTTTTGCTAGTTTTATTGTATTATTTTACTAACGATTGTGAATGCTTCAGTTGATGTGTAGAGATAGCAGCAGTGGCGGAGGAAAGCATTGAAGGATAGCGAGTATTCGATTTATCATTTATATTTTGATGGGCGCATACCTTAGGCATGGCGCCTATATTTTGTCGCGCCTATTTATTGAGGCATTGGATATATTATTTATTATTTTGTATGTGCATGGGCGCACGATTATGTTATTTATACTTGGACACTGTATTGGGTACACCTAGTTCTTTGGGCACCGCCCATTAGCTTTATTTCTATTTTGTGCTAAAGCAAACTCAAAAGCTAAAAGCTTGCTATTTTGTAATTTGGGCTATTATTTGAGCTTGAAGATGATTAATACAAAAAATACATGCTTTGTGGAGCGCTCACACAAGGCATGGGGGGAGATTGCACCCAATTGGTCTCTTGTTCATGCCGTGCATGCTTTTTACCTTGATTTTTGTGCAAAAAGTAGAGTTATTTTGTTCTTGGGGACCTTCCGGCATTCACTATGCGAGAGTACAGCATCCGATCTGTGCACCAGTGGTATCAGAGCGAACCTGAGATCAAGAGCTTCCAATTGCTACGCATCTTGTGCGAAGACAGAGCCCCTAGAACGATCGAGCTCTACGGTCAATCTCATCGCGAACGGTCGATACGGGTGGATTACTGGCGATCAAGAACCTCTATTTCCATCTTCAGATCGCGAAGGACCGGCCTGCAGCAACGGAGGACCACTCCTACATCCTCTCATACAAGTCATGGAGTTTCAGAGAGATAAGTCTTTTAATCCACAAGTTTAAAAGCTTAATCAAGCTTCATAAGCTTAATAAGCTTGGTTTAAGCTTAAAAATCTTAAATCTTCCAAATCGTCAACGACTGGTATCAGAGTATGTCCGTGTGAATTTCGGCGGCTGAAAAAATGCCCCCCCCCTAAAATTCACCGTTTTAATTCCTATAAGCTTCAAGCTTAATCACTTAAGCTTCCAATCACACAAATCTCCCAAGTTCTGCAAGTCTACAAAGTTCAAGTTCTACAAGTCTGCTAAATCAACCAAGTTCTGCAAGTTCTGATACTCTGCAAGTCACCTAAGTCTGCAACTCTGCAAGTCAGGCAAGTCACCTGAAGTCAGAACTAACTTCTGTTCAAAACTCATAGAAGGGCTGTTCCTGCACAGAAACTCCAAATTGCAAAGTTGTTCATTGGAAGGTACTGTTCGCATATGCAGGTTTACTGAACCATTTTTAGCACACACAGAAGGATAAAACACAGATTTTTCAAAGATTACAAATCCCGCAATAGCCAAAGATGAAGATTGTGAAAGCCACACACAAAAATATATAAGCCTTGTACACCCAATCTTGATCTACGCTCATCCCACTAATTGGATTTTGAGAGTGTGAGGTTTTTTGAAGTTTTACAGGATGACGGAACTACATATGGATGGTTTAATGGCTGAAGGCGATCTACCTGAACCTACGATGGAGCAAAAGCTGGATTTAATCATGATGCAGTTGGATGAAGAAGGACGAGCTAGGCAAGCATTGCAAGTTCAATTGGCTAATTTACAAAGATCGACTACTGAAAAAGAGGAACCTCAATCTGAAGACCTTATTCGACGTACCATCGCCGCGACTCTCGAAGCTCAATCCATCTGCAAGGAAACAAAGATAAGTAAAAGAAATTTCAAATTCTATACTTTCAATGGCACTCGAGAGGGAAAAACTATTCTTGCATTCATGAGTCAGTTTGATGACTACTTTCATGAGGAAACATATGCAGAAAAAGATACAATCAAGTGTGTCACTAATCATTTAGTGGATAGAGCATCTCTTTGGTGCACCGTGGTTCATAAAAGTATAGATTGTCCCTCTACCTGGGAGAATTTCAAGAAGAAGTTTATGCAGAATTTCCTTCCTCCACAATTTCATGAAAAAGCCATAAAGCAATGGAACCTTCTTCAGCACAACGAGATCGTGAGCCTATACCTCAGTACACCGAACGCTTTTGGAATGCATTACTCCAGTTACGCATGCTTGAAAACGTACCTGAAGCGACACACAAGCGCAAGTATATGTCTGGATTACTTGGACATTACTACGCTGAAGTTAATATGTTCAAGCCCGCAACTCTTGAAGACTCAATTTCATTAGCTCATGACACTGAAGACAAGCTTCAAGGAAGAGACAAGCGTCCACAGCAATTCCAAACCAATGGTAACTATGGATCTAAGCAATTCAACTCAAATTTTAGAAGATTTAATCAAGGTCGTTTTCCTTCATCATCTTTCCGTAAGAATTGGGCAGAACCACTTGCTTTACCATCCAATACCAATCAAAACCCTAAGCCTATTCCACAGTCAAATCTTAATATTCCTAGACTTCCTGCCATTGCAAACAATGTAACCAAAGCCAAACCTATAGTATGTTATAAATGCCACCAACCTGGACATCTAGCAACAAATTGCCATTCGAAGAAGCCACCTATCCATATCAACTACATTGGTGCAATGGAAGATGACGAACATGAAGAAATGCATGATTTCAAGGAAGATGAAGACGACATTACTACTCCTTCGGATACTTTACCAGGTATGCCAACTCCACATTCTTTATTGACAACGAAATGTTTAGTGCATGGAAAGGAAAAGATTATTTTGCATTATGATGGTAGTACTCATGATTTTATTTCTGCAAAGCAAGTAAAAGAATTGAAATTACAAACTGCTCCTACGCATTATCGCATTAAAGCAGCATTCTTAGGCACTAGGTATAATGGAACACAGGAAGTGCATGATTTAGAAATTCAAATTGGTGAATACACTGAAAGAAGAAATTTTCTAGTTGTACCATTACAGTCCAGTGATATTATCTTAGGTATGCCTTGGCATCATCAGCATAACCCTGATATAGATTATTCCACATATTCAATTAATATTCAATTTCAAGGAAAACATATTACATTGTATGGTGTGCATGCATCTAATGCTTTTCCACTGCTTTCTCATACTCAAGCTAAACGTGCATTACGCAAAAGTAGTAAATCTTATCTCATTTGGGTGAATGAACTGCAAGTTAAAGAAAATCATATGCACCCTAGGCATAAAGAATTTATTGCACACTTTAAAGACTGTTTTGCAGAAGATCTACCACCTGGTTTACCTCCTTCACGTCCAGAAGACCATAAAATAGATTTGATTCCTCGTACCCAGCCACCTTGTAAAGCACCATATAGGCATAACCAGATAGAGCAAAAAGAAATTCAAAGTCAAGTTGAGGAATTACTAAATAGAGGATTGATTAGACCTAGTAGTTCTCCATTTGGTGCACCTGTTCTGTTAGTAAAGAAGAAAAATAATACCTATCATATGTGCATTGACTATCGAGCTTTAAATAAGATCACTGTAAAGAATAGGTATCCAATTCCTAGAGTCGATGACCTTATGGATAAACTGCAAGGTTCTACCATATTTAGTAAAATAGACCTTAAATCTGGTTATCATCAGGTGAGATTAGATAAGTCTGACATATTCAAGACTGCATTTAGGACACAATTTGGTCATTATGAATTTTTAGTGATGCCTTTCGGATTGACTAATACACCTGCTACATTTAGTAGAACGATGAATCATATATTTTTGAAATATCAGCATTGTGTTATTGTATTCTTTGATGATATTTTGGTGTTTAGTCAAAATGAGAAAGAACATTATGAACATTTGTCCTTGGTTTTTAAGTTATTGAAAGATAATCAATTGTATGCTAATCCGGAAAAGAGTGAGTTCTTTAAAACAGAAATTGAATATTTAGGTCATATAGTATCATCACATGGTATTAAGCTTGACCCCAAGAAAATAGAAGCAATATTGAACTGGCCTATACCTAAAAATGTGCATGAGTTACGATCTTTCCTAGGTCTTGCTAGTTTTTACAGGAAATTTGTGTGTAATTTTTCAATACTTGCTTTGCTTTTGACTAGACTTTTGAAGAAAGGTATTGTTTATCATTGGTCCGATAATCAACATAAATCCTTTGACTTATTGAAACATGCATTAACCCATGCTCCTGTTTTACAACTACCTGATTTTAATAGACCATTCTTTTTAGTAGTGACTGATGCTAGCGGATCTGGAATAGGAGCCGTACTTATGCAGGACAATCATCCTATAGCCTATTCTAGTTGTAAACTGAAACCCTCCGAACTTAAATATTCCACATATGATAAAGAATTATTAGTTATAATACAAGCTCTAAGACAATGGAAACATTATTTAATGGGTTCTGAATTTATGATTAAGACCGATCAACAAAGTATTAGGAATTTACTTAGCCAACCCCAAATATCTGGTCGACATATCAAATGGGCAGCCTTTATTCAAAGTTTTCATCCGATTATCCAATATCAACCCGGTAAAGAAAATGTAGTAGCCGATGCATTAAGTAGAAGACTTGCCATTCATAATATTTCAGTTATATCATTTGATTCTTTAACTCTTATGAAAGATACTTATCATTAGGATATTACTTTTCATGCTGATTGGAATAAATTAGTTGGAAATAACTGGATTCCTATTGATTCACTGTCTTATAATGATGGATTCATGTTTTATGAAAAGAGATTATGTGTTACAATTCCATTCAGATCTTTTGTTTTGAATGAGATTCATTGTCCTCCATATCAAGGTCATAGAGGTATCATATCTACTTTACGTACATTAACTGAAAATTTTTATTGGCCGCATATGGACACTGATGTATCTAACTTTGTTTCCGAATGTTTGATTTGTCAAAGAGTTAAGAGACATCACGGTAAACAATATGGATTACTTATGCCTTTATCTATTCCATCGAGACCATGGGAACAAATTTCTATGGATTTTATTACTGGTTTACTTAATACTAAATCTAACCATGATATGATTTGGACTATAGTAGATAGGTTTAGTAAATAAGCATATTTCATTCCATGTAAGAAAACTTTAACAGCATCACAGGCAGCACAATTGTTTTTGAAAACTGTTTTCACTAACCATGGATTACCAAAAGTTATTATTTCCGATCGTGATTTTAGATTTTGTAACAACTTTTGGATTACTTTGTTTGCTAACCTAGGCACAAAAATTGATTTCTCATCTACATTTCATCCTGAAACTAATGGACAAACAGAAGCCACTAACAGTACTATACTAGATCTTTTACGTGCTTACACTATTTCTAAACCACAGACATGGGACACACATTTGTATTTATTACAGTTTGCATATAACAATACACCACACATCTACAAAGAAACCACCGTTTGAAGTGATTTATGGTTATAGATTGTCTACACCTATTGTATCTTTATCAAATAGAATTCAAAGTACTGATGATATTGCTAGTATGCACGCTACTATTTTTTATGAGGTTAAAGACATGATTGCCAAAGCCCAGCAATCATATACCAAACAAGCCAATAAGAAAAGACAAGCAATGAATTTCAAAGTTGACGACTATGTTTGGTTGAGAATAGAAAAACGTAGATTACAAAGTGTAGATAGACACCCAGTTGTGAAATTAGCCCCTAGATTCTATGGAACATTTAAGATCATTCACAAAATTAATGACAATGCATTCAAGTTAGAATTACCACCTCACTGGAAAATTCACAACACGTTTCACATTAGTTTACTAAGACCCTTTAGAGGCCAACTACCTGTACACCCTATTTATGAAAACCCACCTTTGTTAGAAGAAGAGACTGAAATACTTGAACCTGAAGCTATCATAGATACTGACTTTATGATCATTAGAATTGGCTGAACATATTCTAGATGTCTAGTCAATTTTAGGAACCATCCTGTAGAAGAAGCCCAATGGATGCACGCTAGAGACTTAAACGCTTTCCCCACTCTGCTAGCTCCACATTGAGCTAATAGCAATTGAGGTCAATTGCTATCCCACCCCGGGGGTATGATGCCAGGATATTTCACGGTGGATTCCGTGCCACGGTGGATTCCGTAAACTTTGATGACCGGGGCTCATACACAAAGTGGATTCTTTGTGCGAGAAGTTGATGGGGACGCCTATCCTTTTCGGGCGTTTCATTAATTTAGTGTGTACATGGGTGATTCCATAGCGGGTGATTCCGCAAAATGCATATTAAATTAATAAACGTTTATGAGTTTAGAGTGCGCACTCGTAATAAATTAAGGTTAGGATTGATTTCTAACCAGTTGATTTATTTATGTAGCTGAAGACTGCTAGGTATTCACTTTTGTCGGTTTTATTGTATTATTTTACTAACGATTGTGAATGCTTCAGTTGATGTGTAGAGATAGCAGCAGTGGCGGAGGAAAGCATTGAAGGATAGCGAGTATTCGATTTATCATTTATATTTTGATGGGCGCATACCTTAGGCATGGCGCCTATATTTTGTCGCGCCTATTTATTGAGGCGTTGGATATTTATTTATTATTTTGTATGTGCATGGGCGCACGATTATATTATTTCTACTTGGACACTGTATTGGATACGCCTGACTCTTTGGGCACTGCCCATTAGCTTTATTTCCATTTTGTGCTAAAGCAAACTTAAAAGCTAAAAGCTTGCTATTTTGTAATTTGGGCTATTATTTGAGCTTGAAGATGATTAATACAAAAAATACATGCTTTGTGGAGCGCTCACACAAGGCATGGGGGGGGATTGCACCTAATTGATCTCTTGTTCATGTCGTGCATGCTTTTTACGTTGAGTTTTGTGCAAAAAGTAGAGTTCTTTTGTTCTTGGGGACCTTTCGGCATTCACTAGGCGAGCGTATGGCATCCGATCTGCGCACCAACAAAGCAAGAATCTCATGATGCAATCATTGATATGCTAAAACAAAAAAGATAGTTTGATTGTGAAGTTTTGCAAGCATTGATGCAGGTTGACAAAGACATAGAGAAACATCTTTAGAGTGAATATGATGATGCATGCAATGCTATTTTGGAACAACCTGATACTAAAAATGGGTTGAATGGAAGTGTAGACAGTAATCTTGTGGTTGAAAATGGTATTATGGGCACCACTAAGCATAGAGAGAAGGCTATGTATAATAGGGATGTCCATCAATAAGCACATGAAGAAGAAGATGCTCATTTTATTCCAACCAGTCATTATTCATGAACACATTAGGCTCGTCCTACAACAGAGACAATTAATAAAGTGGAAGAAAGAGAGACGCCTTACATAGCTCTCTTGGATCATGGTTTCAAAATCAATGTTATATCACACAGCTTGTATGAGAATGGAGGTTGGCCAATTGATGTAGATCGCGAGTGGCATATGCGAGCAGAAAACACTTCATCAAGGGATCTTTATGCGGCTTGTTTGAATGTACCTGTGACTATTGGAGACGTTAGGGGTGAACACCATTTTATTGTGCAGGATTCATGTAGTTAACCATTGATGTTGGAGCAGCCCTATATTTTGGAATCAAGGTTGGAAACAAAAGCCTTAGATGATGGTTCTTCATATGCTTGGGTTCGGAGTAAAGACAATACAAAGGCAGTACAATTTCTCACTATTTGTGTGAATCATCCCCATAATTGGGATAGGCTGCGGGATATTCCTATGCCACCTGATGCACGAGAGTTTAAGGGTTTTTAGACAACATTGTTGTAAGTGGACGCTCTAGAAGTGCCTCTAGGAAGATAATTATGCCTTCAAGAAAGGGAGAAAATGTGTTTGTGTCGGGATTGTAGGAATAGATAGCATAACACAATATTAGTGAGTTTGGGAATCTCCCAATTCCCATTTTTTGAATACTAAAAAGGTGGCACCCGGATAACATGCCCATAAGTTTCTCAAAACCATATGATGTGACCTATAGTTGGAAAGCACTTGAAAAAGAGAATTTATGGAGATATAGAGTGCTCGATTTGGAGTTATAGTATTCAATTGATGACAAATCCAAAGATTTGACCACGTGTCCCAAACTTATGGGAAATTCCCATATTCCCCAATATGGTGTTGCATATAGTCTTGGCAATTTTAAGAATATTTTAACCATGTGGAGGGCTAAAAAGAAATATGTAGGATGGGCTGAAAAAGAGTTGAATATATATGGTTTGATGGCTACAAATGAACATATTTCAAGGCTATTTTCAGGGTTAGTTGATGTTGATACAGTGGTCAAAATTTCTGCAACAATTAATGCTAAAAATAGGGTAGAAAAAGAGATTATTTATGTTGACAATTTAGAGATATATGAAGTCATTCAAGAATTTACTGAGCATGAATCTTATGGGTTTCAAAATAGTGTTGAAGCAAGGGCGGATACAAAGTACAAAACAATTGCAAGAAGGTTAAGCTTGTGGCTTTGCCTTTATCACCTCAAAATGATGGGTTGGATAAAACAATGACTCAATAGCCTAGTTTACGGGATCCACACGGAGTAGGATATTAATTTATAGCTGAAACTTTACAAAAGCTAAAAATTGGTGAAATAAGCTTTCTTTTGCCAGTAGAAAGAGCTTGTTTCTTGCATATGTTGGCAAGGCATGGGAAAGCCTTTGAGTTTTAGCGCGATGAAATTGGATGTGTTGATCAGACCATAGTTGCACCTACGGTGATCTTTACAATACCTCATGTGCCATGGAATTTAAAGCCTATTCTAGTATCTCGAGTATATTTGCCTAAGCTGTTGGAGCTTTTGAATGAGAAGATCAAGATGATGCAGATTTTGTAGCCCTCTTCAGCTCCATATTCTAATCAGTGGTTCATTGTTCCAAAGAAAAATGGTTATGTGAGGTTTATACAGGATTTACAACCACTTAATCAGGTCACCATAAGGAATTTTGGATCATGCCCGATAATGGATGAATTCACCAAAGTGTTTGCAAGCAAAGCATTTTACTCTGTGGGTGATTTATATTCAGGATATGATCAGTTCTAGCTTGCATTAGAAAGCTGGGATATCACTACCATGAAGACACCACTTGGATTGGTTAGGATCTGTACGCTTCCACAGGGAGCAACCAATTCAATGGCACATATTATGAATGCTATGCATAAAGTTTTGAGGGAGCATGTTCCTCAATTGACCTTACCCCTTCTTGATGATGTGCCGATCAAATGATGTCATATCTATGAGAAGAATGAAGAGTTGAATGAGCATGGATGTAGAAAATTTGTGGCTGATCATATTGATGATTGCGACAGGATTTTGAGCCATCTCTTAAAGAAGTGCATATGACTTTGTTAGGAGAAAAGTTAGTTTTTGGAGTGGAGAAAGTATTAGTTGTTGGGCACATGTGTGGACCATACGGGAGAAAGCCCTCACCAATAAAGGTTGATGTCATAAGCAGGATGCGAGAGACATGTTCGAATGTATCAGAGGTGAAAAGAATTTTGGGTGGATGTGTCTTTTACTTGATGTGGACCCGCATTTTATGCTCATGTGGCTGAAAGCTTATATTAGCTCTTAAGAAAAGGGCAAAAGTTTTGGTGGGGAAACAACATACGAAGGAAATTCAGAAGCTAAAGAGCTTATTAATTTAAGCCCCAACACTAAAGAGAGCAGATTATAAGAATGGGAATTCTATTATTCTCACCATGAATACAAGCCCAATTAGCATTGGTTGGGTAGTGGGTTAGGATGATGCTGATGGGAATAGGTATGCCATTTGGTTTGGAGCAAAGGTCCTCAATGAATGGAAAGGTGGTATTCTCAAGTCAAACGAGAGCTTTGGGGTGTAGTGACATTCCTTGAGTGTGATAGGGTGTATTGTATGGGAGCTCATGTAGTGGTAGAGACTGATTGTCTACCTCTATTGGGCATGATAGTGAATTGCTCAACTCCTGATATTGCCATGTTAAGGTGGATTGCATATATAAAGTCACTGAACCTTGATTTTCAACATATTGTAGGTAAAGAAAACCCCATGGTTGACATGCTTTTACGAGCAAGGTTTAAAGATGAAGAGGAGCAGATGGAAGATGAAGAGGATGATGTGATAGGTGTTGAAAATGACTTTATGATAGTAGGGAATGAGTATGCAGCTTGTATTACTACAAGTACAACTATTGAAATAAGAATTTCCGCAGTAATAAAAGAGCTTACAACCATGGATAAGAGATGGGCAATAGAGAGAAAGCATTATCAATGTTATGCTTCAGTCAGAACAAAGTTTTTGGAAGAGTTGTATGAGGATGATTGGCTGAAAATAGGCCAATATCTCAGCCTTATGACAATGAAGACTAAGTGATCTAAAGCTGAATTCAGAAGGATTAAAAGAAAAGCTTATGGGTTTTTCTTAAAAGATTGATATTTATGGAAGCATGCAAAGAAATAGAGAGGAGCTCTAGTGCATGTATTGGGAGATAGAGTTTCTCAACAATAGGTGATGTAGGAGTTTCATGAAAGCTTATGGGCTAGACATAGAGGAATTTGGGGCACATTTTCCAAGATCAAAGAGAAGTATTGGTGGGAAAACATGTATAAAGATGTGGATCATTATGTGGAATCATGAAGTGTCTATCAGATGTATTCCATGGTAAAGCATACAGATGGGTTGCAACTTACTTATCCATTGTCTATGCAATACAAATGGATAGTTGATCTAGTTACCATGCCTACAGGTTTATGGAATATGAGATATCTTGTGCTTACACTAGAAAACTTGACAAATCAATTTTAAGGTTAAGCTCTTAGTACAAAGACTGCTCAAGCATTTTGTAGGTTCTTATTGGAAGAAGTCTTTTGGAGGTATAGTTGTGTTGGTAAAGTGGTTGCTGATAGAGGAGAATTGGATGTGGATGAGGCTTGTGACTTCTTTTCATGATTAAGTATCAAGTTGTCTTTAACTTCAGCCTATAATCCTAAAGAAAATGGCAAAAGTAAAAGAGGTCTTTAGCCTATCATTAAGGCATTAGCAAACTCATGCAAGGCCAGGATGAAAGAGTGGCCAAGAATGTTACCCTTTGCTTTGTGGCCTGATAGGACCACTCATAGTGCAATTACAAGGTATATGCCTACTGAATGAATGTTTGAAAAACAACCAATCATGCCTATTGAGGAGACTATTGCTACTTCGAGTGTTCTACCATGGGAAGAGGGTTTGAATAGAGAAGAGTTGCTAGTCCTACGCATTAGACAGCTAGAAAGAAGGCGTAAAGGCTTTGAGATAGCCATGAAAAAGCTGAAGACTGCAAGGATCAAGAATAAGAAGAGGTTTGACAAGCAACACAAACTTTGACCACGAGTTATACAAGAAGGAGACTAGGTAGTGGTTTATGACAGCAGCTTGGAAAATCAGCATAGTGCTAGTCGGAAGATGGCAAAGTGGTGGTTTGGTCCATATATGGTAAGGTTTGTTTTTGATAATGCTAGCTATGCATTAAATGAGATGGTTGGGATAGCTTTAAGGATTGTAGTGGCTTGAAAATGTATCAAGCTCTTTAAATGTAGGTAGATGTCTTTAGCATATGAGTTGAAGGAGTTGGATACTGAGCATGAATATGAGAATATGGAAGAAAAAGAGGTAGAAGATGAAGACATTGACATGGCAGAGGATACTTCTTTTAACACTGCAGATCCATAAGACTTTGGCATACGTCAAAGCATATGTAGGTTAGGAGGGGGTGGATGTCGAGGTGCTACACACACACACAGTGTGGAAACTCCAGAGTGTAGCTTCTTATCGATCTAGAGAACAAATGCCATTAATGTTAGTGTTCATAGTGTGAATGATCCAAAAATATTAGATTTTCGAACATGTTTAGCTAATTTTTGATATTTTACATATTATTATTGTAAAAATACAAAAACCATAGATAACTTCTAGATTAGGATGACATGTAAAAGAAAGCATGTAGCTTTTAGCCATTTTGAGAGGATTTTATGTAAAAAGAAGGATAAGTAAAATCACGCGACGTTGTCGTAGATTTCGTGTAAGAGCTACTGAACACGGAGTTCAAGTTGCAACAAGAGAAGACGCTAACAAGAAGAAATCAAATTTTTGATGCCAAAGTTCACTATATTGCTTGTCCAGTAAATAACATGAGGTCCATGTTTAGAAAAATCTGTAGTAACTCATTATCTATGCTGATTTCACATCTATTTCTACACATCTTCAAATCAAACAGTTTTATTTCACCATTATAGGCATGTTCAGCTTCTCAAAATCCCAAATATGAAGGATGCCTTTGAAGTTCCCAGCGGCAAGTTGTCAGATTAGACATATTTAGAGACTCCAGGTTGTACAGCCAAACACAGCATTGTCAAGTCCTTGATAGATTTAGAGACTCCAGGTTGTACAGCCAAACACAGCATTGTCAAGTCCTTGAACATCTAGCAAATCAACATTCAGAGAGCCAGATCAAGAAGCCACCAGTGCTGGTATCTCTTGAGGAAGTAGTTCCAGTTCATTCACATTGAACCTCTCTTCATCATAGAAACTGGCTGCTACAACTTGTCACTGCCGTGTTTGCGACCTCCTCAAAACCATCCAAAGTAAGCCAACGTCTAACGCTCTTCCATGATAGAGCATTCTTTGCAATCTATAAAGCCTTTGCAGCTAGATCAACAGAAATTCAGTGAGGACGATGACGACAGCATGTGCAAAGAACTCGTCAGTATATCGTGAATCTATGATGAGATGACAAGGACAACTGAGGATGACGGGATAGATCAAGTAAGATGCCATCGGCAGCCATGTCGGAGAGGGAGGTCTCCACCCAGCAAGGCGGCAGCTTGAAGAATTTTGATTCTGCGCACAAAGATGTGACCTTACCATGACCATCTTCCCCACAAAATTGTAAAGATAAACAACTCCAGAGTTTGCAATGTCATCGTTCTTCAATTCAATTTGCAGCTCATTGCTTTGATCCCAGTTAGCGGAGAGATGATCAAGTCTTGAAGTTAGATGCCACTTTGTTGCCAATAATGCTTTATTTGACTAATCAGAGCTTCAGCCCCTCCAATAAATGGATCAATTCTCCTTCTTCATCCATTATGCCTCCTCGTTCCTCATCGATTCTGCCTCCTCGTTCCCCATTGATTCCATGGTTTGGTTGCCCTGTACTTTCTTGAAAAAAAAACTCCATCACAAAAGCATGTCCGTCTTCTTTACTCTTGCGTTTCTGTTTAATTTTAGCTCACTTCAGAACAATAGCTTCGAAAAGCCGGCACCCCCCCCCCCCCCCCCGCACACATCTCCCTGACCAACTGTGGATTTCCGACAAGAGTTTGTTTACGGTTTCTGAAGCCACAGTATTTGCATCGCCAAGTAACTTCACTCTTGTGATTAGCTATTCTATCTCATCCTTCAGGTTAATGTTCTTCTCTGTCTCAAACTTGAGGCGACATTCCTCACGAGTCAATTCTGTGAGTTTTGCTATCTCCGCCAAGGATTTCTCTACTTGATTGTTTCATTAACACTTTCCGCAGAACGAGGGTTGTCCTCCAGGCCATCTTGTTTCTCTTGAGCAACATCCGTAATAATAGATTCCATCGACTCAGGATGTGAACCAGACTTCTTCTCTTCGATCTTCCCGTCATTACTTTGGTACTCCACCCCCCGATCCTCGTCCGGAATCCCTGCAAACATGTCGCATTGTCTGCATGCCAATCCGGGCGCAGCCCGCCATTCATAGCCTTTCAAAAATCCCCCTTTTCTTAGCTTTTTCCCCCCCTTCTCAACATAGCATTCGTAAGGCTATTCTGAAAGCACAAAGTTTTTTATATTTCCCTCGAACTTTCAAAACAAAAAGCCTTCTCTTTTACTACCTCAATGGTTTCTCCCATGAAACCATGGTATCAAATGCACCAATTTATAACCAACCTTTGAAATCAGATGTAGCAAAGGATTTCTGTTGTGATCCAATCGAAGTAAGGTCCATAAGTTCAGCCATGGATGACATGAACCAGAAGCATTAGAAAAATAGCACGATAGCACGATCTGATTCAATGCTTCAATGACCTTCGATGTCACAAAGCTCTCTGGTTTATCTCCCCCATCTGCCTCATGTCCGCATTCTCCGTATCCCCTCCTTTCTTTGCAGTCTTGACTTCATTGGCATGGCGAATTCTAGCATATTCAGGAGGGAAGAATCAATCTTTATTAATGTCAGCTTCTACTCCACCTCCTTTGATTCCACGATTTCCTACACTTTTCTTGAAGATCATCATTGAAATTATCAGCTTGATAATGTCGTTTGGCATCAGTTTTTCATATTTTTCTGTCACACATACAACATGCATACAAACTGAAACACACATAAACACAAACACACAAGTGGAGTATGTACATTGGATGCGGGTACTGAAAGGACGGATTATCTTAATGCATCAATCACACACAATGAATCACACGCGAAAAGATAACACAAATGCACAACAAAAATTGGAGGTGTTTACGGCTCGGATGCGCAGCAGCATGACATCCACCCCCTCTTAACCTCCGCATCCTCTGGATGAGCCAACTATCCAGGATCATCCAAGTCCACAAACAAGTCCAGTCCTTCATCAGTTTCTAGTAGAGTTGTTTCTGCATCAGCTTCATCATCCATATTCTCTGCTTCTTCTGCTAGACTTTCTTCTACCTGCTCTTCTTCTGCCAATGCTTCAAGTGAATACTCTTCATCTTCTCTTCTCTTGAAAATCTTGACTCGTTTTCCAGCAATGGGCACCCTCAATACCGTTCCATCTAATTCAGCCAACTCATAGGTAGCATTGTCAAAAACCTGTTTCACCTCATACGGTCCAAACCATCTTTCAACCATTTTTCTCATGCTACTATGCTGATTCTCTAGACTACTGTCATAGACTAGAACCCAATCTCCTTCTTTTATGGCTCTAGACCTCAAGCGATGCCTCAAATCAAACCTATCCTTGTTTTTGAGTCGGGTTGCCTTGAAAAGATCAACTGCTAGTTGCACATCTTCTGTCCTTCTCTCTAGTTGATGAATCCGAAGAGCTATAAGCTCCTCCCTTGATAAATTCTCATGCCATGGAAGAGCACTCCACGTGAGAGTACAGATTTCTGTAGGCATGACAGGTTTTTGCCCATACATCAACTCTACAGGCATATATCCAGTAGTTACGCTATGTGTAGAGCGGTCTGCCCACAATGCAAAAGGTAGTAATCTCGGCCAATCTCCAATCCGACCCCTACAAGCTTTTGCCAATGCCTTAACTATCGGCGGATGTCCTCTTTCGCTCTTGCCATTTCCCTCTGGATTATAGGTAGTAGTAAGAGCCAACTTAATCCCAAGCCGTGAGAAAAAATCTCTAGCTTCGTCTGCATCTAGCTCTCCACGATCAGCTGTAATCTTGTCTATACATCCATACCTGCAAAATATTTCTTCCAACTAGAATTTACATACTGTAGTGGTAGTCTTCATCCGCAAAGATCTGCCTTCAACATAGTTTGTAAGATCTTCCCTAGCCCAGCCAAGATATCTCATCTGCCAAAGTCCCACTAGCAAAGTAGCCAAGTCAACCACCCATTTATAATGCATACATAGTGGATAGGTTGGATGCAACTCATCACGATGCCACACTAAAGAGTAGAGTTGACAGTCCCTGCAAGTCTCCACAAAGTGGAAAACATATTTATACATCCCTTTCCACCAGTATCTTTCTTTGATTTTCTCATAGATAGCCTACACACCTCTATGAATAGCCTAAGAACTCTCATGAAACTCTCGCATAATCTGTATCTGTATCTGCATCGCTTCCTCACAAACTACTCTCAAAGGTAAGCCACCTCTCTTCTTTGGATTCTTCCAAAGAAAACCATCTTTCAAAAAATACCCATAAGCCTTTCTTATGATTTTCTTGAATTCATCATCTGTCCAATCAGCTCTTCAAGTCAATGAACTTAGATGCTGTCCAATTTGCAGCCACTCATCAACATAGAGTTCTTCAATAAAGGCTTCAACAGTAGATACATGACAATCATGAACAAGGATAGAAGCTGGAAACTCTATCTCATCATCTTCTGCAAGCATTGACTCCTCATCCTCATATCTCGCTCTAGATAGCATGTCAACAACTGGATTATCTTTCCCTGCTATGTGTCCAAATTCTGGATTCAATGATTTGATGTAGGCAATCCACTGAAGCATCGCTATATCTAGAGTCGAACAGCTAGTAATCATGCCAAGCAAAGGCAAACAATCTGTTTCCACAACAACTGAAGCACCAATAAAATACCCTTTATCACACTTCAGTGCAGTGACTACTCCCCACAACTCTCTTTTAATCTGCGGATATCTCCTCTGTCGCTCATTAAGAACTTTGGCTCCAAAGCAGATTGCATATCTATTTCCATCAGCATCATCCTATCCCACTGCCCAACCTATGCCAATAGGGCTAGTATCAACTGTCAACATGATTGGCCGTCCACAGTGATAATCCGCCTTGCAAAGAGTAGGAGCTGACTACAACAGCTTCTTGAGTTTACGCATGGCTTTCGAATGCTTCTCATCCCAATGAAATTTCTGCCCCTTTCGAAGCAGCTGATAGAGAACATCTGCTATGTGAGCAAAATGAGGAATCCAAATCATGTAAAATACACAAGCTCCCATAAATCTCCCCACCTCTGAAGTAGTCGAGCAATACCCTGCAATCCTGCTTATGGCATCCACCTTTGCAGGTGAAGGCTTCCTGCCATAATAACCAACAATATGCCCAACTATGATGACTTCATTAACACCAAAGACAAATTTCAGCCCTGAAAGAGTCAAGTTCACCTCCTCTAATCGTGTCAATATTTTCTCACAAGCAACCAAGTGTTCAGCCACAAACTGTCTACATCCTCGCAAATCAAGACTCTCATTCTTTTCTTCTTCTACACAACCCTTAATAGGCACATCATCTAGGAAAGGCATGGTATACTGCGGAATATAGTCTCGTAGAACTCTATGCATAGCATTCATCATATGAGCAACTGAGTTGGTGGCACCTTGAGGCAACGTACACATCCTCACAAGACCAATAGGTATCCACATAGTAGTAATATCCCTGCTTTCCAAGGCAAGCTGAAACTGATCATAACCAGAATACAAGTCACCTAGAGAATAGATGGCTCGTCCTGTAAAAGTCTCAGTAAACTCATCCACAACTAGACCTGTTTCCACATTCCTGATTGTCACTTTGTTCACGGGCTGCATATCCTGAATAAATCTCAAGGTACCATTCTTCTTTGGTACAGTAAACCACCTGTTAGAATAGGGCACAGAAGAGGGTTCCAAAATCCCCATCTTAATCTTCTCATTCAGCAACTCTATCAGGTTTGACAAGTGTGCTCTAGGCACATGTATAGGACGTATATTCCATGGCACATGAGGGACAGTGAAGATGACCATAGGCGCAACCAATTCGGGACTAATGCAGCCAATTTCATGAGGAAAGAAAGCAAATGCCTTACCATGATGTCCAAGCATCTCTCTAAAACATTCTTTTTCCACTGGAAGCAAGAAATCATGATTTCCAATCTTCAATTCTGCAAGAGTTTCAGCTGTAAATTTATGTCCAATATTTGCAGGATCTCTCAACATAGGCTGTTTCATAGCTTTTTCTATCTGCTCATCACTATCAGGAGGAAGCGGCCCTACAACCGGCTTAACCTTCTTATCAACTGTTTTATACTTCGTGTCAACCTTGGCATCAGTCAGGCACTCTTTTCTTTGCTGCAATTTCTGCAAATTTTCGGCAACTTTCAACTCTGTTGGTTGAAAGATTTCAGCCCTTTGCTCTATGGACTGCATGGGTGCAGCCTGAAACTCTGTATGCTAAAATTTTTCAACATTAAACTCTATTGGCTGAATGGATTCAGCCCTCGACTCTATCGACTGCATGGGTGTAGCCTCATACTCTATATGCTGAATTTTTCCAGCATTTAACTTTGCTGGCTGAAAGGTTTCAGCCCTCTGCAACTCTGTAAGCTGATCAATATTAGCCATAGATTCAGTTTGCTGAGTTTTCTCAGCCTCTAACTCTGTTTTCAACATAAAATCAAAAACTTCCTGAAACATATCTAGGGTTTGCACAGGTATGATCTTTGAACCCTTACATACATCAATTTTCAGCATTGTACCCATTTCAGACAATGTATCCGCATAAGACATCCCTTCATACAGCCCATCTACATGCTCTTCTGCTTGCAAAATACCTGCAATCTTCAACTCTTTCTCCTTACAACCAATGTACTGCCTGGCAACTCTAGACAAATCTGAAATTTTTTGATAACTCACTGAACTATCTGAAGAAAAACCAAAAAAATTAGTGGAGAAAGACTGGCTTCCAGGAGGCGAGATCTCCTCTTTTCTCCACTCTGTACCACTGGCGTCTCGCAAGACAGCGGTACCTAATGAAAATCCAACTCCTTCGCAAGTAGTGGTGCCTCACGCAAGGAGTCCCTGTTTCTCGGATGATTTACCCCAACAGTCATAAACTGAACAGCTCGCATACCATCCTTACTGCGTATCCGTGCATAGGCTGAGCCGTCATCCATCACTTTCGTCTCCATTCTTGCTTCTGTAATGAAAGGCTGTCCAAGAATAATCAGATAAGAGCAAGAATCCTGAACAAAGAAAGCCATGCTCTACATCCATAGGCCACTTGCCACTCTCATAAACACCTCGAGCAATAAGATTAATCTCGAAACCATGATCTACTAAAGCGACGAAAGGAATCTATTTCTCTCCAATCCTTACCACCGTCTCAATGGTTGCTCTAGCCCAATGACTTCGTGAAAAATGGCTGTGAGCAATGAGGATAGGGGTATCATCATCTTCATACTGCATAGGCTGAACTATTTTCTGCAATTGCGGATTCACAGAAGCATTCTCAACCATCACTGCATCATCATGCTCTTCCCCAAGAGCTCCATGCCATAATCCCTGTAAAGCAGGTCCTTTCATCGCATGTCGTTTCCTTCGCAAAAGATCCTGCATCTGATCCTGTATTTCTCTTCTAGCAATCCCAAGAGCTTCTCCAATAGTAAAAGTGACTTCACTATTCAAAATTCTTTCATGAAAAATCTTACTCATATCCGTCTGCATATCAAGGTCTAACAAGAGCTTGAATCCTAGCTCCTTTCTTGGTTGCCTCTTCTCTTTCATCTGCTTGTCTCCCATAGGTTGTTCAGGACCTGATTGAGCTGGAGAACTTGTCATAGGTGGAGCTGTAACAGGTGGTGAAACAAAGTCACCCCCTCTAGTCTTTTTGGAGGTGTTGAGACCCTCCTCATCTCTTCTTCTCTTTTCCTCAACCATGGCATCTAAACCCTGTGTTTTCACCATATAAGCAAAAATAGAATACCTTTCAACAGGAGAATCCCATCCCGTTTCTCCTCGGATGCTGGAGCCCACACAAGTCATAGTGGATGCTTGAACTTTCCCTCTTCTCGCTATCTCCAAGGCAGAGGACCATAAAGCAAAGTCTCCATCTGATTTCTGCTCAAGCTAGACTCCATAAGCTGAAGCATCTCCTCTAACACTTACATAAGCTGATCGCGTAGCCATATCATCAACAAGCTTCTTCATGCCTCCCTTACCAAAGTTCGTGTCAAGAGGAGCACCAGTCTCTGTCAGCCATATTTTCCCATCTTGTCCCCAAAACACTACATTCTTCTTATGCGCTTTTTGAAAAGCATCACAATCTCTGCAATGTTGGTGCTCTGTACTATCGCACCAAATACATCGTCTCCCTTTTCTTTGGCCAGCTGGAAAAGCAGTCGCTGGAGCAGGCGCTACAGCAGGTACTGACATAAGTTGCTCTTTTAACTTTCCAACTTTAGCTTTGACTGCTTCAATCGTCAAATCTGCCAAGCCTTTAATAACATCATCTACGGATAAGGGCACTGGAGCAGTAGGAACTAGTGGATTTACAATAGGAGGAGTAGGCTTAGGCATAGAACTTGTAGCAGGGGTAGAAGAAGAGGTCTCCAAGGATTTTTCAGAAACAAATCCTGTATTACGATGCAATCGTGCTCTCCTATGCTGCTTCTTAACAAGAGCATTCACAGCATCAATGACATGTCTCCACTCGGTCTTTAAATCTGAATCTGTAGCTTGATCTTCCAAAAGATCATCCAACTTTTCCTGTAAATCAACATCAGCGGCTTGTAAAAATAATTCCACTTTCTGCATCTCCAAAGCTTGCTGCTCAGTTCCATCCAACTGATCATAGCGGCTCTCAAACTCTCGCAGAAGGGCGGTAACTGAAAGTCCCTTATTAGGCATAGAAACCCATGCTAAGAAATTCCTATGGTTCATAAGACCTGTATCCTCCAAGAAATATTCATCTTTTAATGCCTTCTTAAACTCTGCCCAACCAACATGTGTTCCTTGAATTTCTAAAATTCAGACTTCAAGAGTGCGTACCACGATCCGCAAGAAGTAGCGGCTCCAAACATCTTGAGAAACCTCAAAAAACTTCATCTTTTCTTCATATAAATGCAGGTAAGTTGACACTTGTTGGCCATTGAACTGCTTCATCTCCTGTTGGACAGCTTTCAAGGCATCCATGGCATCACTATCACGTTTCGCGTGAGCTTGCTGCTACATATAGGTTGTAAATGACTGAAACAGGTTCTTCATGACATTGTCATCTATCATCTCTTCTTGCGAGTCTCCCATCTTGCTGAAAATTGACGTAGCACTTTCACGTCGCGTTCACCAGAAATGTCGTAGATTTCGTGTAAGAGCTACTGAACACGGAGTTCAAGTTGCAACAAGAGAAGAGGCTAACAAGAAGAAATCGAATTTTTGATACCAAAGTTCACTATATTGCTTGTCCAGTAAATAACATGAGGTCCATGTTTAGAAAAATCTGTAGTAACTCATTATCTGTGCTCATTTCACATCTATTTCTACACATCTTCAAATCAAACAGTTTTATTTCACCATTATAGGCATGTTCAGCTTCTCAAAATCCCAAATATGAAGGATGCCTTTGAAGTTCCCAGCGGCAAGTTGTCAGATTAGACATATTTAGAGACTCCAGGTTGTACAGCCAAACACAACATTGTCAAGTCCTTGACAGATTTAGAGACTCCAGGTTGTACAGCCAAACACAGCATTGTCAAGTCCTTGAACATCTAGCAAATCAACATTCAGAGAGCCAGATCAAGAAGCCACCAGTGCTGGTATCTCTTGAGGAAGTAGTTCGAGTTCATTCACATTGAACCTCTCTTCATCATAGAAACTGGCTGCTACAACTTGTCACTGCCGTGTTTGCGAGCTCCTCAAAACCATCCAAAGTAAGCCAATGCCTGACGCTCTTCCAAGATAGAGCATTCTCTGCAATCTATAAAGCCTTTGCAGCTAGATCAACAGAAATTCAATGAGGACGATGACGACAGCATGTGCAGAGAACTCGTTGATACATTGTGAATCTATGATGAGATGACAAGGACGACTGAGGATGATGGGACAGAACAGGTAAGATGCCATCAACAGCCATGTCAGAGAGGTAGGTCTCCACCTAGCAAGGTGCAGCTTGAAGAATTTTGATTCTGCGCACAAAGATGTGACCTTACGATGACCATCTTTTCCACAAAATTGTAAAGATAAACAACTCCAGAGTTTGCAATATCATCGTTCTTCAATTCGATTTGTAGCTCATTGCTTTGATCCCAGTTAGCGGAGAGATGATCAAGTCTTGAAGTTAGATGCCGCTTTGTTGCCGATAATGCTTTATTCAACTAATCAGAGCTTCAGCCCCTCCACTAAATGGATCAATTCTCCTCCTTCATCCATTATGCCTCCTCGTTCCTCATCGATTCTGCCTCCTCGTTCCCCATGGATTCCATGGTTTGGTTGCCTTGTACTTTCTTGAAAAAAAAAACTCCATCACAAAAGCATGTCCCTCTTCTTTACTCTTGCGTTTCTGTTTAATTTTAGCTCACTTCAGAACAATAGCTTCGAAAAGCCGACACCCCCCCCCCGCACACATCTCCTTGACCAACTGTGGATTTCCGCCAAGAGTTTGTTTACGGTTTCTGAAGCCACAGTATTTGCATCGTCAAGTAACTTCACTCTTGTGATTAGCTGTTCTATCTCATCCTTCAGGTTAATGTTCTTCTCTGTCTCAAACTTGAGGCGACATTCCTCACGAGTCAATTCTGTGAGTCTTGCTATCTCTGCCAAGGATTTCTCTACTCGACTGTTTCATTGACGCTTTCCGCAGAACGAGAGTTGTCCTCCAGGCCACCTTGTTTCTTTTTAGCAACATCCGTAATAATAGATTCCATTGACTCAGGATGTGAACCAGACTTCTTCTCTTCGATCTTCCCGTCATTACTTTGGTACTCCGCCCACCGATCCTCGTCCGGAATCCCTGCAAACATGTCACAGTGTTTGCATGCCAATCCGGGCGCAGCCTGCCATTCATAGCCTTTCAAAAATCCCCCTTTTCTTAGCTTTTCCCCCCCCTTCTCAACATAGCATTCGTAAGGCTATTCTGAAAGTACAAAGCTTTTTATATTTCCCTCCAACTTTCAAAACAAAAAGCCTTCTCTTTTACTACCTCAATGGTTTCTCCCATGAAACCATGGTATCAAATGCAACAATTTATAACCAACCTTTGAATTCAGATGTAGCAAAGGATTTGTGTCGTGATCCAATCGAAGCAAGGTCCATAAGTTCAGCCATGGATGACATGAACCACAAGCATTAGAAAAATAGCACGATAGCATGATCTGATTCAGTGCTTCAATGACCTTCCATGTCACAAAGCTCTCTGGTTCATCTCCCCCATCCGCCTCATGTCTACATTCTTCGTATCCCCTCCTTTCTTTGCAGTCTTGACTTCATTGGCATGGTGAATTCTAGCATATTCAGGAGGGAAGAATCAATCTTTATTAATGTTAGCTTCTACTCCGCCTCCTTTGATTCCATGATTTCCTACACTTTTCTTGATGATCATCATTGAAATTATCAGCTTGATAATATCCTTTGGCATCAGTTTTTCATATTTTTCTGTCACACATACAACATGCATACAAACTGAAACACACATAAACACAAACACACAAGTGGAGTATGTACATTGGATGCGGGTACTGAAAGGACGGATTATCTTAATGCATCAATCACACAAAATGAATCACACGCGAAAAGATAACACAAATGCACAACAAAAATTGGAGGTGTTTACGGCTCGGATGCGCAGAGGAGGTTTTCAGTGTGATGTTTGGAACACCTATCACATCTTTGCCTAACACAACCGCACAAACACCAGACCTTGGCACACCTCTACTAACAGGTACTCCAGGCACTATGCATACACATAGATCAGCTGATGCATAGGGATTAGCTGAAGTACATGGATCGGCCGAAGCACGTGCATCTGCAGAAGCACGTGCATCGAGTGAGGTAGAGGATAGTGCCTGTTGAGGGAGGAGGGAGAGTCATGCGGGAGGACAAGGAGGTCGAGGGCTTTGTGGGGGTTGCCTAGGAGGTGGCTCTCGATCACCCTCATCGGGAAATGAGAGAGGTGAGCCTCCACAAATGTACTACTCTGTCACACTGATGTTGGTGGTATCTTGCATGACTCCGAGGGGAGGGAAGTGATAGCCTACTTGAGGAGTGTCGTGCATGCCACATACAAAGATTGCATGATTTCCTTCAAGCACAAAAAAAATGGTTTGTGGCAAGAGGTGCTATGGGCAGTACATAGAAGATATCCTAGTCTCGAGAATTCACGATTCTGAGATGATTGGGGACGGTCAAAGGTGAGAGATGCGCTTCATAATAAGAGATCTCACCTTATGACGCGCGCTAAAGAGTCATTGCGGAGACAAGAGCAGGAACGCCTTGGATATGGCCAACCACCCAATTGCCACTGCAAGGAGTGGAAAGAGGCCAAGAAGAGAGCAGCAGAGAAAATGACAGGTCGCCAACATGCAGAGACATGACGTATCCAGATGGCAACCATGGGATCGTCACATTATTGATCGGGTGGCAGGGAGTCATGGGAGGCTGAGTTTGTAAGTATTATTTGATTTTTTTAAAAAATTTAAATTTTGTAATTTTTTTCACTTCATTATGTAGTGTGTTCTAATACGTTGTATGCTCAAATTGTTTTGTAGTATCATATCGTTGGTAGGATGCCTACTCCTAGAGAGGTAGGCTACCATCGAGGTCATAACCGGGCATCCACTTGGCAGCATTTCTACGAGGAGGGACTCATCACGAAGGAGCAATATAATCCTTCCATGAGGATTTCACCACCAGAAGATGTATGTTTTATTTTTTATATGAAAAGTATAGGTAACTCTAATTTATTATTTGTAATGGTATCTATATACCTTAATCCTTTGTGTAGGCGAACCCTGATGCAGTTGAGGATAGCGAAGGGGGGACTAGCAGTAGCGGTGGCGGCAATGGCAGTGGCACAGGTAGCGGTGGTGGTAGCAACGATGATGTCTCTTTTGAGGAGATGTAGAGGAGCCCCATGCATGCATGTCTCCCCTTGGCTTGTAATTTTTATTTTTGGTATATATTACTTTCAGCTAGTGCTTGCGACCATGACCATGCTTGAGGTCACAAGTACTAGAACTCATCATGTAAAAACGTTTCATCTATATATATGAAATTTCGTGTTCTACATACATTGTTTTGTTTTCAGTACAAAAATCTTCGAAATAATCTTTCTCTGTTTTCCCTAAGCATACAATTTGATGTTGATGGAGGAAAAAAAACCAAAGAGCATGTGGCTTGCAAAACCACATGCTCTCTGGTTTTTTCTCATACCTCTATTTTGCACGTCTATCAGCGCGTCGAAATTGCAGGATATATGCGCGTCTATTCTCGTCAAAAACTTGCAGAATAAACACTTTTTTAGACGCGTAGATATATGCGTGTATAGACCCACAATATGAATATATCCACTTTTTTATAAATATGATTATATATTTACGTAGCGTGTCAATAAGCGCGTCTATATATGTGTCTATATGGGCGTGTAACTTTGACTATAAGCGCATTCTTAGACGCGAAATTGTAGACGTAGCAGTAGACGCGGTAATAAACGCGCCCAACATTTTTTATCACAGTTCAAATATTGTGTCTACAAGTGCGTCTATGGAGCCTTTTTATTGTAGTGTCCGTTTATCATCTTTGCTTTTGAATCTTGTGTAAGCTAAGCTATCATTCAATACTTTTGTATCCATACAAACAGATGTAACATATGGCTATCTCAAGATCACAAAGAAATATTATTCTTCTTGTATATCTCGAATATCTATTTCAACATTAGAACATGTAGCATATTAATTTCCCAAGGTGCTATTTGTATCTCGCATCCTCCAATCATGATCTATGTCAATTGGCTATGCACCATTTTTGTACAAATTCTGAACAATTATATTAATTTCCAAACCATGGTTAATCAAAGCAATGTAGGGAGTCTCATGCTCCCCAACCTTAACCACAGTTTTTGTTGTAGCTTGTGCCCAATGGCTCTACATATAATGACTTTTAGGGGTAATCTTGAAGCCTCGTGATTAGTATGATGCATTTTCCTAACTCCCATATAAGTGTTGCAGCAAATAATTGAATTTTTAGTCAAACTACATAATCGTTTTTACCCTTAGCCCACTAGGTTACAGCATCAGTTCTCTCCAAAACAACACCCGCATTTTTCTCATAATAAGCTTATATGGCTTGCAAATTGGGCTCCTCTTCTACCTACATCAAAGCATTAATCACATCACCAAGAAACACTCCGCTTCCTCTTCACTATATCAATGACTTCATCGTGAAATTCATACTTAGCAATACGAAGAATCTCCCCAAGTGTGAATGCCCCATCGTGATATTAAGAATATGCTCTTCAAGCACTTTCTTGAGATCCATTGTAGACCCTGCCTAATTGCTTACCCTTTTGCTTTTGAGCTTGTTTCCATCCTTCTTTCTTTCTTGTGCTACCTCCTCCATTACATGCTCAAGAGTACGTTGCACTAAAGCCTTTGGCTACTCACAAAACTTCTTCATGTCAGCTTGTTTGATGTCCAGTATCTTCATCTCTCTTTGTTTCTGGGCTTCTTTGCCCTGTAAGTATATCCTGATAAGATCGAAGTGGTCTGATCGATGCTGTGTTCATGATGAAGGTCGTGTACATAGATGGCCTCGTCTAGAAGATCATTGATGTTGAAGCGATTAAGTTCAAATTTCCCAGCCAAGATTTCATAGATCCTTTCATCATGAATACCCTTAATGAAGGCTTTGCGACTGCCTTTGAGCGGGATCTGTCTCTCGATAAGCCGTCGATAGTCACACAAACAAATACACAAACAGAGATACATGACGCTGACAAACACAGACAGAGAAGCGGCACATGCTCGGGCCTGCAGAGAGCGGGTGCCGTGCCGGTACCAGAACGACGACGATCACGACCCCCTGATCCGGCTGCGCATCCTTGATGGTCTTCTCTAGCGACGAGGAGGCAAAGGCACGCGCACGGCTGCTAGCAGCCTGATCCCACGCCTGAGTGGTTGTACATGTCGCCTCCCTACTTGTCCTGCGAGGAGGCCCACGAGCTCCTACACTCGACTCCTCAGAGGAGGAGCGGGAGCAACAGCAACAATGGAGACTGGCAACAACAGCAAGAAGATCCGTTGCACTAGGCCCTCCAGGATTTAGTAAGGCGCGAGGCAGAGAAGGGCGAGCTGCGCTTGTGCACATCCCACGACCTCGTGCCCCTCATCCAAGGGTGCTTCAACGTGCACAAGGGGTTTCAGGAGGGCCCCTTCTTCAAAAGAGCGCTTAAACACTTCTTAAAGAAGCAGAACCATCGTCCGTCGTGAGATGAGTATGGCACTGCTTGCCCGTGCCGTGCACAATTGCAAAAATATACATTTTTCATGTAATTGGTTATGTTGTCTTGTCACATGATATATACAAACAAGCATCACTTACTTCTTCTTGTAATCAATGCAATGACATGTAAGGCAATTGTGAGCCATTTTTAACCACTTTGTGCAAGTTTGGCATATATGAAGAGCTACTAGTTCAATTTGAAGATTGTGTAGCAAATTTAGCCCGAGCACAATCCCAAATGGAACTATTGGCTACCAACGAAGTGATAAGTGTTTCTCTTAAGGTGAATGAGAGCGATATAAAGGTAAGAAACTAGAGTGCTTAATGTCATTAGAACTTGCATCGCAAAGAGTGATACTACTACAGAGAAGTCCCATATTGCATCTTTAATTCAATGTGTATGTTGAATGTGTCATGGTCTTGTTTGGCGAGAAGAAGAGACAATTGCATCTGTTCTTCTCGCCTCTATTACTAGGCCTCATCTACAAGGAAAGTTCATCCTGGTGACAAAAATAGGGAGGTGTGTCTGCCTCTTATGCCTATCACCAAGCCTAGTTTGCATAGAAAATTCCTTCTCCATAAAGATATATTATGATGACTAATGAGCGATCTATTACTAAATCAATCTAAGACTATGAGGGTGGAGGGAGGACTATGCTCTCTCTTTAACTTTTTTTCCTTTCTAGAGGCGGGGGCAAGGAAAAGAAGGGAGAGGAGGGGGAGGGGGAATGCTACATCCTTGGACAACCTAGTCTTAGATGTGCTTTTGCAATGGGAGCTTAATATGCTGCCAGGTCCCAGGCTCGAGGGTGAGCTCATTTGGGTGATGAGCTATCCTCAATGTTTCTCTTTATGCATGCATGGCTTAACTTAATGTTGTGTGTGCAAGTTGGGGATCTATGGGAGCATTTCATTAGTATCAGAGAGCAACAACTTGATTTTTATTATGTGCCATGGTGACCTGCACAAAACCACTTGAATCTCATGGGGCTGATGATGATCTGTGCTGCCTGATGGAATATAGTTCTGCCCCACTCTTAAACAGGCTTGTATGGAATAGTATTTGTAGGGGGAAAAGTTATTGGATGGACAAGAAATGTGTCCACAATCACAATAACTTGATAGCAAACGATACCCACACAATATAAATGTATGTATGTGTCTATGAGAGAGATAAACACGCATGACTATGACCTATTCTTGGATTCCTCCATGGTATCAAAGATGCTGCATGGTAGAGAAACCTCATCATAGCTATCAAGATCAAAGATAGGTAAACAATCATCTTGAAGAATGTAGAACATCATGTTGGCCTATCCATAAAAAATGAAGTAGGTTGCATAACAAGCCAATAGAAAATTGTCCATAGCAAGAGCCACCTAGATGGAAGACCTTCAGGAAAATGTCATCCAGTAATAAGGATTAGGCACAATGCCTCTCAATTTGAAATCTCTGCCCACTAGGTTCCACCAAAGCAATCATAGATCCAGGAATGCTCATGCCAACACTATCCATCGATCCATGTAGGAACACCTTGGTTGGGACTCTGTCAAGAAGTCTAGGTAGTCAAGAGAGAATTAGAGTGAAGAAAGTCTTACCATCTATGATTGGGAAAAGAGAATCTGTAGCAACCAGTTGCGAGGCTGCAAGGATAGAATGATGCTCTTTCTTGACAAGTATTTCTCTGTATTGGGAATTTCCTGAATATGGGAAATCTCCCGATGCATTCATTTTTCCACTACTTGGCTCAGAGGATATCCCATTGATATTGTGGCTATAGACATAAGAGGAAGGCTCAAAGGATGCCTTTTTAGGAATCACACCTTGGCCATGTTGCAAGTCCAAGGACTCTGCAACTTCTGCACCTCCTTTTGCATGGGGTGGGAGGCAATCCAATTCTTTTCCATCTTTGTGACTCGACCAAAGGGGGCATGTACGAGGGTCTTCTAGCCCTTTTTCTTCTCCGATGTTATTGGTGGGGAGGCAATCATCGTCTGCACCTTCATCTCCAATTGCATTGGGGGCGAGGTTGCCTTGCATGATGTTGTCATCTCTACTTGCGATGGGCAGGGGTTGCCCACAAGGTTGCATCCTGTGTAAAACCGCTTGAAGGTTTGAAGAGTGTGCTCACTAGAGGGGTAGCGCCTTGGTGTCTATCTCTCAATTGACTCAACATGCAATCATTCAACACAAGGATCTCCGCAAAATCTCAATCCTTTGGAAGAAGACTATCAAGATAATCATATCTTTTCATCCTGTAACAATCAACTCCTCTCCTAACATATGAGAATAAGCCATAAATCATATTTTCCAAGCATGAAAGGAAAATGTCATGTGTAGCATTTTAGGATTAATTGTAACTTTGTTGAGCTCTTTTGTTTTATCTGTATTGATGGTCCTTGCAGAGAATGGACCGTCCTTTGTTGCATTGGCCTCTTTGTCCGCATCCTCTAGCACTGCAACATGCCAAGGAGAACACACCATGTTGTTCTTGTGACGTTTACTGCCCAAAATTCAATCCAGGATTATAGAAATTGTCTATCATGGGAAATGCTGCAAGGATTGTCCTTGAGAATTTCTCTACAAAACTAGATTGAAGAGGAAGATGACCTCGTGAGTCATGGAATACTTCATCCATCCAATATTGGGTGTGTTTTGGGGTCCAGCTACTTCTGTTCACATGCAATCAAGATTTGAAAGGAATTGTGGTGGCCACGTTTCCCACTAGTCCATAAAACCAAGATCATCTATAATCATATTGTCTCCTTTGCTTGGCTTCTGGGCCACATTTTCAGTGTGGAAAAGAAAATTGCCATTGTGGTCATGCTCCTCACATCTTGGGGGATTACCCACGTGCATATGGTCAACACTTTTGGATGTGATCATTCTATTTAGATTGAATTCTTGCATGAGTTTATCACAGCCAATATACAATATGCCACTCAATTCATTTGTTGACCTTCTATAAAAAAAGAGTTTGCTTATACAAAAAATGGCTTCAAATCCTTTCATGGGCTTCCTAATTGTTGCAATGCAATTGATTGCATGCACATAAACATGATTCTCCCCCAAATGAGAATTATACTCTTTGGTTTGATCGATATTCTAGCTATAGTACAATCATCCAGGGGGTATGTGATTTGTGCATGAAATTCCTAGATGTGAACATTGGATCCCTATGCTCCGCAAATGACTCAGCAAATGACACAGCCATGTCGTGAAGAACTCTGGCCTCTATCATCTTTGTCAAGGGTGCGAACACCTCTTAGGTGAGCCAATTGACTAATGACTCCATTTCCTCGAGCAATGTTGGACAATGCTCACGTTGCTCGTTACAACTCTCTTCAATCATCCACTTGCATTATCACAAAACAAGCCCTTGGACACCTAAAGGGCACATGGAATATGTTAGAGGGTCGCTAATATTGATTCCCTTCCACCTTTCATAAGTGCATGTGCTATATTGCACAATCTTCTCATATATTTTGTTGACAAGTCATGCCAATAGAAAATATCCTTGTTGATATCACTGATCCACTTGTGGACAATCCCTTTGCATATGTCAAATGTGATCTATCATTGGGTGCTCTGATTTTTAACGCAGCCATTAGAGATGCTTTGTGGCGTCATCAATATTAAATGTTTCTATGTATTAAGTACTATAATTCTCATTGGGTTGGTCTATATATTGGAAAGTTTGGCTTGTCTCTTTACTTTTTTCTGGTCTATATATTGGAAAGTTTGGCCTATCTCTTTACTTTTTTCATTGTTTATAAAATTATTTTCAAAAGTGTAATAAGAATATCTTTTTATTCTCATTACTTCAAGTGCACACGGTCGTTGAAGTAGCATTATGAAGTACTTAAATGAAAAATACTCGCACTTCTCAAATTTAATAAAATACTCTAAAAATATTGGAACTTGTCATATTTCAAACTCAATTCATAAGTACTGGTGGCAATGTTGAATTGTAGCCACAATGGAGATTGTTTTGTTTTTTAGATGAGGTTAGAGAGACACAACTTATGGATCACTATATTTTTTCATCCATCATTTGCAAAGTTGTAGCCATTCATCCATCATTCAAGGTGGACATTGAAGTTATTGTTGGAATTCTTGTAACATTGGTAATCAAAATATGATTTGAATATAAGAAGTAATTGGATCAGTCAACACAATTATTTACCATCTTGTATCTAATACAAAGGCTATTGGGTTGACAATCCTCTCCTAACAAAATAACTTTTCCATAAGGTCATAAATGTCCTTATCGAAGAAGTTGTGGTGAAACATATCCTCTTTCATTTTGTCTTTCTCGGTCACATAGTCCAAAAGTTGTATTTTTAAATGGAATGTTTCTCTCTCAATCTACTATCTCCTTGTAATATAGGTAGAAGCATCCATTTTTTTAATATGATTGTTTCCAGTCTACTACCAAACCATTTTTTACACAAATCTTTGTGATATCCATCCACTGCTCCTATGTTGTCTTTACCTTCTGGCACAAATTGCTAGACATACACTTCTCACCATAACACTTTTTACAATACAACAAAGTGATTGTGCTACGCATCTCTTGACGGTAGTGTCCATTGGTGGGATTCTTTTTCCAAACTTTGGCATTGTCCTTGTTCCCTTATTTATTGTTCTTTATTGTCCTTGAGCTTTTGCTTTAGTTGGTTTTTCCTTCTCTGCACATTTAGAAGTTGGACATGGAGTTGTAGTGGAATCATTGGATAGGCATGTTTTCGAAGCATTATGAGAGGGTGGTTGATCTCCTCCGATGGAGACATAGGTGTTGGAATGGTCAAACATAAGTTATGTGGTTGGATTTTAGGAGTACTTATGCCCTGCTCCAATCTTGGATACCACGATCTCATGAAACCACTACCTAGGTATGGGGGAACATGCATAGATGATGATGAAGATTGAACTTGGCTATCCTACATAGCCTATTTATTGTGAGTTTGTGTTGAGATAAATGTTGGTGTGTAGAGGTGGTGGAAAAGGGGGCCTAACAACAATGTTAGCCCTAAATGGAGGAGGGCAGACAATGCAAAGGGCATGTGAGGGAACATAGTGATAGGTGCCATGTATGTTCATGGGAAAATCCATATTCAGTACCTGTACTAATGGCATGTGGGGAAAAATTGACATTGCAAAGAGTACAAACACTATAGCATCCAAGATATTCAACCCACAACTTGTTTTTGGTCTAGGACACAAAGCAAACAAAAACCGATAAAGCTTGTTACATAAGAGTATAACCATTGGAAGGATTGATTGAATAGACCTCCCTCTCAAAATATGCCAATTCCTACATAATGATTCGAACCCTTTTTGCAACAACATGAAAGAAACAATAATAGTGCATGCCGATTGGAATGAATGTGTAAAATTTAACAAAAGCTTCAAAATGAACATGCATAGCATCTTCATATTCAATAGGGCCACCTAAACTGAAAAATAGTTATCAAAGTGAAAATGGTGTGAATGCTTATATTAATTAAATATACTGGTGGAAATAAAAGAACAATAAAGTTTACAAACAAGTTATGTCAGTTGTTTTGCTATTCATTGACAGTAGTCAAACAACCCTCCCACTCAGAGATGGCAAAACTGCTTTAGGATCAGAAACATAATAGTCTTCATAATAACATTAAAAAAACAATTTTATTGCTATACATTTGCAATGAAGTGTTAGATTAAATTTAATGTTCATAGTGACCATGCATTTACATCTGCATATTCAAAAGGACCAGCAAAATTGAAAAACAATTATCAAAGTGTTTAGCCAATATTCAGTGTTCAGAACACGATGTAGCAATAAGAGTTGTCTTACTATCATGCAAACAAAAAAGGGAAAAGAAAAAAGCACACCATAAGAACTGTGCATTACTCTGAATATTATGTGTTGAGTAGTAACTTTTCAAAGTAATATTATACCGACTTACGAATGTGAAAGTATGGCAATCTACTTAACATCATGAAAAGTTTAGAAATAGACTATGACTAGGGAATGCTCCTCTCAGTAGATGCATTGATGTTGGTCAATGGTGTAATCCGAGGAAAAAATATATAAGAAATAGGTTAAATCTTATATCAAAGGGAGAATGCAATATGTATCATGCATGATAGGCTCAAAAAATTCATTTATCAGAATGATGAGGTTTATTGAAGAGACACTATAAGGGAATGGGCGAATAGCAATGGTGGTTTGCGATGTCAAATAACGATGTCGCTATTTGCATATTTAGCGACGTTGTTTGCAACATGAATAGCGACGTTAGTTTGCAGAAAAAGAGCACCAAAAATCCGAGTGCAGCATTTGGTGCAAACATTTTCAAGAGAGAGTGAAAGATAGAGCGAGAAATATCATTGCCTTGAGAGGGTGAGGAAAAGAAAGAGAAGGATACCTTCTCAACATTGCTACCGTACACGAAGAAGAGGGAGAAGTGCATGAGGAAAAAAGAAGGGATGTCGCAAAGAGGAGGTGAAGAATCCATCCTCGGGTTCTTGTGGTAGGTACATTGCCTCTTCTTACTTTGTTCTTGTGTCTTCTTCTTTTTTTGTTTAATTTTCTTTGTGATGAGATGCATTGAGAGAGAGAGAGAGAGAGAGAGAGAGAGACCACAAATAGAGAGTGAGAGAGAAGCAGAGAGAAAAATGGAAACAATCAGATAATTAGAGAGAATAAAATGATAGAAAAATAAAGAGAGAGGAGGAAGAGAGGCACAAAGAAGGGTGGGGAGAGTGATAGAGAGAGATAGAAAGAACCACAAATAGAGAGTGAGAGAGAAGCAGAGAGAAAAATAGAAACAATCAGAGAATAAGAGAGAATAGAATGATAGAAAAATAAAGAGAGAGGGGGAAGAGAGACACAAAGAAGGGTGGGGAGAGAGGGTCTTTGAATGTCTTGTTTTATGAGTTTTCTATTTTCTATCTTTGATTTTGATTGTAAAGAGATACGTCGAGTGTGAGTGAAGAGGAAAAGAGGAAAAAACATAGAGAAAAGAAGGGAGGAAAAGGAAAAGAGAAAAGAAGTGAGAGTGGAGGAGAGAAAGAATTATTGAGAAAGAAAGAGGGGCAGAGAGAGAAACAAAGAAGAATGAAGGGAGGCAAATAAAAAGAGAGAAAGAGAGAGAGAACTTGAAAGGTGGGAAGAGAAATAAAGAAAGATGAAGAAAGGCAAATAAAAAAAGAGGAAAGAGAGAGAGAAAGAGGGGTGGGGAGAGAAATAAAGAGGAGGATAGATAGAGACAGAGAGACATGGATATTTGCATGCATACATGTCACATAGATGATGCGAGGCACAAAAGGCACTCAAGAGTGGCCCCTCAAAGCTTGAGTGGCTAGACACATATTGTTGGTAGAGACTGAAGGAAGAGGCTACAAATTCTCTAGCACGATGATGACAGCCAGCGGGAGGCAGCTAGGGCACGATTGGAGGTAGAGGTTGTGCATCATTTGGGGAGTGGCAGCCATAGGTTTTATTTAGAGAACTTTGTAAGTTTTTTTTAACTCTTCTCACTTTCTTATTTGCAATATCACTTGTACTAATAATCATGTTTCTAATCATTGTATTATGTTTTCTTTGCAGCACTCCATCACAAATTGTGATCCCACATTGGAGACTCGATATATAGAGAGACACGGTCTCACTGAACTCATTGATAGATTGTACGTGCGGGGCAATCTAGTAAGTCAATCATCTTTCTTGTTTGTACTCACTATTTTTTTAAAATGAATTATGTATGGTGGACTGATGTCTAGTTGTTCATTTTTTTGCAAAGTCCATTCGATGCTCCTTTGTGTCGGGATGAGCTTTCTGATGGCGAGGATCTGTAGCATGCACTTCAATTCGTGGAGCACACACCCTCTTCTTTTTTGGTGATGTGATCTATGTAGACATCTTCCGTGTACTATTTCTTAGATGTACTTATCATCCTTTGTATAAAATTGCATCTTGCAATAATTACAGATAGAATTTCATGTTTGTTTTGGCTCTCCTCTCTCTCCATGGTTCCGTGTAATGTCATGAGTTGTCATCATTAGTATTGTACTTATTCTATGAATTATCAGCTTTGTGGACTTAAGTAGTTTTTGTGCTCATCTCGATGACCATTGAGTACCCAACATGTAATTTCTTTTTACAGAATATGCATTGCAAATGAGATGCAAATAGGGACACAGATAGTGACGTTTTCTTCAGTGATTTTGTAGAGACGTTAATATCGATGCTTTTAGCGATGACGAGGGAAAATTTTTAATGAACATTTATGTTGCTTTGAATGTTGGTATGAAGCATGTATCTTGTAGTGAGACATATCTAGCTTCGAATAATTATGGGACAAACATGTGACACAGGAAGGTGCAAATTCAATGCAAATCTTCCATTTCATCTAAGGATCAAAGTTTAATTCAAGAGAACTATAATTCTAACTTAACATGTCTAAGGAGGAGCACATGAAGAGACTCAAATTTTCAACAAATTGCTTCATTTTGATGCGTAAAGGGAGAATGCAATTTTTGATATGCAAGCTAGGCATAAACAATTCATTTCTCTATATGGCAAGGTAGATTGTATAGCCATCCCTAGCTTCAAATTAGTTTTCCAAAAGCATGCAAAATTAGAGACGTGCAATTTCATGAGTTTTCACAAATGCAAAGCACCCATTTCACCTCAAATTCAGGCTGGAGTGAAGAGAACACAAATTGAATTGATTAAAATTAACAAGGATTTTAGAACATGAAATGGAGTGATGGAAAAATCCTTCCAGCACGTCTATACATGTAAGCCATAGATATATAATATGAAGACACCATGACGAGAAAAATGTGTTTATAAAGTATCCAATGTTGATTACAAAAACGAAATTGCATGGCATATAGAGAAATGGTATAACAATGTATGGAGAGGGATATTCAAGAGGCATACATGGAGAAGAAGGATAAGTGTGTAGACAAAATTGGGAGCATGCATTGAATGCAACATATATGGACTCATTGTTGGCAGTCATTGGCATTCATAGGTAGAGAATCACTAGATGCCATAGTAGGAGACTAGTAGAACCACATCATGGTGCATCATGCAGGGAAAGTTGGGTCAACACCATCTACATGCATGGTGAAAAGGTCATGGTGAACGGGTAGAAAGTGCTCTAAGAAAGGAAGATGCTGGTTAAACCCTACAAGAATGCCCTACGAAGTGACTTTTTGGCGAGGGTCTTATTAGAAAAAAGTTTGAATAAGATAATGATATGCAAACATGTGGAAAAAAGGATCCCATAGTTATCCTCATTGTAAATATCCTAGATATTCAGAATAGGAGCTCACCTATCTCATTTAATGTACCATGTATATATGTGCAACTACTAGCAATGACAGCAACAACTGTAGTTCACTCTACTTTCCACATTGTCTCTATCTCTCTCCCTCTCTCTCATTGTGCACAATGTCTTCTCATCTACTTATCCTCTACTTCCTACTTTTCACCACATGGTATTGAAGCCCTAGGTTCTAGTTCTCTAGCTTATCATATCTTTTTCAAAATAAAAAATAACTTATCTTCATTTGCTCTCATTACTCCAATGGCTCTCGTCAATGCCACTACCACTTACAACCAACACATCAAGATTGGAAAACTCAATGGCAGTAAGTATCAAGCCTAACAACTGAGAATGGAGCTTTACCTATTTCAAAAGCTTACCTCTAGAGCATCATCAATGGCAAGGAATAATTCTCTCAACAAGAATGAGAAAACAGAGAGGATTGGATACAGAGAGATGTAGTTGCAAGGATGGAGATCCTTATCCATTGTGCAGATCCATAAGTACAACTAGTAAGAACAATACCCACTGCAAAAAGGTATTTGGGATTTGTTTAGCAATACCTATGAATACAAAGATATTGTGTATCAAATGACCATGTTAAAAAAATTAGCCACCACTGCCACTAAGTTCTTTGAACAGTGGATGTCCCCGCTAGATGAAACCATAATATCTGGTTTAGTCATCTCTGAATAACTACAAGCTATGTTTCTTCTATCCTCTTTTCCTCTATCCTAGAGAGCATTTATTATCACTCAGACCTCCAATAATAAACTCAATATTTAGCCTCTCATCAATATAATTAAACATGAGCAAGTCATGAGGGATACTCTTCCCACTTCTTTTACTCAAGAGTCCAAAGCCCTAGCTGTAATTTCCTACAACCCAAAACATCTTCACGCAAGAGCTCACTCCCTTCACTGGAAGTCCAAGTTTTCTCCTCGATCAACCTTCAAAGGAATCCTTGGTAATCCTCATCAGAATCCCAACTCTCATTAGTCATTTCAATCCTTATTCGTTTCTAGAAACCCTCACTATCATCTCATATATAATGTTTGCAAAAGACAAGGCCATATAGGTAACAAAAAGATAGATTCAACAAACATCATTCAAGGGGACAAGCTCACTTTGTTAGCATTGGAAATGATGACATACAACATCAATTAGATATCATCATTAACTTAGCTATGAGTATCTAGGTACCTCATCCAAACTCCAAAGAAGAATACACCTAGTTCCTAGACTCTAGAGCTACTCATTGTATGGCTTTTTCACAAAGAGTGGTTGGTTAATTTCAAAGAGATGTGTACTCTACTTAATGTTTCCATGAGGGACAACAGCATCCAGGAAGCTTAAGGCTAGGGCATCGCTCAAGTGGAGCTTCCATCTAACCACATAATCCAGGAACATAAAGTCTACATTCCAATCCCAATAAAAATATTTTAAGAATCAGTAAGCTCACTTCTCAAGCTTCTCTCACTACTCACTTCTTCAAGGACCACTATATCTTGCATTTACTTTTACATTCTCTTACACTCACCTGTCCAAAATTAGTTCAAATTTACACAATTGGGAAGTCAATTCTCCAACATCTTTCCAATGCTTCCACTAATTCCACCTCACTCTCTAGTTCACAAAAATGTTCTCTTCTATGGCATTTTCAACTTGAGCATGTGTCTAAACATGTTCTCCAATAACTTACCCATAAGAAACTTATATGGGCATCTCACCTTCTCTCTCTCAACTTCCATTTTGTTAAACCTTTGCTCTTAGTAAAGCAACACATCTTCCTTAATCCAAATCTTATTCCATTACAACTCAACCCCTTCAATTAAATTAGTACACTCCAACATTTGTGGTCTCATGAATCGTGTCTCTCTCATTGGAACGAAATACTTCATGGTACTCATTGATGATTACTCTAGATAAACTATTTTATATTTTCTCATAAGGAAGCAACACGTATTTTCAAAATTCCAAGAATACAAATAATGATGATATTTGAATGCATTGCCTTTCTTGTCAACACATACCACAAACCAAATTCTCTCCTCGATCCACACAACTTATCTTTATTGAATATTGTGAGCCTTATGGTCACAAAGCTTATGGATTTTATGACCCATAGCACAAAGCCTTCGTTAATGGTAAGAGTGCCATGTTCAACAAACTCCATCTTTTCTTAGCCTCTTCAACCACCATAAAATGTCAATCTCCAACTCTTTAACTAGTTGCCACTCCTACCATTAACAATAATTTGCCCCATACTCCAATGATGGTCCCACCACTTCCACTTCATCATTTGCCACACACACATCTGCCCTGTCATTCACAATAATGCTGGGTCCCATTTCTCTTATATCCACATGCTACCTCATAAATCCTCCCAATCACTTTCCACATGTGGACAAACTCTTCCAAACACACAATTAAATATGATTCTATTATGAAGAATCAAACATGGGATTTAGTAACATTTCTTGTTGAAAAGAAAGCCATTGGTACTAAATGGGTCTATAAGCTACAAAAAGCATATGGATCCATTGATAAGTACAAGACTAGGATTGTAGAAAAAGGCTATGCAAAAAAGAAGGGCATTGATTATGAGGAGACATATGTTCCTACATCTCGTATGACCAGTATCAGGTGTATGGTTGCATTGGCTACATATTATGGTTGGATTGTGCACCATCTTGACATTAAAACAACATTTTTACATGGGGAACTTCAAGAAAAAGAATATCTTCAGAAACCCATGGGTTTTTCAGTTAAAGGATCCAAATACTTTGTATGCAAGTTGAAAATCTTTTGCATGGTTTGAAATAAGCTCCACAAGCTTGGTATGCCTAAATTGATGCCTTCCTACTTAGCTAAGGGTTTATTTCATAGCCCATCAAAGTCTACTCTTTATGTATGCAAAGAAGGGGGGATCCTTGCTAGTCATTTGTCTTTATGTGGATGATCTTCTACTCATAGAGCCACATGTTGGTCTCATTTTAACATTTAAGAAAAATTTGTAGCATAGTTTTGATATGTTAGATTCGAGGCCTTTGCACTACTATTTGGGCATTTAGTTTATTAATGATACTAGAGACATTGGATTATCAGAGTCCAGATATATATTGGTAAACTCCTTGAGAGATTTGGTTTCTAGGATTGCAAGCTACCAAGCACACTGATTGACACTAGAATTAAGAAATCTTTGCATGATTATAATGATATGTTTGACATTCATACATATGTGCGAGCAGTTGCATGCCTTTTTTTTTTAATGCAATGCAAGGTCAATTAGTCAATTTGTAGTTTTAGCCTTGAGCAGATATATGCACAATCCACACATGTCATATTGACAAGCTATGAAGTGTGTTTTTTGTTACTTGCAAGGCACTTGGATTGCTTTATGCCAAGTGGGACCGCTACACTATAGTGATTTCGATTAGGGTTGAGATTTTGATTTTCATCACTCTCTACAAGTGGAAATTTTTTCTTTTTTCACTCCTCTTGCATTTCTTGGCTTAGGAAGAAACAATCCATTGTTTCCACATCATCTTGTGAAGTTGAATATGAGACAGCTTTCACTACTACAATTGAATGTGTATGGCTGATATATTTGTTGGTGGTTGATCTTGATGTATCTATCACGAAGCCTATGCCTTTGCTTATTGAGAGTTAGAGTGCCATTGAAAGGGAATAGAACTCAATATTTCATGCACTCATGAAACACGTAGGCACCGTAGAAAAATGATGTGTAGCACTTGGTGGTATAATTGTTGGGGTAGATGGACAAGAGGCAAAAGTAGGGAGGCTACAAGGCGAATCAGTCTAGGCCTACTAGCACAAAGAGCCTGCGGGTGGAGAGATTAGAGAGAAAGACAATGCATTTGGAGAGGATGGGAGAGGCCACACAATCAGACATAAGCAAGCGACGGAGGGCACAAGAAGCCATTTTTTCATCCGTATCATGATCCCAATACTCATTAGCCACTGCATCCTTAAGACAAGTGGTTTCTACTTCCTACATAATCTTAGACATCTATGCATAGTGATGAGCTATATAGCTATCATATGCCAATCACTATATTGGCTCTCTCACTCTACTTAACCTGTGTGGACTTGGATCATGACTAGGTGCTTTAGCATGCTCTTGTACCTTCCATACACTAGGTGTTTTAATATACAAAATTCCAAACTCCTCATTCAAGCTTTGCTCATAGCCATTTGAATTAGTTTCAATATGAGAGAAACTTGATGATACATCTACCATAATAGGTGAGTCTCCAACTTTCTCTTTTCCTCCTCCTCCAATGGTGACTCTACTTTTGTTCTCAATGTATCTCTCCTCCTCGGCAGCTCCACTTTTCTTTCTCTTGTCCTCTCTCACAATGTTACTATCTCTTGTCCTCTCTCACTCACAATGTTACTATCAACGTAAGACTCCTTCCTTTTCGGTGACATAGGTGATCAAGATACTAAAGGTGATAGTGAAGATTATGAATGTGATGTAGAAATTGATGATGAGGGTGGTGAGGGTGTCGAAGATGGTGGTGAAGAGAGTTGTATTGATGGGAGAATGAAGGCGATGATATTAACGTGATGATGGGAAAGGTGGTGACGGTGGTGGTGAAGGGGTGAAAGGATGGAGGAGGGCATTGTCACAGGCAGGAGAAGCATGCCATTGTCAATTGTGTATGGCCAATAATTAGGTATACAACAAACCATATACAACAAAGCGGCGGGGTGGCCATGGTGGGAGGATGAAAAAGTTTTTGTGGGATGGTCGATGAGGATTAGATGGAGATAATGGGCTCAGGTTGACGATTGTGGTAGTGACAACCATAGGGAGAGAGGAGCTGGATAAAATAGATGGGCGATGGCCTTGGGGCAAGACGATAGAGCAGACAGGTGGTGGCCTTGGTAGTCGACTATGGTGGTGATGGTCCATAGGGTCAGGGTCAAAGAGGCACATTCTTGGTGACAACGGTGATGGTAAATACTACAACGTAGCACTTTGGTGTTGATGGAGACAAAGCAACACACTCTTGAAGGGGTTTTTGTCAAAAGGTCGAATCCACCAGGGATCAGAGGTAGAAGGAAGTAGAGATAGGAGATGGAAGAGAAGAAAAAGAATAGACAAGAGGTAAACACGAGAAAGTCAAAGCATAATGAATTGAATCAATATGTGTTGACCGAACCTGAAATGCTTTGTCTGGCACTACTCAGAAGCACTCTACAGGCATTAGATCTCCTAGAGCTTCTTTATAGAACAAAAACATAGATCATAAATAACAGCTCCTTCTCTGCCGCTCGAAACCCAAATCTGATTGCTCCATTGGCTTTGGAGGAAGGATAAAACTCCAGGCAACTTGATCATCGATCTCCTAAATCACTCCTTCTTCCTCTTCTAGTTCAAACTGTAGTTTTCAGACTATCTCACCAATCTATCTTTTTTATGAAAAATCCAATAACTGGCTAAAAAAGTAACTTGATTTTTGCATTCCATCCTAATCTAGAAGCCTTTCTAACTTTTTTGGATTTTTACAATAAATAATAGAAAAAATAGGCTAAAATTATTCAAAAACCTAGTATTTTTGGATAATCCATGCCATGGACACTAGCACTAATGACTCAGATCACATTGACTCTCTATATTAATAAGAAAGTGGGATGATGATACACTCTAGAGTTTTTCACACCGTGTCCGTGTAGTGGCATGACATCCATCCCCTCTAAATCTACACATCCTTTGGTATGTGTCAAAATCCTAGTTCACTACAAGATATAGGCCTTATACCGACGTTAAAAGTGATGAAAATATAAATAAAGAAAATTTTCCCCGTCGTCGCTATTGGCGATACCATAGAATAGTCGGTATTAGTGTCGTTATCAGCGTCGCTATTTGCGTCAGTGTGATGCTAATACCGACGCAAATATCGATGCTGATAACGATGCTCTGAAACAATAATAACGACGCCAATAATGACCCTTGTAGGTAATTTTGTGATGCTAATAGAGACGGTAACAAGGAAATAAAAAATTTTGTGGCAGGGCAGCTTGGCACTGTGTGCTTTATTTGGGCCATACAAAATAGTTTCTGCACTATGTATAATGCTCATGTAAACAAAAACAAAGAGTACTTAAATCATAACACTGATACATGAAATAAATACATGATCGCATAATGAAAGTGATTGGTACAATCATGGCAAGATATCACTACTACATAGAAAATGTTTACACAGATCAAGAGACCAAAAAAGAAGGGTGTGTGAGCTCCAAGGATCCAAGGGCGAGCTATACATCCTCGCCATCCAAAAGCTCCTCTCGTCGCAAAGGAGCATCGAAATGACTCTGCAAAAAATGAAACAACTACACATCAGTCCACCGTACAATAATGCGTTCTAATTAAACATGGTAACTATAGACAAGAAAGATGCCTGACTTATAGGGCCGACGTGTCTATACAATCGATTGATCAATATAGTGAGACCGTACCTCTCTGCATATTGAGTCTCAAGTCTGGTTGAATCGCGATTTATAATGGAGTACTGCAAAGAAAATAAAATACTAGTTGTTAAAAATATGATTGTCAGTACAAAGGATATTGCCAAAAAATAAGCAAGAAAAACAAAAGAAAAATTTACAGAGTCCTCCAGATATGCCCTGTGGTCGCCACTCCCAAGATGATGGACCACTCCAGCCTCTAGTCATGCCCTCACCGCCTCGTGATGCTGACTTCAAGGTCCTAGAGAATCTGTACCCTCCCCCCTCAGTCGGCACTAGTCATCCGCATCTAGCCACTCGGGCTTTGCAGCCCCACTCTTGAGTGCCTTGCGTGCGTCCAATCGTCTGTGTGACATATATACACACATGCAGTCCATCATCTAGTCCGTAGAAAATCTATCTGCTGTGGCTAGAACCGAAAACTCCTCATGCAAAGATGCTACTATGTAGTCCTTGCTCCCCTCTGGTATGTTTTTCCAATGATCTAAGACATTGTGTCGAAAAACTTGTTGGCATAACACTCTCATGCACGCCATCACCCTCCTTCCGTCATCATTCATGGTGATGGCTCCTGACCTATCATTGACAAGATAGGCATATCCCTCTGGGTATGCCTAAGATGGGTCCTCTCCAATGTGCGACCAAGCTCCTGGGCATATCTAGGAGACCCCTGTACATCTGGTGTATCGATCGGGGTAGTATCTATCGGTATACACCCATAGGGATGCCACATGTAGACGGCTGAGCAAAAGCCGGAGTAACTAGAGTAGACATCCCCACAGGTGTGACAAATCGTGGAGGTGATGCAACTCCAGCAAAACAACGAGATGGAGACACCGCGTTCGTGCCTCCATAACAACCACCTGAGCCACGCTCCCTGGAACTGCCATGAGAGAGAGGAGTAGCACCTATATCCCGTGTCGACCGTGGGCTCACTACCTTTGTATCTCTACAGCATTCCCCTACCCCTGAAGCAATCCCTCCCTCTGGCCCAAGGCTGGAGCGTCGACCTCGTCTACTCGAAGCTGAAGCATCTGATCGTGCCGAAGTAGATCTAATATAGTGGCCTGATGATGTCCAAGACAGCTCCTAGTCCACCATGTCTCTGAATCTCTCCATCTAATTTGGAGACATGCGCATGACAATATCTTGCAACTCCTCATCACTCATCCCCTCAACTCATCCTGATGATCTAAGTATCTAGAAATGTCACCTACACAGACAAAAAATGATATTAGCATAATCAATTTAAATCACACAAAGCACAGTAATATAAATCCTTAAAAAATGATCTCACTTAAAATGCATATTTTATGTACCCTTATAAGCAATTAGTCAATGAATTGAGTAAGTGGATGCTCCAAGTATGAAGTATTCTATGGTCCCATGTCAATCTCCTGACACAACTCCGCATACACTGGAAGGTCGATAGACATATCACCATAAAAGGATGAGTCCACCTCGTTCTCAAAGAATTCTTGGACTCCTATATTTCCATCATTGTTACCCGATGTTGGCTCCTCTACATGCTCCAAGCTTTTGGTGGCCTCCACCCCTTGCAATATCAACCCCTCTATTTGGATATTGTCCTCATTTATGCTCGCAACATCGCTTTGATTATATACTCTCGCACTTCGGAAGTTGAAGGTATAACATACCACCATCGAGGTTCTCGGGGGTTTAGATAGAAGATTACATGTTCACAAACATGTACAAGAGAGATTAAACTATTGTGGCATGTACCATGTCGTAATACAATTAATAAACAAATGAGTTCATGCACCTGTTCACAATGGGCTGGCAACACAAAGGTGTTGCCCAAATCCGTCCATGTTTTTTCGGAATCTATTACAAGAAATCCAGATGGACCTCGTCGAACTGTTGCTCCAGCTCCTTCAAGTATCACTTTGAACCATTGCACATCGAATAGTATCATGGAGAAGCTACAGTAATCCACCGTAACAATACTTTGTAAGTTCCCAAAATACTCCATGTCATCTATAACCGTGTTTGGATCCGTTGCTCGTCGTCGACTCTCTTGCTCGAACCTTGCCATGATACCACAGTCCATTGTGGAGCGCATTTTGTCAATACACTTCACGTGAAAATGCTAGCCGCATGACCACGATGCACTATATATTTTGTATTGTACATTGAAGTACTCAAATTATTTGTCGTATATAAAATATAAATACAACAAATTCTAAACATGTCATTACCTTTGGACTATATCCCCTCTAGAATTCCCACTCCTCGATTGAGACCTCCACCCCTTCGTGAGACGCTGCGGTCAAAGCTCCATGCAACTATCGCGTTGACATGAACCGCGACATCTCCTCCATGCCCTCGCGATATCGAATCGGTTGATGACACGTACTACATCGAAATTCAGATCACGCTTCCTCTCAATCTTGCCTAGCTTGCTAGTACCTAGCGAGCCACGTCTCCATAGAGGCATGGTGCAACATACAAAAGGGATTCACCTTCTCCTCCATTGCAACATCCATTTTTTTTTCTACCGCATTTTCAACCACCACATCTCCGGTCAGTCTATCATCGTCCTTCAGCGACCATAGCATTTTGTTGTTTAGATCTACTATTGGTAGCCATTGTGAAATATGCACTAGCGCCTCAGACATTGACCAACCTTCAACCATGCTACCTTCTAGCCGAGCTCGTTGTCACACAAAGCCTTTTAGGATTTTCATGAAGTGCTCCAAGAAGAACATCCATCGCGTATGGACAAGTCCAGCAATCTCCACTTCATCTACAAGATGCACAAGAAGGTGGATTTATATCGTAAGAATGCTGGTAGGCAGGTATTTCTCAAAGAGACACACCATCTCCATTGCGCCCCCCTGGCGGATTTAATAGAGCACGTCTTAATCTCCTTCTATGAGATCCATTGCACTAAATTCGACAACGTGTAAATGGCCCCGCATATTTTTAGAGTAAGGCATCCTACGATTGCGATCGGTAGTACAAACTACCACAAATGAGAAAGCATTATGAACAATGGCTACAATCCAAATAGCAAAATGTGCATGCCAATTATAATCCATTCGTAGTACAAACCTGACATATCTTATGCCAGTCATGGGATTTTAGCCCTAATAATTGGTTGTCTTTAGAATGCAGACCTGAGAGAACGCATCATACCCATCCGAGTGCGGATAGACTTGACAGTTTGCTTCACAATGCACTCTTATTTAGTGGACAAAACCCAAGGAGTGCGAGGTAGCTACACGCGACCATCAGCACTCGACTGTGGCCAAAGTGCCTCCATCTTGTCTACGTCCTTCAAATCCATTCATGCCCCTATAGTGTCTCTCATTTCGGTGATGTGGTTCCATAGCAAGCTACCGACATTCTTAAAAATATGCATGGGATCCAACAAGTGGTTGATCTGTAAGTGGGTCCAATATAGCAGCTCGTAGAAAACTGGGAACCGTCGCATTCCATTTGGATGCGACTCCACGTGGACCATCTTCAGCTTGTACTAAAATCTTAAGCTCATCGACTAATGGACGAAGATACACGTCCATATTTTTGACTTTGTAGCGACCGGGGATAAGTAAGCTAAGGATGAGATGTCCTTTCTTCGTAGAAAGCCATGGAGGGATATTGTAGTTAACAAGGACTATAGGACACACACTGTGAGAAGTTGAGCACAGACTGAATGGGTTCACGCCATCCATTGCAAGACCGAGCCGAAGATTCCTTTTCTTTCGGGAAAATCCTGGGAAGGTAGAGTCAATGTGGCTCCATGCACGTAAATCCGTTGATATTCGTTGAACTCCATCTATGGACCTATTCTGCGCATGCCATGTTGTCAAGCTTGCCATTTTGGATGTACGAAACATGTGGTTTATGCGAGGGATAAGCAAAAAGTGTCTAAGAACTTTTTGAGGGATGGTTTGCCCTTGCAAGTCCTATCGATACCTGTGAGCACCACACTTGGGACATGTTTCCATAGTCTTGTATTCTCCTCGAAACAGTATGCAATCGTTGATACATGTATGGATTCTGTTGTAGTCCATGCCAAGCTTTCGTAAAACATGTCGTGCATCATCACGAGACTCAGGCATGGTATTTGTAGGTGGTAATATATGATATTTTAGTAACTTGAAAAAATAATAAAACACCTTGAAAAAGCACAAATGTTTTTAATGATAGTGCAGAGAAGAAATCAACAAAGCGTACATACAAGGTACCTGAACAACTCGGTCACACTCACATCACTCCACTCGTATTTTTCTTGCACACTTAGGAGTGCAAGCAGTGTCTTCAGGCAAGATACTCGGCAACCATCATATAATGGTATGGGTGATTCCTCTCTAAGCGGATCAAAAGTCTCAACATCCATGGGAATCAAAGCATCGATCATTGCCTCCATCTCAGGCTTTAAGATTGTAGGTAGGTCTGGAAGGCTGCATGTCTCCTCTGGTATTGACGGTATAGATTGGGTAGTACCTTCCAAGTGGTGGATTGGCTCGGTCACTCCATCCATCGCATGCCCACGAACTCTTCTAATTGGCCGCAAAGGATGCACTCCTCCTTAGGATGAGACATCACCTCCCTAGATAGAAAATTTGCCAGTCACACCCAATCTTCTGATATATGGTATTCAATTAGCTTGCGCGTACAATGCATGATTGATATTAACTTTTCTTACCGTTTGCTGAAAATCCAAGATCGCATGATCAATGATCTCAGATTGAAACTCGCCGAAGTGTCGTACATGTTCTATAGACAATCGACGTTTTATTGTCACCTTGCATTGAGAGCAAGGATATGAGACATGCTGATTAAGATACACCTCGCGATCTTGAAAAACAAGATCTTCGTTGTTTTCCATTTCGTCTATGTTTCGACAAACAATTTGTTTTTGTTATAATCTTTTTTTCTTTCTTAAATTGTTTGAGAAGGGATTTCTTCTCTTATAACTCAGCAAAAATTAACGTATGTAAAGTCTCCACCCATCCACCCACAAATTAACGTGTCTCCTGGTGTTGCACTGGACCTCACTAAACCTCGCCACCACTCTCTCTTTGTTTTTTATCCATTCATTATCTCCTCTCCTTCCATCTCTCTCTCTTTTTCTCTTTCTCTATTATGCTGAATGTTTATTTCCTCTCTCTTGTTCCTTCTTCTTTTTTTTCTTCCTTCCTCTCTCTCATTTTCTTTAACGATTACGACCATGACCACGACCATGACTATGACTACGACCATGACTATGACCACAACCATGACCACGACTACAACCATGACCACGACTACAACTACGACTACGACCACGACCACGACTACCACTACCACTACCACTACGATGACGACCACAACCACAACTATGACTACGACCATGACCACGACTATGACTACGACTATGATGATGACCCTCTCATTCTCTCAATTTTTCTCTCTCCCTCCCTCTCTCGTTTCCTTTTGCTCTCTTCCTCTCCCTCTCTCATTTCTTCTCTCTCCCTCACCCTCTCCCTCTCTTTCTCTCTTTTCCTATTATGTTTAATGTTTTTTTTTCTATTTTTCTCTCTCCTCTCCCTTTCTCATTTTTTATCTCTCCTCTCCCTCTCTCATTTCATTTTGCTCTCCCACTCTCATTTCCTCTCCCTCCCTCACCCTCTCCCTCTCTTTCTCTCTTTCCCTATTATGTTTAATGTTTTTTCTCTCTCCTCTCCCTCTCTCATTTCCTTTTCTCTCTTCCTCTTCCTCTCTCATTTCCTCTCCCTCTCTTTCTCTCTATCCCTATTATGTTTAATGTTTTTTCTCTCTTTTTTCTCTCTCCTCCCCCTCTCTATTTCTTTTTCTCTCTACTCTCTCTCTCTCTCATTTCCTCTCCCTCCCTCACCCTCTCCCTCTCTTTCTCTCTTTTCCTATTATGTTTAATGCTTTTTCTCTCTCCTCTCCCTCTCTCATTTCCTTTTCTCTCTTCCTCTGCCTCTCTCTTTTCCTCTCCCGTTTCCTCTCCCTTGCTCTCCCTCTCTCTCTCTTTCTCTCTTTCCCTATTATGTTTAATGTTTTTCCTTCCTCTCCCTCTCTCATTTCCTCTTCCTCCCTCTCTCTCTTTCCCTATTATGTTTAATGTTTTTTCTCTCTTCCTCTCCCTCTCTCTTTTCCTATTATGTTGAATGTTTCCCTCTCTTTCCTCTCCCTCCCTCTCCCTCACTTTCTCCCTTTCTCTATTTTGTTTAATGTTTTTTCTCTCTTCCTCTCCCTCTCTTATTTCCTCTCCCTTCCCCTCTCCCTCTCCCTCTCTTTCTCTCTTTCCCTATTATGTTTAATGTCTCCCTCCCCCTCTCTTTCTCTCTCCCTCCCTCTCTTTCTCTCTTTCCCTATTATGTTTAATGTTTTCCTCTCTCCCTCTTCCTCTCCCTCCCTTTCCCTCTCCCTCTCTCATTTCCTCTCCCTCCCCCCCCCTCTCCCTCTCCATCTTTCTCTCTTCCTCCCTCTCCCTCTCCCTCTCTCATTTCCTCTCCCTCCCTCTCCCTCTCCCTCTCTTTCTCTCTCATTTCCTCTCCCTCTCTCAATACACATGAATTATACCAAAAATAAGTAAAAGAGAGAGAGAAAACACAAAAGAAAAACAAGAATGGACAATGCACTCACCGTAAAGGCTCGAAGAAGGGTTTGGTAGCTCCTCTTTGTGACGACGGCTCCTCTTGGCTCTTCGTACACCCCTTCTCTTCTTCACGAACGGTGGCGGTGGCGGTGAGAAGCCTTACTTCTCCCTCATCCTCTCTTTCTCTCCCTCTCAAATGCAAGATGTTCGCTCTCCCTTTCTCTCTCTCTTTCGTGAATGCACGCAAAATAACGTGCTTGGGTTTCAGCTCGTGTTTTTTTTGTCTGAGTACCGTCGCTATTTGCGACACAAATAGCGACACCGCTATTTCTCGTCGCAAATGGCCGTTGCTATACCCTCATATCCTTGTAGTGGCTGTCATTAGATTCTGAGTCCTATTCATCCTCGGCAACCATATCCTTTGCTCTTAATCTTTCATATATTCTTGGCTAGCCCCTATATCATGACCACAATTTTCTTCCAATTTTGGCAACTCATAGGCATTATATTCTCGCCTCTTGAATAATTTGATTACTTTCCTTGCTACCAAAAGTTTTATGGATGTTCCATCCAGCTCATTTAATGTGTAAGTAGCATTATCAAGCACCTGTCTTACCACATAGGGTCCAAAACATATTTTGGAAACTTTACGCATGGCACTATGCTTGTTGTCTAAACTGCTATCATAAATCAATACCCAATCCCCATCTTGCATGGTTCTTGGTCTCAATCAATGTCTTTTTTCAAACCGTTTCTTGTTCTATACCCTTGTTGCTCTTAATTTTTCAATTGTTTCCTCTATGTCTTTTGAGTTTCTTTCCAACTGTCTAATGCAGAACGCCAACAACTCCTCTCAATTCAACTCCTCCTCCCAAGGTAGCATACTCCATCTGACTGTCATATCTTCTATCGACATGATAGGTTTTTAGCCATACATCAATTTGGCAAACATATATCCTATGAGAGCACTTTGTGTTGTTCTGTCAGCCCATAAAGCATAAGACAGAAATCGTGGCCACTCTTTTTCCTTCTCTCCACATGCTTTTGCCAATGCCTTCACAATAGGTGGATGATCTCTTTCACTTTTTCCATTTCCTTCAAGGTTATAGGTTGAAGTTAAAAATTCTTTATCCCTAACTATGCAAAGAAACCATGAGCTTTATCTGCATCCAGCTCACCCCTATCTGCAGTAATTTTTCCCACATAGCCATACCAACAAAAGATCTATTCTGAGAGAAAAGTACACACAACATTTGTTGTCTTAGTACGTAGTAGAGCTCTCCCTTCCACTTGATTGGTCAAGTCTTCATGGGCAAGCACAAGATATCTCATTTCCCAAAGACCTGTAGGCATTGTGACTAAATCCACCACCTAATTAAAATGAAGAGACAATAAATATGTGGGTTGAAATCCATCCTAATGTCTCATAGATGAATACATTTGACATTTGTACATGTTTCCACAAAGTGAGCAACATTCTTACATATACCCTAGGATCAATACCTTTCTTTGATCTTTGCAAAAGTACCCCAAACACCTCTATGACTAGCCCATAAGCTTTCATGAAATTCTTGCATAACATTTACTTGTGAATTTCTGTCACCCAAAACTCGTAATGGCATATTGTGTTTCTTTTTAGCATGTTTCCATAAGTATCCATCTTTTAAGAAAAACCCATAGGCTTTCCTCTTGATCTTTTTAAACTCCTCATCTGACCATTCATCTCTCATTGTTAATGTACTGAGGTATTGACCAATTCTCAGCCACTCTCTTCCATATTTATCTTCTAGAAATACTTCTAGACAAGATGCAAAACATTTAAAGTGTATTCTCTTTGTTTTCCAAGATTCTATTAATGTTGTAGCAACACCTTGATTTGCTAAATTTACTCTTACAACATCATTTTCAGCTACAAGAAAGTCATATTCTTCCTTCTCATCCATCATCCTATCTTCATTCTCATAGCATGCTCGAGATAACATGTCTGCCACTGGGTTATCTCTTCCTGCAATATGTTGAAATTTAGGGTTCAAGGATTTGATGTATACAATCCATGGGAGCGTAGCAATGTTCGGGGTAGCACAACTAGTAATCATACCTAATATCGACAAACATTTAAGGGCTGCTTCGATTCCCCATAGTTATCTTTTTACTTGTGGATACCTTCTCTCTTATTCAGTCAATACCTTAGCACCAAAGAAAATTTCATATATTTTTCCTTCCTCATCATCTCGCCCAATTTCCCATCCAATCCCGATTGGGCTTGTATCAATAGTAATAATGAAAGGTTTTCCATGTGAATAGTTAGTCTTTCTCAATGTAGGAGCAGATTTTAAAAGCTGTTTTGATTTCTTCATTGCTTTCTGATGCTTCCTTTCCCAATGAAATCTATGATCTTTCCTTAGAAGCTGATATAGAACATCAACTACATGTTCAAGGGTGAGGAATCCATATCAAATAAAACACACATGCACCTAAGAATCTATGCACCTCTGATACATTCCTGCATACATCTTGCATTTTATCAATCCCATCTATTTTTGTTGGTGATGGTCTTTACCCATAGGTCCCATATATATACCCAACAATCAAAACCTCCTCAATTCCACTTACAAACTGTTGTCCATAAATAGTTAAATGCACCTGTTCTAGATGCGTCAAGATCCTCTCACAATTCACAATATGGTCTACAACAAACTGTCTATACCCATGAGCATCCATCTCTTCATTCTTTTTATCCACGGCATACCCTTTGATTGGAACATCATCCAGGAAAGGCATTGTCAATTGTGGTATAAAATCCCTGAGTACCCTATTCATAGCATTTGTCATGTGTGCCACTGAGTTTGTTGCACCCTACGGGAGAGTATACATCTGTACTAACCCCAAGGGAGACTTGATGGTTGTGATATCCCTTCTTTCAATTGCAAGATGAAACTGATCATACCCCAAGTAAAGATCACCCAAAGAATAGATCGCTCTGCCTGCAAAAGCCTCTGCAAATTCATCAACCATAGGAACTGCACCCACATTTCTTATGGTCACTTTATTGGCTAGTTGCATATCTTGAATAAATCTCAAAGCCCCATTCTTTTTGGGCACAGTAAACCAACGATTCGAGTAGGGGACTAAAGAGGGCTCCAAGATCTTCATGTGAATATTTTTATTTAGCAAATCCATCAGCTTTGGAAAGTAATTTGTAGGCACTAGAATAGGCCTCAAGTTTCATGGTGCATATGGCACAATAAATATTACCATAGGAGAGACAACATTTGGATCCACACAATCTATTTCAATAGGATAAAATGCAAATGCCTTCCCATGCCTAGCCAACATCCGCATAAAACAGTCGTCTTCAGGCAAACGAAACCCTTCTACACCAAATTTCAATTCCTGTAGTGTTTCAGATGTAAACCGATGACCTATATCTTTAGGATCCTGTAACCTTGGCTGCCTTGACACTATTTCATACAAACCCTACAAACCCACACTTTTTGGTGGAAGTGGCAAAGCAATTTATTTCACCTTTTTTTCAACTGTCTTATACTTTGTCTCCACAAGTTCTTCAGCCCATTGTAATCCTTCCTGTTGTTGAGCAAACAATGGTATGACATCATACATGTCGAAAGAACATACTGACAACACTCTATTTTTAGCCTCATTTTTTACATGTATAGTTGCTGAAATTTCAGTATAGTGTCATTAATATTCAGCCCATAAAAGACACCTGAAATGCCTTCATTTTCAGCTAATAATCTCAATGCTCTAAGTCCCTTAGTAGCCCGTTTCATAGATATATGTTCAGCCTTGCACATAGCTTCCATAGGCTTAAACCAACATGAACTATTTGCTGTAAAGTGAGAATAACCAATAGTAAATACATGTTTCATTCCATCAAGAGGCGAGTACATATTTTGAACATCACTACTGTAGCCTCGCATTACAATAGTGCTTAATGAAAATCCAAGTCTTTGAATTCCCTTGCATTTGGAGCCAAAGGCGACTCTCGAAGTGTATCCCAATTTCTAGGATGATTAGACACAAAAAGTACAAAATTGGACTGCTTTCCTCCCATCCTTGCTTCTGAATCTTGCATAAGCAGAACCATCATCAAGCACCTTTGTTTCCATATGCACTCCTGTAATATAGGGCTATCCCAAAATCACTGCATATGAGGAATTATCTTGCACAAAGAAGTGTGGCTCTTCTTGTACATCACCAATTGTCACTTTTACATTAGGACATGCAGCATAAAGCTCTGTCGAAGAATTGTTTGCATCTCTCATATGCCAACCATGATTAGTGTCCACAAGCCATGCACCATTTTCATATAATCCACGCTCAATGACATTTATCTCAGACCCATGGTCAAGTAAAGCAACATAAGGAGTTTCACGTTCCCCTATTTTCACTACCGTTTCAACGGTATCCCTGGCCCAATGATTTCTTGTGTAATGACTTCGAGGAATAAATCCTAGAGTCTCTTCCCCATATTGTTGCATTTGGCCTTACTCTACCATGCATATTGCTACAAGACAATGCATTTTCAGCCACTTTCTTCTCTTTTCCACATGCTTTCCACTGATTAGTAGCATCCTGCATAGATAATCCAGTACTTCATGCTCATATTTAGCCAGAATACCCAACAAACCAGTTTCCTCTTCAAATTAGAGCAATGCAGTAGTGGTATCACCAAGAAACTCATGCTTCCTCTTAATTATGTCAATGATCTCATCATGAAATTCTTGCTTGGCAATGCCAAGCACCTCTCCCAAGGTGATTTCCACTCAATTGTTTAAGATCCGTTCTTCAAGAACCTTCTTAGGATTTGTGGCTTTCTCAATGTCAGACTGCAACTTATATCCTAGCTCCTTACTCTTCTTTTTTCCCTCTTGTTTGCTATCATGTTTTTGCTCCTAACTGACCTCTTCCATGACATGCTCGGGAGGTGGTTGATTTGTAGCTTTAGGCTGATCCACACTTCTTCTTGTCACTCTTTTGGATGTCCCTACATTATCTTCATCTCTCTTTTATTTTTCTTCCACAAGTACATCCGTGTTTTGTACCTTTGCTAAATATGCATACACACTGAATATGCATCTACCGGTGATTCCCAACCAGTTATGTCATGAATGTCTTCCCTTGCATGAGACATTTCACTACAGTAACCTTTCTCTTTTCAGCTACATGTAAAGCATGTGTCTATATTTCAGCCTTTGGACCTAACCATCACTTGGCCATGGATTCTATCCAACTGTAGACCAAAAGTAGATGCATGTACTGCCGCGTAAGCATTTCGGATAGCCAAGTCTTCCAACAACTTCTACATACCTTCCTTTCCCAAATTCAAAGCAAGAGGCAATCTGGTTTCTTGTGCATGTATCTTTCCATCTTTCCAAAAGATGAGCTATTGTGCCAAGGCCTCTTGATAGGCAACACAATCCTTTCTCTCATGCTACAAACTATCACACCACATACATCTTTTTCTTGGCTTAGGGGCTGCTGCTTGTTCCCTTTCCTCTTGTCATTTTTCATCCAATTTTGCAACTTTCAATTGAAGATCCCTCATCCCTTTAACCAATTCATCTAAGACATCTTCCCTAACAGAGGGAACAATAGTAGGCATAGCCATAGGGTTATCCACAAAAGTGGGTGGCTTACTGGATACATCAACTGTCTTGCCCGTAACAGTGGGCAAGCTAGAGATATGCAATCTTTCTCTTCTTCTATGTTTTTCAGAAGTGTAGTAACAACTTTGTTGACATGTCTCCACTCTGTTTTCAGACTTGTCTCTGTAGTTTGATCCTCTAGCAAATTATCAAGATTCTCTTGAAGCTCATGATTTGCTGCTTGTATAAACAATTCAATTTTTAGACTTGCAAGAGCTTGTTATTCTGCAAGATCCAACTTCTCAAATTGACTTTCAAATTCTCTTAACAATTTTGTAGCCACCACAAGACCCTTATTGGGTTGTAAAACCGACTCCTGAAAAGTCTTGCACGTAATCAAACTAGTATCTTCAATGTAAAATTATTCCCCGAGTGTCTTCTTGAAAGCTACCTAGTCAGCATCCTGCATGTAACACGTATAAAATATCGGCTCCATGTAGCTTGAGCCACTCCAAATAACTCCATCTTTTGAGCATAGGTATGTACATATGCAGACACATTCTTGCCATTGAATAACTTCATCTCATGCTCAACTACTTGCAAACCATTCATCATAACACTTTCTGCTTGTGCAGAAGCGTGCATCACCTATTGTTGTTGTCGTACATGCATAACTCTATTCATATTTTTCACCAACTATTGCAAAACATCACTAGAGATTGTGTTCAAAGGTTCTCCCATCTTTTCTTTCCTTCTTCTAATGACCTTTCACATCGGGTTCACCAATATCGTGGGGGGGGGGGGGGGAAGGGGGGGTTTGTCAAAAGGTTGAATCCACCAGGGATCAGACGTAGAAGGAAGTAGAGATAGAAGATGGAAGAAAAGAAAACGAATAGACAAGAGGTGAACACGATAAAGACAAAGCACAATGAATTGAATCAATATGTAATATTGACAGAACCTGAAATCCTTTTTCTAGCACTACTCAAAAGCACTCTGCAGGCATTAGATCTCCTCGAGCTTCTTTGTAGAACAAAAATGTGGATCACAAATAACAACTCCTTCTCTGCTGCTCAAAACCCAAATGTGATGGCTCCCTTGACTTTGGAAGGGGGGGGGGAAACGCAGAACACCTGCCAGGACACCTGATCATGGATCTCCCAGATCACCCCTTCTTCCTCTTCCAGTTCAAACTACAGTTTTCAGCCTGTCAATAGTGATCATGACATGCACGATTTTGCCAATCTATCTTTTTTATGAAAAATCCAATAACTGGCTGAAAAAGAAACTTGCTTTTTGCATGCCATCCTAATCTAGAAGCTTTTCTAACTTTTTTTTGTTTTTAGAATTAATAATATAAAAAATAAGCTAAAATTATCCAATAATCTAGTATTTTTTGATAATCCATGCCATGGAAACTAGCATTAATGACTCAGATCACATTGACTCTCTATATTAATAAGAAAGTCGGATGATGATGCACTCGAGAGTTTTTCACACCATATTCGTGTAGTGGCACGACAATGCACAATCAATGAAAAAAAAGCCGATTGGATGGGGAAATAAAAAGAGAAAGAGTTTTTTTTCTTAAAAAACACTTAATCATTCTTTTCTGTTGTTTTTTTAAATTTTAAGAAAATAAAATAAAGCATAACAAGCCTCCTTTTCCACCTAATGTGCCAACCACACCGACTCCTCCTAGCCCATCTTCACTTACTTAAAGCGCCTGGTGCTCTCCTCTTCCCAATCTAAGCCACTATTGCTACAAGCATGAGCTACTTGTTGTACAATAGAGCTTATCAATAAAAACATTTCGTGCAATTCTTGTTCTTTTCCATTGTGTATGTCTACTTATACACACTAGAGAGTCTATTGTTGGTGTTAAAACCAAAATTAAAAGAAGAGATAACAAAAAAAAGAAATGCGCTTAATATATCCAATGATAAAGAAACAAGATCAACCTACCAAATCCATGATAATGTATAATGCAAATGTCACCATCAATTGACAAAAAGGCAACAAAAATAACTAGCTTTCTCTTGTTTTGGGAGTTGATGTGGCTGGCATCCTCCTATTGTACAAAAAAACCAAATGAATGATCTGCACTACTATAGATGCTCTTGGTTCTGGAAATGGAACCAAAATGTTGTGCTATACACTCAACATGTGGGGGCTATTGAGAAAACTCCTATTTCTTCAAGAGCTTGGACACACGTCTCATTCACTAGCTCTCACTTAGTCACTCATATGTGAATTGGAACCTAACCGTTGTAGTGAGCATCATGCCATGTACCCCTACACTCGAAGGTTGTAAGTACTAGCTCCATAATTCAAGTGAGCACATCAATGCCTCCTCAATCCTCTACTGGCCCTCTTATGCAAGAGAAAGCATGGTAGGTATGAGAGAGTTCAAGAGAGAAGACTAGAGATTTAGCTTCCTTGTCCATCAACCTCACTCACTCACTCTCTCACAAGACTTAGGCAAGAAGATAGAGAAGCAAATTTAGCACACATAAGAATAATCATTTCTATTCAAGCTCAATACTTTTATACATAGATTGTAGGGTTAGGGTTTCCCCTTTCCCAGAGTAGGCATCCAACCCACTTTAGGATCTCAAGACTAGTCAAGTCTCATTACATGCTTCTCCTATGGTGAGAATGAATTGGAACATTTGTGTTTTCTATCATGGGAGGCTATGCTATCAATACAACTTGCACGGCATCATGCCCCAGCTTGCAGATTTACATGATTAGTCAATAAAATTGTGGCAACCATTTGACAATTTGAATATCCATGTACTTCATGCACATTATATTATGGTTCATAATGCGAAGGCTGTTTTCCAACATCTAGGCTCCTTGCACCTTACATGGTGCGTTCTTCTTGTGGTTTAACAAGAATGAGTGACAATTTCCTTAGTGATAACCATTATGTGCCATAATCATTAGAAGGCTTTAGGTTCAATATTCACTCATATGCTTGTCAATTACTTTTCTTATAGCAATTGAATAAAGCTATAAGTTGCCATAATGCGGTGCCAACCACATGACAACATGGTGCAATTCACTAACTAGAGTGAATTCCATCTTGAATCCCTTGTCGTTAGAAAAGGCATTTACTTGTAAGGTTAAGGGTCATCTTTACTCCATATTTCTCCTAATGGTGTTGGACTTGAGTATAATTGGTTCATATTTTAAGTCAAATCAGAACCGCTCGAGACCCTTAAATTATAGACCATAATTTGTAATTATCAAAATGTTTTTTATATCAAATCTTAATCAAAGTAAAATTAACTTGCCATCCTTTCTATAGAAAATCAATAATTGTACTAAACAATATTTTCTCTAGTCAACAACATTAATTAGCATTCTCAATAGATTCTTGATAAAGATTTTACATTGATTGCCTTCCACTTCTGCTACCTCTATGTAGAGGAAGACTATCTCTAATCATATATATCCAACCATGGCTCCAAAGATGTGATGAGGAGCCAACTATAGCTTACACATGTGTTACCTCATTTTACTACCTCCACCTATAAGGATTTTCCTTTCTTTTGTTCTTATCTTCTCCCATTATCCATGATCTAACAAGATAGGGTTTTGTAACCCATTATTATACTCATCATGTGCATTGGAATGAAGGTCGAAGAGGTGTTTCACAATGTGTATCTATATAGAATGAAGGTGGGAGAGGTGTTTCACAATGCATGTCTATGTGGAATCATTAGAAAATCTATCCATGATAGAGGGATATAGAAACTCCTCATGGAGAGTGCTTGCAATATGATGCTTTTGTCTCTCAATCCTAGTCTCTTCATCTCCCTACTATGCTATGCATATATACCTATACAAAAAGCTCATGTAGCATGTTGATGACTCTCCTTACTTTATGGCTCATGATAAGCTGACTTGTATGGTAGTCGAGAGGAGATGAGGATGTGTGTTGACTTTGGATGCTAGAAGAGGACTATGGTGACTCCCTATGTGACATTGATTGTAGCAAGGACTACCACACCATATCAAGGATTTGTTTTGTGGTCTTGTGGTCCATGTGAGCCATAAACCAATGTATCTCCTCATTTATCATGTGATGACTTGACATGTTGATGAATGTAATAGCAACTTATAGAAATATAAATTTAATATATTTAATTTCTTTTATCTCTACTTCTTCACCTTTCCTATAGTCCCCCTCTCTCTCTTCCAATCCTCTTTTTTACTTTCATTTGTTAATTAAGACTTGGTATTGTAATGAACTATCATAGAGTTGACTCATATGCACCTTAATAATTTGCAAGTTATGTCTAGAATATGTAACAAATAAGGTGTCCATTCTATTTTGTCAGCATCTTATCTACCCACCATTGCTTGGACTAGTCTAAGACTCTCTTCATTTCCCTTGGTTAAGTATTATGTTCAATCAATCCAAGCCCAAGAATATGTGTCAATATATGTACAAGAAAAAGTTCCACGAATCATGTCAAAAGATGCCTCAGGACTTTTCATGATATAATATCGATGCACATACTTATGGTTATTTTGGCAATGAGAGTAATGAAAATACCAATGACTATAGGAAACAAACTTCTTTTTTGCATTTTTTATTGGAAACTCTCATCTTAGTAAACCCACTATCCATTGTAATGATTGGAGCTCCTTTTTGCCTCCAAGATCCACTAGAGCTAACAGGTAGCTCCATTTTCATCAAATCAAAAAATCATACAAGGATAACTACAATGAGCGTGCTCTCTCTTTCTCGATGTTTGTGATGGCACTCACAAAATTGCAACATTTCCTTTTCAAAGTCATGGGAACCTGCTCTTGCCAAAACCACGGTCCCTCTCTCCCCCTCTCCCCTCTTTAGTGGTGCCTCCTCGAAGTCCTATGGTCTGCCACCTCCCTTCTCACATATTCTACCTTTATATCTATTCAATCTTTATGCATGGACAAGAACAATTAGAGAGTTAGAGAAAAAGACCTACAAATGTAGCATAGTTGGAGATGAAGAGGGTGATTTCATGTTTTGCTTTGATGCTATGCTCACCTAGCTAGTATAATGTTTCATGTTGTCTTGCCTTGTTAATTGTAAGGAGAGAGAGCTACTCGTGGCGTAAGATGCGGCAAGTTTTCCAAACCGAAGTGCATTGGTTGTTTTCATGCTTAAATTTGATGTATAGTCACTCACTTTAAGAGATTTAAGGTATTGGTTGAGAAGGAGATAGTTGTATATCAAATGCCTAAGATCCAATGGAGCAAAAGAATATCTCTCCAATGAGTTTTTTAAATTTTTGTAGAAAAATGGTATGGAAAGACAATATACATATAGATATACTCCGTAGTACACCCCTCATGGTGGAGTGAGTGATTACCTAAGAAAGGAATTGTGTGTGTCAAAACAACTTGGCCACTTCGGCATTATTTGTAAGTGCACATGGAAAATATTCTTGGGTACATGCATGAATCATGAAGGCTTACTTCCTCTATGCCATACACACTTTGGCACAAGGAATTGAATTGTTTATTTGGACACTAAGTGCTATAGCTACATAGTGTGGGAGGAAACACATGAGTTGCTTGAGCCACACGACAATTCTACAATCAAAAGTATGATTGAAATACAAGAGGAGGGGGTGTCTTGCTTGCGCATTAACCATTTTCTATGGCATTGAGCAATCTCTTACACACACACACAAGTGCATGGTAGTACACTTTTACATTGCATACAAATTGAACTATATGGAGGTGGACACAAGTCTGCGTTGTAGCAAGTGTGCAAAGCCTTATTTCGTTTGTGTACCCTAAATGACCCATGATGTTTGCAAGGCATGGTTGGAAAGGGAGCAAGGAATAGAGATAGGTATATTTTGCACCCTTGCTACACACTAGTGAGCATGAGAACTAGTGAACTACATTTTATGTCTAGCATATCTTCCATAATGGACATTGTGTACTAGTCTTGTACATAGGAGTGAGTCTAAGTGTACCAGAGTGTGCACTATGTACTTCATTCATCATATCCAAGTACACCATGCACCAAAAGTATTGAAATATGCTTCTCTAATAGGCTCTTGTTAATCTTGCTCTAGTTGGTGGAAAAAAGGGGAAATGTACTTAAACTCTTTTAAGAGAAGTAGTTGGATCCATGTGATCATGACATCACTCATGATGTAAGCAAACCACTTGCCTTAGCCCACATAAGAGGCTTATTCTCATTGTAACTAACAAGTATTGGATCTATCAATATGAGTATATTTCTACTTTGTTTGTAGCTTGGCTATCTTGCTTTTTTTTCTCTCCACATACACAGTCTCTCTCACACATAGAACCATGAGCACTCTATGGTAGTATCCTCCATAGCCACTTCATTGAACTCATGGTTGTGGATACCAAAAAATTTCAACTTGGTATGAGAGCACATGGTTCTAGTCTTTTGCACCCTTACTTCACTATTATCTTGTCATTCAGTTGCTCTTAATCTTTCTTGATTCTCTCACCTACTCTCATCTCCTAGTTTATCTCCTCTTTTTTCATTCTCCTAGATTCTATTCACCTATCCTTTCACTATGTTGAGAGAGAGAGAGAATTCTTATTCACCTATCTCTTCACTATCTTTAGCATCCTCTTGGACTCTACCTATCTCACTTCCCATTTTCTCTTTTTTCTTTATTCAGAAAAAGTGGATGGCCATTACAAATGCTTTAATACATTGACTATTTCAAGGTTTTAGTTGTGTAATCTGCACAGTCATCAATCAGCATTCCAACATTAGAGTTGTAGCATTAAGCATCAAATGACATCACACAATCATAAACATAACTGCTTACACCTCTCCTCTCAATGCCCCCTAAATATACTTCTCCTTCTACTACACTTTCCATTTAGGGATTCTCTGCCTCTTGGCTACATGCACTTTGTCCTACAATATTTTTAGTGAGCTCGATATGTGAAAGCATTACAGCTAAGTTCTGCAACATAGGGGATGCTACATGTTTCAGTTTTACTAGTTTTTCTAATAACCACATATTCAGGTCAAATCTTATCCCCTTACTTAAAGGTGAATTTTTTTCTAGATATTGTATAAGAAATCCTCCCAAGTCCCAATGGGATTAAGTTTTAGCCACTTGGTCAAATCTATACTCCTTATTTGAAACTGGAACTTGGGAGATTCCCAAATTCTCTAGTATGGTATTTAATAAAGTCAAGCAACTATTACAAACCTTTAATATCTATTTGCAACACTAATAAGAACAAAAGAAAAAACAATATTTTGTGAAGCATGATTAATGTATTGTGACTAAAGCACTGTAGGTTGTGGAGAGCCACGTTAAAGGTGCCATGGGACTGGCACTCAAATTGTGAGGGGGGTAATGTTAACTAGTTACGAGCTTGAAGTGGAAAAAAGGAAAATGGAGAAAATAAGAAAAATCGCTAAGAAGAAAGAAAAAGCTGAGAAAAGGGAGAAGAAAATTAAAATTTGAAAAAAGAATTCAAAGACTGAGAAAGAATAGGCAGCAAGAAATGATAAGGATTGCATTGCACAAAATATGCTAACATTGAATATCATATGGCATGACAGCATGAATTGTAAAATTAAATCTTTCTAAATGTCAGCGGACTCGCTCTCATTAAAAATTAAGGCACTTTTAATGGTGTTTGATTATGTGGATCATGCTTTCTTAGAAAAATAGATGGTTTCATAGGTCATAGGAACCTAAAGAAGGATTAAAAAGGAATGGGGAGTGGACATTGATCGAATATTAGGCCTTGCTATAGGTCAAAAATTTAAAATTTTCACATATAAGATTAAAAAACCTTATTGTAAAGCATTCCACAACTAATTAATAAAAGGATTATCTCTTTTTTCTCCATCTATTCATTGACAATCTATTTTGCTTCTTCTATTGCATGTGAGCTTGGTAGAGAGAACTAGGAAGTGTTTCTTGGCTAAGCTTAATAGCTTGTTCTCTTGCTTTCTAAATGCAGCTCCTCCATTTTTTCTGTAGTCAAAGTGATGGTGAGAAAAAGATAGAGAGACAATAAGACAATGAGATGGAGAATGAGTCACAAACTTGTATTGATGCCAAGATGCATATTACACGGTGGATTCCGTGAGGTTTTACGGTGGATTCTGTAAACTTTTATTATCGGGGCTCATACACAAAGTGGATTCTTTGTGCGATAAGTCAATGGGGACGCCTATCCTTTTCGGGCATTTTGTTAATTTAGTGTATACATGGGTGATTCCATAGCGGGTGATTTCGCAAAATACATATTTAAATTAATAAACGTTTATGAGTTTAGAGTGTGCACTCATGATAAATTAAGGTTAGGATTGATTTCTAACCAATTGATTTATTTATGTAGCTGAAGACTGCTAGGTATTCACTTTTGTCGGTTTAATTGTATTATTTTACTAACAATTGTGAATGCTTCAGTTGATGTGTAGAGATAGCAACGGTGGCAGTGGAAAGCATTGGAAGATAGCGTGTATTCCAGTTATCGTCAATATTTTGATGGGCGCATACCTTAGGCATGGCACCTATATTTTGTCGCGCCTATTTATCAAGGAGTTTGATATTTATTTATTATTTTTGTATGTGCATGGGCACATGATTTAGATATTTGTATTTGGACATTGTATTTGGGTACGCTTGACTTCTTGGGCGCCCGCCCATTAGCTTTATTTGTATTTGGCACAAAAGCAAACTCAAAAGCCAAAAGCGTGCTATTTTTGTAATTTGGGCTATTATTTGAGCTTCACATAATTAATACATAAAATACATGCTTTGTGAAGCGCTCACATAAGGCGTGGGGGGATATTGCACCCAATTGGTCTCTTGTTCATGTTGTGCTAGCTTTCTACATTGATTTGTGTGCAAAAAGTAGAGTTCTTTTGTTCTTCGGGACCTTCTGACGCTTACTACGCATGCTTATGGCATCCGATCTGTGCACTAGTGGTATTAGAGTGAAGCTGAGATCGAGAGCTTCCAATTGCTACCCATCTTGCGGGAAGGTAGAGCTCCTGGATTGATTGAGCTCTACAGTCAGTTTCATCGCGAAAGGTCGATACAGATGTATTCCTGGTAGTCAAGAACCTCTATCTGCAGCCTCTGATCGTGAAGGACTGGCTTGAGGAGGCCGAGGACCACTTGTACATCTCCATCTACAAGTCGTTTTTCAACAGTCACAGTAAGCTCCATAGCTACAAAGTTAAAAAGCTTAATCTCAAAGTTAATTAAGCTTAGTAATAAGCTTAATAATAAAGCTAAAGCCCCACAAAATTGACGTCTGTGAATGCAGCATCCTCACACTTCAAACGGCGGCGTGAAAAACGGCCTCCCCCCCTAAAATCGTCGACAGTCAGTTTAAGCTTAGTTACCTAAGCTTTAAAACTTCCTAGTCTACCAAGTTCATCAAGTTCTATTACTCTGCAAGTCCTGCAAGTCCACAGAAGTCAACACAGACTTATCCAACTATTCCTATAAAGACTGTTCATGTGCAGAAGCACAAAGTTCGTTTATTGCTGTTTGGAAGACATTGTTCACACACGCAGACTTACTGAACCAGTTTCAACACACGTAGAATTTCATACGAATATTATATTCCATTTTTACGAAGATAAATAATCCCGCAACCGCAAAAGACAAAGACTATAAAAGCCAAACAAAAATATATAAGCCTTGTATACCCAATTTTGAGCTATGCTCATCCCGCTAATCAGATTTTGAGAGTGTGAGGTCTTTTGGATTTTTACAGGATGATGAAGGCGATCTTCCCGAACCAACGATGGAACAAAAATTGGATTTAATTATGATGCAGCTTGATGAAGAACGAAGAGCCCGACAAGCTTTGCAAGTTCAATTGGCCAATCTGCAACGATCTACCACCGACAAAGATGAACCGCAACCCGAAGATCTTATACGACGTACCATCGATGCGACACTCGAAGCTCAATCCATCCGCAAAGAAACAAAGATAAGTAAAGCAAATTTTAAATTTCATACTTTCAATGGATCTCGATATGGAAAGACTGTACTTGCATTTATCAATCAGTTTGATGATTACTTTCATGAAGAGACATATGCTGAAATGGACAAAATTGAATGTGTCACTAATCATTTAGTCGATCGAGAATCTCTATGGTGGACTGTGGTTCGCAAGAGCATTGATTGTCCCACTACCTGGGAGAGTTTCCAAAAGAAGTTTTTGCAAAATTTCCTTCCTCCTCAATTCCATGAAAAAGCCATAAAGCAATGGGATCTTCTACAACAAAGAGATCGTGAACCTATTTCCCAATACACCGAACATTTTTGGAATGCCCCACTACAACGCCGAATGCTCGAAGATGTACCTGAAGCGACTCACAAACATAAGTTTATGTCTAGCCTACTTGGACATTACTATGCTGAAGTCAATATGTTCAAGCCAACAACCCTTGAAGATGCAATTTCTTTGGCTCATGACACTGAAGACAAGATCCGCGGAAGAGACAAGCGTCCACAACAATTTCAAGCTAATGGTAACTATGGTTCCAAGCAATTCAATTCAAATTTTAGAAGATTCAATCAAAGTTGTTTTCTTCCGTCTTCTTTCCATAAGTCTTGGATATGACCACCTGCTTTGCCATCAAATACCAATCCAAATTTTCCATTACTTAATGGGTTCTGAATTTATGATTAAAACTGACCAACAAAGCATTAGACATCTCCTTAGTCAACCCCAAATATCTGATCGACATATTAAATGGACAGCTTTCTTTCAAAGTTTTCATTCCCTTATACAATATCAACCAGGAAAAGAGAATGTTTTAGCCGACGCTTTAAGTAGAAGACCGACAATTCATAATATTTATGTGATATCATTTGATTCCCTAATTCCTATGAAAGATACTTATCATCAGGATATTACTTTTCAATCTGATTGGAATAAATTAGTTGCAAATAATTGGATTTCTATTGGTTCAGTGTCTTACAATAATGGATTCATGTTTTATGAAAAGAGATTATGTGTTACGGTTCCATTTAGATCTTTTGTATTGAATGAGATTCATTGTCCTCCATATCAAGGTCATAGAGGTATTATATCTACTTTGCGTACATTGACTGAAGATTTTTATTGGCCATATATGGACACTGATATATCTAACTTTGTATCGGAATGTTTAGTTTGTCAAAGAGTTAAAAGACACCATGGTAAACAATATGGTTTACTAATGCCTTTATCTATTCCATCACGACCATGGGAAGAGTTTTCTATGGATTTTATCACTGGTTTACCTAACAATAAAGCTAAGCATGATATGATTTGGACTGTTGTCGACAGGTTTAGTAAACAAGCATATTTCATTCCATGTAAGAAAACTTTAATTACATCTCAAGCAGCTCAATTGTTTTTGAAAATTGTATTTACTAATCATGGTTTACCAAAAGTTATTATTTCTTATCGTGATTCTAAATTTTGTAATAATTTTTAGATTACTTTGTTTGCTAACGTAGAAACAAAGATTGATTTTTCATTTGCATTATATCCTGAAACAAATGGTCAAACAGAAGCTACTAACAATACTATTTTATATCTTTTACGTGCTTACACTATTTCTAAACCACACACATGGGATACATATTTACATTTACTTCAGTTTGCATATAACAATACACCACATACAACTACAAAGGAAGCACCATTTGAAGTTATTTATGGTTATAGATTGCCTACACCTATTGCATTGTTATCAAATAAAATTCAGACTGGTGATGATATTGCTAACATGCACGCTACTATTTTTTATGAAGCTACAGATATGATTGCCAAAGCCCAGCAATCATATACAAAGCAAGCAAATAAGAAAAGACAGGCTATGAATTTTAAAGTTAATGATTATGTTTGGTTATGTATAGAAAAACGTAGATTACAAAGTATAGATAAACACCCAGTTGTGAAATTAGCACCTAGATTCTATGGACCATTAAAAATCATACACAAAATCAAAGACAGTGCATTTAAAGTGGAACTACCACAACATTAGAAAATCACAACACCTTTCACATTAGTTTATTACAACCCTTTAGAGGCCAATTACGTATACACCCTGTCTATGAAAACCCACCTTTACTAGATGAAGAGACTGATATCCTTGAGCTTGAAGCTATTATAGATACTGACTTTATGACCACTAGAAATAGTCGTAGATATTCTAGATATTTGGTTAAGTTTAAAAACCATCCTATTGAAGAGGCCCAATGGATGCACGCTGTCGTATTGCTGCACATTCGAGGTGTGAAATCCATCCAAAAGTTGTGTGTGTGAGATTTGATACTTTGTACATATCTAGTTGTTGTGTTTATACTTTTGTTCTGCATGGAAGAGGGTTTGGAGCAAGAGGAACTTATCAATAATGCTCTAGTTGGCATGTCTTGTCAAGTGGTTGAGGAGGTTTTGATCAACCAACTACTCCTTTTGTATCTATTTACCATCTGGATGAGGTGGATCCTGTTTTCCCCAAGTTTGATGTCTTGGGTGCTATGCAACATCTTACTAAAGCTATGCGGACAGAACCAAACAGCTTCTTGCAACAATGCATCTGCTACAACTGAGCTCAGAAACTGTCTATTTGAATCTCGCTAGGGTATGCTGTCCAAGTCTATCCTTACATCCTTCTTCCAAGGGATTTAAAAAGACCAGAAATCACCTTCAAGGCTTGGAATTCAAGAGATAGTGGAATTGATTTTGATGTGGACACAAGAAGGTCCTTGAGGTCAATCTGCAACAGGCCGTTTGTTTTCTTCTTGGAAGACATAGTCATGGAAAAGAATCAGTGTGGTAGAGAAGAACAAGAACCATTTGCATTGACACCAGATGTGATAATGCACTTGCTTCGCCTCCATAGGCGTCATGTGCAGAGATTTTCATAAACGAACAGAGAGAGAAGGTCCACCATTATGGACCAGGAAATGGATGATGACGAGATTTATTATGGGGATGACCATTTTTAAATGTGGGCTTTTTGGAGGGAAGCAAAAAAGGAGCATCTTTTCTGGTTGAAAGGGAGGAAGTCTAAAAAAGGAGGATGAAGGCGAAAGAAAGCGCTATGATCGGATCCAGAGAGGTCGAAGGAAAACTGTCGCATGTTCTTTTTCGTGGGAAAAAGCTAACACGTTTATTGGAGTGGCCATGGAGGGGGTCATGGTCATGTTTCACTGATATGCACAATCACTCCAACATCAAGATTTTTGGAAGAAATCCACAATACGTTTTTTCTAGTCTGAAGGAGGAAGAGTTGTGGCGGTAAGAGGCTCAAGCTCGATTGAATGAACAGAAGGACTTCAAGAGCTGCATTCTGCTTTCTCCAGAGAACAAAATCACTAATTTAGGCGACAATCATCTGCCAAGTTTACATGTGGAATCAAGGGAGAGCAAAAACCTTGGATGAAAGCGACAATCAAAACATTTAATTATGACCCGTGAAATAGCAGCAATACAACATACCAGTACTGGCACCAGAATCGGAGCAGTTCGACATCCGATTTGTTGTTCTCAACGGACTTGAAGCACTCATAAACCGGATACATGTAGCCAATGACCATTCTGAAATGCTTCGGCTTGATTCCCAGGTCAAGCACAGACAGTAGGAAAGCAGGAAGGATAAAGGCTTACATTATCCCTCTCGTAACGATGGATCCCATCGTGCCTGGAGCAAGGAGGATACAACAGACCAATTCTCAACGACGACAGACCCTGCATCTGCTTCATTTTTCCTACTAACTGGAGCACCGTTTAACGCAGTCTACCTGAGTCGGTTACTTGACTTGTTCGTTGAGGAAAAGCCCAAGTGATCGAAGAAGAATTTTTCCCAATCCTGCTTCTGGTGTGAATCCTGGACACCTCACATATTTCCGCTTCAATGGCCTTTATGTTTCGGAAGAGGAGATCGATAGTATGAAGTGATCTGCGATGAAGAATTGCATTAATGGAGTATCATGTGCAACTTCAGCTTATCCTGTGAGCAATTGAGTCTGTCAGCTACCAGAGTTTGTGATCTTCACAAGATCTGGCTTCAAGGCTGGCACAACCATCTTTGTGTCTTCTCTCAGTGGAGGAATCATAAAACAGTCTCAGGAATTTCTATGTCCTTGTGCTCTTCCACAGCCCTCTTGTGAAGAGTGATGAGGAGGAGGACACCTGAAGCACCAAGGCGAATTCACAAAGCAAAGGCAACGGTAGCTATGGTGACTCTTTCACTCTGATTTTGGAGAAAAACTTTCAACATCAGTGCTATGAAAAGGCATCTTCTTGATAATCTAGTGCTGAAGATTCACATTGAATCAGACAGGATTGGTGTTCTCCTCTCTAACCTTTGATCCCTTGCAATGGTATCCTTGAAGCTCTCGTGAAAAAGAAGTATTCTCTATCAAAGTATTGAAATTCTCACCCAGATTTCGATCCACATTGAACCAGAGAAATTGCAAAGAAAGAGAGACTGTTCTTTTGAAGACTTCAGCTTTAGAAGCAAACAATAAAGAGAATGCCTTTTATACAGCATTGATGGAGATCTATCAAAAAGTCTGCAAAAAGCCTTTGATTGAAAATGAAGACCAGGGGTATGGAAATACAATGATGTGGATGAACTAAGTCTGATTATATTTTCTGCTTCCAGGGTCCACTCTGTAAAACTGTTTGAGCTCATTCAAAAAGAATCTTACCATATGGTAAACTTGTGAAACGGACATGTAATTGCATGTCAAGCTTCAGGAGGAAGTTCTACCCTGTTTTGGCTGTCAAGGCAGACTACATTAGTGATTATGATAAGAAAACTGTGGATACTCCAGAGGAACAGTAATTGAAGAATTGATTTGTGAATGTAGACAAAGACTCATTTTATCATTTTACTTCATAAGATAGAAGGCCTGATTATTCAGATAAACCAGATTGGATTGCTGAAAAAGTTCATATGCAACTTGGATGAGGAGAGCAAACTGTACGATTGTATTGGTAGATATGTTGAAGTTTAGAGAATGAACATATTATCTTGGATAGCCTGTTCTTGCTTGATTGATCTTCTATCCTGAAATTATTCAAAGTCCTCTGTGGTTGCGACTTTGCTTTCGAAAACCCTTCGACAACGCTAGAGACTTAAATGCTTTCTTCACTTTGTAAGCTCCACATTGAGCTAATAACAATTTAGGACAATTGCTATCCCACCCCGAGGGTATGATGCCAGGAGGCATATTACACGGTGGATTCCGTGCTATGGTGAATTCCGTGAGGTTTTACGGTGGATTCCGTAAACTTTTACTTTACGGGTGCTTATACACAAAGTGGATTCTTTGTGCGAGAAGTCGATGGGAACGCCTATCCTTTTCAGGCGTTCTGTTAATTTAGTGTGTACATGGGTGATTCCATAGCGGGTGATTACGCAAAATACATATTTAAATTAATAAGTGTTTATGAGTTTAGAGTGTGCACTCGTGATAAATTAAGGTTAGGATTGATTTCTAACCAATTTATTTATTTATGTAGCTGAAGACTTCTAGGTATTCACTTTTGTCGCTTTAATTTTATTATTTTACTAACGATTGTGAATGCTTCAGTTGATGTATAGAGATAGTAGCGGTGGCAGTGGAAAGCATTGGAGGATAGCGTGTATTCCAGTTATCGTCAATATTTTGATGGGCACATACCTTAGGCATGGAGCCTATATTTTATCGCGCCTATTTATCAAGCCGTTTGATATTTATTTATTATTTCTATATGCACATGGGCGCACGATTTAGATATTTGTATTTGGACATTGTATTTGTGTACGCTTGACTTCTTGGGCGCACGCCCATTAGCTTTATTTCTATTTGGCACAAAAGCAAACTCAAAAGCCAAAAGCATGCTATTTTTGTAATTTGGGCTATTATTTGAGCTTGAGATGATTAATACATAAAATACATGCTTTGTGGAGCACTCACACAAGGCATGGGGGGAGATTGCACCCAATTGGTCTCTTGTTCATGTCATGCAAGCTTTCTACATTGATTTGTGTGCAAAAAGTAGAGTTCTTTTTTTCTTCGAGACCTTCTAACGCTCACTACGCGCGCTTACAACATCCGATCTGTGTACCAGTGGTATCAAAGCGAAGCTGAGATCGAGAGCTTCCAATCGCTACTCATCTTGTGTGCGAAGGGAGAGCTCCTGGAACGATCAAGCTCTACAATCAGTTTCATCGCGAACGGTCGATACGAGTCTATTCCACTACAAGGATTTGAGCTAGTAGCGACGCTGATTAGTGACAGTGGATAGCGGCGTCGCTATTGGCATCGTTATTGGCGTCGCAACTGGCGTCACTATTTGCATTGCTATTTGCATCGCAAATGCGACGCAAATAGCAACGCCAATAGTGACGCCGCAGGGAAAAAAAGCACGGCTGAAACCAGAGCGCCGTTTTCATTTTCTTTTCTTCGCCTTTTGAGAGCGAGAGCGAGGGAGAGAGCGAAGGCTTTGTGAGAGAAGAAGAGGAAGAGACTTGCCGCCACCGCCGCCGCCGCCGCCACCGCCGTTGTTCACGAAGGAGAGGAGGAGCCCTCGTTGCAAAGAGAAGCCGCCCACGCTCGCCATATCTCATTGGTGAGTCTCCCTCTCTCTTTCTTTTGTTTGTTGAAGGTTTAAATCATTCTCTTTTGCTTGTTTAGAAGAGGAAATGAAAGAGAAGGAGAGGGAGAGGGAGGGAGAGGGAGAGAAAGAGAGGGAGAGTGCATTCTCTCTCTCTCTCCCTTTTGCTTGTTTAACGTTTAAATTACTTTCTTTTTTGCTTGTTGAAGAGAGGAAACGAGAGAGTAAGAGAGAAAGAGAGGGAGAGGGAGAGGGAGAGGGAGAGGGAGAGGGAGAGGGAAAGAAAGAGAAAGAGAAATAGAAATAGAAATAGAGGAAGAGGGAGAGGGAGGGGAAGGAAATAAGAGAGGGAGAGAAAGAGAAAGAGAGGGAGAAGGAGGGGGAGAGTGCATTCTCTCTCTCCCTCCCTCTCCCTTTTGCTTGTTTAATGTTTGAATCACTTTATTTTTTATTTGTTTAGGAGAGGAAATGAGAGAGAAAGAGAGCGAGAGGGAGAGGAAGGGGAAGGAAATGAGAGAGGGATAGAAAGAGAAAGAGAGGGAGAGTGCATTGTATCTCTCCCTCTCCCTTTTGCTTGGAGGATGTTTAAATCACTTTATTTTTTGCTTGTTTAGGAAATGAGAGAGAAAGAGAGATAGAGAGGGAGAGGGAGAAAAAGAGAAAGAGAGGGAGAGGGAGAGGGAGGGGAAGGAAATGAGAGAGGGAGAGAAAGAGAACGAGAGGGAGAGGGAGGGGAAGAAAAAGAGAGATAGAGAGGGAGAGGGAGAAAAAGAGAAAGAGAGGGAGAGGGAGAGGGAGAGGGAGGGGAAGGAAATGAGAGAGAGAGAGAAAGAGAACAAGAGGGAGAGAAAGAGAACGAGAGGGAGAGGGAGAGGGTGAGGGAAAGAGAGGGAGAGGGAGAGGGAGAGGGAGAGGGAGGGGAAGGAAAAGAGAGATAGAGAGGGAGAGGGAGAAAAAGAGAAAGAGAGGGAGAGGGAGAGGGAGAGGGAGGGGAAGGAAATGAGAGAGGGAGAAAAAGAGAACGAGAGGGAGAGGGTGAGGGTGAGGGTGAGAGAAAGAGAGAAAGAGAGGGAGAGGGGGAGGGAGAGGGAGGGGAAGGAAAAGAGAGATAGAGAGGGAGAGGGAGAAAAAGAGAAAGAGAGGGAGAGGGAGAGGGAGAGGGAGAGGGAGAGGGAGGGGAAGGAAATGAGAGAGGGAGAGAGAGAACGAGAGGGAGAGAAAGAGAACGAGTGGGAGAGGGAGAGGGTGAGAGAAAGAGAGGGAGAGGGAGAGGGAGAGGGAGGGGAAGGAAATGAGAGAGGGAGAGAAAGAGAATGAGAGGGAGAGAAAGCGAACGAGAGGGAGAGGAAGAGGGTGAGAGAAAGAGAGAAAGAGAGGGAGAGGGAGGGGAAGGAAATTTAAAATAATAGACTTATTGATAATGGTATGCAATGTGCTTTGCCATGGGCCACGTACTTCATCAAAATGAACCCAAAATTATTGTTATAGAAGAAGAAACCCTTAAATTGAGTATATGATAATTTCTCTCAGGTCTTATGACTATGAGTAGAATTGATTGAAATAAATTTTATTACTATAGTTATAAAATTTCATAGATGGTGCGCATTAATTTTAAAATGGATTACTTATACTCAAAGCTGAGATATAACAAATAATTATCTACCGGGACAAACAAATCGTTGACCATGATACAAGGCCGAGATATAACATCGGAAAAGCTCTCGACTACTATATACAATGCAAGGTTTATGGTCAACTTGCAACTTGACGTTCATCTCCTACATCTCCATAAAGCTATCCATTTAAGCCTCGTTTGTTGTAATGTAGATAAGATGGCAAACGAAGAAGGTCTTATTGTTCAAGACCGCGAGACTTATCTTAATCAACGTGTCCCATGTCCTTGCTCTCAATGCAAGTTGGCAATTAGACGAAAACGCTGATTGTCTATAGAACACGTACGACGATTTGGCGAGTTTCAATCTGAGATCATTGATCAGGCGATTGCGGATTTTCAGCAAACGGTAATTTGAAGTTAGCATTTTTCATGCATTGTACTCTCAAGCTAATTGAAAACCATACACAAAAAGATTGGATCTTGTTGGCAAATTTTGTATCCAAGGGGTGATGTCTCGACCCAAGGGGGAGTGTACCCTTTGCGGCCAATTAGAAGAGTTCGTGGACGTGCGATGGATGGATTGAAGGAGCCAATCGACCACTCGCAAGGCCCATCTATACCGTCAATGACAGAGGAGACAGACAACCTTCCCGACTTGCCTACAATCTTGGAGCCTGAGATGGAGGCAATGATCGATGCATTGATTCCCATGGATGTTGAGACATCTGACCCGCTTAGAGAGGAAGTATCCATACCATTATATGATGGGTGCTGAGTATCTCGGTTGAAGACATTGCTTGCACTCTTAAGTGTGCAAGCAAAATACGGTTGGAGCGATACGAGTGTGACTGAGTTATTCAGGTACCTTGCACATAGACTTCATTGTTTTTTTCTAAAACAGTATTATTGCAAACATTTGTGTTTTTTCAAGGTGTTTTATGCTTTTTTTCAGGTTATTGAAATATCATATATTACCACCTACAAACACCATGCCTGAGTCTCGTGATGATGCACGACATGTTTTACGGAAGCTTGGCATGGACTACAATAACATCCATGCATGTATCAACGATTGCATATTGTTTCGAGATGAATACGAGACTATGGAGACATGTCCAAAGTGTGGTGCTTACAGGTATCGACAGGACTTGCAAGGGCAGACCATCCCTCAAAAAGTTCTCAGACACTTTCCGCTCATCCCCCGCATAAACCACATGTTTTGCACGTCTGCGATGGCAAGCTTGACAACGTGGCATGTGCAGAATAGATCCACGGATGGAGTTCAACGAATATCAGCAGATTCGCACGCATGGAGTCACATTGACTCTACCTTCCCGGGCTTTGCGCGAGAGCCAAGGAATCTTCGGCTCGGTCTCACCATGGATGGTGTGAACCCATTCGGTCTGCGCTTGACTTCTTACAGTGTGTGGCCTATAGTGCTTGTCAACTACAACATTCCTCCATGGCTTTCTACGAAGAAAGGACATCTCATCCTTAGCTTGCTCGTCCCGGGCCGCTACAAGGTAAAAAATATGGATGTGTATCTTCGTCCATTAGTCGATGAGCTTAAGATTTTGTGGGAGGAGGGGGTCACGGTGCAAGATATGAGCAGGCGAGATGGTCGGCGGTCAGCCAACATTCGAGCCATTCTCATGTGGACGATGCATGACTTTTTGGGATTGGGAGAGTGCTCAGGTGAGCAGACCTTTGTTCTCGCTGGTAATATCTATATTTTATTTCATTCAATCAAGTATTCACTAGGTCGTGGATCGCCTTGCAGGTCTCGTTACCTCAGGTTATCATGCATGTCCATTGTGTGGGCCACAGTTAGACTCCCGAAGGTCACGAACCATGAAGAAGATGGTATATCAAGGACACGCCGCTTTCTTGCCGAAGGATCATGAACTCAGGGAAGGTTCTCAGTTTTCTTGCCGGAGGATCATGAACTCAGGAAAGGTTCTCAGGGAAGCTGGTACAAGATGAAAATGGTAAACCCGGAATTACATCCAAATGGAATGTGACGGTTCTCAGTTTTCTACGAGTTGCCATATTGGACCCACTTACAAGTCAACCACTTGTTGGATCCCATGCATATCTTCAAAAATGTGGGCAGCTTGCTATGGGACCACATCACAGGAAAGAGAGACACTATAGGGTCACGAATGGATTTAAAGGAGGTAGGTAAGATGGAGGCGCTTTGGCCGCAGTCGAGTGCTGAAGGGGGAGTGCAGCTTCCTCGCGCTCCCTGGGTTTTGTCTACCAAGTAATCAAGTCTATCCGCACTCCGACGGGTATGATGCGTTCTCTCAGGTCCGCATTTTCTAAAGATGACCAAATGTCTGGGCTAAAATCCCATGATTGGCATAAGATATGTCACGTTTGTGAATAGAATGGATTTTAATTAGCGTGGACATTTTGAAATTTGAAAAGTGACCATTATTCTCAATGCTTTCTCATTTGTGGCAGTTTGTCCTACCGATCGCGATCGCGGGATGCCTAACTCCAAAAATTCGCGGGGCCATTTACAATGTAATATTCCCATTTGAGAATATTACTAAACCGACCTCCCGCTCTCATCGTAAACTCGTGCAAAGATTATCACCAGTGCCAGCAGCTAATCTATAACCACATGCGAGAAATGGAGACACTCCACCTTAGGAAAATAAGGCCGGGGATTCAAACCTGCGTAGCCGCACGAAAACTCCCTCTTGGGAGGAGGTTAAGGGGATAAAGGTGGAATTATTGCAAAATTTTTGAATTTATCTTCCCCAGCCGATGTGTGGCTGGGGGAAAGGGATGGGCTAGTAAGGGCAGCATGAGGAGGTGGGGGGGAGAGAGCCATGCAACGGGCCACGTGGGGAGGTCTCCTCTCCCCCCCTTGGACTATAAGAACCCCCTTTGTGGAGGAGGGGGGGGTGGTGAAGGAGACGGTCGTGAGGGAGGCGGCCGTGAAGGAAGGCGGCCGTGGAAGAGGGGAGGGGGGAAAAAAAAACAAAAGGAGAGGGAGTCGTGAGGCTTTGCGTGAAGAGGTGAAAGAGGAGGAAGGACGCCTTCTGATTGTGGAGCCGCCATGTTGCAGCGCAGTGAGGAGAAGTGGAAGCGACCAGTCGAGCTGAACGCTGCCACCCTGCTGCCAATCGAACTGCTGCCGGTCGTTGTTGCTGATGCCGCCTTCCACAAAAATATTGCCCTTTTGCTTGCCCACGTGGTCTTCATCACGCCCCAGAAGCTTCTAAGGGGGGGGGGGGCTCTCTAAGCCCCCTTTTCTATTGCCCTTCCCAAGCGGTCTTTTACACCCCCTGGGAATTAGGCTTTTCCCCCCTTGCATCCCCTATAAAGCCCACCTTAGCTCGGGTTTTATAAACCCCCTTCTCGTAGACTCACACTAGCCGGTTTTTAAACCCCCTTTCTTTCCACTAAACCTCCTTAAGTTCACTTTACCACCCGGTTCCTTTTAAACCCTTTCCAATTACAACTTTCACAAGCCTTTATACCCTCCCCCGTTTTCTAACCCCCTTCCCATGGATTCCCCATAAAGCCCATTTTACCACCACGGGTTCTTTTTAAACCCCTTTTCCATTGTAACACACACAAGCTCATTCCTAGCCTTGGAATTTTGAAGAGAAGAAGAAGAAGCTTATAAAGCTCCCTTCCCCTGAGACCCATCGTAAGAGCCTTTCCGCAAATAGGCTTCAAAGCCCACCAGCCATCCGTAAACCCAGTCCTAGCCAACACTCGGGTTCTTCCTAAGAAGCTCATCAAGGCCCTTTTCCGCAAGCACTGTTCATCTGAAGTTCCGCGAAGGAATCTCCTATGTACGATGGAGAAAGGCAAAGATCTTGAGGCTGCATACCAAGGCGAGTAAATTTATAGGCCGCGAAGGCAATCCGGAAGCCAAAATCACGCCTACAATGGGCCCTAAAAAGTCACAAGACGCGCCTGCGGAAGGATCTTCTCCTAGTATTTACGTGGATATTTCCCGGAGTCCACAAGTCCAGGTTTTATCTATTTGGATTCCACACAAAAGTATTGAATTAATCACGATAACTTCATGGATTAGGAAGCATTCATGCATGTTCAAATTCAACTAGTCAAGTTAAATGCAATTGGAAAATGAATTGGCTATTTGAACATTTACTAGAAATAGCTTAAGATATGAAAATTGATCATTGGTACGTTCAATGGAATGAATGAAAAGAGCATAAGGTGTCTATGCATTTGTAGGACCTTATTAGTAAGTTTCCTTTTGTGCATTCAAAAGTGACGAGCCTAGGACGACTGTTACCTCATTACAAGGTTGAAATTATTGAGGTACACCTTTTTACTAGGCATGGAAAGATTAATGGCATGTCACATTTTTAGATAAATCTTCCTTGTAATGGTTCATGAGGAAAAGTTAACACCCATAAGATATTATTCGAAAAGAAATGGAAGAGCACAAAAATTATCTATGGACTTGCAAGTGGCATGTAAAATGGAATAAGTTAACACTAGCTTTAGTTTTGTATGAACTTCATTGACTACATTGTAGCTAGGAGAAAGTTGCGTATTGCATAGTCGTCATGCAGAAATGTCATTCATCAGGAGCCGCATTTAGGAAAGGTTGCATGGTTTATCAAAGCATAAGATTCTAAAGTGTAGACAACAAGGTTGTAGGCATGACATGATTATTTGATGTAAGTCCTAGTAGGACCTAGGAAAGTTAGTGTCTAGATTATCAGGCATTTTTACTTTACCAAGGAAAGATAGGGTTATTGTGAACCATGTGATGCGTAGAAGCAATGAATCGCATGTTTACATGTATTGGTGTAGTTGTAACTATTTTTCTCCTTTAGATCTAGTTTATTATCTCTAGGAAAGGTTCATCCTTGTCGCAAGACAAGTATATTGAGTTGTCTAAATCACCTAACCCACAAGGGATTCATATGGGCATGGTTCAGTCGATATGACAAATATCCCAAGTGCTAACTAGGGTTTAGCGCGATAAGGATTCGACCTAGTTTTACACTTGTTGCCAAGTCAAAACCCTCAAACCCAAAGATCATACACACATTCACAAAATGTTGAGTCAATTGGATGCTCATGCATAAAATGATCTAAGGTTTCTATCCTAAGGATCACTCGTTCAAATGATGAAACTCCGACTGAGTTGGAAATTCCTAGGACCGTGGCCCAATATAATTAGGAATGGGTTGGGTAAGAAGACACCCTAAACCCTGCTACTCGGCTGAAGGTAATTCCGTGACCAGAAAACACCATTCAAAAGTGAAATGATCTCTTGGAATGGAGGCGACACTTGTGCAACAAGTTGCAACATCGCATAGCCTTGTGGTTTGATCACAAGAAAGTTTTGCCAATCCTTAGAATGAGGTTGGCAGATTCTTGCGCAAATTTAACTTACAAGAGGATGAGTAATCATCCTGTTACATCACCTTTCTTGGGGAATAATTGCCAAGAAAAAGGAGAGTTAGGTATTTGCTTGGAAGCAAATGACCAATCAATAAATTGAAGCGACATGGTCGCCAGGATTTACTATTAATAAAACCTAAGGTATTGGTTAAGTTGGGTTAACAGGGTATGGCCCTAACCCAAGGACAAAAGGTGAACAAACAAACCCTTGGGGATCTTGCCAAGTCGCAATTTGATCCCAGATCGAATGTTGGATGCATTCGGAGAGAAGATTCACTTTTTAACAGTTGGCCAAATAAACGACCACTGAAATTGATTGTGCTTGTAATAGTTTAGAAAGCACTGTTTGCATTGTTTGCTCAAGGAACTAAAGGATGAAAAGATATCTAAATGCTTCAGGTTGAAGGCCTGAAGGGAGAGGCAGCTTCAGTTACCCCCGACTGCCTGCGTGACCCTATCCAAGGGGGTTGTTGACCGCGCCGGGAACGTGGACCGAACCCGCCGCGAGAGGTCTCTCCGTTGAGCTCTACTTGGAGCAGGAGGACGCTTGGGTGCCAGGGGGGGCTCTGGCCGTAAATCCCTCGCCTTCCGGGTCCTGCACAAGAGGCTAACGTGACTCGGGATTGGATCTCGAGGCCCGCATACTAGTCTACGGGCAGAAGCTTGGAATAGTGATCCCTGGTGGATTACTGGATAGCCTTCGGGCGGATTATGAACAAGCCTACGGGCGGAACTCCTTGTATTTCAAAGATAAAAGGATAAAATGATAATAAAGAAGTTGTTTGACATTGTTTTTCTATGTCACGTGATAAGATTACGTGAAGGAACCAGTGCTTAACAGGGTTAATTAAAGAAGTTGATTGTTATATGTCAAATTAATGTGTTAGATAATTACATAACTAAAACAAACCGAGGAAAGTGCGGAGGATGGGCCCTGGGTCCGTCCTACGGATGGGTGGTCCCGGTTAGCCGGGAACTTTTCTCAAAAATCTCGAAGAGCAGCGGAAGGTTCATCGAAAGCAATGACCTAGAATTATGTTTTACCCAATTTACGCTTTTTTAGGGGAATGGAATGGGACTATGCCTTATGGCAGAGAGGTTGAGCCTTGCACCCCTCTCGTTCCCATTGTCCTTGAACCAAGTGCAGCGTGAATCCGCTTCTAACCTGGCGTTTCAGCGTAAAGTAGTTCGTTCGGGTCTGACGCTAGTTGTTGCTAGCTAATGACCAAACAAGAAAACCCAAATTCAGGTCGATCCTAAGTGGGAACGGCCAAGATACTTCCGCTACGTGGCAGACGCGGGAAGACCTAGATCGCAAGTCCCGTAACATTCCATGGGAGTGCCGGGCGGAGCTTTCTAGACATCCTTTCCGATGGACTGCTAAGACGTGTCCGGGATGATTCTAGTGGGCACGTTACATACAAGTTGTCGACTTTGGTGCAATGGATCTCACAGAAAGAGATTAAGACATCCTCTATTGAATCCGCAAGGCGGGGAGCAGTTGAGACGGTCTGTCTCTTTGAGAAATACCTGCCCACTAGCATGCTCACGATACAAGTTCACCTTCTTGTGCGTCTTGTGGACGAAGTGGAGATTGTTTGACCTGTCCATACACGATGGATGTTCTTCTTGGAGTGCTTCATGAAAACCCCAAAAGGCTTTGTGCGACAACGAGCTCATCTGGAAGGTAGCATGGCGGAAGGTTGGTTGGTGTCAGAGGTGTTAGTGCATATCTCACAATGGCTACCAATGGTGGAACCAGACAATGAAATGCTATGGATGCTGAAGGACGATGATAGGCTGATTGGAGATGTGGTGGTTGGAAATGGGGTAGAAAAAAGAATGGATGCCTCAATGGAAGAGAAGGTGAATCGCTTTTGTATGTTGCACCATGCATCCATGGAGACATGACTCGCCAAGTACCAGATTGTAAGGCAAGATCGAGAGAAAGCGCGAGCTGAATTCCGACGCAGTACGCGTCACCGACCGATTCGATATCCCGAAGGCATGGAGGAGATGCCACGGTTTATGTCAACACGATGGTTGCATGGAGCCTTGACCGCAACATCCAGCGAAGGGACAGAGGTCTCAATGGAGGAGTGGGAGTTCTCGAGGGGATGTAGTCCAAAGGTAATGAGGGGTTTAGAAAGTGTCGTATCTAAATTTGCTTGCTACATCTAATTTGAGTGTTTCAATGTGCAGTACAACATATATAGTGCAGCGTGGTCGCGCGGATGGCATTTTCGGGTGGAGCATATTGACCAAATGCGCTCCACAATGGACTGTGGTGTCATGGCAAGGTTTGAGCAAGAGAGCCGACGACGAGCAACGGATCCGAACACGGTTGTGGATGAGATGGAGTATTTTGAAAACTTGCAAAGTATTATTACAGTGGATTACCGTAGCTTCTCCATGATACTATTCGATGTGCAGTGGTTCAAAGTGGTACTTGGAGGAGCTGGAGCAACAGTTCGACGAGGTCCATCTGGATTTCTCAAAATAGATTCTGAAAAAAAATGGATGGATTTGCGCGACACCTTTGTGTTGCTGGCCCATTGTGAACAAGTAAAAATAGTCATTTGCTTGCTAATTGTAATACGACATGGTTTATGTCACAATGGTTTGAAGTCGCTTTGTAAGTGTTTGTGAACATGTAATCTTCTATCCAAACCTCCGACAACCTCGATGGTGGTATGTTATACCTTCAACTCCTCAAGGTGCGAGAGTATATGATCAAAGCGATGTTCCAGGCATAGATGAAGAAAATATGCAAATAGAGGGATCGATATTACAAGGGGTGGAGGCCACCGCAAGCTTGGAGCCCGCATCGGCTAACAATGATGGAAATACAGAAGTCGTAGAATTTTTTGAGAACGAGGCAGACTCGTTCTTTTGTGGTGACATGTCTATCGACCTTCCAGTGTATGCAGAGTTGTGTCAGGAGATTAACATGGGACCATAGAATACTTCATTCTTGGAGAATTGTATTACTCAATTCGTTGTTTAGATCTTCCATAAAAGTAGATAAGATACGCATTTTAAGAGGGATTTTTCAAAAATGATTTATATTAATATGCTTTGTATAGTTTAAATTGATTATTCTAACAGTATTTTTTATCTGTGCAGGTATCGACATTTTCAGGATGAGCGATGAGGAGTTTCAGAACATGATGGCACGCATGTCTCCAGATCAGCTCGCGAGATTCCGAGAGATGGCAGATCAGGAGCTGTCTCGTTCTTCTTCAGGACGCTCTGCTAGATCAGCTTCAGCTAGATCAGCTTCAGCGCGATAAGATGCTTCAGCTTCGAGCAGACGATCTCGATGCTCGCGATTTGGGCCAGAGGGAGGGACTGCGACTGCAGGAGGATCAGGGGGGAGTGCTGTTGTGGAGACACGGACATGGTGTCTTCGTCTCGTCGTTCAGCTGGAGCTGCGTCACCTCCAAGATTTGTCACACCTGTGGGGACGTCCACTCCAGTTACTCCGGTTTTTGCGCAGCGGTCGGCAGATGGCACGCCTTTTGGTGGCACTCCTTTTGGTGGCACCCCCTTTGGTGGCACCCCTTTGAGTGGCACTCCGAGAGAGGGTACCCCCGTCGGTACACCGGATGTGCAGGGGTCTCCTGGATATGCCGAGGAGCATGGACGGAGATGGGAGAGGGCCCATCTTAGGCATAATCCTAGGGGTTATGGATACCTAGTGGATGGCAGGTCAGGAGCCATCATCATGAATGATGAGGGAAGGAGGGTGATGGCTCGCATGAGGGAGTTGTGCCAACAAGTTTTTCGGCACAACGTCCTGGATCATTGGAGGAACATACCGGAGGGGAGCAAGGACTACATAGTAGCATCCTTGCATGAGGAGTTCCTGGTGCTAGCGGCAGTGGATAGATTCTCTACGGGCTGGATGATGGATTGCATGTGTGCATACATGTCACATAGACGATCCGACGCACGCAAGGCAATCAAGAGTGGGGCTGCAAAGCCCGAGTGGTTAGATGCAGACGACTGGCGCCGACTGAGGGAGGAGGCTACAAATTCGCCAGGACGTTGGAGTCAGCCGCGGGAGGCGGCGAGGGCACGAATCGAGGCCGGATTGGTACATCATCTTGGGAGTCGCGGCCACAGGACATATTTGGAGGACTTTGTAAGTTTCTCTTTTGTTTTGCTTTTTTTTTTTTTTTGAGATATTCTTTGTACTGACAATCATGTTTCTAACAATTAGCATTTTGTTTTCTTTGTAGCACTCCGTTACAAATCGCGATCCGCAAGGCCTTGAGACTTGATATGCAGAGAGGCACGGTTTCAGGGCATTGATCGACTGATTGTATAGACGCGGCAGCCTTGTAAGTCACTCATCTTTCTTATCCGTAGTTACCATGAGATATTTGAATGCATTATTGTATGGTGGATTGATATGTTGTTTCTTTTTCTGCAGAATCCGTTTGATGCTCCTTTGCAGCGGGATGAGCTTTCGGGGGATGAGGATTTGTAGCTCGCCCTTGGATCCTTAGAGCTCTCACACCTTTAGTTTTTAGTCGCCCGATCTATGTAGATATTTTCTATGTATTAGTGATATCGTTTCATGATTGTACCAATCGCATTTTATGTGATATCATGTATTTATTTCATGTATCAATTTTATGATTTCAGTATACATTCTTTTTGTTTGCAAATGCTTTGTATGCAGTAGTGCATAAACTATTTTGTATGGCTCTCATACAGTACACAGTGCTATATGTGGCAGTGCAGCTTGCTGCCCTACCACAAAAAAAAAATTTCTCTGTTACCGTCGCTATTTGCATCGCAAATTTACTGCACGCGTCGCTATTGGCATCACTATGAGCGTCGCAAATTGTCTGTAACCGTCGCTATATCCGTCGCTATATGCGTCGCTATATTTGCGACGGATATAGCGACGCATATGCGACGGATATAGCGACGCAAATGCGACGGATATGCGACGCATATAGCAACGCATATAGCGATGGATATAGCGACGATTCTATGGCGTCGTCAATAACGACGCTTTTTGCGACGACGGGGGTAAATTTTGTTGTTTGTATTTTCGTCGCTTTAAACGTTGCTATAAGGTCTATATCTTGTAGTGTTCGTGGCAGTCAAGAATCTCTATCTGCAGCCTCTGATCGTGAAGGACCGGCCTGAGGAGGCGGAGGACCACTTGTACATCTCCATCTACAAGTCGTTTTTCAACAGTCACAGTAAGCTCCATAGCTACAAAGTTAAAAAGCTTAATCTCAAAGTTTATTAAGCTTAGTAATAAGCTTAATAATAAAGCTAAAGCCCCCAAAAATTGACGTATGTGAACGCGGCATCCTGACGCTTCAAATGGCGGCGTGAAAAACGGCCTTCCCCCCTAAAATCATCGACGGTCAGTTTAAGCTTAGTTATATAAGCTTTAAAACTTCCTAATCTACCAAGTTCATCAAGTTCTATTACTCTGTAAGTCCTGTAAGTCCACAGTACTCAACACAGACTTATCCAACTATTCCCATAAAGACTGTTCCTGCACAGAAGCATAGAGTTTGTTGATTGATGTTTGGAAGACTCTGTTCACATGCAGACTTACTGAACAAGTTTCAGCACACGCAGAAATTCATACGCAGGTCATACGAAGATTACACTCCATTTTTACGAAGACAATGAATCCTGCAACCGCAAAAGACAAAGACTACAAAAGCCAAACAAAAATATATAAGCCTTGTATACCCCATTTTGAGCTATGCTCATCCCGCTAATCAGATTTCGAGAGTGTGAGGTCTTTTGGATTTTTACAGGATGATGAAGGCGATCTTCCCGGAACCAACAATGGAACAAAAATTGGATTTAATTATGATGCAGCTCGATGAAGAACGAAGAGCCCGACAAGCTTTGCAAGTTTAATTGGCCAATCTGCAACGATCTACCACCAACAAAGATGAACCACAACCCGAAGATCTTATACGACGTACCATCGATGCGACACTCAAAGCTCAATCCATCCGCAAAGAAACAAAGATAAGTAAAGGAAATTTCAAATTTCATACTTTCAATGGATCTCGAGATGGAAAGACTGTACTTGCATTTATCAGTCAGTTTGATGATTACTTTCATGAAGAAACATATGCTGGAATGGACAAAATTAAATGTGTCACTAATCATTTAGTCGATCGAGCATCTCTATGGTGGATGGTGGTTCGTAAGAGCATTGATTGTCCCACTACTTGGGAGAGTTTCCAAAAGAAGTTTTTACAGAATTTCCTTCCTCTCCAATTTCATGAAAAAACCATAAAGCAATGGGATCTTCTACAGCAAAGAGATCGTGAACCTATTTCCTAATACACCGAACGTTTTTGGAATGCCCTACTACAACTCTGAATGCTCGAAGATGTACTTGAAGCGACTCGCAAACGTAAGTTTATGTCTGGCCTACTTGGACATTACTATGATGAAGTCAATATGTTCAAGCCAACAACCCTTGAAGATGCAATTTCTTAGGCTCATGACACTGAAGACAAGATCCGCGGAAGAGACAAGCGTCCACAACAATTTCAAGCTAATGGTAACTATGGTTCCAAGCAATTCAATTCAAATTTTAGAAGATTCAATCAAAGTCATTTTCTTCCATCTTCTTTCCGTAAGTCTTGGACACAACCACCTGCTTTGCCATCAAATACCAATCCAAACCCTAAGCCATCCTCACAGCCAAATCCCAATATTCCTAGACTTCCTGCCATTACCAACAATGTATCTAAAGTCAAACCTATAGTTTGTTACAAATGCCATCAACCTGGACATCTAGCAGCCAATTGCCAATCGAAAAAGCCACCTGTCCATATCAATTATCTTGGCACAATGGAAGAAGAAGAACGTGAGGAAATGCCTGATTTTATAGAAGATGATGATATTATCTTAGGTATGCCTTTGCGTCATCAGTATAATCCTAACATAGATTATTCTACGCATTCAATTAAAATTTATTTTCAAGGAAAACAAATCACATTGCATGGTATGCACGCCTCCAATAATTTTCCACTACTTACTCATATTCAAGGTAAACGTGCATTACATAAAAGTAGAAAATCTTATTTAATTTGGATGAATGAACTTCAAGCTAAAGAAAGACATATGCATCCTAGCATAAACAATTTCTTGCTCAATTTAAAGATTGTTTTGCGGATGATTTACCACCTGGACTACCACCTTCACGACCTGAAGATCACAAAATAGATTTAATTCCTGGTACAAAACCACCATGTAAAGCACCATATAGGCATAACCAACTTGAACAGAAAGAAATTCAAAATCAAATAGAAGAATTGCTAAATCGAGGATTAATTAGACCTAGTAGTTCTCCATTTGGTACACCTGTTTTATTAGTAAAGAAGAAAAATAATACTTATCGCATGTGCATTCATTATCGTGCCCTAAATAAATTTACAGTTAAGAACAGATATCCGATTCCTAGGATAGATGATCTTATGGATAAACTACAAGGTTCTGCCATATCTAGTAAGATAGATCTTAAATCTGGTTATCATCAAGTGAGATTGGATAAATCTAATATATTTAAAACTACATTTAGAACATAATTTGGACACTATTAATTTCTAGTGATGCCTTTTGGATTAACTAATGCACCTGCTACATTTAGTCGCATGATGAATCATATATTTCTGAAATATCAGCATTGTATTATATTATTCTTTGATGATATACTAGTATTCAATAAAAATGAGAATGAGCATTATGAATATATATCTTTAGTTTTCAAGTTGTTAAAAGATAATCAATTGTATGATAGTCCAGAAAAGAGTGAATTCTTTCAAGCAGAAATTGAATATCTAGGTTATATTGTTTCATCAAAAGGTATTAAGGTTGACCCTAAAAAGATAGAAGCAATTTTAAATTGGCCCATACCCAAAAATGTGCATGAGTTACGTTCTTTTCTAGGTCTTGCTAGTTTTTACAAAAAGTTTGTGCGAAATTTTTCATTATTTGCTTTACCTTTGACTAAACTTTTAAAGAAGGGTATTGTGTATAACTGATCTGACAATCAACAAAAATCTTTTGATTTATTGAAACATGCATTAACCCATACTCCTATATTACAACTACCTGATTTCAATAGATCATTCTTTTTAGTAGTTACTGATGCTAGTGGATCTAGAATACGAGCCCTTCTTATGCAAGATAATCATCCTATAGCCTACTCTAGCTGTAAACTGAAACCATCTGAACATAAATATTCTACATATGATAAAGAATTACTAGCTGTAGTACAAGCTTTACGTCAATGGAAACATTACTTACTCGGTTCTGAATTTATGATTAAAACTAACCAACAAAGCATTAGACATCTCCTTAGTCAACCCCAAATATTTGACCGACATATTAAATGGGCAGCTTTCTTTCAAAGTTTTCATTTCCTTATACAATATCAACCAGGAAAAGAGAATGTTGTAGCCGACGCTTTAAGTAGAAAATTGACAATTCATAATATTTCTGTGATATCATTTGATTCCCTAATTCCTATGAAAGATACTTATCATCAGGATATTACTTTTCAATCTGATTGGAATAAATTAGTTGAAAATAATTGGATTCCTATTGATTCACTGTCTTACAATAATGGATTCATGTTTTATGAAAAGAGATTATGTGTTACAGTTCCATTTAGATCTTTTGTATTGAATGAGATTCATTGTCCTCCATATCAAGGTCATAGAGGTATTATATCTACTTTGCGTACATTGACTAAATATTTTTATTGGCCATATATGGACACTGATGTATCTAACTTTGTATCTAAATGTTTAGTTTGTCAAAGAGTTAAAAGACACCATGGTAAACAATATGGTTTACTAATGCCTTTATCTATTCCATCACAACCATGGAAACAGTTTTCTATGGATTTTATCACTGGTTTACGTAACACTAAAGCTAAGCATGATATGATTTGGACTGTTGTCGATAGGTTTAGTAAACAAGCATATTTCATTCCATGCAAGAAAACTTTAACTGCATCTCAAGTAGCTCAATTATTTTTGAAAACTGTGTTTACTAATCATGATTTACCAAAAGTTATTATTTTTTATCATGATTCTAGATTTTGTAATAATTTTTGGATTACTTTGTTTGCTAACTTAGAAACAAAGATTGATTTTTCATTTGCATTTCATCCTGAAACAAATGGTCAAACAGAAGCTACTAACAATACTATTTTAGATCTTTTACGTGCTTACACTATTTCTAAACCACACACATGGAATACATATTTACATTTACTTTAGTTTGCATATAACAATACACCACATACAACTACAAAGGAAGCACCATTTGAATTTATTTATGGTTATAGATTGCCTACACCTATTGCATCGTTATCAAATAAAATTCAAACTGCTGATGATATTGCTAACATGCACGCTACTATTTTTTATGAAGCTAATGATTGCCAAAGCCCAGCAATCATATATAAAGCAAGCAAATAAGAAAATACATTCTATGAATTTTAAAGTTAATGATTATGTTTGGTTACGTATAGAAAAACGTAGATTACAAAGTGTAGATAAACACCCAGTTGTGAAATTAGCACCTAGATTCTATGGACCATTCAAAATCATACACAAAATCAATGACAATGCATTTAAACTGGAACTACCACAACATTAGAAAATCACAACACCTTTCACATTAGTTTATTATGACCCTTTGGAGGCCAATTACGTGTACACCCTATCTATGAAAACCCACCTTTACTAGATGAAGAGACTGAAATCCTTGAGTCTGAAGCTATTATAGATATTGACTTTATGAGCACTAGAACTGGCCGTAGATATTATAGATATTTGGTCAAGTTTAAAAACTATCATGTTGAAGAGGCCCAATGGATGCACACTAGAGACTTAAATGCTTTCTCCACTCTGTTAGCTCCACATTGAGCTAATAGCAATTTAGGATAATTGCTATCCCACCCCGGGGGTATGATGCCAGGAGGCATATTACACAGTGGACTCCGTGCCACGGTGGTTTCCGTGAGGTTTTACAATGGATTCCGTAAACTTTTATTACCAGGGCTCATACACAAAGTGGATTCTTTGTGCGAGAAGTCGATGGGGACGCCTATTCTTTTCGGGTGTTTTGTTAATTTAATGTGTACACGGGTAATTCCATAGCGGGTGATTCTGCAAAATACATTTTTAAATTAATAAATGTTTATGAGTTTAGAGTGTGCACTCGTAATAAATTATGGTTAGGATTGATTTCTAACCAATTGATTTATTTATGTAGCTGAAGACTGCTAGGTATTCACTTTTGTCGGTTTAATTGTATTATTTTACTAACGATTGTAAATGCTTTAGTTGATGTGTAGAGATAGCAGCGGTGGCAGTGGAAAGCATTGGAGGATAGTGTGTATTCTAGTTATCGTCAATATTTTGATGGGCGCATACCTTAGGCATGGCGCCTATATTTTGTCGCGCCTATTTATTACGGCGTTTGATATTTATTTATTGTTTTTGTATGCGCATGGGCGCACGATTTAGATATTTGTATTTGGACATTGTATTTGGGTACGCCTGACTTCTTGGGTTCCTACCCATTAGCTTTAATTCTATTTGGCACAAAAGCAAACTCAAAAGCCAAAAGCGTGCTATTTTTGTAATTTGGGCTATTATTTGAGCTTGAGATGATTAATACATAAAATACATGCTTTGTGGAGCACTCACACAAGGCATGGGGGGAGATTGCACCCAATTGGTTTGTTATTCATGTTGTGCAAGCTTTCTACATTGATTTATATGCAAAAAGTAGAGTTCTTTTGTTCTTCAAGACCTTCTGACGCTCACTACGCTCGCTTATGGCATCCAATTTGTGCACTAGTGGTATTAGAGCGAAGCTCAGATCGAGAGCTTCCAATCGCTACCCATCTTGCATGAAGGCGGAGCTCCTGGAACGATCGAGCTCTACAGTCAGTTTCATCGCAAACGGTCGATACGGGTCTATTCCTGGCGGTCAAGAATCTCTATCTATAGCCTTTGATCGCGAAGGACCGGCCTGAGGAGGCGGAGGACCACTTGTACATCTCCATCTACAAGTCATTTTTCAACAGTCACAGTAAGCTCCATAGCTACAAAGTTAAAAAGCTTAATCTCAAAGTTTATTAAGCTTAGTAATAAGCTTAATAATAAAGCTAAAGCCCCACAAAATTAACGTCTATAAACGTGACATCCTGACACTTCAAACAGCGGCGTGAAAAACGGCCTCCCCCCCTAAAATCGTCGACAGTCAGTTTAAGCTTAGTTACATAAGCTTTAAAACTTCCTAGTCTACCAAGTTCATCAAGTTCTATTACTCTGCAAGTCCTGAAAGTCCACAGAAGTCAACATAGACTTATCCAACTATTCCTATAAAGATTGTTCCTGTGCAGAAGCACAAAGTTCGTTTATTGCTGTTTGGAAGACATTGTTCACACACGCAAACTTACTGAACCAGTTTCAACACATGTAGAATTTCATACGAAGATTATATTCCATTTTTACGAAGATAACTAATCCCGCAACCGCAAAAGACAAAGACTATAAAAGCCAAACAAAAATATATAAGCCTTATATACCTGACTTTGAGCTACGCTCATCTCGCTAATCAGATTTCGAGAGTGTGAGGTCTTTTGGATTTTTACAGGATGACAAAACAACACATGGAGGATCTTATGGCTGAAGGCGATCTTCCCGAACCAACAATGGAACAAAAATTGGATATAATTATGATGCAGCTTGATGAAGAACGAAGAGCCTGACAAGCTTTGCAAGTTCAATTGGCCAGTCTGCAATGATCTACCACCGACAAAGATGAACCGCAACCTGAAGATCTTATACGACGTACCATCAATGCGACACTTGAAGCTCAATCCATTCGCAAAGAAACAAAGATAAGTAAAATAAATTTCAAATTTCGTACTTTCAATGGATCTCGAGATGGAAAGACTATACTTGAATTTATCAGTTAGTTTGATGATTACTTTCATGAAGAGACATATGCTGAAATGGACAAAATTAAATGTGTCACTAATCATTTAGTCGATCGAGCATCTCTATGGTGGACTGTGGTTCGCAAGAGCATTGATTGTCCCACTACCTGGGAGAGTTTCCAAAAGAAGTTTTTGCAGAATTTCCTTCCTCCTCAATTCCATGAAAAATCCATAAAGCAATGGGATCTTCTACAACAAAGAGATCGTGAACCTATTTCCCAATACACCGAACGTTTTTGCAATGCCCTACTACAACTCCGAATGCTTGAAGATGTACCTCCAGCGACTCACAAATGCAAGTTTATGTCTGGCCTACTTGGACATTACTATGCTGAAGTCAATATGTTCAAGCTAACAACCCTTGAAGATGCAATTTCTTTGGCTCATGACACTGAAGACAAGATCCACGGAAGAGACAAGTGTCCACAACAATTTCAAGCTAATGGTAACTATGGTTCCAAGCAATTCAATTCAAATTTTAGAAGATTCAATCAAAGTCGTTTTCTTCCATCTTCTTTTCATAAATCTTGGACACAACCACCTGCTTTGCCATCAAATACCAATCCAAACCCTAAGCCATCCTCACAGCCAAATCCCAATATTCCTAGACTTCCTACCATTACCAACAATGTATCTAAATCCAAACCTATAGTTTGTTACAAATGCCATCAACCTGGACATCTAGCAGTGAATTGCCAATCGAAAAAGGCACCTGTCCATATCAATTATCTTGGCGCAATGGAAGAAGAAGAACGTGAGGAAATGCCTGATTTTAGAGAAGATGATGACGACATTGATACTACTTTGGATACTTTTCCAGGTATGCCGACTCCACATGCTTTGTTGACAATGAAATGTTTTGTGCATGGTAAAGAAAAGATTATTTTGCATGACGATGGTAGCACACATGATTTTATTTCTGCAAAGTTAGTGAAAGAATTGAATTTACAAATTGTTTCTACACATTATCGCATTAAAGCAACATTCCTAGGCACAAGATATAATGGAACACAAGAAGTGCATAATTTAGAAATTTAAATTGGAGAATATACTGAACAAAGGAATTTCCTAGTTGTACCTTTATAGTCTAGTGATATTATCCTAGGTATGCCTTTGAGTCATCAGTATAATCCTGACATAGATTATTCTACGCATTCAATTAAAATTTATTTTCAAGGAAAACAAATCACATTGCATGGTATGCACGCCTCCAATAATTTTTCACTACTTACTCATACTCAAGCTAAACGTGCATTATGTAAAAGTAGCAAATCTTATTTAATTTGGGTGAATGAACTTCAAGCTAAAGAAAAATATATGCATCCTAGGCATAAACAATTTCTTGCTCAATTTAAAGATTGTTTTGCTGATGATTTACCACCTGGACAACCACCTTCATAACCTGAAGATCACAAAATAGATTTAATTCCTGGTACACAACCACCATGTAAAGCACCAAACCAAATTGAACAGAAAGAAATTCAAAATCAAATAGAAGAATTGCTAAACCGAGAATTAATTAGACCTGGTAGTTCTCCATTTGGTGAACCTATTTTATTAGTAAAGAAGTAGAATAATACTTATCGCATGTGCATTGACTATCATGCCCTAAATAAAATTATAGTTAAGAATAGATATCTGATTCCTAGGGTAGATGATCTTATGGATAAACTACAAGGTTCTGCCATATCCAGTAAGATAGATCTTAAATCTGGTTATCGTCAAGTGAGATTGGATAAATATAATATATTCAAAACTACATTTACAACACAATTTGAACACTATGAATTTCTAGTGATGCCTTTTGGATTCACTAATGCACCTGCTACATTTAGTCGCATGATGAATTGCATATTTCTGAAATATCAACATTATGTGATAGTATTCTTTGATAATATATTAGTATTCAGTAAAAATGAGAATGAGCATTATAAATATGTGTCTTTAGTTTTCAAGTTGTTAAAAGATAATCAATTGTATGCTAATCCAGAAACGAGCAAATTCTTTCAAACAGAAATTGAATATCTAGGTCATATTGTTTCATCAGAAGGTATTCTGGTTGACCCTAAAAAGATAGAAGCAATTTTAAATTGGCCCATACCAAAAAATGTGCATGAGTTACGTTCTTTTCTAGGTCTTGCTAGTTTTTACAAAAAGTTTGTGCAAAATTCTTCATTACTTGCTTTACCTTTGACTAAACTTTTAAAGAAGGGTATTGTATATAACTGGTCTGACAATCAACAAAAATCTTTTGATTTATTGAAACATGCATTAACCCATGCTCGTGTATTACAACTACATGATTTCAATAGACCATTCTTTTTAGTAGTTACTGATGCTAGTGGATCTGGAATAGGAGCCCTTCTTATGTAAGATAATCATCCTATAGCCAATTCTAGCTATAAACTTAAACCATCTGAACTTAAATATTCTACATATGATAAAGAATTACTAGCTGTAATACAAGCTTTACGTCAATGGAAACATTACTTACTAGGTTCTGAATTTATGATTAAAACTAACCAACAAAGCATTAGACATCTCCTTAGTGAACCCCAAATATCTGACCGACATATTAAATGGGCATCTTTCTTTCAAAATTTTCATTCCCTTATACAATATTAACCAGGAAAAGAGAATGTTGTAGTCGACGCTTTAAGTAGAAAACCGACAATTCATAATATTTCTGTGATATCATTTGATTCCCTAATTCCTCTGAAAGATACTTATCATCAGGATATTACTTTTCAATCTGATTGGAATAAATGAGTTGCAAATAATTGGATTCCTATTGATTCACTGTCTTACAATAATGGATTCATGTTTTATAAAAAGAGATTATATGTTACAGTTCCATTTAGATCTTTTGTATTGAATGAGAATCATTGTCCTCCATATCAACGCCATAGAGGTATTATATCTACTTTGCGTACATTGACTGAAGATTTTTATTGGCCATATATGGACACTAATGTATCTAACTTTGTATCTAAATGTTTAGTTTGTCAAAGAGTTAAAAGACACCATGGTAAACAATATGGTTTACTAATGCCTTTATCTATTCCATCACGACCATGGGAACAGTTTTCTATGGATTTTATCATTGGTTTACCTAACACTAAAGCTAAGCATGATATGATTTGGACTGTTGTCAACAGGTTTAGTAAACAAGCATATTTCATTCCATGCAATAAAACTTTACCTGCATCTCAAGTAGCTCAATTGTTTTTGAAAACTGTGTTTACTAATCATGATTTACCAAAAGTTATTATTTCTGATCGTGATTCTAGATTTTGTAATAATTTTTAGATTGCTTTGTTTACTAACTTAGAAACAAAAATTGATTTTTCATTTGCATTTCATCCTGAAACAATTGGTCAAACAGAAGCTACTGACAATACTATTTTAGATCTTTTACGTACTTACACTATTTCTAAACCACACACATGGGATACATATTTACATTTACTTCAGTTTGCATATAATAATACACCACATACAACTACAAAGGAAGCACCATTTGAAGTTATTTATGGTTATAGATTACCTACACCTGTTGCATTGTTATCAAATAAAATTCAGACTGCTGATGATATTGCTAACATGCACGCTACTATTTCTGATGAAGCTAAAGATATGATTGCCAAAGCCTAGCAATCATATACAAAGCAAGTAAATAAGAAAAGACATGCTATGAATTTTAAAGTTAATGATTATGTTTGGTTACGTATAGAAAAAGGTAGATTACAAAGTGTAGATAAACACCCTGTTGTGAAATTAGCACCTAGATTCTATGAACCATTCAAAATCATACACAAAATCAATGACAATGCATTTAAACTGGAACTACCACAACATTGGAAAATTCACAACACCTTTCATATTAGTTTATTAAGACCCTTTAGAGGCCAATTACGTGTACACCCTGACTATGAAAACCCACCTTTACTAGATGAAGAGACTGAAATCCTTGAGCCTGAAGCTATTATAGATACTGACTTTATGAGCACTAGAACTGGCCGTAGATATTATAGATATTTGGTCAAGTTTAAAAACCATCCTGTTGAAGAGGCCAATGGATGCATGCTAGAGACTTAAATGCTTTCCCCACTCTGTTAGCTCCACATTGAGCTAATAGCAATTGAGGACAATTGCTATCACACCCCGGGGGGTATGATGCCAGGAGGCATATTACACAGTGGATTCCGTGCCACGGTGGTTTCGGTGAGGTTTTACGGTGGATTCCGTAAACTTTTATTACCAGGGCTCATACACAAAGTGGATTCTTTGTGCGATAAGTCGATGGGGACGCCTATCCTTTTCGAGCGTTTTGTTAATTTAGTGTGTACATGGGTGATTCCATAGCAGGTGATTTCACAAAATACATATTTAAATTAATAAACGTTTATGAGTTTAGAGTGTGCACTCGTGATAAATTAAGGTTAGGATTGATTTCTAACCAATTGATTTATTTATGTAGCTGAAGATTGATAGGTATTCACTTTTGTTGATTTAATTGTATTATTTTACTAACAATTGTGAATGCTTCAGTTGATGTGTAGAGATAGCAGCGGTGGTAGTGGAAAGCACTGGAGGATAGCATGTATTCTAGTTATAGTCAATATTTTAATGGGTGCATACCTTAGGCATGGTGCCTACATTTTGTCGCGCCTATTTATCAAGGCATTTGATATTTATTTATTATTTTTGTATGTGCATGGGCGCACGATTTAGATATTTGTATTTGGACATTGTATTTGGGTATGCTTGACTTCTTGGGCGCCCGCCCATTAGCTTTATTTCTATTTGGCACAAAACCAAACTCAAAAGCCAAAAGCATGCTATTTTTGTAATTTGGGCTATTATTTGAGCTTGAGATGATTAATATATAAAATACATGCTTTGTGGAGCACTCACACAAGGCATGGGGGGAGATTGCACCCAATTGGTCTCTTGTTCATGTCGTGCAAGCTTTTTACATTGATTTGTGTGCAAAAAGTAGAGTTCTTTTGTTCTTCCAGACCTTCTGATGCTCACTATGCACGCTTACGGCATCCGATGTGTGCACGATGTATTGCTCACTTGCTTGCAATAGCTAAGAGTACAAATATATGTACAAGAAGATTGTGATATAGTAGGTCCTGTTAGTGAAGTATCCTCCACATATTTTGGATCTATCTTATCTAGTTCTTCTAAATATCTAGATATTGTATTTCTAGATATTCTCTAAGGGCATCTTCATATGCATACATATCATCATTCTAACACTTGGGATTCTTTCCTACTTGACAGGTAGAAAGATAGAGAGACTATGATAGAGGCCAAAGAGCTTGACGAGAATTTGGGGAGAGAGAGAGAGAGAGAGAGAAAACTTGCTTCTCCTCGAAGGAACAAGTGGAGGGGATTGGCTTATTACTCGCCAATAGATATCTAGACTACAATGCAGTAAGTTCACTGACCTAACTATTTTCTTGTTTCTTTTTTGTTGCTTAAGAGACTATGAATAACTTTCCTTGGCTAGTCAAGCAATCGAGATTAGATGGTAGAAGAGCTTGTGGGGTGATGGAGCCTGAGCAAACTCAATTTGAGAGGATGGCTCAGGTTCAAGAGAGGGTGGCTTAGGTGGCTGTTGTGGAGATATCGATGTAGTGTCTCCATCTCATTGTTCTGGTAGAGGCATGTCACATATAGAGTTTGTCACACCTATGGTGGGGACATTTACTCTAGTGACCCCTCTATGGGTGCTACTCTGAGAGACACCACTCCCCTCAATGCATGAGATGTATAGGGGTCTCCTAGTTATGCCTAGGAGCATAGTCCTAGGTGTGGGAGGATACACCTTAGACATACCTTAGAGGGGTATGGATACCTTGTAGATGATACGACAGGAGCCGCAATCATGAATGATGAGGGAAAGAGAGTGATGTCCTGCATGAGAGTGTTGTGCCAACAAGTTTTTTGGCACAACATGTTGGACCATTGGAAGAACATACACGAGGGGAGTAAGGACTACATAGTAGCATCCTTGCACGAGGAGTTTTTGGTACCTACCACGACAGATAGGTTTGCCACTGGGTGGACGATGGAGTGCATGCATGCGTACATGTCACACAGATGATTGGACACACATAAGGAACTCAAGAGTGGTGCCTCAAAGCCTAAACATCTAGATGCAGATAACTAGCAGAGACTCAGGGAGAACACTGGTGATATCAGCAGAGCAGGAGGTAGCGAGGGCACGATTGGAGGTAGGGGTGGTCCATCATCTTGGGAGTGGTGACCAAAAGACTTATTTGGAGGACTTTGTAAGTTTTTCTTTTATTTTTCTCACTTTCTTATTTGCAATATCACTTGTACTAACAATCGTGTTTCTAACAATTATATTTTGTTTTCTTTGTAGCACTCCATTACAAACCTGGATCCCACCAGCCTGGAGACTCGATATGTAGAGAGACATGGTGTCACTGCATTGATCAATACACTATATGCACGTGGCGGCCCAGTAATTCAATAATCTTCAATGTCCATATAGTTACTATTTTTATTAAAATGCATTTTGTGTGGTGGACTGATATGCAGTTGTTCATTTTGCACAGTCCATTCAATGCTCCTTTGCGTTGAGACGACATAGAGATGGTAGTTTGGACATATCAAATCCTTTTGTGCATCACTTGGTTTCAAAAGACGCCATTCCTTTCCTTGGTAAGGACATTTAGATTCCTTTAGAGATATTAGTTACAGGTTGTGTTTAAAATTTGTACTCTTCTTTCCATGAGGAGATGTAATAATCGAAAGAGGAGGTACATAAGGCTAACATTGAGCTTGCCTCAACTAAGGAAAGTCTTTTCGATATTTTCAAGTAAATAGAGTCATAAACTAAGTTGTTGGAAGCCTAGAAAGTAGAAATATCCTCTTTATAGGCTTAGTTGACTAAAGCAAAGGCTCAACTAGCTACTATCAATGAGGATAAGGATTATCTTTTCCAAGATATGCAAGATCTTAAAGCTTTAAATGATGCCCAAATAGGGGATTTACAACTAGTAAATTGTATAGTTGAGCATCATAATACAAAGATTGAGGAATTAAAAAAAGAGTTGGCTTAGCTATGCTCGTTTTATCATGGTTTAATAACTTAATATAAGCTATCCACCTTAACATGGCAATACCCAGTATTGCACATCTTGCAATCATTTCCAATAGTGGCAAAAAATTAATTTCAATGACCACATGAGCACCTATAAATTATTCTTTGTCACATTTGAGGGCTCTTATAACACCCCAAAGCTCTCTCTTCATTTATGGGCACCTTTGTTTCCTTTAATTCAAGACCTTTGCACCAAACCTGATAACATATCTCTTCCACTCATTATCATCATATCTAATCGCTTACTTGGGCTTATATCCACTGTGATGATTATAATCTTTCCCCTTTGAGTAATCAGCCTTCCTTAGTGTTAGTTTGACTTAAATAGTCTCTTCAATTTCTGCATTGCTTTAGTGTGCTTTTGACCCCATTGGAACCTTTGTTCTTTTGTCAATAGCTAGTAGAGATCATCATTCATATGCACAAAATGAGGGATCCATATAAGGTAAAAAATAGATGCTCCCAAAAGCCTTTTCACCTTTGAAACACTAGCACAAATATCTCACATCCTATCAATACCATTTATCTTTGCTCTATGAATGCTTCCTACCATAGGGTTGATACATATGGCCCATAACCAAGACGTTCTCAACTCCAAATATGACTTGTGGCCTGAAAGAGTCAAGTGTACTCCTTCCAAGCAAGCTAATATCTTTCCACAGTTGACTACATTTTTTGAAACAAACTCTCTATTTCCATGAGCATCAAATTATTCATTCCTCTTTTCCTTGGCATGACTCTTTATTTTTATATAATCCAAAAATGATATAATAAGCTATAGTATGTGATCCATGAGCACCTTATTCATTGCATTCATCATGTATGCTACCTGATTTCTTGCACCATATGGAAGAGTACATTCTTGTACTAAGCCTAAATGTGTGCTACCCAATTTCTTACACCTTATGGAAGAGTACATTCTCATACTAAGCCTAAAGGTATCTTCATGGTTGTAATGTCCCTACTTTCAAATGCCAATTGGAACTTATCATAACCTGAGTATAAATCTCCTAAAGAATAAATAGCTCTTCCAACAAAAGCCTCTACAAACTCATTGACTACAAGCCATGTACCAACATCTCTTGTAGTCACTTTATTGAGCGGTGTCATGCCGCTACACACACATTGTGTGTAAAAATCTAGAGTGCGGCTTCTTATTGATCTAGAGAGTGAATGCCATTAAAGTTAGTGTTCATAGTCTAAATGGTCCAAAAATATTAGATTTTTGGACAAGTTTAGATAATTTTGGATATTTTAGATATTATCTCTTGTAAAAATCCCAAAATTAAAAACAAATTCTAGATTAGGATGACATGTGAAAGAAAGCATGTAGCTTTTAGCCATTTTGAGAGGATTTTATGTAAAAAGAAAGATTGGCAAAATCGTGCGACGTATGATCCTTGTTTTCAGGTAGTGAACAACACACTAAAGTGGGAGATGAAGAAGAAGTGATCTGGTAGAATTTTGGTCAGGTGTGCTTGTATTTTACCTCCTTTTTGGAGCTAATGGAAGCATCAGATTGGTAGTCTAAGTAGCATAGAGGAAGGTATTGTTTTATGTTTGTTTTTGTCTACAAGAGATTTATCTTCTCATAATGCAAAAATAAGTTGACAGGCTTCACCGTTGTTAGTATTCTTCTATATCTTCTATTTCTTTTTGTGAGTATTCTTCTATGTCTTCTATCTCTTCAAACCCCTTCTCTTCCGTCTACTCCTCTCCTTAAATATCCCTTTACTCTACTATCTCTTACGCCCGTGGTAGACTTTCGACCCCAAATGCTCAGATAGTGGTGAACCCGACGTGAAAGTCAGAATCAGAGGTGTATAAAGATGGGGGATTCTATTGGATCAAGTAGTGGTGATGCTTTACACTAAATGATTGCTTTGTTGCAACAACAACGACAACAACAGTTGTTGTTACAACAACAGATGTAAACTCAACAGGAAGCATAAAGAATTGATTCCTTAGATGTGAATGCATTGTAAGCAGTGTGACAAGAATTGAAGCAGCTTAAAGGTCAAAATGTTTCGGCCTTCATCTGGTTGTATGAAGAAAAGATGTTGTTTCATGCGGTACCACAGTATGCATGGAGTTGGTATTTCTCCCATTTGGCTATGCATGCATTGCATGATCGGATTGATGAGTTACATTGAAGATATGCTGATTAGGAAGCTTTCAAGAAAGCTTTGAGAGAGGAGTTTTTCTTGAAAGATGTAGGGTTGGTAACTTAAAAGACATTTATAGACTGGATTGAAAAGCCAATAAAGGGTTGGCTACTACAACTTTGCTTTGTAAATTTGAAAGTTAGTATGCGTAGTTGGATGCAGATAAGCAACAATCATTGGAGAGTCAAATAATTGATTTGTTTATGAAGACTGCAGATCCTATTTTGTAGGAGAAGCTAATGTTTCATTTAGAAGATGCCTCTTTTGAAATGGGACTGATGCCAGATTGGTTCAATGTAACTGAGACACTGCATATGTTGGTAAATAGAGAGCCGATGAGATTCAGATGGAGTAGAGGTACCACACCTGCCAGTGCTCGAAAGGGTGTTGAAATTGTAGCCAAAGCACTTATAGCTATGTAAGAACAGCCTGCTATACCTGTTGGTTTGGCTCTTAAAAGTGATGCTATGGATGAATTAATCAAAGGCATGCGTGATTTAAGGCTAAATTTGATAAAAATCTATGCAAAGGGAAAAAAAGTTGGATGTCAAGGTAAAAGAGAAGGGATGGGCAATAGCCGAAAGTTCGTATGTAAAAGGATACAAAAGGATATGAATTTAGTGTGATAGTTTACAGCATGAAAAGCAAGACTGTATAGCCTACGGTGAAGCGAAAGAAAAAGGTTAGTCTTTTGGAAAGATGAAAAAATGCATGCAATAAAAACTTGTCTTCTAATAGATCCAGATTTTGGAAATGGTGGCATGCAGAAGAGGTTAGAAAATATGGCTACAAGGACAACATTTGGTAAATAGATGCAACCACATATGGGTTGAGAATTGAAAGGAATGATGAAGCTCGCAAAGGAGACATGGCTAAAGCAATCTCGTGTTTGGATGCCAGCATTAAGTTGCATGGAAAAGGGAAAAACGACAAAGTCAGAATTGACTGATGCAAGTCAAAGTATACAAGGGAGAACAAGATATGGAGCGCACCAGTGGATTCATTTTCAGCCTATGCTTATTTCGCTGAGGTTCATAATCAAGAAGCTTTTGTGGAAGAAAAGAGAAGAGATGAGGAAATTGCTGGTCCTTCCTCTTCAGCTCCATCTAAATGCATAACACGAAGAAAAATGGAGCAGTAGAAAGAGACTGAAAAAGTCATCCTAGAGTATGTTATGGAGGATGCATCTCAAGAGAAGAAATAACAAGGGAAGAAAAGGGGCAAGTAGCCTAGTTACAGGTTACAATCAGATATTGATACTGCCACAAACCTTAAAATAGTCTTGGAAGATCACATTTTTTATAGTAGAGTGGAATTCACACTTGGTGAAGTTCTTGATATCGCAAAGCATGAATTTCATGATGCAATCATTGATATGCTAAAATGAAAAATATAGTTTGATGGTGAAGTTTTACAAGCATTGATGCAGGTTGACAAAGGCACAGAGAAACAACTTCAGAGGGAATATGATGATGCATGCAATGCTATTTTGGAACAGGTTGATGCTGAAAATGGGTTAAATGGAAGTGTAGACATTAAGCTTGTGGCTGAAAATGGTATTATGGGCACCACTAAGAATAGAGAGAAGGCTATGTATAATAGGGATGCCCATCAACAAAAACATGAAGAAGAAGATGCTCATTTTATTCCAAGCAGTCATTATTCACGAACACATTGGGCTCGTGCTACAATAGAGACAATTGTTAAAGTGGGAGAAAGAGAGATACCTTGCATAGCTCTCTTGGATCATGATTTCGAAATCAATGTTATGGCACACAGCTTCACTACAAGATATAGACCTTATACCAACGTTTAAAGCAACGAAAATGCAAATAACAAAATTTGCCCCCGTCGTCGCAAAAAGCGTCGTTATTGGCGACGCCATAAAACAGTCAGTATCAACGTCGCTATCAGCGTCGGTATTGGCATAGGTATTTGCAACACTAATATTGACGCCAATACCGACGGTTTGCAACGTAAATAACGACGCCAATAACGACGTGAACAGTAAAATTTGCGACGCTAATAGCGACGGTAACAGGGGAAAAAAGAAATTTGTGGCAGGGCAGCAAGTTGCCCTGCCACATATAGCACTGTGTGCTTTATGAGAGCCATACAAAATAGTTTTTGCACTGTGTACAATGCGTTTGCAAACAAAAACAATGTATACTGAAATCATAACAGTGATACATGAAATAAATACATGATCGCATAATAAGCAATTGGTACAATCATGACAAGATATCACCAATATATAGAAAATGTCTATATAGATCAGGTGACTCAAAAATAAAGATGTGTGAGCTCCAGGGATCCAAGGGCGAGCTACATATCCTCGTCCCCCGAAAGCTCGTCCTATCGCAAAGGAGCATCGAACGGACTCTGCAGAAAAAGAAACAACACATCAATCCACCATACAATAATGCATTCTAATTAAACATGGTAACTACAGACAAGAAAGATGAGTGACTTACAAGGCTGCCGCGTCTATACAATCAGTCGATCAATGAAGTGAGACCATGCCTCTCTGCATATCGAGTCTCAAGGCTAGTTGGATCACGATTTGTAATGGAGTGCTACAAAGAAAACAAAATGCTAACTGTTAGAAACATGATTGTCAGTACTAAGAGTATTTCAAAAAAATAAACAAGCAAAACAAAAGAAAAACTTATAAAGTCCTCCAAATATGTCCTTTGACCGCCACTCCCAAGAGGATGGACCACTCCGGCCTCGAGTCATACCCTCACCACCTCACGCTACAGACTCCAACGTCCTGGAGAATCTATAGCCTCCTCCCTCAGTCGGCGCCACTCGTCTGCATCTAACCACTTGGGCTTTGCAGTCCCACTCTTGATTGCCTTGCATGCGTCGGATCGTCTATGTGATATGTATGCACGCATGCAATCCATCATCCAGTCCGTAGAGAATCTATCTACTGAGGCTGGCACTGGAAACTTCTCGTGCAAGGATGCTACTATGTAGTCCTTTCTTCCCTCCGGTATGTTCTTCCAATGATCCAAGACGTTGGGCTGAAAAACTTGTTGGCACAACTCTCTTATGCGAGCCATCACCCTCCTCCCCTCATCATTCATGATGATGGCTCCTGACCTACTATCGACTAGATATCCATGACCCCCTGGAGTCTGCCTAAGATGGGTCCTCTCCCATCTGCGTCCACACTCCTGGGCATATCCACCAGGAGACCCCTGTGCATCCGGTGTACCGACTGGGGCAATATCTCTCGGAGTGGCACCCACAGGGGTGCCACCTGTTGACGCAGCTGACCAAAAGCCGGAGTAACTAAAGTAGACATCCCCATAGGTGTGACAAATCCCTGAGGTAACGCAGCTCCAACTGAACGATGAGATGGAAACACTGCGTCCATGCCTCCACAACATCCACCTGAGCCTGAGCCATGCTCCTTAGAAGAGCCACGAGAGCGAGGAGTCGCACATGTATCTAGTGTCGACCGTAGGCTCACTGCATCTGTATCTCTGTAGCATCCCCCTGACCCCAAAGCACTCCCTCCCTCTAGCCCAAGTCATGAGCATCGAGCTCGTCTGCTCGAAGCTGAAGCATCCGATCGCGCTAAAGTAGATCTAACAGAGCACCCTGACGAAGACCGAGACAGCTCCTAGTCTTCCATATCTCTGAATCTTACGATCTGGTCTAGAGACATACGTGTGAAGATGTCTTGTAACTCCTCATCGCTCATCCCTCGACTCATCCTATTAATGTCACCTGCACAGACAAAAAATGATATTAGAATAATCAATTTAAATCATACAAAGCACAGTAATATAAATCATTAAAAAAAAATCTCACTTAAAATGCATATCTTATGTACCTTATAAGCGATTGGTCAACGAATTGAGTAAGTGGATGCTCCAAGTATGAAGTATCCTATGGTCCCATGTTAATCTCCTGACACAACTCCGCATACACTGGAAGGTCCATAGACATGTCACCACAAAAGAATGAGTCCACCTCATTCTCAAAGAATTCTTGGACTCCTATATTTCCATCATCGTTAGCCGCCAAGCTTTCGACGGCCTCCACCCCTTGCAATATCAACCCCTCTATTTGCATATTATCTTCATCTATGCTCGGAACATTGCTTTGATCATATACTCTCGCACTTCGGGGAGTTGAAGGTATAACATACCACCATCGAGGTTGTTAGGGGTTTGGATAGAAGATTACCTGTTCACAAATATGTACAAGAGAGTTCAAACCATTGTGACATAAACCATGTCGTAATACAATTAGCAAGCAAATGAGTCCATGCACCTGTTCACAATGGATCGGCAACACGAAGGTGTCGCGCAAATCCATCCATTTTTTTCGGAATCTATTTCGAGAAATCCAGATGGACCTTGTCGAACTGTTGCTCGAGCTCCTCCAAGTACCACTTTGAACCACTGCACATCGAATAGTATCTTGGAGAAGCTACGGTAATCCACCGTAACAATACTTTGCAAGTTCCCAAAATACTCCATCTCATCCACAACTGTGTTTGGATCCGTTGCTCATCGCCGACTCTCTTGCTCAAACTTGCCATGATACCACAGTCCATTGTGGAGCACATTTTGTCAATACGCTCCACGCGAAAATGTCGTCCGCGTGACCACGCTGCACTATATATTTTGTACTATACATTGAAACACTCAAATTAGATGTCGCATATAAAATTAAGATACAACACATTCTAAACCCCTCATCACCTTTGGACTACATCCCCTCGAGAATTCTCACTCCTCCATTGAGACCTCTGTCCCTTCGCGAGACGTTGCGGTCAAAGCTCCATGTAACCATCGCGTTGACATGAACTGCGGCATCTCCTTCATTCCTGTGATGTGGTTCTATAACAAGATGCCCACATTCTTGAAAATATGCATGGGATCCAACAAGTGGTTGACCTGTAAGTGGGTCCAATATGGCAACTCGTAGAAAACTGAGAACCGCCGCATTCCATTTGGATGTGATTCCGCATGGACCATTTTCAACTCATACTAGCTTGTGGCGTTCATACGTGTTGGAGGTCATCCAAGGAAACCTTCCCAGAGTTCATGATCCTCTAGCAAGAAAGCAGCATGTCCATACGCGTGAATCCGCTGATATTCGTTGAACTCCATCCGTGGACCTATTCTGCGCATGCCACGTTTTCAAGCTCGCCATGCCGAACATACGAAACATGTGGTTTATGCGGGGATAAGCGGAAAGTGTCTAAGAACTTTTTGAGGGATGGTTTGCCCTTGCAAGTCCCTGTCGATACTTGTGAGCACCACACTTTGGACATGTCTCCATAGTCTCATATTCTCCTCCAAACAGTATGCAATCGTTGATACATGCATGGATGTTATTGTAGTCCATGCCAAGCTTCCGTAAAACATGTCGTGCATCATCACGAGACTCAGGTATGGTATGTGCAGGTGGTAATATATGATATTTAAATAACCTGAAAAAAATCATAAAACACCTTGAAAAAGTACAAATGTTTGTAATAATAATGCCAAAAAAAAAAATCAATGAAGCGTATGTACAAGGTACCTGAACAACTCGGTCACACTCATATCGCTCCACCCGTATTTCACTTGCACACTTAAGAGTGCAAGCATTGTCTTCAGCCGAGATACTCAGCACCCATCATATAATGGTATGGATGCTTCCTCTCTAAGCGGATCAGAAGTCTCGACATCCATGAGAATCAATGCATCGATCATTGCCTCCATCTCAAGCACCAAGATTGTAGGTAGGTTTGGAAGGTTGCCTGTCTCGTCTGGCATTGACGGTATAGATTGGCCTTGCGAGTGGTGGGTTGGGTCCTGCACTCCATCCATCACACACCCACGTACTCTTCTAATTGGCCGCAAAGGGTGCACTCCTCCTTGGGATGAGACATCACCTCCCTCGATAGAAAATTTGCCAACGAGACCCAATCTTATTGTATATGGTATTCAATTAGCTTGTGAGTACAATACATGATTGATATTTACCGTTTGTTGAAAATCCGCAATTGCTTGATCAATGATCTCAGAAGACTGAAACTTGCCAAATCGTCGTACGTGTTCTATAGACAATCGGAGTTTTCGTTTAATTGCCAGCTTGTATGGAGAGCAAGGACATGGGACACGCTGAGTAAGATACGCCTCGCGATCTTGAACAACAGGACCTTCTTTGTTTCCCATTTTGTCTACATCACAACAAACAATTTGTTTTTGTTTTTATTCTTTTCTTTTCTTAGATTGTTATCCTCTCCTTCCATCTCTCTTTTTCTATGACCTAGCATATAGTATCATAGAACACTAGTATTTAGTACCTAGCACATAATATCATATCATCTTAGTATCTAGCACCTAGTACTCTAGTATCAAAGTGCTAAGTATCCAGTACTATGATACTATGTAGCAGGTGCCAGGGTACCCTCTCTTTCTTTCTTTTCCTATTAGGTTTAATGATTTTTTCTCTTTTTCTCTCTCCTCTCCCTATCTCATTTTTTCTCTCTCATCTCCCTCTCTCATTTCCCTTTCTCTCTTTCTCCCCCTCTCTCATTTCCTCTCCCTCCCTCACCCTAACCCTCTCTTTCTCTCTTTCCCTATTAGGTTTAATGATTTTTCTCTTTTTCTCTCTCCTCTCTCTCTCTCATTTCTTTTTCTCTCTCCTCTCCCTCTCTCATTTCCCTTTCTCTCCCTCTCTCATTTTCTGTCCCTCCCTCACCATGACCCTCTCTTTCTCCCTTTCTCTATTAGATTTAATGATTTTTTCTCTTTTTCTCTCTCCTCTCCCTCTCTCATTTTTCTCTCTCCTCTCTCTCTCTCTCTCATTTCCCTTTCTCCCCCTCTCTCATTTCCTCTCCCTCCCTCACCCTAACCCTCTCTTTCTCTCTTTCCCTATTAGGTTTAATGATTTTTTCTCTTTTTCTCTCTCCTCTCCCTCTCTCATTTCCTCTCCCTCCCTCACCCTGACCCTCTCTTTCTCTCTTTTCCCATTAGGTTTAATGATCTTTCTCTCTTTTTCTCTCTGCTCTCTCTCTCATTCCTTTTTCTCTCTCCTCTCCCTCTCCCTCTCTCATTCTTTTTCCTCTCTTCCTCTCCCTCTCTCATTTCCTCTCCCTCCCTCGCCCTCACCCTCTCTTTCTCTCTTTACCTATTAGGTTTAATGATTTTTCTCTCTTTTTCTCTCTCCTCTCTCTCTCTCATTTTTTTCTCTCTCCTCTCCCTCTCTCATTTCCTTTTCTCTCTTCCTCTCCCTCCCTCGCCCTCACCCTCTCTTTCTCTCTTTCCCTATTAGGTTTAATGATTTTTTATATTTTTCTCTCTCCTCTCTCTCTCATTTTTTTCTCTTTCCTCTCCCTCTCTCATTTACCATTCTCTCTTTCTCTCCCTCTCTCATTTCCTATCCTTCCCTCACCCTAACCCTCTCTTTTACTCTTTCTCTATTAGATTTAATAATTTTTTTCTATTTTCTCTCTTCTCTCCCTCTCTCATTTTTTCTCTCTCCTCTCCCTGTCTCATTTCCCTTTCTTTCTTTCTCTCCCTCTCTCATTTCCTCTCCCTCCCTCACCCTGACTCTCTCTTTCTCTATTTTTCCAGTAGGTTTAATGATTTTTCTCTCTTTTTCTCTCTCCTCTCTCTCTCATTTCTTTTTCTCTCTCTTCTCCCTCTCTCATTTTCTCTCCCTCCCTCGCCTTCACCCTTACCCACACCCTCTCTTTCTCTCTTTGCCTATTATGTTTAACATCTTATCTCTTTTTCTCTCTCCTCTCATTCTCTCTTTTTTCTCTCTCCTCTCCCTCTCTCTTTTGCTTTTGCTCTCTTCCTCTCCTTCTCTCATTTCTTCTCCCTCCCTCTCCCTCTCTCATTTCCCTATTATGTTTTCCTCTCCCCCCCTCTCCCTCTCCCTCTCCCTCTCTCATTTTCTCTCTCTTCCTCCCCCTCCCTCTCACATTTCCTCTCCCCCTCCCTCTCCTATTTCCTCCCTCTCCCTCTCTTTAATTTCCCTCTCTTTCTCCCTCTCCCTCATTTCTTCTCCCTCTCTCATTATATACAAATTATACAAAAAATAAATAAAAAAGAGAGAGAATACACTCTTCTTTCCTCCGTTCTCTCATTTCATCCTACTCCCTCTTCCATTTCCTCTCTCTCCCTCTCCCTCTCTTTCCCTCTCATTTCCTCTCTCTCTCAATATATATACACAAATCATATAAGCAAAAGTAAATGAGAGAGAGAATGCATTCTCCCTCCCTCTCCCTCTCTCATTTCCTCCCTATCCCTCTCCCTCTCTTTCTCTTTCTCTTTCTCTCCCTCTCTCATTTCCTCCCCCTCTCTTTCTCTTTCTCTTTCTCTCTCCCTCTCTCATTCCCTCTCCCTCCCCCTCTCTCATTTCCTCTCTCTCTTCCTCCCTCTCCTTCTCTCATTTCCTCCCCCTCCCTCTCCCATTTCCTCCCTCTCCCTCTCTTTAATTTCCCTCTCTTTCTCCCTCTCCCTCATTTCTTCTCCCTCTCTCATTATATACAAATTATACAAAAAATAAATAAAAAAGAGACATAATACACTCTCCCGCCCTCTCGTTCTCTCCTTTCATCCCCCTCCCTCTTCCATTTCCTCGCGCTTCCTCTCCCCCTCTCCCTCTCCCTCTCCCTCTCTTTCTCTTTGTCTCCCTCCCTTCGCCTCCCTCTCCCATTTCCTCCCTCTCCCTCTCCCTCTCTTTCTTTGTCATTTCCTCTCCCTCTCTCAATATATATACACAAATCATATAAGCAAAAGTAAAAGAGAGAGAGAATGCACTCTCCCTCCCTCTCCCTCTCTCAATTCCTCCCCATCCCTCTCTCTCTCTTTCTCTTTCTCTCCCTCTCTCATTTCCTTCCCCCTCCCTCTCCCTCTCTATCTCTTTCTCTCCCCCTCTCTTTCTCTTTCTCTCCCTCCCTCTCCCTCTCTTTCTCTCTCATTTCCTCTCCTGAACAAGCAAAAGAAGGAGAGAATTAAACCCTAAACAAGCAAAAGGAGAGAATGGACTCATCGATGAGATATGGCAAGGGTTTGGCGGCTCCTCTTCGCGATGAAGGCTCCTCCTCTCCTTCGCGAATGGCAGCGGTGGCGGCAAGCCTTCTTCCTCTCCCTCTCTTACCCTATACAAGACGATCGCTCTCTCTCTCACTCTCCCTCTCAAAATGTCTCACGAAAATGTGTGAAATGAAACGCACTCAGGTTTCGTCCTGTTTTTTTCCCCTGTGGGGCGTCGCTATTTGTGTCGCAAATGTAGCGATGCAAATACCGATGCCGCTATTCCTAAGTTGCTACCCGCCATCGATATACCTCTCTTTCCTTGTAGTGCTTGTATGAGAATGGAGGTTGGCCAATTGATGTAGATCCAAGATGGCATATGCAAGCAACAAACAATTCATAAAGGGATCTTTATGCGGTTTGTGTGAATGTACTTATGACTATTTGAGATGTTAGGGATGAATATCATTTTTCTGTGTAGGATTCATGTAGTTATTCGGCGATTTTGGAGCATTCCTAGATTTTGGAATCAAGAATAGAAACAAAAGCCTTAGATGATGGCTCTTCATATGCTTGGGTTCAAAGTAAAAGACGATACAAAGGAGGTACAGTTTATCACTGTTTGTGTGAATCATCCCCGCAATCGAGATAGGCTACGAGATAATCCTATGCCACCTAATGCACGATAGTTTAAGGGTTTTTAGACAGTAGTACTGTAAGTGGAGGCTATGGCAATGCCTCTAGGAAGATAATTATGCCTCCAAGAAAGGGGGAAAATGTATTTGTGTCCGGATTATAGGAATGGACAACATGTAGTCTTAGCAGTTTTAAGAATATTTTGGCCATGTGGAGGGCTGAAAAGAAATATGTAGCTGGATGGGCTAAAAAAGAGTTGAAGACATATGGTTTCATGGCTACAAATGAAGGTATTTCATGTCTATTTCATGTCAACATAAGAAAAAGAGAGGAGCTCTAGTGCGTGTATTGGGAGATAGAGCTTCTCAACAACAGGTGATGTAGGAGGTTCATGAAAGCTTATGGGCTAGACATAGAGGAGTTTGGGGCACATTTGGCAAGATCAAAGAGAAGTATTGGTGGAAAAACATGTATAAAGATGTGTATCATTATGTGGAATCATGCAGTGTCTGTAATATGTATTCCATGGTAAAGCATAGAGATGGGTTGCAACCGACTTATCCATTGTCTATGCATTACAAATGGACAGTTGATTTGGTTACTATGCCTACAGGTTTATGGAATATGAGATATCTTGTGCTTACACAAGAAGACTTGAAAAATCAAGTGTAAGGTCGAGCTCTTAGTAAAAAGACTACTCAAGCTATTTGCAGGTTCTTATTAAAAGAAGTATTTTGCAAGTATAAAGCAATTTGCTGATAGAGGAGAAATTGATGTCGATGAAGCTCATGACTTCTTTTCATGATTGAGTATCAAGTTGGCTTTAACTTCAGTCTATAATCCTAATGAAAATGGCGAAAGTGAAAGAGATCATCAACCTATCAATAAGGCATTAGCAAAGTCATGCAACGGCATGATGAAAGAGTGGCCAAGAATGTTACTCTTTTCTTTCTAGGACGATAGGACCACTCATTGTGTAGTTACAGGGTATATGCCTGTTGAATTAATGAATGGACAACATCCAATCATGCCTATTGTGGAGTGTTCTACCATGGAAAGAGGGTTTGAATAGAGAAGAGTTGCTAGTCCTACACATTAGACAGTTAGAAATAAGATCTAAAGAATTTGAGACAACCCCAAAATAAGTTGAAGACTGCGAGAACAAGAAGAGGTTTGACAAGCAACACAAACTTTGACCACGAGTTATACAAGAAGCTGGGTATTGGTTTATGACAACAGCTTGGAAAATCAGCATAGTGCTAGCCGGAAGATGGCAAAGTGGTGGTTTGGTCCATATATGGTAAGGTTTGTTTTTGATAATGCTACCTATGCATTAAATAAGATGGATGGGATAGCTTTAAGGAGTCTAGTGGCTTGAAAACATTGTCACAGTAGCGCATAGGGTTGAAGGTCACCGCACGGGTTTGGCAAGAGAAGAATGTATGGGGATTCAAGAGCTTAGACTCCAGAGATGGTAGAGATAAGAGAAGGGTTGAAGGTTTTAAGCAAAGTTCTTCAAGATAAGAGATATCAAGGTGAAGGTAGATTTAGGGAGAGGAGTAGATGGAAGATAAGGGGTTTGAAGAGATTGAAGATGTAGAAGAATACTCCCAAAAATAATTAGACAATATAGAAGAATATTAACAGAGATGAAGCCTGTCAGTTTCTTTCAGTATTATGAGAAAATATAACTATAATAGACAAAAACGTGTACAAAATAATACCTTTCTCTATGCTGCTCAGATCGCCAATCCAATGCCTTCATTAGCTTCGAAAGGGGGGTTAAATACCAGGACAACACCTAGCCAAAATTCTGCCAGATGACTCCTTCATCTCCCACTTTGGAGTGTTGTTCACTGTCTGAAAACAACGATCGCGTGTCGCGCGATTTTGCTAATCTCTCTTTTTACATAAAATCCTCTCAAATTAGCTGAAAGCTACATGCTTTCTTTTACATATTATCATAATCTAGAAGTTGTCTATAGTTTTATGGATTTTTACAATAGATAATATCTAGAATATCAAAAACTAAAAACTTGTAAAAAAAATCCAATATTTTAAACCATGGACACTAACACTAATGCCTAAAGTGGCATTGGATCTCTAAATCTAAAAGGAAGCCACACTTTAGATTTTTTTACACGGTGTGCAAGTAGCGGCATGACATCCACCCCCTTCTAACCTGCACATCCTCTGGCATGTGCCAAAGTCTTACAGATTTGTAGTGCCAAAAGAAGTATCTTCTGCCATGTCAATGTCTTCATCTTCTGCCTCTTCATCTTCCTCTATGTCTTCATGCTCTTGAATTATATTCAAGTCTTCTAGCTCATATGTTGAACTTTCTCTTCATTTGAAGAGCTTGATTCTTTTTCTAGCTATGGGTATCTTCATGCTTTTTCCATCCAATTCAACCAATGAATATGTGGCATAGTCATGAATGACCTTTACTACATATGGGCCAAACCAGCGCTTTACCATCTTCCTAGAAGCACTGTATTAGTTCTCTAGTCTGCTGTCATAGACAAGCACCCAATCATTTTCTTGAATTGCTCTTGGCTAAAGTCGATGTCGCTTATCGAATCTTCTTGTTCTTTAGTCTTGCTATCTTTAGCTTCTCAATAGCTGCATGAACATCTTCACACCTTCTTTCTAGCTCCCATATACGCAAAGTCAGCAATTCTTCTCTACTGATGCCTTCGTCCCAAGGTAGAAGACTCCATGTGAGAATAGATTCTTCAATTGGCATAATTGGTTGTTGTCCAGGCATAAGTTTAGTTGGCATATAGCCAGTCACTGAAATGTGAGTAATCCGATCAACCCATAATGCAAAAGGTAGCATTTTAGGCCATTCTTTGATCTTTCCTCTACAAGACTTTGCTAGAGCTTTGGGAATAGGTTGATGACCTCTCTCACTCTTTCCATTTCCTTCAGAGTTGTAGGCTGATGTTAAAGCCAACTTAATACCCAATTGAGCAAAGAAGTTGCATGCCTCATTAGCATCCAACTCTCCTCTATCTGCAGTTACTTTACCTACACAACCATATCTACAAAATACTTCTTCAAGTAAAAAACGACAAACAACTTGAGTGGATTTGGTTATTAAGGCTCTGCCTTCAACTTGATTGGTTAGATCCTCTCTTGCAAGCACTAAATATCACATATTCCATATTCCTATAGGCATGGTTACAAGATCAATAACCCATCTATAATGTATAGACAAGGGATAAGTCGGTTGTAACCCATCCCAATGCTTGACCATAAAATACATTTGATACACATAATAGGTTTCAAAAAAATGTGCTATGTCTCGATACATGTTTTGCCACCAATGTTTTTCTTTGACTTTAATAAAGGTTTCCCATATGCCTCTATGGCTAGTCCACAGGCTTTCATGAAATTCCTTCATTACCTGTTGTTGCAATCTTTTGTTACCTAAAAAGACATGCGCTTCTTTCTTTTTCTTTGTGTGCTTCCATAGATGTCCTTCTTTAAGAAAAAAGCCATAAGCTTTCCTCTTGATATTCTTGAACTCCTCATCAGTCCAAGTCTCCTTCTTCTTCATTGTGCTCAAATATTGGCTGATCTTTCACCAATCTTCTTCATAATCTTCTTCAAGGAAATGAACTACAACTTGAGCAATGCAATGAGCATGCCGGCTTCTAGTTGACCATCCTGTTGTTTTCAGCTTTGAACCAGTATATGCAGTAACTGAAAAGGTATTTTCAACAACCATGGAATGAAATTCATCAAGTATAGATTCTTCAGCTTCATCTTCTTCCATAAACTCTTCTTCATTGTCATATCTTGCACGTGATAGCATGTCAGCAATTGGATTCGTCTTTCCTGCAATATGCTTTAATTCGGGGTCGAGAGACTTAATATATGCAATCCATCTTAGCATAGAAATGTCGAGTGTAGAGCAGTTGGCAATCATGCCCAAGAGTGGAAGACAATCAGTTTCTACCACTACAGAGGCATCTATAAAGTATTCACGATCACACTTTAATATTGTTACAACTCCCCACAATTCCATGAGCAAAATGTGGTATCCATATCAAATAGAATACGCATGTGCCAAAAAAATTTCTTACTTCTGAAACATTTGTGCATTTTTCTTGCATTTTGCTGATGGCATCTATCTTGATTGGATAATATTTGCGTCCATAGGGGCCACATAGATGACCAACTACTAGGACTTCTTCTACTCTAAAAGTCGACTTAGCTGCAAAAAGGATAAGATGTACCTCTTCTAGCCTTGTCAAAATCCTATCATAATCATGAACATGGTTAACTACAAATGTCATGTAGCCATCTTTGTCAAGATCCTCATTCTTTTCATTTACTTCACATCCCTTGATAGGTACATCATCAAGAAATGGAAGAGTAAGTTGTGGAATAAAGTCCCTTAAGACTTTGTGAATGGCATTCATCATATGGGCTATGGAGTTTGTTGCACCTTGTGGTAGAGTGCACATGCAGACCAATCCAAGAGGTGTCTTCATTGTGGTAATGTCCCAGCTTTCTAATGAAAGCTGAAATTGGTCATATCCTAAATATAGGTCGCCCATAGAATAAATTGCTCTACCTGCAAAAGCTTCAGTAAACTTGTCAACAATTTGACCCGAACCAACATTTCGGATTGTGACATGATTAATAGGCTATAGATCTTGGACGAATCGTAAAGATCCATTTTTCTTGGGTATGGTAAACCACCAGTTTGAGTATGGCACTGAAGAAGGTTCTAAAATCTTCATTCTGATCTTCTCATTTAGAAGTTCCAATAATTTGGGCAGATGCGCCCTTGGAACGGAAATGGACTTGAGGTTCCAAGAAGGCACATGTGGAACCATAAAAATAACCATAGGAGCAACAATATTTGGATCCACACAGCCTATTTCACTTTGTGGAAATGCAAAATCTTTTCCATGTTTCATTAGTATTTGCATAAAAGAGTGTGTTTTTAGCTGGCAAAAAGGAAAGAATTTTCACATATTTTGAGCTCTTTTATACTTTCAAATGTGAACTTGTGACCAGTGCTGGAAGGATCACGAAGACTTAGCTAATTTGCTACCCTATCAGCGAGCCCTTCACTTTCAAGAGGCAGTGGGACTGCCACAGGTTTGACTTTCTTATCCATTGTCTTGTATTTTGTCTGCACTTGTGCTTCAGCCTTGTTGAGTAAACCACTGTCTTCCTATTCAACAAATTCTTGAATTGTTTAATAAAAATCCAATGTGCATACTTCTATGGATTGATTTTTAGCCTGATTTTCTGCATGAGTGGCTGCATATATTTCAGCCAATGTGTTAGTAGTAATCAATCCAAAAAAAATGCCCGAAATATCTTCATTTTCAGCCGTCATATCATAAGTTTTTAGCTCCCTTTTTACATGACATAAATACTCTCTTTCAGCTTTAGTCATGGCTAGAAGAGACTTATAACGGCCCATACTATTGGCTATACATACGTACAAATTTGCGAGAGACGCAGTTTTTATAGCATAAGGAGGTTCAATCTTTTTACATGATGCACAACCATAGCCTCCTTTTATAGTAGTGCAACCCGAAAACCCTTGAATTCTCGGGCATAAGGAGGCACAGGATAATCACGCAGTTGATCTCTATTTCGATGATGGTTAACACATACAGTAAGAAATTGGACAGCTCGTTCATTATCCTTGCTTTGGATTCGAGCATAGGAAGAACCATCATCAAGAGCTTTTGTTTCCAAGTGAGCTTCAGAAATGTAAGGTTGCCTAAGAATGATAGGGTAACTACAAGAGTCTTGAAAAAAAAAGTAAAAATTGTCTTTTATGTCTCCAATAGTTACCTACGCATTAGAACATGCAGGATATAACTCTCCAGAAGAGTTTTTTGCAGCTCTCATTTGCCATCCTAGATCAACATCTATGGGCCATCCACCACTTTCATAGAGACTCCTTGCCATGACATTTATCTCTGAGCCATGGTCTAAGAGTGCAATACATGGTGTTTCTTTTTCTCTAATTTTGACGACTATCTCCGTTGTTGTTCTTGCCCAATGCATCCTCGAGTAGTTACTGCTTGGAATGAACCGAGCCTCTTCCTCCTCATGCATGAGCTGTAGACGGCCTTCTTTTTAAGGGCTGGACTGCCCAACTGGTTTGGACGAGCCGACCATTACATTTTCAGCTTTCGCTTCTTTAATTTTTGCATTCGTGTTTTTTTTTCTTCAACTTCAATTGCTGCAATTAATTCTTTAACCGCTTCAAGTTGAATTCCTTGTGAAGTCAGCCTCTCTTCATCTTGCACAAAAACTCGAAGAACTTGCAAAAAAGCATGCACTGTTTCTTCCGCTTTATCACCAACATATTGTCTTTTCTTTTTTATTACATTAATAATTACATCATGGAATTCACATTTGGAAATTCCAATCATTTTGCCTAAGGTGAATTCAATTTTGATTCCTAGAATTCATTTTTCTAGGACTCGTTTGAGATCGGTTGGAGATTCTATGTTTGACTGCAATTTGTAGCCTGGTTTCTTACCTTTCTTCTTTCCTTCGGTCTTCTTTGTTTGTGTGGCGCATCTTCCATCTCTTGATGTGGGGTTATATTTTAAGCAAGCTTTGGTTGTTCAAGCATTCTTCTAGTTACTCATTTTGGAGGGCCAGAAGAGGAAGTCCGTGATTCATCTTCTCTTTTCTTCAATCAAGACTTCTTTATGATTGACGTCAGCCAAATGTGCAAAGGCAAAAAAAGAATGTACCGGTTCGTTCCAAGGAATTATTCCTCGAATGCACTGACTGGCATTAGCCAAATCTTCTTTAGCTACTTTACCACGTTCCATTTGATCTAGTGCCTGTATCCATACTTTAGATTGCACATTAGCTTTACATGCTTTGAAACTTGATTTAGTTGGCTCAATTTGCAGCCCATAGGTAGCTGCATCAATTGATTCATAGGCATTCCTAATAGCTAAATCTTCTAGTCTTTTCTTCATTCCATCATTGCCAAAATTTGGCTCTAGCTGAAGACCAATTTTAGCTGCATGGATTTTTATATCTTTCCAAAAGACGAGCTTCACATGAGCTTCAGCCTCACCGAAGGCAGAACACTCCCTCTTGTCATATTGTTGGCTATCGCACCAAATATAGCGCCTATTAAAGCCTTCTTCCATGGGACTTTGAGAAGATGATCATCCTCGTTCTTCAACTTTGACATCTAGCTTCTCTACTTTGAAACTAATTTCTGTAAGATTCAAATGAAGGTCACACATGCTTTTAATAAGTTCATCCATGACATCATTTTTAGAAGGAATAGAAGAAGAAAGAGTTGGTTGATTAGTCAAAGGAATAGGGGATTTTGAAGGTGAAACAAGCTCCATCAATGGAGTTGTTGAAGTTGAAGTAGAGCCTAATCTTAGTCGCATCCGATCTCTTCGAGCAATCATGTTAATTACATCAGTAACATCTGTCCATGGAGTCTTGACTCTTGATTCGCAGGTAGCATCTTCTAGCCAATCAGCAAGCTTTTCATGCAGAATGGGCTCTATAGCCTTAAGGAATAATTCAATCTTCTAACCTTCCATACTTTGTTGGTCTTCAGCATCAAGTTGTCCAAATCTACTTTCAAACTCATGATATAGAGCTGTTTGTAGCTAAACCTTTGTTGGGTTTCTCAACCCAGTCAGTGAAACTTTTTTTTTGTCATTAGGCCAAAGTCTTCTAAGAAGAATTCTTCGAGTAGGGTTTTTTTTAATGCAGCCCAATCTGCATATTGCTTAAAAAGACCATGGATTATTTCTTGAAGACCATGCTTTGCTAGTCTGGCAAAATAACGGCTCCATGCATGTTGTGGTACACCAAAGAAGAGCATTTTTTCAACATACAAGAGAATAAAAACAGAGAAATGTTGACCATTAAATTGTTTTAATTCCTGCCCAACTTTCTCTAGGGCCTTGATAGCTAAGGAAACAATCTTCTATTTATCTTGCCTTTGTTGTTGTTGTTGTAACATTTGGATTTGTTGTTGCTGAGTCTATTGCAGTATGTGCATCAATTATTGTAGAGTATCTCCTGAAGAATCCCCCATCTTGGAGTTCTTTTACACCAACCTTCACGTCAGGTTCACCAATGTCGCAGCACGTAGGGTTGAAGGTCACCACAAGGGTTTGGCAAGAGAAGAATGTATGGGGGTTCAAGAGCTTAGACTCCAGTGATGGTAAAGAGAAGGGTTCAAGGTTTCAAGCCAAGTTCTTGAAGATAAGAGACATCAGGGTGAAGGTAGATTTAGGGAGAGGAGTAGACGGAAGAGAAGGGATTCGAAAGATTGAAGATGTAGAAGAATACTCACAAAAAGAATTAGAAAATATAGAAGAAGACTAACAAAGATGAAGCCTATCAATTTCTTTCATCATTATGAGAAAATATAACTATAATAGAAAAAAACATGTACAAAATAATACATTCCTCTATGCTTCTCAGATCACCAATGTGATGCATTCATTAGCTCTGAAAGAGGGGTTGAATACCAGAACACTTGGCCAAAATTCTGCCAGATCACTCCTTCTTCATCTCCTACTTTGGAGTGTTGTTCACTACCTAAAACAACGATCACAATTTCGCTTATCTCTCTTTTTATATAAAATCCTCTCAAACTAGCTGAAAGCTACATGCTTTCTTTTACATGTTATCATAATGTAGAAGTTGTATATAGTTTTAAGGATTTTTACAAGAGATAATATCTAGAATAACAAAAATTAACTAAAAAATTATCAAAAAGAAATCTAATATTTTGAACCATGGATACTAACACTAATGACTAAAGTAGCATTGGCTCTCTAAATCTAAAAGGAAGCCACACTTTAGATTTTTTTACAAGGTGTGCGAGTAGCGGCACGACAATGTATCAAGCTCTTTAAATGTAGGGACTCTTCAGCATATGAGTTGAAGGAGTTGGATATTGAGCATGAATATGAGAATATGGAAGAAAAAGAGCTAGAAGATGAAGACATTGACATGGTAGAGGATAGTTCTTCTGACATTGCAAATCCGTAAGACTTTAGCACATGTTGGAGGATGTGCAAATTAGGAGGGGATGGATGTCATACTGCTACATACACACCATGTGGAAACTCCAAAGTGCAGCTTCTTATTCATCTAGAGAGGAAATGCCATTAATGTTAGTGTTCATAGTGTGAATGGTCCAAAAATATAAGATTTTTAGACAATTTTAGCTAATTTTTGATATTTTAGATATTTTCTCTTGTAAAAATACAAAAATCATAGACAACTTCTAGATTAGGATGACATGTAAAAGAAACCATGTAGCTTTTAGCCATTTTGAGAGGACTTTATGTAAAAAGAAAGTTAAGTGAAATCACATGACGCGTGATTATTATTTTCAAGCAGTGTATAGCATTCCAAAGTGGGAGATGAAGGAGTGATCTGATAGAATTTTGGCCATGTGTGATGCTATTTTACCCTCCTTTCGGAGCCAATGGAAGGATCAAATTAGCAGTCATAGAGAAAGGTATTGTTTTATGTATATTTTTGTCTACAAGAGATTTATCTTCTCATAATGTAGAAATAAATAGATAGGCTTTACCTTTGTGAGTATTCTCCTGCATCTTCTATTTCTTTCTGTGAGTATTCTTCTACGTTTTCTATTTCTTCGAACCCCTTCTCTTCTGTCTACTCCTCTCCCTGAATCTCCCTTCACCCCGTTGTCTCTTTCCCCTACGGTAGACTTTTGACCCCAAACACTTCCACACCGGGTGCATGTCTTGAACAAACCTTAATGCACTTTTCTTCTCAGAGATAGTAAACCATTTATTGAAGTTTGGGTTGAAGATAGATCCAATATCTTCATGGATATATTTTCATTTAAAATCTCCATTAACTTGGACAAGTAAGTCTAAGGAGCTAGAATCAACTTTAAACTCCATGGCACATGTAAAATAGTAAAAATCACCATTGAAGCATCAAATTTTCCGATCCACACAACCTATTTGAGCAAGCTAAGATGCAAATGCATTTCCATGTCTAGTTAAGATCTTCATAAATCACTCCCTTTCAGCAAAAGCAAGAGGATTGTTTCATATCTAATCTTCAACTCCTATAATATTTTAGTTGTAAAATCATATTCTATATCCATTGGATTTTGCAAGCTGGTCTACCTTTCCAATTTCTCATACAAACCAACATTGTTAGGTGGTAGTTGCAAACCAACTAGATTGAGTTTCTTATCAACCATCTTATTTTTGGTTTTAACAACTATATCAATGCATTCTTTTAGCATTAACCGTTCTTGATGAGTGAACTTTGCTATGACTTCAAACATCTCTAAAGAGCATACTTGAAGCACCCTATTTTTAGTATCATTTTATGCATTATTAGTAATGAAATTTCAATCATAGTACAAAAAAAAATCAGTCCATCATAAAAACCTAAAATTCCTTCACTTGCACCCAAGAATCCATTTTTTCTCAACGCTTTCTTAGCTTTCATTGTATATAAAATTTTAGCCTTGCACATGGTCTCCATATGCTTAAACAAATCCATACTATTTGCTCTATAAACTTAGTAAATCTAGTAGTAGATATATCTTTGTCTACTTCCGGAGGTGAGTGTATCCTCCAAACATCACTATTATAGCCCAGCATTACAGCAATGCCTGCAAAGAAACTAGTTCTTTGATTTCCTTTACATTTGGAGGCAAAGGGTAATCTCTGAAAATATCTCACTTTCTCAAATGACTCATATATAGTGTGAAATTATTTGGTTCTTTTATCATCTTTGCTTTTGAATCTTGTATAAGCTAAGCCATCATCCAATACTTTTGTATCCATAAAAACAGATGTAACATATGGCTATCTCAAGATCATGGATATGAAGAACTATCATCATACACAAAGAAATATTATTCTTCTTGTATATCGCGAATATCTATTTCAACATTAGAACATGTAGCATATTAATCTCCGAAGGAGCTATTTGCATCTCGCATCCTCCAACCATGATCTATGTCAATTGGTTATGCACCATTTTTGTACAAATTCTGAACCATTATATAAATTTCCAAACCATGGTTAAGCAAAGCAATGTAGGGAGTCTCATGCTTCCCAACCTTAACCATAGTTTTTGTTGTAGCTTGTGCCCAATGGTTTTGCATATAATGACTTTTAGGGGTAATTCTGAAGCCTCATGATTAGTATGGTGCATTTTCCTAACTCCCATATGAGTGTTGCAACAAATAATTGAATTTTCAGTCAAAATACATAATCATTTTTACCCTTAGCCCACTAGGTTACAGCATCAGCCCTCTCCAAAACAACACCCGCATTTTTCTCATAGTAAGCCTATATGGCTTGCAAATTGGGCTTTTGTTCTACCTGCACCAAAGCATTAATCAGATCACCAAGAAACACTCCACTTGCTCTTCACTATATCAATGACTTCATCATGAAATTCATACTTAGCAATATGAAAAATCTTCTCAAGTGTGAATGCCCCCCGTGATGTTAAGAATATTCTCTTCAAGCACTTTCTTGAGATCCATTGTAGACCCTATGTCAGACTACAACTTGCAGCCTAATTGCTTACCCTTTTGCTTTTGAGCATTTTTTCCATCCTCCTTCCTTTCTTGTGCTACCTCCTCCATTACATGCTCAAGAGTACATTGCACTAAAGCCTTTGGCTAGTCACAAAACTTCTTCATGTCACCTTGTTTGATGTCCATGCAATGTCTTCATCTCTCTTTATTTCTGTGCTTCTTTGTCCTGGAAGTATATCTTGATAAGATCCAAGTGGTCTTATCGATGCTGTGTTCATAGTGAAGGTCGTGTACATAGATGGCCTCGTTTAGAAGATCATTGATGTTGGAGCGATTAAGTTCAAATTTCCCAGCCAAAATTTCATAGATCCTTTCATCATGAATACCCTTGATGAAAGCTTTGTGACTGCCTTTAAGCGGGATCTGTCCCTCGATAAGCCATCGATAGTCAGACAAACACACGAACAGAGATACATGACGCTGACAAACACAGACAGAGAGACGGCACATGCTCGGGCCTGGGAGCAGGAGCCATGCCGGGACCACAACGACGACGATCACAACCTCCTGATCCGGCTGCGCATCTTTGTGACAGACATGTTTATATGTGTACATATCATCATTCCAACACTTGGGATTCTTTTCATATTTGAGAGGTAGAAAGATAGAGAGACTACAATAGAGGCCAAAGAGCTTTAGGAGGCTTTGGAGAGAGAGAGAGAGAGAGAGAGAGAGAGAGAGAGAGAGAGAGAGAGAGAGAGAACTTGCTTTGGCTCAAAGGAACAAGTGGAGGGGATTGGATTATTACTCGCCAATAGATATCTAGACTACAATGCGGTAAGTTCATTGACCTAACTATTTTCTTGTTTCTTTTTTCTTGCTTAACAAACTACGAATAACTTTCCTCAACTAGTGAAGCAATCGAGATTAGATGGTAGAAGAGCTTGTGCAGTGCCGCTACATGGACACAATGTGAAAAACTGTAGAGTGGGGCTTCTTATTGATCTAGAGAGTGAATGCCATTCATGTCAATGTTTGTAGTGTGGATGGTCCAAAACTACTAGGATTTTGGACAAGTTTAGCCAATTTTTGATATTTTAGATATTATCTCTCATAAAAATCCAAAAAAGTGTAGACAACTTCTAGAATAGGATGACATATAAAAGAAAACATGTAGCTTTTAGCCATTTTGGAAGGATTTTATGTAAAAAGAAGGAATGGAAAAATTGCGAGATGTGCGATCAGAGTTTTCATGCAATGAACAATACTATGAACTAAGAGATGAAGAATGAGTGATCTGGCACAATTCTGGCCAAGAATCTTGGTATTTTACCGCCTTTCGGAGCCAATGGAAGCATGAGAGTGGAATTCTAGTGCCAATAAGTGCTTAAAAATAGCTTAAAAATATGAATATCAAGGGAAAAATATTCAACATCGAAAGCAGCAGCTCGATCTCGGATGATTTTAAGTGTCAAAGTGCTTTAAAGGCGTCCGAGTGACACTTGTTGATTTCTCATAATTTTTCAGACTGTCATGCGGGTTGACAAGAGTTATCGGCCAATGTGGGATGTCAAGCCGGATACCCAAGATTTTTAAGAGCTCAATTCGGAGTCCGGACGGGGAAATGGCCAAGAAATTGGGCAAGATGCGAAGAGGTGGACATTAGAGTGGTCAAATGGGTGATGCCTCTTGGGAGCCCAACATTTTATGCCACTTAGTAAGAAAGATGAAAAAAAAAATGTGATCAAGAAGGAGGAGGGCGTGAGCAGGAAGGCGCCGATTTTTGCGCTTGATGGATGCAGGGACAACATGCTGCCTGCAAACAACCCATGCCAATGATCATTGCCCCTCCGTATGCTGATCATTTCGTCATCCTTCGCTCCTCCAATGGCGGTCTCTATGAAGAACTCTGATTTCAATCTTTCTCTCTCCTCCCTCTCTGTCTTCTAAGGGCAGATTCATGTGGTGAAGAAGAAGAAGAAGAAGAATGGATGACGGATGCTTGTCCAATGAAGATCGGATTGCTCTGTGGTTCAAGAGGAATGAAGATTGTTGATTGTGGACTGTCACGAGCATTAATGGTGGTTGGAAATTAGTCCCGAGATATGACAAATAAAAACCTACAACCCGTAAAGAATGGTAATCTCATTTTTACAAAGGAAATTGATGTTTTATGCAATTTGCTTCATGAATACTTGTTCCTATGGGATGATTATGCATTATAATGTTGTTTTCTATGAGTTTGATCAGTTTATGCTCAGAAAATCAAAAAATCCTAAGTGTTGTGATTGAAATTAATATTGTAAAACCCGTAAAACACGCGAAATATGAGAAAATTGGGTGTTTTTGAGATATAAATGGGAAATATAATAAGACACACCAACTAAATTTGTGGTTTTGCTGCAAATGAACCTAAGGGCCACAACCCACACCTCACTTTGCATTTTCAGTTATTTAATATTACAAAAAATATAAGAAAAATAGGGAAAATGGGAAAAAATAAGGGAAAAATGGATTTTGAGTGCCGAAAATTAAGGGAAAATAAGAACCATGTTTGTGGATGTATGGGGGGTCTGAAGTATGAGGTTTAGCCTCAGTTCAGCCTTACCTTTATATTTTAGTGAGTTTTTATTGCTTTTCATACAATAAAAATGTGGAAAATGAACCCTAAACCTATGCACCATGCACAACCTAAACGGGTGAGGGGGTAGAGTATATAAAAGGTGTTTAAATGCTAAATGAAATGATGAAAAGCTCGCTGGTTTTTATGCATACCATTTAGGTTGGTCAATAATTAAAAATTATGAACCTAGTAGCACGAGGGTTTCTCGGTGCTAGGTCCATGCTACGCCGCATACAAGCAATAGTTAAAATCATTGAAAGAAATGCTTTCCACATGTACACCAATGCTAATTTTCCTAATTGTTTGAGCACATAGGCATTCACAATTTGCATAGATCATAAAGAAATTTAAAATGTATCAGACAATACCTCCTGGATGCATGGCAATTGCTTTTTAGAAGAATATGACCAACATTGAGTGAGTAAGGTTGTTCGAGCTGTAGGCTAGGTGTTGGGTCTAAGGGAAAAGTAAAGTGAGGAAGCATGGTATATCTCCTGGAAATACACGAATGGTAAAAGAGAGAAGTTTGTATTCGTATGTGTTTTATGTTTAGCGACGCATCGAGGGGCCAATCCCCAACGTGTAGGAGAGTCGCAGTGAGGTAGCGGCAGTCAGCCGTGGGAGGACCTCCTATGTTTGTACTTCGTGCTATTTGGCAATGTGCTAGGGACTCCCTCTGAGGAGTGTTAATTGGGTTAGAGTTGGACTACGAGACGTGATACAAACGCAAGATGTTTAGGAAGATGATGTATCTGTCATCCACACTCCTGGTCGCGAGGCCATGGGGTTGTTGAGCACATGTTAGAGGTCCGACTAGTGCATGAGCCAGTGCCGGCCCGTTTTAGGTCCCATCAGTGGTGCGTCTGTCGGGAGCCGCTTAGAAGTGGGGGTCCTCGAGTCCTAGTTGTCTAGGGACCGGTTAGCAATTTATGCCAAAGGATACTGAGATTGACCCGTTATTCATCGATAAGCATCGTCTAGCCAAAATCCAAAAGCAAGAGAGAGACGAAAGAGCTAGGTGACGTGCTCAAATTCTTAGGAGGTATTCCCCTAAGCGTAGCGGTGCTAAACCCTCACGAGGGAGTGGATCTAGTGGTAATGGTGCCACAAGCAGTAAGTTAGGAGAAGGTGGAAGCTCTAGTGCTCCCCTTTCTTCCATAAGGCAGTCTACATCAAGTGCAAGAGGTGTAACCCCACCATCCCCTATTTCTGGTGCAAATCCAATTTCTGTCATGGCATAGCCCATTGCAATTCCTGTAGGAACGATGGATTTTCTGGCTCTAGGTTACCCGCTACCCATTTTTAATGGGCTAGTTTAGGAAGATGTGAAACTCCACATCAGGGAGTTTCAAAAGTTGATGTTTAACTGTCGCATCCAAGAAGAAGGGCATTTAATGATGTTCTTCAATATGACTCTCAAAGGAAGAGCTACCATATGGTATCATGGTTTAGAAGCCGGAACCATATTGAATATTGATTCATTTTATGGAGCTTTTCGAAGGGAGTTTGCCCCTGAAAGGTGTGGGCAATATTGGTTGCGTGTACTCAACGTGACCTGACAAGAACCACACGAGGATATTCATGCTTATGCGAAGAAATTAAAAGAGGTTTTTTGTAAGTTGGACACCTCTATTCCTATCCCCGCAGCTGCCCAATTGCAATATTTTCTGCATGGTTTGGACTTTAATATCCAGTTGCAGTTGAGTAGTGTCCCTTTGACTGCCATTACACGAGCATAAGAAGTGGAATCCCGACTACAAGCAGCCTATGCCTCTCGAGGCAATCCGAATATGGGTCTAGCATTGGAAAATAATATGGTGACGCCCAATGGCAGTAGTAGCCAAGGGATAGCGATGGCTAATCCTAATGGGAGAGGGAACATGATGCAGAATGTGCCTTTATTACCAGCTCCCCCTAGCATGTCGATGTCTACGGGCAGTCAAATGGCTCCAAATGGTGGAGGCCAGGCAGTTACTCCTAATACCATGACTGTGGTTCAACAACTAGTGCTTAATCGAATTGTTAGGCCGATGGAATGACAGGCTAATGATCAAGGCTACGAGTCGAGCGCTTCCAATGTTCTTGGCGAGGTTAAGGACATGATGAAGCATTATACCGACATGATTACGGAGCACTATCGACAAATAGCTGTTGATGTCAATTTTCTTAAAAAACAACAAAATTTGATAGGAAGTAGATACCCAGATGAGGGTGCACCTTCGAAGTTTAGCTGAAAATGGTGTGGTGGGCAATATTATCCACGAAATTGCCCAAATGTCAAGTGCGACATTTGTGGAAAATCCAGCCATTTAGTAGCCACTTGCTGGAGTAAGATTAGTTTCCTCCAGCGAGGTAGTCGGCAACCAGGGCCTGTTAATCATCGTGCGCAAGGAAATGATTCCCAGTGAGAAGACGGACCTAAACAAATACTCCAACGACCAAAGACTATAGTGGAGGAGCTGCCTAGTGGTAGTGGGAATAGTTTGATTGAGGCTGTGCGCGTTAATGACGCTGAAACCTCTAATCTGCGAGCTGTCCTTATAAGAGGTCAAAAGTGTAGAGAGGCCGACAAGGATAAGCCTGTTGACGGAAACCCTAAACAGGGTGACAAAGGAACGCAAGTTCTAGATCCTGTCATGGAAGGGGGACCTTTGAAGCCCATGGAGAGTAAAGCCAATGTTAAGAAGGATAAGGAACCACCGAGGAAGAAGGTGAAAGTTAAAAAAGAGGCAATAAAGCCGGTTCAGTGACCTAAAGAGCGGATGGTTTGGCGTGAAAAGCGAACTCTGCTGAACTATCGTGAATTCGATTTGGCAAGCTCGCTTTGCCAAGTCAAGCTAGATGTGAATCTTTTACAGCTTATTAAGCTTTCCCTAGGAGTACGCAAGGAATTTAGAAAGATCCTGCGTATCGGGTATATCGTAGAACCTTTGGGTATTGCACGAGTTGGTGATGACTAGTTCGAGCATGCTGAGAAGCATTGCCCAAGGGTTGCAGCCTATGTCGATGGGATATTAGTAGATTATGCCATTGTCGACACGGGATCATCTATTAACATTATAAGCTCTGAACTGATGGAAAGGTTGGGTCTTACGATCCAGAAAGATACCTCCACAATTCTCAGAATGGCAGATGATAGTTTAAGACAGCCGGAAGGCTGCATTACTAAGGTCCATGTCACTGTTGCAAATGTAGAATGTCTGTTGGACTTTAGGGTGATTCGTTTTGTAGAGCGTCCAAGTTACCAAGTATTACTTGGACAACCTTGGATCTTGCAAGCGGACTGTCAAGTGGATATACTCGTCGGTCGGCTGATATTCGGCAAAGGTTCTCAACGCGTGGTGATTGATGCCTATCCTGAGTCCCCGCAGAGTGAGAGAGCTCCTCTATCTTCCACAGAATTGGAGACATTAGAGGTTTTATCCGCTAGTGAGATATCATCGAGTGATGAGTCCAAAGAGGTTCTATCGATATAACCAGATGGCAATTGCGTACCATGGTTTTATCGATATAACCAGATGGCCTTTGGTTTATGCAATGCACTTGGTTTGTGGCCACGAACATCAGATAAGACATTCGGTGACATATCCCCTAAAAAGTTGAAGGTGTTTATTGATGACTTAGGGGCAGCCACCGTGAGAGAAAGGCAATTGATCATTTTAAGAAAATGTTTTGAGCGGTGTAGGCAATTTTGCATCACTCTAAACCCACGGAAGTGTGTTTTTGGTGTACCTTATGGGCTATTGCTGGGCCATGTGGTCAGTTCGGTAGGAATTTCGATAGATCCCGAGAAGGTCAAAGTCATAGTTGCCATGGATCCACCATGCACTTCGAAAGAAGTTCATAGCTTCCTATCTTCTGTTGGTTATTACCATTGATTCATAAACGCCTTGGCAGAAAGAACGTTGCCACTTACAAATCTATTATCCTTTAGCTGTTCATTTGAATGGAGCGACCCTTGTAAGGTAGCTTTCGAGGATGTGAAGCAGGAGCTAGTCAAAGCTCCCGTTTTAAAAGCACCTAAAAGAGGCGAGGTGTTCTATATATTTTCAGCAGCCACCATGCATAGTATCAGCTGGCCCAAGTTTGGGAGGAAAAGTCGTATCATCCGATAGCCTTTGCTAGTCAAAAATTGGGCATTTCAGAGATCAATTATACCTACATGGAGAAGTTGTGTCTTGCGATGGTCTTTGGGACCAAGAAATTCAGGCACTATATCCTCTATGAGAAAGTTGTGCTTTATACGAAGGCGGAGGGGCTTTGATTATTGATGAATAAGCTGTAGCCGCCTGATCGTCTAGCGAAGATGTTAATCACTTTGCAGGAGTTTGATTATGAGATCAGGAGTAAGCCACCAAGGTTACAGGGTATTGTGGAATGTCTTGTGGCCTTTGGGGAGCCGAAAGAATCTGTGGCTGAAGGTAGTGACATGGAGTCATTATTTAAGATAGATACATCGTCTATTCCCTCCTAGTATGCTGCAATAACGCATTATTTATCGACAAGAGAGGCTGGATCTGAACTATCTAAAGCTGAGAGAAGGAAAATTAAGCAGCAGGCGTTAAAGTTTTCCTTGATCGCAGGTACATTATATCGGCAAGGGGTTGATGACATCCATCGCCGATATGTGATGCCTGACGAGGTGCCATTCATTTTGGAAGAGTGCCATGATTTCGCTTGCAGAGGTCATTTTGCTTGACGGCTAACAGCACAAAAGGCTTTAAGAGCAGGTTACTAGTGGTGCCATCTTCCAGGATGCGTTTGCATATGTTAAGAGATGCGATATTTATCAACCACATGATAGTCAAGAGAATAGGAAAAGACTACTCACCCCTATTATGGTGATACTTCCATTTGAGAAGTGGGGAATAGACTTTGTGGGTCCTATTACTCCGTCGTCGACTGCGCAAAAGAGGCATATTATTGTAGCAATTGACTATTTCACAAAGTGGTCAGAAGCATGTGCAACAAGGAAAGATGATGCTAAAGAAACTGCTAGTTTCCTTTTAGAGCAGATAATATGCCGTTTTGGTCCCCCAAAAGAATTGGTGTCAGACCGTGGAACCCATTTCCTGAATAAGGTGATCAAAAGCTTGACTGAGGCTTGGCGAATCAAGCACAATAAAACGACTCCTTATAATCCGCAAGCAAATGGACAAGTTGAAAGTACTAATAAACAGCTTGTAGGTATATTGTCTAAGATAGTCTCTGAGAAGAAACACGACTGGGACAAGAAGTTGTATGTGGCAGTATGGGCATATAATACCATGTTCAAGCGAGCCACTAGCCACACGCCGTTCAAACTAGTTTATGGTGAAGAGTGCGTTTTACACTTAGAAGTCGAGTTGTCGACTATTAGATTCGCAATAAACCATTCTTTGGGTAATGAAGACACCCTATTAGAGTGATTTATGACCTTAGCGCACCTCGATGAAATTAAGTTACAAAGCGTATTACACCAAGAGGTGGCTAAACGTCGCATGAAGCAGTTGCATGACCTTAGAGTGAAGAAATATAGCTTTAAAAAAGGCCAATTAGTCCTGTATTATGATGCCCATAGGGAGATGTTTCCAGGGAAGCTGGAACCTAAATGGGATGGTCCCTACAAGATTGTCAAGTTAGGGAAAAATAGGTCTACGACCCTATTAGCTAATCTACACGGAGTAGAATTTAAGAATAAGGTTAATCTTAATAAGATTAAACCTTATTATTTCTAAGTATGCTTTTACAAAGAAAATGCATTGCAGGTCCATGCTAGGAATGATCTGAGACCTGCGGAAGAGCTTAAAGCTGGTTGATGGGTTGGTTAATCCCTTATTTGGAGCACCCATATCTGGAGCAGAGATACCATCAAGGGAAACTCATTTGGTGGAGCAAAGGATACAAAGTGATTGAGCAAGAATATAGAATCTTTGTGTGGGAAATTAAAGTCTTCTGCCATCACTGTTTACGACTGTTGACAAGTATCCCTGTTGAGTTCAATGAAGAAGGTGGGATGGAGCCGTCAGTTCATCCTCTCAATATGCTAAACTTTGAGTACCATAATTATGAATAGAGGAGTTCGTGATGGCCAGCTGTGTAAACCCGTTGTGAACGTATACATTATATTTTGACGGAGCGTCCAGGGGCCCTAATAAAAAAGGGAGTGTTGGAGTAGTAATCTGAGATCCCCGACGTAGAGTTACGATGAAGTTACCAGCTTATCTCGGGGTGGGATTCACTAATAATATGGCGGAGTATAAAGCCTTGATTATGGGACTGCATATTGCCAAACAAGGTGGTATTTGTCGATTGTTAGTAAAAGGGGATTCCCAGTTGATCCTGAATCAGCTAGATGGGACATACAGAGTGCGGAATCCCATTCTTTGTATGTATCATTGGACTGCTATGACCTTGCTTGAAGAGTTTGAGAGAGTGTCTTTTCAGCTGATTCCACGTTAGGGGAATCAGTTTGCGGATTCATTAGCAAATCTTGCTTATGAGGAAAACCTCTTCTTTAATTGTGGTCCTAGTTTGGATATTGTGATCAATGATGAAACAGGACCCAGTTGCTTGTGGGATATGTTATCAGAATATGTAGTATATGGCAGACGATGGTTGATATGGGTGATGCAAAGCGTAGCCAAGACCAATCTACCGTTATTATCTGGGACCCATAGGTTGATTAGATAACATATTATGCATACGCCTCCTGCTATTTATGCAGGAGGGATGGGTCATAACCTTATGCATTTAGTTTAGGGCTGGGAGCCCTCTAGTTTTCCTCCTTGGAAAGGAGTCTATTATTGTATATCTGGATTCTTTCAGGGAAGGATGTGTAGGTGCTATGATGTTTTATTTCGTTAGGCCAAGAGGGCCAGTTATCTGTTTAGTGCACGTACGGTTAATGATTTCTTGTTTTAGTTTTGTGCTAGATAGGTTCGAAGAAGAGCTTGGAAGGGGCCTTTTGTTGCGTGGAAGCTTCTCGTGGCCCTATCCAGGTGATATCTCTCCTTTATGAGTACTGTGGTTTTTGTGCTATATATGTTTGTGTGCTTGTAAGGGGTTTCCCTTTTCTTGTTGGGGACTGGCGTCCAAGGCATGAAGTCCCAGGTTTAGGTTCAGTATGTTTGAGGGAGGTCTGAGTAGTTGTTGCCTCCTATAAAGACATTGTCAAGCATCAGAAGACCTGTTTTAGAAGGGAGTCCTAGTGACCCTGTTCTGCTAGCATGCTAGGCAGCCGTTCTAGGAGTTCTTGTTAGTTGTGAGGCAGTTAGCAAAGCCTATAGAAGGAAAATCAAGATGATAAAGGGAGAAAAAAAAACCCTGAATATCCCAAAAGATAATAAATAAATACAAAGGTATGTAAAAAGGGGTTCTAACCCCTCTAAACAGCAAAGAAAAGGAAAATCTTAGAAGCAGTTGATCATCACCTAGCGAAGGCCTGGTAGGTTCCTGGGGATGAGTCAGACCCGGGGCCGATACCTTGTCTTCTTAGGGGTGGCTTCTTGCTGAAAAAAGGACGAAATTCAGGAAGTTGGAGCAAAAATAAAAGTGAGTATAAAAAAAGGATTAAGTGTCACCTTGCGAGGGCTTGGTAGGCTCTTCGGTACTGACACAGGACCTGAGGCCGATGCCCTGTTCTCCTTGGGTCACTACACTCAACTCCCTCCTTTTTATATGCCCGAGTATGAAAAATTAAAACCCTAAAAGAAGAAATGTGCTAAAAGAAAATATTTCTTGAACAGGCTATAGGAGTCCTCGCATAGTAGGAGCTCGTAGTTGTGTTATCCTTAGTTAGGTAGGTAGTTCAGACCACCACTTAGGGCAACTTCTTTGATAGTTCTTTTTAGTTTGGCCGTGTTGGAGTAGTCGGTTAGTGCCTAGCTTCAGACTTTTATCAGATTATGCTAGGCCTACTCCTTGTGGATATCATGCCTTGGTTCTGTCAGGGGGTAGGGTGAGCATTGTGCTGTGTTTAGTATGTATTTATTTTCTATCAGCTTGATGCTTTTTTTGGTTGTTTTGTGCAGATCTGGTGTGGGATTCGACAGGCTGAGTCTCCCTATCCCATGGTCGACAATGAGAGCCGAATTTTGGTGCTGAGAAGTGCTTAAAAATAACTAAAAATTACGAATATCAAGGGAGAAATATTCAACGTCGAAGGCGACGGCTCCATCTAGGACGATTTTAAGCGTCAAAATGCTTTAAAGGCGCCCGAGCGACACTTGTTGATTTTTCATAATTTTTCAGACTATCATGCGGGTTGACAAGAGTTATTGGCCAATGCCGGATGTCAAGCCGGACGCCCAGGATTTTTCAGAGCTCAATTCGGAGTTCGGACGGGGAAATGGCTAAGAAACCGAGAAAGATGTGAAGAGGTGGACATTAGAGTGGTCAAATGGGTGATGCCTCTTGGGAGCCCAACATTTTATGCCACTTAGCAAGAAAGATGAAAAAAAAAACGTGATCAAGAAGGAGGAGGGCGTGAGCAGGAAGGCGCCGATTTTTGCGCTTGATGGATGGAGGGACAACATGCTGCTGCAAACAACCCATGCCAATGATCATCGCCCCTCATTCCCCTCCGGATGCCGATCATTTCGCCGTCCTTCGCTCCTCCAATGGCGGTCTCTATGAATATCTCTGATTTCAGTCTTTCTCTCTCCTCCCTCTCTCTCTTCTAAGGGCAGATTCATGTGGTGAAGAAGAAGAAGAAGAATGGATGATGGATGCTTGTCCAATGAAGACCGGATTGCTCCGTGGTTCAAGAGGAATGAAGATTGCTGATTGTGGACTGTTATGAGCATTAATGGTGGCTGGAAATCAGTCCCAAGATATGACAAATAAAAACCCGCAACCCGCAAAGAACGGTAATCTCATTTTTACAAAGGAAATTGATGTTTTATGCAATTTGCTTCATGAATACTTGTTCCTATGGGATGATTATGCATTATAATGTTGTTTGCTCTGAGTTTGATCAGTTTATGCTCAGAAAATCATAAGTGTTATGATTAAAATTAATAGTGTAAAACTCGTAAAACACGCGAAATATGGGAAAATTGAGTGTTTTTGAGATATAAATGGGAAATATAAAAAGACACACCAACTAAATTTGTGGTTTTGCTGCAAATGAACCTAAGGGCCATAGCCCACAACTCACTTTGCATTTTCAATTATTTAATATTGCAAAAAATAGGAAAAATTAGGAAAAATAAGGAAAAAATAGATTTTGAGTGTCGAAAATTAAGGAAAATTAAGAACCATGTTTGTGGATGTATGGGGGGTCTAAAGGATGAGGTTTAGACTCAGTTCAGCTCTACCTTTATGTTTTAGTGAGTTTTTATTGCTTTTCACACAATAAAAATGTGGAAAATGAATCCTAAACCTATGCACCATGCACATCCTAAACAGGTGAGGGGGTAGAGTGTATAAAAGGTGTTTAAATGCTGAATGAAATGATGAAAAGCTTGCTGGTTTTTATGCATACCGTGAGATAGCGGCAATCAGCCGTGGGAGGACCTCCTATGTTTGTACTTCGTGCAATTTGGCAATGTGCTAGGGACTCCCTCTGAGGAGTGTTAATTGGGTTAGAGTTGGACTACGAGATGTGATACAAACGCAAGATGTTTAGGAAGATGATGTATGTGTCATCCACACTCCTGGCCGCGAGGCTGTGGGGTTGTTGAGCGCATGTTAGAGGTCCGGCTAGTGCATGAGCCAGTGCCGGCCCGTTTTAGGTCCCATCAAAGTATAAGATTGGTGATTTGAGAAGCATAGAGGAAGGTATTATTTTATGCACGTTTTTGTCTAGAAGAGATTTATCTTCACATAATGCAGAAATAAATTGACAAGCTTCACCTCTGTGAGTATTTCTTCTACATCTTCTATTTCCTTGAGCCCTTCTCTTCTATTTACTCCTCTCCTCTTATCTTCCTTCACCCTCCTTTCTCTTATTCCCACGGTAGACTTTCAACCCCCAAACGTTCCCACAACCTGACGTGAATGTCGGCAGTAGGTTTGTAAAGATGGGGGATTTTGCAAGTTCAAGTGGTGGTGATGCATCACAAAAGATGATTTCTTTGTTGCAGCAACAACAACAATAGTAGTTGTTGTTGTTACAACAACAGAAGCAAACTCAATAGGAAGTAGAAAGGATTGATTCCTTAGCCATGAATGCATTGTAGGTAGTGGGACAACAATTGAAGCAACTTAAGGGTCAAAATGTTTTGACCTTCATCTGATTGTAGGAAGAAAAGATGTTGTTTCATGGGGCACTACAGTATGCCTAGAGTCGGTATTTCTCTCGATTGGACCTGTATGCTTTGCACAATCAGATTGATGAGTTACATAGAAGAGATGATGATTGTGTAGCTTTTAAGAAAGCTTTGAGAGAATAGTTTTTCTTGGAAGATGCAGGATTGGTAACTAAAAAGATATTTATAGATGGAATTGAAAAGGGGATGCTATAACTTTGCTTCATGAATTAGAAAGTCGATATGCACAATTGGATGTTGATGAGCAGCAATCATTGGAGAGTTAGAAAATTGATTTGTTTCTTAAGGCTGCAGATCCTATCTTGCAAGAGAAACTGAATGATCATTTCGAAGATGCCTCTTTTGAAATAGGGCTGAAATCAAATTGGGCAAATGTAACTGAAGTAGTGCATATATTGGTAAAGAGAGAGCGGAAGAAATTAAGATGGGGTATAGGAACCACACCTGCTAGTTCTCAGAAAGAGGGCTGAAATTGCAGCCAAGGTACCTGTAGCTATGGCAGCACAGTTGGCTATACGTGTTGGTCCGGCTCTTAAAGGTGATGTTATGGACGAATTAATCAAGGGCATGCAAGATTTGAGGCTGAATTTGATAAACATCTATGCAAAGGTGAAAAAGTTGGATATTAAGATAGAAGAGAAACTCATGCAACAGCCGAAAGACCGTACAAAGATCGATATAAGAGAAGATACATTTGGTGTGACAATTTACAACATCAAAAGCAAGACTATACAGCCTACTGTGAAGTGGAAGAAAAAAGGTTAGTCTTTTGTAAAGATGACAAAATACATGCAACAAAATTTGGTCTTCCAAAGAACCAAATTTTGGAAATGGTGGCATGTAGAAGAGGTTGGAAGATATGGTAGCCAGGACATTATTTGTTGCCATAGATGCAGCCACATATGGGTTGAGAATTGAAAGGTCTGATGAAGCTTGTAAAGGAGGCATGGATGAAGCAAAATCTCATGTTTCGATGCAAGCATTAGATTGCATGGAAAATGGAAAAACAACAAAGTCTGAATTGGCTAATGCAAGTTAGAGTATACAGGGGAGAACGGATGGATTACACTAGTGGATTAATTTTTAGCCTATGCTTATTTGGCTGAGCTTTATAATCAAGAAGCTCTTATGGAAGAAAAGAGAAGAAGAGATGAGAACATTGCTGGTCCTTCCTCTTCAAGCCCATTTAAATGCATAACATGAAGTAAAATGGACCAGCAAAAAGAGGTTGAAAAAGTCATACCTGATCATGTTATGGAGGATGCATCTTAAGAGAAGAAACAAGAAGGAAAGAAAAGGGCAAGCAACCTGGTTATAGGTTACAATCAAATCTTGAGACTACCTCAAACCTTAAAAAAGTCTTGGAAGATTGCATACTTGGCAGTAGAGTAGAATTCATACTTGGTGAAGTTCTTGGAATCGTAAAGTTTGAATTTCATGATGCAATCATTGATAAGTTGAAACAAAAAAGACAGTTTGATGGTGAAGTTTTGCAAGCATTGATGTAGGTTGACAAAGGCATAGAGAAACATCTTCAGAGGGAATATGATGATGCATGTAATGCTATTTGGAACAGGATAATGTTGAAAATGGGTTAAATGGGAGTGTAGAAAACAAGCTTGTGGCTAAAAATGGTATTATGGGCAGTACTAGGCATAGAGAGAAGGCTATGTATAATGGGATTTCTATCAACAAGCATATGAACAAGAAGATGCTCATTTTATTGCAAGCAATCATAATTCACGAACACATTAGGCTTGTGCTACAAACACATTTTATTGCAAGCAATCATAATTCACGAACACATTAGGCTCTCGGATCATGGTTGTGAAATCAATGTTATGGAACGCAGCTTGTATGAGAATGGAGGTTGGCCAATTGATGTAGATCCTGGATGGCGCATACAGGCAGCAAAAAATTCATCAGGGGATCTTTATGCAGCTTGTCAAAATGTACCCGTGATTATTGGAGATGTTAGGGATGAATATCATTTTCTGGTGCAAGATTCATGTTGTTATCTAGTAATTTTGGGACAACCCTATATTTTTGAATCAAGGCTAGAAACAAAAGCCTTGGATGATGGTTCTTTATATGCTCAGGTTCGAAGTAAAGATAATACAAAGGCAGTATAGTTTCTCACTATTTGTGTGAATCATCCCCCTAATCGAGATAGGCTACATGATAATCTTATGCCACCTAATGCATAAGCGTTTAAGGGTTTTTAGAAAACATTGCTATAAGTGGACACTATGGTAGTGCCTCTAGAAAGATAATTATGCCTCCAAGAAAGGGGGAAACTGTGTTTGTGTTTGGATTGCACAAATGGACAACATGTAGTCTTGGCAGTTTTAAGAATATTTCAGCCATGTGTAGGGTTAGAAAGAAATATGTAGTATGGGCTAAAAAAAACTAAAGACATATGGTTTGATGGCTGAAAATGAAGGTATTTCATGGGTATTTTTAGGGATAGTTGATGTTTATACGGTGGCTAAAATTTCTACAGCAATTAATGCTAAAAACATGGCAGAAAAAGAGGTTATTTATGTTGACACTTTAGAGATGTATGAAGTTATTCAAGATTTTGTTGAGCATGAACATGAGAATATGGAAGAAGAAGAGGTAGAAGATAAAGGCATTGACATGTCAAATGATACTTCTTCTAACACTGCAGATTCGTAAGACTTTGGCACATGCCGGAGGATGTGTAGATTAGGAGGAGGTGGATGTCGTGCCGCTACACGGACACAGTGAGAAAAACTCTAGCATGCAGTTTCTTATTGATCTAGAGAGTGAATGCCATTCATGTCAGTGTTCGAAGTATGGATGGTGCAAAACTACTAGATTTTTGGACAAGTTTAGCCATTTTTTGATATTTTAGATATTATCTCTTATAAAAATCCAAAAAACTATAGATAACTTCTAGAATAGGATAACATGTAAAAGAAAGCATATAGCTTTCAGCCATTTTAAGAGGATTTTATGTAAAAAGAAGGATTGACAAAATCGTGCAACAAATGATTGCAATTTTCAAGCAGTGAACACCAATCCAAACTGGGAGATGAAGAAAAAGTAATCTATGAGATTGGTGATCTGAGTAGCATAGAGGAAGGTATTTTTTAATGCATGCTTTTTTCTACAAGGGATTTATCTTCTCATAATGCAAAAATAAATTGACAGGCTTCACCTTTGTGAGTATTTCTTCTACATCTTCTATTTCTTTGAGCCCTTCTCTTCTGTCTACTCCTCTCCTTGAATCTTCCTTCACCCTCCTGTCTCTTACCCCCACGGTAGACTTTCGACCCCCAAACACTGTGACACCGTAAGAAACTCAATTTGAGAGGATGCAAGATTAATATGTGTATGTCCATCTAGATCTCACACGTATGCAAAGTGGTCCTACACTATGGATGATCAAGAATATAATGGGAAAATGTTCAATCACTTCATAAAGAAAATGTATCCCTTCATCATTGTTGACAATTTCAATGGGGCAACCAAAATGTGAGATGATTTTCTTTTGAAAGAAACTGCACAATGGTTTGTGCATCATCCTTATTAGTTGCTTTGAATTCAGCCCATTTAGTCATGTAATGTATAGCTATGACGATATATCAAGACTATGAGAATCATGCAGCTTGACTAATGGGTCCCATAAAGTTTATACTTCACTTTTCAAGGTAATCATTGATATAAGTTTCATCTTATCATTTCAATTGGTAACTTTGTTCTTTGATACTTCTCATAGTGCTGAAATCTACTTGCATCCTTAAAAAGAATGGGCGACCATGATTAGGATTGAAGCACTTTTCTTGTTGTGGTATTTGTATCAAAGAGTCCTCTAGCAATACCACCATGTGCATCTTGTAACAATCCTCAATTCCATGGTCATAGACATAGTTCCAAAGGAGACCATCCTACCCCATGTAATACAATTGCCTAGCAATCAATTGGTAAGGTAGGGTCTTGATCAAGAGGGGTATTAGTCTAACTTTCCTCAATGAATTCTTTTGATAGGCCTTGATGAAGATTATGGACAATGTATTCAACTGACTAAGTTGTACGATCAACCTAAAAGAGCTCAGCTTCCTTATTAATATGAAACAAATGAGTATTAGGGAGTCTATTGTCAACTTCTATGGCCTTTTCACCATTGATCACTTGTGATAAGTGATCAACAATGAAGTGTTTTTTACCTTTGCATTTTTTTTGAAAAATCAATTCCAAAAAAAGAAAGAGCCATCTAGTGATGTGCTATATGGTTGCATAATTATTTATAAGGTACAACAATGCTTGATGGTCAACAGAAAATGTAAAAGCCACGAGGAGATAATATCAAAATATTTTCATAGTGTAAACCATTGCTAACCTCTTCCTCTTAGCTATAGAATAGTTCATTTTGGCATCATTGAATTGTGGACTAGCAAAGCTCCCTAGAAAATCCATATTATCCTCATTAGTCTAGTAGCTAATTGAATTTTGGAGGTCAGTGAGCCATGACAATGATAGTAGGGGTGCTAGGGTGATCGACAATGATGGCAACAATGGGCGTAAAATGGTGACAGTGACATTGCATAGGCATCAGAGCGGTGGCAGCAGGGGCATGGCACCACCAACAAGGGGAGAAAAGGAGGGAGGGGAAGGGAGGGCAAGGACTGGGTGGAGTGGGGGAGAGGGAGGGACTGAGTGGAAGGTAACTATTTGGAGGAAATGTCAAGGAGGAGGAGGAGGGAGAGAGAGAGAGAGAGAGAGAGAGAGAGAGAGAGAGAGAGAGAGAGAGAGAGAGAGAGAGAGAGAGAGAGAGAGAGAGAGAGAGAGAGAAAGAAGAAGAGAAAGGAAAGTGGGGCACAAACGGACGAGAGGTGGGGTGGTTTTGGTTTTTTTCCCCTTAAACATTTTTTTTGGTTTTTTTCATTTTCTTGTTGTTTTTAAAAAATATTAAGATAAGACACTTTGGCTGCCCCCTATCTCGGGGTAAAAGTGTGGGGTGAGGTAAAGAAATTTGTAGCGGTGGAAATGAACGACAAGGGAGGAGGACTAGCAGTGGGTTGTGGCCACAAGATGGCAGACCCTAATGCATGCAGTTTCAAGTGAAAACCAAGCATTCACGTGGACATGCAAACACATCAATATTAAAAATTCACATTTTCTTTTTTGAAAATATTTGAGCCTCAAATTGACATGTAGCAAGTAGAAAAATTGGGTAGGATGATAGGGGGAATATGATGGCTGACACAAACGATATGTTTGGCATGATAAACAAGCCTTGACATGGAAAAAACAAAAAAAAAATCAAAATAAAAATTTAATAACAAAAAATTGGTTTGTAAAAATAAAACGCACAAAAAAAAAGTGGATAAATAAAATGTACATGGCCATCAAATCAAACCATAGAACCGGTGAGAAACGGGGGCAATCATGTGGAAAAATGGTAAAAATACACACGAAAAGCTAAGCAAAAATTAATGCAAGACAAGCCTTCAATCAAAACACAATGCAATAAAAATGAAAAATGGTAAAGGAGTGGTGTTAAACAGGGCTACAAGGTTAAAATACAATTCCATTGTAGAAAAGCACCATAAAAAATGAATAACACAAAATCCATGTGTCGAAATAGAGGGAAATAAAAAGAAAAAATGTTTGATGGGACAAGCAACTCGAGGTTATCCAAGCAAGACATCATTACAAATGAGAAGAGAGCATGTTTATATGAAAAAATAGCAAGAAACCATGTGAGAAAATATCCGGAAACATGCAAAAATAAATAACAACCAATCCATGCATTGAAATGATAGACTGTAAAAAGAAAAATTATTTGAAACATGGGAAAGATCAGGGGTATTGTTTTAGAGTGTAGTTTTGAGGTGAGAAAGGTTCCTTGTCGTGATGCAGCACGTTGTTACGTGAGCGGTGATCGAGAACAAGCCTCACTCACAACCCGATAACGAGATGCTAAGGAGTGCCGGTTGAGGTAATTGACTTTGTCGAATGCACAACACAACTTGGAAAATGAAAATATTTGACAAAACACCACGAACCACACAAAATAACTCACAATGAAAGTATCAAAATTTTGACAACAAACCAAGTGAGCTATATTCTCATACCTTAACAGCCTTGAGCCGAGGCTTGACACCACAAAGTCTAACTTCTTCCACTTCGACAATAGCACGTCCAAAAGTATCCTCTTGCATGCAACCCTCCTCTCACATCTCTCACAAGATCACAAGAAGATTCAAGGGAAGGACCCCTAACTCTCTACCCTCCTCTCCTTTTATAGTTTTTTTGCATTCTTACTCATGTTGGATATGCCTTTTTTTTTCCAAAAAGCCTTAGGCTTTTTATGCCTTTCAAACTTAAGGCAATTTTAATGTCTTTAACGTTAATAAATTTGATGTTCAAGTTATTAAAAGCTTAGAAAGCTTTATAGCCTTTAAGGCTTTTTACTTCATGTGTTACGTTAATGCTACCCTCTGCGGAAACGAACTGCTTTGTCGCAGCCTCCAAGTTCACACCCTTCTTCTTCATTTGTGTCTTCCCGCCTTCAGTTAACCGTCATCTTCCGTAGAGCTCTTCTCCTTCGATCTCATTGTGGCTTCATTAACAGCTTCATCTCCCCATCCTTTATTCAGTGTCATCTTCCATTGCTTTCGTCGTCGCCTCACCACCTTATGCTCAGAATTTACTCCATGTCATTGCACATTGCCTCTTCTTCGTCTCGTCCTTTCTTTGTCACCCTGTTGCAGTCATCGTCAATTCTTCTTTTCATCGTCTTCATTACAGCCTCGTCCTTGTCTTCATTCTAAGCTCACCGAACTCCCTTCGTTCACCTCTTCTAAGTTCGTGCGGTCTTCTCACCTTCCGCTCTCGGCACTCCTCTGTCACAGCAGCATCCACTTCACACTTCCATCTTTGGCGGAAATAGTTTGTGCTTGTTGTCGGAGGTGTGAGCAGACTCGCTCCTCTCACGGCTTCTTCTTTTGCTACAATAATTACATATTTGTCATCTTTGATTTTACATGGATGTTACTTCTGACTTCTTCGACTTCAGTGTTCTCTCTTCCAAGAGGTTCCCCCGAGGTATCACGAGTAACCGTGAAAGATCCTCTAGCCTGAGACTCCCATATATACTGCTCCTCATCGTTGTGCTTGGTGGTAGCTACCACCTTCTCAGCCACAAGGTACGCTGAATAGAAGCCCACTCCAAACTCGCCAATCATACTCACGTCTGCACTAGCTTGGAGGGCCTGCAAGAACTCTTTCATACCTCCTTTACCTTCTTTTTTTTCTTCTCCTTGTCTTTCTCCCCATCTATTTCTTGAATTCTACCTTCAATTGCAGGTCGCGATTTTCGTTCGGACCACCTTCTCTATATTATGACCACTTTGTATGCCTTTAAATTCAGGTTCACCAGCATTAAATATGGAGTCAAAAATGGGTTTCGGTCTCCTCTCGGACCTGCGCCTTTTCACAACTTTCAAGAAGGGTATAGATGTCTCATAATGTCTCTTCTTGGACTTGTCTTCCGGAAAACCACCATTGTTAAATCTTCTGTTATCCTCCTCCTTTTCTCTATGTGTATCAACCTCAATAGTTCTCAAAGAGTTCACAGAGACTTGCATTGACATAGCAGGGAAATCTCTCTTCTAGGAGTCATCCTTGATACTAGTGCTAACTGGAGCAATTCTCTCTTTATGGTTGCTTTCTCCTTCATTGGATGTGTCCCTCTTCCCAGTACTTCTGCTATAACCTTCAGAATTGGAGTCCTGTATGAAAAGTGCTCGCCTTCTTTCTCTTGTACTTTGTTCACCCAACGGCATGGCATGATTGGAAATGACAAGGTTCTTTCTCCTTTTGTTTGATTGTTCAAATGAAGTGGTTGAAGAACCTCTCTTTCCAGGTCCCATGCTAGAATCCTTGAAACTCTCTCCAATGTCTTGTATAGGTCCTCCTTTGATCTGTTCGCCTGAAATCAAGGCCACAGAATCTATATGGCCATTGAAACCCCTAGTTTCTTTGGTGAAAAGGTCAACACATTCTTCTCTTGTCACAAGCTCTGAAGCTGAAGTAGGCACTGCTCCTTCAAGAGCCTAAGAAACTGTTGATTTTCAATCTGAGAATCTATACCATCAGTCTCTTCTTTACTTACCCTAGTTTTGAGGAAATCATCCAGATTTTCACCAATTGCAAGCTCTTTTCTCTCAATGCTGACCCTGGTTTCGAGGACATCATCTAGATTTTCACCAGTTGCAGGCTCTTTTCTCTCAATGCTGACCCTGGTTTCGAGGACATCATCTAGATTTTCACCAGTTGCAGGCTCTTTTCTCTCAATGCTGACCATGAACTTGGCATCCTTGTGCTCTGTAGAACATGCTACATCTTTGATAATTTTCAGGATGTCAACTGGACTCTCACAAGCTGCGTTCTTCCAACTCAGCATCCTTCGGAATGCTAGGAGCGAAACCATTCTTGGAATTTTCAAAATGAATTTGTATTTTCATGCAATGTGCCCTAGCAGAAATATGATTTGAAGAGAACTCCATGCACAACCATACATGGTTTGGAAAATATGCAAAGTTAGATTATGGTATGCAACCAATCAATCCATGCTACTCACAAAATAATGTATGCATTGAAGAATTGCGCTTAACCTATCTAGATGCGATCGTGCATCATGCAAGATGCAAACAAAATTCCTTAATTAATTAAAAAATCCTTATCCTCACCTCTCAACTCTCATAAAAAGATATGATATACTCTGTTCCACCCATCCAAAATCTCACAATCACTCTAGAAAATGATGGTCCTCAAGATGTTGACCAAATATGAACAACCCCTCTCACAATTGGTGGCGTCCTTCACGACCCTCTAACTTACCCAACCTCCTTACACACTCAACTAGAGGTTCCTAACTTTGTGATGAGCATCCCAAATAGTGTGTGTAAAAATTGTGCGTGGTCAATGACCGGTGCTCTCTCATGCGCGCATGCATCTAAAAGTTACTGCATATAGCTGCAGCGGACCTCATGTCGTGCTAGTGCTCAACGATGGTGCAAAGCGTGCATAATCCCAACCCATGGCATGAAAATATTTGATAAGAATATGAGACGACCCCCGAGTGCAGTGCGTCAACAAGTGCAACGTGAAGTGCTCGTGAACCCATTATCCCCGTGATGTGCAAGAGTCTCAACAAGAAAACATACCTAGCTCCTCAATGTTGAGTAGCTATTGACAAACACAAGCTTCATCAATTGCAAAAAAATACCAAGCTCGACCAAGGCTATCAAGTTTCACACTCAATAATTCAAACAAAATGACAGAAACAAATCCTATGCTAGTCAAACACAAGAAATCCAATTACAATATAACAAAAAAAATTGTCACGCAAAGAACTAAGCTAGCAGAAATCAAACCTAACTACAGTTTGACAAGGGCTTTTCAGTTTTCAGAAAAACACTTGACAACGTCTACCATTGCAAACTTGAGGGTAGAGTTTTCTGCCAAGATTTTGGACTCTTAAGTCAATGTCATTATCAATTTATTTTCGGTTGTGTGTGTTTGCATTTGCATGACACACGAGCACATGTAGTTAGGCTAGGCACAAATTCATCAATGCATTCATAATTTTTTGTGGAGCATCGCTCAATTGATTGCAAAGCATGGTATCTAATTTGCAAACTGCATGAGTGATTGGGCACGAAGTTCTTTTCCAAAGCATGTTCTTGATAGGGCACAATATTTAACAAACGAGTCAGAGAGAGACACTGAGAAAGAGAATGTGTGCACATGCTTGTGATTACATACAGCATATTGTTTGTGCATAATCATTGGGTAAGGGAGACTGAGGAGGGAGGGCCATCGTCCTACTTCCTCATGTCCCGTTCATCATTAGTCCTTTGCTCGTACCACAATTCACAACTTCAGGTTTGAAAAGCATACACTAGATTTTTGGCCATGGAGTGTCCCTTTCAAGGTCAATGGAGAGAGTTAGAACTATGCTTACACATAAATATCCCTATCCTCATGAGCATTCTCGGCATGTTGTTGGATCACTCGTTTTCATCTCGACAAATAACATGCATACTCTAATATATAAACTTGACAACAATCTCAAATGGTAGTCTATGTATGGGTGTTTATTGGGGTTTTCCTACTTCTGCTAATCTCCATTCTATGGAAAGACAATTCATCGAGTTATTCAAATTTCAGTCGATGTTTCCTTGGTCTATGGAATTTTCGATTGCGACTTGTCTTGCTGGCAAGTGACCAAAAATTATTATCACTATGCAAAATAGTGCGGTACTAAGCATAGCTTGTTGTGTTTTTTAGAATCGGCTATTTCAACCTTTTGAATATGTTGAAAAGCAGCAATAAAACGTCATTGCTTATGTCAATAAATACAGCAGTGACATGATTTAAAAGCTTCCTTTGCTTATGTTAATAAACACAGTGGCGACATGATTAAAAAGCTTGCTTTTCTGAAGTCTTTCGTGATAAAGCTACGAGAAGGAGCGCTAAATATAACAAACCAAAGGTGGCAGATGACAAAGAGGGGGAGCGCGAGAACAAAGAGGGAGACGACGAAGAGATGCGAGGAACGATGAAGGAGCTGGGAGGACGACGACATTGAAGCAAAGAGAGGTCGAGTCGAAGGAAGGGACGGCGCAACGAAGAATCTGACGCCAAAGACGAATACAGGGTAACGATGAATCATCATTGAAACGACAGCCAAACGGGACTAGTGAAAATGAGGAGGGTGACTAGAAGACATTTAAGAAAAAGATGCAGTACAAAGGGGAAGGAGACCATGAGACCGAGTAAAGTTGCTGTAGAAGACCAGGTTCTAAAGCAAAATGTAAAGATGAAGACGAAGCCGAAGGGATGTAAAGATGAAGGTGAACAGAAGAAGGCGAAGACATGTAGCAAGAAACCGGGAACAGAAGGAGGGAGCTCGAAGGTGATGAAAAAGAGATCATCGAAACGACAGCCAAACGGGACGGGCTGTGACGACGAAGGAAGATTGAAACTGACGACGACAGAAGACGAACGTGAAGATAACGACGTCGACAACGAAGAAGGAGCTCAAGGAGTAGTTCGCGGTAAGCTCTAATCTTTTGCAAATACAACAACCAGGAGAACATAACGATGGCGGAACGAAGAACGCAGGGAGGAGGGCGTCACCTGGGAATTACCATTACTGGGAATACACCAGCTAGGGCCAACAACTTTACCAATAACGTCCAAAACTTCAATAATTTAATGGCATCATATACGGTATTTCAAATTCTACTGCCACGTGTTATGAGTTTCTTCTAATGTAGGAGGACACGAATTGCAAAAGGGCAACAACATCAGTCACCCCGATCTCCTTGACCTTGAACTTGTGTCTATCCTGCTCTGGATTAGTCTTGATCTTGTGAGCCTCATATGGGCTTATTCAAAAGTGGCTGAAGCCCCAACTCGTTCATTAGCTCTTCCTTCTTATGCTTGTGGACTTCCTCTATCTTCTTCATCCTTTAATCCTCCTTACACTCTTGAAGGGATTCGACTACATTAAATAATCACGATTCTTTTGCAAATTTGTCTCCACGTGGTTTGGCTTCTTACTCGGCACCCTCCTTGTCCTGTTTTGATATAAAGGCATAGTGGTTTCCTCCCCCCCATGAACCTTCAAACTTTGGAGTTTCATATCTACTTTATGAAAACACTTTTCTTTTAGTGCAAAATATGCTCTCTTATGACCAAACCTTGAAGAACTCTTGATTCAGTGAACTTCTTTTAATCTATCCTTTGCATACATCAATCAAAGAACCTATGTTATGATGTATTTCTTGTATTCCCAGTTCTCTTTTAATGCCAATTTATATAACAGTTCGAATATGAAACCTATGCATCTTTTTGTTCCAAGTATTAATTTGAAGAAAAGCACTCTTAATCATCTTTTGCTCCCATCTTGCTAAGCGTCCCTGCGGCGAGTGACCTTCATGAACCTCCCACTCGAATCTTGTGCGACACCTGGTGAACCCAACGTGAAAGTGTCACTTCTGGTTGCCAAGATGGGAGACTCTTCAAATACTCCACCCACTTCATCATTGAGTGCTTGTTCATTTTCGATTGATGAGATGAAGAATTTATGGCAGACTCTTTCTTCTGCTATTATGATGCAAAATCAGTAGATGTAGTTAAGTATGCAGTAGCAGTAGCAATTACATAATCAACAATTGGATCAACAATGAATGTTGTATCAAGAACAAGAGCATACGCATGGAGCAACCAATGCGATCGAGGCCGCAGTAAGTTCACACAAATTATTTGATGGTCGGAATGTCTCAGCTAATCTCAAAACTTTTGAAAGCCAGATGCGCTTCTTTGGAGTTCCTACCAACTGGAGCAACTATTTCCTACAGCTTGTCACGCTTGCTTTGTGGGTTAGAGTGACTGATTTATTTGTGCAAGATTCAAATTGGAATGTCTTCAAGAAGGAGCTTAAAGATGAATATTTCCTGGAGAATTATGGTATTACTACACGGAAGACATTCAGAGAGTGGGTCTATCGACAAATTGTTGAAGACATGCTAGAAGAAATTTCAAAGAACTTGAAGGATCTTCAAATAAAGATGGCCAGAAGAAATCAACAACAACCTAACCCAGCTCCAACTTCTGTCCCATCCTCTTCTACTCCTATGAATTCTTCCAAAAATGATCATGTTCGCCATTGCATATGGTGCGATAGTCCAGACCATGAGCACAAGGACTGTCAAGACTTTGAAGAAGTAAAAAGACTGAAGTTGGTGGTTTGGAAGGATAGAATGATATGTTTCAGAGACACAAAGAAACCACTCAAAACAAATTTTGGCAAAGGAGGTATGAAGAAATTATTGGAGGAAACTCTCTTACGTTCTTCTTATGTGAAGCAAGAGGCAGCAAGAGAAGCTACTGCCTATGGTCTTCAATTGGAGAAGTTACCGAAAGATAAGTCTCCTTTATGGTCCTATGCACTACACACATAAAAGAAAGATAAAGCTTTATCATTTGAACTTTCATTCATAGGAGATGCAATTAGAAAAGGAACGGATGGAATGATCGTGTAGATGTCTTCTCTATCTATGCTTATATTGCAAAATCTCAAGGGTTTAAAGCACTTGTTGAAGAAAGGTGCAAAAGAGATAATGATCAGCCTGAAGGATCAAAGAAGACAACTAGGAGGAGTGAGCTAGTTCTTCAGCCTTCTTCTTGAGGATCGGAGTAGAGTATGGCCGACGTGCAAAAGCCAAAAGTGCAAGAAGACCAAAAGGCCCCAAAATCAAAGGATTTGAAGCCAAAGAAGCAACTTGGATTCAAGCTGCTATCTAACATTGAGACTTCCAGAGACTTGAAAAAGGTACTTGAGGATCGAATTCTTAATTGCAAAATTGAATTTACACTTGGAGAATTTTTGGGGATTTCCAAGAGAGAGTTTCATGATATTATCATTGACATCATAAAAAGAAAGTGCCAAATTATTGAAGAGCCAACATAGGATATGATTCATCGAGAGGCTTTAGCTATTGCCAAGGCTATTCTCTATGGATTACAGATTGAGGAGGTTGATTCTGAAGAAGAGACCTTTGAGGAGCCTACAGATGGAGCTCTATGTATGCAGTCCAAGAAGTCTGTTAATCCTTCACTTCAACTCGAACAATATGATGAGAGCAAAGATGCGCCTAGATTGGTGCCTCGTAGCCATTTTTCTTGAAGTCATTGGGCTGCTTGGATGACTACGGAAAATGTCGTTAAGCTTGGTGAGATTGAGACTCCTTGTGTTGCTCTTTTGGATCATCGTTCTGAGATTAATATAATTGTGCAAGGTCTATATGATATTGGTATATGGCGAGTAGATGTGGATCATGGTTGGCGTATGCGTGTGGCCAACAATACTGTAGGAGATTTACATGCTGCTTGTCCAAGTTTGAAGATTTCTATTGGAGATGTAGGTGAGTCTTATAATTTCGTTGCAAAAAACTCTTGTTCTTATCCTATTATTTTGGGACAGCCATTTATTGTTGAGTCTCAAATGGAGACTAAGGTTCTGGACGATGGGTCTGCCTATGCATGGATCAAAAGAAAGGATGGGAAAAGAGCTGTCCATTTCATGACCATTTGTATCAATCATCAACAAAATAAAGATTATTTGAGGGATTTCCCTCTTCGAGTAGGAGAGCTGGATTTTTTCTAGGTACCACTGTCTTGTGAGGCGATGGTGGTACGAATCAGGAAAAGCCGACAGTTTTTCCACATGTGTATCCACTGAAACTACTTAGTGTTTTAAGTATATTTCAGACATACCAGAGCTGCCAGTTAGTATGTAAAAAGAAAATAAAAAGAGTTGATGATTGGAGGTGTTTTGCAGGAAGAAGACCATATAGATGGTCTATATGATGGCCTTTCATGTTCAAATACCATGGAAGAAATTTTGGTATTTCTAAATGCTAACAATCAAGAGTTGTCATATGTCTTATAGGTCCATTCTCTGGTGATGTATTGTGAGATTGCTAATTTAATGCTTCAATAGAATTTTGATGCTGAGGATACTCAACAAAAAGTATTCCATGCTAACATATTTCAGCAAAAAGATTTGGGTGTTGTTGTTTATACACAGTAAAATTTTTGTTTATTAGGGTAATTTCATCGAGGGGTGAAATTTGCAGGTTATAGCAATGAAGCCAGAGTTCAGACAAAAATAGTTGACAAGAAGGTTAGACCAGTTACAGGACCACTATCTTTGGACAATGACGAAATGATTAGGAGAGCTACTATGCAGGCCCCTTTGCAAGATCCTGCAGGTATTGGACATAAGTTTTCAGCTGAGACATTGAAAGAGATGAAGATTGGGACCAAAGATTTTCTACTTCCTGAAGAAGTAAGATGTTTTGAGGAGATGCTATGTAGACATGAAAAATCTTTTGCTTTATTTTCACATGAGATTGGATGCCTTGATCCTAGGGTTGTGACACCTATGGTTATTTTTACCATTCCACATGTCCCTTGAAATCTATGGCCTATTCCTGTGCCGAGGGCTCATTTTCCCAAACTCCTAGAGCTCTTGAATCAGCCGATTGGAATGGGAATTCTAGATCCATCTTTAGCTCTATATTCTAAAAGATGGTTCATAGTTCCTAAGAAGAATAGGACACTCAGATTCATATAGGACCTACAGCCAGTAAACAAGGTCACTATTCGAAATGTTGGTGCTGGACCTATTGTGGATGAGTTTGCTAAAGCTTTTGCTAGACGTGCTATCTATTCTCTTGGTGATCTTTATTCCGAATATGATCAGTTCTAGCTTGCCCTTGAAAGTAGAGATTTGACTACGATGAAGACACCTCTAGGCCTTGTTCGAATGCGTATGCTTCCACAGGGAGCTACGAATCGGATGAACAAGGTTCTATGAGATTTTATTCCTAAGCTTACTATGCCATTCATTGATGACTTACCAATCAAGGGTTGTTTGGAAGAAGGTAAAGATGATTCTTTAGATGATCATGGATACAAATTCTTTGTGAGTTCACATATTAGAGATGTTGGGAGGATTCTTTGCAAATTGGAAGAAGTGAATTTGACATTGTCAAGGTTGAAGACTACTTTTGGTGCCAGAGAAGTTTTGATTGTTGGTCATACGTGTAGATATTATGGCAAGAAGCCTTGTCCTACGAAGGTTGATGCCACGGAAAAGACTGTGGAGACTTGCTCCTCAAATTTGGAGGTTCGCAGGTTTCTTGGAGCTTATGTGTTTTATCTTATTTGGATTCCTCACTTTTCTCATATTGTAGATGATCTTTGTCAGCTCTTGAGAAAAGGGCAGTGTTTTTCCTCAAAGATAAAACATACTAAAGCCATGCAAAAACTGAAGAAATTATTGAGAGTTTCTTTGACTCTTCGAAAGGCACATTATGAGTGTGGAAGACCTATTGTGCTTACTCTTAATACTAGTCCGATCGGCATTGGATGGGCTGTTGGCCAAGATGATGTAGATGGGAATAGGTATGCTATTCAGTTTGGGGCAAAAGTCCTAAATGAGCGATAATGAAGATATCCACAAGTTAAAAGAGAGCTCTTGGGAATTGTCAGGACTCTCAAGAATGATAGAGAGTACTTCATTGGAGCTGCTGTGGTGGTCACTGATTGTTTGCCTCTTCTAGGTATGATTATGAATTGTTAGATATTGCCATGCTTAAGTGGATTGGATACATAAAATCCATGAATCCTAAGTTCAGGCACATAGCATCAGGTAAAGATAACCCAGTAGTTGATATGCTTTCACGAGCAAGGTATGATGATATGGATTTTGCTTTTATTGACGATGCTGATGATGGGGATGATATTTCAGCCATGCATACTAACCATATTTGTCATGTGACTGCTTTTTGGAAAGCTTTGATGAGTCTTTGTATACATGATAGTATTTGTAGAGATTGGTTGTTATTTGAGTACTATGTCTAGACATGATGGCTGGTGGACTAATGCAGACTTTAAAAAGATTAGAAGAAAAGCATATGGTTTCTTCTTGCGAAGTGGGCTACTTTGGAAGTATCCATGAAAGCGAGCAGGACAACCACTGAGAGTTGTTTATGATAGAGTTTCACAAGTATGTATCATGAAAGAATTCCATGAAAGTCTTTGGGCTACGCATTGAGTTGTTTGGGTGACCTATGAGAAGATCAAAGAGCGTTATTCGTGGAAAGGCATGTGTAGAGATATCTCACAGTTTATTGAAACATGCCCTTATTGTCAATTCTCTTTAGTGAGGCATAGAGATGAGATTCATCCTACCTATCCGCTATGTATTCATTACAAGTGGGTTCTTGATTGATTACTATGCCTATTGATTTATGGAATATGTGCTATATTGTTTTGGCATGAGAAGATCTCACAAATCAAGTGGAAGGAAGAATTTAGTGTCTGTTGGCCAAATGGTAGAGCAAGGGTTGCAGGTCTGACTCAATGCAAAAGGTTGTTTTATAGAAGACTTTAATGATAAGTGCAGGTTGGTCGCAAAAGGAAGTAGAGTTGGCTACATGTTCACTTTAGATACCGGAATTCTTGCAATGGATGCTGCTATGTATGCTAAATGAAAAGGAGTAGTTGCAGATATTGAAATATGGTATAAATGTATTGGACATACAAATGTGCAAAGGCTGAAATTAATGCAATCCATACGATTGGTTATAGGGTTGCCTTCTTTTAGAGTTGCAGAACTGCATAAAGTCTATGAAGCATGCTAGTTTGGTAAGCAGGCAAGACAACCCTTCCCGCATGACAGAGAAGTGAGTAGAAAAATACTTAATGTAATGCATACAGATGTTTGGGGGCCTACACAAAATGTATCTCTTGGTGGCAGCAAATACTTTGTCACATTTATAGATGACTGTTTAAGGAATCTCTGGGTATACTCCATGAAGGAAAAGAGTGATGTGTTTGAGCACTTCAAATCTTTTAAGGCAGCTGTTGAAACGAAAACATGCTTAAAAGTGAAGTACTTGACTAGATGGAGGGGGAGAGTACCTCTCTAATGAGTTTAGTGGCTTCCTGAGAACTCATGGGATAAAGAGGCAATTGATTTGCAAGTATACTCCACAATAAAATGGGGTTGCAGAAAGAAAAAACAGGTGTATTGCAGAAGTTGCACGGGCATTAATGGCTGAAAATAATATGCCAAAACATTTTTGGTCTGAGACTATCCATACTGTTGTCTGCATTATGAACATAACTTCCACAACTGCAGTTCATTAGATGACTCCTGAAGAATGCTTTACTGGCAAGAAGCCCGATGTATCACACTTGAAGGTATTTGGATGTGTTGCATATGTTTATGTGCCAGATGAGCTACAGAAGAAGCTTGATCAAAAGGCAAAAAAATATTTTTTTATTGGATACTCTTTAGAGTAGAAAGGGTATCGATGTTATAACCCTTTCACAAGTAAGTTCAAAGTGAGTAGGGATGTTATCTTTGATGAGATGGGTAGCTGGTATGCACTTAATGGTGATATATTAGATTATGATAATGATCAGGACATCTATGTGTAGAAAGAAAAACAAGAATCAGGGAGTCTTAGTGGACTAGAAACATCATCTGGTACTATACCTACAATGAGCCCTTGGTCTCCCATGACCAAGGAGTAGCTCCACACCTTCAGGTGGATCTATAACTGTTGTAGAGAAGAACAAAGGAAAGAAGAAAGTACTGAATGGTAATGATGCATCTACTAGTCATTTGGGATTTGATAGAGATTCTAGTGGTTCAGAGAGTTTGGATTATGAGCTTGGTATTCCTTTAGCAAGACACCAGGTGTGCAGAGAGCTCATAGTAATGTAAAGACTCCATTGAGTGATTCGGTGGTACACAGATCTAGAAGGGTTAGATACCCTGTTAAAAGATTCAATTTTTTTATTTTGAAGGTTATGCAGCTCACTATTATGCTTATATGGTGAAACAAGTTGAGGATGTTGAGCCCACTTGTTTTGAGGATGCTGTTGGTCATGCTCGTTGGGATGTAGCAATGGATGAGGAGATGGCTTCATTAGAAGCCAATAAGACTTGGGATCTGGTACCCTTACCTAAGGGTAAGAAAGCTATTGGCTGTAAGTGGATTTACAAAGTCAAGCATAATGCAGATGGTTCTATTCACAGGTATAAGGCTAGGCTGGTTGCAAAAGGCTATGCTCAAATATATGGCATAGATGATGAAGAGACATTTAGTCCAGTTTCTAGGATGGTAATTGTTAGGTGTGTGATTGCCTTTGCAGCTGCCAAAGGTTAGAGTTTGCATGAAATGGATGTTAAGAATGCCTTCTTGCATGGTGAATTACAAGAAGAAGTCTATATGGAGCAGCCAACAGGTTATGAGGATTTAGAGTTCCCCGCATATGTGTGCAGGTTAAAGAAGGTGCTCTATGGGCTGAAGCAACCACCTAGAGCATGGTCTGACAAGATTGGAGAGTATCTTGTCAATATCAGATTTTTTATTTCTAATGTTGATCACTCACTTTATGTGAGAAAGGGAGATGCAAGTTTGGTCATCATAGTCATCTATGTGGATAACTTGATTATTAAGGTGACAGTGACAATGGGATTGCTGAAGTTAAGAACTTCTTGAAGAAGAAGTTTGAGATGAAGGATTTGGGTGAGCTAAGATACTTTCTTAGTATTGAGGTGATTAGATGTTATGATGGTATATCGCTATTCCAAAGGCAATATGGCTTGGATATGTTATCCAAGTATGGTATGACAGTATGTAAGCCTCTTTCAGTACCATTGGAGCAAAATGTAAAGTTGAGTGTCAACATTGGGGATGAGATAGAAGACCCTACTATGTTCAGGAGGATAATAGGGAGTATGATTTACATGACTATCACAAGGCCAGACTTGAGCTATGTTGTTGGCCTTGTTAGTTAGTTTATGCAGATGCCTAGAAAGCCTCATTTAGATGAGTTAGATGTATATTGAGGTATGTGAAGTCCACTTTACATTATGGACTTTTTTTATGAGGCAAGTAAGGATGTACATGTCTTTGGATACACAGATGCAAATTGGGCTAGTAGCATGTCACACAAAAGATCTATTATAGTGGATTCATGTTTTCCCTTGGTAGTGCAACAGTTACATGGAGCAGCAAAAAGCAACCTACAATTGCTCTATCGAGTATAGAGGCTAAGTATAGAGGTACTGCTATGGTAGCATGTGAGGTGGTATGGCTGAAAAGTTATTAAGTGATTTGGATGTGCAGGGAGATGGTCTAGTTGTCATTCATTGTGACAACATGAGCAACATACAACTAGCTAGGAATCCAGTGTTCCATGCTAGGACAAAATACATTGAGGTGCACTACCACTTTGTGAGAGAGAAGGTACTTGCAGGAGAGATTGACTTGGTATATGTCAGCTAGGACATATAAACACATTGAGGTGCACTACCACTTTGTGAGAGAGAAGGTACTTGTAGGAGAGATTGACTTTGTGAGAAGAGAAGTTACTTGCAAGAGAGATTGACTTGGTATATGTCAACATAGAGGATTAGATAGCTGACATTTTTACAAAGGTATTGGGTGCAAAGAAGCTTCGAAAGTTTTGAAGCTTACTTGGAGTTGCAGAGATAGAGTTGAACTTGAGGGGGCATATTGAGATGGCAAGATCAACACGTACATAAATTGAAGATGGATCACCTAGCTAGATGAGTCTGCACGTCTACACTTAGCACGTTGGTGGTCATTATGATACTCACATGGCCACTAACTTATCACTTATTATATTTAGTTTGTCACAGCTACCTACAACTGGCAAATATATAATGCTAATTGATTAGTGTAGTCGGTTATGCACTGTTTGACGTAGAAGGTCACTTTTGTTTATGTTGTATCTTATCTATACTTTGTGTACATTGTATAGTGTGTGGAAGAAGAAGAAAAAATCAGCAAGAAAATGTTTTGGCCTCCATCTCTCTTCTTGTGCCCTTGAGTGAGCTTCCTCTTGTGTATACAGTGTGTGTTTGGCACAATAGCTAAAGAAAAGCCCCCCACCACATTATTCTTGACAAGCCTAATGGGATGAGTTGTGATGACAGAGGAAGACTAAAGTGATGACGACAAAAGACAAATGTGAAGATGATAAAGTCGACAACGAAGAAGGAGCTGAAGGAGAAGTTCGGCGAGCTCTAATCTTTTGCAAATACGATAGCTAGGAGAGTGTAACAATGGCGGAACGAGAATGCAGGGAGGAGGGCGTCACCTGGGAATTACCATTATTGGGAATACGCCAGCCAGGGCCAACAACTTTACCAATAACGTCCAAAACTTCAATAATTTCACGACATTCTATTTATCATTATCACTGATGGTATTTCATATTCTACTACGCTGTCTTATGATTTTCTTCTAATGTAGGAGGACACGAATTGCAAAAGGGCAACAACCTAAGTCACCCCGGTTTCCTTGGTCTTGAACTTGTGTCTATCCTACTCTTGATTACTCTTGATCTTGTGAGCCTCATACGGGCTTATTCTACTTCATCATCTTTTGCTGCCATCTTGCTAATGTGTAGAGAATTCTTAAATAATTAATAATTGAGTAATGGTTTTCTCAAAACGGAGGGAAATAAGAGGAAAAGTTTCAAGTTCAAAGGGAAAAATAGGTCTATAAGGTTAGATTTCAATTTTGGTGAATGTAGGACGCATTCACATGGAAGATCAACAAAATGAGAAAATTTGCTAAGGGGGTAAGGAAAGACCCTAAGGATGGGGTAGAATAGGCCAATTGAGTGGGGAAGGGACCTCAATTTGGCCTGGATGAAACATAATACCATATAGCAATGTGTGCATGAATATATGCATGTGCATGGGTACGTCCCCACACTTAAAAAATCGTAACGGACTGGGTTGTCTGATGAGCAAGGACCTAGAATTTGACCATGACCCAAACCTTGCATCTCTATGCTTAAGATATGAAACATATGTACAAATGAAAGAGATATGGTTTGAAAAACTTGACCCATTTAGTTAGTTGAGGTGGATTGTCCTTGACGCGCGGTGAGTCAGAGTCATTCGCGAGAGATACAACAGCTCATCACAGCACACAACTGAGCATGGAACAAACTATGTAGTAATACCTAGGGAGGTAGTGGCATTGATAGATAACTATTATGTATACAGCATGTGTTTGGCGCAATAGATCAAGAAAAGTCCCCCACCACATTATTCTTGACAAGCCTAATGGGATGAGCTGTGACGACGGAGGAAGACTAAAGTGATGACGACAAAAGATGAATGTGAAGATGATAAAGTCGACAATGAAGAAGAAGCTAAAGGAGAAGTTTGGTGAGCTCTAATCTTTTGCAAATAGGACAGCTAGGAGAGCATAACAATGGCGGAACGAGAATGCAGGGAGGAGGGCGTCACCTGGGAATTACCATTATTGGGAATACGCCAGCCAGGGCCAACAACTTTACCAATAATGTCAAAAACTTCAATAATTTCACGACATCCTATTTATCATTATCACTGATGGTATTTCATATTCTACTATGCTGTCTTATGATTTTCTTCTAATGTAGGAGGACACGAATTGCAAAAGGGCAACAACATGAGTCACCCCGGTTTCCTTGGTCTTGAACTTGTGTCTATCCTACTCTGGATTACTCTTGATCTTGTGAGTCTCATACGGGCTTATTCTACTTCATCATCTTTTGCTGCCATCTTGCTAATGTGTAGAGAATTATTCAATAATTAATAATTGAGTAATGGTTTTCTCAAAACGGAGGAAAATAAGAGGAAAAGTTTCAAGTTCAAAGGGAAAAATAGGTCTATAAGGTTAGATTTCAATTTTGGTGAACGTAGGATGCATTCACATGGAAGATCAACAAAAGGAGAAAATTTGCTAAAGGGGTAAGGAAAGACCCTAAGGATGGGGTAGAATAGGCCAATTGAGTGGGGAAGGGACCTCAACATGGCCTAGATAAAACATAATACCATATAGCAATGTGTGCATGAATATATTCATGTGCAGGGGTACGTCCCCACACTTAAAAAATCATAACAGATTGGGTTGTCTAATGAGCAAGGACCTAGAATTTGACCAAGACCCAAACCTTGCATCTCTATGCTTAAGATATGAAACATATGTACAAATGCAAGAGATTAATCTATCATTCTCACACGAGTGCCTACTGAGTACTATCTTCTTCATCACCAACAAATTAATAGTTCTCTATCAATGCCACTACCTCCCTAGGTATTACTACGTAGTTTGTTCCATGCTGAGTTGTGTGCTGTGGTGAGCATATGTTTGTCCTTGAGGCTCACCACAGCACACAACTCAGCATGGAACAAACTATGTAGTAATACCTAGGGAGGTAGTGGCATTGATAGAGAACTATTAATTTGTTGGTGATGAAGAAGATAGTACTCAGTAGGCACTTGTGTGAGAATGATAGATTAGTCTCTTGCCCCACAGCTCATATCACTAAGAGAAGAAGGCAAGAGACTAATCTATCATTCCCCTTCTTCTCTTAGTGATTTCGGAAGGCAAGAGACTAAGCATGGACACAAGGCACCAAGGGAGGTGGCTTTCAAACTATATTTTTAGGGATGTCTATTGAGGAGTCAGCTATTCTAGATTGCAGGGTATCACCACCTTTTCCATAGCCAGCTTCCCATCCAAGGGTGTCTATCACATTTTCTTGAAGCGAGGCCTATTATGATAGGGAATTTTTTATTTTCTCCAATAATAGTTTTTAGTATTATTTTTTTTCCTTTGTTTAAATTTACACTACTCTTGAGGATGTTTCCATCTTTTCTCAAAGAGTAGGCTGGCATGATAGGGATTGAAGCCTTTTCTCTCATGATTGTTTTTAATGAATTTTTATTTCTACATGTAAATGGAAAAATATAGATTAGAGTCAATCTCACCACGTCAATTGGATTGAATAGGAGGATAACTTGATAGAGGCAAGAGGTGGAGACAAAGGGGCTAAAAGAAGGATGACACTTTGCTAGGGTGAGAATGACAGCTATCAACAGCAGCATAAGAAGTAGGAAGGAGCGATGTACAAGAGGGAGGGGGACTATTGGCTATGATTGTCAAGATCCTTAGGGAGGGTAATACTTCTTCAAGGGGTAACCATTAATTAGGAAGGGATCCTCAAAGATGTCGATAGCTTGCACTTGGAAAAAGTTGTTAGGGTTGACAATGAGTACCTCTTGTAGGGCCCGTCCAACATTATTGGAGCTTTCCTGGAAACTTGCCAAAGCATGAATCATAGAGGAGAACTACGTCACCTTCCTTAAACTCTTTGTATTTGATGAAGCTATCATGGTGGTAAGCCTTTCATTGAGCCTCTATGGCTTCCATATACTGTAAGGCTATCTTACAAATCTCATCCAGACATTCCAAGTGTAAGAGGTAGTAATACAGGTACTCATTATCTCCCAATTGTTCAGTGTTAACCACTCGCAAAGAGAAGAGTTCTAACTCAACAAGGAAAATGGCTTCTGTATTGTATACCAACTGAAAAGGTATCAATCCTATAGCAGCCTTATGGGAGGTTTGGTATGCCTAGAGGGCCTCTCTAAATTGAGCACCCAAATCATGATGATGTGCAACAATCATCCTCATTAGGATTGAACAAATAATAAAATTGGTAACTTCAACTTGGCCATTGGCTCTAGGATAGTAGGATGTGGATTTGTGATGGTATATCGTATAAATATCTATCATCTCTTTCATAATCTTGTTCAGAAAGTGAGTGCCTCTATCAGTGACCACCTCTAAGGGACTCTCAAAGCGAGTGATAATATTCTCATATAGACATAGGGCACGCTATTACTATCATCTCATTTGAGAGTTTTGAATTCAAATCACTTTGTCACATAGTCCATACATACCAAGATGTACAGATTCTACTTTCTTTTGGTTGGAGGATTGATGGGACCCACAAAATCAATGTCTTACTTCTCGAATGGTTTTAGGGAAAGGATAGGTTGTAGTGGCATAGCACTAGTTTTGGTTGGATTTCCTATCCATTGACAAGTATCTCAATATTTGTAGTAATCTCTCTCCATTATTGCTAGATATATCCTCAAATATATCCTCAAATGGAGAAAGTGTTAGAAACTCTCTCTCCATTATTGCTAGATATGATATTGTTTTATGAAGATTCTCTATATTTTTTTAGAGGTGAGCTCTTGGACTCAAGCTATGGGGGGGAGAATGGAGACAACTCACATAGAATGAAACTTGATTAAGTACAAAATTGGTCAACAAAACATCACGTAGAATGAAACTTGATTAAGTACAAAATTGGTCAACAAAACATCTAGATGGAGCTTCCACTTTGGTGGAACTGCCTTAATGCAGCTTTGGTGATATTAATTCCTATTCTATCTTAACCTCCTCCCTAGACACCCTCAAGGCCTATATAAAGAGGCCTTCTCCTTTGTAATTTGCAAGAGAGAGCCAAGAGGCCTTATTCAGTCCTATTGAGCCTTCCCCATTCTCTCTCATGAGCTTATGTAGTTCATTACCTTACTATAGTTTATGCATGCTCTACTGTGTAATAAGCCCATGCTATTGGTGTCCATATTGTGTATATTGGTTATGTCTTGAGGATTCTCCATCTCTTGTACCCTCTTAAGTTTTATCGATTCATCTATTTTTTGTAGTTCTCTCTCTCTCTCTTCTCTCTCTCTCTCTCTCTCTCTCTCTCTCTCTCTTAGTTTTTCTCTCTTCTCCCTCACAAGCTCCTCTCCCTCTTGCATAGCGTCCTAGTCCGCTCTTCCATGACTAGGTGGTGCCCTTACCTCATTCACTTTGTGGCAGAAGGGAGTTTGGCATAGTATAGAGGCTGCCATACTAAATTTCCTTCGTCATAAATTGGTGCCCCCGGTGAGAACATTCTCATCCACAATTCTCCACCTCCTTATTCGGGATGATACAACTCTTCTCCAACACTTTCACCAACTCTTTTTGAAGCTGGTCAAAGTCCACGACTCAGACAATGGTCTCCCAAGGAAGCCCAAGAAAGGAAGTATGCCTTTCGGATGACGGCACATATGCGGGTAAAAGGTATTCACCTTAGAAATTTCATTCTCTCACAACGAAAAAATCATGTTGCCATCAATTGCTAGGTTCTCATAATTGTGGTGAGTATTTTGCAAACAAAATGAAGGCCCTTTCGTAAGGTCCTTGTTCCCTAATCATCAAATCCCTCTCTCTCAGGCCTAATCCACATCAAAGGAGGACAACTATGCATGAATGGTGTGGAGTTTTGTAGAGGTGCAAAGTATGGAGACTACCTTCAACTATTGCTAGCTCGAAGGTTGGGGTGGTTTAAAAGGTGGCCATCACATCTTATGAAATATATGTCACCGAGGATGGACACACTAAGGTAAGAACAATCACTGGTGAGAAAATTCTCTGCATAGCAAAGTTGGTGGGTTCCAGAAAGAAATAGTTTGGGGAAAATCCTTTATAATTCAAGAAAGTGCACTCTCTCTACTCCCTTAAGTAGTCTCCACTTATTAATAGTAATAATTTCCTGAATTTCTACACCTTCCACTCTCTACAAAACATCCGAGTTAATGTATGCATTAGTAGGAAGATTTTCTTCCAGCAGCATCTTGTCATATACTTTGGGACTCAAAGATTAAGGGAGATTCTTGTATCGCTAGAATCTATAATCTTCCCAATGCAAGACTACAATGAATCCTTCAATGTACATGTCTTTATTTTATTATAATAGTTTCTCATGAATCACCGCGAGTTGTATGGACCAATCCAACCTCTTGCTATGCAAACTGTGCATATTGTAGTCAGCACAAAGCTTAGATTCCAAGGCATTATTAGAAGCATACTGGGGCCTAAACGTCTTGCTAAAATCAATGCATCTGTGAACCCATTTATCCTTCCCCTCATAAAATACAACTTAATTCTAGACGTGTTTATCTTTGTACTCTACTAAGGCAACATGGAATTTCCAAGCTTCTTTGGGTGCAATGGAAAAAATGCAGTGGATTTTTTGGACAACCTTGAGATGGCCTTCATTATCTCTAGGAGGGATGATGAAGCATTGAAGTTGAGGGATTTTCCTTTGGTGCTCAAGGAAGAAGCTAGAATGTGGTTCCAAACTCTAAATCCGACCCAAAGAGTTGAATGGGAGGGATTGAAGGCAGCTTTCTTGCAGAGATTTCAACAAACTAACTTAGCTAAAGAGTTATGGAAATAGCTTTTGGCCCTCCATCAAAGTGATCCTTATGGTTATGCAACTTATGAGAAAGGGTTTTTGAAGCTTTGAGGGCAGTGGTCAGACTCACTGAATCCTGGTGAGAGAGCTCCAAACTGCCTTTAAAAGGATCGATTTATTTCAGGTTTATACCCCTTGCTCAGGGAGAAGGTAAAGGTGAAATTTCCAAACACTTTTGAAGATGCTTTAAGAATCATTAGGAACACCATATTGAAGGAAATGGAAATTTCCCATAAGTTTGGGACACGTGGTCAAATCTTTGGATTTGTCATAACTTGAACACTATAACTCCAAATCAAGTGATCTATAGGTCAATAGATTCCATTTTTCAAGCGCTTTCCAATGAAAGGTCACATCATAGGGTTTTGAGAAACTTACGGGGATATTATCCAAGTGCTATCTTTTTAGTATTCAAAAAATGGGAATTAGGAGATTCCCAAACTCACTAATATTGTGCTTAGGGAAAATAATTGAAAGATTCTCTACCAAGCCCAAGCTAGCTAAGCAATTTTGGGAAACAACATCACAACTATGGAGGCCTCTCAAGTTCCCCCAAATGTATCTAATGCACCAGGCCTTGTCAGAGGTCATGTATCTAATGCACCGGGCCTTGTCAGAGGTCAAAAAGACATGATCCAACAAATAAACAATCTTACTAATCAACTAGAGGGTTTGAGAGTGAATCTTGTGCAAGGTGCAAGAAGACCTATCGAGGGGAATGGTGGGAATCAACCACAAAAGCGGTGACAAGCAAGGGAGATGTTGTGTTACAACTGTGGAGAAAATGGACATGGCATGTACAATTGTCCTCACCCTAGAAGATATGATCACCCTGCCAGAGGTCCTCGACAACAAGTAAGCCCTCCTCGTGCTAGGACTCAAAAGCAAGAGCAGTCACGACCTGCAATTTTACAACCATCTTATGTTCAAGCTGAAACCCCTATTGTTCAACCAAATGTTAAAGTCATAAAAATAGAGGAGGTGGTTAGGGATAGAAGGCTCCAAGAAGAAATAGCGAGAGGTAAGATGAAGGTAGATGTAGTAGAGACCATGCCTATCAAGCGGGTACATGTCCAAACTGAGGCAAGCAAGAAAGCAATCAATGAGGCAAGTACATCATGAGCACCTAGAGATGAAGGGAAGAGGATAAAGACTCCAACAAGGTCTAAAGTTGATATCTCCAACTTCCCTTTGGGTTCTCAAACACAACCTTATGATCTGATAGCAAATGTGAGCTTTGAAGGGCCAAAATTTACTTTGCCACAACTACTTCATGCCTCTCCAAAGCTACGATGACAATGGTCAAAAATGGTAAGCATAAGGGCAAGGCAAGGTACAATGGTTAGTGCATGTGCTTAGGAAAGTGCCTTCAAAATGGAAAATTAAAGAAATCTTAAAAGCTTGCCATGATGATGTGTATGGATACCACTTTGCACACGACATCACAAGTAGAAAGGTTCTACAAGAAAGCCGCCTTTACTTGGCCTAGTCTACACCTAGATGTCAAATGTTGGTGTCAAACATGTGAAGAATGTTAGAAATCAGGACCACGACGGCTCATAGCAGAACCCCAAACCCCAATCAAGATCTATGGACCCTTTCAGAAGTGAGGATTGATAGGACCTGTACCACGCACTCTATCAGGAAAAGAGTATATTATCATGGGGGTAGATAACATGACTAGATGGGCCGAGGCTATGCCAACTAGAAGAATCACTACTAAGGAAGTGAGTAAATTAATCTTTGACCACATTTGTTGTAGGTTTGGTACCCCTCTTGAAATACTATCAGATAGAGGACCAGGGTTTAGAGCTAATGTGGTGGGTGAACTCATGCAAAAGCTAAATATTCAACAACGACACTCTATCCCTTACTACCCTCAACGCAATGGATTGGTGGAAAAGGTAAATGGAATGATTTGTAAAATCATCAGCAAATAGGTACATTCAAGGCCTTGGGATTGGGACAAGCATCTTAGTGGAGCTCTATGGGCTTACACAACCTCCTTAAAAACCATGTTAGGGTTCACACCTTTTCATGTGGTTTATGGACAAGAGGCTCTTTTGCCTATTGAGGTGAAATTAGCTAGCCTTCGGGTATTAGGTGGCACACTAGGCTCTCAAAAGGAAAAGTTACATCAAAGATTATTGGATCTAGAGAGGCTACAATTGGATCGTGAAAAAGCCATCAACCACTACTCCAAGAAAGCTGAGAAGCGTAGAGAAAAGTTTGTAGGAGCCATTGTTGAAAGTTGTAGAGAAAAGTTTGTAGGAGCCATTGTTGAAAGTTGTAGGAGCCATGTTCAAAAACAAATTTCAACATGAAAGTTGTAGAGGGTGAGCTGAAGTTTCGGCTGGTCCTTTTTATAATTTTTTGGAGCTACAAGTCGGGAGATATGGCCAAAATGGTGGACACCAACTTTTTCCAACTGCGGTGGAGACCACCTCCCAATTTTATACACACCCACACTTTCTTCCCCACACTTAATACTTCGATAAAACATCATTCATTAGACTCCCAACCCTTTCCCCTCTCTTCTCCTCTCTCTTAAGCTAATAAACCATTAGAATTTCTCTCCTAAATCACCCTCAAATCATCCTTAATTGTAGTAGTAATGTATGAATTCTCACTACTCTCTCTCCATTATTGCTAGATATGATCTTATTTTATGAAGATTCTCTATATTTTTTTATAGAAGAGCTCTTGGACTCAAGCTATGGAGCGGAGGATGGAGACAACTCACCTAGGATGGAACTTGATTAGTACAAAATTAGTCAACAAAACATCTAGATGGAGCTTCCACTTTGGTGGAACCGCCTTGATGCAGCTTTGGCGGTGTTGATTCCTATTCTATCTTAACCTCCTCCCTAAACACCCTCAAGGCCTATATAAAGAGGCCTTCTCCTCTGTAATTTTCAAGAGAGAGTCAAGAGGCCTTCTTCAGCCCTATTGAGCCTTCCCCATTCTCTCTCAAGAGCTTATGGAGTTCATTCCCTTACTATAGGTTATGCATGCTCTACTGTGTAATAAGCCCATGCTATTGGTGTCCATATTGTGTATATTGGTTATGTCTTGAGGGTTCTCCATCTCTTGTGCCCTCTTAAGTTTTATTTATTCATCTATTTTTTGTAGTTCTCTCTCTCTCTCTCTCTCTCTTTGTTTTCTCTCTTCTTCCTCACAAGATTCTCTCCCTCTTGCATAGCATCCTAGTCTGCTCTTCCATGACTAGGTGGTGCCCTTATCTCATTCTTTTTGTGGCAGAAGGGAGTTTGGCATAGTATAGAGGTTGCCACACCAAATTTCCTTCATCAAATGCCCCTATTGAAACCTACTTATTTTATGCCTACTTGGGTAAAATTCAGAATATAGAATGATGGTAGAGAAGAAGTAAAAAATATATCACGGGAATATTTGCTTTTCAAAGAGAGTAACTAGAGACGATGAGCAATTTGCACCACCTTCTATACCTAGACAAAAAAAAACCATGGAAGATGTGCAAAAGAAAGAAAAGAAGTAGGATCTGAAACCAAAGAAAAATTTACGGTATAAGCTATTGTTGGATATAGATTCATTGAATATTTGAAGAGAGTTTGGAAGAGAGAATTTTGAATAGTAAAGTTGAGTTTACCTTAGGTGCAAATCTTGGGATCATAGACCAAGTGTTCCATGAGGAAATCATAGACATTATAAAGAGGAAAAGACAATTTATGGGTGAGCCAACCTAAGTCATGATATAGATTGAGGACGAGCCTATCATGCAAGGTATTTTAATTGAAGAGATGGATGAAAAGAGTAAACTTCATGATGCACTTATTAGAAGTGCTCTATGATGTAAGGAGATAGTAAAAAGTACACAACGTGTACAATATATAGAGAATGACGTATCTACTATGATGCCATGCAGCCATTATTCTAGGAACCATTGGGCTTGAGTGACTACTAAGATATTGGTTAAGATTGGTGAGTTAGAGACACCATATAGTGTTGTAATCAATCATGGTTCTGATATAAATGTCATGACCCATAGCTTGTGTGAGGTCAATAAATGACGTGATATAGAACATGGATAACAGATGCACACATCTAGTAGCACTGTTGTGGATCTATGTGCAGCCTATCCAAACATTAAGGTTTCCATAGAAGATGGCCGAGATGATCATCACTTTCTCATGTAGGGTTCTTGCTCATATCCTATTATTTTGGGATACCTCTACATTACTTCTATATGAATGGAAACCAAAGTCAGGAGTAAATATGGAAAACTAGTTGTATAGTGTATGATAGTTTATATAAACCATTGACATAATAGGAATGTTCTATAGGATTACCCTTTGTCCCCAAAAGAGTTGGATTTTCATTGAGTACCATTGTTTGGTGAGATGATGATGGCACATGAAGGGAAGAGCTCTTGCCTTCAGGCATTGGTACTTTTTCTTATGGATTTATTGGTCTATCTATAGAAGGTTCCATGAGCTATTAGAGAGTTGCAAGGATAAATAGAGCTACTAGGTAGTATGTTTTTACAAGAAAGAGAAAGATTTTAGAAGTCATGGTTTATTACAAGATGATGAAAATTTTTTAGGGATGTATGATGGTCTTTCATGTTTAGAAATTATTGCAAAAAAAAATTAGACATGCTTTTGAAACCAAAGAAGAAAGGTGACTCTAGTTTTTTGCAAGTGCATTCATTAGATATGTATCATGTTATTATTGATTTTGTGCATTAAAAAGAGTTTTGGTTTTATAAGAGAGCTAAAGCCAGAGTTGGAAAGAAGCATAAAACAATAGATAATAAGTTAAACAATGTTGCAAGTCCACTCCCTCTAGACAACAGATGAACTAATTAAGAGGATTGCAAGGTAGCTTAACTTGAGAAACCTAGAGAATATTGGACACAAGTTTTTAGAAAAGACATTAAAAGAGTTGAAGATTTGAAATGTGAAATTCTTATTTGTCCAGAGAGACATTGTTCTAAGAAGATGAGTAAGAGGCATGGTAGGTCATTTCCTTTCTATCCACATGAGATTGGGTGTGTAGATCCAAGGAGTGCGGAACCTGTGGTTATCTCAAATACCCCATATTCCTTGGAATCTATGACCTATCCCAATTCCTAGAGCCCATCTACCAAAGCTTATTCACCTATTGAATAAGAAGATCAAAATGGGGATTCTTGAACTTCTTCTACACCTTTTTTTAACCAATGGTTTGGAGTACCCAAAAGGAACAAAGCTCTTAGTTTTATCTAGGACATGTTGCTAGTCAATAAACTAAACATCATGAAGGTTGAAGCACAACCACTAGTAGATGAGTTTGTTGAGGCCTTTGTAGGTAGAGCTATTTACTCTCTATGTGATCTTTACTCAAGATATGACTAGTTTAAATTGGCTTTGGAGAGCACAGATGTTGACCACAATGAAGACTCCTTTGGGCTTGGTGAAGATATGTGATTTCCCTCCTAGGGAGCTATTGAATACCATGGCTCACATGATGAATGCAATAAAAAAGGTCCTTAGAGATTATATTCGTCAATTGATGATGCCATTCTTGGATGATATTCCCAACAAAGTTTGTGCAAATCTTCTATAAGAGAAGATTGTGAAGAGCTATTCAATATCAAGGGTTAGGAGATTTCTTGGTGCATGTGACTTCTATATATGATTTTGATTCCACACTTTTCTTGTATGTAGATGAGCTATATCAATTACTCAAAGGAAAGGGTAGAAATTATTTTGGCATAGGAGACATACCAAGGCTATGAGAAAGCTTAAGAAAATTTTACACGCGACACAAACTCATATGAAAGAAAACTATGCATATGGTAGATCGACAGTTATTATAGTAGACACCAATCCCAATGGGATTGGATGGGCCATAGGACAAGTTGATGAGGATGGTAACATGTATGTAGTGAGATTTGTGCAAAAGTCATGAATGATAAAGAGAGGCAATATCCACAAATCAAGAGAGGGTTATGAAGTGTAATTGCTACCTTGAAGTGTGGTAAATAGTACTTTCATGGAGCTCCTATTATTGTAGAGATTTATCCTTACTTGGGATGATCACTAGTTGTCCTACATCTCACCTCTCAGAGGGGGGGGGGATCACTATGTGTAAAAATGTGTGTCACGTGAGTTCAAAAAAAGGGAAATTTAAAAAAGATAAATTTACAAATTTACATTCACAGAATGGAATATTTTAAGATGTAAAAATTTATTCACATAAGGGATTTTTATATTTTGTATATATATTTCTTACAATATTAATTTCTAAAATTAACATTAATTTTGTATAAAAGGATATAATGAGTCTCAATGACTAAGTGTATTACCCTTGTTTTTAAGGGTATTATGCTAGCTTTTCCAAGTTGAAATCTTATGGAACCTAAGTAAACACACTTAGTTCAACTTAATAGTGTCAATATATACATGGTGATTTGACTTGCATGTAAACATACATAAAGAGAGAGAGAGAGAGAGAGAGAGAGAGAGAGAGAGAGAGCGAGAGAGAGAGAGAGAGAGAGAGAGAGAGAGAGAGAGAGAGAGAGAGAGAGGATTCACCATGGGAAATTTACAAAATTACATAAGTGTAGCAAAGGGGGATTTTTTCAAGAAGTAAATAAGTCTATATACTTTTCCTCTAAGCTTAAAAACAAGGAAGGGGATGGAGTACAAGGTGGGGTGAAGGGGGATTGGTGTATATGCTTGAGAGAGAGAGAGAGAGAGAGAGAGAGATGGGTGGTGTAGTTTTGAGTTACATTGGTAGAAATTGATATAGTGTGCTTGGCTAGTTTGTTGTTGTATGCTACTATCTATATAGTTGTCTTCTTCAATGTGCATTTTCTAAAGACGACCAATTAATAGGGCTAAAAACTCATGATTGGCATAAGATATGTTAGGTTTGTACTACTGATGGATTGTAAGTGACCTGTGTATTTTGGTATTTGGAGTGTAGTCGTTGTTCGTAATGCTTCTTTATTTGTGGCAGTTTGTACTACTAATCACAATCGCAGGATGCCTTACTCCAAAAATACGCGGGCCAATTTACAAGTTGTTAAATTTAGTGCAATGGATTTCACAAAAGAAGATCAAGACATCCTCTCTTGAATCTGCAAGTCGGGGAGTAGTGTCCTAAACTTATGGGAAATTCCCATATTCCCCAATATGGTGTTGTACGTAGAATGTACTTGAATAACTCAGTCACACTCGCATCGCTCCACCCATATTTTTCTTGCACACTTAGAAGTGCAAGTAGCATCTTTAGGCGAGATACTTAACACCCATCATATAATGGTATGAATGCTTCCTCTCTTAGTATACCAGATGTCTCAGCATCCTCTAGTATTGATGGTATAAACTTAGTTGTGCCTTCCAAGTTGTGGATTGACTCAGACACTCTATCCATTGCATGCCGACAAACTCTTCTAACTAGCCGCAACAGGTGCATTCCTCCTTGGGTTGAGATGTCACCTCCCTATATAAATTTTACAACCACATCTAGTATTTTTTTAAATATGATATTCAATTCGTTTGCAAATGTAAGGCATGATTGATACACACTTTTCTTATTGTTTGCTCAAAGTCTGAGATTGCCTGATGAATGAACTCGTTCAAGTGTCGAATGTATTCTATGGACAAGTAACACTTTCCTTTGATTGCTAGCTTGCATTGAGAGCAAGGACACATGACAATTGATTAAGATATGTCTCGCGATCTTGGACATCATGACCATCATCGTTTTCCATTTTGTCTACGTTACGACAAACAACAGGTTTTTGTTCTCATTCTTTTTTTCCAAGTGGTTCTCATTCTCTTACAACACATAACAAACTAGTTTAATATACATTATTAAGATTCCATATAAACCTTCTTACATTTTAACATAATTTTTTAGGAGCTATTGAGCTTGCACAAGTAGAAGGCAAAGGGTTTCAAAATCTTCATCCATATCTTCTCATATAGTGGCTCCACTAGTTTAGAAAAATAAGCTTGTAGTACTAGAATTGGCCTCAAATTCCATGAAACATGTGTAATGGTAAATATCACCATCAAAGACACTATATTTAGATCCACACTGCCTATTTCAAATGCATGAAAAGAAAAAGTCTTCCCATGTTTGAATAAGATCTACCCAAAACATTCTCTTTATGTCAGTAAAAGAAATGTATTGCAACCAATTTCAAGCTCTTTCAATGTTTTTGCTATAAATTTATGCCACTACTCTATATATCTCTCAAAAAACTTGATTGTTTTAACACTAAGTTGTATATCCCATCACTATCATGTAGTAGTGGCATATCAATCATCTTGATTTTTTTTTCCTTAATCTTGTATTTTGTTTCCACAATCACATTAGCCCATTCTTTCTACCATAAACCTTGCTACTGAGTAAACTTTTCTATGACTTAGAATATGTCGGAAGAGAAAACCCATAATACACTATTTCTAACCACATCTTCAAAATTCACTACTACAGAATTTTCAAGCATAGTGCATATAAAATCAAGCCCTATGATATAGGCCTAAAATGCCCTCATCTCTTGCAGGTCAATAATTGTTTGCTATAAACTTAGAAAACTAGTAGTAGAAAGTACATGGAACCCATCCTTCTCAACCATCCTTTCTCAACCATGTAGATTGTTTGCTATAAACTTAGAAAACTAGTAGTAGAAAGTACATCATTTCTTACACTAAGAGACAAGAGCTTCTTCCAGTAGCACTAGTGTAGCCCTATATTACATTAATGCCTACTAAAAACCCAATTTCTTAACTTCCTTTTAAGTTGGAGGCAATGGATAATCCCTTCAAGTGTCTCTATTTCTCAATGGATTGACACATATAATAAGAAATTGGACAATCCTTATTCCTCTTTGCTTCTTATTAAAGCATAAGCCAATACATCATCTAATACCTTTATCTTCATACAAACAATTGTGATATATGGTTGTCCCAAAATCACTAGATCAGAATAATTGTTCTATAAAAAAGGTGCTACTCCTATACATCACCAATGGTTATCTTAACATTTGTACATGTTGCATAAAGATTTCGGTAGGAGTTGTTTTCTATCCATGTTTTCTTCAACCATGATCAACATCAACTAACCATGTAGCACCTTCATATAGATTCGTGACAATTACATTATTATCTAATCCATGGTCAAGCAAGGCAATGCATGGAGTCTCAAGCTCCCCAACCTTAACAATGGATTTGGTTGTTGCCGAAGCCCAATGGCTTCAAGTATGGTGACTTCTAGGGATAAATCCCAAAGCCCCATCTTTAGTATGTTGCATCTACCTGATTCCACTTTGAGTATAGTGATACAATTAACTCAAAATTTGGCCAATATATCAATATTCTCTCTCTCTCTCTCTCTCTCTCTCTCTCTCTCTCAATTTCTTCTCCTCCATGTCTTATACACACAAGGAAAAAAAAACCAAAGCAAAGAAAAAAAATCATAATCATTTAACATGTCCTTTTCTTTTTCTTCTCCATCTCTCTCTCTCTCTCTCTCTCTCTCTCTCTCTCTCTCTCTCGTATAATTTTCATTATTAGAAAGCATAAAAATGAGTAAACACATACATTGTCATCAACTCACTCACACACACACTCTCTCTCTATCAAGGTCTATGATGGAACCGTAAAAATTCTCATTCCTCATCTTCTATGTGCACCCACACACACACACACACACACAAGCTATCCTTTATACTAGGTCAAGTATTAGAACTATTAAGATCTTACATGAAACACCTCAAGGCTCCCCTCACTCTCATGTATCATGAGGTATCACCAAAAGAAAGCATATCTAATATTATATATATATATATATATGTAAATGAAAAACCACATTTTTCCCTTTTCTCCTAAGAAAAGCCAATTTCTTGCTTGGTGTCCTCAAGAAGGTTCTTGGCTTTGTAAACTTTCTCCAATTATTTGATGAATCTAAAGGGGCCATCACTTGTAGTATTTCTCTAGTTATTTTGTGATGACTAAGAGAATTTTTGTCTACTCTCTAGTGCCTTGAGTCATTCTCATTTTGAATAGGATGTTTTTTCTCATAAAGGTTCCCACTTACATCATATTATAATTGTCAAACAGGTGTCATTGCACAAGATTCAAGAGGGAATCCTATGATGAACATGTTGCCCTTGCATTCAACAACATTCTACGGATCCTTTCCATTTTTGCTTGTATAGCCATAAGATGATGTCTAGTATCATTCTAGAGATTCAGCAATTGATTGACGTTGTTTCTTCCCTCACCTTGAAATTCTCAAAATTTCCTTTCCATGGCCTCGGGGGGTCATAGTTTTCTTGAGAACGATGACATAGGTTAAGTCTATATCCTATGTATGCATAAATTAAAGAGAGGATTTGTGTAAAGTGACTGAAACATCAAAAGGTATCTATGACTTTAGTGCGATACTTTTGTGTGTAGAGTGTTGAATGAAAGAATGAGAATAATGAAGATGAAGAAAAAGAAGATTGCTTCATCCTCCATATCTTGTGCCAGCTCTTCTCCATTGCATATTCAATCGAGTCATTTCAGTTAGTATTAGAGTGGAAGTATGGTAGCAAAAGTTTGAATCAAGGAGCATGAAAAATCAAGGTCTACATCAAATTTAAAGCTTGCTATCCACCATCAAATGAAATACAAATCCTCATCTATTCCACCTAAAAGCAAGTACACAAATTCAAGAGCTATTGGACCTCGAATTTCGGGCATTAGTTCTTGCTTTCAATTCATTTTGGGAAGCCAAAAGGAGGCTAGAATTGGTGCATGGCAGCAAGGTTTTGATTAGTGTTGTTTTGGATCACTCATGTATTCATTGTTAGAAGCATGGGGATTGCTTAAGCTTAGGCACAACTTGATTAGAGGGTTTTCTTTCACTCGAAAGTTTCGCAATAGCGTGTAAAAAATCATAGGGGCTACTTGACAAAGAGAAGTTGGGACCTTATCCATTGCAAAAATATGAGAGAAAGAGAAGAGTTATTTGTAATTTCTTATGGTGGCTATAGAGCTTAAATCTTGAAATTTGAACATGCAGGATGAGAGGATATTGATGCCATGTTTGATTCATTTGTTGCATGTAGGAGGCCTAGATAATTCTTAGTTTTTCAAAAATGACATAGTTTAGTCAATTAATCATTTTTTAATATAATGCTTTAAGCGTGAGCTATAGAGGCTTAAATAGCTTCCATATCAAACTTCTTTTCACACTAAGCCACCTGAAATAATTTATTGCTTTGCGGTGCTCACACTCAAAGGAAAAGAACTAGTTATTTGAGAAGTTATGTTCACATTGAATCCCCTATGAATTGCATATTTCATAAACTCCATTCACACTAAAGGAAAACTTGGACCAGTCAAAATTTTAACCGGTTTATAAATCATGTGTTCACTCTATAGTCTTATTGGAACTAGTTGTTTTGTGGTTAAGAGGTTGGTCTCCATGCCATTTGGGTGTCGATTTGAAGGAGAGAAATTATCCAAAAATTTCCAAGAAAATTATTGTGTATTAAGCTTATTTGGGACTTCATTCTTGGCATGAGAAATATAAAAAAAAATCATGAGAAATTGTAAATTTTAGACCTATATTTTGAAGTTTTTTGGATTATACATGCACTATTTAAGTCCAATTTTAACTATTTCTTGTTGGATAACTGATGGTTGACATATATACATAATGTATGGGTGTACATGATAGTAATTAAACACATGTATGATAGCCATAGAAGTGGAACTTAGTTTATGAATATTTTCTTAGGCATTTTGAATACTCTTTTATTTTGGATTTGAGTGGTTAATGCTTAGAGTTGTTCATATGCTTGGATAGTGATCTCGCACATTTGACACTACTAGGTTTTTTGATATTTCCATTGTTATAATGTCAAAAACCACATAGATTAATCAAATTGTTCTATTGCATGGAGAAATTTTGGTCTTACTGCATGGAGAAATTTCTGGACCTCCTTTTGTATGGATAATTTTTTGATGGGGAGAGGTCTATGGGACTTCATTACATGTAAAGATTCATGACCTTGACTTCCTAATGAGCTCACAGAGGAACAAAAGAAGATATACAATGATTGAAAATTGAAAATTGAAAGTTATTGTACTAGATATATATATGCATCTTGGAGACATTGATTCCACATATTAAAAAGGCTAATGCATGCAAACATGCTTGGAAGATAATTGAGAAAATGTATGGTAGTTGCATGGAGTCCAGGAAGATACTAAAGTAGAGATTTCACGGTGAATGCCATCAAAATAGAAGCATTAGTGATTATGTGGCTAAGATAAAGCAGGTTGTAAAAGATCTTACTTTGATCAATGCATTGGTTGATGATGATGATTTAGTGTTGCTTTAAAGAAACTTGGACCTACATACAAGTCCCTTGACACCTCCATTTCTATGAGAGACATCTCTATAATTGACTTTGAGGAGTTGATTGCTTTGCTACTTATGGAAGAGATTAATTTGGGCCTTAATGTAATGATCTTTCCCGTGAAGAATGCAAGTTAGGATACTATATTTTATCATTAGAGAGACCATGGTAGCTCATCTAGAGCTAAAGGATCTTCATATGGTCATGCAAAATCTTTGCACATGGTCATAGCACTTTTTGATGTGTTGATTTTGTGCCTAGAGGTAGGAGGAGATTCCACTCTAGAGATAGATGATGTTCTAGCCCACAAAGAGATAGTACATGTCATTATTGTGGATAGTTTAGTCACTTTGAGAGAGAGTGCTATCATAATCAGAATGCTATAGCTAGGGGTCAATGAAAGACCTAGTTTGGGAATGATGCATATGGATATAGTGGTGATGGCTATGGTTCTAGAGGTGGTTTGTCACCTAGATGTCATCTCTTTGCTATCAAGCATACACTTGGCAATATGACGCATCCCACTAGAAATTGTCTTATTATTGGATTCATGAGCTACAAACCATATGTCACACCATGTAGAATGGTTTGATAGAAAGCAATAAATGTAAACTAAAGAATATGAGGATATAGGAGATGACACATTGCATAAGATAATTCATATAGGTAGTGTTGCTTTTGTGACGAGATATGGAATAGAGAATACGCTTGGGGACGTTTTGTATATGCCTATCATCACCAAAAACGTGGCTTCAGTTGGTCAAATGGCTAATCAAGGGTTGTGAGTCATGTTTAATAAATATGGTTGATTCATTGAGAATTTCACCTATGGAAAACTTGGTAAGCTTGTTGCTTGTGGTCAAAAGGGAAGTTTTTGCTTTGAATGTAGGAATACCTATCATACACAGTTCTAGGTATGTTGAGATTGGGTATAGGCAAGATAAAGATATCAAATTATGGCATAGAAGGATTGGACATGAACTTGCAGAGGCTTAAATAGATACAATCTAGATAGGTTATTTGTGGACTTCCACAATTTGATTGTATAAATCAAAATCATATATGTGAGGCAGCTTATAAATTTGGCAAATAGTCTAGGCTCACATTTCCAAAGAGGGGAGCAATTGATTAACTTGTTGAAATGCTCTCACCTTCTTAAGGGTATACCACTACAAGTTCTTAGCCACATGACCCCTCTTAAGGATAATGTCAAGCTTGTCAAGTAGCAACCCTACCCTATAAATCCTTGATATTCCCATCATGTTAGAGAAGAAATTGAAAAGTTATAAAAGATAAGTTTTATTTGTTAAATTTAGCATGCTAATTGGGTGTTATCAATCATCATGGTACTTAAGAATAATGGAAAAAATTGAGTATGCATAAATTTTAAGAAGTTAAATATTGCAACCAAGAGAGATCATTATCTGCTACTATATACTAATCATTTGATCTAATCATATGATCGAATGAATAGCAAAGAAGGAAGCCTATAGCTTCTTAGATGGGTTGTTAGGATATAATTGGGTAAAAATCCACATAGATGATAGACCAAAAACTACCTTTTCCACCAAATGGGGAGTGCTCGCTTATATTATCATGCCATTTGGGCCCACCAATGCTCCAACAACCTTCCAAGGGCTCATGGGCACAATCTTTTAGGACATGCTATGGAAGTGGCTTGTCACAATGTCCTCTTATCCATTCTAACTTGAAGGAACACCTTGACAAGCTCCATCTAGTCTTTGAGAGACACATATAATATAACCTATCCTTGAATCTCTCAACTATCAATTCGTGGTCAAGCATGGTATATTCTTGGCCATGTCATATCCAAAATGGAATTGCACTAACACTACTAAAATGAAAGTCATTATAAATCTATCTTTCCACCAACCTATCCAAAGGAGGTTGAGTTCTTTTCTCATCCATACTATGTATCATCATTAGTTTATGCTAAACTATGTTGCTATTTCAAAACCATTCTACAAGCTACTAATCACTTTGGCCTAAACAAAGAAATGTCAAGCTTTCTATGAAGCATTGAAAATTTCTTTCTGGGTTACTCACATCTTGAGATCACTGAATGGGATGATAATATTCTATTACATATTGATGCCTCGAAAATTCAGTTAGAGTGGTACTCTACCAGACCAATGAGGATAAAATGGATTTTCTAGGGAGCTTTGCTAGTAAAAAATTCAATGATGCCAAAATGAACTATTATATCACTAAGAAGGAGAGGTTAGCAATGGTTTACACTGTGAAAATATTTTGATATTATCTCCTCATGGCTTTCACATTTTTTGTTGACCATCAAGCATTGTTGTACCTTATAAATAAGTTTGCGACCATAGAACACATAACTAGATGGCTCTTGCTTCTACTGCAATTTGATTCTTCAAAAAAAAAAATGCAAAGGTAAACATAACTTCATTGTTGATCACTTATCACAAGTGATCAATGGTGAAAAGGCCATAGATGTTGACAATAAACTCCCTAATGCTCATTTGTTTCATATTCCTTTGGTAGTGTGTTTGTGACCATAGAATTGAGGATTCTTACAAGATGCATAGGGTGGTATTGCTAGAGGACTCTTTGACACAATTACCACAACAAGAAAAGTGCTTCAATCCTAATCATGGTGGCCCATTCTTTTTAAGGATGCAAGTAGATTTAAGCACTATGACAAGTATCAAAGAACAAAGTTACCCAATCGAAATGATAAGGTGAAACTTATATCAATGATTGCCTTTAAAATTGGAGTATAGAATTTATGGGACCCATTAGCCACGCTACATGATTCTCATAGGTTTGGTATATTATCATAGCTATACATTACATGACTAAATGGGCTAAGTCCAAGGCAATCGATAGGAATGATACACAAACTGTTGTGTGGTTAATTTCAGAAGCAAGTTAGCTCACATTTTGGTTGCCCCATTGAAATTGTCAACAATGACGAAAAGATACGTTTTTTTAATGAAGTGATTGAGCATTTTCTCTCTCTATATTCTTAATATCCATATGAGTTTTCTCATGGTCCATCACCCCACAAGCTCTTCTACCATCTAATCTCGATTCTGTGACTAGCCAAGGAAAGTTATTTGTAGTCTATTAAGGAAGAAGAAAGAAACAAGAAAATAGTTAGGTCAATGAACTTATCGTATTGTAGTCCAGATATCTATTGGTGAGTAATAAGCCAATCTTCTCCATATGTTCCTTTGAGAAAAAGCAAGTTGGCTCTCTCTCTCTCTCTCTCTCTCTCTCTCTCTCCACCCAAATCCTCCTCAATCTCTGTGGCCTCTATCATAGTCTCTCTATCTTTCTACCTCTCAAATAGGAAAAGAATCCCAAGTATTAGAATGATGATATGTATGCAGATGAGCATGTACTTAGAGAATATCTAGAAAGGCAATATCTAGATATTTAAGAGAACTAGATAAGATAGATCTAGAATATGTGGAGGATACTTCACTAAGAGGACCTACCATATCCACAATCTTCTTGTATATACATTTGTACTCTTAGCTATTGGAAGCAAGTGAGAAATACAAGTTTGTGACTCATTCTCCATCTCACTATCTCATTGTCTCTCTGTCTTTTTCTCACCATCATTTTGACTACAAGAAGGTGGGAAGAAAAGATGGAGGAGTTGCATTTAGAAAGCAAGAGAACAAGCTATTAAGCTTAGTGAATAAACACTCCCTAGTTCTCTCTGCCAAGCTCACACGCAGTAGAAGAAACAAAATAGATTGTCAATGCATAGATGGAGAAAAGAGATAAGCCTTTGATTAGTTAGTTGTGGAATGATTTATGATAAGGTTTTGTAATCTTATATGTAAAAATTTTAAAATTTGGACCTATAGGAGGGCCTAATTTCCCATCAATGTCCACTCCCCATTCCTTTTAAATCCTCCTTCAGGTTCCTATGACCTATCAAACAATCTACTTTTCTAAGAAAGCATGATCCTCATAATCAAACACCATTAAACATGCCTTAATTTTTCATGAGAGCAAGTCAGTTGACATTTAAAAAGATTTTATTTTACAATTCATGTTGTCATACCATATGATGTTCAATGTTAGCATATTTTGTGTAATGCAATCCTTATCATTTCTCTCCACCTATTCTTTCTCAATCTTTGAATTCTTTTTTCAAATTTTAATTTTTTTCTCCCTTTTCTCTGATTTTCCTTGCTTCTTGGAAATTTTTCTTGTTTTCTCCATTTTACTTTTGTCCACTTCAGGCTCGTAACTAGTGAACATTACCCCCCTCACAATTTGAGTGCTAGTCCCATGGCACCTTTAAGGTGACTCTCCACAACGTATAGTGCTTTAGTCACAATACATTAATCATGCTTCACAAAAGATTGTTTTTTCTTTTGTTATTATCAGTGTTGCAAATAGATATTAAAGGTTTGTAATAGTTGCTTGACTTTATTAAATACCATACTAGAGATTTGGGAATCTCCCAAGTTCCAGTTTCAAATAAGGAGTAAAAATTTGACCAAGTGGCTAAATCTTAACCCCATATTTGAGAGTGTGATTTGGGAGGATCTCTTATATAGTATCTAGAAAAAAATTCACATTTAAGGGGATATGCTTTGACCGTGTGTCCAAACAATAATCAGCTTAAAAATTCCTAAACTTTATGAAAATTCCCAAATTCGTGAATATGTGGTTATTAGATAAACCAGTAGATTTGAAACTTGTAGCATCCCCTATGTTGGAGAACTTAGCTGTAGTGCTTTCACATATCATGCTCACTGAAAATATTGTAGGACAAAGTGCATGTAGCCAAGAGATAGAGAATCCCTAAATAGAAAGTGCAGTAGAAGGAGAACTATATTTGGGGGGCAATGAGAGGAGAGGTGTGAACACTTATGACATCATTTGATGCTTAACGTTGCAACTCTAATGTTGGAATGATGTCTGATGACTATGAAGAGTACACAACTAAAACCTTGAAATAGTCAATGTATTAAAGCATTTGTAATGGCCACCACTTTTTGTGAATAAAGAAAAAAGAGAAAATGGGAAAGGAGGTAGGTAGAGTCCTAGAGGATGCCAAAGATAGTGAGGAGATAGGTGAATAAGAAGTATCTCTCTCTCTCAACATAGTGAAAGGATAGGTGAACAGAATCTAGAAGAATGAAAAAAGAGGAGATAAACTAGGAGATGATAGTAGGTGAGAGAATCAAGAAAGATTAAGAGCAACTGAATGACAACATAATAGTGAAGTAAGGGTGCAAAAGGCTAGAACCATGTGCTCTCATACAATGTTGAATTTTTTTGGTATCCACACAACCATGAGTTCAATAAAATGGCTATGGAGGATAGTACCATAGAGTGCTCATGGTTCTATGTGTGAGAGAGATTATGTATGTGGAGAGAAAAAGAACCAAGATAGCCAAGCTAGAAACAAAGTAGAAATGTACTCATATTGATAGATCCAATAGTTGTTTGTTACAATGAGAATGAGCCTCTTATGTGGGCTAAGGCAAGTGGTTTGCTTACATCATCAGTGATGTCATGATCACATGGAATCCAACTACTTCTCTTAAACGAGTCTAAGTACATTTCCCCTTTTTTCCACCAACTAGAGGAGGATTCACAAGAGCCTATTAGAGAACCATATTTCAATACTTTTGGTGCATGGTGTACTTGGATATGATGAATGAAGTACATAGTGCACACTCTAGTACACTTAAACTCACTAATGTCCATAACACTAGTACACAAAGTCCATTATGGGAGATACGCTAAACATAAATTGTAGTTCACTAGTTCACATGCTCACTAGTGTGTAGCAAGGGTGCAAAGGATACCTATCTCTATTCCTTGCTCCCTTTCCAACCATTCCCTGAAAAAAGCATGGGTCATTCAGGGTACGCAAAGGAAATAAGGCTTTGCACACTTGCTACAATGTAGAATTGTGTCCATCTCCATGTACTTCCATTTGTATGCAATGTAAAAGTGCACTACCATGCACTTGTGTGTGTGTGTGTAAGATATTGCTCGATGCCATAGCAAATGGTTAATGTGCAAGCAAGACACCCCCTCCTCTTGTACTTAAATCATACTTTTGATTGTACAATTGTTGTGTGGCTCAAGCAACTCATGTGTTTCCTCCCACACCATGCAGATGCAGCACTTAGTGTCCAAATGAGCAATTCATTTCTTTGTGCCAAAGTGTATACAACACAAAGGAAGTAAGCCTTAACGATTCATGCATGTACCCGAGAATCTTTTCTATGTGCACTCACCAATAATGCCCAAGTGGCCAGATTGTTTTGACACATACAATTCCTTTCTTAGGTAATCACTCACTCCACCATGAGGGGTGTACTACGGAGTATATCTATATGTATAGTCTTTCTATACCATTTTTCTACAAAAAATTAAAAAACTCATTGGAGAGATATTCTTTTGCTCCATTGGATCTTAGGCATTTACTGTACAACTATCTCCTTCTTAACCAATACCTTAAAGTTTTTAAAGTGAGTGACTATACATCAAATTTCAGCATGAAAAGAACATGAATCAAGAATTAAAGACATACTAGATACATATACTTCCTCATTATCTTCTTCATGGAATTACTTGTAGTTGATCGTGATAGCTCTAATACCACGTTGAGATGTAGAGAGAGAAGATATGTAGAGATGCAATAGAGAGAGAAGAGACACACCATATACACTCCCAAAGACTATATCATATTGATCACAATCTACATATATATAGGTGAGACCTAGTCTAGATAGGGTGAGATATATATAGCTCCAATACAATCTTTGTAAGACCCCACATATCTAAATATATCAATTCAAGTGGCTTCTCGCATACATGCTTTTCATGTGAAAATGCATGCCTTGCTTGCTTTCCAAATTGACATGCTTTACATAGTTTATGTATCCCATCAACCCTAAACTTGGGAAATACATTTTTTTTGGCTGCATGTCTTTTGGTCATTGTACATTCACATGACCAATTCTCTTATGCCAAATTTCAACATTAGCCATAATACTTAACCTTGTGCAAATATGGTAGCATCCATTTTAAGTAGACTTACATCAAGAGTAAACAATTTGCCAATATGTTTTGCTTTTGTAATCAACCTATAATCATTTTCTAGATGTTCTACATAACAACCATCAGATGTGAACCAAACCTACAATTCCTATTCTAACATCTAACCAATGAAATCCAAGTATTTTGTAATATTTGATATATGCAACACATTAGCTAAGTATTTAGTTTTTCCATATTGCATACTTAAAGGAATGTTTCCAATATGAGTAACAGGATGACTTGTATTATCCCGTGTCTCCACAAAGCCTAGAGATTCTAGACGATATTCAAGGGTATTAAGTAGGAAATTGATGGATGTGGTTACCCAAGCCACGTTGTCGGAGGGGTTTTTGTCGAAAGGTCGAATCCACCAGGGATCAAAAGTAGAGATAGGAGATGGAAGAGAAGATAGAGAATATCCAATTGGTAAACACTACAAAAATAAATCACAATGAATTGAATCAATATGTATTGAAAGAACTTGGAATCTTTGTGCTACTCAGAAGCAATCTCCAAGCATTAGTTCTCCTAGAGCCCCTTCGTAGACCAAAAACGTGGATCAGAAAAATCAGCTCTTTCTCTGCTGCCCGAAATCCAAATCTGATGGCTGGTCACGGATCTCCCTGATCACTCCTTCTTCTTCCTTTAGTTCAATCTGTAGTTTTCAACATGTTTACAGCAATCGCAACGCGTGCGATTTCGTCCATCTCTCTTTTTTATGAAAAATCTCCTAATTGGGTGAAAAAACAACTTGCTTTTTGCATGCCATCCTAATCTAGAAGTTTTTTCTAACTTTTTCGATCTTTTACAACAAATAATATAAAAAATAAACTAAAGTTATCCAAAAATCTAGTATTTTTGGATAATCCATGTAACTCACACTAGTACTAATGGCTTAGATCACATTGACTCTCTAGATCAATAGAGAAGTCATGCATTCCATACTTTTTCACACTGTGTCCTCATAACATCACGACATCCACCCCCTTTGAACCTGCACATCCTGTGGTATGTGCCAAAATCCTAGTTTTCACTGGATTCTGAGTCCACATCCTCTACAACCATATCCTTTACTCCTTCATCTTCCATATCTTCTTGGCTAGCCCCTGTATCATGGCCACTATTTTCTTCCAATTCTGGCAACTCGTAGGTAGTAGATTCCCATCTTTTGAATAATTTGATTCTTTTCCCTGCTATCGGAATTTTTATGGTTGTCCCATCTAGCTCATTTAATGCATGAGTAGCATTATCAAACACCTCTCTTACCACATAGGGTCCAAAACATCTTTTGGAAACTTTACGTATGGCACTATGCTGGTTATCTAAACTGCTATCATAAACCAATACCCAATCCCCATCTTGTATGGTTCTTGGTCTCACTCTATGTCTTTTGTCTCTTGTTCTATATCCTTGTTGCCCTTAACTTTGCAGTTGCTGCCTCTATGTCTTCTGACTTTCTTTCCAACTGTCGAATGCGTAAGGCTAACAACTCCTCTCGATTCAACTCCTCCTTCCAAGGTAACACACTCCATGTGACTGTCATCTCTTCTATCGGCATGATAGATTTTTGACCATATATTAATTCTGCAGGCATATATCCTATAACAACACTATGAGTTGTACTGTCAGCCCACAAAGCATAAGAGAGCAATCGTGGCCACTCTTTTATCTTCTTTCCACATGCTTTTGCCAATGCCTTCACAATAGGTGGATGACCTCTTTCACTTTTGCCATTTCCTTTAGGGTTATAGGCTAATGTTAAAGCAAGATTTATCCCCAACCATGCAAAGAAATCATGAGCCTCATCTGCATCTAGCTCACCCCTATCTGTTGTAATTTTTCCCACACAGCCATATTGACAAAAGATCTCTTCTAAGAGAAAAGTACATACGGAATTTGTCGTCTTAGTACGCAAAGCTCTCTCTCCCACTTGATTAGTCAAGTCTTCACAAGCAAGCACAAGATACCTTGTTTGCCAAAGACTTGTAGGCATTGTGACCAAATCCACCACCACTTGAAATGAAGAGACAATGGATATGTGGGTTGCAATCCATCCTGATGTCTCATAGTTGAATACATTTGACATGTCGTACATGTTTCCACAAAGTGAGCAATATCCTTATACATACCCTACCACCAATATCTTTCTTTGATCTTTGTAAAAGTATCCCAAACACCTCTATGATCAGCCCACAAGCTTTCATGAAATTCTTGCATTACTTTTACTTCCACTACCACTACCACTTGTAAAATATTACACGGCGCAGCGAAAAGAATCTGAGAAAGAGATAGAGAGTACACAACAGATAATAGGAGAATCAGTAAATTCTTTAACTCCAAACAACTGATAGAAAGATGGCTCTGTCCACCCGTGCACTTCCACTGTGTGAAGCTTAGATGGCGATCTAAACAGAAGATAGGTGAAGAGCTTAAGGCTAGCTGGAACAACAACTCTGACTGGGTGAAAGATGAGTGTGAGATAGCTGCGAACGGGCTTAGCTTTTATAGCCCACGAAGGTTGTTAGGTCGGCCTCTTGACCGACCTACCGTATGAGCCTCCACTAGTCAGCCACGGAATATTCCAGGGAATATTCACTTTACCATAGGGGCCCCTTTTAACTCCCTTACACCGCAACTCGATGCAATGCACCTCGAGTTGCTATCAGCTTAACCACTCCGTCTAACCCAAAGATTAAACCCACAACAGTCACCTTTTTGCCATCCGGTCAGATAGACCTCATTTGATAAACAACTTAGGACTCAACCAATGTTCAGGCTCACATTTGGCTTCTCCTCATAATGGGGGCCTTACAACTTTGAGCACCATGGATCATTGGTAGCACCTAATGAGAGTGGGGGCATTGATCATATCTAACACCCCCTCTCAATGTCCACCCATAGGTGAACTATCTCCTCGGCCCAATGCCGAGTCTCTGAAGATGAACTTGAAGCAGATCCTTCGTAAGTGCTTTGGTGAAGATATCTACTCCATTCTCCTCTGTTGGATAGTAGACCAGTTTCACTATCCCATCCTCCATCAAATCACGCACATAGTGATACTGGATCTCTATATGTTTGGTGCGTGCATGAAACACTCGATTTTTGGCAATGGTGATGCAACTCTGATTGTCACATCTCAGCACAGTTGGTTCTTCATCCTGCACTCCCATATGCCATAGAATCCTTCTCAACCATACGGCTTCATATGCAGCAAAACAAGCTGCCTTGTACTCTGCTTCGGTAGAAGAAAAGGCCACTGTTGGTTGCTTCTTACTAATCCAAGAGAAAATTCCTGAACCCAAAGAGAAACAATAACCAGAAACTGACTTCCTGGAATCAATGTCTCCTGCTAATCTGAGTCATAGTTCCCCACAAGAGAAGTTCCGAAACTGTATGTGATACCATAGTCAAGAGTTTCCTTCAAGTATCTAAGCACCCGCATCCCAGCCTTCCAATGACTCTCATGAGGTTTGTTTGAGAAGCTGCTCAAAACACCAACAACAAAACTGATATCTGGCCTGGTGTTACATAAGTAGATCAGACCAACCTCCTTTACCTCCCAATGTCTGCTAGTGCTGATGTATCCTCGACGGATAACTTTGCATTCACCTCCATAGGTGTAGCTATCTCCTTGCACTCGCTCATGCCAAATGCCTTCAAGATCTCCCATGCATACTTCTTCTGAGAGATGAAGATCTTTCCTGGCTCTTGCCAGACTTCAATCCCCAAACAATAGTGCAGCAAGCCTAAGTCTGTCATTTCAAACTCAGAACTCAAATCCTTTCGATTTTGGTTGATCATATCTTCATAGTCACTTGTAATAAGAAGGTCGTCCACATATAGGACAATCACTACAGACTTTTTACCATCCCTGTAAACATACAAGTTAGCATCTAAGGCACATCTTTTGAAGTTTAGGTTTAAAAAGAACCTATCTATCTGTTGGTACCATGCTCTGGGGGCTTGTTTTAGCCCATACAATGCCTTCTTCAGCTTACACACTTTGCTCTCAGAATGGGGGGCCTCAAACCCTGGTGGCTGAGCCACGTACACCTCCTCCTTGAGGTCACCATTTAAAAACATTGACTTAATATCCAATTGGTACACTGGCCACTTCTTGTGGGCAGCCACACTGCAAGTACCATGCGAATAGTGGTCATTTTGGCAGTTGGGGCAAATGACTCTTGAAAATCAAACCCTTCAACTTGTGAAAATCCTTGGGCAACTAGTCCAGCTTTGTACTTTTCTAAGGTACCATCAGCCTTGTACTTTACCTTCCAGATCCACTTGGTACCAATAACCTTCCACTTTGCTGGTCGATCCACTAGCTCCCAAGTGTCATTCTTCATTACGCTGTCATACTCTGCCTGCATAGCAGCCTTCCATGATGGATCTGCCAGTGCTTCTTCTAAGTCAGTTGGCTCCTTTACTTCTCTCATAATCTCAACCATCAAGGCCATATTGACTATGTGAGCAGAAGCCCTCCTTTGCTCCTCTATTCTCTGAGACCTCCTTGGTCCGTCTGCCTTCTCCTCAACAAATGCAGGCATAGGATTATTGTGGTCATAGAGCTGCTTCACCCAGCGCGGCAATGGCTTTTCCGGTGGGGTGATGTCAGGTTGGTAAACTTTTTCCTCATCATCTGAAGATGATGCTTCCTCCTCCTTAAGGATAGGGATAGCTCTCGGGACAAGTTCATACTGGACTACTTCTTCGCTTGATGATAAAGTGGAAGAACTTGCCTTCTCCTCCTCCACTGTATGCGGCTCCTCCTTGAACACCACATCATGGATTGCGATGATCTTCTTTGCCCCTTGGTCATATAATTTGTAAGCCTTCTGCTCATCACTATAACCCAAGAAGATACATTTTCTGCTTTTTGGTTGTAACTTGTTTGTCTTCTCATCTGGAACATGTGCATAACATTCACATCCAAAAATTCTGAAATGTGAGACAGATGGTTTATTACCAATGTAAGCCTCATGAGGTGTTTTTTCCTTGAGAGCCTTTGTATAGCTCCGATTTAGAATGTAGACTGTAGTATTAACAGCTTCAGCCCAAAAATGGTTAGGAAATCCCTTGCCCTTTAGCATGCATCTTGCCATCTCCACAATGGTGCGATTCCTGTGTTCCACAACAACGTTCTGCTGAGGTATGTGAGGCGTTGTCAATTGACGCTTGATCCCTTTGCTCTTGCAAAAGCCTTCAAACTCCTTTGAGTTGAACTCACCACCACCATCTGTTCTAAATTTCTTCACACTTTTTCCTATTTCATTCTCAACAAGTATTAGCCATTCTTTAAACTTACCAAATGCTTGAGCCTTATCACGAAGGAAGTACACCCACATCTTCCTACTGTAGTCGTCCACAATCAACATAAAATAAGAAGATCCCCCCAAGGCCTGTGTAGGCATCTTACCACACAAGTCATCATGCACCAACTCTAGAGGAGCCTGTGCTCTATTCTTGTTTTCTTGTGGAAATGCCTTTCTCTGTTGCTTGCCCATCATACAAGCTTCACATGGTTCCTTAAATTCAGTTATTGTAGGTAGGTGAGCAACCATACCTTGCTTTTGGATATCCTTCGATACTGCAAATCCGATGTGTCCAAACCTTTCATGACAAAGCTTACTTATGCCCACTCCAGCAATGGCTGTAAGAGCACTTAGCTCATACAGGTTGTTCCTTCTTTCTCCTTTGCCAACAATTGTGCCAGCACTATCAAGAATTTCTACACCTGTCTTCTTGAACCTCACTTCATGACCAAGATCAATTATGGCACTGATAAGAGATTTCTCCTGATTTCGGGAATATACAACACATTTGAAAGATTTTTTACTTCACCAGGGCATTTAGCATCATTTCCAACCATCATAGTGATGGATTCTTGTAGAGGCTGCATAGAACTGTATAGACCTTTCTTGTTGGTCATGTGATGGGAGGCCCCACTATCCAATACCCATGAGTCAGTGGTAGATTCTTCTTGCGCCGAGGAGCACACTTCCTCAATGGTCGCCATGAATAATTCCAGCTCTACTTCAGCCGTATTGGTTGTCTCTTTCCCTTTACTTTTAAGGATACCATTCTTTTCATCTGCCTTCTTGACATGACAATCTCCAATTGCATGTCCTTTCTTCTTGTAGTAGAAGCACTCTCCTTGAAACTTCTTCTTTCCACCCTTCTTCTTTTTGTCACCATCATTTTTGGTGGAGGAACCACCTTTTCCTTTTGCATTGGCAGAGAATGCAGCATCTCCATTGTTGCTTCCTTCTCGGGCTTTCAGCCTCAACTCCTCCTCCATTAATAATGCACAAAACTCCTCAAAAGTCAAAGCTTGAGGTCTCACTTGAGTATTAAGGGTAGTTACTAGTCCATGAAACTTTTGTGGACAAATCCGAAGACAGCTCCGAGCTAGCTCTTCGCTAGTCTTTTGTATCCCAGTGCGAGCCATCTGGTTGTGCAGATTCTTAATCCGAGTGATGAATGCTTCAACCGTCTCTCCTTCAGCAAACTTCTCCACTGCTAGTTGATTCTCCAAGTTTTGAATCCTTGTTTGGTTTCGTGTTTCATACTGATTCCTTTGTACATTCCAAGCCTCTGACGCTTTGGTTGTATGCTGAATCAAAGTCAGAACACTGTCAGAACAACTTGTAACTAAGGCACACAATGCATTTGCATTCCTTCGTTTCCAAATTCGTAGAAGATCTCCATTCGGAGGAATCATCCCAGTAGGATTTGATGGGTGGGGGGTAGGCTGTAGTTCTGTGTCAGTCCCCAGCACAGTCTCCAGAAGCTCATAAGAATCAAGGATAGTTGTAATTTTCAACTTCCACAAGGTGTAGTTTGTACCATCTAACTTGCCTTCGCTAAAGGTTGGTGGACGAATCCTCAGTGTTTGACTAGCTGGTACAGCAACACCACCTCCTGCACCGCTTCCTGATGCGCCATAACCGCTTCCAGAAGTCGACATAGTTTCTCTTTGCTGTTGAAGCCTTTTCCTCTTGCACACTCTCTGATCTCTAGAGCCCCCTGGGCTGTGATACCATGTAAAATATTACACGGCGTAGCGAACAGAATCTGAGAAAGAGATAGAGAGTACACAACAAATAAGAGGAGAATCAGTAAATTCTTTAACTCCAAACAACTGATACAAAGATGGCTCTGTCCACCCGTGCGCTTCCACTGTGTGAAGCTTAGATGGTGATCTAGACAAAAGATAGGTGAAGAGCCTAAGGCTAGCTGGAACAACAACTTTGACTGGGTGAAAGATGAGTGTGAGATGGCTATGAAGAGGTTTAGCTTTTATAGCCCATGAAGGTCGTTAGGTCGGCCTGCTGACCTAATGGCCTACCATATGAGCCTCCACTAGTCGGTCAGGGAATATTCCAGGGAATATTTCCTTTACCATAGGGACCCCTTTTACAATAGGGGCCCCTTTTAACTCCCTTACACCGCAACTCGATGCAATACACCTCGAGTTGCTACCAGCTTAACCACTCTGTCTAACCCAAATATTAGACCCACAACAGTCACCTTCTTGCCATCCGGTCACATAGACCTCATCTGATATACAACTCAGGACTCAACTAACGCCAATCAGTGCATTTGAGGAATAACAAATATAATGTTTGCAAAAGACAAGGTCATATAGACAAGGATTGTCAACAAAAAGATAAATTCAACAAACATCACTCAAGGGGACAAGCTCACTTTGTTAGCATTGGAAATTATGACATACAAGATCAATTAGATATCATCATTAACTTAGCTATAAGTATATAGGTACCTCAGCCAATCTCCAAATAAGAATACACCTGGTTCCTAGACTCTGGAGCTACTCATCCTATGGATTTTTCACAAAGAATGGTTGGTTAATTTCAAAGAGATGTGTACTCCACTCAATGTTTCCATGTTGAACAACAATATCCAAACTTAAGCCTAGGGCATCACTCAAGTGTATCTTCCATCTAACCACATAATCCAGGAACATAAATTCTACATTCAGAACTCAAGAAAAATATTTTAAGAATTAGTAAGCACATTCTCAAGCTTTCCTCACTACTCACTTCTTCAAGGACTGCTACACTTGCATGCTTATAGTGATTCCGATGGGGCTTGAGATTTTTATTCTCATCACTGTACAAGTGGAAATTGTTTATTTTTTGGCTCTTCTTGCATTTCTTGGCTTAGAAAGAAACAATCCACTATTGCCACATCATCTTGTGAAGTTGAATATGAGACAACTTTCACTACTACAATTGCATGTGTGTGGCTGAGATGTTTGTTGGTGGTTGATCTTGATGTATCTATCACGAAGCCTATGCCTTTGCTTATTGATAGTTAGAGTGCCATTGAAATGGCATAGAACCCAATATTTCATGCACGCACGAAACACATAGGTGCCCTAGAAAAATGATGTGTAGCAGTTGGTGGTATAATGGCTGGGGTAGATCGAGAGGAGGCAAAAGCGAGGAGGTTGCAAGGCGAATCAGTCTAGGACTACTACTGCAAAGAGCCTACAAGTGGAGAGTTTAGAGAGAAAGAAAATGCATTTGGAGAGGATGGGAGAGGCTACACAGTCAAAAATAAGCAAGCAACGAGGGGCACAACCAGCCGTGTGTGTCACCGCCGGACCATGCAAGGTGGATGGAGTACCAAGTATAGCCATTTTGTCATCCATAGAATGATTCCAATACTCATTACCCACTTCATCCTCAAGACAAGTGGGTTCTACATCCTACATAATCTTAGACATGTATGCATAGTGATAACCTATATAGCTATCATATGTCAATCATTGTATTGGCTCTCTCACTCTACTTCACCTGCATGGACTTGGATCACTACGAGGTGCTTTAGCATGCTCTTTGTAAAAGTCCGCACAAAAATAATTGATTGGGTTATTTTTAATTTTTTTAATTTTTTTAAAATATTTTACTTCCCCCCCTTATCCCTCCAGCTGACTGACGAGCTGGAGGGGGGGAGGGAAATAGAAGGAGTTTACCAAGCTCCTTGGTGGAGCTTGTGGAGGGAGGGAGGGCATGCGTGTTGACATGCAGAAGGAGAAGATCCCCCTCCCTCCACTATTTAAACGAGGGGAGGGGAGGCGCTGCTGGACAGGAAACGCTGGGGGGAGTCCGTGAGGAGAATCGAGCACGGTGAAAGGGAGAATGCTGCCAGGAATCTGACGCCATTTGCCGAGGAGGTGCAAGGGGAGTCGCCGCCGGCCCTCATCACCTTCCAGAAATGGGCCGCTGAAGTCCGCCAAGGACAGCTATCCACCGCCGCCTGTCGACGTTAAGTTTCCCCCCCCACGTGGGGAAACATCGGAAGCTTCCTGGGGGGAAGCTTCCAAAGGGCTTAATAAGCCCCTTTTCACCCCTCTTTCCCCCGGGTCTTAAAATTTCCCCCCAAGTCCCCCTTCCTAAACTCCCCCCCCCTCCGTGCTAAACCCAATGACCCTTTTTTTTTCTCTTGGGCCGTATAAATCCTTTCACCCCCTTGTGTTCCCTTTCACCTCCTTGTGTTGCCTTTCACCCTCCCCACTCCCCCCCCCTTCCACCCCCCGGTTTTTTAACTCCTATAAGCTCTTTCCTTGGTATTTTGAAACCCCCCTCCTAATGTTCTTAATTTTCCTTTAGCCCTTACGTTTGGCTTCGGAATCATTTCCCCCTTTACGTGTATAAACCCTCATGAGCCTAAATTGCCTAAAGGTCCTTAGACCCTTACTTATAACCTTTACGGTTATTAATTTCCCTTAAAGCTCTCCTATACCTTGCGTCTTTTTCCACACCTTGATATTTCCATTCGTGCAAGCTTACTAAGGCCATTAAGCTTATCCCATGGCTTTAATGTGTCTTAGTGGTAAAAGTTTCTAAAACACCCTTTTCAATTCCCAAATTCAAGGAGGGAGCCTTCCAAAACTACTTTTGACGAACGGTGCAAGGAGCGACGGTGGAGTTCTAAGGAGAAGTTATAAAGCTGCTTCCACGTTTGACGGACCACACTTGCGATGCCTCCTAACAAAGTCCAAGGCGTAGCCACGGGAGGGTCATCTCCCGATATCCATGTGGATATCTCACCTCAAAGCCAGGTTTTCTTCTTGATGCTAATTTGGGTTTTAGTCAATCATGCAAAGAAAAATTATCAAGGAAATATATATATTTGTTCGAATCAATTCTAACGAAGGAGTTAGCTTATGAATGACAAGGTATTCAAATTAGCTTCCATCAAATTGCATCAATCATTATAAAATAATAGGCAATACTATCCATTTACTATAGTATTATAGTCCTAAAATGAAGAAATTATATCTTGCTCCATTAGTCTTATTCTTTTCGCAACGGATCATGGCAAAATGGCTAAATTCATGAAAAGTTTCCTTCAATGCTCAAATTACTAGAGAGTTGTCTTTGCTAGTTGCAAGGCAAGTGTTGTTAATTGGCATGAGTTTATCTTTAAAGAAAACGGAAGTTAAATGTTAGAAATTAACAAGTATAAAAATTAGACATACGAAATCATTTGGAAAGAAAATGTAATGGGGAATTGCTGGATGATACTTTATTAACACTTTTCCCCTGCAAATTGAGGACTTGGAACAAATAAAGTATGTATTCACCAATTCCTTAGCTAGGTATTTAGGAGTATCGTCACTCTTTGTATCATCATGACATTATGCTATATGCCAAATTAAACTGTATTGATTGAGAAAGTAATCAAAGATAGTAAAACCGTGAAAAGACGAGTAAGATTACCTTCCTAAAGCTGACCAAACCAATCTTTCCAAAAGATAACGGGACCAATCTAAACATAGAAACATTCATACCCTAAAACACTGGACTACTTACCTTACCGCAAGGACAATAAACTCATAAAGATAAGAAATTAGGGTCGTCCCTAAGGTTCTCAAATAAAGAAACCCTAGGCCTGACATATGTCAGATTAAGGAGTCTAAATAGATTATTCCATCGTTTGACTTGCGCAACATATATGAAATCATTTTGTGATTGATTCACAAAAAGAAAAGGAAAAAACCCTTTTCAAAGACGGCAGATCCTTACGCAAGTTATCTTGCAAAAAGACGTAGTTTTTGGATATCCTTCAAAATAAGAAAAGTTGTAAAATAGGAACTAGCATATCTAAGGTACCTTAGGGTAAACCAAACTAGGTATACCCTACATCCGAATGTAAGGGATCTTGCCAAGTTACAAGACATCTTAAGAACGACTGCTGATACACTCAAAAAGGAAAGAACACTTCTTTAGCAGTTTGCCATACAACTGGGTTGGTTAATGGAAATGTTTGTGCTTGCTAGAGATTTTAGAGCTCTGTTTGATTTATGAATTACAAATTAAATAAGTATCTATACTTCAGGTTAAAAGCCTGAAGGGAGAGGCAGCTTCAGTTACCCCCGACTGCCTGCCTGACCCTAACCAAGGGGGTTGTTTGACCGTGCCGGGAACATGGACCGAACCCGCCGTGAGAGGTCTCTCCGTTGAGTTCTACTTGGAGCACGAGGACGCTTGGGTGCCAGGGGGGGCTCTGGCCGTAAATCCCTCGCCTTCCAAGTCCTGCACAAGGGGCTAACACGACTCGGGATTGGATCCCGAAGCCTGTATACTAGTTGACGGGCGGAAGCTTGGAATAGTGATCCCTGGAGATTACTTGTTAGCCTCCGGGCATATTATGGATAAGCCTACGGGCGGAACTTCTTGTAATTCAAAGATAAAATGATGAGATGTTGAAAGAACTTGCTTGATATTGTTTTTATATGTCACGTGATAAGATTACGTGAAGGAACTAGTGCTTAAACAAGATTAATTAAAGAAGTTGATTGTTATATGTCAAATTAATGCGTTAGATAATTACATAACTAAAATAAACTGAGGAAAGTGCGGAGGATGGACCATGGGTCCGTCCTACGGTTGGGTGGTCTCGGTTAGCCGGGAACTTTTCTCATAAATCTCGAAAGACAGCAGAATGATCATCATCATCAAAAAGAATAACGAGAACGATGACCTAGAGTTACGTCTTACCCGATTTACGTTGTTTTAGGGGAACGGAATGGGACTATGCCTTATGGCAGAGAGGTTGAGCTTTGCATCCCTCTCGTTTCCCATTCTCCTTGAACCAAGTGCAGCGTGAATCTGCTTCGGACCTGGCGTTTCTGTGTAAAGTAGTTCTCTCGGGTGTGACGCTAGTTGCTGTTAGCTAGTGACCCATTAGGAAAACCCTAATTCCGGTCAATCCTAAGTGGAAACAGCCAGGATACTTCCGCTACGTGGCAGACGCGGGAAGAACTAGATCGCAAAACCCGTAACATTCCATGGGAGTGTCGGGTGGAGCTTTCTAGACATCCTTTCCGATGGACTGCTACGACGTGTCCTGGATGATACTAGGGGACACGTTACAGTTGGTATCAGAGCCGACCAAAAACGAAATTTGTTTTTATTAGATCTCACTAAAATGAAGTAAAGAAATTGTTGCTGTCCGAACATTTCCTCATCTTCAATACTGTCTTGCAGAACTATGAAGCGTGGAACAAGTTTTTGGTGTTCCGGGTCATGTTTATGACTGCAATGCATTCTCCGCATTATAGACAAAGAGTTGGGATGATGAACATCCTGGAGCAGATTTATAATCCATCACCTTTATATATAGAACGAAGATGGACTGGGTCTTCAGGAATCTACTACATAGCTGCCTACCGGTTCGCTTATCTACAGACCAACCTAAAGAGGATCAAGTGGTTGGACGACTTGAAAGTCATGAAGCTGTTCATTTTTGTGGAAGCTCACGTAAATTCGACTTTACACATTCAAGGTCGGAGGGTTGAAATGAACTCATATGTATATGAGGAAGTAACCCGTGTAATCCCAGCCGACAGGATTAAGGTGTTGGGCCGCCATAAGAAGTATGGATTCCAACGAAAAGGATATCCTGAACTTCCAATGAATTATCGATTCCTAAAGATCCATGACCCAAAACCCTACTATTACACAGTTCATGTAGACAAATGCAATACAACGTTGTTCTCCCCAAACTAAATGTAATGATTGGATTATCATCACACGAGATGTTGTATAAGGCTACGCCCATGTAAATATAAATAAGGACTTCTTTTATCAATATCCGACTGTGCATCAGAGTTGTTAAAAAAGTTAAGTAGCTTCATGATTTACGAGATAGCTGAACTAAAGATAAGCTAATGTCAATTATCATATAATAACGTTAAGAAAACTTTTATCTAGGCACAACCCCAGGTACAGGTTCCAAATTTGCCCCCTACATCAAGTACTGCTGTGATCCAGGAGAAGAAGTTCCTCCTCAAACAGATAAAGCCACCCGAGTTTGACGGGAGAGGCAGATTCGTCCAGTCTGATGCTGAAATTTGGATTGAATCTATGGAGGATTACTTTGAAGCAGCTGGTACTGCACCTACCAATCAGGCCATGCTCGCCAAATTAAAACTCACGGGCGAAGCTAGACTATGGTGGAAACAATGGTGCAGGGACCAAGGGACTTCAGAGGGGTCCGTTACCTGGGAGAAGTTAAAGAAAGCCGTGCAGGGGAGATATTTGCCACCTGCATATCGGACATAGAAAATGAATGAGTTCTATGAGGTAAAACAGCTAGGACTCACCCTTGACGCATACTACTCTAAATTTGTCTCACTTTTAAAGTATGCGCCACAAATGGACATGACGCAGCAGGTGTCCAAATTTTGTGCGGGCTTAAATCCACCCGTAAATACCCGTCTCGAATCTATGCGTCCGTCAGATGTTCAGGATGCACTCATTCGAGCGGCGCCTATAATTCAGGAAGTGCAAGCTAGACCAAGGGGTAACGAAAATTGGTCCTATAGCGACCCGAACAGAGGAACATTCAGACCCCAAGTGAAGAGAGTTCAAGGTCACAATTAGGGACAAAGGAAGAAAGCAAGGACAAATAACGTCAACAACTTTGTTCCTACTCACAATAATGGTCGAAACCTCCGATGTTTCAACTACAACGAACTCGGTCACTTCAAAAGGCAATGTCCCAAGCTCAGCGAGGGACATCGTCAAGGTGCAGGCCGCGGTCAAGGAGCTGCCACCCGTGGAAGAGGAAGAACTGCCTGCATTATCAATAGGCAAAGATGCGAAGCAGAAGAAGAGGAAGATCTGACTATGGAAGCAGAATTCGAAAGAGCGACAGTCCATGCCGCTTTACACAAGAAGGGGCCGAATCGCCAGTTCTCGGTGATTCAAACACCATCGGACTATCAAGGTAAAGGTTTCAAAACCTTGATTGATTGTGGCAGTACACATTCCTTTATCTCACCAGCATGTGCAAAAAGATTAGGAATAGCCACAATAGAAGCACCTACCCTACTTGTGGAATTGGCAAACGGTCGTGAGGTAACTTGTACCAGGCAAACTGCTAAGGATGAATTCTTTCTGGGAGGAAAGAAAACCTCAGTCAAATTCAGAGTCATGAATTTAGGTATCCATGAGTGTCTACTCGGGATGGATTGGCTTAAGCCTAATGACGCCCACATCCACTGTGGAAAGGGTCAAGTTTCCTTTCGAAACTCTGAAAGGGAGTTTGTTACAACTCAAGGTGAGGCAGGAGTGCCAAGAATCCAGTTAGCCAAAGTATCATGGATCATAAAAGGAGTCAGAAAAGGATTACCCGTTTATCTGATCAAACTTAACAAGTTAGATCAAAAGCAAGAGTTTCATGAAGGACCTTCTTGGCTAAAGGAATACGCTGACGTATTCCCTGAGGATTTGATTGAACTTCCGCCTCCAAGAGAAGTTGATCATGAAATCAGGCTAGTGCCTGGAGCTGCGCCAATTGCAAAGAGACCTTATAGAATGCCCATACCGGAAGCTATTGAGTTGAAGAAACAACTCAAGCAACTGTTAGATCAGGGTTACATCTGGCCTAGCAACTCACCATGGTGAGCTCCAGTACTATTCCAGAAAAAGAAAGATGGGACACTTCGACTATGTATTGATTACCGTGGGTTGAATCAATCAACAGTCAAGAACAAGTATCCTATACCTAGAATAGATGAGCTTCTTGATCGCCTTCAAGGTGCAAAGATCTTCTCCAAGATTGATCTCAGATCAGGCTACTATCAAATAAGGATCAAGGAAGAAGATATTCCAAAAACGGCCTTCAATACAAGATATGGGCACTTTGAGTTCTTGGTTATGTCATTCAGGCTTACAAATGCACCTGCCACCTTCAATAGATTAATGCCCTATATTTTTAGACCATATCTTGATGATTTCGTACTTGTCTTCTTTGATGACACTTTAGTCTATTCTAAACAGGAAGAAGATCATGAACCTCAACTACGGATTGTCCTTGGGACAATGAGGTCTCATAAGCTGTATGCAAAAATGAAGAAGTGTGCATACTTCAAGCGTCAGATTGAATATCTGGGATTCATAGTATCATCAGAGGGAATATCAGTAGACCCAGCCAAAGTCAAGGATGTGCTTGAATGGCCAATACCAATATCCGTTAAAGAAATACGTAGCTTTCTTGGCTTGACAGGATGGTATAGGGTCTTTATCAAAAACTATGCTTTGATTGCAGCACCTCTTACAGACTTACTAAAGAAGCAGACTTCTATTACATGGTCAACTCCCGAACAAAATAGTTTCGACAAATTAAAGCAAAGTTTGGTATCAGCACCTATTCTAAAACTCCCTGACCTCAACAAGGAGTTCGAGGTAGTAACTAATGCCAGCATTCTTGCCTTGGGGTGTGTACTTATGCAGGAAGGTCATCCAGTAGCATACTCTTCAAGGAAATTGAAGAGTCATGAAAAGAATTATGCCACGCATGATCTGGAATTATTAGCTGTCATCCATGCTCTAAAGCTTTGGAGACACTACCTGTTGGGTAACAAGTTTACTCTAGTAACCGATCATAAGAGTCTCAAATGGATTTTTACCCAGAACGAGCTCAACATGAGGCAACATCGGTGGATTGAAGTATTGGAGGAGTATGATTTTGAAATCAAGTACCAACCAGGAAAAGAAAATGTAGTTGCTGATGCACTCAGTCGCAAGGCATTCCTAAATTCCCTAATCTTGCAGAATCCATCAACGGCCAGATCTTTGGCTACAAAGGTATCTATGCCAAGCAATCCTATACTGGAACTAGCTAGAGAGGAAGCATGCCATGACTTGGTCTACCAAACAATGATAAAAGAAATATCTACCAAGGAGCCGAATCTGAAGTCACAAGCTAAGTATCAGGAATTTTCCATTGATAATGGACTTGTCTACTACAGAACAAGGCTGTGTATACCAACAAGCCAGTCACTTAAGCAGAAGATATTATGGGAAGCTCATGATTCCCCTTTCGCAGGACATCCTGGCTATGCAAAAACTCTTAATGCAGTTAGGAGGAGCTACCATTGGGAGAGGCTCAAAGGTGACATTCTCAAATATGTCACTGAATGTTTGTCTTGCCAACGTATCAAGGCCGAACATGTCATGATGCCAGGAAAATTGCAACCACTTGACATTCCCCAAATGAAATGGGAATTTATCAGTATGGATTTTGTTGTGGGCTTACCCCAAGTCCAAGGAGGATACAATTCCATTATGGTTGTAGTTGACATGCTTACTAAGGTTGCACACCTGATTCCAGTAAAGACAAACTATAAAGCCTCCGACATTGCAAGATTGTTTATCAAGGAGATATTCAAGCTACATGGGTTACCTAGAAGAATCATTAGCGATCGAGATTCTCTCTTCACATCACACTTCTGGAGAGCTATCTTTGAAGCTATTGGGACTCAACTCTATTTTAGCACCGCCTACCATCCCCAAACGGATGGACAAACAGAGCGAGTGAATCAAATCATTGAGGATATGCTTAGGGCATACTGCTGTCGAGAGCCGAAGAGGTGGATTCAATACTTACCGTTAGTTGAATTTACCTACAATGCTTCTTACCAGCAGAGCATTCAAATGACCCCTTTCTAGGCATTGTATGGTCATGATTGTCGAAGTCCCCTAAACTTTTCTGATCCAACCCTAAGAGTTGAAGCTTCAAGACAAATGTTGGAGGACATGGATGATCAAATAAGGTCAATAAGACAAGACATACAAGCAGCCAAGGACAGACAAAAGGCATATGCAGATTTGAAACGTCAAGAAAGAGTCTTCAAAGAAGGAGACATGGTCTTCATTCGAGTACGCCCTAAAAAGAGTTCTCTATCCCTAGGAGAATTCAAGAAGCTAAGTCCAAGGTATTGTGGGCCGTATAAAATCCTCAAATGCCTAGGACCCAATGCTTATAAATTGCAACTCCCTGAGAACCTAAAGGTTCATAATGTATTCCATATCAGTCTATTAAAAAAATATATACCCAATCCTAATCATGTACTTAATGACCAACAAATTGTAATGCCTAGCCAAGGAATCCTTGAACTAAAACCAGAAAGGATCTTAGATGTTAGGGAAAGACAGTTAAGATCTAGAACCTTGAAAGAATGCCTTGTCCAGTGGAAAGATTATCCCCAAGAGGATGCCACTTGGGTAGATGAAGGCACTCTCAACCATCAATATCCCCAGTTTATCTCGAGATGAGGACATCTCGATTCCTCCAAGGGGGAGAGAATGTAAAAGTCCGCACGAAAATAATTGATTGGGTTATTTTTATTTTAAAAAAAATTAAAATTTTACTTTCCCCCCCTTATCCCTCCAGCCGATTGACGAGCTGGAGGGGGGGAGGGAAATAGAAGGAGTTTACGAAGCTCCTTGGTGGAGCTTGTGGAGGGAGGGAGGGCATGCGTGTTGACACGCAGAAGGAGAAGATCCCCCTCCCTGCACTATTTAAATGAGGGGAGGGGAGGGGCCGCTGGACAGGAAAGGCTGGGGGGAGTCCGTGAGGAGAATCGAGCACGGTGAAAGGGAGAACGCTGCCAGGAATCCGACGCCATTTGCCGAGGAGGTGCAAGGGGAGTCGCCGCCTTCAGTCGCCGCAGGCCCTCGTCGCCTTCCAGAAATGGGCCGCTGAAGTCCGCCAAGGACAGCTATCCACTGCCGCCCGTCGACGTTAAGTTTCCCCCCCCACGTGGGGAAACATTGGAAGCTTCCTGGGGGGAAGCTTCCAAAGGGCTTAATAAGCCCCTTTTCACCCCTCTTTCCCCCGGGTCTTAAAATTTCCCCCCAAGACCCCCTTCCTAAACTCCCCCCCCCTCCGTGCTAAACCCAATGACCCTTTTTTTTTCTCTTGGGCCGTATAAATCCTTTCACCCCCTTGTGTTCCCTTTCACCTCCTTGTGTTGCCTTTCACCCTCCCCACTCCCCCCCCCCTTCCACCCCCCGGTTTTTTAACTCCTATAAGCTCTTTCCTTGGTATTTTGAAACCCCCCTCCTAGTGTTCTTAATTTTCCTTTAGCCCTTACGTTTGGTTTCGGAATCATTTCCCCCTTTACGTGTATAAACCCTCATGAGCCTAAATTGCCTAAAGGTCCTTAGACCCTTACTTATAACCTTTACGGTTATTAATTTCCCTTAAAGCTCTCCTATACCTTGCGTCTTTTTCCACACCTTGATATTTCCATTCGTGCAAGCTTACTAAGGCCATTAAGCTTGTCCCATGGCTTTAATGTGTCTTAGTGGTAAAAGTTTCTAAAACACCCTTTTCAATTCCCGAATTCAAGGAGGGAGCCTTCCAAAACTACTTTTGACGAACGGTGCAAGGAGCGACGGTGGAGTTCTAAGGAGAAGTTATAAAGCTGCTTCCACGTTTGACGGACCACACTTGCGATGCCTCCTAACAAAGTCCAAGGCGTAGCCGCGGGAGGGTCATCTCCCGGTATCCATGTGGATATCTCACCTCAAAGCCAGGTTTTCTTCTTGATGTTAATTTGGGTTTTAGTCAATCATGCAAAGAAAAATTATCAAGGAAATATATATATTTGTTCGAATCAATTCTAACGAAGGAGTTAGCTTATGAATGACAAGGTATTCAAATTAGCTTCCATCAAATTGCATCAAGCATTATAAAATAATAGGCAATACTATCCATTTACTATAGTATTATAGTCCTAAAATGAAGAAATTATATCTTGCTCCATTAGTCTTATTCTTTTCGCAACGGATCATGGCAAAATGGCTAAATTCATGAAAAGTTTCCTTCAATGCTCAAATTACTAGAGAGTTGTCTTTGCTAGTTGCAAGGCAACTGTTGTTAATTGGCATGAGTTTATCTTTAAAGAAAACGGAAGTTAAATGTTAGAAATTAACAAGTATAAAAATTAGACATACGAATCATTTGGAAAGAAAATGTAATGGGGAATTGCTAGATGATACTTTATTAACACTTTTCCCCTGCAAATTGAGGACTTGGAACAAATAAAGTGTGTATTCACCAATTCCTTAGCTAGGTATTTAGGAGTATCGTCACTCTTTGTATCATCATGACATTATGCTATATGCCAAATTAAACTTTATTGATTGAGAAAGTAATCAAAGATAGTAAAACCGTGACAAGACGAGTAAGATTACCTTCCTAAAGCTGACCAAACCAATCTTTCCAAAAGATAACCGGACCAATCTAAACATAGAAACATTCATACCCTAAAACACTGGACTACTTACCTTACCGCAAGGACAATAAACTCATAAAGATAAGAAATTAGGGTCGTCCCTAAGGTTCTCAAACAAAGAAACCCTAGGCCTGACATACGTCAGATTAAGGAGTCTAAATAGATTATTCCATCGTCTGACTTGCGCAACATATATGAAATCATTTTGTGATTGATTCACAAAAAGAAAAGGGAAAAACCCTTTTCAAAGACGGCAGATCCTTACGCAAGTTATCTTGCAAAAAGACGTAGTTTTTGGATATCCTTCAAAATAAGAAAAGTTGTAAAATAGGAACTAGCATATCTAGGTACCTTAGGGTAAACCAAACTAGGTATACCCTACATCCGAATGTAAGGGATCTTGCCAAGTTACAAGACATCTTAAGAACGACTGCTGATACACTCAAAAAGGAAAGAACACTTCTTTAGCAGTTTTCCATATAACTGGGTTGGTTAATGGAAATGTTTGTGCTTGCTAGAGATTTTAGAGCTCTGTTTGATTTATGAATTACAAATTAAATAAGTATCTATACTTCAGGTTAAAAGCCTGAAGGGAGAGGCAGCTTCAGTTACCCCCGAGTGCCTGCCTGACCCTAACCAAGGGGGTTGTTTGACCGTGCTGGGAACATGGACCGAACCCGCCGCGAGAGGTCTCTCCGTTGAGTTCTACTTGGAGCAGGAGGACGCTTGGGTGCCAGGGGGGGCTCTGGCCGTAAATCCCTCGCCTTCCGGGTCCTGCACAAGGGGCTAACGCGACTCGGGATTGGATCCCGAAGCCCGTATACTAGTTGATGGGCGGAAGCTTGGAATAGTGATCCCTGGAGATTACTTGTTAGCCTCCGGGCAGTTTATGGATAAGCCTACGGGCGGAACTTCTTGTAATTCAAAGATAAAATGATGAGATGTTGAAAGAACTTGCTTGATATTGTTTTTATATGTCACGTGATAAGATTACGTGAAGGAACCAGTGCTTAAACAAGATTAATTAAAGGAGCTGATTGTTATATGTCAAATTAATGTGTTAGATAATTACATAACTAAAACAAACTGAGGAAAGTGCGGAGGATGGACCATGGGTCCGTCCTATGGTTGGGTGCTCCCGGTTAGCCGGGAACTTTTCTCATAAATCTTGAAAGACAGCGGAATGATCATCATCATCAAAAAGAATAACGAGAACGATAACCTAGAGTTACGTCTTACCCGATTTACGTTGTTTTAGGGGAACGAAATGGGACTATGCCTTATGGCAGAGAGGTTGAGCTTTGCATCCCTCTTGTTTCCCATTCTCCTTGAACCAAGTGCAGCGTGAATCCGCTTCGGACCTGGCGTTTCTGCGTAAAGTAGTTCGCTCGGGTCTGACGCTAGTTGCTATTAGCTAGTGACCCATTAGAAAAACCCTAATTCCGGTCGATCCTAAGTGGAAACGGCCAGGATACTTCTACTACGTGGCAGACGCGGGAAGAACTAGATTGCAAAACCCGTAACATTCCATGGGAGTGTCGGGTGGAGCTTTCTAGACATCCTTTCCGATGGACTGCTACGACATGTCCTGGATGATACTAGGGGACACGTTACACTCTTGTACCATCCACACACTAGGTGTTTTAATATACGGAATTCCAAACTCCTCATCCAAGATTTGCTCATAGCCATTTGAATCAATATCAATATGAGAGAAACTTGATTATACATCTATCATCATATGGTGACCTTCTCCAATGGTGACCTTGATTTTCTTCTCGATGTATCTCTTCGCCTTGGTAGTTCCACTTTTCTTTCTCTTGTCCTCTCTCACAACGCTATTGTCAATATACGGCTCCTTCCCTTCCGATGACATAGATGCTAAAGATACTAAAGGTAATAGTGAAGATGATGAATGTGATGTAGAAATTGATGATGAGGGTGGCGATGGTGTCAAAGATGGTGGTGAAGACAGTTGCAATGATGGGAGAATGAAGGTGATGATGTTAACGTGATGATGGGAGAGGTGGTGATGGTGGCGGTGAAGAGGTGAAAGGATGGAGGACATTGTCATAGGCATGAGAACCATGAAATTTTCAATGGTGTACGGCCATTAGTTAGGTGGAATGGACCCACATGGGACATAGACGGTGTACAATGAAGTGGCATGGTGGTCATGGTGGGAGGATGAACAAGTTCTAGTGGGATGGTCGATGGGGAATCGAGTGGAGCTAATGGGCTTAGGCCGATGACTGTGGTAGTGACACCCATAGGCAAAGAGGAATGGGATAGAATAGATGGGTGATGGCCTTGGGGCACGACAGAGCAAACGGCTGGTTTCCTTGGCATTTGATTGTGGTGGTGATGGTCCATAGGCTAAGGGCCAATGAGGCACATTCTTGGTGACAATAGTGTCGTACCACTACGTGCACCCCATGTAAAAAAATCTAGAGTGTGGATTCCTTACAGATTTAGAGAGCCAATGCCACTTTAGGCATTAGTGTTAGTGTCCACGGTTCAAAAATGTTAGATTTTTGGACAAGTTTTAGCCCAATAACACACTATTAGTGAGTTTGGGAATCTCCCAATTCCCATTTTTTGAATACTAACAAGGTGGCACCCGGATAACATGCACATAAGTTTCTCAAAACCATATGATGTGACCTATCATTGGAAAGAACTTGAAAAATGGAATCTATTGAGCTACAGAGCACTCGATTTGGAGTTACAGTATTCAAGTTATGACAAATGCAAAGATTTGACCACGTATCCCTAACTTATGGAAAATTCCCATATTCCCCAATATGGTGTTCAATTTTGATATTTTAGATATTATCTCTTGTAAAAATTCATAAAACTATAAATAAATTCTAGATTAGGATGACATGTAAAAGAAAGCATGTAGCTTTCAGCCAATTTGAGAGGATTTTATGTAAAAAGAGAGATTGACGAAATTGCGTGATCGTTGTTTTCAAGCAGTGAACAACACTCCAAAGTGGAAGATGAAGGAGTGATCTGGTTGAATTTTGGCTAGGTGTCTTGGAATTTTACTACCCTTTTGAAGCCAATGGAAGTAGTAGATTGGTGATTTGAGCAACATAGATAAAGGTATTATTTTATACATGTTTTTGTCTATTAGAGTTTTATCTTCTCATAATGCAGGAATAAACTGACACGCTTCATCTCTATTAGTATTCTTCTACATTTTCTCTCCTTTTTGTGAATATTCTTCTACGTCTTCTGTTTCTTCAAACCCCTTCTCTTCCATCTACTCCTCTCCTTGAATCTCCCTTTACCCTACTATCTCTTACCTCTCTGGTGGACTTTCAACACCAAATGATCCGAAACTGTGTTAGGGGAAGTTTATGCTATCATCAAAGGTAAATTCTAGAAGATATTTGGGCTAATTTGGGGCTGATATCTTCAGCCATATTTAGAGAATTAGCTACATCAATGTTCTTTTGATTCATTTCTTACTCTATAGAAGGCTTCTTGTCAAAATATGTAAGTATTATGTGCCCCTATGGCAGGGCAATATATGTAGATCATTCATAGATGCTTTGAGTTGAATTAAGAGGAGATTTTTATCTTATTTCTTGGCTGTGGTAACTTTTCCTTATTAAGAACTCAATTTGAAGCTCTCTTGAAGCAAGTCTCTTTGCCTTATAAGCCTTGTAATTGACTCGTAAGCTTTTGTTCCTAACAATCTACATTGAATGTAATCATGCAAAGTTGATTCATGCTATGGCATCATGTATGAATGATGGGATGTAGAGTTGTTTATGATACATGACAACATATTGTACTTGATTTTATAATTTGTATAGTCAGGAAAACAAGCTTGATTTGAGTTAGAACTTATGAGATAATACTCTTGTGATCTTTGCTAAGAACATGCAATTGGAAGCTCTATTAACATCTTCACGAACTTGGCTTGAAACCTTCAACCCTTCTCTTATCTCTACCATCTCCGGAGTCTAAGCTCTTGAACCTCCATACATAATTCTCTCTCAAATCCCTGTGATTGACCATGAAGTACCTCTTGAACCTTTAAACATTCATCGTAATCTACTTATCTCTTAAAGACACATCTTCATCTAGCTTGTCCTGTTTTCTTGCCAAACCCGTGTGGTGACCTTCAACCATACGCAGTGCGACATTGGTGAACGCTCAAATCAAGATGGGGGATTCTTAAAGAGATTCTTAAAGAGATTCTTAAGATGTGGTGACCTTCAACCATACGCATGGAGTCGTTATTTTGCTAGACTAGCCAAGCATAGTCTTCAAGAAAGAATCCATGGTCTTTTTCAGTGAGATGAGGATTGGGCTGCATTCAAAAAATCATTACACAAAGAATTCTTCTTAGAAGACTCTCGCCTAATGATGAAGAAAAGTTTCACTGATTGGGTTGAGAAACCCAACAAAGGTTTAGCTGCAAAAACTTTATACCATGAGTTTAAAAGTAAATTTGGACAACTTAATGCTGAAGACCAACAAAGTATGGAAGGTCAGAAGATTAAATTATTTCTTAAGATTGCATATCCCATTCTGCAAGAGAAGCTTGCTGATCGCCTAGAAGATGCTACCTCCGAATCAGGAGTCAAGACTGTATGGACACATGTTACTGATGCACTTAACATGATTGCTCAAATAGAGTGGATGTGACTAAGATTGGGCGGTACTTCAACTTCAACAACTTCATTGATGGAGCTTGTTCCACCTTCAAAATCCCCTATTCCTTTGACTAATCAACCAACTCTTTCTTCTTCTTTTCCTTCTAAAAATGATGTCATGGATGAACTCATTAAAAGCATATGTTACCTTCATCTAAATCTTAAAGAAATTAGTTCCAAGGTGGAGAAGTTGGATGTCAAGTTGAAGAACGAGGACGATCATCAACTCAAAGACCTATGAGAGAAGGCTATAAGAGCCGCTATATTTGGTGTGATAGCCAACAACATGACAAGAGGCAGTGTTTGCCTTCTGTGAGGTTGAAGCACAAAAGCTAGTCTTCTGGAAAGAAGAGAAAATTCATGCAATTGAAATTGGTCTTCCACTGGAGCCAAATTTTGGCAATGGTGGAATGAAGAAAAGATCAGAAGATTTAGCTATAAAGAGTGCCTATGCAGTAATTGATGCAGCTACCTATGGGTTGCAACTTGAGCCAACTAAATCAAATTTGAAAATATGTAAAGCTAATGTGTGATCTAAAGTATGGATGCAGGCATTAGATCAAATGGAATGCGAAAAGTAGCCAAAGATGATTTGACTAACACCAATCAGTGCATTTGAGGAATAACTGGTTGGAAAGAACGGATAGATTCTTTTTTTCCCTTTACACATTTGATTGACATCAATCATAAAGAAGTCTTCATTCACTACAACATATAGACCCAATAGCGACGTTTAAAGCGACGGAATTATTCCTGGAAAAAATTATCCCTGTCATCGCTATTCGCGTCGCTATTAGTGACAAGATCTATTCGTCGCTATTTGCGTCGCTATAAGCGTCGCTATTAGCATCTCTATAAGCGTCGCTATTAGCATCTCTATAAGCGTCGCTATTAGCATCACTATAAGCGTCGTTATTTGCATCGCTAATTGGGTTAGCGAGGCAAAAAGTGATGCTTATAGCGACGGTTGCAGAGTAAATTTTCGACACAAATAGTGACAGTTACAGAGGGGGGAAAAATTAGGTGGCAGGGCATGCAGCCCTACCACCCTTCTAGCTATATTAACTAAATATTCTTGCATAATTCATTTGCAAATGTCACCTACACCTAATGTCTAAAAATTGTGTATCAAATTTAAAAAAAAAAACTGAATCCTTTGATTGCAAAAGCTAGATATAATTAATTCGAAAAGGTAGTTGGCAAGGAGTTTTTTATCACTTGCTTAGACCTGAGAAGAAAAAGAGCTTGTGATTGCAAAAGCTAGATATAATCGATTCAAAAAAGTATCACTAAAGAAGATTTTTATCACTTGTTAGGCCCAAGAAGAAGAGCTTCACTTCAAGCTTTCATTATAGTCAGGACCCTGAGGTATAAATAAGTCCCATTGATCTTCTGCTCACTCCAGCTTATTCCAAACTTATTCAAGTCTTTTTGAGGGAGCATTTGGACATCTGTAAGAGTTATACCATGGTGCTGGAGCCAAAAACACTTATATAGGGAGCAGTAGTGTCTCTAAGCTCTACATCTTCCTTTTTGTTTTTACCTACATGTAAGTCATCTTCTATCTCTTGTTTCTTGTCTTCACCCTCAATCTCAATGGATGGAGGTGTTTTAAGATCAAAAGAATCAAGCTCATCCTCCCCCTTCTCAAACTCCATTTCTTGAGCTCAGACTAGTTGCTGTATTCCAAGTAGATCCCTGAAACGAATGAATTTCTCTTTACCAAGTGATTTGGTAAAGATATCGGCTACCTAGTCTTCTGTCTTCATATGAAGTAGATCAATCTATCCTGCAAGTACCATTTCTCTGATGAAATTTTAATGAATCTCTATGTGTTTAGATCTAGCATGATAGACGGGGTTGCTAGCTAGCATCCATATACACCTCAGGTTGTGTACATAACCCTCACGCTACTCCATATATACCTCTTCAAGCAAGTCACCATTCAGGAATGCATTTTTGACATCCATTTTTAATCATTTTCAGCCCTTAGAAGCCGCTAACGCAATGACTATTCTCACCATTTCCATCTTGGCAATCGAGCTAAAAGTCTCCTCATAATCTAGGATGTATTACTGTGCATATCCCTTTGCAACGAGCCGGGCTTTATATCTTTCCAATGAACTATCTGACTTGCATTTCTCTTGATAAACCCATTTGCTTAAAGACATCGAGTACCTCATCCTTGTACTTCTAAATATACAGCCATGCGTATCAGTTGAAATCATCTATCCAATCGACAGTAGATTCTTGCAAATTTTGTTTTGCCATCTGTCCAATTGACAATAGATTCTTGGTAATGGAAGGTACATGTAGTACATCATGTAGGCTCTTCTTTCTATCGTCATAGTTGCAGCAGTCTACCTTCCTACTGGTGGGTTGTCTAGCACTCGTGCCCAAAATCTTTCCATCCCTTTCAACTCCAAGTCTTGTATAACTTCCTGAACAACGTCCTTATAAAAAGATCTTTTCGAGATGAGAAGCTTGTATCCACACTGCATTCTCCTTATCTCTCGAAGGGCGATAGTGCCCGGTTTCCCTCTCCCCTTCTTCTCTAGTGGTCGTTGTGCTCTATGGGGAGCACCTGTTGCTGCACTAGAGGAGGCTCCACCTTGTGCTTCAGGTGGCGGGCTTTGGCATGAGGCCTTTGCATGGCCGAGAAATGGGGACATGCTTGCTTGGTATCTGCCATGCAAGCTCGAGGAGGGCAAGATGGAGAAGAGACAGAGGTTGGGGGTTCCCTACTTCTCCTTTGTAGTTGTCCCCTCTCTTTTAGTGGATGTGGTGGCAATGGTAGTAGCACTGGCAGTCTCTCTCTCTCTCTCTCCCTCTCTCTCAATCTCCCTTGTGTTGATCTGTCTCCCTTCTTCTCTCTATACATCTCTTCATCAACAAAAAGAAAAAGAGAAGTAAAGAAAAGAGAAAAACAAAGAGAGAAGAGATAATGCATTTACCTCAAAGCTTGAAGAAGAATCCTTTCGCGCTTCTCTCCTTCTTCTTCTTCTCTTTCACGGGTTCCCTCATTCTTCTTTGCAGTTGTCCCCTCTCTTTTTGTGGTGGATTGGCGGTGGCAATGACCTCTCTCTCTCTCTCTCTCTCTCTCTCTCTCTCTCTCTCTCTCAATCTCCCTTGCGCACATTGATCTCTCTCACTTCTTCTCTCTATACACTCTTCATCGACAAAAAGAAAGAGAAAAGTAAAGAAAAGAGAAAAACAAAGAGAGAAGAGATAATACACTTATCTCAAAGCTTGAAGAAGAATCCTTTCGCGCTTCTCTCCTTCTTCTTCTTCTCCTTTACGGGTTCCCTCCTTCTTCTTTGCAATTGTCCCTTGTCTTTTTGTGGTAGATTGGCGGTGGCAACGACCTCTCTCTGTGTCTCTCTCTCAATCTCCCTTGTGCACGTTGATCTCTGTCACTTCTTCTCTCTATACACTCTTCATCAACAAAAAGAAAGAGAGAAGTAAAGAAAAGAGAAAAACAAAGAGAGAAGAGATAATGCACTTACCTCAAAGCTTGAAGAAGAATCCCTTTGCGCTTCTCTCCTTCTTCTTCTTCTTCTTCACAGGTTGCCTCCTTCTTCTTTGCAGTTATCCCCTCTCTTTTTGTGGTGGATTGGTAGTGGTAGTGACCTCTCTCTCTCTCTCTCTCTCTCTCTCTCTCTCTCTCTCTCTCAATCTCCCTTGCGCACGTTGATCTCTCTTACTTCTTCTCTCTATACACTCTTCATAAACAAAAAGAAAGAGAGAAGTAAAGAAAAGAAAAAAACAAATAGAGAAGAAATAATGCACTTACCTCAAAGCTTGAAGAAGAATCCTATCGTACTTCTCTCATTTTTTTTCTCCTTCGGGAGTTCCTTCATTCTCCTTTACACTTGTCTCCTCCCTCTTCGTGGATGGCGACAGTGGCAGCGGCCTCTCTCTCTCTCTCTCTCTCTTGCATGTTTGCAAACCTGTAAAATGCCATGCTTGGGTTTTGACACTTTTTTATGAAGCCCCTCTCTCTCCCGTTTTTTATTTCTCACCATCTCTCTCTTCGTTCCCCTCCCTTCTTCTCTCTATTTCTCTCCCTCCTTCCCTCCCCACTCTCACTCAACTCATCTCATTGCAAAGATAGAAAATAAAAAGCTTAAGAAACAAAGATATTGAAAGAAATGTCACCCCACCTCCCTTTATCTCTCTCTTCCCCCTCTCCCTTTACTTTTCTTTATTAACCTTTTCTCTCATTCTCTCATTGTTTTCCTATTTCTCTCTCCCTCTCTCTCGCTCTCTATTTTTTCTCTCTATCTCTCTCTCTCCCTCTCTCTCTTCTTTTCGATCTCCTTCCTCTCTTTACCTCACCCTTCTTTACTACCTCCTCCTCCTCTCTTCCTTCCCTCTCCCTCTCTCTATTTCTCCCCCCTCTCTCTATTAGCATCGCTATATGCAATATCTCTATTAGCATCGCTATATGCATCGCTATTAGCATCGCTCTATGCATCTCTATTCCTCTCTCTATTAGCATCTCTCATTTTACTTTCCCTCTCTCTCTCTCTATTCCTCTCCCTCTCTCTATTCCTCTCTCTTTGTTTCTCCCCCCTCTCTCTCTCTTTGTTTCTCTCACTCATCCTCTCTCCCTCCGTTCATCTCTCATTTCTCTCTTCCTCTCCCTCTCTCTATTCCTCTCCCTCCTCTCTATAACGATATTGGTTCTCCCCCCTCTCCCTCTCTCTATTCCTCTCTCTTTGTTTCTCCCCCCTCTCTCTCTCTTTGTTTCTCTCACTCATCCTCTCTCCCTCCCTTCATCTCTCATTTCTCTCTTCCTCTTTCTCTTTGTTTCCTTTCTCTCCCTCTTTCTCTCTTCCTCTCCCTTCATTCTTCTCCCTCCCTCTCTTTCCATGTATCTCTTTGCAAAGAAAAACAAAAAAAGAAAACAAGAGAACAAAAAAATAAAGCAAGAAGAGGCAATGTACCTACCTCAAAGGCCTGAAGATGAAACCCTGTGTACCTTCTCTTTGCACCTTCCCTTCGTGTATAGCGGCGGCGGCGGTGACAATGGTGATGAGCTTCCCCTCTCTCTCTCTCTCTCTCTCTCTCTCTCTCTCTCTCTCTCTTCCTCTCTCTCTCTCTCTCTCCCTCTCAAAGCTTTAAGCTCTCTCGCTCTCTCTTTCATTCTTTCTCGCAAATGTTTTCTCGATAAATGTTACGCTTGGGTTTTCAAAACTTTTTCCTTAGACCGATATCGCTATTAGCATCGCTATATGCATCTCTATTAGCATCGCTATATGTGTCGCTATTTGCGTCACTAATAGAATTAGCAACGCAAATAACGACGCATATAGCGACACTTTTAGCGACACCACTTTTTTGTGTCACAAATGGCCGTTGCTATTGCCCCATTCCCTTGTAGTGATTGAAGAAAAGAGAAGAAGAGAAGATGAACCAAGGCCTTCCTCTTTTGGCCATCCAAAGCTGGTAACTAGAAGAACACTTGAACAACCAAAGCTTGCTGAAAATATAACCCCAGATCAAGAGATGGAAGATGCGCCACAAACAAAGAAGACCGAAGGAAAAAAGAAAGGTAAGTAGCCAAGCTACAAATCATAGTCTGACATAGAATCTCCAACTGATCTTAAACGAGTTCTAAAAGAACAAATTCTGGGAAGTAAAATTAAGTTCACCTTAGGTAAAATTCTCGAAATTGCCAAACGTGAATTTCATGATGTTATTATTAATGCAATCAAAAGAAAAAGATAATATCTTGGTGATGATGCTGAAGAAATAGTGCATGCTTTTTTGCAAGCTCTTTGAGTCTTTGTGTAGGATAAAAAGAAGTTGATGACACAAGGAATTCAGCTTGAAGCAGTTAAAGAGTTAATGGCAGTAATTGAAGCTAAAGATAAATAAAGTATGGATGCAAAAATTAAAGAAGTGAAGGTTGAAAATATAATGGTCGGCTGGTCCAAACAAGTTGGGAAAATCCACCTCTCAAAACAAAGGTCCTCTACATCACATGCATGATGAGGAAGAAGCCCAATTCATTCCAAGAAATCAATACCCCCGTACACATTGGTCAAGAGCAACAATGGAGATAATCATCAAAATTGGAGAAAAAGAAACACCATCTCTTGCACTCTTAGACCATGGTTCTTAGATAAACGTCATATCAAGGAGTCTCTATGAAAGTGGCAGACGGCCCATAGATGTTGATCTAGGTTGGCGAATGAGAGCTGCAAACAACTCTTGTGGAGAGTTGTATGCTGCATGTCCTAATGTGTAGGTAATTATTGGAGACATAAAAGACAATTTTCACTTTTTTATTCAAGACTCTTGTAGTTACCCTATCATTCTTGGGAAACCTTACATTTCTGAAGCCCACTTGGAAATAAAAGCTCTTGATGATGGTTCTTCCTATGCTCAAATCTGAAGCAAGGATAATGAACGAGCTCTCCAATTTCTTACAGTGTGTGTTAACCATCATCGAAACAGAGATTGACTGTGTGATTATCGTGTGCATCCTAATGCCCCAGAATTCAAGGATTTTTGGGTTGCACTGCTGTAAAAGGAGGCTATGGCAGTGTGTCATGTAAAAAGATTGAATCTCCTTATGCTACAAAATTGTGTCTCTAGCAAATCTGTATGTATGTATAGCCAATAGTATGGGATGTTATATGTCTCTTCCAGCCATGACTAAAGCTGAAAGAAAATATTTATGTTATATAAAAAGGATGCTGAAAACATATGACATGATGGCTAAAAATGAAGATATTTTGAGCATTCTTTTTGGACTGATTACTAGTGACACATTGGCTGAAATATATGCAACTACTCATACAAAAAATCAGGCTAAAAATCAATCCATAGAAGTATGTACATTGGATTTTTATCAAACAATTCAAGAATTTGTTGAGCAGGAAGACATTGGTTTACTCAACAAGGCTGAAGCACAAGTGGAGACAAAATACAAGACGGTGGATAAGAAAGTCAAGCCTGTGGGGTTGGCAGTCCGAGTGCCTCTTGAAAGTGAAGGGCTAGCTAATATGGAAACAAATCAACCAAGCCTTCGTGATCCTTCCAACATTGGTCACAAGTTCATATTTGAAAGTATAAAATAGCTCAAAATAGGTGAAAATTCTTTCATTTCGCCAACTGAAAAACACTCTTCTATGCAAATGCTAATGAAACATGGAAAAGCATTTGCATTTCAACCAAGTGAAATAGGCTGTGTGGATCCAAATATTATGGCTCCTATGGTCATTTTTACGGTCCCACATGTGCCTTGGAACCTCAAGCCCATTCCCGTTCCAAGGGTGCATTTGCCTAAATTATTGGAACTTCTAAATGTGAAGATCAGAATGAAGATTTTAGAACCTTCTTCAACACCTTACTCAACAAATAAATGGTTTACCGTGCCCAAGAAAAATGGATCCTTACGATTCATTCAAGATCTATAGTTTGTTAATCGTGTCACAATCCGAAATGTTGGTTTGGGTCCAATTGTTGACGAGTTTGCTGAAGCTTTTGTAGGTAGAGCAATTTATTCTATGGGCGACCTATATTCAGGATATGACCAATTTCAACTTTCATTAGAAAGCTAAGACATTACCACAATGAAGACACCACTTGGATTGGTCTGTATGTGCACTCTACCGCAAGGTGCAACAAACTCCATAGCTCATATGATGAATGCCATGCACGAAGTCTTAAGGGACTTTATTCCACAACTTACTCTTCCATTTCTTAATGATGTACCTATCAAGGGATGTGAAGTCAATGAAAAGAATGAGAAGCTTGACGAAGATGGCTATAGGACATTTGTAGTTAACCATATTCATGATTGTGACGGGATTTTAACAAAGGCTAGAAGAGTTACATCTTACCCTTTCTGGAGCTAAGTGGATTTTTGGAGTAGAAGAAGCCCTAGTGGTTGGAAATCTGTGTGGCCCCTATGGACGTAAACCTTCACCAATCAAGAATATGCCATCAACAAAATGTAAGAAAAATGCACAAATATTTCAGAGGTGAGAATATTTCTTAGCACATGTGTATTCTATCTCATATGGATACCACATTTTTCTCATGTAGCTGAAAATATCTATCAATTATTAAGAAAAGACCAAAGATTCTCTTGGAGAAAAGAGCATGCTCTCACTGTACCAAAACTAAAGAAGTTAATTTCAGCCCCCATCCTCAAAAGGGCTAATTATTCAAATGGTCAATCCATCATCCTTACTGTGGATACAAGCCCCATTGGGATGATATGATGAGCTATTGGCAAAGAAAACCTTGAAGGTAATAGGTATGCAATTTGTTTTGGAGCAAAGGTTCTCAATGAACATTAAAGAAGGTATGCACAAGTAAAAAGGGAATTGTGGGGAGTTGTAATATCATTAAAATGTGGTCGTAAATACTGTATAGGTGCTTCCGTAGTGGTATAAACTTATTGTCTTCCACTCTTGGGCATGATTGGCAACTGCTCTACACTGGACATTGCTATGCTAAGATGGATTGCATATATTAAATCTCTCAATCTCGAATTAAAGCATATTACAGAAAAGGTGAATCCAGTTGCTCATATGCTATCACGTACAAGACATGACAATGAAGAAGAGCTTATGGAAGAAGATGAAGTTGAAAAATCTATACTTGCTAAATTTCATTCCATGGTTGTTGAAAGTACCTTTTCAGTTGCTGCATATACAAATCTGAAGCTAAATCTTGTAGGCGAAGCTGATCTTTTTAATGGTGTAGCATTAAATACAGTAAGAATAGAAAAAGGTACTGCTATAAATCAACATACAACAACAAATATCAAAGTTTTATCTATGGAAGAAGGGTGGTCAACTAGAAGCTAGCATGCTCATTGCATTGCTCAAGTTCTAGTTCATTTCCTTGATGAAGATTATGGCTAAAGATTAGCTAATATTTGAGCACAATGAAGAAGGAGTCTTGGATTGATGAAGAGTTCAAGCATATTAAGAGGAAAGCTTATGGATTTTTTCTTAAAGAAGGGCATCTATGGAAGCACACAAAGAAGAAGAAAGGAGTGCCTGTCCGAGTTTTAGGTAACAAAAGATTGCAACAACAGGTAATGAAGGAATTTCATGAAAGCTTGTGGGCTGGCCATAGAGGCATATGGAGAGCCTTTAGTAAACTCAAAGAAAAATATTGGTGGCAAAACTTGTATCGGGACATAGCACATTTTTTTGAAACATGTTATGTGTGTTAGATGTATTCTATGGTCAAGCATCGAGATGGGTTACAACCGACTTATCGCTTGTCTATACATTATAGATGGGTTATTGATCTTGTAACCATGCATACAAGAATATAGAATATGCAATATTTAGTGCTTGCAAGAGAGGATCTAACCAATCAAGTTGAAGGCAAAGCCTTAACAACCAAGACCACTCAAGTTGTTTGTTGTTTTTTGCTTGAAGATGTGTTTTGCATATATAGTTGTGTGGATAAAGTAACTACAGATAGAGGAGAGTTGGATGTTGATGAGGCATGCAACTTCTTTGCTCAATTGGGTATTAATCTGGCTTTAACATCAATCTAAAACCCTGAAGGTGTAATATTTCTGCTGAAAATTACTACATACACGTGTGAAGTCTGGGCAAAAGACAATGCCGGCATTGTGGTTGTGAACGATGCGGTCATTAATTGTACACTCTCCACATGCCAATTGAGACTTAGGACTATGGGTTAATAAAAACCCACGCTCTTCATAAGAACCTCCTCTTGGTAGGAGACCAAAAGGATAATATCTGGAATAATGGTAATTTTATTTTTTTTGTAATTATCCCCTCGCAGTGGATCGTGTTGGAGAAGAGGAGGGGAGGCGCTATGACCAAGCTCCTTTTTGGAGCTCATAGAAGGAGTTTAGCCATGCGTAAGGCCACGTGGGGGAGGGAGGTTCCCCTCCCCTCACCTATAAAAGCCCTGTGCCATGGGCGTAAGGAAGGAGGGTGTAAGGTTGCCACTCAAGTGGGAGGGAGAAGGCTTGAAGGGAAGGAAGAAAGGGAAATGGCTAAGTGTGACGCTACCGTGGAGGAGGGCCCTCCCGTGGAGGAGGGCCAGAACATCGCCGGGACGAGAGCAAGGGGAGAGTGGTAATGCTGCGGATGCAAGACGTGAAGGAGAGGATCTGAGTAGTCGAGGCTGAGGAGGTAGTCGTGAGAAGGAACGCCGCCATTTGCCGCCTCCATTCCTTATCCACATGGGGCTTCCACGACCCCCATAAGTTTTTGGGAAGCTTCTAAAGCCCCCTTAGGATGCCCCCCTTCTTGTGGGCTTCCATAAGGGCCTTTCAAGTGGGTTTAATAACCCTTTCCCCCCTAGGATTTAACCCCTTCTCAAGCAGTCTTTTACACCCCCTTTTTCAAATCCACTAAGTCCATTTAGAACCCCCCTTTCCCGTGGCGTTTCATCCAAGCCCCTCTAAAAGCCCATTTACCCCAAGAATTAAGCCCTTTTCCCCATTTTTTTTCATCCCACAAAAATTCTATAAGCTAACCTTGCCTTGGGTTTAAAGTAAACCTTTCCGTGGAAATCCTCACTTCTGAGTTTGAAAACCTCTTTCCCATCGGCCCTACAAAGTGGGGTTTTCAAACCCGGAGTTTAAGCCCCTTGCATTCCACAAAGTCATTTTTGACGATTGTAAAGTCCTAATCGTGAAATCATTCCCTACTTCGAGGAGGCAGCTTTAAGGGCTTCTAAAGCTCGATTCTGAAAGATGGTGGAATCAATCAAGGAAGCCAAACCACAAAGGGAGTTTCGCGTTCGAAGGAGATGGCCAAGAACATAAATCTGCGTCCAAGGTGAAAAGGCCGAATTCGCGATGGCCCCTAAGAAGGCACAAGGCGCAAATGCAGGAGGATTATCTCCTAACATCCATGTGGATATTTCACCACAAGTCCAGGTTTTTTTTTTCTTCTTCATTTTGATTTAGGTCATAATATCTCAAATTGTGCATGGATCATTTATGAAATTAGGTTGCACTTTTTCGATTGAAATACTTTGGCTAAATAGCTTACGATCAAAGAATCAAACATTTGTATTTTTCAAATAAACGAATGAAAAAAAGAGCATAAGATCTCTATGCATTCCTAGCAAGTGGTTTTTTTATGCATTACAAAGTAACGAATTTAGATAAACTAAAGATCATCTTTATAAAGTCAAAATCATTCGTTTAGGCATGGAAAGATTAATCCTATGTTGCATTTTTAGACAAATCTTCATTGAATGATTCATTATGGAAAGTCATTAATCCAGTAGAAAATAGAAGAGCCTAGAAATGATTCTAGAAATTTGCGTGTGGCATGGATTGTAAATTGGAATAAGTTAGCTCTAGGTTTTTTGGCATAAATCTCAATCAATTACGTAAGTAGTTACAAAAGAGCCTACGAATAATTCATTCAGAAATAAAATTAGGAAAAGGCTGCTTGGTCCATTTTAATATAAACCCCAAAAGCCTAGCAGCATAAATCATGAAATGCATGTTCTAGAGGGGTCAATGAAAAATTATATCGTAACTTGACCTACGCTTTGATCTTAACCAGGAAAGTTAGGGTTGGTAAATCTAGTCATATGTAGGCAATGAATCATGTGATTATAAGAATGGTATCGTAAATATCTTCAAGAGTAGACAAGTAAATTGGTTTACCCTAAACACCTAAACCGCGAGGGACACGCTTAGAAATGGTTAAATCAAAGCAACATATCCCAAGTGCTAACTAGGATTTAGAACGTTGAGGACGTAACCTAGTTGTTCTTATTGCCAAGTTGAAACTCTCATACCCTAAAGACCTGCCCACATTCACAAAATGTAGCGAAAATAGGACATACTTGCGAGAAACGATCTAGGGTTTGTTACCCTAAGGGTCGCTCGCTAAAAGGATGAAACTCGGTTTGAATTGGAACCCTAGGACCGACAAGGTTGGCCTAGTGCAATCAGAAATGGATTGGATATGAGGACACCCTAACCCTATTTCCTATTAATCATGATTTCGTAATTAGAAGACGACATTCGATGGGTAAAATAGTCCCATGGATTAGATGCGACACTTGTGCAACAAGTTGCAGAGTTACATAACCTTGTGGGTTGACCACAAGGAAATGACCAAATTCCTCGAAATGATATTGCCAGATTCTTGCGCAAGTTTATCTTGCAAGAGGATGAGTGGTCATCCTGATATAGCACCTTTCTTGGGAAAGGTGACCAAGATAAGTGGATTAGATAATTGCTTGGAAGCAAAAGACCAATCACTAATTTGGAATAACATATTTATTGCTAATAGAACTTAAGGTATTGGTTAAGTTGGGTTAATAGGGTATGGCCCTAACCCAAGGATATAAGGGTTAACAAAAAAAAACCCTTGGGGATCTTGCCAAGTCGAAATTGATCCCGATCAAGTGTTGGATACATTCGGAGAGAAAGATTCACTTCTTAGCAATTGGCCAAATAAATGATCACTGGAATTGATTGTGCTTGTAACAATTTAGAAAGCACTGTTTGCATTGTTTGCTCATGGAACTAAAGGATGAAAAGATATCTAATGGTTCAGGTTGAAGGCCTGAAGGAAGAGGCAGCTTCAGTTACCCCCGACTGCCTGCCTGGCCCTAACCAAGGGGGTTGTTGACCGCGCCGCAACATGGACCGAACCCGCCGCGAGAGGTCTCTCGGTTGAGTTCTACTTAGAGCAGAGAACGCTTGGGTGCCAGGGGGGCTTTGGCCGTAGATCCCTCGCCTTCCGGGTCCTGCACAAGAGGTTAATGTGACTCGGGATTGGATCTCGAGGCCTGCATACTAGTTTACGGGCGGAAGCTTGGAATAAGTGATTCCTAGGAATTACTGGATAGCCTTCGGGCAGATTATGGACAAGCCTACGGGCGGAACTCCTTGTATTTCAAAGATAAAATGATGAAATGTAAAAAAAAAAAAGAATTAGCCTGATATTGTTTTTCTATGTCACGTGATAAGATTACGTGAAGAAACCAGTGCTTAACAGGATTAATTAAAGAAGCTGATTGTTATATGTCAAATTAATGTGTTAGATAATTACATAACTAAAACAAACTGAGGAAAGTGCGGAGAATGGGCCATGGGTCTGTCCTACCGTTGGGTGGTCCCGGTTAGCTGGGAACTTTTCTCAAAAATCTTGAAGAACAGCGAGATGATCATCGTCATCAAAATGAATAACGAGAGCGATGACCTAGAGTTACGTCTTACCCGATTTACGATGTTTTAGGGGAACGGAATGGGACTATGCCTTATGGCAGAGAGGTTGAGCCTTGCATCCCTCTCGTTTTCCATTCTCCTTGAACCAAGTGCAGCGTGAATCCGCTTCGGATCTGGCGTTTCTGTGTAAAGTAGTTCGCTCGGGTCTGACGCTAGTTGCTGTTAGCGAATGACTAATCAGGAAAACCCTAATTCTGATCGATCCTAAGTGGGAATGGCCAGGATACTTCCGCTACGTGGCAGATGCACGAAGACCTAGATCGCAAAACCCGTAACATTCCATGGGAGTGTCGGGCGGAGTTTTCTAGACATCCTTTCCGATGGACTGCTAAGACGTGTCCTAGATGATACTAGTGGACACGTTACAAAAGGCAATGGGAAAGGTGAGAAAGGGCACTAGCCTATTCTCAAGGCTCTAGCAAAGTCTTGTAGAGGAAAGATCAAAGAATGGCCTAAAATACTACCTTTTGCATTATGGGCCGATCGGACTACTCACAGTATAGTGACTGGCTATATGCCAGCAGCTGAAATTATGCATGGACAAAAACCAATTATGTCAATTGAAGAATCTATTCTCACATGGAGTCTTTTACCTTGGGAGGAAGGCATCAATAGAGAAGAGTTGCTAACTTTGTACATATGGTAGCTAGAAATAAGGCCTGAAGATGTTTAAGCAGCTATTCAGAAGCTAAAGAAAATAACACTAAGGAGCAAAAGAAGATTTGATAAACGACATCGACTTCGGCCAAGAGTAATTCAATAAAATGATCGTGGGCTTATCTATGACAACAGCCTAGATAATCAATACAGTGCTTCTAGGAAGATAGTAAAGCGTTGGTTTGGCCCGTATGTGGTAAAGGTTGTTGGTGACAATGTTACATATTCATTGGTTGACTTGGATGGGACAAACATAAAGATATCTGTAGATGGAAAAAGAATCAAGCTCTTCAAACAAAGAGAAAGTTCAACATATGAGTTAAAAGACTTGGATATAATTCAAGAGCATGAAGACATAGAGGAAGAAGAAGAGGCAGAAGATGAAGACATTCACATGGCAGAAGATACTTCTTCTAACACTACGGATCCGTAAGACTTTGGCACATGCCAGAGGATGTGCAATTAGGAGGGGGTGGATGTCGTGCTGCTACGTGCACACCATGTAAAAAAATCTAGAGTGTTGCTTCCTTATAGATTTAGAGAGCCAATGCCACTTTAGGCATTAGTGTTAGTGTCCATGGTTTAAAAATATTGGATTTTTGAACAAGTTTTAGCCTATTTTTGATATTTTAGATATTATCTCTTATAAAAATCCATAAAACTATAGACAACTTCTAGATTATGATGACTTGTAAAAGAAAGCATGTAGCTTTTAGCCAATTTGAGAGGATTTTATGTAAAAAGAGAGATTAATGAAATCGCAGGACACGCAATCGCTGTACTTTTCAGGTAGTGAACAACACTTCGAAGTGGAAGATGAAGAACGAGTGATCTGGTTAAATTCTGGCTAGGTGTCTTGGTATTTTACCCCCCTTTTGAAGCCAATGGAAGCATCCGATTGGTGATCTGAGTAGCATAAAGGAAGGTATTATTTTATACATGTTTTTGTCTATTAGAGTTTTATCTTCTCATAACGCAGGAATAAACTGACAGGCTTCATCTCTGCAGGAATCTACATTTTCTACTCCTTTTTGTGAGTATTCTTCTATGTCTTCTATTTATTCAAACCCCTTCTCTTCCATCTACTCCTCTCCTTGAATCTCCCTTCACCCTACTATCTCTTACCCCCATGGTGGACTTTCAACACCAAACGATCCGAAACCATGTTAGGGGAAGTTTATGCTATCATCAGAGGTGAATTTCGAAAGATATTTAGATTGATTTGGGGCTGATATCTTCAGTCATATTCAAAGAATTAGCTACATCAATGTTCTTTTAATTCATTTCTTACTCTATAGAAGACATCTTGTCAAAATATGCAAGTATTATGTGCCCCTATGGCAGGCCAATATATGTAGATCATTCATAGATGCTTTGAGTTGAATTAAGAGGAGCTTTTTCTCTTATTTCTTGGCTGTGGTAACTTATCCTTATCATGAACTCAATTTGAAGCTCTCTTGAAGCAAGTCTCTTTGCCCTACAAGCCTTGTAATTGACTCGTAAGCTTTTGTCCCTAACAATCTACATTGAATGTAATCATGAAAACCAAGAGGCATATCTCACGGTGGAGTTCGTGCCACGGTGGATTCCGTAAACTTTGATGACCGGGGCTCATACACAAAGTGGATTCTTTGTGCGAGAAGTTGATGGGGACGCCTGTCCTTTTCGGGCGTTTCATTAATTTAGTGTGTACATGGGTGATTCCATAGCGGGTGATTCCGCAAAATACATATTAAATTAATAAATATTTATGAGTTTAGAGTGCGCACTTGTAATAAATTAAGGTTAGGATTTATTTCTAACCAGTTGATTTATTTATGTAACTGAAGACTGTTAGGTATTCACTTTTGTCGGTTTAATTATATTATTTTACTAACGATTGTGAATGCTTCAATTGATGTGTAGAGATAGCAGCAGTGGCGGAGGAAAGCATTGGAGTCTAGCGAGTATTCGACCTATGGATTATATTTTGATAGGCGCCACGCCTATATTTTGTCATGTCTATTGAGGCATCGATTATTGATTATTATTTTGTATGCGCCTATGCGCACGGATATGTTATTTCTATTTGGACATTGTGTTGGGCGTGCCAGACTCTATGGGCACCGTCCATTAGCTTTATTTCCTATTTTTGTAAAAGCAGACTCAAAAGCTAAAAGCTTGTCATATTTTTGTAAATTGGGCTATTATTGAGCATGAAGATGGAAATATACATAAAATACAAGCACCCGCTATGGAATCACCCATGTACACACTAAATTAATGAAACGCCCGAAAAGGACAGGCGTCCCCATCAACTTCTCGCACAAAGAATCCACTTTGTGTATGAGCCCCAGTCATCAAAGTTTACGGAATCCACCATAAAACCTCACGGAATCCACCGTGGCATATGCCTCATAGATGCCAGGAGGCATATCTCACGGTGGAACCTCACGGAATCCACCGTGGCATATGCCTCTGCCAGGAGGCATATCTCACGGTGGATTCCATAAACTTTGATGACCGGGGATCATACACAAAGTGGATTCTTTGTGCGAGAAGTTGATGGGGACGCCTGTCCTTTTCGGGCGTTTCATTAATTTAGTGTGTACATGGGTGATTCCATAGCGGGTGATTCCGCAAAATACATATTAAATTAATAAACATTTATGAGTTTAGAGTGTGCACTCGTAATAAATTAAGGTTAGGATTTATTTCTAACCAGTTGATTTATTTATGTAGCAAGGTTAGGATTCATTTATTACGAGTTCATGAACCACAACTGGTTAGGCTTATGTAGCAAAAAGGTAGAGTTCATTGTTCTTGGGGACCTTCCGGGATTCACTACGTGAGCATACAGCGACCGATCTGCACACCAAATCATGCAAAGTTGATTCATGCTATGGCATCATGTATGAATGATGGGATGCAGAGTTGTTTATGATATATGACAACATATTGTACTTGATTTTATAATTTGTACAGTCAAGAAAACAAGTTTGATTTGAGTTAGAACTTATGAGATAATACTCTCGTGATCGTTGCTAAGAACATGTAGTTGGAAGCTCTATTAACATCTTCAACTTAGGGGGGTCACTCATGAATATATATATATATATAACGTGAGTTCAAAATAAGGAGTTTTTAAAATAGTATTTTTATACATTTTTTACATATAGAAGGGTGTCATATAAAGGTGGTACTTACAGTTTGAATAGAAAAGGGTTGTGTTTTATTCAAGAAAAATTCACAGATTAGGATATTTATAAATAAGCCATGAACGCACATTATATAGAGAATATATATACAGTGAACCCCCCGAGATCTTCAAGAACTTGGCTTGAAACCTTCAACCCTTCTTTTATCTCTACCATCCTCAAAGTCTAAGGCCTTGAACCTCCATATATTCTTCTCTCTCAAATCCCTGTGATTGACTGTGAAGTACCTCTTGAACCTTTAAACATTCATTGTAATCTACTTATCTCTTAAAGAAACATCTCCATCTAACTTATCCAGTTTTCTTGCCAAACCCCTGTGGTGACCTTCAACCCTATGTGCTGCGACAACAATGATGGCAAATACTACAACGCAGTACTTTGGTGGTGGTAATTGAGACAAAGCAGCACGCACAATCAATGAAGAAGAAGCCGATTGGATGGGAAAATACAAAAAGAAATAAAAATATTTATTAAAAAAGCACTTAATCATTTATTGTTGTTTTTTTAATTTTAAGAGAATAAAATAAAGCATAACAAGCCTCCTTTTTCACCTAATGTGTCAACCACACCGACGTCTCCTAGACCCTCTTCACATATGTAAAGCTCATGGTGCTCTCCTTTTCCCAATATAAGCCACTCTTGCTACAAGCATGAGCTATTTTGTTGTACAATAGAGCTTATCAATATAAAAAAATTGTGCAATTCTTGTTCTTTTCCATTGTGCACGTCTACTTATACACACTGGAGAGTCTATTTTTGGTGTTAAAACCGAAATTTAAAGTGGAGATAACGATAGAAAGGAATGCGTTTAACATATCCTATGCTAAAGAAACACGATCAACCTACCAAATCCATGATAATGTGATGCAAATGTCACAATTAGTCGACAAAAAGGCAACAAAACTAACTAGTTTTCTCACATTTCAGAGTTGATGTGGCTGGGATCCTCCTATCCCATGGAAAAACGAAATGAATTATCTGCACTACTATAGGAGCCCTTGGTCTTGGAAATGGAACCAAAATGTTGTGTTATACACTCAACATTTTGGGGATATTCAGAAAACTTCTATTCCTTCAAGAGCTTGGACACAAGTCTCATTGACTAGCTCTCACCTAGTCACTCATATGCAAATTGGAGCCCAACCGTTGTAGTGAGCATCATGCCATGTACCCCTACACCCAAACGTTGTAAGTATTAGCTCCACAATTCAAGTGAGCACATCAATGCCTCCTCAATCCTGTATGGGCTCTCTTATGCAAGAGAATGCATAGTAGGTATGAGAGGGTTCAAGAGAGAAGACTAGAGATTTAACTTCCTTGTCCCTCACCCCTCACTCACTCACTCTCTCTCTCACTCTCACACTCACTCACTCACTCTCTCACAAGACTTAGGCAAGTCAAAGATAGAGAAGCAAAGTTGGCACACATAAGAATAACCATTTCTATTCAAGCTTGACACTTTTATACATAAATTCTAGGGTTAGGGTTTCCCCTTTCCCATAGGCATTCAGCCCACTTTAAGATCTCAAGACTACTCACGTCTCATTACATGCTTCTCCTATGGTGAGAATGAATTGGAACCTTTGTGGTTTTTTTCACGGGAGGCTATGCTATCAATACAACTTGCACCAGATCATGCCTGAGCTTGAAAATTTGCATGATTAGTCAATAAAATTGTTGCAACCATTTGGCAATTTGAATATCATGTACTTCATGCACATTATATTATGGTTAATAATGCAAATACTATTTTCCAAAATTTGGGCTCCCCGCACCTTACATGGTGCATACTTCTTGGGGTTAACAAGAATGAGTGACAATTACCTTAGTGATAACCATTATGTGCCATATCATTAGAAGGCCTTAGGTTCAATACTTACTCATATGCTTGTCAATTACTTTTCTTATAGCAATTCAATAAAGCTATAAGTTTCCATAATGTGGTGCTAACCGCATGGCAACATGGTGCAACACTAACTAGATTTAATTCCATCTCGAATCCCTTGTCATTAGAAAAGTCATTTACTTGTAAGATTAAGGGTCTTCTTTACTCCATATTTCTCCTAATGGTGTTGGACTTGAGCATAATTGGTTCATATTTTTAGTCAAATAAAAATAGATCGAGACCCCTAAATTATAGGCCATAATTTGTAATTATCAAAAATTTTTAAATATCCAATCAAAGTAAAATTAACTTGCCATACTTTCTATAGAAAATCAATAATTGTACTTAACAATATTTTCTTTAATCAACAACATTAATTATCATTCTCAATAGATTCTTGATAAAAAGTTTACATTGACTGCCTTCCACTTCTGCTACCTCTATGTAGAGGAAGACTACCTCTAATCATATATATCCAACCATGGCTCCAAATATGTGATGAGGAGCCAACTATAGCTTACACGTGTTACCTCATTCTACTACCTCCACCTATAACGATTTTTCTTTCTTTTGTTCTCATCTTCTCCCATTACCCATGATCTAACAAGGTAGGGTTTTGTAACCCATTATTATACTCATCACGTGCATTGGAATGAAGGTCGAAAAGGTGTTTCAAAATGTGTATCTATATAGAATGAAGGTGGGAGAGGTGTTTGACAATGCATGTCTATATGTAATCATTAGAAAATCTATCCATGATAGTGCGATATAGAAACTCATCATGGAGAGTGCTTGTCTCTCGATCCTAGTCTCTTCATCTCCCTACTATGCTATGCATATATACCTATACAAAAAGGTAATGTAGCATGCTGATGACTCTCCTTACTTTATGGCTCATGATAAGCTGACTTGTATAGTAGTTGAGAGGAGATGAGGATGAGTGTGTTGACTTTGGATGCTACGAGAGGACTATGGTGACTTCGTATGTGACATTGATTGTAGCAAGGACTACCACACCATATCAAGGATTTGTTTTGTGGTCTTGTGGTCCATGTGAGCCGTAAACTAGTCACTATAAGGGAATGGGGCAATAGCGACGCTGATTAGCGATGGCGGATATCGGCGTCACTATAGGCGTCGCTATTGGCGTCGCAATTGGCGTCGCTATATGAGTCGCATTTGCGATGCAAATAGCGACGCATATAGCGACGCCGCAGGGAAAAAAAGCGCAGCCGAAACCAGAGCGCCGTTTTCATTTTGTATTCTTCGCCTTTTGAGAGCAAGAGCGAGAGAGAGAGCAAGGGAGAGAGCCAAGGCTTTGTGAGAGAAGAGGAGGAAGAGACTTGCTGCCGCCGCCACCGTCGTTGTTCGCGAAGGAGAGGAGGGGCCCTCGTTGCAAAGAGAAGTTGCCCACGCTCTCCATATCTCATTGGTGAGTCTCCCTCTCTCTTTCTTTTACTTGTTGAAGGTTTAAATCGTTCTCTTTTGTTTGTTTAGGAGAGGAAATGAAAGAGAAGGAGAGGGAGAGAGAGGGAGAGGGAGAGAAAGAGAGGGAGAGAAAGAGAAAGAGAGGGAGAGTGCATTCTCTCTCTCTCTCTCCCTTTTGCTTGTTTAATGTTTAAATTACTTTCTTCTTTGCTTGTTTAGGAGAGGAAACGAGAGAGTAAGAGAGAAAGAGAGGGAGAGGGAGACGGAGACGGAAAGAAAGAGAAAGAGAAATAGAGGGAGAGGGAGAGGGAGGGGGAGGAAATAGGAGAGGGAGAGAAAGAGAAAGAGAGGGAGAAAGAGGGAGAGTGCATTCTCTCTCTCCCTCCCTCTCCCTTTTGCTTGTTTAATGTTTGAATCACTTTATTTTTTGCTTGTTTAGGAGAGGAAATAAGAGACAAAGAGAGTGAGAGGGAGAGGAAGGGGAAGGAAATGAGAGAGGGATAGAAAGAGAAAGAGAGGGAGAGTGCATTGTATCTCTCCCTCTCCCTTTTGCTTGGAGGATGTTTAAATCACTTTATTTTTTGGTTGTTTAGGAAATGAGAGAGAGAGAGATAGAGAGGGAGAGGGAGAAAAAGAGAAAGAGAGGGAGAGGGAGAGGGAGAGGGAGGGGGAGGGGAAGGAAATGAGAGAGGGAGAGAAAGAGGGAGGGGGAGGGAGAGGGAGCGAGGGAGAGGGAGAAAGAGGGAGGAGGAGAGGGAGAAAGAGGGAGGGGGAGGGAGGAAATGGGAGAGGGAGAGAAAGAGAACGAGAGGGAGAGGGAGAGGGTGAGAGAAAGAGAGGAAGAGAGGGAGAGGGAGAGAAAGAGAGGGAGAGGGAAGGGAAGGAAATTTAAGATAATATACGTATTGATAATGGTATGCAATGTGCTTTGCATACGGCCACGTACTTCATCAAAATGAACCCAAAATTATTGTTATAGAAGAAGAAACCCTTAAATTGAGTATAGGATAATTTCTCTCAGGTCTTATGACTATGAGTAGAATTGATTGAAATAAATTTTATTACTATAGTTATAAAATTTCATAGATGGCGCGCATTAATTTTAAAATGGATTACTTATACTCAAAGCTGAGATATAACAAAAAATTATCTACTGGGACAAACAAATCGTTGAGCATGATACAAGGTTGAGATATAACATCGGAAAATCTCTCGACTACTATATACAATGCAAGGTTTATGGTCAACTTGCAACTTGACGTACATCTCCATAAAGCTATCCATTTAAGCCTTGTTTGTTGTAATGTAGATAAGATGGCAAATGAAGAAGGTCCTATTGTTCAAGACCGCGAGTCGTATCTTAATGAGCGTGTCCCATGTCCTTGCTATCAATGCAAGTTGGCAATTAGACGAAAATGCCGATTGTCTATAGAACACGTACGACGATTTGGCGAGTTTCAATCTGAGATCATTGATCAGGCGATTGCAGACTTTCAGCAAATGGTAATTTGAAGTTAGCATTTTTCATGCATTGTACTCTCAAGCTAATTGAAAACCATACACAATAAGATTGGGTCTTGTTGGCAAATTTTGTATCCAAGGGGGTGATGTCTCGACCCAAGGGGGAGTGCACCCTTTGCGGCCAATTAGAAGAGTTCGTGGATGTGCGATGGATGGATTGCAGGAGCCAATCGACCACTTGCAAGGCCCATCTATACCGTCAATGCCAGAGGAGACAGACAACCTTCCCGACTTGCCTACAATCTTGGAGCCTGAGATGGAGGCAATGATCGATGAATTGATTCCCATGGATGTTGAGACATCTGACCCACTTAGAGAGGAAGCATCCATACCATTATATGATGGGTGCCGAGTATCTCGGTTGAAGACATTGCTTGCACTCTTAAGTGTGCAAGCAAAATACGGTTGGAGCGATACGAGTGTGACTGAGTTATTCAGGTACCTTGCACACAGACTTCATTGATTTTTTTTAAACAGTATTATTGCAAACATGGATGGATTTTTCAAGGTGTTTTATGATTTTTTCAAGTTATTGAAATATCATATATTGCCACCTGCAAACACCATGCCTGAGTCTCGTGATGATGCACTACATGTTTTACGGAAGCTTGGCATGGACTACAATAACATCCATGCATGTATCAACGACTGCATATTGTTTGGAGATGAATACGAGACTATGGAGACATGCCCAAAGTGTGGTGCTCATAGGTATTGACAGGACTTGCAAGGGCAGACCATCCCTCAAAAAGTCCTCAGACACTTTCCGCTCATCCCCCGCATAAACCACATGTTTCGCACGTCTGCCATGGCAAGCTTGACAACGTGGCATGTGCAGAATAGGTCCACGGATGGAGTGCAACGAATATCAGCAGATTCGCGCGCATGGAGCCACATTGACTCTACCTTCCCAGGCTTTGTGCGAGAGCCAAGGAATCTTTGGCTCAGTCTCGCCATGGATGGTGTGAACCCATTCGGTCTGCACTCGACTTCTTACAGTGTGTGGCCTATAGTGCTTATTAACTACAACATTCCTCCATGGCTTTCTACGAAGAAATGACATCTCATCCTTAGCTTGCTCGTCCCGGGCCGTTACAAAGTAAAAAATATGGACGTGTATCTTCGTCCATTAGTCGATGAGCTTAAGATTTTGTGGGAGGAGGGGGTCACGGTGCAAGATATGAGCAGGCGCGATGGTCGGCGGTCAGCCAACATTCGAGCCATTCTCATGTGGACGATGCATGACTTTCTAGGATTGGGAGAGTGCTCAGGTGAGCAGACCTTTGTTCTCGCCGGTAATATCTATATTTTATTTCATTCAATCAAGTATTCACTAGGTCGTGGATCGCCTTGCAGGTCTCGTTACCTCAGGTTATCATGCATGTCCATTGTGTGGGCCACAGTTAGACTCCCGAAGGTCACGAACCATGAAGAAGATGGTATATCAAGGACACGCCGCTTTCTTGCCGGAGGATCATGAACTCAGGGAAGGTTTTGTTGGACGACCTCCAGCACGTATGAATGCTGCAAGCTGGTACGAGCTGAAAATGGTAAACCCAAATTCACATCCAAATGGAATGCGACGGTTCTTAGTTTTCTACGAGTTGCCATATTGGACCCACTTACAGGTCAACCACTTGTTGGATCCCATGCATATTTTCAAAAATGTGGGCAGCTTGCTATGGGACCACATCACAGGAAAGAGAGACACTATAGGGTCACGAATGGATTTAAAGGAGGTAGGTAAGATGGAGGCACTTTGGCCGCAGTCGAGTGCTGAAGGGGGAGTGCAGCTTTCTTGCGCTCCCTAGGTTTTTTCTACCAAAGAAGAGTGCATTGTGAAGCAAGTAATCAAGTCTATCCGCACTCCGACGGGTATGATGCGTTCTCTCAAGGTCCGCATTTTCTAAAGATGACCAGATTTCTGGGCTAAAATCCCATGATTGGCATAAGATATGTCAAGTTTGTGAACAGAATGGATTTTAATTAGCGTGGACATTTTGAAATTTGAAAAGTGACCATTATTCTTAATGCTTTCTCATTTGTGGCAGTTTGTCCTATCGATCGCGATCGCGGGATGCCTAACTCCAGAAATTCGCGGGGCCATTTACAAGCTGTCGACTTTGGTGCAATGGATCTCACAGAAAGAGATTAAGACATCCTCTATTGAATCCGCAAGGCGGGGAGCAGTTGAGACAGTCTGTCTCTTTGAGAAATACCTGCCCACTAGCATGCTCATGATACAAGTTCACCTTCTTGTGCATCTTGTGGATGAAGTGGAGGTTGCTGGACCTGTCCATGTGCGATGGATGTTCTTCCTGGAGCGCTTCACGAAAACCCTGAAAGGCTTTGTGCGACAACGAGCTCGTCCGGAAGGTAGCATGGCGAAAGGTTGGTTGGTGTCAGAGGCGTTGATGCATATCTCACAATGGCTACTAACAGTGGAACCAAACAATGAAATGCTATGGATGCTGAAGGACGATGACAGGCTGACTGGAGATGTGGTGGTTGGAAATGGGGTAGAAAAAAGAATGGATGCCTCAATGGAAGAGAAGGTGAATCGCTTTTGTATGTTGCACCATGCCTCCATGGAGATGTGGCTCGCCAAGTACCAGATTGCAAGGCAAGATCGAGAGGAAGCGCGAGCTGAATTCCGACGCAGTACGCGTCACCGACCAATTCGATATCCCGAAGGCATGGAGGAGATGCCGCGGTTTATGTCAACACGATGGTTGCATGGAGCCTTGACCCCAGCATCCAGCGAAGGGACAGAGGTCTCAATGGAGGAGTGGGAGTTCTTGAGGGGATGTAGTCCAAAGGTAATGAGGGGTTTAGAATGTGTCGTATCTAAATTTGCTTGCTACATCTAATTTCAGTGTTTCAATGTGCAGTACAAAATATATAGTGCAGCGTGGTCGCGCGGACGGCATTTTCGGGTGGAGCGTATTGACAAAATGCGCTCCACAATGGACTGTGGTGTCATGGCAAGGTTTGAGCAAGAGAGCCAGCGACGAGCAACAGATCCGAACACGGTTGTGGATGAGATGGATTACCCTAGCTTCTCCATGATAATATTCGACGTGCAGTGGTTCAAAGTGGTACTTGGAGGAGCTGGCGCAACAGTTCGACGAGGTCCATCTGGATTTCTCGAAATAGATTCCGAAAAAAAATGGATGGATTTGCGCGACACCTTTGTGTTGCCAGCCCATTGTGAACAGGTACAACTAGACATTTGCTTGCTAATTGTAATACGACATGGTTTATGTCACAATGGTTTGAAGACGGTTCGTAAGTGTTTGTGAACAGGTAATCTTCTATCCAAATCCCCGACAACCTCGATGGTGGTATGTTATACCTTCAACTCCTCGAGGTGCGAGAGTATACGATCAAAGCGATGTTCCAGGCATAGATGAAGAAAATATGCAAATAGAGGGATCGAAATTACAAGGGGTGGAGGCCACTGCAAGCTTGGAGCTTGCATCAGCTAACAATGATGGATGTACAGAAGTCGTAGAATTTTTTGAGAACGAGAGAGACTCGTTATTTTGTGGTGACATGTCTATCGACCTTCCAGTGTATGCAGAGTTGTGTCAGGAGATTAACATGGGACCATAGAATACTTCATTCTTGGAGAATTTTATTACTCAATTCGTTGTTTAGATCTTCCATAAAGGTAGATAAGATATGCATTTTAAGAGGGATTTTTCAAAAATGATTTATATTAATGTGCTTTGTATAGTTTAAATTGATTATTCTAACATTATTTTTTATCTGTGTAGGTATCGACATTTTCAGGATGAGTCGAGGGATGAGCGATGAGGAGTTTCAGGAGATGATGGCACGTATGTCTCCAGATCAGCTCGCGAGATTCAGAGAGATAGCAGATCAGGAGTTGTCTCGTTCTTTGTCAGGGCGCTCTGCTAGATCAGCTTCAGTGCGATCAGATGCTTCAGCTTCGAGCAGACGATCTCGACGCTCGCGACTTGGGCCTGAGGGAGGGACTGCAACTGCAGGAGGATCAGGGGGTGCTGCTGTGGAGACACGGACGCGGTGTCTCCATCTCGTCGTTCAGCTGGAGCTCGGTCACCTCCAGGATTTGTCACACCAGGGGGGACGTCCACTCCAGTTACTCCGGCTTTTGCGCAGCCGTCGGCAGATGTCATGCCTTTTGGTGGCACTTCTTTTGGTGGCACCCCCTCTGGTGGCACTCCTTTTGGTGGCACACCCCCTGGTGGCACCCCTTTGAGTGGCACTCCGGGAGAGGGTACCCCCGTTGGTACATCGGATGTTTAGGGGTCTCCTGGATATGCCCAGGAGCGTGGACAGAAATGGGAGAGGGCCCATACAAGGCACACTCCTAGGGATTATGGATACCTAGTGGATGGTAGGTCAGGAGCCATCATCATGAATGATGAGGGGAGGAGGGTGATGGCTCGCATGAGGGAGTTGTGCCAACAAGTTTTTCGGCACAACGTCCTGGATCATTGGAGGAACATACCGAAGGGGAGCAAAGAGTACATAGTAGCATCCTTGCACGAGGAGTTGCCGGTGCCAGTCGTAGTGGATAGATTCTCTACGGGCTGGATGATGGATTGCATGCGTGCATACATGTCACATAGATGATCCGACGCACGCAAGGCAATCAAGAGTGGGGCTCCAAAGCCCGAGTGGTTAGATACAGATGACTGGCACCGACTGAGGGAGGAGGCTACAAATTCGCCAGGACGTTGGAGTCAGCAAGCGGGAGGCGGCGAGGGCACGAATCGAGGCCGGATCGGTACATCATCTTGGGAGTGGCGGCCACAGGACATATTTGGAGGACTTTGTAAGATTCTCTTTTGTTTTGCTTATTTGTTTTTTTGAGATATTCTTTGTACTGACAATCATGTTTCTAACAGTTAGCATTTCGTTTTCTTTGCAGCACTCCATTATAAATCGCGATCCACAAGGCCTTGAGACTCGATATGCGGAGAGGCACGGTCTCAGATCATTGATCGACCGATTGTATAGACGCGGCGGCCCAGTAAGTCACTCATCTTTCTTGTCCGTAGTTACCATGAGATATTTGAATGCATTATTGTATGGTGGATTGATATGTTGTTTCTTTTTCTGCAGAATCCGTTTGATGCTCCTTTACAGCGGGAAGAGCTTTCGGGGGACGACGATTTGTAGCTCGCCCTTGGATCCTTAGAGCTCATATACCTTTAGTTTTTAGTCGCCCGATCTATGTAGACATTTTCTATGTATTAGTGATATTGTTTTATGATTGTACCAATCGCATTTTATGCGATATCATGTATTTATTTCATCCATCAGTTTTATGATTTCAGTATACATTCTTTTTGTTTGCAAACGCTTTGTATGCAGCAGTGCAGAAACTATTTTGTATGGCTCTCATACAGCACACAGTGCTATACGTGGCAAGCCGCAAAATTTTTTTTTCTCTGTTACCGTCGCTATTTGCGTCGCAAATTTACTGCACGTGTCGCTATTGTCGTCGCTATCAGCGTCGCAAATTCTCTGTAACCGTCGCTATATGCGTCTCTATTTACGTCGCAAATGCGACGCATATAGTGACGCCAAGCTGCCCTGCCACAATTTTTTTTTTCTCTGTTACCGTCACTATTTGCGTCGCAAATTTACTGCACGCGTCGCTATTGTCGTCGCTATCAGCGTCGCAAATTCTCTGTAACCGTCGCTATATGCGTCGCTATATGCGTCTCTATTTACGTCGCAAATGCGACGCATATAGCGACGATTCTATGACGTCGTCAATAACGACACTTTTTGCAACGACGGGGGCAAATTTTGTTGTTTGTATTTTTGTCGCTTTAAACGTCGCTATAAGGTCTATATCTTGTAGTGAGTGTATGTCCCCATTTATCATGTGATGGCTTGACATGTTGATGAGTGTAATAGCAACTTATAGAAATAGAAATTTAATATATTTAATTTTCTTTATCTCTACTTGTTCACCTTTCCTATAGTCCCTCTCTCTCTCTCTTCCAATCCTCTGTTTTACTTTCATTTGTTAATTAAGACTTGGTATTGTAATGAACGATCATAGAGCTGACTCATATGCGCCTTAATAATTTGCAAGTTATGTCTAGAATGTGTTAACAAATAAGGTGTCCATTCTATTTTGTCAACATCTCATCTACCCATTGCTTGGACTAGTCTAAGACTCTTTTCATTTCCCTTGGTTAAATATTGTGTTCAATCAATCCAAGCCCAATAATATGTGTCGATATATGTACAAGAAACAATTCCACGAATCATGTCAAAAGATGAGTCATGACTTTTCATGATATAATATCGATGCACATACTTATGGTTATTTTCGCAATGAGAGTAATGAAAGTACCAATGACTATAGTAAACAAACTTCTTTTTTGAATTTTTTATTGGAAACTCTCATCTCAGTAACCCCACTATTCATTGTAATGATTGGATCTCCTTTCTGCCTCCAATATCCATTAGAGCTAATAGGCGGCTCCCTTTTCATCAAATCAAAAAATCATGCAAGGAGAACTACAATGAGGCTCTATCTTTCTCTATGTTTGTGATGGCACTCACAAAATTGCAACATTTCCTTTTCAAAGTCATGGGAACCTACTCATGCCAAAACCACAGTCTCTCTCCCCCCTCTCCCCTCTTTAATTGTGCCTCCTCGAAGTCCTATGGTCTGTCACCTCCCTTCTCACGTGTCTGTCACCTCTGTTCTCACATTCCCACATATTCTACCTTCATATCTATTCAATCTTTATGCATGGACTAGAACAATTAGAGAGTTGGAGAAAAAGACCTACAAATGTAGCATAGTTGGAGATGAAGAGGTAATTTCATGTTTTGCTTTGATGGTATGCTCACCTAGCTAGTATAATGTTTCATGTTGTCTTGCCTTCTTAATTGTAAGGAGAGAGAGCTACTCGTGGCGTAAGATGCAAGTTTTCCAAACCGAAGTGCATGGAAAAGCGGCAAAACTAACTATGTTAGTTACTAGTTGGGCTACCATCTTCAACGCAATCTGGCAGAGCTACGAGATACACGTCATGGAAAGGTACACATTCCGAGTGCCCTTCCAAAATATTACGCAATGCTACGGCACACACGAAAATTCTTCTTAGCCTGTAGGCCGGTGAGTCGTGACCTTCACGAATCACGTGTGTGAAAAGTAAGTACCGTAGTCGCGAGAAATCTATCGTTTACTTTGCGCAAAGATTCAAACTTCAAAGTCGCCAAGAGGGGAACGATGCTGGTCAGAAAGCATATACGATGTAGGTGCAGTTATTATGATAAGATCTGGGTAGTGCGGATGTTGAGGAAAAGGGGTAGTTATGATTATAATCTGGATAGTACGGATTTTGAGGAAAAAAGGCAGCGCAGTTGGAACTTGGGTTTTGACGATCCGGATGCGAAGACTCAAGAGTGACCAGTCTATAAATAGTTGGAAGATGCGGGGTATTAGAGCAAAAGAGACTCCGAGTCGAGACGAGAGAGAGAGAGAGAAAGAGAGAGATGGCAGCAAGTAACTTCATCCTGGCGATGTTTGTGATTGGTGGATTGTTCAATATCATGGGAGAATGCGAGGCAAGGAGCCTATATGGTCGCGATCAAGATTTCTACATTAATTCCGGTGCTCGAGGCCGCGGCGGTGGCTCTTACCATTACTATGGAGATTAACCCCCAAGATACGGGTATTACAGCAACCGCGGGCCTCATAACAACAATTATTACTATGGCTATGGGTATAACGGCTGGCCTGGTGGCAGCCACTATCACCGTTTCCACCAGCCCCGCCAGCTCCGCCCGCAGCGGAACAAGCTGCTGCTCCCTCCACCAATCCCCCTCGGCTTCCACGTGGCCATTATTACAATGGCAGGTATCGTCGCAATTGTGCGCCTCCACCGCCACCGCAGCAGGAGCAGCAATCTCCCCCTCACACTACCACTGCGCCTCATGTCAGCAATAATTATACTGTGAGTACTTCGCCGCCTCCTGCCACCTCGACGAACAACCCCCTATATGCCAACAAATCGCCGCCTGCTCCCCCATCCACGACGACCCCGCCCTCTGCGTCCTCCTCGTCGCCCTCGTCTAGCCGTGTACCCTCATCGTCTCCGTGCGCTTCCTCATCATCATCATCTTCCTCCTCGTCGTCAGGTAGCACCTCACCCTCGTCCCCTTCTACTGCTAATGCTGCTCCGTCGCTCTCCCCTTCTAGCAGTACGTGGACTGCTCCGGCACCCGCCTAGCCGACCCTCTGAGCTCTAGGGGTTACAAAATGTTAGTGAGTACTACCAATGATGCCTTCACGCGTTCTTTTTTATTTATGGGATTTAAACCCCAAAAAAAGGCCCGGAACTCATTTCAGGGGCCCAACAAGATAATCATAAGTCCATGCTCTTTTAAGTATGGTGAATAAACAAGGCTGCATGGGAATGAATGCAAGCAGTATTGCGCTTTCTACTAGGAATATTTGCAAGAGACATCTAATGAATGACACTACCAAATTTTTGTCATTACAATGTACCATTACCATTGTTTAGATGCCACATATCTCCTACCTTATCAAAAGAAGCTAACTTGAAAACTTAGTACAAAGCTTACACTACATCAAAATCAATGTCACGATTAAGTAAATTAGCTATGAATTTCATGTAGTAATGTTCACTAGAAATAATGAAACTAATAAATGCGACATAAAAAAAGTACAGACGAGAGAAAATAGACACATAAGTTTTGTAGCCAAGAAATGAATTATCGAATTAACAACTCTTCGAAAGCTTGGTGTCTAGCAAGTGAATACCGTGCACTCCAAAAAGAGAAGTATGTTTCCCTATTCGCCCAGACTTGATAATGCAGATCTTACAAACGTGTGCTAGAGAATCTAGCTATATCTATGTGTGTGATGTACTATCAACTCCACGTAACAAAGAAGCAAAAGCCTAAGATCTCAATCGCTTTCAAACGTGTGTCAAAACAAATGAAGGCAATTACATCATCCTAGTCAATACAATTTTGAAAGCAAATATAGTGGATGATGGCTATTCCTACATCCAAAGAGATAGAAGAAGAAAGATACAAGTTATAGGTCTATTTTCAATGTGTAAGCACTCTTGGATTTTCTTTTATAAGTCCCTACACTTTGTGTTTCTATTGGTTCTGATTCCCACAATAACATGTTGACTAGCACAAACAAAGAATCACACTTTTCCTTGATTTTAATTTTGTGCAAGTGCATCATGTGCAAGTAGTCTTTCTTTTATTTTCAAACACTTGTGGATCTTGTAGCACTTGACATGTGAATCATGATTCAATAATAATTGTAGAGATTGTGGTACCTTTTTCTCGTGTTGGCCATTGAGCTTCCAGCTTTCATTGGCTTCTCGTGTTCTTTGGCTCCTCACAACTTAGGTCTTGTTAGCTCAACTTCTTGTGGTTTTTCTTTGACTTTGAAATATGTGCCTCAAAGTTCAGTGCACAATGAAGTTTCACACATTACAAAGACTTCCAACTCACACTAGGGTTTGTGATGTGTGATGAAGGTGAAGAGTTGGATGGAAGAAGAAAGGTACATGTCCTAGGTCGATTTTTTACATATAGCACTTTTGGAAGGAGTCTTGATCGTGACCATATAGGCTCAACAACAAAAGAAAAAACAATCTTTTGTGAAGCATGATTAATGTATTGTGACTAAAGCACTATAGGTTGTGGAGAGCCACCTTAAAGATGGCATGGGACTGGCACTCAAATAATGAGGGGGGTAATGTTGACTAGTTACGAGCCTGAAGTGGAAAAAAGGAGAATGGAGAAAACAAGAAAAATTGCCAAGAAGTAAGAAAAATCGGAGAAAAGGGAGAAGCAAATTAAAATTTGAAAAAAGAACTCAAAGACTGAGAAAGAATAGGTAGTGAGAAAATATAAGGATTGCATTGCACAAAATACGCTAACATCAAATATCATATGGCATGACAGCATGAATTGTAAAGTTAAATCTTTCTAAATGTCAACAGACTCGCTCTCATGAAAATTTGCGGCACGTTTAATGGTGTTTGATTATGTGGATCATGCTTTCTTAGAAAAATAGATGGTTTGATAGGTCATAGGAACATGAAGGAGGATTTAAAAGGAATGGGGAGTGGACATTGATGTAAAATTAGGCCCTGCTATAGGTGCGACATTTAAAATTTTCACATATAATATTAAAAAGCCTTATTGTAAAGCATTCCACAACTAACTAATCAAAGGCTTATCTCTTTTCTCCATCTATGCATTGAAAATATATTTTGTTTCTTCTATTGCAAGTGAGCTTGGCAAAGAGAACTAGGGAGTGTTTCTTGGCTAAGCTTAGTAGCTTGTTCTCTTGCTTCCTAAATGAAACTCCTCCATATTTTCTTCCCATCTTCTTGTAGTCAAAGTGATGGTGAGAAAAAGATAGAGAGACAATGAGACAATGAGATGGAGAATGAGTCACAAACTTGTATTTCTCACTTGCTTGCAATAGCTAACAATACAAATATATATATAAGAAGATTGTAGATATGGTAGGTCTTCTTAGTGAAGTATCATCCACATATTCGAGATCTATCTTATCGAGTTCTCCTAAATATCTAGATATTGTCTTTCTAGATATTCTCTAAGGACATGTTCATATGCATACATATAATCATTCTAACACTTGGGATTCTTTTCCTATTTGAGAGGTAGAAAGATAGAGAGACTATGATAGAGGCCAAAGAGCTTGAGGAGGATTTGGGGGGAGAGAGAGAGAGAGAGAGAGAGAGAGAGAGAGAGAGAGAACATGCTTCTCCTCAAAGGAACAAGTGGAGGGGATTGACTTATTACTCGCCAATAGATATCTAGCCTACAATGCAGTAAGTTCACTAACCTAACTGTTCTCTTGTTTCTTTTTTCTTGCTTAAGAGACTATGAATAACTTTCCTCAGATAGTCAAGTAATCCAGATTAGATGGCAAAAAATCTTGTGGGGTGATGGACCGTGAGAAAACTCAATTTGAGAGGATGCAAGATTAATATGTGTATTTCCATCTAGATTTGACATGTAGGCAAAGTGATCCTACACTATGGATGATTAAGAATATAGAGAGAGCAAATGCTCAATCACTTCAAAAATAAAATGTATCTCTTCGTCATTGTTGACAATTTCAATGGGGCAACCAAAATGTAATCTGAGTTGCTTCTAAAAGGAACCGCACAATGGTTTGTGCATCATTCCTATCAGTTTCCCCCTGGACTTAGCCCATTTAGTCATGTAATGTATAGCTATGATGATATACCAAGCCTATGAGAATCATGTAACTTGGCTAATGGGTCCCATAAATTCTATACTCCACTTTTCAAGGCAATCATTGATATAAGTTTCACCTTATCGTTTCAAATGTGCAACTTTGTTCTTTGATAATTGTCACAGTGCTTAAATCTACCTACATCCTTAAAAAGAATGGGCCACCATGATTAGGATTGAAGCACTTTTCTTGTTGTGGTATTTGTGTCAAAGAGTCCTCTAGCAATACCACCCTATGCATCTTGTAAGAATCCTCAATTCCATGGTCACACAAACACACTGCCAAAGGAGACCATCCTACCCATTGTAATACAATTGCCTAGCAATCAATTGGTATGGTAGGATCTTGATCAAGAGGGTTATTAGTCTAGGTTTCTCGATTAATTGTTTTGATAGGCCTTGATGAACAATATAGACAATGTATTCAGCCAACTAAGTTGTGAGATTAGCCTAAAATAACTCAGCTTCCTAATTAATATGAAAAAATGAGCATTAGGGAGTTCATTGTCAACTTCTATGGCCTTTTCACCATTAATCACTTGTGATAAGTGATCAAGTCATTTACCTTTGCATTTTTTTTTTGAATAATCAAATTCCAATAGAAGCAAGAGCCATCTAGTGATGTGTTCTATGGTTGCAAACTTATTTATAAGGTACAACAATGCTTGATGGTCAACAAAAAATGTGAAAGCCATGAGGAGATAATATCAAAATATTTTCATAGTGTAAACCATTGCTAACCTCTACCTCTTAGTGATATAATAGTTCATTTTGGCATCATTGAATTTTCAACTAGCAAAGCTCTCCAAAAAATCCATATTATCCTCATTTGTCTGGCAGAGTACCACTCTCACTGAATTTTCGAGGCATCAATATGTAATAGAATATTATCATCCCATTTAGTGATCTTAACATGGGAGTAACCTAGAAAGAAGTTTTCAACGCTTCATAGAAATCTTGACATTTCTTTGTTTAGGTCAAAGTGATTAGTAGCTTGTAGAATGGTTTTGAAATAGCAACATAGTTTAGCATAAAGTGATGATGATACCTACTATGGATGAGAAAGAACTCCACCTCCTTTGGATAGGTTGGTGGAAAGATAGATTTATAATGACTTTCATTTTAGTATTGTTAGTGCAATTCCATTTTGGATATGACATGGCGAAGAATATACCATGCTTGACCATGAATTGATAGTTGAGAGGATTCAAGGATAGGTTATACTATATGTGTCTCCAAAAGACTAGATGGAGCTTATCAAGGTGTTCCTTCAAGTTAGAATGGAGAAGAGGACATTGTGACAAGCCACTTCCATAACATGTCCTAAAAGATTGTGCCCATGAGCCCTTGGAAGGTTGTTGGAGCATTAGTGGGCCCAAATGGCATGAAAATGTAAGCAAGAACTCCCCATTTGGTGGAAAAGGTAGTTTTTGTTCCATGATCTATGTGGACTTTTACCCAATTTTATCATAACAACCCATCTAAGAAGTATAGGCTTCCTTCTCTCCTATTCATTCGATCATATGATTAGCTCTCAGATGATTAGTATATAGTAGCAGATAACGATCTGTCTTGGTTGCAATATTTAACTTCTTATTATTTATACATACTAATTTTTTTTCATTATTCTTAAGTACCATGATGATCGATAACACCCAATTAGCATGCTCAATTCAACAAATGAAACTTATCTTTTATAACTTGTCAATTTCTTCTCTAACATGATGGGAATATCAAGGATTTATAGGGTAGGGTTGCTACTTGACAAGCTTGGCACAACTGAAGAAGAGCTTTGAGATGAAGGATTTGGGACATGCCTCTCACATTATTGGTATGCGCATTAAGCGCGATAGGCATCACAGACTACTCTACCTCTCACAAAAGGAGTATAATCATAAAGTCCTTGAGCCTTTCCGCATGTAAGACGTGAAGCCTATTCGCTGTCCATTACACTCTTATGTGAAGGTTTCACAGGCCGATTGTCGGCAAGACAGATGAGCAGAGGGGTCACATGGCCAAGATCCCTTATGTATCAGCCGTGGAAAGTTTGATGTATGCCATGATAGCCACTCGTCTAGATATCTCCTTTCAATTGGTGTTGTGGCATGCTATATAGCTATACCTGGAAACAAGCACTGGAATGCCGTGAAGGGTATCATGAGATACGTGAAAGGCACATTAGATATGTGTATTTGCTGTGGCAGCTAGGATATAGGAGTTGTGGAATACACAAACTCTGATTATGGAGGACATGCAGATAGTAGGAAGTCCACTTCTGGCTATGTATTCACCTATGTTGGAGGTGCTCTCTCTTGGATGCCCAGGATTCAGAAGTGTACGGATCTCTCTACCACTGAGGTCGAGTATGTTGCAACCACTAAGGCTTGCAAGGAGGCCATATGGTTGGGCCATTTGGTTCATGACCTTGGGGTTGATACTATACCTACATTGCATTTGGATTCTATGAGTAATATTTAGCTAGACAAGAATCCAGTCTTCCATGGGAAGACGAAACACATTGAGGTGAGGTATCACTTCATACGTGGGGTTGTGGAGGATAAGAATATTGAACTTGTGAAGATCTCCACTGACAAAAATTTTGCATATCTGCTTACGAAAAGCCTCACTACTGAGCACTTTTTCGAAGGGTTCTCGAAAGCTAAGTCGCGTCTACAGAAGACCTTGACAAATTTCAAGATAGAAGATCAATCTAGCGAGATAAGATTCAATTTGAAAGCTCAATTTCAGATAATATGACCCCTACAATCAGCTACATCTGATTGGGAGTATCTCTAGTAAACGTCTTGACAAAAACTCATGTCAAAAAAAATTTCATGTAGTCTGAATCCCTATGAAGCTTCTCTTGGAAATTTTTTAAACCACTGATTCAACATATCCATTGGAACAATGAGCAGCCTGTCTCTCCCAAAGGAACAAAGTAATCTGAAGTAAGATCTAAGAGGTTGGAATAGGATTGAGAAGACATCTTTGTACTCAGGTATAGAAGAGTGATTTAATGGAAAATCAGACCAGATCCATCAATGGTTTCTCAGGGGTTTTGGAAGTAATGAGTAGCAAACATGCAGATAATTGTCAATTTCGCACAATTCCAAAGATTTGACCCAATTGTTTAAGCCTTGGGGAAGCAGAACTTGGTTGTAAGCAGTGGAGGATTATTGTGGAAAGAGTGTTTAATCAATACCAGAAGTAATGCGCCAATCAACATCATTGTATCAATCATTGGCAGGATAACTGCTGCATAGATCGTTTGTTTTCTTGTAGATTAAGCGGTACTTCCTCAAAGAATTTTGGGCCCTTCAACTCTTCATCAAGGATTTAATGAAATCCTCTGGCATCAGCAACTTGAGCCTTTGGCAACTAATCATCTGCTTGTTCGAGGGTTGGAGAAAGGGGCACCATCTCTCCATCAAGGGCTTCCCAACATGCTCCATCTATCTGGAAGCAGAATCCATTATGGCTATTCACTAATCCCCACATCATAATCTGTCCTTGCTTTTTCTTTCCCTAGGAACTTTGCCAAAATTCTGCCACTTAGAAGTATAGATAGCTGCATCATAACCAGAAAGGCGAAGATGTTTTACCAATAAGCATCGGATACAGCCCCCTTTGCATTCTGCACCAGGTTGCAGGAAAAGGAGGTCTATCTCTTTGATTGCTGAAGTAAGAATAGCGAGCATAGAGAGGACTTCTTTCTCCACAAGAGTAGCATTGAATTTCTAAATCTGGAGGCTTTCAAACAATTTCGGGCTATTTTCCACACCATTCTTGCCATCGCTGCTCTCTAGAAAATTGAATCCACAGCTCCCATTTTTCTCAAAAAAGCGGCCTAGCCCGCTTTTTCCCCTTAAAAAAAGCGGCCTTCTCTGCTTTGTTGGGTATGATTAGCCTCAGGGTGGCTTTCTAGCATGGATATAACCTTACATACATGTCAATAAGAGCACGAGCAACCACGACATCAAACTGCAGTCCAGCTTCAATGATAAAGGCATGGACTAGTTTGCCTTGCATCAGACAACTTGTACTTGTACATGATTTTAAGATGCTAACAAATACAACTTGATTTAACACTAGTCCTACATCTCGTGCTTGCTTGAAAAGTTAAAGAGCTTCCTCCCTTCTCCCATACTGGGCATAGGCTTCAATAATGGCACTCCATGTAGCAGTATCATGTTCTGGCATGCTGTCAAAGATGCAACAAGCCTCTTTGACACACCCACATCTCCCATACGAGTCAATGAGACAGTTGCAGATAAATGGCTCAGATGCAAGCCCCATGTCAATGACTTGCATATGGATAAGCATGCCCAGATTCAAGTCAACAGTTTGTGAGCATGCTTTCAAAGCACTTATATATGCAACCAGATCTGCTTCAATGCCTTCACATCGCATTTGCCGAAAAAGCTCTAGAGCCTACTCACCATACCCATAATTTGAATATCCTATAATAATTGCAGTCCAAGTTGCAGTGCTTAGCTTTTCAACTTCAGGAACCTCCATTGCAAGATCCAAGGTAGATGGTAATCGATCTTCTAGTACTGCTGAAACTGATCCAAACTTCCCAAACATATCCACCACTATGCTTCCCACAAATATATTCACTTCCAAACTCCTCTCCACTATACTGGTACGCAAAAAAAAAATGCAAACACAACGACTAAATATGTACAAAGTAACAAACGTCACACACACAACTTTTTGGTGGATTCCACACCTCAGATGCGCAGTAGTACGACATCCACCCCCTCTGATCCTGCGCATCCTCCGGATGGGCCAACTACCCATGATCATTATCGTCGAGATCCTGAAACAGATCAATCTCTTCATTGTGTATTTTTGGTATATCAGCAAGATTATCTGTCATATCATCTGTCTCCTCTATTGGAGTTTCTTCTCGTTGCTCGGCTCTTGCAAATTCTTCCAATGCATAATCATCTCTTTTCTTGAAAATCTTAATTCTTTTTCCTGCAATAGGCACTCTAAGCACTATCCCATCCAATTCTGTCAGCTCATATGTTGCATTGTCAAAGACATGTCTGACTATGTACAGCCCAAACCATCTTTTCACCATCTTCCGAAGTGCAGTATGCTGATTTTCAAGGCTGCTATCAAAGACTAATACCCAGTCTCCCTCTTCTATTGCGCTAGGCCGCAAGCAATGCCTGCTGTCAAACCTGTCCTTATTTCTTAGTCTAGCAACCTTCAACCTATCAATAGCTAGCTGAATATCCTCTGATCTTCTCTCCAACTACCGGATCCGAAGAGCTAAGATCTCTTCTCTCATCAAATCCTCCTGCCAAGGTAAAACTAACCAAGTCTAGTGCGTAGATCGGTCACCGTATGCGTGCGTAGTGAGCGTCAGAAGGTCCCCTAGAACAAAAGAACTCTACTTTTTGCACACAAATCAATGAAGAAAGCTTGCACGACATGAACAAGAGACCAATTGGGTGCAAACTCCCCCCATGCCTTGTGTGAGTGCTCCACAAATCATGTATTTCATATATTATTCATCTTCAAGCTCAAATAATAGCCCAAATTACAAAATAGCACGCTTTAGCTTTTGAGTTTGCTTTTGTGCCAATAAAGAATTAAAGCTAATGGGCGCCCAAGAAGTCAAGCGATACCCAAATACAATGTCCAATACAAATATTTAAATCGTGCATCCATGTGCATAAAAATAATAAATAAATATCAAGCGCTTTGATAAATAAGTGCGATAAAATATAGGCGCCATGCCTAAGATACGCGCCCATAAAAAATCGATGATAATTTGAATACACGCTATCCTCCAATGCTTCCCAATGCTACCCCTACTCGCTCTACACATCAACTGAAGCATTCATAATTGTTAGAAAAATAATACAATTAAATCGAAAAAAGTGAATACCTAGCAGTCTTCAGCTACATAAATAAATAGGTTAGAAATCAATCCTAACCTTAATTTATCACGAGTGCGCACTCTAAACTCATAAACATTTATTAATTTAAATATGTATTTTGCAGAATCACCTACTATGGAATCACCCATGTACACACAAAATTAACAAAACGCCCGAAAAGCATAGGCGTCCCCATCGACTTCTCGCACAAAGAATCCACTTTGTGTATGAGTCCCAGTAATAAAATTTTAGGAAATCCACCGCAAAACCTTATGGAATCCACCGTGAAATATGCCTCCTGGCATCATACCCCCAGGGTGGGATAGCAATTGCCCTCAATTGCTATTAGCTCAATGTGGAGCTAACAGTGTGGGGAAAGTATTTAAGTCTCTAGCATGCATCCATTGGGCCTCTTCAACAGGATGATTTTTAAACTTGACCAAATATCTAGAATATCTACAGCCAGTTCTAGTGGTCATAAAGTCAGTATCTATAACAGTTTCTGGCTCAAGGATTTCAGTTTCATCATCTAGCAAAGGAGGGTTTTCATAGACAGGGTCTACAGGTAATTGGCCTCTAAAAGGTCGTAATAAACTGATATGGAAGGTGTTGTGAATTTTCCAATGTTGTGGTAGTTCCAATTTAAATGCATTGTCATTGATTTTCTGTATGATCTTGAATGGTCCATAAAATCTAGGTGCTAATTTCACAACTGGGTGTTTATCTACACTTTGTAATCTTCGTTTTTCTATTCGTAACCAAACATAATCATCAACTTTAAAATTCATAGCCAGTCTTTTCTTATTTGCTTGTTTTGTATATGATTGCTGGGCTTTGGCAATCATATATTTAACTTGATAAAAAATAGTAGCATGCATGTTAGCAATATCATCAGTAATTTGAATTTTGTTTGATAATGATGCAATAGGTGTAGGCAATCGATATCCATAAATAACTTCAAATGGTGCTTTCTTTGTAGCTATATGTGGTGCATTATTATATGCAAACTGAAGTAAATATAGATGTGTATCCCATGTGTGTGGTTTTGAAATGGTGTAAGCACGTAAAAGATCTAAAATAGTATTGTTAGTAGTAGCTTCTGTTTGACCGTTTGTTTCAGGATGAAATGCAGATGAAAAATCAATCTTTGTTCCTAAGTTAGCAAACAAAGTAATCCAAAAATTATTACAAAATCTAGAATCATGATCAGAAATAATAACTTTTGGTAAACCATGATTAGTGAAAATAATTTTCAAAAACAATTTAGCAGCTTGAGATGCAGTTAAAGTTTTCTTGCATGGAATAAAATATACTTTTTTGCTAAACCTGTCTACAATAGTCCAAATCATATCATGGTTAGCTTTAGTGTTAGGTAAACCAGTGATAAAATCCATTGAAATATGTTCCCATGGTCGTGATGGAATAGATAATGGCATTAGTAAACCATATTGTTTACCATGGTGTCTTTTAACTCGTTGACAAACTAAACAATCAGATACAAAGTTAGATACATTAGTGTCCATATGTGGCCAATAAAAATCTTCAGTCAATGTACGCAAAGTAGATATAATTCCTCTATGACCTTGATATGGAGGACAATGAATTTCATGCAAAACAAACGATCGAAATGGAATAGTCACACATAATCTTTTTTCATAAAACATGAATCCATTATTGTAAGACAATGAATCAATAGGAATCCAATTATTTGCAACTAGTTTATTCCAATTAGCTTGAAAAGTAAGATCCGAATGATAAGTATCTTTCATAGGGATAAGGGAATCAAATAATATCACAGAAATATTATAAATTGTCGGTCTTCTCTTCAAAGCGTCAACTACAATATTCTCTTTTCCTGGTTGATATTGTATAAGGGGATGAAAACTTTGAATAAAAGCGGCCCATTTAATGTGTTGGACAGATATTTGTGGTTGACTAAGGAGATGTCTAATGCTTTGTTGGTCAATTTTGATCATAAATTCAGATCCCATTAAATAATGTTTCCATTGACCTAAGGCTTGTACTACGGCTAGCAATTCTTTATTATAGGTAGAATATTTAAGTTCAGATGGTTTGAGTTTACAGCTAGAGTAAGCTATGGGATGATTATCTTGCATAGGAACGAATCCTATTCCACATCCACTAGCATCAGTAACTACTAAGAAGAATGGTGTATTAAAGTCAGGTAGTTGTAATACAGGAGCATGAGTTAAAGCATGTTTCAATAAGTCAAAAGATTTTTGTTGATTGTTAGACCAGTCATACACAATACCTTTCTTTAAAAGTTTTGTCAAAGGTAATGCAAGTAATGAAAAATTCCTCACAAACTTTCTATAAAAACTAGCAAGACCTAGAAAAGAACGTAATTCACGCACATTTTTGGGTATGGGCCAATTTAAAATTGCTTCTATATTTTTAGGGTCGACTTTAATACCTTATGATGAAATCATATGTCCTAGATATTCAATTTCTGTTTGAAAGAATTCACTCTTTTTTGGATTAGCATATAATTGATTGTCTGTTAACAACTTAAAAACTAAAGACAAATGTTCATAATGCTCATTCTCATTTTTACTGAATACTAATATATCATCAAAGAAAACTATGACACAATACTGATGTTTCAAAAATATGCGATTCATCATATAACTAAATGTGGCTGGTGCATTAGTTAAACTGAAAGGCATAACTAGAAATTCATAGTGTCTAAATTGTGTTCTAAATGCAGTTTTGAATATATCAGATTTTTCCAATCTTACTTGATGATAACCAGATTTAAGATCTATCTTACTGAATATGGCAGATCCTTGTAGTTTATCCATAAGATCATCTACTCTAGGAATCGGATATCTATTCTTAACAGTAATTTTATTTAGGGCACGATAATCAATGCACATGCGATAAGTATTATTTTTCTTTTTCACTAATAAAACAGGTGGACCAAATGGAGAACTACTAGGTCTAATTAATCCTTTGTTAAGCAATTCTTATATTTGGTTTTGAATTTCTTTTTATTCAATTTGGTTATGTCTATATGGTACTTTACATGGTGGTTGTATTCCAGGAATTAAATCTATCTTATGTTCTTCAGGACATGAAGGTGGTAATCCAAGTGGTAAATCAGCAGCAAAACAATCTTGAAATTGGGCAAGAAATTGTGTATGCCTAGGATGCATCTGTTTTTCTTTAGCTTGAATTTCATTCACCCCTATTAAATAAGATTTGCTACTTTTACGTAATGCACGTTTAGCCTGAGTATGAGTAACTAGTGGAAAGTTATTGGAAGCGTGCATACCATGCAATGTGATTTATTTTCCTTGAAAATAAATTTTAATTGAATGCGTAGAATAATCTATGTCAAGATTGTATTGATGATGCCAAGGCATTCCTAAGATAATGTCACTAGACTGCAGAGGTATAACTAGGAAATTTCTTCATTCAGTATATTCACCAATTTTAAATTCTAAATTATGCACCTCTTGTGTTCCATTATATCTCGTTCCTAGGAATGCAGCCTTGATGCGATAATGCATAGAAACAGTTTGTAAATTCAATTCTTTAACTAACTTTGCAAAAATAAAGTCATGTATGCTTCCATCATCATGTAAAATAGTCTTTTCTTTACCATGCACAAAACATTTCACTGTTAACAAAGAATGGGGAGTTGGCATACCTGGCAAAGTATCCGAAGTAGTACCAATGTCATCGCCATCTTTCGTAAAATCTGGCATTTCCTCACGTTCTTCTTCTTCTATTGCGCCAAGATAATTGATATGGACAGGTGGCTTTTTGGTTTCACAATTGGCTGCTAAATGTCCAGGTTGATGGCATTTGTAACAAACTATGGGTTTTGCTTTGGATACATTATTGGTAATGGCAGGAAGTTTAGGAATGTTGGGATTTGACTGAAGAGATGGCTTAGGGTTTGGATTGGTGTTTGATGGCAAGGCAAGTGGTCATGTCCAAGATTTACGGAATGAAGATGGAAGAAAACGACTTTGATTGAATCTTCGAAAATTTGAATTGAATTATTTGGAACCATAGTTACCATTACTCGAAAATTATTGTGGTAGCTTGTCTCTTCCATGAATCTTGTCTTCAGTGTCATGGGCCAAGGGAATTGCATCTTCAAGGGTTGTTAGCTTGAACATATTGACTTCCACATAGAAATGTCCAAGTAGGCCAGACATAAACTTGCGTTTATGAGTTGCTTTAGGTACATCTTGGAGCATATGTAGTTGCAGTGGAGCATTCCAGAAACGTTCAATGTATTGGAAAATAGGTTCGCGATCTCTTTGTTGTAGAAGATCCCATTGCTTTATGGCTTTTTCATGGAATTGACGAGGAAGGAAATTCTGCAAAAATTTATTTTGGAAAGTCTCCCATGTAGAGGGACAATCAATGCTCTTGCGGACCACAGTCCACCATAAAGATGCTCGATCAACTAAATGGTTAGTGACACATTTAATTTTGTCTTTCTCAGCATATGTTTCTTTATGGAAGTAATCATCAAATTGACTGATAAAAGCAAGTACAGTCTTTCCATCGCGTGATCCATTGAAAGTACGAAATTTGAAGTTTCTTTTACTTATCTTTGTCTCTTTGCGAATAGATTGGGCTTCAAGTGTCGCATCGATGGTACATTGTATAAGATCTTTGAGTTGCGGTCCATCTTGGTCGATGGTAGATTGTTGTAGATTGGCCAATTGAACTTGCAAAGCTTGTCGGGCTCTTTGTTCTTCTTCGAGCTGTATCATAATCAAATCCAACTTTTGCTCCATCGTTGGTTCGGGTAGATCACCTTCAGCCATAAGATCGTCCATGTTTTGTTCAGTCATCCTGCAAAATCCAAAAGACCTTACACTCTCGAAATCTTATTAGCGGGATGAGCATAGCTCATAGGCGGCTATACAAGGCTTGTAAATTTTGTTTGGCTTTTATAGTCTTTCTCCTTTACGTATGCGGAATTCGTTGTCACAACCGTCTTCCAAGAGAACAGTGTTGCGTAAAAACTGCATATGAACTTCTGTTCTTGTTGAAACTGGTTCAACAAGTCTGCAAGTGTGAACAGGGTCTACTAGAGAGTAATAGACTAGTTCGTGTGCTTCTGCATGTGAACTATCTCTATGATAGTTGTTGAGTAAGTCTTTAGTGACCTTGTGACTTTGGTGACTTGCAGGAGTAAGAAATCGTAGACTTAAGAGCTTAAGGAACCAATTCGATTTTCAAGGACGTGAGTATGTTGGCGGCAGAATCGGCGGCCATCAGTTAATACTGACGCCGCAGGCGAAAAATTTCGAGCCTTTAAGCTTTTTAATAAGTTTACTATTAAGCTTATTAAGCTTTTTGTTAAAGTTTTAAAGCATTTGGCTATGGAGTTTAGTGTTTCTTATCTTTATGAAGACAACTTTAAGAAGGAGATATCCGCATGGTCCTCCGCCTACACAGGATGGTCTTTTACGATCAGAGGGTGTAGAAGGGGGTTCTTGACCACCAAGAACATGCTGGTATCGACCGTTCGCAATGAAACTGATTGTAAAGCTCGATCGTTCAAGGAGCTCCACCTTCGCACAAGATGGTAAGCGATTGGAAGCTCTCAATCTCAGCTTCGCTCTGATACCATTGGTGCACAGATCGGTCGATGTATGCACGCGTAGTGAGCGTCAGAAGGTCCCCAAGAACAAAAGAACTCTACTTTTTGCACACAAATCAATGAACAAAGCTTGCACAACATGAACAAGAGACCAATTGGGTGCAATCTCCCCCCATGCCTTGTGTGAGCGCTCCACAAAGCATGTATTTCATATATTATTCATCTTCAAGCTCAAATAATAGCCCAAATTACAAAATAGCATGCTTTAGCTTTTGAGTTTGCTTTTGTGCCAATAAAGAATTAAAGCTAATGGGCACCCAAGAAGTCAGGTGGTACCCAAATACAATGTCCAATACAAATATTTAAATCGTGCGCCCATGCGCATAAAAATAATAAATAAATATCAAGCGCTTTGATAAATAAGCGCAACAAAATATAGGCGCCATGCCTAAGATACGCGCCCATCAAAATCGATGATAATTTGAATACACGCTATCCTCCAATGCTTCCCAATGCCACCGCTGCTCGCTCTACACATCAACTCAAGCATTCACAATTGTTAGAAAAATAATACAATTAAATCAACAAAAGTGAATACCTAGCACTCTTCAGCTACATAAATAAATAGGTTAGAAATCAATCCTAACCTTAATTTATCACAAGTGCACACTCTAAACTCATATATGTTTATTAATTTAAATATGTATTTTGCGGAATCACCCGCTATGGAATCACCCATGTACACACAAAATTAACAAAACGCCCGAAAAGGATAGCGTCCCCATCAACTTCTCGCACAAAGAATCCACTTTGTGTATGAGCCCTGGCAATAAAATTTTAGGGAATCCACCGCAAAACCTCACGGAATCCACCATGGAATATGCCTCCTGGCATCAAAGTCAAAGCACAAGTCTCAGTCAGCATAACCGGTTTCTGACCATACATCAACTCTAGGGGCATATATCCTGTGGTAACACTGTGAGTCATATGATTAGCCCACAAAGCAAATGATAGAAGTCTCGACCATTCTCCAATCTGTCCTCTGCATGCTTTGGCTAATGCTTTCACTATCAATGGATGCCCTCTTTCACTCTTTCCATTTCCCTTTGGATTATATGCTGTGGTTAGAGCCAACTTAATTTCCAATTGAGAGAAAAACTCCCTAGCTTCATCTGCATCCAATTCACCGCGATCTGCAGTGATCTTACCAACATAGCCATACCTGCAGAAAATTTCTTCCAATAAGAATTTACACACTGCACTAGTGGTCTTCATTCTCAAAGGTCTACCCTCAACATGATTGGTAAGATCCTCTCTAGCCAAAACAATATACCTCATCTGCCATAGACCCGTAGGCATAGTAACCAAGTCAACTACCCACTTATAATTAATGCATAGCGGATAGGTCAGATGAAGCTCATCTCGATGACGCACTACGGAATACATCAGACAATGTCTGCAAGTCTCTACAAAGCGAGAAACATCTCTGTACATGCCTTTCCACCAATATTTCTCCTTGATTTTCTCATAAGTAGCCCACACTCCTCTATGACTAGCCCAAGGACTCTCATGAAACTCCTTCATCACTTGTAACTGGGTCTCTTTATCGTAGACAACCCGCAAGTGTAATCCTCCTCTTTTCTTCGGGTGCTTCCAAAGAAATTTGTCCTTGAGAAAATAACCATAGGCTTTTCTTCTGATCTTCTTGAACTCTTCATCTGTCCATTCATCTCTTTTGCTTAGTGTACTAAGATACTTGCCAATCTGCAACCAATCTCCAACATAGAGTTCTTCTATGAAAGCCACAATATCATAGACATGACAAACGTGATCAACCATAGCGGCTGAAATTTTTGCATCTACCTCTTCTGCAAGTAATGTCTCCTCATTATCATATGTGGCTCTAGACAGCATATCCACCACTGGATTGTCCTTCCCTGCTATGTGTTTAAATTCTGGATTTAATGACTTGATGTATGCAATCCATCTCAGCATAGCTATATCCGGAGTAGAGCAACTTGTAATCATACCTATCAATGGCAAGAAATCTGTCTCTACCACAACTGAGGCTCCAATAAAGTACTCCTTGTCACATTTGAGAGCCGTAACAATTCCCAGTAATTCCCTCTTGATTTGCAGATACCTCCTCTATCTCTCGTTTAGGACTTTCGCCCCAAACCGAATAGCGTACCTGTTTCCATCTGCATCATCTTGACCCACAGCCCAACCTATGTCAATTGGACTAGTGTCAACTGTCAATACAATAGGCCTTCCGTAATTATAATCAGCTTTCCTAAGAGTAGGAGCAATCTGGAATAACTTCTTGAATTTCCGCATGGCTCTAGTGTGACTCTCGTCCCAATAAAATTTTGCCCCTTTCAAAGTAGTTGATATAAACAATCTGCTATGTGTGCAAAATGGGGTATCCAAATCATGTAAAACACACAGGCTCCAATGAATCTCCGTACCTCTGAAGTGGTAGAACAATACTCCGTAATCTTGCCTATAGCATCCACCTTCTCAGGTGATGGTTTCCTGCCATAATACCCACACATATGTCCAATAATGACAACCTCATTTACTCCAAAAATAGATTTTTGCCCTGATAGTGTCAAGTTCACTTCTTCTAACTTGGCCAAAATCTTTTCACAAGATGAAATGTGATCAGCCACAAAGTATCTACATCCCTGCTCATTTCGACTCTCATTCTTCTCTTCTTCGGCACACCCCTTAATGGGCACATCATCCAAGAAAGGCATGGTAAGCTGAGGTATGTAGTCACGAAGGACCTTATGCATGGCATTCATCATATGCGCAACAAAATTAGTAGCACCTTGAGGCAAGGTACACATCCTGACAAGCCCAATAGGAGTTCTCATAGTTGTTATGTCCCTGCTTTCCAAAGCCACCTGAAATTGATCATATCTTGAATACAAGTCACCTAAAGAACAGATGGCACGCCCAGCAAATGCTTCTGCAAACTCATCGAGAACTGGACCTATACCAACATTCCTAATAGTAACTCTATTTACTGGCTGCATGTCTTGTATAAATTGGAGAGTACCATTCTTCTTTGGAACCGTAAACCACCTATTTGAGTATGGTACAGATGAAGGCTCTAAGATTCCCATCCTGATTTTTTCATTCAACAAGTCGATTAACTTTGGCAGGTATGCCTTAGGCACTGGAATAGGTCAAAGGTTCCATGGAATATGAGGAATAATAAAGATCACCATAGAGGCAAAAACATCCAGATTGACACATCCAATCTCATGCAAGAAAAAAGCAAATCCCCTTCCATGTCGCTCAAGCATATCCTGAAAGCATTTTTTCTCTGAGGGTAGCAAGAAATCACCATTTCCAATTTTTAATTCAGCAAGAGTCTCTACTGAAAATTTATGGCCTATATACTTTGGATTTCTCAAAATTGGCTGTTTCACAGTCCTCTCTATTGGCCGATCACTGTCACGTGGAAGCGGTCCAGCTATCGGCTCCATCTTCTTATCCACAGTCTTGTATTTCGTGTCAACCCTGGCTTCATTATGATCCTCTGCATTACTCAAATCTTGCTGTAAATCAACAATTCTGCACTCTGGTGGCTGAATATCCTTAGCCTTCTACTCTATGGACTGCATAGGAACATCCCTAAACTCTCAATGCTGAAATATTTCAGTAATAAACTCTGTTGGCTGAAAGTTTTCAACCCTTTGTGTCTCTGGAGGCTGATCATAATCAGCCAGAAACTCTGTTTGCTAAATTTCTTCAGCACTCAACACTTTTTGCTGAGTCACCTCAGCCTCTGACTCTATCTGTGACACAAAATCTGAAATTTCATGAAACATGTCCAAGGACTGCACTGATATATTACTGTGATAACTCTGCATTTGAGTTTTCAGCATATTTTCCATCTCAGTCATCGTATCTGCACAAACCATACTATCATACATCCCATCTATATGCTCATCATCCTCTAAAATACCTGCATTTTTCAAAATTTTCTCCTTCCTGCATATGTACTGCCTGGCAGCTGTAGGAAAACTAGAAATCTTCTGATAACTCATTGAACTATTTGCTAAAATCCCAACAAAATTGGAGGAGAAAACACTGCTGCTGTTGCCAGGAGGCGAGAACTCCAATCTCCTCTACTTTGTACCACCATCGTCTCGTAGGACAGCGGTACCTAATGAAAACCCGAATCCCTCACAGTGGGTAATGGTGCATCTCAAAGAGTATCCCTGTTTCTAGCATGATTTACACACACAGTCATAAATTGGACTGCCCTCATACCATCTTTACTGCGAATCTGTACATAAGCTGATCCATCATCCATTACTTTCGTCTCCATGCGCATTTCTGTCAATGAATGGCTGTCCAAGAATTATGAGGTAAGAGCATGAGTCCTACACAAAGAAATGGAAATCCTCCTCTACATCTCCAATAGAAATCCTGACACTGGGACATGCAACATACAAATCACCTGTAGTGTTGTTGGTGGCTCTCATATGCCACCCATGCTTTGCATCCATAGGCCATCTATTACTTTCATAAACTCCACGAACTATGAGATTAATCTCTGAACCATGATCCACCAAAGCAACATAAGGCACATGTTTCTCTCCAATTTTTACCATTGTTTCTGTAGTTTCCCTAGCCCAATGACTCCGCAAAAAATGACTACGCGGTACCAAGATAGGCTCATCAGTTTCAGCATAAAGCATAGGCTGAACCCTCTTCTCTGTTTGCAGAAAAATAGAAGCATTCTCAACCATAACCTCATCCTCATCCTCATCCAACTCCCCAATCAAAACTCCCTGTGTATCAGTAGTAGGCAATGCATGTCTTTTCCTCTTCAGGACTTCTTGGAACTGATCTTGAAACTCTCTTTTCGAGATGCCCAAAACCTCAGAAATAGTAAAATTCACCTCACTGCCAAGTATCTTATCATTAAAGATTTTCTTCATGTCCATAGATGTCTCGATATCGGACATCAATCTAAACCCTGGCTGCTTTCTCTCTCTAGGCTCTTGCCTCTTTTCTTTCTTTTGAGCATCTTCCATCTGTTGTTCTGGCCCTAGTCTCAAAGACGGTCCTATAGTAGGTGGAGTAACAAACTCACCCCCTCTAGTCTTTTTAGCTGCATTTGGATTCTCTTTATCCCTCTTATGCTTCTCCTCAACAAGTACATCTGCTCCCTAAGACTTAGCCAAGTAGTACCTGTCACGGGAATATTTGCTTTTCAAAGAGAGTAACTAGAGACGATGAGCAATTTGCACCGCCTTCTATACCTAGACAAGAAGATGTGCAAAAGAAAGAAAAGAAGTAGGATCTGAAACCAAAGAAAAATTTACGGTATAAGCTATTGTTGGATATAGATTCATTGAATATTTGAAGAGAGTTTGGAAGAGAGAATTTTGAATAGTAAAGTTGAGTTTACCTTAGGTGCAAATCTTGGGATCATAGACCAAGTGTTCCATGAGGAAATCATAGACATTATAAAGAGGAAAAGACAATTTATGGGTGAGCCAACCCAAGTCATGATATAGGTTGAGGACGAGCCTATCATGCAAGGTATTTTAATTGAAGAGATGGATGAAAAGAGTAAACTTCATGATGCACTTATTAGAAGTGCTCTATGATGTAACGAGATAGTAAAAAGTACACAACGTGTACAATATATAGAGGATGACGTATCTACTATTATGCCATGCAGCCATTATTCTAGGAACCATTGGGCTTGAGTGACTACTAAGACATTGGTTAAGATTGGTGAGTTAGAGACACCATATAGTGTTGTAATCAATCATGGTTCTGATATAAATGTCATGACCCATAGCTTTTGTGAGGGCAATAAATGACGTGATATAGAACATGGATAACAGATGCACACATCTAGTAGCACTGTTGTGGACCTATGTGCAACCTATCCAAACATTAAGGTTTCCATAGAAGATGGCCGAGATGATCATCACTTTCTCATGTAGGGTTCTTGCTCATATCCTATTATTTTGGGATACCTCTACATTAGTTCTATATGAATGGAAACCGAAATCAGGAGTAAATATGGAAAACTAGTTGTATAGTTTATGATAGTTTATATAAACCATTGACGTAATAGGAATATTCTATAGGATTACCCTTTGTCCCCAAAAGAGTTGGATTTTCATTGAGTACCATTGTTTGGTGAGATGATGATGGCACATGAAGGGAAGAGATCTTGCCTTCAGGCAATGGTACTTTTTCTTATGGATTTATTGGTCTATCTATAGAAGGTTCCATGAGCTATTAGAGAGTTGCAAGGATAAATAGAGCTACTAGGTAGTATGTTTTTACAAGAAAGAGAAAGATTTTAGAAGTCATGGTTTATTGCAAGATGATGAAAATTTTTTAGGGATGTATGATGGTCTTTCATGTTTAGAAATTATTGCAAAAAAAAATTAGACATGCTTTTGAAACCAAAGAAGAAAGGTGATTCTAGTTTTTTGCAAGTGCATTCATTAGATATGTATCATGTTATTATTGATTTTGTGCATTAAAAAGAGTTTTGGTTTTATAAGAGAGCTAAAGCCAGAGTTGGAAAGAAGCATAAAACAATAGATAAGAAGTTAAACAATGTTGCAAGTCCACTCCCTCTAGAAAACAGATGAACTAATTAAGAGGATTGCAAGGTAGCATAACTTGAGAAACCTAGAGAATATTGGACACAAGTTTTTAGAAAAGACATTAAAAGAGTTGAAGATTTGAAATGGGAAATTCTTATTTGTCCAGAGAGACATTGTTCTAAGAAGATGAGTAAGAGGCATGGCAGGTCATTTCCTTTCTATCCACATGAGATTGGGTGTGTAGATCCAAGGAGTGCGGAACCTGTGGTTATCTCAAATACCCCATATTCCTTGGAATCTATGACCTATCCCAATTCCTAGAGCCCATCTACCAAAGCTTATTCACCTATTGAATAAGAAGATCAAAATGGGGATTCTTGAACTTCTTCTACACCTTTTTTAAACCAATGGTTTGGAGTACCCAAAAGGAACAAAGCTCTTAGTTTTCTCTAGGACATGTAGCTAGTCAATAAACTAAACATCATGAAGGTTGAAGCACAACCACTAGTAGATGAGTTTGTTGAGGCCTTTGTAGGTAGAGCTATTTACTCTCTATGTGATCTTTACTCAAGATATGACTAGTTTAAATTGGCTTTGGAGAGCACAGATGTTGACCACAATGAAGACTCCTTTGGGCTTGGTGAAGATATGTGATTTCCCTCCTAGGGAGCTATTGAATACCATGGCTCACATGATGAATGCAATAAAAAAGGTCCTTAGAGATTATATTCGTCAATTGATGATGCCATTCTTGGATGATATTCCCAACAAAGTTTGTGCAAATCTTCTATAAGAGAAGATTGTGAAGAGCTATTCAATATCAAGGGTTAGGAGATTTCTTGGTGCATGTGACTTCTATATATGATTTTGATTCCACACTTTGCTTGTATGTAGATGAGCTATATCAATTACTCAAAGGAAAGGGTAGAAATTATTTTGGCATAGGAGACATACCAAGGCTATGAGAAAGCTTAAGAAAATTTTACACGCGACACAAACACTCATGAAAGAAAACTATGCATATGGTAGATTGACAGTTATTATAGTAGACACCAATCCCAATGGGATTGGATGGGCCATAGGACAAGTTGATGAGGATGGTAACATGTATGTAGTGAGATTTGTGCAAAAGTCATGAATGATAAAGAGAGGCAATATCCACAAATCAAGAGAGGGTTATGAAGTGTAATTGCTACCTTGAAGTGTGGTAAATAGTACTTTCATGGAGCTCCTATTATTGTAGAGATTTATCCTTACTTGGGATGATCACTAGTTGTCCTACATCTCACCTCTCAGGGGGGGGGGATCACTATGTGTAAAAATGTGTGTCACGTGAGCTCAAAAAAAGGGAAATTTAAAAAAGATAAACTTACAAATTTACATTCACAGAATGGAATATTTTAAAATGTAAAAATTTATTCACATAAGGGGTTTTTATATTTTGTATATATATTTCTTACAATATTAATTTCTAAAATTAACATGAATTTTGTATAAAAGGATATAATGAGTCTCAATGACTAAGTGTATTACCCTTGTTTTTAAGGGTATTATGCCAGCTTTTCCAAGTTGAAATCTTATGGAACCTAAGTAAACACACTTAGTTCAACTTAATAGTGTCAATATATACATGGTGATTTGACTTGCATGTAAACATACATAGAGAGAGAGAGAGAGAGAGAGAGAGAGAGAGAGAGAGAGAGAGAGGATTCACCATGGGAAATTTACAAAATTACATAAGTGTAGCAAAGGGGAATTTTTTCAAAAAGTAAATAAGTCTATATACTTTTCCTCTAAGCTTAAAAACAAGGAAGGGGATGGAGTACAAGGTGGGGTGAAGGGGGATTGGTGTATATGCTTGAGAGAGAGAGAGAGAGAGAGAGAGAGAGAGATGGGTGGTGTAGTTTTGAGTTACATTGGTAGAAATTGATATAGTGTGCTTGGCTAGTTTGTTGTTGTATGCTACTATCTTTATAGTTGTCTTCTTCAATGCGCATTTTCTAAAGACGACCAACTAATAGGGCTAAAAACTCATGATTGGCATAAGATATGTCAGTTTTGTACTACTGATGGATTGTAAGTGACCTGTGTATTTTGGTATTTGGAGTGTAGTCGTTGTTCGTAATGCTTCTTTATTTGTGGCAATTTGTACTACTAATCACAATCGCAGGATGCCTTACTCCAAAAATACGCGGGGCAATTTACAAGTTGTTAAATTTAGTGCAATGGATTTCACAAAAGAAGATCAAGACATCCTCTCTTGAATCTGCAAGGCGGGGAGTAGTGTCCCAAACTTATGGGAAATTCCCATATTCCCCAATATGGTGTTGTACGTAGAATGCACTTGAATAACTCAGTCACACTCGCATCGCTCCACCCATATTTTTCCTGCACACTTAGAAGTGCAAGTAGCATCTTTAGGCGAGATACTTAACACCCATCATATAATGGTATGAATGCTTCCTCTCTTAGTATACCAGATGTCTCAGCATCCTCTAGTATTGATGGTATAAACTTAGTTGTGCCTTCCAAGTTGTGGATTGACTCAGACACTCTATCCATTGCATGCCGACAAACTCTTCTAACTAGCCGCAACAGGTGCATTCCTCCTTGGGTTGAGATGTCACCTCCCTATATAAATTTTACAACCACATCTAGTATTTTTTTTATATGATATTCAATTCGTTTGCAAATGTAAGGCATGATTGATACACACTTTTCTTATTGTTTTCTCAAAGTCTGAGATTGCCTGATGAATGAACTCGTTGAAGTGTCGAATGTATTCTATGGACAAGTAACGCTTTCCTTTGATTGCTAGCTTGCATTGAGAGCAAGGACACATGACAATTGATTAAGATATGTCTCGCGATCTTGGACATCATGACCTCATCGTTTTCCATTTTGTCTACGTTATGACAAACAACAGGTTTTTGTTCTCATTCTTTTTTTCCAAGTGGTTCTCATTCTCTTACAACACATAACAAACTAGTTTAATATACATTATTAAGATTCCATATAAACCTTCTTACATTTTAACATAAATTTTTAGGAGCTATTGAGCTTGCACAAGTAGAAGGCAAAGGGTTTCAAAATCTTCATCCATATCTTCTCATATAGTGGCTCCACTAGTTTAGAAAAATAAGCTTGTAGTACTAGAATTGGCCTCAAATTCCATGAAACATGTGTAATGGTAAATATCACCATCAAAGACACTATATTTAGATCCACACTGCCTATTTCAAATGCATGAAAAGAAAAAGTCTTCCCATGTTTGAATAAGATCTACCCAAAACATTCTCTTTATGTCAGTAAAAGAAATGTATTGCAACCAATTTCAAGCTCTTTCAATGTTTTTGCTATAAATTTATGCCACTACTCTATATATCTCTCAAAAAACTTGATTGTTTTAACACTAAGTCGTATATCCCATCACTATCATGTAGTAGTGGCATATCAATCATCTTGATCTTTTTTTCCTTAATCTTGTATTTTGTTTCCACAATCACATTAGCCCATTCTTTCTACCATAAACCTTTCTACTGAGTAAACTCTTCTATGACTTAGAATATGTCGGAAGAGAAAACCCATAATACACTATTTCTAACCACATCTTCAAAATTCACTACTACAGAATTTTCAAGCATAGTGCATATAAAATCAAGCCCTATGATATAGGCCTAAAATGCCCTCATCTCTTGTAGGTCAATAATTGTTTGCTATAAATTTAGAAAACTAGTAGTAGAAAGTACATGGAACCCATCCTTCTCAACCATCCTTTCTCAACCATGTAGATTGTTTGCTATAAACTTAGAAAACTAGTAGTAGAAAGTACATCATTTCTTACACTAAGAGACAAGAGCTTCTTCTAGTAGCACTAGTGTAGCCCTATATTACATTAATGCCTACTAAAAACCCAATTTCTTAACTTCCTTTTAAGTTGGAGGCAATGGATAATCCCTTCAAGTGTCTCTATTTCTCAATGGATTGACACATATAATAAGAAATTGGACAATCCTTATTCCTCTTTGCTTCTTATTAAAGCATAAGCCAATACATCATCTAATACCTTTATCTTCATACAAACAATTGTGATATATGGTTGTCCCAAAATCACTAGATCAGAATAATTGTTCTATAAAAAAAGTGCTACTCCTGTATATCGCCAATGGTTATCTTAACATTTATACATGCTGCATAAAGATTTCGGTAGGAGTTGTTTTCTATCCATGTTTTCTTCAACCATGATCAACATCAACTAACCATGTAGCACCTTCATATAGATTCGTGACAATTACATTATTATCTAATCCATGGTCAAGCAAGGCAATGCATGGAGTCTCAAGCTCCCCAACCTTAACAATGGATTTGGTTGTTGCCGAAGCCCAATGGCTTCAAGTATGGTGACTTCTAGGGATAAATCCCAAAGCCCCATCTTTAGTATGTTGCATCTACCTGATTCCACTTTGAGTATAGTGATACAATTAACTCAAAATTTGGCCAATATATCAATATTCTCTCTCTCTCTCTCTTTGAACATACACAAATATATAAAAAGAAACATACAAAAAAACAAGTAAACAACACTATTTTGAGTCTCTCTCTCTCTCTCCCCCTCCCTCTCTCTCTCTCTCTCTCTCTCTCTCTCTCTCTCTCTCTCTCTCTCTCTCTCTCTCAATTTCTTCTCCTCCATGTCTTATACACACAAGGAAAAAAAAACCAAAGCAAAGAAAAAAAATCATAATCATTTAACATGTCCTTTTCTTTTTCTTCTCCATCTCTCTCTCTCTCTCTCTCTCTCTCTCTCTCTCTCTCTCTCTCTCTCTCTCTCTCGTATAATTTTCATTATTAGAAAGCATAAAAATGAGTAAACACATACATTGTCATCAACTCACTCACACACACACTCTCTCTCTATCAAGGTCTATGATGGGACCGTAAAAATTCTCATTCCTCATCTTCTATGCGCACCCACACACACACACACACACACAAGCTATCCTTTATACTAGGTCAAGTATTAGAACTATTAAGATCTTACATGAAACACCTCAAGGCTCCCCTCACTCTCATGTATCATGAGGTATCACCAAAAGAAAGCATATCTAATATTATATATATATATATATATATATATGTAAATGAAAAACCACATTTTCCCCTTTTCTCCTAAGAAAAGTCAATTTCTTGCTTGGTGTCCTCAAGAAGGTTCTTGGCTTTGTAAACTTTCTCCAATTATTTGATGAATCTAAAGGGGCCATCACTTGTAGTATTTCTCTAGTTATTTTGTGATGACTAAGAGAATTTTTGTCTACTCTCTAGTGCCTTGAGTCATTCTCATTTTGAATAGGATGTTTTTTCTCATAAAGGTTCCCACTTACATCATATTATAATTGTCAAACAGGTGTCATTGCACAAGATTCAAGAGGGAATCCTATGATGAGCATGTTGCCCTTGGATTCAACAACATTCTACGGATCCTTTCCATTTTTGCTTGTATATAGCCATAAGATGATGTCTAGTATCATTCTAGAGATTCAGCAATTGACGTTGTTTCTTCCCTCACCTTGAAATTCTCAAAATTTCATTTCCATGGCCTCGGGGGATCATGGTTTTCTTGAGAACGATGACATAGGTTAAGTCTATATCCTATGTATGCATAAATTAAAGAGAGGATTTGTGTAAAGTGACTGAAACATCAAAAGGTATCTATGACTTTAGTGCGACACTTTTGTGTGTAGAGTGTTGAATGAAAGAATGAGAATAATGAAGATGAAGAAAAAGAAGATTGCTTCATCCTCCATATCTTGTGCCAGCTCTTCTCCATTGCATATTCAATCGAGTCATTTCAGTTAGTATTAGATTGGAAGTATGGTAGCAAAAGTTTGAATCAAGGAGCATGAAAAATCAAGGTCTACATCAAATTTAAAGCTTGCTATCCACCATCAAATGAAATACAAATCCTCATCTATTCCACCCAAAAGCAAGTACACAAATTCAAGAGCTATTGGACCTCGAATTTCGGGCATTAGTTCTTGCTTTCAATTCATTTTGGGAAGCCAAAAGGAGGCTAGAATTGGTGCATGGCAGCAAGGTTTTGATTAGTGTTGTTTTGGATCACTCATGTATTCATTGTTAGAAGCATGGGGATTGCTTAAGCTTAGACACAACTTGACTAGAGGGTTTCCTTTCACTCGAAAGTTTCGCAATAGCGTGTAAAAAACCATAGGGGCTACTTGACAAAGAGAAGTTGGGACCTTATCCATTGCAAAAGTATGAGAGAAAGAGAAGAGTTATTTGTAATTTCTTATGGTGGCTATAGAGCTTAAATCTTGAAATTTGAACATGCAGGATGAGAGGATATTGATGCCATGTTTGATTCATTTGTTGCATGTAGGAGGCCTAGATAATTCTTAGTTTTTCAAAAATGACATAGTTTAGTCAATTTATCATTTTTTAATATAAGGCTTTAAGCGTGAGCTATAGAGGCTTAAATAGCTTCCATATCAAACTTCTTTTCACACTAAGCCACCTGAAATAATTTATTGCTTTGCGGTGCTCACACTCAAAGGAAAAGAACTAGTTATTTGAGAAGTTATGTTCACATTGAATCCCCTATGAATTGCATATTTCATAAACTCCATTCACACTAAAGGAAAACTTGGACCAGTCAATTTTTTAACCGGTTTATAAATCATGTGTTCACACTATAGTCTTATTGGAACTAGTTGTTTTGTGGTTAAGAGGTTGGTCTCCATGCCATTTGGGTGTCGATTTGAAGGAGAGAAATTATCCAAAAATTTCCAAGAAAATTATTGTGTATTAAGCTTATTTGGGACTTCATTCTTGGCATGAGAAATAGAAAAAAAAATCATGAGAAATTGTAAATTTTAGACCTATATTTTGAAGTTTTTTGGATTATACATGCACTATTTAAGTCCAATTTTAACTATTTCTTGTTGGATAACTGATGGTTGACATATAGACATAATGTATGGGTGTACATGATAGTAATTAAACACATGTATGATAGCCATAGAAGTGGAACTTAGTTTATGAATATTTTCTTAGGCATTTTGAATACTCTTTTATTTTGGATTTGAGTGGTTAATGCTTAGAGTTGTTCATATGCTTGGATAGTGATCTCGCACATTTGACACTACTAGGTTTTTTGAGATTTCCATTGTTATAATGTCAAAAACCACATAGATTAATCAAATTGTCCTATTGCATGGAGAAATTTTGGTCTTACTGCATGGAGAAATTTCTGGACCTCCTTTTGTATGGATAATTTTTTGATGGGGAGAGGTCTATGGGACTTCATTACATGTAAAGATTCATGACCTTGACTTCCTAATGAGCTCAGAGAGGAACAAAAGAAGATATACAATGATTGAAAATTGAAAATAGAAAGTTATTGTACTAGATATATATATGCATCTTGGAGACATTGATTCCACATATTAAAAAGGCTAATGCATGCAAACATGCTTGGAAGATAATTGAGAAAATGTATGGTAGTTGCATGGAGTCCAGGAAGATACTAAAGTAGAGATTTCATGGTGAATGCCATCAAAATAGAAGCATTAGTGATTATGTGGCTAAGATAAAGCAGGTTGTAAAAGATCTTACTTTGATCAATGCATTGGTTGATGATGATGATTTAGTGTTTCTTTAAAGAAACTTGGACCTACATACAAGTCCCTTGACACCTCCATTTCTATGAGAGACATCTCTATAATTGACTTTGAGGAGTTGATTGCTTTGCTACTTATGGAAGAGATTAAATTGGGCCTTAATGTAATGATCTTTCCCGTGAAGAATGCAAGTTAGGATACTGTATTTTATCATTAGAGAGACCATGGTAGCTCATCTAGAGCTAAAGGATCTTCATATGGTCATGCAAAATCTTTGCACATGGTCATAGCACTTTTTGATGTGTTGATTTTGTGCCTAGAGGTAGGAGGAGATTCCACTCTAGAGATAGATGATGTTCTAGCCCACAAAGAGATAGTACATGTCATTATTGTGGATAGTTTAGTCACTTTGAGAGAGAGTGCTATCATAATCAGAATGCTATAACTAGGGGTCAATGAAAGACCTAGTTTGGGAATGATGCATATGGATATAGTGGTGATGGCTATGGTTCTAGAGGTGGTTTGTCACCTAGATGTCATCTCTTTGCTATCAAGCATACACTTGGCAATATGACACATCCCATTAGAAATTGTCTTATTATTAGATTCATGAGCTACAAACCATATGTCACACCATGCAGAATGGTTTGATAGAAAGCAATAAATGTAGACTAAAGAATATGGGGATATAGGAGATGACACATTGCATAAGATAATTCATATAGGTAGTGTTGCTTTTGTGACGAGATATGGAATAGAGAATACGCTTGGGGACGTTTTGTATATGCCTATCATCACCAAAAACTTGGCTTCAGTTGGTCAAATGGCTAATCAAGGGTTGTGAGTCATGTTTAATAAATATGGTTGATTCATTGAGAAGTTCACCTATGGAAAACTTGGTAAGCTTATTGCTTGTGGTCAAAAGGGAAGTTTTTGCTTTGAATGTAGGAATACCTATCATACACAGTTCTAGGTATGTTGAGATTGGGTATAGGCAAGATAAAGATATCAAATTATGGCATAGAAGGATTGGACATGAACTTGCAGAGGCTTAAATAGATACAATCTAGATAGGTTATTTGTGGACTTCCACAATTTGATTGTATAAATCAAAATCATATATGTGAGGCAGCTTATAAATTTGGCAAATAGTCTAGGCTCACATTTCCAAAGAGGGGAGCAATTGATTAACTTGTTGAAATGCTCTCACCTTCTTAAGGGTATACCACTACAAGTTCTTAGCCACATGACCCCTCTTAAGGATAATGTCAAGCTTGTCAAGTAGCAACCCTACCCTATAAATCCTTGATATTCCCATCATGTTAGAGAAGAAATTGAAAAGTTATAAAAGATAAGTTTTATTTGTTAAATTTAGCATGCTAATTGGGTGTTATCAATCATCATGGTACTTAAGAATAATGGAAAAAATTGAGTATGCATAAATTTTAAGAAGTTAAATATTGCAACCAAGAGAGATCATTATCTGCTACTATATACTAATCATTTGATCTAATCATATGATCGAATGAATAGCAAAGAAGGAAGCCTATAGCTTCTTAGATGGGTTGTTAGGATATAATTGGGTAAAAATCCACATAGATGATAGACCAAAAACTACATTTTCCACCAAATGGGGAGTGCTCGCTTATATTATCATGCCATTTGGGCCCACCAATACTCCAACAACCTTCCAAGGGCTCATGGGCACAATCTTTTAGGACATGCTATGGAAGTGGCTTGTCACAATGTCCTCTTATCCATTCTAACTTGAAGGAACACCTTGACAAGCTCCATCTACTCTTTGAGAGACACATATAATATAACCTATCCTTGAATCTCTCAACTATCAATTCGTGGTCCAGCATGGTATATTCTTGGCCATGTCATATCCAAAATGGAATTGCACTAACACTACTAAAATGAAAGTCATTATAAATCTATCTTTCCACCAACCTATCCAAAGGAGGTTGAGTTCTTTTCTCATCCATACTATGTATCATCATTAGTTTATGCTAAACTATGTTGCTATTTCAAAACCATTCTACAAGCTACTAATCACTTTGGCCTATACAAAGAAATGTCAAGCTTTCTATGAAGTGTTGAAAATTTCTTTCTGGGTTACTCACATCTTGAGATCACTGAATGGGATGATAATATTCTATTACATATTGATGCCTCGAAAATTGAGTTAGAGTGGTACTCTACCAGACCAATGAGGATAAAATGGATTTTCTAGGGAGCTTTGCTAGTAAAAAATTCAATGATGCCAAAATGAACTATTATATCACTAAGAGGGAGAGGTTAGCAATGGTTTACACTGTGAAAATATTTTGATATTATCTCCTCATGGCTTTCACATTTTTTGTTGACCATCAAGCATTGTTGTACCTTATAAATAAGTTTGCAACCATAGAACACATCACTAGATGGCTCTTGCTTCTACTGGAATTTGATTCTTCAAAAAAAAATTGCAAAGGTAAACATAACTTCATTGTTGATCACTTATCACAAGTGATCAATGGTGAAAAGGCCATAGATGTTGACAATAAACTCCCTAATGCTCATTTGTTTCATATTCCTTTGGTAGTGTGTTTGTGACCATAGAATTGAGGATTCTTACAAGATGCATAGGGTGGTATTGCTAGAGGACTCTTTGACACAATTACCACAACAAGAAAAGTGCTTCAATCCTAATCATGGTGGCCCATTCTTTTTAAGGATGCAAGTAGATTTAAGCACTATGACAAGTATCAAAGAACAAAGTTACCCAATCGAAATGATAAGGTGAAACTTATATCAATGATTGCCTTTAAAATTGGAGTATAGAATTTATGGGACCCATTAGCCACGCTACATGATTCTCATAGGCTTGGTATATTATCATAGCTATACATTATATGACTAAATGGGTTGAGTCCAAGGCAATCGATAGGAATGATACACAAACTATTGTGTGGTTAATTTTAGAAGCAAGTCAGCTCACATTTTGGTTGCCCCATTGAAATTGTCAACAATGACGAAAAGATACGTTTTTTTAATGAAGTGATTGAGCATTTTCTCTCTCTATATTCTTAATATCCATATGAGTTTTCTCATGGTCCATCACCCCACAAGCTCTTCTACCATCTAATCTCGATTCTGTGACTAGCCAAGGAAAGTTATTTGTAGTCTATTAAGGAAGAAGAAAGAAACAAGAAAATAGTTAGGTCAATGAACTTATCATATTGTAGTCCAGATATCTATTGGTGAGTAATAAGCCAATCTTCTCCACATGTTCCTTTGAGAAAAAGCAAGTTGGCTCTCTCTCTCTCTCTCTCTCTCTCTCCACCCAAATCCTCCTCAATCTCTGTGGCCTCTATCATAGTCTCTCTATCTTTCTACCTCTCAAATAGGAAAAGAATCCCAAGTATTAGAATGATGATATGTATGCATATGAACATGTACTTAGAGAATATCTAGAAAGGCAATATCTAGATATTTAAGAGAACTAGATAAGATAGATCTAGAATATGTGGAGGATACTTCACTAAGAGGACCTACCATATCCACAATCTTCTTGTATATACATTTGTACTCTTAGCTATTGCAAGCAAGTGAGAAATACAAGTTTGTGACTCATTCTCCATCTCACTATCTCATTGTCTCTCTGTCTTTTTCTCACCATCATTTTGACTACAAGAAGGTGGGAAGAAAAGATGGAGGAGTTGCATTTAGAAAGCAAGAGAACAAGCTATTAAGCTTAGTGAATAAACACTCCCTAGTTCTCTCTGCCAAGCTCACACGCAGTAGAAGAAACAAAATAGATTGTCAATGCATAGATGGAGAAAAGAGATAAGCCTTTGATTAGTTAGTTGTGGAATGATTTATGATAAGGTTTTGTAATCTTATATGTAAAAATTTTAAAATTTGGACCTATAGGAGGGCCTAATTTCCCATCAATGTCCACTCCCCATTCCTTTTAAATCCTCCTTCAGGTTCCTACGACCTATCAAACAATCTACTTTTCTAAGAAAGCATGATCCTCATAATCAAACACCATTAAACATGCCTTAATTTTTCATGAGAGCAAGTCGGTTGACATTTAAAAAGATTTTATTTTACAATTCATGTTGTCATACCATATGATGTTCAATGTTAGCATATTTTGTGTAATGCAATCCTTATCATTTCTCGCCACCTATTCTTTCTCAATCTTTGAATTCTTTTTTCAAATTTTAATTTGTTTCTCCCTTTTCTCTGATTTTCCTTGCTTCTAGGAAAATTTTCTTGTTTTCTCCATTTTACTTTTGTCCACTTCAGGCTCGTAACTAGTGAACATTACCCCCCTCACAATTTGAGTGCTAGTCCCATGGCACCTTTAAGGTGACTCTCCACAACGTATAGTGCTTTAGTCACAATACATCATGCTTCACAAAAGATTGTTTTTTCTTTTGTTATTATCAGTGTTGCAAATAGATATTAAAGGTTTGTAATAGTTGCTTGACTTTATTAAATACCATACTAGAGATTTGGGAATCTCCCAAGTTCTAGTTTCAAATAAGGAGTAAAAATTTGACCAAGTGGCTAAATCTTAACCCCATATTTGAGAGTGTGATTTGGGAGGATCTCTTATATAGTATCTAGAAAAAAAATCACATTTAAGGGGATATGCTTTGACCGTGTGTCCAAACAATAATCAGCTTAAAAATTCCTAAACTTTATGCTTTATTTCCTATTTTTGTAAAAGCAAACTCAAAAGCTAAAAGCTTGTCATATTTTTGTAAATTGGGCTATTATTGAGCATGAAGATGGAAATATACATAAAATACATGCTTTGTGAAGCACTCACACAAGGCATGGGGGGAGATTGAACCCAATTGGTCTCTTGCTCTTGTCGTTCATGCTTCTTACATTGTAATTTGTGCAAAAAGGTAGAGTTCATTGTTCTTGGGGACCTTCCGGGATTCACTACGTGAGCATACAGCGACCGATCTACACACCAAATCATGCAAAGTTGATTCATGCTATGGCATCATGTTTGAATGATGGGATGCAGAGTTGTTTATGATACATGACAACATATTGTACTTGATTTTATAATTTGTACAGTCAAGAAAACAAGTTTGATTTGAGTTAGAACTTATGAGATAATACTCTTGTGATCGTTGCTAAGAACATGTAGTTGGAAGCTCTATTAACATCTTCAACTCAGGGGGGTCACTCATGAATATATATATATATAACGTGAGTTCAAAATAAGGAGTTTTTAAAATAGCATTTTTATACATTTTTTACATATAGAAGGGTGTCATATAAAGGTGGTACTTACAGTTTGAATAGAAAAGGGTTGTGTTTTATTCAAGAAAAATTCACAGATTAGGATATTTATAAATAGGCCATGAACGCACATTATATAGAGAATATATATACAGTGAACCCCCCGAGATCTTCAAGAACTTGGCTTGAAACCTTCAACCCTTCTTTTATCTCTACCATCCTCAAAGTCTAAGCTCTTGAACCTCCATATATTCTTCTCTCTCAAATCCCTATGATTGACTGTGAAGTACCTCTTGAACCTTTTAACATTCATTGTAATCTACATATCTCTTAAAGAAACATCTCCATCTAACTTGTCCAGTTTTCTTGCCAAACCCCTGTGGTGACCTTCAACCCTATGTGCTGCGACAACAATGATGGCAAATACTACAACGTAGTACTTTGGTGGTGGTAATTGAGACAAAGCAGCACGCACAGTCAATGAAGAAGAAGCCGATTGGATGGGAAAATACAAAAAGAAATAAAAATATTTATTAAAAAAGCACTTAATCATTTATTGTTGTTTTTTTTAATTTTAAGATAATAAAATAAAGCATAACAAGCCTCCTTTTTCACCTAATGTGTCAACCACACCGACGTCTCCTAGACCCTCTTCACATATGTAAAGCTCATGGTGCTCTCCTTTTCCCAATATAAGCCACTCTTGTTACAAGCATGAGCTATTTTGTTGTACAATAGAGCTTATCAATATAAAAAAATTGTGCAATTCTTGTTCTTTTCCATTGTGCACGTCTACTTATGCACACTAGAGAGTCTATTTTTGGTGTTAAAACCGAAATTTAAAGTGGAGATAACAATAGAAAGGAATGCGTTTAACATATCCTATGCTAAAGAAACACGATCAACCTACCAAATCCATGATAATCTGATGCAAATGTCACAATTAGTCAACAAAAAGGCAACAAAACTAACTAGTTTTCTCACATTTCAGAGTTGATGTGGCTGGGATCCTCCTATCCCATGGAAAAATGAAATGAATTATCTGCACTACTATAGGAGCCCTTGGTCCTAGAAATGGAACCAAAATGTTGTGTTATACACTCAACATTTTGGGGATATTCAGAAAACTTCTATTCCTTCAAGAGCTTGGACACAAGTCTCATTGACTAGCTCTCCCCTAGTCACTCATATGCAAATTGGAGCCCAACCGTTGTAGTGAGCATCATGCCATGTACCCCTACACCCAAAGGTTGTAAGTACTAGCTCCACAATTCAAGTGAGCACATCAATGCCTCCTCAATCCTGTATGGGCTCTCTTATGCAAGAGAATGCACGGTAGGTATGAGAGGGTTCAAGAGAGAAGACTAGAGATTTAACTTCCTTGTCCCTCACCCCTCACTCACTCACTCTCTCTCTCACTCTCACACTCACTCACTCACTCTGTCACAAGACTCAGGCAAGTCAAAGATAGAGAAGCAAAGTTGGCACACATAAGAATAACCATTTCTATTCAAGCTTGACACTTTTATACATAAATTCTAGGGTTAGGGTTTCCCCTTTCCTATAGGCATTCAGCCCACTTTAAGATCTCAAGACTACTCACGTCTCATTACATGCTTCTCCTATGGTGAGAATGAATTGGAACCTTTGTGGTTTTTTTCACGGGAGGCTATGCTATCAATACAACTTGTACCAGATCATGCCTGAGCTTGAAATTTTGCATGATTAGTCAATAAAATTGTTGCAACCATTTGGCAATTTGAATATCATGTACTTCATGCACATTATATTATGGTTAATAATGCAAATACTATTTTCCAAAATTTAGGCTCCCCGCACCTTACATGGTGCATACTTCTTGGGGTTAACAAGAATGAGTGACAATTACCTTAGTGATAACCATTATGTGCCATATCATTAGAAGGCCTTAGGTTCAATACTTACTCATATGCTTGTCAATTACTTTTCTTATAGCAATTCAATAAAGCTATAAGTTTCCATAATGTGGTGCTGACCGCATGGCAACATGGTGCAACACTAACTAGATTTAATTCCATCTCGAATCCCTTGTCATTAGAAAAGTCATTTACTTGTAAGATTAAGGGTCTTCTTTACTCCATATTTCTCCTAATGGTGTTGGACTTGAGCATAATTGGTTCATATTTTTAGTCAAATCAAAATAGATCGAGACCCCTAAATTATAGGCCATAATTTGTAATTATCAAATTTTTTTAAATATCCAATCAAAGTAAAATTAACTTGCCATACTTTCTATAGAAAATCAATAATTGTACTTAACAATATTTTCTTTAATCAACAACATTAATTAGCATTCTCAATAGATTCTTGATAAAAAGTTTACATTGACTGCCTTCCACTTCTGCTACCTCTATGTAGAGGAAGACTACCTCTAATCATATATATCCAACCATGGCTCCAAATATGTGATGAGGAGCCAACTATAGCTTACACGTGTTACCTCATTCTACTACCTCCACCTATAACGATTACCCATGTTCTCATCTTCTCCCATTACCCATGATCTAACAAGGTAGGGTTTTGTAACCCATTATTATACTCATCACGTGCATTGGAATGAAGGTTGAAAAGGTGTTTCACAATGTGTATCTATATAGAATGAAGGTGGGAGAGGTGTTTCACAATGCATGTCTATATGTAATCATTAGAAAATCTATCCATGATAGTGTGATATAGAAACTCATCATGGAGAGTGCTTGTCTCTCGATCCTAGTCTCTTCATCTCCCTACTATGCTATGCATATATACCTATACAAAAAGGTAATGTAGCATGCTGATGACTCTCCTTACTTTATGGCTCATGATAAGTTGACTTGTATAGTAGTTGAGAGGAGATGAGGATGAGTGTATTGACTTTGGATGCTACGAGAGGACTATGGTGACTTCGTATGTGACATTGATTGTAGCAAGGACTACCACACCATATCAAGGATTTGTTTTGTGGTCTTGTGGTCCATGTGAGCCGTAAACTAGTGTATGTCCCCATTTATCATGTGATGGCTTGACATGTTGATGAGTGTAATAGGAACTTATAGAAATAGAAATTTAATATATTTAATTTTCTTTATCTCTACCTGTTCACCTTTCCTATAGTCCCTCTCTCTCTCTCTTCCAATCCTCTGTTTTACTTTCATTTGTTAATTAAGACTTGGTATTGTAATGAACGATCATAGAGCTGACTCATATGCGCCTTAATAATTTGCAAGTTATGTCTAGAATGTGTTAACAAATAAGGTGTCCATTCTATTTTGTCAACATCTCATCTATCCATTGCTTGGACTAGTCTAAGACTCTTTTCATTTCCCTTGGTTAAATATTGTGTTCAATCAATCCAAGCCCAATAATATGTGTCGATATATGTACAAGAAACAATTCCACGAATCATGTCAAAAGATGAGTCAGGACTTTTCATGATATAATATCGATGCACATACTTATGGTTATTTTCGCAATGAGAGTAATGAAAGTACCAATGACTATAGTAAACAAACTTCTTTTTTGAATTTTTTATTGGAAACTCTCATCTCAGTAACCCCACTATTCATTGTAATGATTGGATCTCCTTTCTGCCTCCAATATCCATTAGAGCTAATAGGCGGCTCCCTTTTCATCAAATCAAAAAATCATGCAAGGAGAACTACAATGAGGCTCTATCTTTCTCTATGTTTGTGATGGCACTCACAAAATTGCAACATTTCCTTTTCAAAGTCATGGGAACCTACTCGTGCCAAAACCATAGTCTCTCTCTCCCCCCTCTCCCCTCTTTAATTGTGCCTCCTCGAAGTCCTATGGTCTGTCACCTCCCTTCTCACGTGTCTGTCACCTCTGTTTTCACATTCCCACATATTCTACCTTCATATCTATTCAATCTTTATGCATGGACTAGAACAATTAGAGAGTTGGAGAAAAAGACCTACAAATGTAGCATAGTTGGAGATGAAGAGGTAATTTCATGTTTTGCTTTGATGGTATGCTCACCTAGCTAGTATAATGTTTCATGTTGTCTTGCCTTGTTAATTGTAAGGAGAGAGAGCTACTCGTGGCGTAAGATGCAAGTTTTCCAAATCGAAGTGCACGGAAAAGCGGCAAAACTAACTATGTTAGTTACTAGTTGGGCTACCATCTTCACGCAATCTGGCAGAGCTACGAGATACACGTCATGGAAAGGTACACATTCCGAGTGCCCTTCCAAAATATTACGCAATGCTACGGCACACACGAAAATTCTTCTTAGCCTGTAGGCCGGTGACCTTCACGAATCACGTGTGTGAAAAGTAAGTACCGTAGTCGCGACTCGCGAGAAATCTATCGTTTACTTTGCGCAAAGATTCAAACTTCAAAGTCGCCAAGAGGGGAACGATGCTGGTCAGAAAGCATATACGATGTAGGTGCAGTTATTACGATAAGATCTGGGTAGTGCGGATGTTGAGGAAAAGGGGTAGTTATGATTATAATCTGGATAGTACGGATTTTGAGGAAAAAAGGCAGCGCAGTTGGAACTTGGGTTTTGACGATCCGGATGCGAAGACTCAAGAGTGACCAGTCTATAAATAGTTGGAAGATGCGTGGTATTAGAGCAAAAGAGACTCCGAGTCGAGACGAGAGAGAGAGAGAGAAAGAGAGAGATGGCAGCAAGTAACTTCATCCTGGCGATGTTTGTGATTGGTGGATTGTTCAATATCATGGGAGAATGCGAGGCAAGGAGCCTATATGGTCGCGATCAAGATTTCTACATTAATTCCGGTGCTCGAGGCCGCGGCGGTGGCTCTTACCATTACTATGGAGATTAACCCCCAAGATACGGGTATTACAGCAACCGCGGGCCTCATAACAACAATTATTACTATGGCTCTAGGGGTTACAAAATGTTAGTGAGTACTACCAATGATACCTTCACGCGTTCTTTTTTATTTATGGGATTTAAACCCCAAAAAAAGGCCCGGAACTCATTTCAGGGGCCGAACAAGATAATCATAAGTCCATGCTCTTTTAAGTATGGTGAATAAACAAGGCTGCATGGGAATGAATGCAAGCAGTATTGCGCTTTCTACTGGGAATATTTGCAAGAGACATCTAATGAATGACACTACCAAATTTTTGTCATTACAATGTACCATTACCATTGTTTAGATGCCACATATCTCCTACCTTATCAAAAGAAGCTAACTTGAAAACTTAGTACAAAGCTTACACTACATCAAAATCAATGTCACGATTAAGTAAATTAGCTATGAATTTCATGTAGTAATGTTCACTAGAAATAATGAAACTAATAAATGCGACAGAAAAAAAGTACAGACGAGAGAAAATAGACACATAAGTTTTGTAGCCAAGAAATGAATTATCGAATTAACAACTCTTCGAAAGCTTGGTGTCTAGCAAGTGAATACCATGCACTCCAAAAAGAGAAGTATGTTTCCCTATTCGCCCAGACTTGATAATGCAAATCTTACAAAGCGTGCTAGAGAATCTAGCTATATCTATGTGTGTGATGTACTATCAACTCCACGCAACAAAGAAGCAAAAGCCTAAGATCTCAATCGCTTTCAAACGTGTGTCAAAACAAATGAAGGCAATTACATCATCCTAGTCAATACAATTTTGAAAGCAAATATAGTGGATGATGGCTATTCCTACATCCAAAGAGATAGAAGAAGAAAGATACAAGTTATAGGTCTGTTTTCAATGTGTAAGCACTCTTGGATTTTCTTTTATAAGTCCCTACACTTTGTGTTTCTATTGGTTTTGATTCCCACAATAACATGTTGACTAGCACAAACAAAGAATCACACTTTTCCTTGATTTTAATTTTGTGCAAGTGCATCATGTGCAAGTAGTCTTTCTTTTATTTTCAAACACTTGTGGATCTTGTAGCACTTGACATGTGAATCATGATTCAATAATAATTGTAGAGATTGTGGTACCTTTTTCTCGTGTTGGTCATTGAGCTTCCAGCTTTCGTTGGCTTCTCGTGTTCTTTGGCTCCTCACAACTTAGGTCTTGTTAGCTCAACTTCTTGTGGTTTTTCTTTGACTTTGAAATCTGTGCCTCAAAGTTCAGTGCACAATGAAGTTTCACACATTACAAAGACTTCCAACTCACACTAGGGTTTGTGATGTGTGATGAAGGTGAAGAGTTGGATGGAAGAAGAAAGGTACATGTCCTAGGTCGATTTTTTACATATAGCACTTTTGGAAGGAGTCTTGATCGTGACCATATAGGCTCAACAACAAAAGAAAAAACAATCTTTTGTGAAGCATGATTAATGTATTGTGACTAAAGCACTATAGGTTGTGGAGAGCCACCTTAAAGATGGCATGGGACTGGCACTCAAATAATGAGGGGGGTAATGTTGACTAGTTACGAGCCTGAAGTGGAAAAAAGGAGAATGGAGAAAATAAGAAAAATTGCCAAGAAGTAAGAAAAATCGGAGAAAAGGGAGAAGCAAATTAAAATTTGAAAAAAGAACTCAAAGACTGAGAAAGAATAGGTAGTGAGAAAATATAAGGATTGCATTGCACAAAATACGCTAACATCGAATATCATATGGCATGACAGCATGAATTGTAAAGTTAAATCTTTCTAAATGTCAACAGACTCGCTCTCATGAAAATTTGTGGCACGTTTAATGGTGTTTGATTATGTGGATCATGCTTTCTTAGAAAAATAGATGGTTTGATAGGTCATAGGAACATGAAGGAGGATTTAAAAGGAATGGGGAGTGGACATTGATATAAAATTAGGCCCTGCTATAGGTGCGACATTTAAAATTTTCACATATAATATTAAAAAGCCTTATTGTAAAGCATTCCACAACTAACTAATCAAAGGCTTATCTCTTTTCTCCATCTATGCATTGAAAATATATTTTGTTTCTTCTATTGCAAGTGAGCTTGGCAAAGAGAACTAGGGAGTGTTTCTTGGCTAAGCTTAGTAGCTTGTTCTCTTGCTTCCTAAATGAAACTCCTCCATATTTTCTTCCCATCTTCTTGTAGTCAAAGTGATGGTGAGAAAAAGATAGAGAGACAATGAGACAATGAGATGGAGAATGAGTCACAAACTTGTATTTCTCACTTGCTTGCAATAGCTAAGAATACAAATATATATATAAGAAGATTGTAGATATGGTAGGTCTTCTTAGTGAAGTATCATCCACATATTCGAGATCTATCTTATCAAGTTCTCCTAAATATCTAGATATTGTCTTTCTAGATATTCTCTAAGGACATGTTCATATGCATACATATAATCATTCTAACACTTGGGATTCTTTTCCTATTTGAGAGGTAGAAAGATAGAGAGACTATGATAGAGGCCAAAGAGCTTGAGGAGGATTTGGGGGGGGGAGAGAGAGAGAGAGAGAGAGAGAGAGAGAGAGAGAGAGAGAGAACATGCTTCTCCTCAAAGGAACAAGTGGAGGGGATTGACTTATTACTCACCAATAGATATCTAGTCTACAATGCAGTAAGTTCACTAACCTAACTGTTCTCTTGTTTCTTTTTTCTTGCTTAAGAGACTACGAATAACTTTCCTCAGATAGTCAAGTAATCCAGATTAGATGGCAGAAAAGCTTGTGGGGTGATGGACCGTGAGAAAACTCAATTTGAGAGGATGCAAGATTAATATGTGTATTTCCATCTAGATTTGACATGTAGGCAAAGTGATCCTACACTATGGATGATTAAGAATATAGAGAGAGCAAATGCTCAATCACTTCAAAAATAAAATGTATCTCTTCGTCATTGTTGACAATTTCAATGGGGCAACCAAAATGTAAGCTGAGTTGCTTCTAAAAGGAACCGCACAATGGTTTGTGCATCATTCCTATCAGTTTCCCCTTGGACTTAGCCCATTTAGTCATGTAATGTATAGCTATGATGATATACCAAGCCTATGAGAATCATGTAACTTGGCTAATGGGTCCCATAAATTCTATACTCCACTTTTCAAGGCAATCATTGATATAAGTTTCACCTTATCGTTTCAAATGGGTAACTTTGTTCTTTGATAATTGTCACAGTGCTTAAATCTACCTACATCCTTAAAAAGAATGGGCCACCATGATTAGGATTGAAGCACTTTTCTTGTTGTGGTATTTGTGTCAAAGAGTCCTCTAGCAATACCACCCTATGCATCTTGTAAGAATCCTCAATTCCATGGTCACACAAACACACTACCAAAGGAGACCATCCTACCCATTGTAATACAATTGCCTAGCAATCAATTGGTATGGTAGGATCTTGATCAAGAGGGTTATTAGTCTAGGTTTCTCGATTAATTGTTTTGATAGGCCTTGATGAACAATATAGACAATGTATTCAGCCAACTAAGTTGTGAGATTAGCCTAAAATAACTCAGCTTCCTAATTAATATGAAAAAATGAGCATTAGGGAGTTCATTGTCAACTTCTATGGCCTTTTCACCATTAATCACTTGTGATAAGTGATCAAGTCATTTACCTTTGCATTTTTTTTGAATAATCAAATTCCAATAGAAGCAAGAGCCATCTAGTGATGTGTTCTATGGTTGCAAACTTATTTATAAGGTACAACAATGCTTGATGGTCAACAAAAAATGTGAAAGCCATGAGGAGATAATATCAAAATATTTTCATAGTGTAAACCATTGCTATCCTCTACCTCTTAGTGATATAATAGTTCATTTTGGCATCATTGAATTTTCAACTAGCAAAGCTCTCCAAAAAATCCATATTATCCTCATTTGTCTGGCAGAGTACCACTCTCACTGAATTTTCAAGGCATCAATATGTAATAGAATATTATCATCCCATTTAGTGATCTTAACATGGGAGTAACCTAGAAATAAGTTTTCAACGCTTCATAGAAATCTTGACATTTCTTTGTTTCGGTCAAAGTGATTAGTAGCTTGTAGAATGGTTTTGAAATAGCAACATAGTTTAGCATAAAGTGATGATGATACCTACTATGGATGAGAAATAACTCCACCTCCTTTGGATAGGTTGGTGGAAAGATAGATTTATAATGACTTTCATTTTAGTATTGTTAGTGCAATTCCATTTTGGATATGACATGGCGAAGAATATACCATGCTTGACCATGAATTGATAGTTGAGAGGATTCAAGGATAGGTTATACTATATGTGTCTCCAAAAGACTAGATGGAGCTTGTGAAGGTGTTCCTGTTAGATATGATCAATGCCCCACCCTCATTAGGTGCTACCAATGATCCATGGTGCTCAAAGTTGTAAGGCCCCCATTATGAGGAGAAGCCAAATGTGAGCCCGGACATTGGTTGAGTCCTGACTTGTATATCAGATGAGGTCTATGTGACCGGATGGCAAAAAGGTGACTGTTGTGGGTCTAATCTTTGGGTTAGACGGAGTGGTTAAGCTGGTAGCAACTCGAGGCACATTGCATTGAGTTGCGTGGTAAGGGAGTTAAAAGGGGCCCCTATTGTGGGGTCCGGATGGTAAAGGGAATATTCCCTGGAATATTCCCTGGCCGACTAGTGGAGGCTCATATGGTAGGTCGGTCAGCAGGCCGACCTAACGACCTTCGCGGGCTATAAAAGCTAAACCCCTTCGCAGGCATCTAACACTCATCTTTCACCCAGTCAGAGTTGTTGTTCCAGCTAGCCTTAAGCTCTTCACCTATCTTCTGTCTAGATCGCCATCTAAGCTTCACACAGTGGAAGCGCACGGGTGGACAGAGCCATCTTTGTATCAGTTGTTTGGAGTTAAAGAATTTTACTGATTCTCCTCTTATCTGTTGTGTACTCTCTATCTCTTTCTCAGATTCTGTTCGCTGCGCCGTGTAATATTTTACAGTTCCTTCAAGTTAGAATGGAGAAGAGGACATTGTGACAAGCCACTTCCATAACATGTCCTAAAAGATTGTGCCCATGAGCCCTTGGAAGGTTGCTGGAGCATTAGTGGGCCCAAATGGCATGAAAATGTAAGCAAGAACTCCCCATTTGGTGGAAAATGTAGTTTTTGTTCTATGATCTATGTGGACTTTTACCCAATTTTATCATAACAACCCATCTAAGAAGCTATAGGCTTCCTTCTCTCCTATTCATTCGATCATATGATTAGCTCTCAGATGATTAGTATATAGTAGCAGATAACGATCTGTCTTGGTTGCAATATTTAACTTCTTATTATTTATACATACTAAAAATTTTTCATTATTCTTAAGTACCATGATGATCGATAACACCCAATTAGCATGCTCAATTCAACAAATGAAACTTATCTTTTATAACTTGTCAATTTCTTCTCTAACATGATGGGAATATCAAGGATTTATAGGGTAGGGTTGCTACTTGACAAGCTTGGCACAATTGAAGAAGAGCTTTGAGATGAAGGATTTGGGACATGCCTCTCACACTATTGGTATGCGCATTAAGCGTGATAGGCATCACAGACTACTCTACCTCTCACAAAAGGAGTATAATCATAAAGTCCTTGAGCCTTTCCGCATGTAAGACGTGAAGCCTATTCGCTGTCCATTACACTCTTATGTGAAGGTTTCACAGGCCGATTGTCTACAAGACAGATGAGCAGAGGGGTCACATGGCCAAGATCCCTTATGTATCAGCCGTGGAAAGTTTGATGTATGCCATGATAGCCACTCGTCTAGATATATCCTTTCAATTGGTGTTGTGGCATGCTATATAGCTATACCTGGAAAAAGCACTGGAATGCCGTGAAGGGTATCATGAGATACGTGAAAGGCACATTAGATATGTGTATTTGCTGTGGCAGCTAGGATATAGGAGTTGTGGAATACACAAACTCTGATTATGGAGGACATGCAGATAGTAGGAAGTCCACTTCTGGCTATGTATTCACCTATGCTGGAGGTGCTCTCTCTTGGATGCCCAGGATTCAGAAGTTTACGGATCTCTCTACCACTGAGGTCGAGTATGTTGCAGCCACTAAGGCTTGCAAGGAGGCCATATGGTTGGGCCATTTGGTTCATGACCTTGGGGTTGATACTATACCTACATTGCATTTGGATTCTATGAGTAATATTTAGCTAGCCAAGAATCGAGTCTTCCATGGGAAGACGAAACACATTGAGGTGAGGTATCACTTCATACGTGGGGTTGTGGAGGACAAGAATATTGAACTTGTGAAGATCTCCACTGACAAAAATTTTGCAGATCTACTTACGAAAAGCCTCACTACTGAGCGCGTTGTCGAAGGGTTCTCGAAAGCTAAGTCGCGTCTACAGAAGACCTTGACAAATTTCAAGATAGAAGATCAATCTAGCGAGATAAGATTCAATTTGAAAGCTCAATTTCAGATAATATGAGACCTACAATCAGCTACATCTGATTGGGAGTATCTCCAGTAAACGTCTTGACAAAAACTCATGTCAAAAAAATTTTCATGTAGTCTGAATCCCTATGAAGCTTCTCTTGGAAATTTTTTAAACCACTGATTCAACATATCCATTGGAACAATGAGCAGCCTGTCTCTCCCAAAGGAACAAAGTAATCTGAAGTAAGATCTAAGAGGTTGGAATAGGATTGAGAAGACATCTTTGTACTCAGGTATAGAAGAGTGATTTAATGGAAAATCAGACCAGATCCATCAATGGTTTCTCAGGGGTTTTGGAAGTAATGAGTAGCAAACATGCAGATAATTGTCAATTTCGCACAATTCCAAAGGTTTGACCCAATTGTTTAAGCCTTGGGGAAGCAGAACTTGGTTGTAAGCAGTGGAGGATTATTGTGGAAAGAGTGTTTAATCAATACCAGAAGTAATGCACCAATCAACATCATTGTATCAATCATTGGCAGGATAACTGCTGCATAGATCGTTTGTTTTCTTGTAGATTAAGCGGTACTTCCTCAAAGAATTTTGGGCCCTTCAACTCTTCATCAAGGATTTAATGAAATCCTCTGGCATCAGCAACTTGAGCCTTTGGCAACTAATTATCTGCTTGTTTGAGGGTTGGAGAAAGGGGCACCATCTCTCCATCAGGGGCTTGCCAACATGCTCCATCTATCTGGAAGCAGAATCCATTATGGCTATTCAATAATCCCCACATCATAATCTGTCCTTGCTTTTTCTTCCCCCACGCAGTTTGCCAGAATTCTGCCACTTAGAAGTACAGATAGCTGCATCATAACCAGAAAGCAGAAGATGTTTCACTAATAAGCGTGGGATACAACCCCCTTTGAATTCTGCACCAGGCTGCAGGTAGACGAGGTCTACCTCTTTGATTGCTGAAGTAAGAATGGAGAGCATAGAGAGGAATTCTTTCTCCACAGGAGTAGCATTGAATTTCCGAATCTGGAGGCTTTCAAACAATTTCGGGCTACTTTCCACACCATTCTTGCCATCGCTGCTCTCTAGAAAATCGGATCCACAGCTCCCATTTGTCTCATAAAAGCAGCCCAGCCCACTTTTTCCCCTTCGAAAAAGCGGTCTTCTCCGCTTTGTTGGCTATGATTAGCCTCAGGGTGGCTTTCCAGCATGGATATAACCTTACATACATGTCAATAAGAGCACCAGCAACCACGGCATCAAACTGCAATCCAGCTTCAATGATAAAGGCATGGACTAGTTTGCCTTGCATCAAACAACTTGTACTTGTACATGCTTTTAAGATGCTAACAAATACATCTTGATTTAACACTAGTTCTATATCTCGTGCTTGCTTGAAAAGTTAAAGAGCTTACTCCCTTCTCCCATGCTGGGCATAGGCTTCAATAATGGCACTCCATGTCACAGTATCCTGTTCTGGCATTCTCTCAAAGATGCAACAAGCCTCTTTGACACACCCACATCTCCCATACAAGTCAATGAGACTGTTACAGATAAATAGCTCACATGCAAGCCCCATGTCAATGACCTGCATATGGATAAGCATGCCCAGATTCAGATCAACATTTTGTGAGCATGCTTTCAAACCATTTACATATGCAACCAGATCTGCTTCAATGCCTTCAGATCGCATTTGCCGAAAAAGCTCTAGAGCCTACTCACCATACCCATAATTTGAATATCCTGTAATAATTGCAATCCAAGTTGCAGTGCTTAGCTTTTCAACTTCAGGAACCTCCATTGCAAGATCCAAGGTAGATGGTAATCGATCTTCTAGTGCTGCTGAAACTGATCCAAACTTCCCAAACATATCCACCACTATGCTTCCCACAAATATATTCACTTCCAAACTCCTCTCCACTATACTGGTACGCAAAAAAAAAATGCAAACACAACGACTAAATATGTACAAAGTAACAAACGTCACACACACAACTTTTTGGTGGATTCCACACCTCAGATGCGCAGTAGTACGACATCCACCCCCTCTAATCCTGCACATCCTCCGGATGGGCCAACTACCCATGATCATTATCGTCCAGATCCTGAAACAGATCAATCTCTTCATTGTGTATTTTTGGTATATCAGCAAGATTATCTGTCATATCATCTGTCTCCTCTATTGGAGTTTCTTCTCGTTGCTCGGCTCTTGCAAATTCTTCCAATGCATAATCATCTCTTTTCTTGAAAATCTTAATTCTTTTTCCTGCAATAGGCACTTTAAGCACTGTCCCATCCAATTCTGTCAGCTCATATGTTACATTGTCAAAGACATGTCTGACTATGTACAGCCCAAACCATCTTTTCACCATCTTCCGAAGTGCAGTATGCTGATTCTCAAGGTTGCTATCAAAGACTAATACCCAGTCTCCCTCTTCTATTGCGCTAGGCCGCAAGCAATGCCTGCTGTCAAACCTGTCCTTATTTCTTAGTCTAGCAACCTTCAACCTATCAATAGCTAGCTGAATATCCTTTGATCTTCTCTCCAACTACCGGATCCGAAGAGCTAAGATCTCTTCTGTCATCAAATCCTCCTGCCAAGGTAAAACTAACCAAGTCTAGTGCGTAGATCGGTCGCCGTATGCGTGCGTAGTGAGCGTCAGAAGGTCCCCTAGAACAAAAGAACTCTACTTTTTGCACACAAATCAATGAAGAAAGCTTGCACGACATGAACAAGAGACCAATTGGGTGCAATCTCCCCCCATGCCTTGTGTGAGTGCTCCACAAATCATGTATTTCATATATTATTCATCTTCAAGCTCAAATAATAGCCCAAATTACAAAATAGCACGCTTTAGCTTTTGAGTTTGCTTTTGTGCCAATAAAGAATTAAAGCTAATGGACGCCCAAGAAGTCAAGCGATACCCAAATACAATGTCCAATACAAATATTTAAATCGTGCATCCATGTGCATAAAAATAATAAATAAATATCAAGCGCTTTGATAAATAAGCGCGATAAAATATAGGCGCCATGCCTAAGATACGCGCCCATAAAAAATCGATGATAATTTGAATACACGCTATCCTCCAATGCTTCCCAATGCTACCCCTGCTCGCTCTACACATCAACTGAAGCATTCACAATTGTTAGAAAAATAATACAATTAAATCGACAAAAGTGAATACCTAGCAGTCTTCAGCTACATAAATAAATAGGTTAGAAATCAATCCTAACCTTAATTTATCACGAGTGCGCACTCTAAACTCATAAACATTTATTAATTTAAATATGTATTTTGCAGAATCACCCACTATGGAATCACCCATGTACACACAAAATTAACAAAACGCCCGAAAAGCATAGGCATCCCCATCGACTTCTCGCACAAAGAATCCACTTTGTGTATAAGCCCCAGTAATAAAATTTTAGGAAATCCACCGCAAAACCTTATGGAATCCACCGTGAAATATGCCTCCTAGCATCATACCCCCGGGGTGGGATAGCAATTGCCCTCAATTGCTATTAGCTCAATGTGGAGCTAACAGTGTGGGGAAAGTATTTAAGTCTCTAGCATGCATCCGTTGGGACTCTTCAACAGGATGATTTTTAAACTTGACCAAATATCTAGAATATCTACAGCCAGTTCTAGTGGTCATAAATTCAGTATCTATAACAGTTTCTGGCTCAAGGATTTCAGTTTCATCATCTAGCAAATCAGGGTTTTCATAGACAGGGTCTACAGGTAATTGGCCTCTAAAAGGTTGTAATAAACTGATATGGAAGGTGTTGTGAATTTTCCAATGTTGTGGTAGTTCCAACTTAAATGCATTGTCATTGATTTTGTGTATGATCTTGAATGGTCCATAAAATCTAGGTGCTAATTTCACAACTGGGTGTTTATCTACACTTTGTAATCTTCGTTTTTCTATTCGTAACCAAACATAATCATCAACTTTAAAATTCATAGCGAGTCTTTTCTTATTTGCTTGTTTTGTATATGATTGCTGGGCTTTGGCAATCATATCTTTAACTTGATCAAAAATAGTAGCATGCATGTTAGCAATATCATCAGCAATTTGAATTTTTTTTGATAATGATGCAATAGGTGTAGGCAATCAATATCCATAAATAACTTCAAATGGTGCTTTCTTTGTAGCTATATGTGGTGTATTATTATATGCAAACTGAAGTAAATGTAGATGTGTATCCCATGTGTGTGGTTTTGAAATGGTGTAAGCACGCAAAAGATCTAAAATAGTACTGTTAGTAGTAGCTTCTGTTTGACCGTTTGTTTCAGGATGAAATGCAGATGAAAAATCAATCTTTGTTCCTAAGTTAGCAAACAAAGTAATCCAAAAATTATTACAAAATCTAGAATCATGATCAGAAATAATAACTTTTGGTAAACCATGATTCGTGAAAAAAAATTTCAAAAACAATTTAGCAGCTTGAGATGTAGTTAAAGTTTTCTTGCATGAAATAAAATATACTTGTTTGCTAAACCTGTCTACAATAGTCCAAATCATATCATGGTTAGCTTTAGTGTTAGGTAAACCAGTGATAAAATCCATTGAAATATGTTCCCATGGTCGTGATGGAATAGATAATGGCATTAATAAAACATATTGTTTACCATGGTGTCTTTTAACTCCTTGACAAACTAAACATTCAGATACAAAGTTAGATACATTAGTGTCCATATGTGGCCAATAAAAATCTTCAGTCAATGTACGCAAAGTAGATATAGTTCCTCTATGACCTTGATATGGAGGACAATGAATTTCATGCAAAACAAACGATCGAAATGGAATAGTCACACATAATCTTTTTTCATAAAACATGAATCCATTATTGTAAGACAATGAATCAATAGGAATCCAATTATTTGCAACTAGTTTATTCCAATTAGCTTGAAAAGTAAGATCCGAATGATAAGTATCTTTCATAGGGATAAGGGAATCAAATGATATCACAGAAATATTATAAATTGTCGGTTTTCTCTTCAAAGCGTCAGCTACAATATTCTCTTTTCCTGGTTGATATTGTATAAGGGGATGAAAACTTTGAATAAAAGCGGCCCATTTAATGTGTTGGTCAGATATTTGTGGTTGACTAAGGAGATGTCTAATGCTTTATTGGTCAATTTTGATCATAAATTCAGATCCCATTAAATAATGTTTCCATTGACCTAAGGCTTGTACTACGGCTAGCAATTCTTTATCATAGGTAGAATATTTAAGTTCAGATGGTTTGAGTTTACAGCTAGAGTAGGCTATGGGATGATTATCTTGCATAAGAACGGATCCTATTCCAGATCCACTAGCATCAGTAACTACTAAGAAGAATGGTGTATTAAAGTCAGGTAGTTGTAATACAGGAGCATGAGTTAAAGCATGTTTCAATAAGTCAAAAGATTTTTGTTGATTGTCAGACCAGTCATACACAATACCTTTCTTTAAAAGTTTTGTCAAAGGTAATGCAAGTAATGAAAAATTCCTCACAAACTTTCTGTAAAAACTAGCAAGACCTAGAAAAGAACGTAATTCACACACATTTTTGGGTATGGGCCAATTTAAAATTGCTTCTATATTTTTAGGGTCGACTTTAATACCTTTTGATGAAATAATATGTCCTAGATATTCAATTTCTGTTTGAAAGAATTCACTCTTTTTTGGATTAGCATATAATTGATTGTCTATTAACAACTTAAAAACTAAAGGCAAATGTTCATAAAGCTCATTCTCATTTTTACTGAATACTAATATATCATCAAAGAAAACTATGACACAATACTGATGTTTTAAAAATATGCGATTCATCATATAACTAAATGTGGCTGGTGCATCAGTTAAACTGAAAGGCATAACTAGAAATTCATAGTGTCTAAATTGTGTTCTAAATGCAGTTTTGAATATATCAGATTTTTCCAATCTTACTTGATGATAACCAGATTTAAGATCTATCTTACTGAATATGGCAGATCCTTGTAGTTTATCCATAAGATCATCTACTCTAGGAATCGGATATCTATTCTTAACAGTAATTTTATTTAGGGCATGATAATCAATGCACATGCGATAAGTATTATTTTTCTTTTTCACTAATAAAACAGGTGCACCAAATGGAGAACTACTAGGTCTAATTAATCCTTTGTTAAGAAATTCTTATATTTGGTTTTGAATTTCTTTCTATTCAATTTGGTTATGTCTATATGGTGCTTTATATGGTGGTTGTGTTCCAGGAATTAAATCTATCTTATGTTCTTCAGGACATGAAGGTGGTAATCCAAGTGATAAATCAGCAGCAAAACAATCTTGAAATTGGGCAAGAAATTGTGTATGCCTAGGATGCATCTGTTTTTCTTTAGCTTGAATTTCATTCACCCCTATTAAATAAGATTTGCTACTTTTACGTAATGCACGTTTAGCCTGAGTATGAGTAAGCAGTGGAAAGTTATTGGAAGCGTGCATACCATACAATGTGATTTGTTTTCCTTGAAAATAAATTTTAATTGAATGTGTAGAATAATCTATGTCAAGATTGTATTGATGATGCAAAGGCATTCTTAAGATAATGTCACTAGACTGCAGAGGTATAACTAGGAAATTTCTTCATTCAGTATATTCACCAATTTTAAATTCTAAATTATGCACCTCTTGTGTTCCATTATATCTCGTTCCTAGGAATGCAGCCTTGATGCGATAATGCATAGAAACAGTTTGTAAATTCAATTCTTTAACTAACTTTGCAAAAATAAAGTCATGTGTGCTTCCATCATCATGTAAAATAGTCTTTTCTTTACCATGCACAAAACATTTCATTGTTAACAAAGAATGGGGAGTTGGCATACCTGGCAAAGTATTCGAAGTAGTACCAATGTCATCGTCATCTTCCGTAAAATCTGGCATTTCCTCACGTTCTTCTTCTTCTATTGCGCCAAGATAATTGATATGGACATGTGGCTTTTTGGTTTCACAATTGGCTGCTAAATGTCCAGGTTTATGGCATTTGTAACAAACTATGGGTTTTGCTTTGGATACATTATTGGTAATGGCAGGAAGTTTAGGAATGTTGGGATTTGACTGAAGAGATGGCTTAGGGTTTGGATTGGTGTTTGATGGCAAGGCAAGTGGTCGTGTCCAAGATTTACGGAATGAAGATGGAAGAAAATGACTTTGATTGAATCTTCGAAAATTTGAATTGAATTATTTGGAACCATAGTTACCATTACTCGAAAATTATTGTGGTCGCTTGTCTCTTCCATGAATCTTGTCTTCAGTGTCATGGGCCAAGGGAATTGCATCTTCAAGGGTTGTTAGCTTGAACATATTGACTTCCACATAGAAATGTCCAAGTAGGCCAAACATAAACTTGCGTTTATGAGTTGCTTTAGGTACATCTTGGAGCATACGTAGTTGCAGTAGGGCATTCCAGAAACGTTCAGTGTATTGGAAAATAGGTTCACGATCTCTTTGTTGTAGAAGATCCCATTGCTTGATGGCTTTTTCATGGAATTGACGAGGAAGGAAATTCTGCAAAAATTTATTTTGGAAAGTCTCCCATGTAGAGGGACAATCAATGCTCTTGCGGACCACAGTCCACGATAAAGATGCTCGATCAACTAAATGGTTAGTGACACATTTAATTTTGTCTTTCTCAACATATGTTTCTTTATGGAAGTAATCATCAAATTGACTGATAAAAGCAAGTACAGTCTTTCCATCGCGTGATCCATTGAAAGTACGAAATTTGAAGTTTCTTTTACTTATCTTTGTCTCTTTGCGAATAGATTGGGCTTCAAGTGTCGCATCGATGGTACGTCGTATAAGATCTTTGAGTTGCGGTCCATCTTGGTCGGTGGTAGATTGTTGCACATTGGCCAATTGAACTTGCAAAGCTTGTCGGGCTCTTTGTTCTTCTTCGAGCTGCATCATAATCAAATCCAACTTTTGCTCCATCATTGATTTGGATAGATCACCTTCAGCCATAAGATCGTCCATGTTTTGTTCAGTCATCCTGCAAAATCCAAAAGACCTTACACTCTCGAAATCTTATTAGCGGGATGAGCGTAGCTCATAGGCGGCTATACAAGGCTTGTAAATTTTGTTTGGCTTTTGTAGTCTTTCTCCTTTACGTATGCGGAATTCGTTGTCACAACCGTCTTCCAAGAGAACAGTGTTGCGTAAAAACTGCATATGAACTTCTGTTCTTGCTGAAACTGGTTCAACAAGTCTGTAAGTGTGAACAGGGTCTACTAGAGAGCAATAGACTAGTTCGTGTGCTTCTGCATGTGAACTATGTCTATGATAGTTGTTGAGTAAGTCTTTAGGGACCTTGTGACTTTGGTGACTTGGAGGAGTAAGAAATCTTAGACTTAAGAGCTTAAGGAACCAATTCAATTTTCAAGGACGTGAGTATGTTGGCAGCAGAATCGGCGGGCATCAGTTAATACTGACGCCGCAGGCGAAAAATTTTGAGCCTTTAAGCTTTTTAATAAGTTTACTATTAAGCTTATTAAGCTTTTTGTTAAAGTTTTAAAGCATTTGGCTATGGAGTTTAGTGTTTCTTATCTTTATGAAGACAACTTTAAGAAGGAGATATCCGCATGGTCCTCCGCCTACAGAGGATGGTCTTTTATGATCAGAGGGTGCAGAAGGGGTTTCTTGACCACCAAGAACATGTTGGTATCGACCGTTTGCAATGAAACTGATTGTAGAGCTCGATCGTTCAAGGAGCTCCGCCTTCGCGCAAGATGGTAAGCGATTGGAAGCTCTCAATCTCAGCTTCGCTTTGATACCATTAGTGCACAGATCGGTCGATGTATGCACGCGTAGTGAGCGTCAGAAGGTCCCCAAGAACAAAAGAACTCTACTTTTTGCACACAAATCAATGAACAAAGCTTGCATGATATGTACAAGAGACCAATTGGATGCAATCTCCCCCCATGCCTTGTGTGAGCACTCCACAAAGCATGTATTTCATATATTATTCATCTTCAAGCTCAAATAATAGTCCAAATTACAAAATAGCATGCTTTAGATTTTGAGTTTGCTTTTGTGCCAATAAAGAATTAAAGCTAATGGGCGCCCAAGAAGTCAGGTGGTACCCAAATACAATGTCCAATACAAATATTTAAATCGTGCATCCATGCGCATAAAAATAATAAATAAATATCAAGCGCTTTGATAAATAAGCGCAACAAAATATAGGCGCCATGCCTAAGATACGCGCCCATCAAAATCGATGATAATTTGAATACACGCTATCCTCCAATGCTTCCCAATGCCACCGCTGCTCGCTCTACACATCAACTCAAGCATTCACAATTGTTAGAAAAATAATACAATTAAATCGACAAAAGTGAATACCTAGCACTCTTCAGCTACATAAATAAATAGGTTAGAAATCAATCCTAACCTTAATTTATCACAAGTGCACACTCTAAACTCATAAATGTTTATTAATTTAAATATGTATTTTGCGGAATCACCCACTATGGAATCACCCATGTACACACAAAATTAACAAAACGTCCGTAAAGGATAGCGTCCCCATCAACTTCTCACACAAAGAATCCACTTTGTGTATGAGCCCTGGCAATAAAATTTTAGGGAATCCACCGCAAAACCTTACGAAATCCACCATGGAATATGCCTCCTGGCATCAAAGTCAAAGCACAAGTCTCAGTCAGCATAACCAGTTTCTGACCATACATCAACTCTACGGGCATATATCATGTGGTAACACTGTGAGTCATATGATTAGCCCAGAAAGCAAATGGTAGAAGTCTCGACCATTCTCCAATCTGTCCTCTGCATGCTTTGGCTAATGCTTTCACTATCAATGGATGCCCTCTTTCACTTTTTCCATTTCCCTCTGGATTATATGCTATGGTTAGAGCCAACTTAATTTCTAATTGAGAGAAAAACTCCCTAGCTTCATCTGCATCCAATTCACCGCGATCTGCAGTGATCTTACCAACATAGCCATACCTACAGAAAATTTCTTCCAATAAGAATTTACACACTACACTAGTGGTCTTCGTTCTCAAAGGTCTGCCCTCAACATGATTGGTAAGATCCTCTCTAGCCAAAACAATATACCTCATCTGCCATAGACCCGTAGGCATAGTAACCAAGTCAACTACCCACTTATAATTAATGCATAGCGGATAGGTCGGATGAAGCTCATCTCGATGACGCACTACGGAATACATCAGACAATCTCTGCAAGTCTCTACAAAGCGAGAAACATCTCTGTACATGCCTTTCCACCAATATTTCTCCTTGATTTTCTCATAAGTAGCCCACACTCCTCTATGACCAGCCCAAGGACTCTCAAGAAACTCCTTCATCACTTGTAACTGGGTCTCTTTATCCCAGACAACCCGCAAGTGTAATCCTCCTCTTTTCTTCGGGTGCTTCCAAAGAAATTCGTCCTTGAGAAAATAACCATAGGCTTTTCTTTTGATCTTCTTGAACTCTTCATCTGTCCATTCATCTCTTTTGCTTAGTGTACTAAGATACTTGCCAATCTGCAACCAATCTCCAACATAGAGTTCTTCTATGAAAGCCACAATATCATAGACATGACAAACGTGATCAACCATAGCGGCTGAAATTTTTGCATCATCCTCTTCTGCAAGTAGTGTCTCCTCACTATCATATGTGGCTCTAGACAGCATATCCACCACTGGATTGTCCTTCTCTGCTATGTGTTTAAATTCTGGATTTAATGACTTGATGTATGCAATCCATCTCAGCATAGCTATATCCGGAGTAGAGCAACTTATAATCATACCTATCAATGGCAAGAAATCTGTCTCTACCACAACTGAGGCTCCAATAAAGTACTCCTTGTAACATTTGAGAGCCGTAACAATTCCCAGTAATTCCCTCTTGATTTGCAGATACCTCCTCTGTCTCTCGTTTAGGACTTTTGCCCCAAACCGAATAGCGTACCTGTTTCCATCTGCATCATCTTGACCCACAGCCCAACCTATGTCAATTGGACTAGTGTCAATTGTCAATACAATAGGCCTTCCGTAATTATAATCAGCTTTCCTAAGAGTAGGAGCAATCTGGAATAACTTCTTGAATTTCCGCATGGCTCTAGTGTGACTCTCGTCCCAATAAAATTTTGCCCCTTTCAAAGTAGTTGATATAAACAATCTGCTATGTGTGCAAAATGGGGTATCCAAATCATGTAAAACACACAGGCTCCAATGAATCTCGGTACCTCTGAAGTGGTAGAACAATACTCTGTAATCTTGCCTATAGCATCCACCTTCTCAGGTGATGGTTTCCTGCCATAATACCCACACATATGTCCAATAATGACAACCTCATTTACTCCAAAAACAGATTTTTGCCCTAATAGTGTCAAGTTCACTTCTTCTAACTTGGCCAAAATCTTTTCACAAGATGAAATGTGATCAGCCACAAAGTATCTACATCCCTGCTCATTTAGACTCTCATTCTTCTCTTCTTCGGCACACCCCTTAATGGGCACATCATCCAAGAAAGGCATGGTAAGCTGAGGTATGTAGTCACGAAGGACCTTATGCATGGCATTCATCATATGCGCAACAAAATTAGTAGCACCTTGAGGCAAGGTACACATCCTGACAAGCCCAATAGGAGTTCTCATAGTTGTTATGTCCCTGCTTTCCAAAGCCAGCTGAAATTGATCATATCTTGAATACAAGTCACCTAAAGAAGAGATGGCACGCCCAGCAAATGCTTCTGCAAACTCATCCAGAACTGGACCTATACCAACATTCCTAATAGTAACTCTGTTTACTGGCTGCATGTCCTGTATAAATTGGAGAGTACCATTCTTCTTTGGAACCGTAAACCACCTATTTGAGTATGGTGCAGATGAAGGCTCTAAGATTCCCATCCTGATTTTTTCATTCAACAAGTCAATTAACTTTGGCAAGTATGCCTTAGGCACTGGAATAGGTCAGAGGTTCCATGGAATATGAGGAATAGTAAAGATCACCATAGAGGCAAAAAGATCCAGATTGACACATCCAATCTCATGCAAGAAAAAAGCAAATCCCCTTCCATGTCGCTCAAGCATATCCTGAAAGCATTTTTTCTCTGAGGGTAGCAAGAAATCACCATTTCAAATTTTTAATTCAGCAAGAGTCTTTGCTGAAAATTTATGGCCTATATGCTTTGGATTTCTCAAAATTAGCTATTTCACAGTCCTCTCTATTTGCTGATCACTGTCACGTGGAAGCGGTCCAGCTACCGGCTCCATCTTCTTATCCACAGTCTTATATTTCGTGTCAACCCTGGCTTCATTATGATCCTCTGCATTACTCAAATCTTGCTGTAAATCAACAATTCTGCACTCTGGTGGCTGAATATCCTCAGCCCTCTACTTTATGGACTGCATAGGAACATCCCTAAACTCTCAATATTGAAATATTTCAGCAATAAACTCTGTTGGCTGAAACTTTTCAACCCTTTGTGTCTCTGGAGGTTGATCATAATCAGCCGGAAACTCTGTTTGCTAAATTTCTTCAGCACTCAACACTTTTTGCTGAGTCACCTCAGCCTCTGACTCTATCTGTGACACAAAATCTGAAATTTCATGAAACATGTCCAAGGACTGCACTGATATATTACTGTGATAACTCTGAATTTGAGTTTTCAGCATATTTTCCATCTCAGTCATCATATCTGCACTAACCATACTATCATACATCCCATCTATATGCTCATCATCCTCTAAAATACTTGCATTTTTCAAAATTTTCTCCTTCCTGCATATGTACTGCCTGGCAGTTGTAGGAAAACTAGAAATCTTTTGATAACTCATTGAACTGTTTGCTAAAATCCCAACAAAATTGGAGGAGAAAACACTGCTGCTGTTGCCAGGAGGCGAGAACTCCAATCTCCTCTGCTTTGTACCACCATCGTCTCGCGGGACAGCGGTACCTAATGAAAACCCAAATCCCTCACAGTGGGTAATGGTGCATCTCAAAGAGTATCCCTGTTTCTAGCATGATTTACACACACAGTCATAAATTGGACTGCCCTCATACCATCTTTACTGCGAATCTGTGCATAAGCAGATCCATCATCCATTACTTTCGTCTCCATGCGCATTTTTGTCAATGAATGGCTGTCCAAGAATTATGGGGTAAGAGCATGAATCCTGCACAAAGAAATGGAAATCCTCCTCTACATCTCCAATAGAAATCCTGACACTGGGACATGCAGCATACAAATCACCTACAATGTTGTTGGTGTCTCTCATATGCCACCCATGCTTTGCATCCATAGGCCATCTATTACTTTCATAAACTCCACGAACTATGAGATTAATCTTTGAACCATGATCCACCAAAGCAACATAAGGCACATGTTTCTCTCCAATTTTTACCATTGTTTCTGTAGTTTCCCTAGCCCAATGACTCCGCAAAAAATGACTACGCGGTACCAAGATAGGCTCATCAGTTTCAGCATAAAGCATAGGCTGAACCCTCTTCTCTGTTTGCGGAAAAACAGAAGCATTCTCAACCATAACCTCATCCTCATCCTCATCCAACTCCCCAATCAAAACTCCCTGTGTATCAATAGTAGGCAATGCATGTCTTTTCCTCTTCATGACTTCTTGGAACTGATCTTGAAACTCTCTTTTCGAGATGCCCAAAACCTCAGAAATAGTAAAATTCACCTCACTGCCAAGTATCTTATCATTAAAGATTTTCTTCATGTCCATAGATGTCTCGATATCGGACATCAATCTAAACCCTGCCTGCTTTCTCTCTCTAGGCTCTTGCCTCTTTTCTTTCTTTTGAGCATCTTCCATTTGTTGTTCTGGCCCTAGTCTCAAAGACGGTCCTGTAGTAGGTGGAGTAACAAACTCACCCCCTCTAGTCTTTTTAGCTGCATTTGGATTCTCTTTATCCCTCTTATGCTTCTCCTCAACAAATACATCTGCTCCCTAAGACTTAGCCAAGTAGTACCTGTCAACAGACGAATCCCAACCTGTCTCAGATCTGATACTAGAACCTGCACTAGTCGAAACAGTCTATTGAATTTTCCCCTTGTTAGCCATCTCCATAGTATAGGTCCATAATGCTGACTAATTCTCTAATCCTTTCTCAATCTGGACTCCATATGCAGAAGCATCTCCTCTAGCTGCCACATAAGAAGTACGCGCAGCCATGTCATATACTAATTTCTTCATTCCACCTTTTCCAAAATTGGTAGCAAGCGGAGCTCCTGTTTCAGTCAACCAGATCTTACCATCTTGTCCCCAAAATACCAAATTCTTCCTCCTTGCATCTTAAAGAGATTCACAATCCATACAATGCTGATGGTCCGTACTATCACAGCAAATACATCTTTGATCTCTCCTAGGTGCACTAGGAGCACTCCTAGGCGTAGTAAAAGCACTAGAAGAAATAGTAGGCGCAGTCGAAGCAAACTGCTCTTTCAATTTTCCCACCAATTATGCTTTAACTGACTCCAGTGTCAAATCCATTATGCCTTTGATTATGTCATCAAGAGAGGAAGGAACCAATGGAGCAAATGGTCTTGGAGTAGAAGAAGCCGGCATCGGTCTTGGAATAGGAGGAACAGGAGGAGTAGAAACAGTAGGCACTAGCATAGGCCAAGTAACTGGCTGAGGAAGAGAAGAAATAACAGGGGTAGAAGCAAGCATAAGAGCAAAAGATGGAGTCAGTATCATGGATCCATTCTGTAGGCGGGTCTTCCATATCCGCCTCTTGGTCAAAGTCGAGACTGCATCCTGGGCATCTTTCCAATCTGTTTTAAGACCCATAGGCTTTGCGCGATCCTTAAGAAGCTCTCCTATTTCTTCCTAAAGAGCAAGATCTACAGGTTGCAAGAAAAGCTCAACTTTCTCAACATCCAATGCTCTTTGTTCAATGGCATCAAGCTAACTATACCTCTCTTCAAATTCTCATATCAATTCTGAAGCAGCTAGACCTTTGTTTGGCATGTAGACCCACTCTTGGAATGACCGCCATGTAGCCATCCCAAAGTCCTCAAGAAAATAATCCTCTTTTAGAGCCTTCTTAAAATCTTGCCAATGTGAATTTTGAAGGAAAAGATTAGTCACTTTTACCCTCAAGGCGGGTGTGACAAGGCGAAGGAAATATTTACTCATAAGTCCTGTTGGTACTCCAAAAAATTCCATCTTGATCTCATACATCTTCAAATAAGCCGATACATTACAACCTTCAAATAGCTTCTTCTCATTTTCAACTGCTTCAATCGCCCTAGTCGCGCTCATTGCATTCTCTTGCTCCAAATATAGTTGCCTTTGCTGAGACAACTGTTGTTGATGCAACTGTTGTTGCTGCTGCATATACAATTGTGTCTGCTGATTTTGAAGTTGCATATACATAGACATATTCTGCAAAATCTTCTTTATATCATCCGTAGAAGTACTTGAAGTAGCAGTTAATGATGGAGCTGAAGTAGAGGACAAAGTAGAAATCGTAGAAGAGGCTGAAATTGATGATGAAGTATCTCCCATCCTGAAATTTAAATGCGACGCTTTCACGTCGGATTCACCAAAGATGTCGAAGGGTTCTCAAAAGCTAAGTCGCGTCTACAGAACACCTTAACAAATTTCAAGATAGAAGATCAATCTAGCGAGATCAGATTCAATTTGAAAGCTCAATTTTAGATAATACGAGGCATACAATCAGCTACATCTGATTGGGAGCATCTCCAGTAAACGCCTTGAAAAAAAATCATGTCAATAAAATTTTCATGTAGTCTGAATCCCTATGAAGCTTCTCTTGGAATTTTTTTAAACCACTGATTCAACATATCCATTGGAACAATAAGCAGCCTGTCTCTCCCAAAGGAACAAAGTAATCTGAAGTAAGATCTAAGAGGTTGGAATAGGATCGAGAAGACATCTTTGTACTCGAGTACGGAAGAGTGATTTAATGGCAAATCGGACCAGATCCATCAATGGTTTCTCAGGGGTTTTGGAAGTAATGAGTAGCAAACATGCAGATAATTTTCAATTTCACACAATTCCAAAGGTTTGACCAAATTGTTTAATCCTTGGGGAAGCAGAACTTGGTTGTAAGCAGTGGAGGATTACTATGGAAAGAGTCCATACCAGAAGTAATGCGCCAATCAGCATCATTGTATCAATCATTGGCAGGATAAGTATTGCATAGATCGTTTGTTTTCTTGTAGATTAAGCGGTACTTCCTCAAAGAAATTTGGGCCCTTCAGCTCTTCATCAAGGATTTCATGAAGTCCTCTGGCATCAGCAGCTTGAGCCTTTGGCAACTAATCATCTGTATGTTTGAGGGTTGGAGAAAGGGGCACTATCTCTCCATCAGGGGCTTGCCAACATGCTCCATCCATCTGGAAGCAGAATCCATTATGGTTGTTCAATAATCCCCACATCATAATCTGTCCTTGCTTTTTCTTCCCCCAGGCAGTTTGCCAGAATTCTGCCACTTAGAAGTACAGATAGCTGCATCATAACCAGAAAGCAGAAGATGTTTCACTAATAAGCGTGGGATACAACCCCCTTTGAATTCTGCACCAGGCTGCAGGTAGACGAGGTCTACCTCTTTGATTGCTGAAGTAAGAATGGAGAGCATAGAGAGGAATTCTTTCTCCACAGGAGTAGCATTGAATTTCCGAATCTGGAGGCTTTCAAACAATTTCGGGCTATTTTCCACACCATTCTTGCCATCGCTGCTCTCTAGAAAATCGGATCCACAGCTCCCATTTTTCTCATAAAAGCAGCCCAGCCCACTTTTTCCCCTTCGAAAAAGCGGTCTTCTCCGCTTTGTTGGCTATGATTAGCCTCAGGGTGGCTTTCCAGCATGGATATAACCTTACATACATGTCAATAAGAGCACCAGCAACCACGGCATCAAACTGCAATCCAGCTTCAATGATAAAGGCATGGACTAGTTTGCCTTGCATCAAACAACTTGTACTTGTACATGCTTTTAAGATGCTAACAAATACAGCTTGATTTAACACTAGTTCTATATCTCGTGCTTGCTTGAAAAGTTAAAGAGCTTACTCCCTTCTCCCATGCTGGGCATAGGCTTCAATAATGGCACTCCATGTCACAGTATCCTGTTCTGGCATTCTCTCAAAGATGCAACAAGCCTCTTTGACACACCCACATCTCCCATACAAGTCAATGAGACTGTTACAGATAAATAGCTCACATGCAAGTCCCATGTCAATGACCTGCATATGGATAAGCATGCCCAGATTCAGATCAACATTTTGTGAGCATGCTTTCAAACCATTTACATATGCAACCAGATCTGCTTCAATGCCTTCAGATCGCATTTGCAGAAAAAGCTCTAGAGCCTACTCACCATACCCATAATTTGAATGTCTTGTAATAATTGCAGCCCAAGTTGTAGTGCTTAGCTTTTCAACTTCAGGAACCTCCATTGCAAGATCCAAGGTAGATGGTAATCGATCTTCTAGTGCTTCTGAAATTGATCCAAACTTCCCAAACATATCTACCACTATGCTTCCCACAAATATATTCACTTCCAAACTCCTCTCCACTATACTGGTACGCAGAAAAAAAATGCAAACACAATAACTAAATATGTACAAAGTAACAAATGCCACACATGTTGGGGTAAAGGTGCCTCCGCCGTGCCACCGCATGTATTACTACACTGACACTACCCGCCACTGCACACTGCAGGTGGCGGGCGCCCGTCACGTCACTTTATTCTTTACATTCATTTTTTAGTGACTAGTAAATAAAGGAAGGCCCGGTCACACATTGTGACTGTTGCAGTTCCCATTTCTGGTCTCTCTCTTTCTTGCTCTTGCTCTCCCGCCATAGCTCGTCTGCAAGCTTCGATCCTTCTTACCTTTCAACTGGTATCAGAGATTGGCTTCCTGTTACTCGATCTCGACTCGGTGCTTCTCTACCTTTGCATCGACTCCCTTCACGCATTGGATCTCCATCCCAGCAGCCATATCCGATCTCCTGGAGCTCCCGTCACTCCCCGGCTTCCCAAGCACCTTCCCGGCCTATTGAGGCACCTTCAAGGCATTGATACTGAGGTATTTGATCACTCTTTCAGGGTTTTATTTCAGTCTACAGGTTGCAAACAGCAAGGGCAGCCATGGCTTCAAACCTTGAAGCTTATTCTCCTCATATTTTGCCTTACACCTATCAAGGCTCAAAGAGGCTTGTCATAGGCCTTTGATAGGCCCTTCTTGAGCCCCCCATTACCCCCTTTTCAGCCCATGTGGAGCAGCAGCAAGTTCAACACCAACATGGTAGATTGCACCATTTTTTTCTAGGCTGTTAGCACTCGTCTACTTCATCTCCACACTTGGCCATTGCTTCTTGCTCTCTACCTTGATCAAGAGGGCTATAGACTTCATGTTTGATGTCATTCAAGCTTTGGGCATTGGTCTTGATCATTCGGGGCTGATTTCTTCAGATTTGGGATTGTCATAAATTGTCATAATAGGCTGAAAACAGGGCAGCACCATTGGCATTAGCATTTGTTGCTTATACTCCATTCCGGTTGTGCTATTTGATGCCCGTATGCGGTCTACATGATGCCTAGTGCCTTGGGAATGTATGCACATGATTATGCCATGATTTTGGCCTGAAATATTGGCTGATTTGGGACTATTATTTGCTATTATACAGTGCTTGAAACAGGGCAGCCCCACTTGGCATTGGCATTTGATGCTTATACTCTACTCCAGTTACCTTGTTTGATGCCCATATGTGGTCTACATGATGCCTACTGTCTTGGGAATGTATGCATTCAATTTGCCCATGATTTGGCATTGTTTTTGGGCTGGAAATTGACAGTTTTGGACTGTTTAGAGTTGCTGTATATGAGCGGGCTGAAGCTCATTTGTCACATGTATTGCTTCTCTATCGATACCGGATGTATGCTATGGGTTATGTGATGATGTATTACACTTTGGGGATCGACTTAGAACTCAGGATTGTGATTTCGGAATGCTTTTGAGCATCGCATTTTCTCCGTTGTTATTGGTTTGTCATTGGCAGTTTGGTTGACTTGACTGGCATTTGGGCCGCTTATGCCTATTGTCTGTACTTGACGGATAAGCTCTATGCATTACATGCTTTGGTCCGTGGTTGATGCCTCTTAGTTCGCCCATGCTTGACAGATATTTTGGAGCTCCGATTTGGATGTCTTGAGCACTTCCGACTCACAGGGATATTGATTTTGGCTTGCTACTGGATGTATTAACTTGACAGAGATCTTGCCATTGGGATTATGTCTTGCTTAGTGGTTGCTACATCAGTTGCTTCATGTATGTCATGCTCTTGGGAAGCGTATGACGCATTGACTTGGTCACTTGTCACTGGTACTTTGTCTTGGGTTTCTTGAGCCCTTAACTCCATTGTACGCCTTTTGTGCCAGTGGGAGCATCTTGCATGCTTACTTGACCTTGAGCATGGATTACATGCTATTGGAGCAGTCTATGTCATTGAGCAGTTATAGATGTATTGAGACTTTGGGATTATACTCCGACAATTGGATGTTGCATTGAGTATATGTCTTGGTTCACAGGATGCTTATGAGCTGAGTCTCAATTTTGGATCCGCTTTCTTTTGAGCAGACACCTATTTGTGTCAGGTTTTGGCAGTTGGTTCTACATTTTGCCTAGATTGTATGGGTGTGTCTCTTACTGGCAGATGCTATTTGACATCTCTCGGTGTTATGCTCATGTATTTTCACTGTCATTTGGCTTTGCCTTGTCCTCTTTATGCTGGCTTTGGAGCTAGCATTGTTTAGTTGACATTAGATCCAGTTTTGGGACAGTTTGCTCTCATTATTGCAATTCTGAATTTTATTACAGCAAGCATTTATTGGTGGACTGAGCAGTATTTTTTATGCTAAAATATCCTGATTTGGTGTACCACACCTAGTACTAAGTGGGCAGCATCTTTTGGCACACTTTTCTTGCCATTTGGAGCTCATTTCTGTGGATTTTGGGCATTTTCTGCAGTAAAACAACCAGCAGTTTTACATTGTCTGTGCATTTCCAGTCTGCATTATGGCGTCCTCTTCGATTGATAATGCCATATTTAACATCACAAAGTTGAATGGTACCAACTAATCTTATTGGAAGAATCAAATTTGGCAGGTCATGGTGCAGAAATCTCAGATTAAGCCACTTCGATTGAGTGGGGAGTAGCCTGAAACTATGGACAATGACGACTGGCTTGAACTTGATGAGCTATGCAAGTCCACGATTGTATTGTCTCTCACTGAACAGGTACATTATAATGTATTTGAGGAAGCACAGAGTGCATGGGATCTATGGAATAAGATCAAGAATCTTTATGATAAGAAAAGTCTGGCGAGTCAGATGTACTGGTTGAAGCAGCTTATGGATCTGCGCATGAAGGATAATGCGACTATGTTTGCTCACTTGAGCCAGTTCCATGCTATACTGAAGAACCTGACTTTGCAGGATATCACCTTTGGAGAGGAAGTAAGTCCTCTTTTCTTGCTTGGGACTCTGAATGAGTCATGGGATGCATTCCGCACTACCCTATGTGCCTCTCATGCTACTCTGAAACTGAATGATGTTGAGAGTGCTCTTCTACAGGAAGAGGTTAATCGCAAAAACTTGGATGCCTCTCGTGTTTCACATGCTTTGACAGTTAGAGGCAGGAATGACAGGAATGATCGTGGTAATAACCGTGGCCATGACTCGCAGAAGGGTCGGTCTAAATCTCATGGAAAGTCGCGTAGTAAGTCGCGTGGGTGCAACGCTAATGTCACTTGTCATCATTGTGGGAAAAAGGGCCATATCAGACCACAGTGTCATGAGTTGCACAATGAGAAGCGCAAGGATAAGGGCAAAGAGAAAGTGCAGGAGAAGTCCTTTGATCACAGCATAGTACCTGCGAAGTCCAGCGTCAAGATTGAAGAAATTAATGTCATGCAGACCGAGGATTCCGATGGTAGTGATGAGTTCATACTTGCAGCTAGTTCTTCTGATGCTTCACACTTGACTGAGACACCTAGTATGTATGCACAGTGCTGGTTATTGGATTCAGGTGCGTCCTTCCATGTGATGCCTTACCGTGAGTGGTTTCACTCTTACCGTATTGTATCTGGATCAGTCAGACTTGGAGATGACAGGTCTCTTGATATTGTGGGCTGTGGAGATATTCAGTTGCAGTTTTCCACTGGTAGTTCCTTTTTGCTCAGGGATGTACATCATGTACCTGCGCTTACGCGCAGTCTTATGTCTGCAGGGCAGTTGGATGATGCAGGGTTTCATGTCTGTTTTGGGGATTCTACCTGGAAGATTACCAAAGGCAGACTTGTGCTTGCTAGAGGTGCCAAGGCTGGTAGCCTCTATCCTCTTGTTGTATCTAGGTCTTCTGTAGACCATGTTTTGGCAGTGGGCTCTATCCCACATGTATCACTTTGGCATGCCCGTTTGGGGCATATGTCTTTGAAGGGAATGAAAATGTTATCTGGTTTGCAATATCTTCCGCCTTTGGACTATGCACGTTTTGACTCGTGTGATCATTGTCTTTATGGTAAGCAGAATAGGTCTACGCATAAGAAATCGGGTAGGCCATGCATGAGTGAGCCCTTGGCTTTGGTGCATTCAGATGTTTGTGGGCCCATGCCGTGTATGTCTATGGGTGGCACGAAGTACTTTGTTACCTTCAATATTGATGATTTTTCTAGGAAAGTGTGGGCTTATCCCATAAAGCAAAAGTCTGATCTCTTGGCAGTCTTTTAGCATTGGCTTACTCTTGTTGCGAACCAGACTGGGTATAGGCTGAAATGCCTTAGGACTGACAATGGGGGAGAATATGTCTCATGTGCTTTTGAGCAGTTTTGTGATGACACAGGTATTAAGCGTCAGTTGACCGCCCCTTACACCCCCGCCCAGAATGGTTTGGCTGAGTGCATGAACATGACTATTCAGGAGAGTGTCCGCTCTATGCTTAGCCATGCAAGCCTACCACAGAGCTTTTGGCATGAGGCAGTTAGTACGGTAGTGCATGTCATAAACCGATCGCCTTCTAGTGGATTGGATTTCCAGGTTGCGGAGGAAGTTTGGGCTGGTAAGCCACCCTCTTATGCGCATCTCCGTGTCTTTGGATGTGAGGCATTCTGCCATGTGCCCAAGGACAAGAGGAGTAAGTTGGATCCAAAGAGCATTAAATGCATCTTTCTTGGTTATGGTGATTCAGGAGAGATGGGCTATCGCCTATGGGATCCGCAGGCGCGAAAAATAGTACGCAGCCATGATGTAGTCTTCCATGAAGACAAGATGCACAGGCAACCTGAGAAAGTGGTTGAGATCCACAGAGTGATCTTTCAGGAGGAGCCTAGAGCTCGTGCACAGCTAGTTGGACAGCCTACAGTTGCAGCAGATGCTCATGGTCAAGGTATTGGACAGGCAGCTGGGCAAGCAGCAAAGCCTGCAGTGAGACGGTCTGCTAGAGACAGACGTCCACCTGATAGATTTCAGCCCTCTATGCATTATATTTTGGTTAAAGATGCAGGAGAGCCTTTCACTTATGATGAGGCGATGCACAGGGGTGACAGTCACTCCTGGGAGAGGGCTATGCAGTCTGAGATCAACTCCTTGCATAAGAATGAGACTTGGGATTTGGTTGCCTTGCCTAAGGGTAAGAAGGCTTTGCAATGCAAGTGGGTGTACAAGCTGAAAAGTACCCCTGGACACCCCAAGCCGGCATACAAGGCTAGATTGGTAGCAAAGGGTTTTAAGCAGGAGCATGGTGTAGACTTTGATGAGGTCTTTTCTCCTGTGGTTAAGATGACCACCCTGCGCTTGGTCTTGGCTTTGATTGCTCAGCTTGACTTAGATCTATATCAGATGGATGTCAAGACGGCTTTCTTACATGGGGACTTGCATGATGAGATCTATATGGAGCAACCTAAGGGCTTTGCAGAACCTGGCAAGGAGCACCTAGTGTGCAAGTTGAAGAAAAGTCTTTATGGCTTGAAACAGGCACCCAGGGAATGGTATCATAAGTTTGATGCCTTTATGCAGTCACAGGGCTACAACAGGAGTGCTATGGATCCGTGTCTTTACACGAAGAAAGCCCGTGATGGTTCATTGCTTATTTTGGTACTCTATGTGGATGATATGCTGATAGTAGGGAAAGCTCTTGATGAGCTAGATGCTCTTAAATCTCAGCTAAAGAAGAGCTTTGAGATGAAGGATTTGGGACAGGCCTCTCACATACTTGGTATGCGCATTCGATATGACAGACATTAGGGACTCCTCTAGTTGTCACAGAGGGAGTATATTCATAAAGTCCTTGAGCGCTTCCGCATGCAGGACGTAAAGCCTATTGGCTATCCATTGCCTTCTTATGTGAAGGTATCATAGGCGATTGTCCGCAGACAGATTAGCAGAGGGCCGAGATGGCCCAGATCCCTTATTCTTCAGCCGTGGGCAGTTTGATGTATGCCATGATAGCCACTCGTCTAGATATTGCCTTTGTAGTTGGTATTGTGGCACGCTATATGGCTACACCTGGTAGGAAACATTGGGATACCGTGAAGGGTATCATGAGGTACCTGAAGGGCACAACAGATATGTGTATTTGCTATGGTAGCCAGGATACAGGGGTCATGGGGTACACTGACTCCGATTATGCAGGACATGTAGATAATAGGAAGTCCACTTCTGGCTATGTATTCACCTATGCTGGAGGTGCTGTCTCTTGGATGTCCAGGGTTCAGAAGTGTACGACTTTGTCTACCACTGAGGCCGAGTATGTTGCAGCCACTGAGGCTTGCAAGGAGGCCATATGGCTAGGCCGTCTAGTTGCTGACCTTGGGATTGATGCTATACCTACACTGCATTCGGATTCTATGAGTGCCATTCAGTTGGCTAAGAATCCGGTCTTCCATGTGAAGACAAAACACATTGAGGTGAGGTATCACTTCATACGTGGTGTCGTGGAGGACAAGTCTGTTGACCTTGTCAAGATCTCCACTGACGAGAATCCTGCAGATCTGCTCACGAAAAGCCTCACTACTAAGCGCTTTGCCTTCCTCAGGAGATTGATGGGCGTTGGATGAGATGTTGCCTTTCCTCATCCCTTGTACCTATGTATAGTTGTACTGTCTTTTTCTTTTCTTTCTCTCTCACTGGGCCAGATTCGCCTTTAAGTGGGAGGTTGTTGGGGTAAAGGCGCCTCCGCTGTGCCGCCCTGTGTGTTACTACACTGAGAGTACCCGCCACTGCACACTATAGGTGGTGGGCGCCTTCACGTCACTTTATTCTTTACATTCATTTTTTAGTGACTAGTAAATAAAGGAAGGCCCTGTCACACATTGTGACTGTTGGAGTTCCCATTTCTTATCTCTCTCTTTCTTGCTCTTGCTCTCCCGCCATAGCTCATGTGCAAGCTTCGATCCTTCTCACCTTTCAACACATACAACTTTTTAGTGGATTCCACACCTCGGATGTGCAACAATACGATAGTGTTGCCTTCCTCATTAGACTGATGGGCATTGGATGAGATTATGTTTTTCCTCATCCTGATTGTACATGTGTACATTGTACTATCTTTTCATTTTCTTTTCACTCCTCACTTGATAGGTTTTGGGAGGTTTTTGAGGGTAAAGGCACCTCTACCTAGCTGCCCTTGTACTATGCTACATTAACAGTACCTACCATTGCACACTGCAGGTGGCAAGCACCCATCATCGTCACTTTATTCTTTATTCTTTCAGTGATAGTTTGAATAAAGAAAGGCTCGATCACACATTGTGATTGTTGGAGTTCCCATTTGGTCTCTCTCTATTTCTTGCTCTTGCTCTCCCGCCATAGCTCTTCCAAGCCAGCTTCGATCCTTCTCACCTTTCATTATTCTCGTTGGTGATATGTAATATAGCTTGTTTGAGTTTGTGTTGACTAAATAGGGGTTTTGGGACAAGTCTCGTTACCTTAGGTTATCATGCATGTCCATTTTGTAAGCTACAATTAGACTCCCAAAGGTCAGAATCATGAAGAAGATGGTATATCAAGGACACACCGCTTTCTTGTCAGAGGGTGATGAATTGAGGAAACGTTTTCTTGGATGACCTCCAGCATAAATGAACACCCAAAGCTGGTACGAGTTAAAAATGGTCCATAGAAGTCACATCCAAATGGAATGTAACGGTTCTCCATTTTCTACAAGTTTTCGTATTGGACCTACTTATTACAGATCAACCACTTGTTGGATCCCATGCATATTTTCAAAAATGTGGGTAGCTTACTATGGGACCACATCATAGGAAAGAGAGACACTGTAAGGGCACGAATGGATTTGAAGGAGGTAGGCAAGATGAAGGCCCTTTGGCCACAATCAAGCGTGAATGGTCGCTTGCAACTATCTTAGGCTCCTTGGATTCTTCTCGCTAAAGAAGAGCACATTGTGAGGCAAATTCTCAGGTCTATCTACACCCCGACAAGTATGATGTGTTCCCTTAGATCCACTTTTTCTAAAGATAACTAATTATCAGGGATAAAATCCTATGATTAGCATAAGATATGCCAGGTTTTTGTTGGCCTCCATTGTAAGTGGCCTGTCATTTTTCTATTTAGTATCTAGTTGGTGTTCATAATGCTTCTTTATTTGTGGTAGTTTGTACTACTGATCATGATTGTGGGATGCCTCACTCCAGAAATACGTTGGGTGATTTACATGTTTCTAAATTTAGTTCAATGGATCTCACAGAAGGAGATCAAGACATCCTCTATTGAATACGCAAGGCGGGAGACACTAGAGTGATCTGTCTCTTTGAGAAGTACCTACCCACTAGCATGCTCAAGAGATAAACCCACCTCCTAGTGCATCTTGTAGATGAAGTGGAAATTGTGGGACACCTCTATACACCCTCGATGTTCTTCTTTGAGCACTTCATGAAAACCCTGAAAGGCTTTGTGCAACAACGAGCTCGACCAGAAGATAGCATGGCTGAAGGTTGGCTGGTGTCAAAGGTGTTAGTGCATATTTCACAGTGGCTACTAGCGATGGATTCAAACAACAATATGCTATGGTCGTTGAAGGACGATGATAGACTAACTGAAGATGTCATGGTTGGAAATGGAATAGAAAAAAGAATGGATACTGCATTGGATGAGAAAGTGAGTAGTTTTTGTATGTTGCACCATGCATCCATTGAGACGTCACTTGCTAGGTATGAGCAAGCTAGGAAAGATCGGAAAGAAGTGCGATTGGAATTTCAACGCAGGATATGCTATCGATTAATTCAATATCCTAAGGGCATGGAGGAGATGTCATGGTTTATGTCTATGCGATGGTTACATGGAGCTTTGATCGCAGCTTCTCCGAAGGTGACCACATGTTTTATAAGCTATCATATCTAGATTTTATATGTGATAACTAATCTAACCGTTTCAATGTACAATACAACATATGTAGTGTGGCATGGTCGCATGTGTGACATTTTTGCGTCAAACGCATTGGTAAAATGCGCTCCACAATAGATTGTGGTGTCATGGCAAAGGCTGAGCAAGAGTTGATGATGGGGAGCTGCAGGTCCAAACATCGTTATAGATGATATGGAGTATTTTGGAAACTTGCAAAGCGCTATGTTAGTGGATTATTGTAGCTTCTCCATGATCATATTCAATGTGCAAAGTTTCAAAGTGGTATTGGAAGGTGTCGAGGCAATCATTCGGCGAGGTCCATCTAGATTTCTCAAAATAGATTCCGAGAAAAGATGGATGGGTCTATGTGACATATTTGTCTTGTTGGTCCATTATGAACAAGTGCATGAATTATTTTTTTTAAAATTTACTATATAAATATGTCACAAGTGTTGACTATCTCTTATATGTGATTTTGAACATGTAATTTTCTATCCAAATCCCCGACAACCTCGATGGTGGTATGCTGTGCCTTCAGCTCCTTGGAGTGCAAGAGTCTATGATGAAAGCACTATTTCCAGCATAGATGAGGAGAGTATGTAGGTGGAGGGGTCAATATTGCAAGGAGTGGAGGTCGAAGATGCCTTGGAGCATGTAGAGGAGGTAGATTTGGGTAACGATGGACAAAAAGACAAGAGGCCAGGAATTCTTTGAAAACAAGGTGGACTCATCCTTTTGTGGCAACCTATCTATCAACCTTCCAGTGTATGCAAAGTAGTCCCAAGAGATTGACATGGGATCATAGGCTGTCATACTTGTAGCATCTGTCTACTCAAATCGTTGATGAATCGATTATAAGGATACTTTAGAATATGCTTAAATAACATCATTTTTTTCAAAGTTATAGTACCATGCTTTGTTTGAATCTTTATATTGATTATGCTAACATCATTTTCTCTCTGTGTAGGGTAACCTTTGACGATATTTGGTGAGTAGGATGAGTTGAGGGATGAGTGATGATATTTGGAGATCAGATGGCTTGATTCAGAGATATGGAAGACCAGGAGCTATCTTGAACCCTTAACCCTTAACCATCAAGACATTCCGTTAGATCTACTTTGATATGCTCTGATTCTTTAATTTCTAGTAGACAAGGTTGATGCTCCAGACTGGGACTGGACAATGGAGCGAGTGGTTTTGGGGCAGTACTGTACATATGTGGATGCCATGAGCTAGCAGTTGGCAGGAGATACATGTGCTACTTCTCATTCTCATAGAGGTTCAAGAGAGGGTGGCTCAGGTGGGTGTTGTGGAGGTATCGATTTAGTGTCTCCGTCTCATTGTTTTGGTGGAGGCATGTCACATGTAGAGTTTGTCACACCTGTGGTGAGCACATCTACTCTAGTGACTCTCAGTTATCTGCAGGTGGCACCTCTATGGGTGCTACTCCCATGGATACATGATATATATAGGGGTCTCATGGTTATGCCTAGGAGTGCGGTCGTAGGTGGGGAAGGATACACCTTAGACATACCCTAGAGGGGTATGGATACCTCATAGATGATAGGACATGAGCCGTAATCATGAATGATGAGGAGAAGAGGGTGATGTCTCGCACAAGAGAGTTGTGCCAAGTTATTTGGGCATAACCTGTTGGACCATTGGAAGAACATACCTGAGGGGAGCAAGGACTACATAGTAGCATCCTTGCACGATGAGTTTTTGGTACCTACCATGACAGATAGGTTTTCCACTGGGTGGATGATGGACGCATGCATGCGTACATGTTACAAACATGCTTAAAGACACATAAGGCACTCAATAGTGGTGCCTCAAAGCCTAAACGGCTAGACACAGATAACTAGCAGAGACTCAGGGAGGACACTGGTGACATTAGCAGAGGAGGAGGTAGCAAGGGCACGATTGGAGGCAAGAGTGGTCCATTATCTTGGGAGTGGAAACCACAAGACTTATCTAGAGGACTTTGTAATTTTTTCTTTTGTTTTTCTCAGTTTCTTATTTGCAATATCACTTCTACAAACAATCGGGTTTTTAACAGTTGTATTTTGTTTTCTTTGCAACACTCCATTACAAACCTCGATCCCACTAGCCTGGAGACTTGATATGTAGAGAGACATGGTATCACTGCATTGATCAATAGACTATATGCACATGGCGGCCCAGTAAGTCAATTATCTTTCTTGTATGTATAGTTACTATTTTTGTTAAAATGCATTATGTATGGTGGACTGAAATATAGTTGTTCATTTTGCAGAGTCTGTTCAATGCTCCTTTGCATCGGGATGACATAGAGATGGTAGTTTGGACAAATCAAATCCGTTTGTGTATTTCTTGGTTTCAGGAGACGTCATTTCTTTCCTTTGTAAGGACATTCAGAGTCCTTCAGAGATATTAGTTACAACTTGAGTTTAAAATTTGTACTCTTCTTTCCATGAGGAGATGTAATACTCCAAAGAGGAGCTACATAAGGCTAACATTGAGCTTGCCTCAGCTAAGAAAACTCTTTTTGATATTCTCAAGAAAATAGAGTCACAGACTAAGTTCTGGGAAGCCTAGAAAGTAGAAATCTCCTCTTTGTAGGCCTAGTTGATGAAAGTAAAGGCTCAAGTAGCTACTATCAATGAGGATAAGGATTATCTTTTCTAGGATACCCAAGAGCTTAAAGCTTTAATTGATGCCCAAATAGTGGATTTACAATCAATAAATCATATAGTTGAGCATCAGAATATCAAGATTGAGGAATTAAAATAACAGTTGGCTTAGCTATGCTCTATTTATCTAAGTCCTAATGTAGCATTAGTACCATCTTTATCAATTATGGACTTGGTTGCTCTCCAACCTAATGCAACATTGTGTCCTTTTTTCCAAGCTGAAACGGAAAGACTTTAGTCTAGAATGGATCCTTTGTGGTCTTACTTTGAGAGGTTTCTGAAATACGTACTGCTAGGTCATTCCTTCTTTGTGCACTATCAACAACAAAAGTTGGCCTTTTATATGAAATTGTCCACTATGGATTAGCATCCTCCCAAGGATGGATGCTTGGTCCTTAGATCTCCTAGTAGAAGTTGTCCGAATGGTTTTTGTGGATTCAATTATACTAGACACCATGCTAATGTCTTACATGTATCTTAGAGGTGATCTTATTCTCGATACTGAGGATATGTCTTGGTTTGTGGAGCGATGTCATCTTGCAGTTGTTCTTGATGTCAGACACTTGGAATTGCAAATAGATGAGATTTTTCGAGCCTATCTCTCCAAAGTGGATACATATCTCAAGATATCTTGGCATTCCAAGATTGAGTCCGTGGTGTTGAATCAAAGAAAATTAAAAACTCTAGCACATTTAAAACTAATAACGAATTGAGGGAGGATCTTTTAGCGCACATTTCTAATCAATTCCCTTTTGATACCTCTTTCTTTGAAGCTCATAATTGTCGCTCCGTTCTAGGTCCATCAGTGCCCTTTGCTTATTATCAACAATAGATGGCCCACATATTAGACTCTTATCTATTAAAGAAAACCTTGTATGGGCCTAATTTTTATACTTCACCCTTATTTCTTTTGTGTATTAAAATAGCAATAAAATGCTTATATGTTGCTCCAAAACTTCCCAAGGCTATGCATCTGACACGTACAAAGCCTCCCCTTATAGTAGAGAGTAAGATCCTTTAGAGGGATGGTTCTGGAACAAATTGTATAAGGCTGAATGCTTGTGGACAAAAAGTGACTCTACTATATACCCTATTTTTCCTTGTAAATCTGAGCCCAATGAAGAGGAATAACTCTCTCCCTATAGCTTGGTGTAGATTGTGCTCATTTTTAGCATGTTTTTTCTGCCCCAAACTCTCTCTTTTCTCCACTTTTCCCTTTTCCTACTCAACTCTCCTAATATCCCACTTATTCCCTACATCAAGTCTCATGCCTACTCACCCTTGGGCATTGACTTACATGACTTCACACTGACTTACAAGGCGTCTCCTTTGTCTCTTAAGTTCAACTTTATTTCTTGTGACTCAACCATTGAAGAAACCCTTTGCATTATTGGTAGACCTCCTACAATATACCCTATTCTATTCGTTGTATAGACTCGGGAATGTATCAAGTTATGAAATCTCATTTATCTTCCAGTATAGACATAAGATCATATGGCATCTACCCCCTCCACACCTACATATCCTCCAGCATGTGCCACATTCTCAGTTTTCTATAGGTTTAGAACCCTCATCTTCCTCCTCTTTAACACTGTCATGAGTAGTATCTCTCTTGAGTTCTTGTACCTCATATGCATCAACCTCATATCTCTTGAAGACCTTGATTTGCTTCCTCCTCAATGTTATCCCATTCAACTCATCGAATGAATAGGTAACATTCTCATGTATATATCTCACCACATATGGACCAAACCAACATTTAGAGACATTTCAAATAGTGCATCCAATCACCTTCTTGTATTGCCCTTGGCTCGAGTCTGTGCTTCTTATCAAACATTTTCTTAGTTTGAAGTGTTGTTGTTTGCAATCTTTGCACTGCTATGTCAATGCCTTTCGATCTCCTCTCTATTTGCTTAATGTGTAGGGTTAGCAGTTCCTCTCTATTCAATCCCTTCTCCCAAGACAACATGCTCCAAGTAACATCCACCTATTCAATAGGCATGATGATTTTTCCACACATTAATTTAGTAGGCATGTATCATGTCATTATACTATGGATGGTCTTGTCAACTCGTAAAGCATATGGTAATATCAAGGCCATTTCTTCACTGTTTGTCTACATGGCTTTGTGACAACTGATTTAATGAATATATAGGTACCCCCACTCACTCTTTCCATTACCCTCCAAATAATAGGTTGAAGTTAATGCAAGTTTAATCCCAATTGAGTAGAAAATTTAAAGCTTCATTTGTGTCCAATTCTCATCTATTAGCTATAAGTTTTTCCATAGAACCATAATGGCAAAAAACCTCTTTCAGAAGAAAAGTCCATGCATCATGTGTTGTCTCTGTAGTACTAAGAGCTCTCCCTTCTACTTGATTTGTTGAATCCTATGTTCAAGCATGAGATATCTCTTCTATCACATATCTGAAAGCATAGTCACCAAATCCACCACCTATTTTAAATGAATAGACAATCGATAAGTTGGCTATAACCTATCTCTATGTTTCACTATTGAACATATTTGATAGGTAGTACATGTTTCAACAAAGTATGCCCACATTAATGAGTGTTATATATGTAATTATAGTAGCTACTAGTTCATCTGTAGCAGTAGTGCAATCAGTTTTAGCAAGATACTCACCCACTTCTTCAGAATCCATCATCCCATCTTCATCCTCAAAGTATGCCATTGCTAGCATGTTTGCAATCCGATTATTCCTTCCTGCAATGTGTTGTAATTCAAGGTTTAGTGACTTAATATAAGCTACCCACCTTAACATGGCAATACCTCGTATTGCACATCTTGCAATCATTTCCAATAGTGGCAAAAAATTAATTTCAATGACCACATGAGCACCTATAAAGTATTCTTTGTCACATTTGAGGGCTCTTATAACGCCCCAAACATCTCTCTTCATTTATGGGTACCTTTGTTTGGTTTCATTCAAGACCTTTGCACCAAACCTGAATACATATCTCTTCCACTCATTATCATCATATCTAATCCCTTACTTGGGCTTATATCTACTATGATGATTATCATCTTTCCCCTTTGAGTAATTATTCCTTCCTTAGTGTTAGTTTGACTTAAATAGTCTCTTCAATTTCGGCATTGCTTTAGTGTGCTTTTGACCCCATTGGAACCTTTTTTCTTTTGTCAATAGCTAGTAGAGATCATCAACCATATGCACAAAATGAGGGATCCATACAAGGTAAAAAGTAGATGCTCCCAAAAGCCTTTTCACCTTTGAAACACTAGCACAAATATCGTACATCCTATCAATACCATTTATATTTGCTCTAGTGAAGGATTCCTACCATAGGCTTGATACATATGGCCCATAACCAAGACCTCCTCAACTCCAAATATGGCTTGTGGCTTAAAAGAGTCAAGTGTACTCCTTCCAAGCAAGCTAATATCTTTTCACATTTGACTATATTTTTTGAAACAAACTCTCTATATCCATGAGCATCAAATTATTCATTCCTCTTATCCTTGGCATGACTCTTTATTTTTATATAATCCAAAAATGATATAATAAGCTATAGTATGTGATCCATGAGCACCTTATTCATTTCATTCATAATGTATGCTACCCAATTTCTTGCACCATATGGAAGAGTACATTCTCGTACTAAGCCTAAATGTGTCTTCATGGTTGTAATGTCCCTACTTTCAACTACCAATTGGAACTTATCATAACCTGAGTATAAATCTCCTTAAGAATAAATAGCTCTTCCAACAAAATCCTCTACAAACTCATTGACTAAAAGCCATGTAACAACATCTCTTACAGTCACTTTATTGACCGGTGTCGAGCCACTACTCACACATCGTATGTAAAGCTCTAGAGTGTGGCTTCTTATTGATCTAGAGAATGAATGCCATTAATGTTAGTGTTCATAGTGTGAATGGTAAAAAAATATTAGATTTTTGGACAAGTTTAGCTAATTTTTGATATTTTAGATATTATCTCTTGTAAAAATCCAAAATTTTTAGATAACTTCTAGATTAGGATGACATGTGAAAGAAAGTATGTAGCTTTTAGACATTTTGAGAGGTTTTTATGTAAAAAGAAAGTTTGGAAAAATCGTGCGACATGTGATCGTGATTTTTAGGCAATGAACAACACTTCGAAGTAGGAGATGAAGAAGAAGTGATTTGGCAAAATTTTAGTCAGGTGTGCTAGTACTTTACCCCCCTTTCAAAGCCAATGGAAGCATCAGATTGGCAGTCTCAGTAGCATAGAGGAAGGTATTTTTTAATATATGTTTTTGTCTACAAGAGATTTATCTTTTCATAATGCAAAAATAAATTGACAGCCTTTACCCCTGTGAGTATTCTTCTACATCTTCTATTTCTTCAAGCCCCTTCTCTTCTGTCTACTCCTCTCCTTGAATCTCCCTTCACCCTGTTGTCTCTTACCCCCACAGTAGACTTTCGACCCCAAATGCTCTGATAATGATGAACTCGACATGAAAGTGAGCATCAGAGGTGTGTAAAGATGGGGGATTCTACTAGATCAAGTGGTGGTGATGCATTACAACAAATGATTGCTTTGTTGCAACAACAACAACAACAATAGTTGTTACAACAGTAGATAAAAACTCGACAGGAAGTAAAAAGAATTGATTCCTTAGCTATGAATGGATTGCAAACAGTGGGGCAAGAATTGAAGCAATGTAAAGGTCAAAATGTTTTGGCCTTCATCCGGTTGTATGAAGAAAAGATGTTGTTTCATGGGGTACCGCAATATTCATGGAGTTAGTATTTCTCCCATTTGGCCATGCATGCATTGCATGATCGGATTGATGAGTTACATAGAAGCGATACTGATTGGGCAACTTTCAAGAAAGCTTTGAGAGAGGAGTTTTTCTTGGAAGATGTAGGACTGGTAATTAAAAAGACATTTATAGATTGAATTGAAAGCCGAATAAAGGGTTGGCTGCTATAGCTTTGCTTCGTGAATTTGAAAGTCGTTATACACAATTGGATGCCGATGAGTAGCAATCATTGGAGAGTCAAAAAATTGATTTTTGTCTGAAGGCTGCAAATCCTATTTTGTAGGAGAAGCTAATTGATCATTTATAGAAGATGCCTCTTTTGAAATGGGACTGAAGTCAAATTGGTCCAACGTAACTGAGACACTCCATATGATGGTAAACAAAGAGCCGATGAAATTAAGATGGGGTACAGGCACTACACCTACCAGTGTTCAAAAGGGTGTTGAAATTACAGCCAAGGCCCCTGTAGCTATGTCAGAACAACAGGCTACACTTGGTTCGACTCTTATAAGTGATGCTCTGGATGAATTAATCAAACGCATACATGATTTGAGACTAGATTTGATAGAAATCTATGCAAATGTCAAAAAGTTGGATGTCAAGGTAGAAGAGAAGAGCTGGGCAACAACACAAAGGCTGTATAGAGAAGGATACAAGAAGAGATGCATTTTAGTGTGACATGCAATAGAAAATGGCCTTTCAAGAGATGCATTCAAAACACATGTAACAGAAAATGGTCTCTCAATAGAGCTAATTTTTGGAAATGGTGGCATGCAGAAGAGGTTGGAAGATATGGCTGCAAGGACAACATTTGTTGCCATAGATGCAGCCACATATGGGTTGAGAATTGAAAGGAATGATGAAGCTCGTAAAGGAGGCATGGCTAAAGAAAAATCTCTGTTTGGATGCAAGCATTAGATTGCATGGAAAAGGGAAAAATAACAAAGTCTGAATTGGTTGATGCAAGTCAGAGTATACGAGAAAGAATAGGATATGGAGTTCACCAGTGGATTCATTTTCAGCCCTATGCTTATTTGGTTGAGGTTCATAATCAAGAAGCTTTTGTGGAAGAAAAGAGAAGAAGAGATGAGGACACTGCTGGTCCTTCCTCTTCAGGGCCACCTAAACGCATAACATGAAGTAAAATGGAGTAGCAGAAAGAGGCTAAAAAAGTCATACCACAGCATGTTATGGAGGATGCATCTCAAGAGAAGAAATAAGAAGGGAAGAAAAGGGGCAAGTAGCCTGGTTACATGTTACAATATAATCTTGAGACTGCCACAAACCTTAAAATAGTCTTGGAAGATCGCATACTTGGCAGTAGAGTGGAATTCACACTTGGTGAAGTTCTTAGAATTACAAAGCATGAATTTCATGATGCAATCATTGATATGCTAAAACAAAAAAGATAGTTTGATGGTGAATTTCTGCAAGCATTGATGCAGGTTGACAAAGACATAGAGAAACATCTTTAGAGGGAATATGATGATGCATAATGCTATTTTGGAACAAGCTGATCCTGAAAATGGGTTGAATGGAAGTGTAGACAGTAAGCTTGTGGCTGAACATGGTATTATGGACACCACTAAGCGTAGAGAGAAGGCTATGTATAATAGGGATGTCCATCAACAAGCACATGAAGAAGAAGATGCTCATTTTATTCCAACCAGTCATTATTCATGAACACATTAGGCTCTTGCTACAATAGAGACAATTGTTAAAGTGGGAGAAAGAGAGACACCTTAAATAGCTCTCTTGGATCATGGTTTCAAAATCAATGTTATGGCACACAGCTTGTATGAGAATGGAGGTTGGCCAATTGATGTAGATCCCGGATGGCATATGCGAGCAGCAAACACTTCATCAAGGGATCTTTATGCGGCTTTTTTGAATGTACCTGTGACTATTGGAGATGTTAGGGGTGAATATCATTTTTTAATACAAGATTCATGTAGTTAACTGGTGATTTTGGAGGAGCCCTATATGTTGAGAAATAAGCCAAAGTCTAATGCATAGTCTAAGCCTTATCATATTGTTGTATATAAAGTGTCCTTAAGTTTGGGGGTATCTATCTTTTGAGGATACCATTTTTAGTGTGTGGATGGTTGGAGATATGGTTGGTGAATAATGGAGGAGAAGTTGACATTGAGCTCCTAACCTGTGCTTGTTTCATCTTAGTCTCCCTTTACTTGCAATTTTATCATTTGGTATCAGAGCAAATTGTAACCATTTTTGGAAAACCATCATACTCCTTTCTAACAACTGGATGCCAGGCTGTATCTTCTATGAGCATGTTTGTCTTTGCATGATGCCGGTCATGCTTGAAGCATCAGGGTTCATATGGATAGATCAATGGCAAAAATGCTACAGTACCCACAATGTCTTCAAGTACTTTATGGTTTGAAACGGATTTGTGTGCACAGTCATGTCTTCCCAATCCATGCCCAAGCCAAAGGAAGAAGGTACCAAGGAGCTTTTTCTATCATTAACAGACCAGTAGAATAGGCAACAACTGACAGAGCTACAGTCCTCAATGTGATGCCTTGCGGAACTAGCTCTGCGGAACTGACAGAGTTAGAGTGCTCAATGCGATCCATCATGTTCTTCAATGTAATGCCCCGTGGAACTGGCTCACCAATTTGCGTGAACCCATACTCTTTTGCAAGCTTCTTTCTGTAATCTGGGTCACTCAGGGATGGTGCAATTGGTGCTGCTCAGTCTTTTTCTCACACAAGCAATTCTGGGCACATTCAATCCTTCAACTTGGAATCGACTACCACTTAGCTTGGCAACATGTTTATTTTTGTGAAGGGACATGCACAACAGAGCATGTTGTCCAGTGGGTAATCTACTGGTGGAAGGGCTCGGGCTCTGTAGCATTGAACTGAAGGGAAGGCCACGTTCGATGCACGGTGCGAATAGAATGGTTCTGCTATTAGGAGCAGATGAAAATAGGATGTGAGAGGAAAGATTCTTGTGAGTGAAGCACAGGAAGGACATCCTGCTACAATGCCAGGTTTATCAATTGGTGCAAGCAGCAGTGGCAATGCAGTATCATCTGAAAGTGCAACACAACATGCAAGTTAGCATGCAATCAATATGGAAAGAAGTTAAAATCGGTGCATGGTGTTTGGCTCATGAGGTCCTTTGTTAAGATTTTTACTAGTACGCATTGTAGCCAATGTTGGTCCCAAGAGTGAGAGAAGAAGTGAATATGTGCTGCGAAAGGGGCAATATGCTCCAAGCTTGATCCATGCACCTGTTGGTAGATGTGAGGATAGCAAGGCCATTGATGCAGACAAAAGAAGGATTTAGGGCTTGTCACGAAATGACTGGCATACATCAAACAGTGACACTTAGACACACACACATTGCAGGTGCATCATTTGATTGTAGTTGTTATGGTTTACATCAAGCAAGAGCAGACCTAGTTGTTTTGGAGGCCTAGAAGGCCGGTTTTATGCCATTTTTGGGTGTCATTTTGGAGGCTTAAGATTTTGCAAAAAAATTCCATAAAAACTTTTCTAGCTTTATCTTGACTGGGACTTCATTCTTGGCACAAAAAAATTCAAAAAAACAGCAAGGAAATTTGGTGCGCAGATCGGATGCAGTACGCTCGCATAGTGAATGCCGGAAGGTCCCCAAGAACAAAAGAACTCTACTTTTTGCACAAAACTCAAGGTAAAAAGCATGAACAACATGAATAAGAAACCAATTGGGTGCAATCTCCCCCCGTGCCTTATGTGAGCGCTCCATAAAGCATGTATTTTATGTATTAATCATCTTCAAGCTCAAATAATAGCCCAAATTACAAAATAGCAAGCTTTTAGCTTTTGAGTTTGCTTTAGCACAAAATAGGAATAAAGCTAATAGGTGGTGCCCAAAGAGTCTGGTATACCCAATACAATGTCCAAGTACAAATAACATAATCGTGCGCCCATGCGCATACAAAATAATAAATAAATATCCAACGCCTCAATAAATAGGCGCGACAAAATATAGGCGCCATGCCTAAGGTATGCGCCCATCAAAATATAAGTGATAAATCGAATATTCGCTATCCTCCAATGCTTTCCTCTGTCACTGCTGCTATCTCTACACATCAACTGAAGCATTCACAATCATTAGTAAAATAATACAATTAAACCGACAAAAGTGAATACCTAGCAGTCTTCAGCTACATAAATAAATCAACTGGTTAGAAATCAATCCTAGCCTTAATTTATTACGAGTGCGCACTCTAAACTCATAAACGTTTATTAATTTAATATGCATTTTGCAGAATCACCCGCTATGGAATCACCCATGTACACACTAAATTAATGAAACGCCCAAAAAGGACAGGCGTCCCCATCAATGTCTCGCACAAAGAATCCACTTTGTGTATGAGCCCCGGTCATCAAAGTTTATGGAATCCACCGTAAAACCTCACGGAATCCACTGTGGCACGGAATCCACCGTGAAATATGCCTCCTGGCATCATACCCCCGGGGTGGGATAGCCATTGACCTCAATTGCTATTAGCTCAATGTGGAGCTAACAGAGTGGGGAAAGCATTTAAGTCTCTAGTGTGCATCCATTGTGCTTATTCTACAGGATGGTTCTTAAATTTGACTAGATATCTAGAATATCTTCGGCCAGTTCTAGTGGTCATAAAATCAGTATCTATGATAGCTTCAGGTTCAAGTATTTCAGTCTCTTCCTCTAACAAAGGTGGCTTTTCATAAATAGGGTGTACAGGTAATTGGCCTCTAAAGGGTCTTAATAAACTAATATGAAATGTGTTGTGAATTTTCCAGTGAGGTCGTAATTCTAACTTGAATGCATTGTCATTAATTTTATGAATGATCTTAAATGGTCCATAGAATCTAGGTGCTAATTTGACAACTGGGTGTCTATCTACACTTTGTAATCTCCGTTTTTCTATTCTCAACCAAATATAGTCATCAACTTTACAATTCATTGCTTGTCTTTTCTTATTGGCTTGCTTGGTATATGATTGCTGGGCTTTGGCAATCATGTCTTTAACCTCATAAAAAATAGTATTGTGCATACTGGCAATATCATCAGCACTTTGAATTCTATTTGATAAAGATGCAACAGGTGTAGACAATCTATAACCATAAATCACTTCAAACGGTGCTTTCTTTGTAGATGTGTGTGGTGTATTGTTATATGCAAACTGTAATAAATGCAAATGTGTGTCCCATGTCTGTGGTTTAGAAATAGTATAAGCACGTAAAATATCTAAAATAGTACTATTAGTGGCTTCTGTTTGTCCATTAGTTTCAGGATGAAATGCAGATGAGAAATCAATCTTTGTGCCTAGGTTAGCAAACAAAGTAATCCAAAAGTTGTTACAAAATCTAGAATCACGATTAGAAATAATAACTTTTGGTAATCCATGGTTAGTAAAAACAGTTTTTAAAAAAATTGTGCTGCGTGTGATGCTGTTAAAGTTTTCTTACATGGAATGAAATATGCTTGTTTACTAAACCTATCTACTACTGTCCAGATCATATCATGGTTAGATTTAGTATTAGGTAAACCAGTAATAAAATCCATAGAAATTTGTTCCCATGGTCTTGATGGAATAGATAAAGGCATAAGTAATCCATACTGTTTACCATGATGTCTCTTAACTCTTTGACAAATCAAACATTCAGAAACAAAGTTAGATGCATCACTGTCCATATGTGGCCAATAAAAATCTTCAGTTAATGTACGTAAAGTAGATATGATACCTCTATGACCTTGATATGGAGGACAATGAATCTCATTCAAAACAAAAGATCTGAATGAAAGTGTAACACATAATCCCTTTTCATAAAACATGAATCCATCATTATAAGGTAGTGAATCAATAGGAATCCAGTTATTTTGAACTAATTTATGCCAATCAACATGAAAAGTAATGTCCTGATGATAAGTATCTTTCATAGGAGTTAAAGAATCAAATGATATAACCTAAATATTATGAATGGCAGGTCTTCTACTTAATGCATCGGCTACTACATTTTCTTTACCGGGTTGATATTGGATAATCAGATGAAAACTCTGAATAAAGGCTGCCCATTTGATATGTCGATCAAATATTTGAGGTTGGCTAAGTAAATTTCTAATACTTTGTTGATCGATCTTAATCATAAATTCAGAACCCATTAAATAATGTTTCCACTGTCTTAAGGCTTGTACCACCGCTAATAATTCTTTATCATATGTGGAATATTTCAGTTCAGAGGGTTTCAGCTTACAACTAGAATAGGCTATGGGATGATTGTCCTGCATAAGTACGGCTCCTATTTCAGATCCGCTAGTATCGATCACTACTAAAAAGAATGGTCTATTAAAATCAGGCAACTGTAGTACAGGAGCATGGGTTAATGCATGTTTCAATAAATCAAAGGATTTCTGTTGATTATTGGACCAATGATAAACAATACCTTTCTTCAGAATTTTGGTCAAAGGCAAAGCAAGTAATGAAAAATTACGAACAAACTTCCTATAGAAACTAGTAAGACCTAGGAAAGATCGTAACTCATGCACATTTTTAGGTACACGCCAGTTCAATATTGCTTCTATTTTCTTAGGGTCAACCTTAATACCATTAGATGATACAATATGACCTAAATATTCAATTTCTGTTTTAATGAACTCACTCTATTTCGGATTTGCATATAGTTAATTATCTTTTAATAACTGGAAAACCAAGGACAAATGCTCATAATGTTCTTTCTCATTTTGACTAAACACCAAAATATCATCAAAGAATACAATAACACAATGTTGATATTTCAAAAATATACGGTTCATCATTCTACTAAATGTAGCAAGTGCATTAGTCAATCCGAAAGGCATCACTAAAAATTCATAATGACCAAATTGTATCCTAAATGTAGTCTTGAATATGTCAGACTTATCTAGTCTCACCTGATGATAACCAGATTTAAGGTTTATTTTACTAAATATGGCAAAACCTTGCAGTTTATCCATAAGGTCATCGACTCTAGGAATTGGATACCTATTCTTTACAGTGATCTTATTTAAAGCTCGATAGTCAATGCACATATGATAGGTATTATTTTTCTTCTTTACTAACAGAACAGGTACACCAAATGGAAAACTACTAGGTCTAATCAATCCTCTATTTAGTAATTCCTCAACTTGAATTTGAATTTCTTTTTGCTCTATCTGGTTATGCCTATATGGTGCTTTACAAGGTGGTTGGGTACCAGATATCAAATCTATTTTATGGTCTTCTGGACGTGAAGGAGGTAAACCAGGTGGTAGATCTTCTGCAAAATAGTATTTAAAGTGTGCAAGAAGTTCTTTATGCCTAGGGTGCATATGATTTTCTTTAACTTGCAGTTCATTCACCCAAATGAGATAAGATTTACTATTTTTGCGTAATGCACGTTTAGCTTGAGTATGCGAAAGCAGTGGAAAAGCATTAGATGCATGCATACCATACAATATAATATGTTTTCCTTGAAATTGAATATTAATCGAATGCATGGAATAATATATATCTGGATTATGCTGATGACGCCAAGGCATACCTAAAATAATATCACTGGACTGTAGTGGTACAACTAGAAAATTTCTTCTTTCAGTGTATTGACCAATTTGAATTTCTAAGTCATGCACTTCCTGTGTACCATTATACCTAGTACCTAAGAATGCCGCTTTGATGCGATAATGCGTAGGTACAGTCTGTAACTTCAATTCTTTTACTAGCTTTGCAGAAATAAAATCATGAGTACTACCATCATCATGCAAAATAATATTTTCCTTTCCATGCACTAAATATTTCATTGTCAATAAAGAATGTGGAGTTAGAATACCTGGTAAAGTATTCGAAGAAGTGGTAATGTCATCCTCATCTTCCGTGAAATCAGGCATTTCTTCATGTTCGTCATCTTCCATTGCTCCAAGGTAGTTGATATGGACAGGTGGCTTCTTCGAATGGCAATTTGCTGCTAGATGTCCAGGTTGGTGGCATTTATAACACACTATAGGTTTGGCTTTGGTTATATTGTTTGCAATGGCAGGAAGTCTAGGGATATTAGGATTTGACTGTGGAATAGGCTTAGGGTTTTGGTTGATATTGGATGGTAAAGCAGGTGGTTTTGCCCAATTTTTACGGAAAGATGATGAAGGAAAACGACCTTGATTAAATCTTCTAAAATTTGAGTTGAATTGCTTAGATCCATAGTTACCATTGGCTTGGAATTGATGTGGACGCTTGTCTCTTCCTCGCAGCTTATCTTCAGTGTCATGAGCTAATGAAATTGCGTCTTCAAGAGTTGCAGGCTTGAACATATTAACTTCAGCGTAGTAATGCCCAAGTAATCCAGACATATAGTTGCGCTTGTGTGTCGCTTCATGTACGTCTTTAAGCATGCGTAACTGGAGTAATGCATTCCGAAAGCGTTCGGTGTACTGAGGAATAGGCTCATGATCTCGTTGCTGAAGAAGGTCCCATTCCTTTATGGCTTTTTCATGGAATTGTGGAGGAAGGAAATTTTGCATAAACTTCTTCTTGAAATTCTCCCAAGTAGCGGGACAATCTATACTCTTGCGAACCACGATCCACCAAAGAGATGCTCTATCCACTAAATGATTAGTGACACTTGATTTTATCTTTTTCTGCATACGTTTCCTCATGAAAGTAGTCATCAAACTGACTGATGAATGCAAGAACAGTTTTTCCCTCTCGAGTGCCATTGAAAGTACGGAATTTGAAATTTGTTTTACTTATCTTTGTTTCCTTGCAGATGGATTGAGCTTTGAGAGTCGCGTCGATGGTATATCGAATAAGGTCTTCACATTGAGGTTCCTCTTTGTCGGTAGTCGATCTTTGTAAATTAGCCAATTGAACTTGCAATGCTTGCCTAGCTCGTCATTCTTCATCCAACTGCATCATAATTAAGTCCAGCTTTTGCTCCATCGTAGGTTCAGGTAGGTCGCCTTCTGCCATTAAATCATCCATATGTGATTCCGTCATCCTGTAAAACTCAAAAGACCTCTCACTCTCAAAATCAAATTAGCGAGATGAGCGTAGCTCAAGATCGGGTATACAAGGCTTATATATTTTTGTGTGTGGCTTTCACAATCTTTGTCTTTGGCTATTGCAAGATTCGCAATCTTTGAAAAAACTGCATGTTATCCTTGTGCGTATGCTGAAAATGCTTCAGCAAACCTGCGTATTTGAAGAGTACCTTCCAATGAACAACTTTGTAGTTTCGAGTTTCTGTGCAGAAACAACCCTTCTATGAGTTTTGAACAGAAGTCAGTTTTGACTTCAGATGACTTGTCTGACTTGCAGAGTTGCAGACTTATGTGACTTGTAGAGTACCAAGACTTGCAGAACTTGGTTGATTTATCTGACTTGCAGAATTTCGACTTGAAAGACTTGCAAAACTTGGTTGCTTGTGTGACCTGTGGCTTAAGTGACTTAGCTTAGTAGTGTAGTTTAAGGCTTTAATAAGCCTAATCGATTTTGAAGTAATGCGACATGCTATCGACAAGTTTGAACGTGGCGAAAAGATACTGACGCTGCCCGAGATGAAATTTATAGTATTAAGCTTATTAAAGCTTAATACTAAGCTTTGTAGTCTTTAGGTTTTAAGCTTTTAGGCTTATAGAAATTGAGACTTATCTCTGGTTTTTGACGACTTGAAGAAGAGGATATAGGAGTGGTCCTCCGCTGCTGCAGGCTGGTCCTTCACAATCTAATGATGGAAACAAAGGTTCTTGATCGCCAGCAATCCACCTATATCGACTGTTTGCGACGAGATTGACCGTAGAGCTCGATCGTTTCAGGAGCTCCGTCTTCGCACAAGATGGGTAGCGATTGGAAGCTCTTGATCTCAGCTTCGCTTTGATACCACTCGTGCACAGATCGGATGCTGTATGCTCACGTAGTGAATGTCAAAAGGTCCCCAAGAACAAAAAAACTCTACTTTTTGCACAAAACTCAAGGTAAAAAGCATGAACCACATGAACAAGAGACCAATTGGGTGCAATCTCCCCCCATGCCTTGTGTGAGCGCTCCACAAAGCATGTATTTTCTGTATTAATCATCTTCAAGCTCAAATAATAGCCCAAATTACAAAATAGAAAGCTTTTAGCTTTTGAGTTTGCTTTAGCACAAAATATGAATAAAGCTAATGGGCGATGCCCAAAGAGTCTGGCATACCCAATACAATGTCCAAGTACAAATAACATAATCGTACGCCCATGCGCATACAAAATAATAAATAAATATCCAACGCCTCAATAAATAGGCGTGTAATATTTCCGCGTACCGCGTGCCGTAAATATTGACTTCCCGCACGTCGTGTAAATCTCGTGCAAAGATTGTCACTAGTGCCAGCAGCTAATCTATGACCTCACGCGAGGAATGGAGACACTCCACCTTAGGAAAATAAGGTCGGGGATTCAAACCGGCATAGCCGCGGGAAAACAGCCTCTTGGGAAGAGGTCAAGAGGATAGGAATTTGCAAATTTTTTTAATTATTATCCCTTCCCCCAGCCGATGCATGGCTGGAGGAGAGGGAGTGTGGGGGAGGAATGGCCAAAGAGGAGAAGGTCAGTTTGCATAAGGAGGTCCTCCACGTGTGTGGAGGCCCCCTTTCCCCACCCCTCCCAAGGCCTATATAAACACCCCCCTAGCTAGAGGGGGGGAGGCTGGAGGGTGTGCAGGACGGGCCGTAAGGAGAGGGAGCTGTGGGACAGGAGCTGAAGGACGACGGGCCATGAGGAGAGAGGAGAGCTCGCGGTGCTGCAGAAGGAGCTCGTCGTGCCGCAGGAGGAGGTCGCCGTGCTGCCGCACGAGGTCGCCGTGCTGACGAAACGCCGCCATGGTCCGCCGCCCCACCTGATCACGACCCCCTCCCCCCTCCTCGACGTTGCTGAAGTCAACCAGAAGCTTCTTAGAAGCTTCTTCAAGAAGCTTCTAAGGGGGCTTCTTAAGCCCCCCTTCCCACTACCTTTCCCCCACAAGTCCATCCACAACCCCGGGACTTTGAAGAGAAGGAGGCGACGAGCCTTCTCACCTATCATCAACAAGTCTATCGCGAGACTTAAAGAAGAGGGGCTACAAAATCCCTTCCACCCAGTCATCCCTGGGCCGGGATTTTGAAGAATAAGAGAGGAAGCCCATAAAGGTCCTTCCCACTCGAATTCCTCATAAGCCCATTGAAGGGGGTTGCTTTAAGGGCCCACAAAATCCTTCCTAAACCCGGAATTTCAAGGTGGATTAAAATTCTCAAGCCTCCATTGTCCAAAGGACCTCATAAGAACCCTAAGGCCTTCCCAAGTCAAATTCCGCAAGTCGGAACTTCGGTCAAGGAAGCCATATCTCAAAGGAAATTGCGCATACAAGGGAGACGGACCAAGGTCATAAAAACTGCAAGCCAAGGCAAAAAGTTGAAATCCACGAAGGCTAACTGGAGATCGAATTCGCGATGGCCTCTAGAAAGATCACAAGGTGCGATGCGGGAGGTTCACCCCGAGCAAACGTGGATATTTCCCGGAGTCCGCAAGTCCAGGTTTTTATCTATTTGGATTCCACACAAAAGTATTGAATTATTCACGATAACTTCACGGATTAGGAAGCACTCATGCATGTTCGAATTCAACTAGTCAAGTTAAATGCAGTTGAAAAATGAATTGGCTATTTGAACATTTATTAGAAATAGCTTAAGATATGAAAATTGATCGTTGGTACGTTCAAAGGAATGGGTGAAAAGAGCATAAGGTGTCTATGCATTTGTAGGACCTTATCAGCAACTTTGCTTTTTGTGTATTCAAAAGTGACGAGCCTAGGACAACTTTTGCCTCATTTCAAGGTTGAAATCATTGAGGTACATTTTTTTTACTAGGCATGGAAAGATTAATGGCATGTCAGCTTTTTAGATAAATCCTCCCTGTAATGATTCATGAGGGAAAGTTAACACCCATAAAGACGTTATTCGAAAAGGAATAGAAGGCACGAAATTGATCTATGGACTTGCAAGAGGCATGATTATTTTAGGTAAGTCCTAGTAGGACCTAGGAAAGTTAGTGTCCAGATTATCAGGCATTTTTACTCTGCCATGAAAGGATAGGGTTATTGTGAACCATGTGTTGCGTAGAAGCAGTGAATCGCATGTTTACACGTATAGGTGTAGTTGTAACTATTGATCTAGTTTATCACCTTTGGGAAAGGTTCATCCTTGTCGCAAGACAAGTATATTGTGTTGTCTAAGTCACCCAGACCACAAGGGATTCATTTGGGCATGGTTCAGTCGATATGATAGGTAGCCCAAGTGCTAACTAGGGTTTTGTGCGGTAAGAATTCGACCTAGCTTTACACTTGTTGCCAAGTCAAAACCCGCAAACCCAAAGATCTTACACACATTCACTAAATGTTGAGTCAATTGGATGTTCCTGCATGAGATGATCTAAGGATTAAGGATCATTCGTTCAGATGATGAAACTCCGACGGAGTTGCGAACTTCTAAGGCCATGGGCCAACATAATTAGGAATGGGTTGGAGAATACCCTAAATCCTGCTACTCGGGTAGGGGTAATTCCGTGGCCGGAGGAGGCCCTTCAATGGGTGGAATGATCCCGTGGAATGATGCAACACATGTGCAAAAAGGTTGCAACATCGTATAGACTTGAGATTTGTCCACAAGAGAGTTTTGTCATCTCTCGAAATGAGGTTGGCAAGTTATTGAAAGAATTTAACTTACAAGAGGATGAGTAATCATCCTGTTACTCACTTTTCTTGGGGAATAATTGCCAAGGAAAAGGAAAGTTAGGTATTTGCCTTGAAGCAAATGACCAGACAATAAACTAAAGCCACATGGTCGCTGGAACCTACCACAACAAAACCTAAAGTATTGGTAGGGTATGACCCTAACCCAAGAATGATAGGAATCTTGCCAAGTTGCAATTGATTCCGGATCGAATGCGGGTTGCATTCGGAGAAAAGAAGTCACTCCTTAACAGTTTGCCAGCTAAACGACCATTGAAATTGATTGTGCTTGTAACAGTTTAGAAAGGACTATTTGCATTGTTTGCTCAATGAACTAAAGGATGAAAAGATATCTAAATACTTCAGGTTGGTGCCTGAAGGGAGAGGCAGCTTCAGTTACCCCCGACTGCCTGCCTGACCCTAACCAAGGGGGTTGTTAACCGCGCCGGGAACGTGGACCGAACCCGCCGTGAGAGGTCTCTCCGTTGAGTTCTACTTGGAGCAGGAGGACGCTTGCGTGCCAGAGGGGGCTCTGGCCGTAAATCCCTCGCCTTCCGGGCCCTGCACAAGAGGCTAACGTGACTCGGGATTGGATCTCGAGGCCCGCATACTAGTCTACGGGCGGAAACTTGGATTAGTGATCCCTGGTGGATTACTGGATAGCCTTCGGGCGGATTATGAATACGCCTACAGGCGGAAACTCCTTGTATTCCAAAGATAAAAGGATAAAATGATAATAAAGGAGTTGTTTGACATTGTCTTCTTTATGTCCTGTGATAAGATTACATGAAGGAACCAGTGCTTAACAGGGCTAATCAAGGAAGCTGTTTGTATATGTCAAACTAATGTGGTAGGTAATTACATAACTAAAACAAACCGAGGAAAGTGCGGAGGATGGACCATGGGTCTGTCCTATGGAAGGGTGGTCCCGGTTAGCCGGGAACTTTTCTCAAAGTCTTCGGTGAACAGAGGATGATCGTCATCTCCGAAACAAGTAATGAGAACGATGAGTTGGAACTACCGATTACCCGATTCACGCTGTTTTAGGGGAACGGAATGGGACTATGCTTTTGGCAGAGAGGTCGAGCCTTGCATCCCTCTCGTTTCCCATTCTCCTTGAACCAAGTGCAGCATGAATCCGCTTCGGACCTAGCGTTTCTGCGTAAAGTAGTTGGCTCGGGTCTGACGCTAGTTGTTGCTAGCTAATGACCAAACAGGGAAACCCAAATTCAGGTCGATCCTAAGTGGGAACGGCCAGGATACTTCCGCTACGTGGCAGACTCGGGAAGACCTAGATTGCAAAACCCGTAACATTCCATGGGAGTGCCGGGCGGAGTTTTCTAGACATCCTTTCCGATGGATTGCTAAGACGTGTCCTGAATGGTTCTAGTGGACACGTTACAGTTCAATCTGTAGTTTTCAGCATGTTTACAGCAATTGCAACGCGTGTGATTTCGTCCATCTCTCTTTTTTATGAAAAATCTCCTAATTGGGTGAAAAAACAACTTGCTTTTTGCATGCCATCCTAATCTAGAAGTTTTTTCTAACTTTTTCGATCTTTTACAACAAATAATATAAAAAATAGACTAAAGTTATCCAAAAATCTAGTATTTTTGGATAATCCATGTAACTCACACTAGTACTAATGGCTCAGATCACATTGACTCTCTAGATCAATAGAGAAGTCATGCATTCCATACTTTTTCACACTGTGTCCTCATAACATCATGACATCCACCCTCTTTGAACCTGCACATCCTGTGGTATGTGCCAAAATCCTAGTTTTCACTAGATTCTGAGTCCTCATCCTCTGCAACCATATCCTTTACTCCTTCATCTTCCATATCTTCCTGGCTAGCCCCTGTATCATGGCCACTATTTTCTTCCAATTCTGGCAACTCGTAGGTAGTAGATTCCCATCTTTTGAATAATTTGATTCTTTTCCCAACTATCAGAATTTTTATGGTTGTCCCATCTAGCTCATTTAATGCATGAGTAGCATTATCAAACACCTCTCTTACCACATAGGGTCCAAAACATCTTTTGGAAACTTTACGTATGGCACTATGCTGGTTATCTAAACTGCTATCATAAACCAATACCCAATCCCCATCTTGTATGGTTCTTGGTCTCACTCTATGTCTTTTGTCTCTTGTTCTATATCCTTGTTGCCCTTAACTTTGCAGTTGCTGCCTCTATGTCTTCTGACTTTCTTTCCAACTGTCGAATGCGTAAGGCTAACAACTCCTCTCGATTCAACTCCTCCTTCCAAGGTAACACACTCCATGTGACTGTCATCTCTTCTATCGGCATGATAGATTTTTTACCATATATTAATTCTACAGGCATATATCCTATAACAACACTATGAGTTGTATTGTCAGCCCACAAAGCATAAGAGAGCAATCGTGGCCACTCTTATCTTCTTTCCACATGCTTTTGCCAATGCCTTCACAATAGGTGGATGACCTCTTTCACTTTTGCCATTTCCTTTAGGGTTATAGGCTAATGTTAAAGCAAGATTTATCTCCAACCATGCAAAGAAATCATGAGCCTCATCTGCATCTAGCTCACCCCTATCTGTTGTAATTTTTCCCACACAGCCATATTGACAAAAGATCTCTTCTAAGAGAAAAGTACGTACGGAATTTTTCGTCTTAGTACGCAGAGCTCTCTCTCCCACTTGATTAGTCAAATCTTCACAAGCAAGCACAAGATACCTTGTTTTCCAAAGACTTGTAGGCATTGTGACCAAATCCACCAGCCACTTGAAATGAAGAGACAATGGATATGTGGGTTGCAATCCATCCTGATGTCTCACAGTTGAATACATTTGACATGTCGTATATGTTTCCACAAAGTGAGCAATATCCTTATACATACCCTGCCACCAATATCTTTCTTTGATCTTTGTAAAAGTACCCCAAACACCTCTATGATCAGCCCACAAGCTTTCATGAAATTCTTGCATTACTTTTACTTCCACTACCACTACCACTTGTAAAATATTACACGGCGCAGCGAACAGAATCTAAGAAAGAGATAGAGAGTACACAACAGATAATAGGAGAATCAGTAAATTCTTTAACTCCAAACAACTGATACAAAGATGGCTCTGTCCACCCGTGCACTTCCACTGTGTGAAGCTTAGATGGCGATCTAAACAAAAGATAGGTGAAGAGCTTAAGGCTAGCTGGAACAACAACTCTGACTGGGTGAAAGATGAGTGTGAGATAGCTGCGAAGGGGTTTAGCTTTTATAGCCCACGAAGGTTGTTAGGTCGGCCTGCTGACCGACCTACCGTATGAGCCTCCACTAGTCAGCCAGGGAATATTCCAGGGAATATTCACTTTACCATAGGGGCCCCTTTTAACTCCCTTACACCGCAACTTGATGCAATGCACCTCGAGTTGCTATCAGCTTAACCACTCCGTCTAACCCAAAGATTAGACCCACAACAGTCACCTTTTTGCCATCCGGTCAGATAGACCTCATTTGATATACAACTTAGGACTCAACCAATGTTCAGGCTCACATTTGGCTTCTCCTCATAATGGGGGCCTTACAACTTTGAGCACCATGGATCATTGGTAGCACCTAATGAGAGTGGGGGCATTGATCATATCTAACACCCCCTCTCAATGTCCACCCATAGGTGAACTATCTCCTCGGCCCAATGCCGAGTCTCTGAAGATGAACTTGAAGCAGATCCTTCGTAAGTGCTTTGGTGAAGATATCTACTCCATTCTCCTCTGTTGGATAGTAGACCAGTTTCACTATCCCATCCTCCATCAAATCACGCACATAATGATACTGGATCTCTATATGTTTGGTGCCTGCATGAAACACTCGATTTTTGGCAATGGTGATGCAACTTTGATTGTCACATCTCAGCACAGTTGGTTCTTTATCCTGCACTCCCATATGCCATAGAATCCTTCTCAACCATACGGCTTCATATGCAGCAAAACAAGCTGCCTTGTACTCTGCTTCGGTAGAAGAAAATGCCACTGTTGGTTGCTTCTTACTAATCCAAGAGAAAATTCCTGAACCCAAAGAGAAACAATAACCAGAAACTGACTTCCTGGAATCAATGTCTCCTGGTAATCTGAGTCATAGTTCCCCACAAGAGAAGTTCCGAAATTGTATGTGATACCATAGTCAAGAGTTTCCTTCAAGTATCTAAGCACCCGCATCCCAGCCTTCCAATGACTCTCATGAGGTTTGTTTGAGAACCTGCTCAAAACACCAACAACAAAACTGATATCTGGTCTGGTGTTACATAAGTAGATCAGACCAACCTCCTATACCTCCCAATGTCTGCTAGTGCTGATGTATCCTCGATGGATAACTTTGCATTCACCTCCATAGGTATAGCTATCTCCTTGCACTCGGTCATGCCAAATGCCTTCAAGATCTCCCATGCATACTTCTTCTGAGAGATGAAGATCTTTCCTGGCTCTTGCCAAACTTCAATCCCCAAACAATAGTGCAGCAAGCCTAAGTTTGTCATTTCAAACTCAGAACTCAAATCCTTTCGAGTTTGGTTGATCATATCTTCATAGTCACTTGTAATAAGAAGGTCGTCCACATATGGGACAATCATTACAGACTTTTTACCATCCCTATAAACATACAAGTTAGCATCTGAGGCACATCTTTTGAAGTTTAGGTTTAAAAAGAACCTATCTATCCGTTGGTACCATGCTCTAGGGGCTTGTTTCAGCCCATACAATGCCTTCTTCAGCTTACACACTTTACTCTCAGAATGGGGGGCCTCAGACCCTGGTGGCTGAGCCACGTACACCTCCTCCTTGAGGTCACCATTTAAAAACATTGACTTAACATCCATTTGGTACACTGGCCACTTCTTGTGGGCAGCCACACTGCAAGTACCGTGCGAATAGTGGTCATTCCGGCAGTTGGGGAAAATGACTCTTGAAAATCAAACCCTTCAACTTGTGAAAATCCTTGGGCAACTAGTCTAGCTTTGTACTTTTCTAAGGTACCATCAGCCTTGTACTTTACCTTCCAGATATACTTGGTACTAATAACCTTCCACTTTGCTGGCCGATCCACTAGCTCCCAAGTGTCATTCTTCATTACGCTGTCATACTCTACCTGCATAGCAGCCTTCCATGATGGATCTGCCAGTGCTTCTTCTAAGTCAGTTGGCTCCTTTACTTCTCTCATAATCTCAACCATCAAGGCCATATTGACTATGTGAGCAGAAGCCCTCCTTTGCTCCTCTATTCTCTGAGACCTCCTTGGTCCATCTACCTTCTCCTCAACAGATGCAGGCATAGGATTATTGTGGTCATAGAGCTGCTTCACCCAGCGCGGCAATGGCTTTTCTGATGGGGTGATGTCAGGTTGGTGAACTTTTTCCTCATCATCTGAAGATGATGCTTCCTCCTCCTTAAGGATAGGGATAGCTCTCGGGACAGGTTCATACTGGACTACTTCTTCGCTTGATGATAAAGTGGAAGAACTTGCCTTCTCCTCCTCCACTGTATGCGGCTCCTCCTTGAACACCACATCATGGATCACGATGATCTTCTTTGCCTCTTGGTCATATAATTTGTAAGCCTTCTGCTCATCACTATAACCCAAGAAGATACATTTTCTGCTTTTTGGTTGTAACTTTTTTCTCTTCTCATCTAGAACATGTGCATAACATTCACATCCAAAAATTCTGAAATGTGAGACAGATGGTTTATTACCAATGTAAGCCTCATGAGGTGTTTTTTCCTTGAGAGCCTTTGTATAGCTCCGATTTAGAATGTAGACTGCAGTATTAACAGCTTCAGCCCAAAAATGGTTAGGAAATCCCTTGCCCTTTAGCATGCATCTTGCCATCTCCACAATGGTGCGATTCCTGCGTTCCACAACAACGTTCTGTTGAGGTATGTGAGGCGTCGTCAATTGACGCTTGATCCCTTTTCTCTTGCAAAAGCCTTCAAACTCCTTTGAGTTGAACTCACCACCACCATCTGTTCTAAATTTCTTCACACTTTTCCCTGTTTCATTCTCAACAAGTATTAGCCATTCTTTAAACTTACCAAAAGCTTGAGCCTTATCACGAAGGAAGTACACCCACATCTTCCTACTGTAGTCGTCGACAATCAACATAAAATAAGAAGATCCCCCAAGGCCTGTGTAGGCATCTTACCACACAAGTCAGCATGCACCAACTCTAGAGGAGCCTGTGCTCTATTCTTGCTTTCTTGTGGAAATGCCTTTCTCTGTTGCTTGCCCATCATACAAGCTTCACATGGTTCCTTAAATTCAGTTATTGTAGGTAGGTGGGCAACCATACCTTGCTTTTGCATCTCCTTCAATACTGCAAATCTGATGTGTCCAAACCTTTCATGACAAAGCTTACTTGTGCCCACTCCAGCAGTGGCTGTAAGAGCACTTAGCTCATACAGGTTGTTCCTTCTTTCTCATTTGCCAACAATTGTGCCAGCACTATCAAGAATTTTTGCACCTGTCTTTTTGAACCTCACTTCATGACCAAGATCAATTATGCCACTGATAAGAGATTTCTCCTGATTTCGGGAACATACAACACATTTGAAAGATTTTTGACTTCACCAGGGCATTTAGCATCATTTGCAACCATCATAGTGATGGATTCTTGTAGAGGCTGCATAGAACTGTATAGACCTTTCTTGTTGGTCATGTGACGGGAGGCCCCACTATCCAATACCCATGAGTCAGTGGTAGATTCTTCTTGCGCCGAGGAGCACACTTCCTCAATGGTCGCCATGAATAATTCCAGCTCTGCTTCAGCCGTATTGGTTGTCTCTTTCCCTTTACTTTTAAGGGTACCATTCTTTTCATATGCCTTCTTGACACGACAATCTGCAATTGCATGTCCTTTCTTCTTGTAGTAGAAGCACTCTCCTTGAAACTTCTTCTTTCCACCCTTCTTCTTTTTGTCACCATCATTTTTGGTGGAGGAACCACCTTTGCCTTTTGCATTGGCAGAGAATGCAGCATCTCCATTGTTGCTTCCTTCTCGGGTTTTCAGCCTCAACTCCTCCTCCATTAATAATGCACAAAACTCCCCAAAAGTCAAAGCTTGAGGTCTCACCTGAGTATTAAGGGTAGTTACTAGTCCATCAAACTTTTGTGGACAAATCCGAAGACAGCTCCGAGCTAGCTCTTCGCTAGTCTTTTGTATCCCAGCGCCAGCCATCTAGTTGTGCAGATTCTTAATCCGAGTGACGAATGCTTCAACCGTCTCTCCTTCAGCAAACTTCTCCACTGCTAGTTGATTCTCCAAGTTTTGAATCCTTGTTTGGTTTCGTGTTTCATACTGATTCCTTAGTACATTCCAAGCCTCTGACGCTTTGGTTGTATGCTGAATCAAAGTCAGAACACTGTCAGAACAACTTGTAACTAAGGCACACAATGCATCTGCATTCCTTCGTTTCCAAGTTCGTAGAAGATCTGCATTCGGAGGAATCATCCCACTAGGATTTGATGGGTGGGGGGTAGGCTGTAGTTCTGTGTCAGTCCCCAGCACAGTCTCCAAAAGCTCATAAGAATCAAGGATAGTTGTAATTTTCAACTTCCACAAGGTGTAGTTTGTACCATCTAACTTGCCTTCGCTAAAGGTTGGTGGACGAATCCTCAGTGTTTGACTAGCTGGTACAGCAACACCACCTCCTGCACCGCTTCCTGATGCGCCAGAACCGCTTCCAGAAGTCGACATAGTTTCTCTTTGCTGTTGAAGCCTTTTCCTCTTGCACACTCTCCGATCTCTAGAGCCCCCTGGGCTCTGATACCATGTAAAATATTACACGGCGCAGTGAACAGAATCTGAGAAAGAGATAGAGAGTACACAACAGATAAGAGGAGAATCAGTAAATTCTTTAATTCCAAACAACTGATACAAAGATGGCTCTGTCCACCCATGCGCTTCCACTGTGTGAAGCTTAGATGGTGATCTAGACAAAAGATAGGTGAAGAGCCTAAGGCTAGTTGGAACAACAACTCTGAATGGGTGAAAGATGAGTGTGAGATGGCTATGAAGAGTTTTAGCTTTTATAGCCCATGAAGGTCGTTAGGTCGGCCTGCTGACCTAATGACCTACCATATGAGCCTCCACTAGTCGATCAGGGAATATTCCAGGGAATGTTTCCTTTACCATAGGGACCCCTTTTACAATAGGGGCCCCTTTTAACTCCCTTACACCGCAACTCGATGCAATACGCCTCGAGTTGCTACCAGCTTAACCACTCTGTCTAACCCAAATATTAGACCCACAACAGTCACCTTCTTGCCATCCGGTCACATAGACCTCATGTGATATACAACTCAGGACTCAACTAATGCCAATCAGTGTATTTGAGGAATAACAAATATAATGTTTGCAAAAGACAAGGTCATATAGACAAGGATTGTCAACAAAAAGATAGATTCAACAAACATCACTCAAGGGGACAAGCTCACTTTGTTAGCATTGGAAATTATGACATACAAGATCAATTAGATATCATCATTCACTTAGCTATAAGTATATAGGTACCTCAACCAATCTCCTAATAAGAATACACCTGGTTCCTAGACTCTGGAGCTACTCATCCTATGGATTTTTCACAAAGAATGGTTGGTTAATTTCAAAGAGATGTGTACTCCACTCAATGTTTCCATATTGAACAACAATATCCAAACTTAAGCCTAGGGCATCACTCAAGTGTATCTTCCATCTAACCACATAATCCAGGAACATAAATTCTACATTCAGAACTCAAGAAAAATATTTTAAGAATTAGTAAGCTCATTCTCAAGCTTTCCTCACTACTCACTTCTTCAAGGACTGCTACACTTGCATGCTTATAGTGATTCCGATGGGGCTTGAGATTTTTATTCTCATCACTGTACAAGTGGAAATTGTTTATTTTTTGGCTCTTCTTGCATTTCTTGGCTTAGAAAGAAACAATCCACTATTGCCACATCATCTTGTGAAGTTGAATATGAGACAACTTTCACTACTACAATTGCATGTGTGTGGCTGAGATGTTTGTTGGTGGTTGATCTTGATGTATCTATCACGAAGCCTATGCCTTTGCTTATTGATAGTTAGAGTGCCATTGAAATGGCATAGAACCCAATATTTCATGCACGCACGAAACACATAGGTGCCCTAGAAAAATGATGTGTAGCAGTTGGTGATATAATGGCTGGGGTAGATCGAGAGGAGGCAAAAGCGAGGAGGTTGCAAGGCGAATCAGTCTAGGACTACTACTGCAAAGAGCCTACAAGTGGAGAGTTTAGAGAGAAAGAAAATGCATTTGGAGAGGATGGGAGAGGCTACACAGTCAAAAATAAGCAAGCAACGAGGGGCACAACCAGCCGTGTGTGTCACCGCCGGACCATGCAAGGTGGATGGAGTACCAAGTATAGCCATTTTGTCATCCATAGAATGATTCCAATACTCATTACCCACTTCATCCTCAAGACAAGTGGGTTCTATATCCTACATAATCTTAGACATGTATGCATAGTGATAAGCTATATAGCTATCATATGTCAATCATTGTATTGGCTCTCTCACTCTACTTCACCTGCATGGACTTGGATCACTACTAGGTGCTTTAGCATGCTCTTGTACCATCCACACACTAGGTGTTTTAATATACGGAATTCCAAACTCCTCATCCAAGATTTGCTCATAGCCATTTGAATCAATATCAATATGAGAGAAACTTGATTATACATCTATCATCATAGGTGAGTCTCCAACATTCTCTTTTCCTCCTTCTCCAATGGTGACCTTGATTTTCTTCTCAATGTATCTCTTCACCTTGGTAGTTCCACTTTTCTTTCTCTTGTCCTCTCTCACAACGCTATTGTCAATATACGGCTCCTTCCCTTCCGATGACATAGATGCTAAAGATACTAAAGGTAATAGTGAAGATGATGAATGTGATGTTGAAATTGATGATGAGGGTGGTGATGGTGTCAAAGATGGTGGTGAAGAGAGTTGCAATGATGGGAGAATGAAGGTGATGATGTTAACGTGATGATGGGAAAGGTGGTGATGGTGGCGGTGAAGAGGTGAAAGGATGGAGGACATTGTCATAGGCATGAGAAGCATGAAATTTTCAATGGTGTACGGCCATTAGTTAGGTGGAATGGACCCACATGGGACATAGACGGTGTACAATGAAGTGGCATGGTGGTCATGGTGGGAGGATGAACAAGTTCTAGTGGGATGGTCGACGGGGAATCGAGTGGAGCTAATGGGCTTAGGCCGATGACTGTGGTAGTGACACCCATAGGCAAAGAGGAACGGGATAGAATAGATGGGTGATGGCATTAGGGCACGATAGAGCAAACAGCTGGTTTCCTTGGCATTTGATTGTGGTGGTGATGGTCCATAGGCTAAGGGCCAATGAGGCACATTCTTGGTGACAATAGTGTCGTGCCACTACGTGCACACCATGTAAAAATATCTAGAGTGTGGCTTCCTTACAAATTTAGAGAGCTAATGCCACTTTAGGCATTAGTGTTAGTGTCCATGGTTCAAAAATGTTAGATTTTTGGACAAGTTTTAGCCCAATAACACACTATTAGTGAGTTTGGGAATCTCCCAATTCCCATTTTTTGAATACTAAAAAGGTGGTACCCGGATAACATGCACATAAGTTTCCCGAAACCATATGATGTGACCTATCATTGGAAAGAACTTGAAAAATGGAATCTATTGAGCTACAGAGCACTCGATTTGGAGTTACAGTATTCAAGTTATGACAAATGCAAAGATTTGACCACGTATCCCTAACTTATGCGAAATTCCCATATTCCCCAATATGGTGTTCAATTTTGATATTTTAGATATTATCTCTTGTAAAAATTCATAAAACTATAAATAAATTCTAGATTAGGATGACATGTAAAAGAAAGCATGCAGCTTTCAGCCAATTTGAGAGGATTTTATGTAAAAAGAGAGATTGACGAAATTGCGCGATCGTTGTTTTCAAGCAGTGAACAACACTCCAAGTGGAAGATGAAGGAGTGATCTTGTTGAATTCTGGTTAGGTGTCTTGGCATTTTACTACCCTTTTGAAGCCAATGGAAGTAGTAGATTGGCGATTTGAGCAGCATAGAGAAAGGTATTATTTTATACATGTTTTTGTCTATTAGAGTTTTATCTTCTCATAATGCAGGAATAAACTGACACGCTTCATCTCTATTAGTATTCTTCTACATTTTCTCTCCTTTTTGTGAATATTCTTCTACGTCTTCTGTTTCTTCAAACCCCTTCTCTTCCATCTACTCCTCTCCTTGAATCTCCCTTCACCCTACTATCTCTTACCTCTCTGGTGGACTTTCAACACCAAATGATCCGAAACTGTGTTAGGGGAAGTTTATGCTATCATCAAAGGTAAATTCTAGAAGATATTTGGGCTAATTTGCGGCTGATATCTTCAGTCATATTTAGAGAATTAGCTACATCAATGTTCTTTTGATTCATTTCTTACTCTATAGAAGGCTTCTTGTTAAAATATGTAAGTATTATGTGCCCCTATGGCAGGGCAATATATGTAGATCATTCATAGATGCTTTGAGTTGAATTAAGAGGAGATTTTTATATTATTTCTTGGTTGTGGTAACTTATCCTTATTAGGAACTCAATTTGAAGCTCTCTTGAAGCAAGTCTCTTTGCCTTATAAGCCTTGTAATTGACTCGTAAGCTTTTGTTCCTAACAATCTACATTGAATGTAATCATGCAAAGTTGATTCATGCTATGGCATCATGTATGAATGATGGGATGTAGAGTTGTTTATGATACATGACAACATATTGTACTTGATTTTATAATTTGTATAGTCAGGAAAACAAGCCTGATTTGAGTTAGAACTTATGAGATAATACTCTTGTGATCTTTGCTAAGAACATGCAATTGGAAGCTCTATTAACATCTTCACGGACTTGGCTTGAAACCTTCAACCCTTCTCTTATCTCTACCATCTCCGGAGTCTAAGCTCTTGAACCTCCATACATTCTTCTCTCTCAAATCCCTGTGATTGACCATGAAGTACCTCTTGAACCTTTAAACATTCATCATAATCTACTTATCTCTTAAAGACACATCTCCATCTAGCTTGTCCTGTTTTCTTGCCAAACCCCTGTGGTGACCTTCAACCATATGCAGTGCGACATTGGTGAACGCGACTTGAAGGTCGGTGTAAGAGAACCAAGATGGGGGATTCTTAAAGAGATACTCTACAACAGTTGGTGCGCATACTGCAGTAGACTCAACAACAACAAATTCGAATGTTACAACAACAACAACAAAGGCAAGACGGAGAGAATATTGATTCCATAGCTATCAAGGCCCTAGAGGAAGTTGGGTGGGAATTAAAACGATTTAATGGTCAAAATATCTATGTTTTTATTCACTTGTATGTTGAGAAAATGCTCTTTTTGGTGTACCGCAATATGCATGGAGTCGTTATTTTGCTAGACTAGTCAAGCATAGTCTTCAAGAAAGAATCCATGGTCTTTTTCAGTGAGATGAGGATTGGGCTACATTCAAAAAATCCTTACACAAAGAATTCTTCTTAGAAGACTCTCGCTTAATGATGAAGAAAAGTTTCACTGATTGGGTTGAGAAACCCAACAAAGGTTTAGCTGCAAAAACTTTATACCATGAGTTTAAAGGTAAATTTGGACAACTTAATGCTGAAGACCAACAAAGTATGGAAGGTCAGAAGATTAAATTATTTCTTAAGATTGCATATCCCATTCTGCAAGAGAAGCTTGCTGATCGCCTAGAAGATGCTACCTCCGAATCAAGAGTCAAGACTGTATGGGCACATGTTACTGATGCACTTAACATGATTGCTCAAAGAGAGTGGATGTGACTAAGATTGGGCTGTACTTCAACTTCAACAACTTCATTGATGGAGCTTGTTCCACCTTCAAAATCCCCTATTCCTTTGACTAATCAACCAACTCTTTCTTCTTATTTTCCTTCTAAAAATGATATCATGGATGAACTCATTAAAAGCATATGTTACCTTCATCTAAATCTCAAAGAAATTAGTTCCAAGGTGGAGAAGTTGGATGTCAAGTTGAAGAACGAGGATGATCATAAACTCAAAGACCTATGAGAGAAGGCTATAAGAGCCGCTATATTTGGTGTGATAGCTAACAACATGACAAGAGGCAGTGTTTGCCTTCTGTGAGGTTGAAGCACAAAAGCTAGTCTTTTGGAAAGAAGAGAAAATTCATGCAATTGAAACTGGTCTTCCACTCGAGCCAAATTTAGGCAATGGTGGAATGAAGAAAAGATCAGAAGATTTAGCTATAAAGAGTGCCTATGCAGCAATTGATGCAGCTACCTATGGGTTGCAACTTGAGCCAACTAAATCAAATTTGAAAAAATGTAAAGCTAATGTGTGATCTAAAGTATGGATGCAGGCATTAGATCAAATGGAATGCGGAAAGTAGCCAAAGATGATTTGACTAACGCCAATCAGTGCATTTGAGGAATAACTGGTTGGAAAGAACGGATAGATTCTTTTTTTCCCTTTACACATTTGATTGACATCAATCATAAAGAAGTCTTCATTCACTACAACATATAGACCCAATAGCAACGTTTAAAGCGACGGAATTATTCCTGGAAAAAATTATCCCTCTCATCGCTATTTGCATCGCTATTAGTGACAAGATCTATTCGTCGCTATAAGCGTCGCTATTAGCATCTCTATAAGCATCGCTATTAGCATCACTATAAGCGTTGTTATTTGCATTGCTAATTGGGTTAGCGATGCAAATAGCGATGCTTATAGTGACGGTTGCAGAGTAAATTTTTGACACAAATAGTGACAGTTACAGAGGGGGAAAAAATTAGGTGGTAGGGCATGCAGTCCTGCCACCCTTCTAGCTATATGCACTAAATATTCTTGCATAATTCATTTGCCAATGTCACCTACACCTAATGTCTAAAAATTGTGTATCAGATTTTTTAAAAAAAACTGAATCCTTTGATTGCAAAAGCTAGATATAATTAATTCGAAAAGATATTTGGCAAGGAGTTTTTTCATCACTTGCTTAGACCTGAGAAGAAAAAGAGCTTGTGATTGCAAAAGCTAGATATAATCAATTCAAAAAAGTATTACTAAAGAAGATTTTTATCACTTGTTAGGCCCAAGAAGAAGAGCTTCACTTCAAGCTTTCATTATAGTCAGGACCGTGAGGTATAAATAAGTCCCATTGATCTTCTGCTCACTCCAGCTTATTCCAAACTTATTCAAGTCTTTTTGAGGGAGCATTTGGACATCTGTAAGAGTTATACCATGGTGCTGGAGCCAGAAACACTTATATAGGGAGCGGTAGTGTCTCTAAGCTCTACATCTTCCTTTTTGTTTTTACCTACATCTAAGTCATCTTCTATCTCTTCTTTCTTGTCTTCACCCTCAATCTCAATGGATGGAGGTGTTTTAAGATCAAAAGAATCAAGCTCATCCTCCCCCTTCTCAAACTCCATTTCTTGAGCTCAGACTAGTTGTTGTGTTCCAAGTAGATCCCTGAAACGAATGGATTTCTCTTTACCAAGTGATTTGGTAAAGATATCGGCTACCTAGTCTTCTATCTTCATATGAAGTAGATCAATCTATCCTGCAAGTACCATTTCTCTGATGAAATTTTAATGAATCTCTATGTGTTTAGATCTAGCATGATAGACGGGGTTGCTAGCTAGCATCCATATACACCTCAGGTTGTGTACATAACCCTCACGCTACTCCATATATACCTCTTCAAGCAAGTCACCATTCAGGAATGCATTTTTGATATCCATTTTTAATAATTTTCAGCCCTTAGAAGCCGCTAATGCAATGACGATTCTCACCATTTCCATCTTGGCAATCGAGCTAAAAGTCTCCTCATAATCTAGGATGTATTACTGTGCATATCCCTTTGCAACGAGCCGGGCTTTATATCTTTCCAATGAACTATCTGACTTGCATTTCTCTTGATAAACCCATTTGCTTAAAGACATCGAGTACCTCATCCTTGTACTTCTAAATATACAGCCATGTGTATCAGTTGAAATCATCTATCCAATCGACAGTAGATTCTTGCAAATTTTGTTTTGCCATCTGTCCAATTGACAATAGATTCTTGGTAATGGAAGGTACATGTAGTACATCATGTAGGCTCTTCTTTCTATCGTCATAGTTGCAGCAGTCTACCTTCCTATTGGTGGGTTGTCTATCACTCGTGCCCAAAATCTTTCCATCCCTTTCAACTCCAAGCCTTGTATAACTTCCTGAACAACGTTCTTATAAAAAGATCTTTTCGAGATGAGAAGCTTGTATCCACACTGCATTCTCCTTATCTCTCGAAGGGCGATAGTGCCCAATTTCCATCTCCCCTTCTTCTCTGGTGGTCGTTGTGCTCTATGGGGAGCACCTGTTGCTGCACTAGAGGAGGCTCCACCTTGTGCTCCAGGTAGCGGGCTTTGGCATGAGGCCTTTGCATGGTCGAGAAATGGGGACATGCTTGCTTGGTATCTGCCATGCAAGCTCGAGGAGGGCAAGATGGAGAAGAGATAGAGGTTGGGGGTTCCCTGCTTCTCCTTTGTAGTTGTCCCCTCTAATTTAGTGGATGTGGTGGCAATGGTAGTAGCACTGGCAGTCTCTCTCTCTCTCTCTCCCTCTCTCTCAATCTCCCTTGTGTTGATCTGTCTCTCTTCTTCTCTCTATACATCTCTTCATCAACAAAAAGAAAAAGAGAAGTAAAGAAAAGAGAAAAACAAAGAGAGAAGAGATAATGCATTTACCTCAAAGCTTGAAGAAGAATCCTTTCGTGCTTCTCTCCTTCTTCTTCTTCTCCTTCACGGGTTCCCTCATTCTTCTTTGCAGTTATCCCCTCTCTTTTTGTGGTGGATTGGCGGTGGCAGTGACCCCTCTCTCTCTCTCTCTCTCTCTCTCTCAATCTCCCTTGCGCACATTGATCTCTCTCACTTCTTCTCTCTATACACTCTTCATCAACAAAAAGAAAGAGAAAAGTAAAGAAAAGAGAAAAACAAAGAGAGAAGAGATAATACACTTATCTCAAAGCTTGAAGAAGAATCCTTTCGCGCTTCTCTCCTTCTTCTTCTTCTCCTTTACGGGTTCCCTCCTTCTTCTTTGCAGTTGTCCCCTGTCTTTTTGTGGTAGATTGGCGGTGGCAACGACCTCTTTGTGTGTGTCTCTCTCAATCTCCCTTGTGCACGTTGATCTCTGTCACTTCTTCTCTCTATACACTCTTCATCAACAAAAAGAAAGAGAGAAGTAAAGAAAAGAGAAAATCAAAGAGAGAATAGATAATACACTTACCTCGAAGCTTGAAGAAGAAACCCTTTGCGCTTCTCTCCTTCTTCTTCTTCTTCTTCACGGGTTGCCTGCTTCTTCTTTGCAGTTATCCCCTCTCTTTTTGTGGTGGATTGGTAGTGGTAGTGACCTGTCTCTCTCTCTCTCTCTCTCAATCTCCCTTGCGCACGTTGATCTCTCTTACTTCTTCTCTCTATACACTCTTCATAAACAAAAAGAAAGAGAGAAGTAAAGAAAAGAGAAAAACAAATAGAGAAGAAATAATGCACTTACCTCAAAGCTTGAAGAAGAATCCCTTCGTACTTCTCTCATTTTTTTTCTCCTTCGGGAGTTCCTTCATTCTCCTTTACACTTGTCTCCTCCCTCTTCGTGGATGGCGGCAGTGGCGGCAGCCTCTCTCTCTCTCTCTCTCTCTCTTGCATGTTTACAAACCTGTAAAATGCCATGCTTGGGTTTTGACACTTTTTTATGAAGCCCCTCTCTCTCCCATTTTTTATTTCTCACCATCTCTCTCTTCGTTCCCCTCCCTTCTTCTCTCTATTTCTCTCCCTCCTTCCCTCCTCACTCTCACTCAACTCATCTCATTGCAAAGATAGAAAATAAAAAGCTTAAGAAACAAAGATATTGAAAGAAATGTCACCCCACCTCCCTTTATCTCTCTCTTCCCCCTCTCCCTTTACTTTTCTTTATTAACCTTCTCTCTCATTCTCTCATTGTTTTCCTATTTCTCTCTCCCTCTCTCTCGCTCTCTATTTTTTCTCTCTATCTCTCTCTCTCCCTCTCTCTCTTCTTTTCGCTCTCCTTCCTCTCTTTACCTCACCCTTCTTTACTACCTCCTCCTCCTCTCTTCCTTCCCTCTCCCTCTCTATTTCTCTCCCCCTCTCTTTCTCTCTCTATTTCCCTTTCTTTGTTTCCTCTCTCTTTGTTTCTCCCCCCTCTCTCTCTCTTTGTTTCTCTCACTCATCCTCTCTCCCTCCCTTCATCTCTCATTTCTCTCTTCCTCTTTCTCTTTGTTTCCTTTCTCTCCCTCTTTCTCTCTTCCTCTCCCTTCATTCTTCTCCCTCCCTCTCTTTCCATGTATCTCTTTGCAAAGAAAAACAAAAAAAGAAAACAAGAGAACAAAAAAATAAAGCAAGAAGAGGCAATGTACCTACCTCAAAGGCCTGAAGATGAAACCCTGTGTACCTTCTCTTTGCACCTTCCCTTCGTGTATAGCGGCGGTGGTGGTGACAATGGTGATGAGCTCCCCCCCCCCCTCTCTCTCTCTCTCTCTCTCTCTCTCTCTCTCTTCCTCTCTCTCTCTCTCTCCCTCTCAAAGCTTTAAGCTCTCTCGCTCTCTCTTTCATTCTTTCTCGCAAATGTTTTCTCGATAAATGTTACACTTGGGTTTTCAAAACTTTTTCCTCAGACCAATATCGCTATTAGCATCGCTATATGCATCTCTATTAGCGTCGCTATATGCGTCGCTATTTGCCTCGCTATTTGCGTCACTAATAGAATTAGCAACGCAAATAACGACGCATATAGCGACGCTTTTAGCGACACCACTTTTTTGTGTCACAAATGGCCGTTGCTATTGCCCCATTCCCTTGTAGTGATTGAAGAAAAGAGAAGAAGAGAAGATGAACCAGGGCCTTCCTCTTTTGGCCCTCCAAAACTGGTAACTAGAAGAACACCTGAACAACCAAAGCTTGCTGAAAATATAACCCCAAATCAAGAGATGGAAGATGCGCCACAAACAAAGAAGACCGAAGGAAAAAAGAAAGGTAAGTAGCCAAGCTACAAATCATAGTCTAACATAGAATCTCCAACTGATCTTAAACGAGTTCTAAATGAACAAATTCTGGGAAGTAAAATTAAGTTCACCTTAGGTAAAATTCTCAAAAATTGCCAAACGTGAATTTCATGATGTTATTATTAATGTAATCAAAAGAAAAAGACAATATCTTGGTGATGATGCTGAAGAAATAGTGCATGGTTTTTTGCAAGCTCTTTGAGTCTTTAAGTAGGATAAAAAGAAGTTGATGACACAAGGAATTCAGCTTGAAGCAGTTAAAGAGTTAATGGTAGTAATTGAAGCTGAAGATAAATAAAGTATGGATGCAAAAATTAAAGAAGTGAAGGTTGAAAATATAATGGTCGGCTGGTCCAAACAAGTTGGGCAAATCCACCTCTCAAAACAAAGGTCCTCTACATCACATGCATGATGAGGAAAAAGCCCAATTCATTCCAAGAAATCAATACCCCCGTACACATTGGTCAAGAGCAACAATGGAGATAATCATCAAAATTGGAGAAAAAGAAACACCATCTCTTGCACTCTTAGACCATGGTTCTTAGATAAACGTCATATCAAGGAGTCTCTATGAAAGTGGCAAACGGCCCATAGATGTTGATCTAGGTTGGCGAATGAGAGCTGCAAACAACTCTTGTGGAGAGTTGTATGCTGCATGTCCTAATGTGCAGGTAATTATTGGAGACATAAAAGACAATTTTCACTTTTTTATTCAAGACTCTTGTAGTTACCCTATCATTCTTGGGAAACCTTACGTTTCTGAAGCCCACTTGGAAATAAAAGCTCTTGATGATGGTTCTTCCTATGCTCAAATCCGAAGCAAGGATAATGAACGAGCTCTCCAATTTCTTACAGTGTGTGTTAACCATCATCGAAACAGAGATTGACTGCGTGATTATCGTGTGCATCCTAATGCCCCAGAATTCAAGGATTTTTGGGTTGCACTGCTGTAAAAGGAGGCTATGGCAGTGTGTCATGTAAAAAGATTGAATCTCCTTATGCTAAAAAAATTGTGTCTCTAGCAAATCTGTATGTATGTATAGCCAATATTATGGGATGTTATATGTCTCTTCCAGCCATGACTAAAGCTGAAAGAAAATATTTATGTTATGTAAAAAGGATGCTGAAAACATATGACATGATGGCTAAAAATGAAGATATTTTGAGCATTCTTTTTGGACTGATTACTAGTGACACATTGGCTGAAATATATGCAACTACTCATACAAAAAATCAGGCTAAAAATCAATCCATAGAAGTATGTACATTGTATTTTTATCAAACAATTCAAGAATTTGTTGAGCAGGAAGACATTGGTTTACTCAACAAGGCTGAAGCACAAGTGGAGACAAAATACAAGACGGTGGATAAGAAAGTCAAGCTTGTGGGGTTGGCAGTCCGAGTGCCTCTTGAAAGTGAAGGGCTAGCTAATAGGGAAACAAATCAACCAAGCCTTCGTGATCCTTCCAACATTGGTCACAAGTTCATATTTGAAAGTATAAAATAGCTCAAAATAGGTGAAAATTCTTTCATTTCGCCAGCTGAAAAACACTCTTCTATGAAAATGCTAATGAAACATGGAAAAGCATTTGCATTTCAACCAAGTGAAATAGGCTGTGTGGATCCAAATATTATGGCTCCTATGGTCATTTTTACGGTCCCACATGTGCCTTGGAACCTCAAGCCCATTCCCGTTCCAAGGGTGCATTTGCCTAAATTATTGGAACTTCTAAATGTGAAGATCAGAATGAAGATTTTAGAACCTTCTTCAACACCTTACTCAACAAATAAATGGTTTACCGTGCCCAAGAAAAATGGATCCTTACGATTCATTCAAGATCTATAGTTTGTTAATCGTGTCACAATCCGAAATGTTGGTTTGGGTCCAATTGTTGACGAGTTTGCTGAAGCTTTTGTAGGTAGAGCAATTTATTCTATGGGCGACCTATATTCAGGATATGACCAATTTCAACTTTCATTAGAAAGCTAAGACATTACCACAATGAAGACACCACTTGGATTGGTTTGTATGTGCACTCTACCGCAAGGTGCAACAAACTCCATAGCTCATATGATGAATGCCATGTACGAAGTCTTAAGGGACTTTATTCCACAACTTACTCTTCCATTTCTTAATGATGTACCTATCAAGGGATGTGAAGTCAATGAAAAGAATGAGAAGCTTGACGAAGATGGCTATAGGACATTTGTAGTTAACCATATTCATGATTGTGACGGGATTTTAACAAAGGCTAGAAGAGTTACATCTTACCCTTTCTGGAGCTAAGTGGATTTTTGGAGTAGAAGAAGCCCTAGTGGTTGGAAATCTGTGTGGCCCCTATGGACGTAAACCTTCACCAATCAAGAATATGCCATCAACAAAATGTAAGAAAAATGCACAAATATTTCAGAGGTGAGAATATTTCTTAGCGCATGTGTATTCTATCTCATATGGATACCACATTTTTCTCATGTAGCTGAAAATATCTATCAATTATTAAGAAAAGACCAAAGATTCTCTTGGAGAAAAGAGCATGCTCTCACTGTACCAAAACTAAAGAAGTTAATTTCAGCCCCCATCCTCAAAAGGGCTAATTATTCAAATGGTCAATCCATCATCCTTACTGTGGATACAAGCCCCATTGGGATGATATGATGAGCTGTTGGCAAAGAAAACCTTGAAGGTAATAGGTATGCAATTTATTTTGGAGCAAAGGTTCTCAATGAACATTAAAGAAGGTATGCATAAGTAAAAAGGGAATTGTGGGGAGTTCTAACAGCATTAAAATGTGGTCGTAAATACTGTATAGGTGCTTCCGTAGTGGTATAAACTTATTGTCTTCCACTCTTGGGCATGATTGGCAACTGCTCTACACTAGACATTGCTATGCTAAGATGGATTGCATATATTAAATCTCTCAATCTCGAATTAAAGCATATTACAGAAAAGGTGAATCCAGTTGCTCATATGCTATCACGTACAAGATATGACAATGAAGAAGAGCTTATGGAAGAAGATGAAGTTGAAAAATCTATACTTGCTAAATTTCATTCCATGGTTGTTGAAAGTACCTTTTCAGTTGCTGCATATACAAATCCGAAGCTAAATCTTGTAGGTGAAGCTGATCTTTTTAATGGTGTAGCATTAAATATAGTAAGAATAGAAAAAGGTACTGCTATAAATCAACATACAACAACAAATATCAAAGTTTTATCTATGGAAGAAGGGTGGTCAACTAGAAGCTAGCATGCTCATTGCATTGCTCAAGTTCTAGTTCATTTCCTTGATGAAGATTATGGCTAAAGATTAGCTAATATTTGAGCACAATGAAGAAGGAGTCTTGGATTGATGAAGAGTTCAAGCATATTAAGAGGAAAGCTTATGGATCTTTTCTTAAAGAAGGGCATCTATGGAAGCACACAAAGAAGAAGAAAGGAGTGCCTGTCCGAGTTTTAGGTAACAAAAGATTGCAACAACAGGTAATGAAGGAATTTCATGAAAGCTTGTGGGCTGGCCATAGAGGCATATGGGGAGCCTTTAGTAAACTCAAAGAAAAATATTGGTGGCAAAACTTGTATCGGGACATAGCACATTTTTTTGAGACATGTTATGTGTGTTAGATGTATTCTATGGTCAAGCATCGAGATGGGTTACAACCGACTTATCCCTTGTCTATACATTATAGATGGGTTATTGATCTTGTAACCATGCATACAGGAATATTGAATATGCAATATTTAGTGCTTGCAAGAGAGGATCTAAACAATCAAGTTGAAGGCAAAGCCTTAACAATCAAGACCACTCAAGTTGTTTGTTGTTTTTTGCTTGAAGATGTGTTTTGCAGATATAGTTGTGTGGATAAAGTAACTACAGATAGAGGAGAGTTGGATGTTGATGAGGCATGCAACTTCTTTGCTCAATTGGGTATTAATTTGGCTTTAACATCAATCTACAACCCTGAAGGTGTAATATTTCTGCTGAAAATTACTACATACACGTGTGAAGTCTGGGCAAAAGACAATGCCGGCATTGTGGTTGCGAACGATGCGGTCATTAATTGTACACTCTCCACATGCCAATTGAGACTTAGGACTATGGGTTAATAAAAACCCACGCTCTTCATAAGAACCTCCTCTTGGTAGGAGACCAAAAGGATAATATCTGGAATAATGGTAAATTTATTTTTTTTGTAATTATCCCCTCGCAGTGGGTCGTACTGGAGGAGAGGGAGGGGAGGCGCTATGAGCAAGCTCCTTTTTGGAGCTCATAGAATGAGTTTAGCCATGCGTAAGGCCACGTGGGGGAGGGAGGTTCCCCTCCCCTCACCTATAAAAGCCCTGTGCCATGGGCGTAAGGAAGGAGGGCTTAAGGCTGCCACTCAAGTGGGAGGGAGAAGGCTTGAAGGGAAGGAAGAAAGGTAAACGGCTGAGTGTGACGCTGCCATGGAGGAGGGCCCTGCCGTGGAGGAGGGCCAAAACATCGCCGGGACGAGAGCAAGGGGAGAGTGGTAACGCTGCAGATGCAAGACGTGAAGGAGAGGATCTGAGTAGTTGAGGCTGAGGAGGTAGTCGTGAGAAGGAACGCCGCCATTTGCCACCTCCATTCCTTATCCACATGGGGCTTCCACGACCCCCATAAGTTTTTGGGAAGCTTCTAAAGCCCCCTTAGGATGCCCCCCTTCTAGTGGGCTTCCATAAGGGCCTTTCAAGTGGGTTTAATAACCCTTTCCCCCCTGGGATTTAACCCCTTCTCAAGCAGTCTTTTACACCCCCTTTTCCCCCTTTTTCAAATCCACTAAGTCCATTTAGAACCCCCCTTTCCCGTGGCGTTCCATCCAAGCCCCTCTAAAAGCCCATTTACCCCAAGAATTAAGCCCTTTTCCCCCTTTTTTTTCATCCCACAAAAATTCTATAAGCTAACCTTGCCTTGGGTTTAAAGTAAACCTTTCCGTGGAAATCCTCACTTCCGAGTTTGAAAACCCCTTTCCCATCGGCCCTACAAAGTGGGGTTTTCAAACCCGGAGTTTAAGCCCCTTGCATTCCACAAAGTCATTTTTGACGATTGTAAAGTCCTAATCGTGAAATCATTCCCTACTTCGAGGAGGCAGCTTTAAGGGCTTCTAAAGCTCGATTCTGAAAGATGGTGGAATCAATCAAGGAAGCCAAACCACAAAGGGAGTTTCGCATTCGAAGGAGATGGCCAAGATCATAAATCTGCGTCCAAGGCGAAAAGGCCAAATTCGCGATGGCCCCTAAGAAGGCACGAGGCGCAAATGCAGGAGGATCATCTCCTAACATCCATGTGGATATTTCACCACAAGTCCAGGTTTTTTTTTTCTTCTTAATTTTGATTTACGTCATAATATCTCAAATTGTGCATGGATCATTTATGAAATTAGGTTGCACTTTTTCGATCGAAATACTTTGGCTAAATAGCTTATGATCAAAGAATCAAACTTTTGTATTTTTCAAATAAACGAATGAAAAAAAGAGCATAAGATCTCTATGCATTCCTAGCAAGTGGTTTTTTTATGCATTACAAAGTAACGAATTTAGATAAACTAAAGATCATCTTTATAAAGTCAAAATCATTCGTTTAGGCATGGAAAGATTAATCCTATGTTGCATTTTTAGACAAATCTTCATTGAATGATTCATTATAGAAAGTCATTAATCCAATAGAAAATAGAAGAGCCTACAAATGATTCTAGAAATTTGTGTGTGGCATGGATTGTAAATTGGAATAAGTTAGCTCTAGGTTTTTTGGCATAAATCTCAATCAATTACGTAAGTAGTTACAAAAGTTGGTGTAATTCTCATTTAGCCTACGAATAATTCATTCAGAAATAAAATTAGGAAAAGGCTGCTTGGTCCATTTTAATATAAACCCCAAAAGCCTAGTAGCATAAATCATGAAATGCATGTTCTAGAGGGGTCAATGAAAAATTATGTCATAACTTGACCTACGCTTTGATCTTAACTAGGAAAGTTAGGGTTGGTAAATCTAGTTATATGTAGGCAATGAATCATGTGATTATAAGAATGGTATCGTAAATATCTTCAAGAGTAGACAAGTAAATTGGTTTACCCTAAACACCTAAACCGCGAGGGACACGCTTAGAAATGGTTAAATCAAAGCAACATATCCCAAGTGCTAACTAGGATTTAGAACGTTGAGGACGTAACCTAGTTGTTCTTATTGCCAAGTTGAAACTCTCATACCCTAAAGACCTGCCCACATTCACAAAATGTAGCGAAAATAGGACATACTTGCGAGAAACGATCTAGGGTTTGTTACCCTAAGGGTCGCTCGCTAAAAGGATGAAACTCGGTTTGAATTGGAACCCTAGGACCGACAAGGTTGGCCTAGTGCAATCAGAAATGGATTGGATATGAGGACACCCTAACCCTATTTCCTATTAATCATGATTTCGTAATTAGAAGACGACATTCGATGGGTAAAATAGTCCCATGGATTAGATGTGACACTTGTGCAACAAGTTGGAGAGTTACATAACCTTGTGGGTTGACCACAAGGGAATGGCCAAATTCCTCGAAATGATATTGCTAGATTCTTGCGCAAGTTTATCTTGCAAGAGGATGAGTGGTCATCTTGATATAGCACCTTTCTTGGGAAAGGTGACCAAGATAAGTGGATTAGATAATTGCTTGGAAGCAAAAGACCAATCACTAATTTGGAATAACATATTTACTGCTAATAGAACTAAGGTATTGGTTAAGTTGGGTTAATAGGGTATGGCCCTAACCCAAGGATATAAGGGTTAACAAAAAAAAACCCTTGGAGATCTTGCCAAGTCGAAATTGATCCCGAATCAAGTGTTGGATGCATTCGGAGAGAAAGATTCACTTCTTAGCAATTGGCCAAATAAATGACCACTGGAATTGATTGTGCTTGTAACAATTTAGAAAGCACTGTTTGCATTGTTTGCTCAAGGAACTAAAGGACGAAAAGATATCTAATGGTTCAGGTTGAAGGCCTGAAGGGAGAGGCAGCTTCAGTTACCCCCGACTGCCTGCCTGACCCTAACCAAGGGGGTTGTTGACCGCGCCGGAACGTGGACCGAACCCGCCGCGAGAGGTCTCTCCGTTGAGTTCTACTTAGAGCAGAGGACGCTTGGGTGCCAGGGGGGCTTTGGCCGTAAATCCCTCGCCTTCCGGGTCCTGCACAAGAGGTCAATGTGACTCGAGATTGGATCTCGAGGCCCGCATACTAGTTTACGGGCGAAAGCTTGGAATAAGTGATTCCTAGGAATTACTGGATAGCCTTCGGGCGGATTATGGACAAGCCTACGGGCGGAACTCCTTGTATTTCAAAGATAAAATGATGAAATGTTAAAAAAAAAAAGAATTTGCCTAATATTGTTTTTCTATGTCACGTGATAAGATTACGTGAAGAAATCAGTGCTTAACAGGATTAATTAAGAAACTGATTGTTATATGTCAAATTAATGTGTTAGATAATTACATAACTAAAACAAACCGAGGAAAGTGCGGAGGATGGGCCATGGGTCTGTCCTACAGTTGGGTGGTCCTAGTTAGCTGGGAACTTTTCTCAAAAATCTCGAAGAACAGCGAGATGATCATCATCATCAAAATGAATAACGAGAGCGATGACCTAGAGTTACGTCTTACCCGATTTACGATGTTTTAGGGGAACGGAATGGGACTATGCCTTATGGCAGAGAGGTTGAGCCTTGCATCCCTCTCGTTTCCCATTCTCCTTGAACCAAGTGCAGCGTGAATCCGCTTCGGATCTGGCGTTTCTGTGTAAAGTAGTTCACTCGGGTCTGACACTAGTTGCTGTTAGCTAATGACTAATCAGGAAAACCCTAATTCCGATCGATCCTAAGTGGGAATGGCCAGGATACTTCCGCTACGTGGTAGATGTGGGAAGACCTAGATCGCAAAACCCGTAACATTCCATGGGAGTGCCGGGCGGAGTTTTCTAGACATCCTTTACGATGGACTGCTAAGACGTGTCCTAGATGATACTAGTGGACACGTTACAAAAGGCAATGGAAAAGGTGAGAAAGGGCATTAGCCTATTCTCAAGGCTCTAGCAAAGTCTTGTAGAGGAAAGATCAAAGAATGGCCTAAAATACTACCTTTTGCATTATGGGCCGATCGGACTACTCACAGTATAGTGACTGGCTATATGCCAGCAGCTGAAATTATGCATGGACAAAAACCAATTATGTCAATTGAAGAATCTATTCTCACATGGAGTCTTTTACCTTGGGAGGAAGACATCAATAGAGAAGAGTTGCTAACTTTGTACATATGGAAGCTAGAAATAAGGCCTGAAGATGTTTAAGCAGCTATTCAGAAGCTAAAGAAAATAACACTAAAGAGCAAAAGAAGATTTGATAAACGACATCGACTTCGGCCAAGAGCAATTCAATAAAATGATCGTGTGCTTATCTATGACAACAGCCTAGATAATCAATACAGTGCTTCTAGGAAGATAGTAAAGCGTTGGTTTGGCCCGTATGTGGTAAAGGTTGTTCCTGACAATGTCACATATTCATTGGTTGACTTGGATGGGACAAGCATAAAGATATCTGTAGATGGAAAAAGAATCAAGCTCTTCAAACAAAGAGAAAGTTCAACATATGAGTTAAAAGACTTGGATATAATTCAAGAGCATGAAGACATAGAGGAAGAAGAAGAGGCAGAAGATGAAGACATTCACATGGCAGAAGATACTTCTTCTAACACTACGGATCTGTACGACTTTGGCACATGCCAGAGGATGTGCAGGTTAGGAGGGGGTGGATGTCGTGCCGCTACGTGCACACCATGTAAAAAAATCTAGAGTGTGGCTTCCTTATATATTTAGAGAGCCAATGCCACTTTAGGCATTAGTGTTAGTGTCCATGGTTCAAAAATATTGGATTTTTGAACAAGTTTTAGCCTATTTTTGATATTTTAGATATTATCTCTTATAAAAATCCATAAAACTATAGACAACTTCTAGATTATGATGACATGTAAAAGAAAGCATGTAGCTTTTAGCCAATTTGAGAGGATTTTATGTAAAAAGAGAGATTAATGAAATCGCAGGACGCGCGATCGCTGTACTTTTCAGGTAGTGAACAACACTTTGAAGTGGAAGATGAAGAACGAGTGATCTGGTTAAATTCTGGCTAGGTGTCTTGGTATTTTACCCCCCTTTTGAAGCCAATGGAAGCATCAGATTGGTGATCTGAGTAGCATAAAGGAAGGTATTATTTTATACATGTTTTTGTCTATTAGAGTTTTATCTTCTCATAATGCAGGAATAAACTGACAAGCTTCATCTCTACAGGAATCTACATTTTCTACTCCTTTTTATGAGTATTCTTCTATGTCTTCTATTTATTCGAAGCCCTTCTCTTCCATCTACTCCTCTCCTTGAATCTCCCTTCACCCTACTATCTCTTACCCCCATGGTGGACTTTCAACACCAAACGATCCGAAACCATGTTAGGGGAAGTTTATGCTATCATCAGAGGTGAATTTCGAAAGATATTTAGATTGATTTGGGGCTGATATCTTCAGTCATATTCAAAGAATTAGCTACATCAATGTTCTTTTAATTCATTTCTTACTCTATAGAAGACATCTTGTCAAAATATGCAAGTATTATGTGCCCCTATGGCAGGCCAATATATGTAGATCATTCATAGATGCTTTGAGTTGAATTAAGAGGAGCTTTTTCTCTTATTTCTTAGCTGTGGTAACTTATCCTTATCATGAACTCAATTTGAAGCTCTCTTGAAGCAAGTCTCTTTGCCCTACAAGCCTTGTAATTGACTCGTAAGCTTTTGTCCCTAACAATCTACATTGAATGTAATCATGAAAACCAGGAGGAATATCTCACGGTGGATTCCGTGCCACGGTGGATTCCGTAAACTTTGATGACCGGGGCTCATACAAAAAGTGGATTCTTTGTGCGAGAAGTTGATGGGGATGCCTGTCCTTTTCGGGCGTTTCATTAATTTAGTGTGTACATGGGTGATTCCATAGCGGGTGATTCCGCAAAATACATATTAAATTAATAAACGTTTATGAGTTTAGAGTGCGCACTCGTAATAAATTAAGGTTAGGATTTATTTCTAACCAGTTGATTTATTTATGTAACTGAAGACTGCTAGGTATTCACTTTTGTCGGTTTAATTGTATTATTTTACTAACGATTGTGAATGCTTCAATTGATGTGTAGAGATAGCAGCAGTGGCGGAGGAAAGCATTGGAGTCTAGCGAGTATTCGACCTATGGATTATATTTTGATAGGCGCCACGCCTATATTTTGTCATGTCTATTGAGGCATCGATTATTGATTATTATTTTGTATGCGCCTATGCGCACGGATATGTTATTTCTATTTGGACATTGTGTTGGGCGTGCCAGACTCTATGGGCACCGTCCATTAGCTTTATTTCCTATTTTTGTAAAAGCAGACTCAAAAGCTAAAAGCTTGTCATATTTTTGTAAATTGGGCTATTATTGAGCATGAAGATGGAAATATACATAAAATACAAGCACCCGCTATGGAATCACCCATGTACACACTAAATTAATGAAATGCCCGAAAAGGACAGGCGTCCCCATCAACTTCTCGCACAAAGAATCCACTTTGTGTATGAGCCCCGGTCATCAAAGTTTACGGAATCCACCGTAAAACCTCACGGAATCCATCGTGGCATATGCCTCCTGGCATATCTCACGGTGGAACCTCACGGAATCCACCGTGGCATATGCCTCTGCCAGGAGGCATATCTCACGGTGGATTCCGTGCCACGGTGGATTCCGTAAACTTTGATGACCGGGGATCATACACAAAGTGGATTCTTTGTGCAAGAAGTTGATGGGGACGCCTGTCCTTTTCGGGCGTTTCATTAATTTAGTGTGTACATGGGTGATTCCATAGCGGGTGATTCCGCAAAATACATATTAAATTAATAAACATTTATGAGTTTAGAGTGCGCACTCATAATAAATTAAGGTTAGGATTTATTTCTAACCAGTTGATTTATTTATGTAGCTGAAAACTGCTAGGTATTCACTTTTGTCGGTTTAATTGTATTATTTTACTAACGATTGTGAATGCTTCAGTTGATCTGTAGAGATAGCAGCAATGGCAGAGGAAAGCATTGGAGTCTAGCGAGTATTCGACCTATGGATTATATTTTGATAGGCGCCATGCCTATATTTTGTCATGTCTATTGAGGCATCGATTATTGATTATTATTTTGTATGCGCCTATGCGCACGGATATGTTATTTCTATTTGGACATTGTGTTGGGCGTGCCAGACTCTATGGGCACCATCCATTAGCTTTATTTCCTATTTTTGTAAAAGCAAACTCAAAAGCTAAAAGCTTGTCATATTTTTGTAAATTGGGCTATTATTGAGCATGAAGATGGAAATATACATAAAATACATGCTTGTGAAGCACTCACACAAGGCATGGGGGGAGATTGAACCCAATTGGTCTCTTGCTCTTGTCGTTCATGCTTCTTACATTGTAATTTGTGCAAAAAGGTAGAGTTCATTGTTCTTGGGGACCTTCCGGGATTCACTACGTGAGCATACAGCGACCGATCTACACACCAAATCATGCAAAGTTGATTCATGCTATGGCATCATGTTTGAATGATGGGATGCAGAGTTGTTTATGATACATGACAACATATTGTACTTGATTTTATAATTTGTACAGTCAAGAAAACAAGTTTGATTTGAGTTAGAACTTATGAGATAATACTCTTGTGATCGTTGCTAAGAACATGTAGTTGGAAGCTCTATTAACATCTTCAACTCAGGGGGGTCACTCATGAATATATATATATATAACGTGAGTTCAAAATAAGGAGTTTTTAAAATAGCATTTTTATACATTTTTTACATATAGAAGGGTGTCATATAAAGGTGGTACTTACAGTTTGAATAGAAAAGGGTTGTGTTTTATTCAAGAAAAATTCACAGATTAGGATATTTATAAATAGGCCATGAACGCACATTATATAGAGAATATATATACAGTGAACCCCCCGAGATCTTCAAGAACTTGGCTTGAAACCTTCAACCCTTCTTTTATCTCTACCATCCTCAAAGTCTAAGCTCTTGAACCTCCATATATTCTTCTCTCTCAAATCCCTATGATTGACTGTGAAGTACCTCTTGAACCTTTAAACATTCATTGTAATCTACATATCTCTTAAAGAAACATCTCCATCTAACTTGTCCAGTTTTCTTGCCAAACCCCTGTGGTGACCTTCAAACCTATGTGCTGCGACAACAATGATGGCAAATACTACAACGTAGTACTTTGGTGGTGGTAATTGAGACAAAGCAGCATGCACAATCAATGAAGAAGAAGCCGATTGGATGGGAAAATACAAAAAGAAATAAAAATATTTATTAAAAAAGCACTTAATAATTTATTGTTTTTTTTTTTAATTTTAAGAGAATAAAATAAAGCATAACAAGCCTCCTTTTTCACCTAATGTGTCAACCACACCGACGTCTCCTAGACCCTCTTCACATATGTAAAGCTCATGGTGCTCTCCTTTTCCCAATATAAGCCACTCTTGCTACAAGCATGAGCTATTTTGTTGTACAATAGAGCTTATCAATATAAAAAAATTGTGCAATTCTTGTTCTTTTCCATTGTGCACGTCTACTTATGCACACTAGAGAGTCTATTTTTGGTGTTAAAACCGAAATTTAAAGTGGAGATAACAATAGAAAGGAATGTGTTTAACATATCCTATGCTAAAGAAACACGATCAACCTACCAAATCCATGATAATCTGATGCAAATGTCACAATTAGTCAACAAAAAGGCAACAAAACTAACTAGTTTTCTCACATTTCAGAGTTGATGTGGCTGGGATCCTCCTATCCCATGGAAAAATGAAATGAATTATCTGCACTACTATAGGAGCCCTTGGTCCTGGAAATGGAACCAAAATGTTGTGTTATACACTCAACATTTTGGGGATATTCAGAAAACTTCTATTCCTTCAAGAGCTTGGACACAAGTCTCATTGACTAGCTCTCCCCTAGTCACTCATATGCAAATTGGAGCCCAACCGTTGTAGTGAGCATCATGCCATGTACCCCTACACCCAAAGGTTGTAAGTACTAGCTCCACAATTCAAGTGAGCACATCAATGCCTCCTCAATCCTGTATGGGCTCTCTTATGCAAGAGAATGCACGGTAGGTATGAGAGGGTTCAAGAGAGAAGACTAGAGATTTAACTTCCTTGTCCCTCACCCCTCACTCACTCACTCTCTCTCTCACTCTCACACTCACTCACTCACTCTGTCACAAGACTTAGGCAAGTCAAAGATAGAGAAGCAAAGTTGGCACACATAAGAATAACCATTTCTATTCAAGCTTGACACTTTTATACATAAATTCTAGGGTTAGGGTTTCCCCTTTCCCATAGGCATTCAGCCCACTTTAAGATCTCAAGACTACTCACGTCTCATTACATGCTTCTCCTATGGTGAGAATGAATTGGAACCTTTGTGGTTTTTTTCACGCGAGGCTATGCTATCAATACAACTTGCACCAGATCATGCCTGAGCTTGAAATTTTGCATGATTAGTCAATAAAATTGTTGCAACCATTTGGCAATTTGAATATCATGTACTTCATGCACATTATATTATGGTTAATAATGCAAATACTATTTTCCAAAATTTAGGCTCCCCGCACCTTACATGGTGCATACTTCTTGGGGTTAACAAGAATGAGTGACAATTACCTTAGTGATAACCATTATGTGCCATATCATTAGAAGGCCTTAGGTTCAATACTTACTCATATGCTTGTCAATTACTTTTCTTATAGCAATTCAATAAAGCTATAAGTTTCCATAATGTGATGCTGACCGCATGGCAACATGGTGCAACACTAACTAGATTTAATTCCATCTCGAATCCCTTGTCATTAGAAAAGTCATTTACTTGTAAGATTAAGGGTCTTCTTTACTCCATATTTCTCCTAATGGTGTTGGACTTGAGCATAATTGGTTCATATTTTTAGTCAAATCAAAATAGATCGAGACCCCTAAATTATAGGCCATAATTTGTAATTATCAATTTTTTTTAAATATCCAATCAAAGTAAAATTAACTTGCCATACTTTCTATAGAAAATCAATAATTGTACTTAACAATATTTTCTTTAATCAACAACATTAATTAGCATTCTCAATAGATTCTTGATAAAAAGTTTACATTGACTGCCTTCCACTTCTGCTACCTCTATGTAGAGGAAGACTACCTCTAATCATATATATCCAACCATGGCTCCAAATATGTGATGAGGAGCCAACTATAGCTTACACGTGTTACCTCATTCTACTACCTCCACCTATAACGATTACCCATGTTCTCATCTTCTCCCATTACCCATGATCTAACAAGGTAGGGTTTTGTAACCCATTATTATACTCATCACGTGCATTGGAATGAAGGTTGAAAAGGTGTTTCACAATGTGTATCTATATAGAATGAAGGTGGGAGAGGTGTTTGACAATGCATGTCTATATGTAATCATTAGAAAATCTATCCATGATAGTGTGATATAGAAACTCATCATGGAGAGTGCTTGTCTCTCGATCCTAGTCTCTTCATCTCCCTACTATGCTATGCATATATACCTATACAAAAAGGTAATGTAGCATGCTGATGACTCTCCTTACTTTATGGCTCATGATAAGTTGACTTGTATAGTAGTTGAGAGGAGATGAGGATGAGTGTATTGACTTTGGATGCTACGAGAGGACTATGGTGACTTCGTATGTGACATTGATTGTAGCAAGGACTACCACACCATATCAAGGATTTGTTTTGTGGTCTTGTGGTCCATGTGAGCCATAAACTAGTGTATGTCCCCATTTATCATGTGATGGCTTGACATGTTGATGAGTGTAATAGCAACTTATAGAAATAGAAATTTAATATATTTAATTTTCTTTATCTCTACCTGTTCACCTTTCCTATAGTCCCTCTCTCTCTCTCTTCCAATCCTCTGTTTTACTTTCATTTGTTAATTAAGACTTGGTATTGTAATGAACGATCATAGAGCTGACTCATATGCGCCTTAATAATTTGCAAGTTATGTCTAGAATGTGTTAACAAATAAGGTGTCCATTCTATTTTGTCAACATCTCATCTATCCATTGCTTGGACTAGTCTAAGACTCTTTTCATTTCCCTTGGTTAAATATTGTGTTCAATCAATCCAAGCCCAATAATATGTGTCGATATATGTACAAGAAACAATTCCACGAATCATGTCAAAAGATGAGTCAGGACTTTTCATGATATAATATCGATGCACATACTTATGGTTATTTTCGCAATGAGAGTAATGAAAGTACCAATGACTATAGTAAACAAACTTCTTTTTTGAATTTTTTATTGGAAACTCTCATCTCAGTAACCCCACTATTCATTGTAATGATTGGATCTCCTTTCTGCCTCCAATATCCATTAGAGCTAATAGGCGGCTCCCTTTTCATCAAATCAAAAAATCATGCAAGGAGAACTACAATGAGGCTCTATCTTTCTCTATGTTTGTGATGGCACTCACAAAATTGCAACATTTCCTTTTCAAAGTCATGGGAACCTACTCGTGCCAAAACCATAGTCTCTCTCTCCCCCCTCTCCCCTCTTTAATTGTGCCTCCTCGAAGTCCTATGGTCTGTCACCTCCCTTCTCACGTGTCTGTCACCTCTGTTTTCACATTCCCACATATTCTACCTTCATATCTATTCAATCTTTATGCATGGACTAGAACAATTAGAGAGTTGGAGAAAAAGACCTACAAATGTAGCATAGTTGGAGATGAAGAGGTAATTTCATGTTTTGCTTTGATGGTATGCTCACCTAGCTAGTATAATGTTTCATGTTGTCTTGCCTTGTTAATTGTAAGGAGAGAGAGCTACTCGTGGCGTAAGATGCAAGTTTTCCAAATCGAAGTGCACGGAAAAGCGGCAAAACTAACTATGTTAGTTACTAGTTGGGCTACCATCTTCACGCAATCTGGCAGAGCTACGAGATACACGTCATGGAAAGGTACACATTCCGAGTGCCCTTCCAAAATATTACGCAATGCTACGGCACACACGAAAATTCTTCTTAGCCTGTAGGCCGGTGACCTTCACGAATCACGTGTGTGAAAAGTAAGTACCGTAGTCGCGACTCGCGAGAAATCTATCGTTTACTTTGCGCAAAGATTCAAACTTCAAAGTCGCCAAGAGGGGAACGATGCTGGTCAGAAAGCATATACGATGTAGGTGCAGTTATTACGATAAGATCTGGGTAGTGCGGATGTTGAGGAAAAGGGGTAGTTATGATTATAATCTGGATAGTACGGATTTTGAGGAAAAAAGGCAGCGCAGTTGGAACTTGGGTTTTGACGATCCGGATGCGAAGACTCAAGAGTGACCAGTCTATAAATAGTTGGAAGATGCGTGGTATTAGAGCAAAAGAGACTCCGAGTCGAGACGAGAGAGAGAGAGAGAAAGAGAGAGATGGCAGCAAGTAACTTCATCCTGGCGATGTTTGTGATTGGTGGATTGTTCAATATCATGGGAGAATGCGAGGCAAGGAGCCTATATGGTCGCGATCAAGATTTCTACATTAATTCCGGTGCTCGAGGCCGCGGCGGTGGCTCTTACCATTACTATGGAGATTAACCCCCAAGATACGGGTATTACAGCAACCGCGGGCCTCATAACAACAATTATTACTATGGCTCTAGGGGTTACAAAATGTTAGTGAGTACTACCAATGATACCTTCACGCGTTCTTTTTTATTTATGGGATTTAAACCCCAAAAAAAGGCCCGGAACTCATTTCAGGGGCCGAACAAGATAATCATAAGTCCATGCTCTTTTAAGTATGGTGAATAAACAAGGCTGCATGGGAATGAATGCAAGCAGTATTGCGCTTTCTACTGGGAATATTTGCAAGAGACATCTAATGAATGACACTACCAAATTTTTGTCATTACAATGTACCATTACCATTGTTTAGATGCCACATATCTCCTACCTTATCAAAAGAAGCTAACTTGAAAACTTAGTACAAAGCTTACACTACATCAAAATCAATGTCACGATTAAGTAAATTAGCTATGAATTTCATGTAGTAATGTTCACTAGAAATAATGAAACTAATAAATGCGACAGAAAAAAAGTACAGACGAGAGAAAATAGACACATAAGTTTTGTAGCCAAGAAATGAATTATCGAATTAACAACTCTTCGAAAGCTTGGTGTCTAGCAAGTGAATACCATGCACTCCAAAAAGAGAAGTATGTTTCCCTATTCGCCCAGACTTGATAATGCAAATCTTACAAAGCGTGCTAGAGAATCTAGCTATATCTATGTGTGTGATGTACTATCAACTCCACGCAACAAAGAAGCAAAAGCCTAAGATCTCAATCGCTTTCAAACGTGTGTCAAAACAAATGAAGGCAATTACATCATCCTAGTCAATACAATTTTGAAAGCAAATATAGTGGATGATGGCTATTCCTACATCCAAAGAGATAGAAGAAGAAAGATACAAGTTATAGGTCTGTTTTCAATGTGTAAGCACTCTTGGATTTTCTTTTATAAGTCCCTACACTTTGTGTTTCTATTGGTTTTGATTCCCACAATAACATGTTGACTAGCACAAACAAAGAATCACACTTTTCCTTGATTTTAATTTTGTGCAAGTGCATCATGTGCAAGTAGTCTTTCTTTTATTTTCAAACACTTGTGGATCTTGTAGCACTTGACATGTGAATCATGATTCAATAATAATTGTAGAGATTGTGGTACCTTTTTCTCGTGTTGGTCATTGAGCTTCCAGCTTTCGTTGGCTTCTCGTGTTCTTTGGCTCCTCACAACTTAGGTCTTGTTAGCTCAACTTCTTGTGGTTTTTCTTTGACTTTGAAATCTGTGCCTCAAAGTTCAGTGCACAATGAAGTTTCACACATTACAAAGACTTCCAACTCACACTAGGGTTTGTGATGTGTGATGAAGGTGAAGAGTTGGATGGAAGAAGAAAGGTACATGTCCTAGGTCGATTTTTTACATATAGCACTTTTGGAAGGAGTCTTGATCGTGACCATATAGGCTCAACAACAAAAGAAAAAACAATCTTTTGTGAAGCATGATTAATGTATTGTGACTAAAGCACTATAGGTTGTGGAGAGCCACCTTAAAGATGGCATGGGACTGGCACTCAAATAATGAGGGGGGTAATGTTGACTAGTTACGAGCCTGAAGTGGAAAAAAGGAGAATGGAGAAAATAAGAAAAATTGCCAAGAAGTAAGAAAAATCGGAGAAAAGGGAGAAGCAAATTAAAATTTGAAAAAAGAACTCAAAGACTGAGAAAGAATAGGTAGTGAGAAAATATAAGGATTGCATTGCACAAAATACGCTAACATCGAATATCATATGGCATGACAGCATGAATTGTAAAGTTAAATCTTTCTAAATGTCAACAGACTCGCTCTCATGAAAATTTGTGGCACGTTTAATGGTGTTTGATTATGTGGATCATGCTTTCTTAGAAAAATAGATGGTTTGATAGGTCATAGGAACATGAAGGAGGATTTAAAAGGAATGGGGAGTGGACATTGATATAAAATTAGGCCCTGCTATAGGTGCGACATTTAAAATTTTCACATATAATATTAAAAAGCCTTATTGTAAAGCATTCCACAACTAACTAATCAAAGGCTTATCTCTTTTCTCCATCTATGCATTGAAAATATATTTTGTTTCTTCTATTGCAAGTGAGCTTGGCAAAGAGAACTAGGGAGTGTTTCTTGGCTAAGCTTAGTAGCTTGTTCTCTTGCTTCCTAAATGAAACTCCTCCATATTTTCTTCCCATCTTCTTGTAGTCAAAGTGATGGTGAGAAAAAGATAGAGAGACAATGAGACAATGAGATGGAGAATGAGTCACAAACTTGTATTTCTCACTTGCTTGCAATAGCTAAGAATACAAATATATATATAAGAAGATTGTAGATATGGTAGGTCTTCTTAGTGAAGTATCATCCACATATTCGAGATCTATCTTATCAAGTTCTCCTAAATATCTAGATATTGTCTTTCTAGATATTCTCTAAGGACATGTTCATATGCATACATATAATCATTCTAACACTTGGGATTCTTTTCCTATTTGAGAGGTAGAAAGATAGAGAGACTATGATAGAGGCCAAAGAGCTTGAGGAGGATTTGGGGGGGGGGAGAGAGAGAGAGAGAGAGAGAGAGAGAGAGAGAGAGAGAACATGCTTCTCCTCAAAGGAACAAGTGGAGGGGATTGACTTATTACTCGCCAATAGATATCTAGTCTACAATGCAGTAAGTTCACTAACCTAACTGTTCTCTTGTTTCTTTTTTCTTGCTTAAGAGACTATGAATAACTTTCCTCAGATAGTCAAGTAATCCAGATTAGATGGCAGAAAAGCTTGTGGGGTGATGGACCATGAGAAAACTCAATTTGAGAGGATGCAAGATTAATATGTGTATTTCCATCTAGATTTGACATGTAGGCAAAGTGATCCTACACTATGGATGATTAAGAATATAGAGAGAGCAAATGCTCAATCACTTCAAAAATAAAATGTATCTCTTCGTCATTGTTGACAATTTCAATGGGGCAACCAAAATGTAAGCTGAGTTGCTTCTAAAAGGAACCGCACAATGGTTTGTGCATCATTCCTATCAATTTCCCCTTGGACTTAGCCCATTTAGTCATGTAATGTATAGCTATGATGATATACCAAGCCTATGAGAATCATGTAACTTGGCTAATGGGTCCCATAAATTCTATACTCCACTTTTCAAGGCAATCATTGATATAAGTTTCACCTTATCGTTTCAAATGGGTAACTTTGTTCTTTGATAATTGTCACAGTGCTTAAATCTACCTACATCCTTAAAAATAATGGGCCACCATGATTAGGATTGAAGCACTTTTCTTGTTGTGGTATTTGTGTCAAAGAGTCCTCTAGCAATACCACCCTATGCATCTTGTAAGAATCCTCAATTCCATGGTCACACAAACACACTACCAAAGGAGACCATCCTACCCATTGTAATACAATTGCCTAGCAATCAATTGGTATGGTAGGATCTTGATCAAGAGGGTTATTAGTCTAGGTTTCTCGATTAATTGTTTTGATAGGCCTTGATGAACAATATAGACAATGTATTCAGCCAACTAAGTTGTGAGATTAGCCTAAAATAACTCAGCTTCCTAATTAATATGAAAAAATGAGCATTAGGGAGTTCATTGTCAACTTCTATGGCCTTTTCACCATTAATCACTTGTGATAAGTGATCAAGTCATTTACCTTTGCATTTTTTTTGAATAATCAAATTCCAATAGAAGCAAGAGCCATCTAGTGATGTGTTCTATGGTTGCAAACTTATTTATAAGGTACAACAATGCTTGATGGTCAACAAAAAATGTGAAAGCCATGAGGAGATAATATCAAAATATTTTCATAGTGTAAACCATTGCTATCCTCTACCTCTTAGTGATATAATAGTTCATTTTGGCATCATTGAATTTTCAACTAGCAAAGCTCTCCAAAAAATCCATATTATCCTCATTTGTCTGGCAGAGTACCACTCTCACTGAATTTTCAAGGCATCAATATGTAATAGAATATTATCATCCCATTTAGTGATCTTAACATGGGAGTAACCTAGAAATAAGTTTTCAACGCTTCATAGAAATCTTGACATTTCTTTGTTTCTGTCAAAGTGATAGGTAGCTTGTAGAATGGTTTTGAAATAGCAACATAGTTTAGCATAAAGTGATGATGATACCTACTATGGATGAGAAATAACTCCACCTCCTTTGGATAGGTTGGTGGAAAGATAGATTTATAATGACTTTCATTTTAGTATTGTTAGTGCAATTCCATTTTGGATATGACATGGTGAAGAATATACCATGCTTGACCATGAATTGATAGTTGAGAGGATTCAAGGATAGGTTATACTATATGTGTCTCCAAAAGACTAGATGGAGCTTGTCAAGGTGTTCCTTCAAGTTAGAATGGAGAAGAGGACATTGTGACAAGCCACTTCCATAACATGTCCTAAAAGATTGTGCCCATGAGCCCTTGGAAGGTTGCTGGAGCATTAGTGGGCCCAAATGGCATGAAAATGTAAGCAAGAACTCCCCATTTGGTGGAAAAGGTAGTTTTTGTTCTATGATCTATGTGGACTTTTACCCAATTTTATTATAACAACCCATCTAAGAAGCTATAGGCTTCCTTCTCTCCTATTCATTCGATCATATGATTAGCTCTCAGATGATTAGTATATAGTAGCAGATAACGATCTGTCTTGGTTGCAATATTTAACTTCTTATTATTTATACATACTAAAATTTTTTCATTATTCTTAAGTACCATGATGATCGATAACACCCAATTAGCATGCTCAATTCAACAAATGAAACTTATCTTTTATAACTTGTCAATTTCTTCTCTAACATGATGGGAATATCAAGGATTTATAGGGTAGGGTTGCTACTTGACAAGCTTGGCACAACTGAAGAAGAGCTTTGAGATGAAGGATTTGGGACATGCCTCTCACATTATTGGTATGCGCATTAAGCGTGATAGGCATCACAGACTACTCTACCTCTCACAAAAGGAGTATAATCATAAAGTCCTTGAGCCTTTCCGCATGTAAGACATGAAGCCTATTCGCTGTCCATTACACTCTTATGTGAAGGTTTCACAGGCCGATTGTCTACAAGACAGATGAGCAGAGGGGTCACATGGCCAAGATCCCTTATGTATTAGCCGTGGAAAGTTTGATGTATGCCATGATAGCCACTCGTCTAGATATATCCTTTCAATTGGTGTTGTGGCATGCTATATAGCTATACCTGGAAAAAGCACTGGAATGCCGTGAAGGGTATCATGAGATACGTGAAAGGCACATTAGATATGTGTATTTGCTGTGGCAGCTAGGATATAGGAGTTGTGGAATACACAAACTCTGATTATGGAGGACATGCAGATAGTAGGAAGTCCACTTCTGGCTATGTATTCACCTATGCTGGAGGTGCTCTCTCTTGGATGCCCAGGATTCAGAAGTTTACGGATCTCTCTACCACTGAGGTCGAGTATGTTGCAGCCACTAAGGCTTGCAAGGAGGCCATATGGTTGGGCCATTTGGTTCATGACCTTGGGGTTGATACTATACCTACATTGCATTTGGATTCTATGAGTAATATTTAGCTAGCCAAGAATCGAGTCTTCCATGGGAAGACGAAACACATTGAGGTGAGGTATCACTTCATACGTGGGGTTGTGGAGGACAAGAATATTGAACTTGTGAAGATCTCCACTGACAAAAATTTTGCAGATCTACTTACGAAAAGCCTCACTACTGAGCGCGTTGTCGAAGGGTTCTCGAAAGCTAAGTCGCGTCTACAGAAGACCTTGACAAATTTCAAGATAGAAGATCAATCTAGCGAGATAAGATTCAATTTGAAAGCTCAATTTCAGATAATATGAGACCTACAATCAGCTACATCTGATTGGGAGTATCTCCAGTAAACATCTTGACAAAAACTCATGTCAAAAAAATTTTCATGTAGTCTGAATCCCTATGAAGCTTCTCTTGGAAATTTTTTAAACCACTGATTCAACATATCCATTGGAACAATGAGCAGCCTGTCTCTCCCAAAGGAACAAAGTAATCTGAAGTAAGATCTAAGAGGTTGGAATAGGATTGAGAAGACATCTTTGTACTCAGGTATAGAAGAGTGATTTAATGGAAAATCAGACCAGATCCATCAATGGTTTCTCAGGGGTTTTGGAAGTAATGAGTAGCAAACATGCAGATAATTGTCAATTTCGCACAATTCCAAAGGTTTGACCCAATTGTTTAAGCCTTGGGGAAGCAGAACTTGGTTGTAAGCAGTGGAGGATTATTGTGGAAAGAGTGTTTAATCAATACCAGAAGTAATGCGCCAATCAACATCATTGTATCAATCATTGGCAGGATAACTGCTGCATAGATCGTTTGTTTTCTTGTAGATTAAGCGGTACTTCCTCAAAGAATTTTGGGCCCTTCAACTCTTCATCAAGGATTTAATGAAATCCTCTGGCATCAGCAACTTGAGCCTTTGGCAACTAATTATCTGCTTGTTTGAGGGTTGGAGAAAGGGGCACCATCTCTCCATCAGGGGCTTGCCAACATGCTCCATCTATCTGGAAGCAGAATCCATTATGGCTATTCAATAATCCCCACATCATAATCTGTCCTTGCTTTTTCTTTCCCTAGGAACTTTGCCATAATTCTGCCACTTAGAAGTATAGATAGCTGCATCATAACCAGAAAGGCGAAGATGTTTTACCAATAAGCATCGGATACAACCCCCTTTGCATTCTGCACCAGGTTGCAGGAAAAGGAGGTCTACCTCTTTGATTGCTGAAGTAAGAATAGCGAGCATAGAGAGGACTTCTTTCTCTATAAGAGTAGCATTGAATTTCTGAATCTGGAGGCTTTCAAACAATTTCGGGCTATTTTCCACACCATTCTTGCCAGCGCTGCTCTCTAGAAAATTGGATCCACAGCTCCCATTTTTCTCAAAAAAGCGGCCTAGCCCGCTTTTTCCCCTTCAAAAAAGCGGCCTTTTTCGCTTTGTTGGGTATGATTAGCCTCAGGGTGGCTTTCCAGCACGGATATAACCTTACATACATGTCAATAAGAGCACGAGCAATCACGACATCAAACTGCAGTCCAGCTTCAATGATAAAGGCATGGACTAGTTTGCCTTGCATCAGACAACTTGTACTTGTACATGCTTTTAAGATGCTAACAAATACAACTTGATTTAACACTAGTCCTACATCTCGTGTTCGCTTGAAAAGTTAAAGAGCTTCCTCCCTTCTCCCATGCTGGGCATAGGCTTCAATAATGGCACTCCATGTAGCAGTATCATGTTCTGGCATTCTATCAAAGATGCAACAAGCCTCTTTGACACACCCACATCTCCCATACGAGTCAATGAGGCAGTTGCAGATAAATGGCTCAGATGCAAGCCCCATGTCAATGACTTGCATATGGATAAGCATGCCCAGATTTAGGTCAATTGTTTGTGAGCATGCTTTCAAAGCACTTACATATGCAACCAAATCTGCTTCAATGCCTTTAGATCGCATTTGCCGAAAAAGCTCTAGAGCCTACTCACCATACCCATAATTTGAATATCCTGTAATAATTGCAGTCCAAGTTGCAGTGCTTAGCTTTTCAACTTCAGGAACCTCCATTGCAAGATCCAAGGTAGATGGTAATCGATCTTCTAGTGCTGCTGAAACTGATCCAAACTTCCCAAACATATCCACCACTATGCTTCCCACAAATATATTCACTTCCAAACTCCTCTCCACTATACTAGTACGCAAAAAAAAAATGCAAACACAACGACTAAATATGTACAAAGTAACAAACGTCACACACACAACTTTTTGGTGGATTCCACACCTCAGATGCGCAGTAGTACGACATCCACCCCCTCTAATCCTGCACATCCTCCGGATGGGCCAACTACCCATGATCATTATCGTCGAGATCCTGAAACAGATCAATCTCTTCATTGTGTATTTTTGGTATATCAGCAAGATTATCTGTCATATCATCTGTCTCCTCTATTGGAGTTTCTTCTCGTTGCTCGGCTCTTGCAAATTCTTCCAATGCATAATCATCTCTTTTCTTGAAAATCTTAATTCTTTTTCCTGCAATAGGCACTTTAAGCACTGTCCCATCCAATTCTGTCAGCTCATATGTTACATTGTCAAAGACATGTCTGACGATGTACAGCCCAAACCATCTTTTCACCATCTTCCGAAGTGCAGTATGCTGATTTTCAAGGTTGCTATCAAAGACTAATACCCAGTCTCCCTCTTCTATTGCGCTAGGCCGCAAGCAATGCCTGCTGTCAAACCTGTCCTTATTTCTTAGTCTAGCAACCTTCAACCTATCAATAGCTAGCTGAATATCCTTTGATCTTCTCTCCAACTACCGAATCCGAAGAGCTAAGATCTCTTCTGTCATCAAATCCTCCTGCCAAGGTAAAACTAACCAAGTCTAGTGCGTAGATCGGTCGCCGTATGCGTGCGTAGTGAGCGTCAGAAGGTCCCCTAGAACAAAAGAACTCTACTTTTTGCACACAAATCAATGAAGAAAGCTTGCACGACATGAACAAGAGACCAATTGGGTGCAATCTCCCCCCATGCCTTGTGTGAGTGCTCCACAAATCATGTATTTCATATATTATTCATCTTCAAGCTCAAATAATAGCCCAAATTACAAAATAGCACGCTTTAGCTTTTGAGTTTGCTTTTGTGCCAATAAAGAATTAAAGCTAATGGGCGCCCAAGAAGTCAAGCGGTACCCAAATACAATGTCCAATACAAATATTTAAATCGTGCATCCATGCGCATAAAAATAATAAATAAATATCAAGCGCTTTGATAAATAAGCGCGATAAAATATAGGCGCCATGCCTAAGATACGCGCCCATAAAAAATCGATGATAATTTGAATACACGCTATCCTCCAATGCTTCCCAATGCTACCCCTGCTCGCTCTACACATCAACTGAAGCATTCACAATTGTTAGAAAAATAATACAATTAAATCGACAAAAGTGAATACCTAGCAGTCTTCAGCTACATAAATAAATAGGTTAGAAATCAATCCTAACCTTAATTTATCACGAGTGCGCACTCTAAACTCATAAACATTTATTAATTTAAATATGTATTTTGCAGAATCACCCACTATGGAATCACCCATGTACACACAAAATTAACAAAACGCCCGAAAAGCATAGGCGTCCCCATCGACTTCTCGCACAAAGAATCCACTTTGCGTATAAGCCCCAGTAATAAAATTTTAGGGAATCCACCGCAAAACCTTATGGAATCCACCGTGAAATATGCCTCCTAGCATCATACCCCCGGGGTGGGATAGCAATTGCCCTCAATTGCTATTAGCTCAATGTGGAGCTAACAGTGTGGGGAAAGTATTTAAGTCTCTAGCATGCATCCGTTGGGCCTCTTCAACAGGATGATTTTTAAACTTGACCAAATATCTAGAATATCTACAGCCAGTTCTAGTGGTCATAAATTCAGTATCTATAACAGTTTCTAGCTCAAGGATTTCAGTTTCATCATCTAGCAAATGAGGGTTTTCATAGACAGGGTCTACAAGTAATTGGCCTCTAAAAGGTCGTAATAAACTGATATGGAAGGTGTTGTGAATTTTCCAATGTTGTGGTAGTTCCAACTTAAATGCATTGTCATTGATTTTGTGTATGATCTTGAATGGTCCATAAAATCTAGGTGCTAATTTCACAACTGGGTGTTTATCTACACTTTGTAATCTTCGTTTTTCTATTCGTAACCAAACATAATCATCAACTTTAAAATTCATAGCGAGTCTTTTCTTATTTGCTTGTTTTGTATATGATTACTGGGCTTTGGCAATCATATCTTTAACTTGATCAAAAATAGTAGCATGCATGTTAGCAATATCATCAGCAATTTGAATTTTGTTTGATAATGATGCAACAGGTGTAGGCAATCAATATCCATAAATAACTTCAAATGGTGCTTTTTTTGTAGCTATATGTGGTGTATTATTATATGCAAACTGAAGTAAATGTAGATGTGTATCCCATGTGTGTGGTTTTGAAATGGTGTAAGCACGCAAAAGATCTAAAATAGTACTGTTAGTAGTAGCTTCTGTTTGACCGTTTGTTTCAGGATGAAATGCAGATGAAAAATCAATCTTTGTTCCTAAGTTAGCAAACAAAGTAATCCAAAAATTATTACAAAATCTAGAATCATGATCAAAAATAATAACTTTTGGTAAACCATGATTTGTGAAAATAATTTTCAAAAACAATTTAGCAGCTTGAGATGCAGTTAAAGTTTTCTTGCATGAAATAAAATATACTTGTTTGCTAAACCTATCTACAATAGTCCAAATCATATCATGGTTAGCTTTAGTGTTAGGTAAACCAGTGATAAAATCCATTGAAATATGTTCCCATGGTCGTGATGGAATAGATAATGGCATTAATAAAACATATTGTTTACCATGGTGTCTTTTAACTCCTTGACAAACTAAACATTCAGATACAAAGTTAGATACATTAGTGTCCATATGTGGCCAATAAAAATCTTCAGTCAATGTACGCAAAGTAGATATAATTCCTCTATGACCTTGATATGGAGGACAATGAATTTCATGCAAAACAAACGATCGAAATGGAATAGTCACACATAATCTTTTTTCATAAAACATGAATCCATTATTGTAAGACAATGAATCAATAGGAATCCAATTATTTGCAACTAGTTTATTCCAATTAGCTTGAAAAGTAAGATCCGAATGATAAGTATCTTTCATAGGGATAAGGGAATCAAATGATATCACAGAAATATTATAAATTGTCGGTCTTCTCTTCAAAGCGTCAACTACAATATTCTCTTTTCCTGGTTGATATTGTATAAGGGGATGAAAACTTTGAATAAAAGCAGTCCATTTAATGTGTTGGTCAGATATTTGTGGTTGACTAAGGAGATGTCTAATGCTTTATTGGTCAATTTTGATCATAAATTCAGATCCCATTAAATAATGTTTCCATTGACCTAAGGCTTGTACTACGGCTAGCAATTCTTTATCATAGGTAGAATATTTAAGTTCAGATGGTTTGAGTTTACAGCTAGAGTAGGCTATGGGATGATTATCTTGCATAAGAACGGATCCTATTCCAGATCCACTAGCATCAGTAACTACTAAGAAGAATGGTGTATTAAAGTCAGGTAGTTGTAATACAGGAGCATGAGTTAAAGCATGTTTCAATAAGTCAAAAGATTTTTGTTGATTGTCAGACCAGTCATACACAATACCTTTCTTTAAAAGTTTTGTCAAAGGTAATGCAAGTAATGAAAAATTCCTCACAAACTTTCTGTAAAAACTAGCAAGACCTAGAAAAGAACGTAATTCACGCACATTTTTGGGTATGGGCCAATTTAAAATTGCTTCTATATTTTTAGGGTCGACTTTAATACCTTCTGATGAAATAATATGTCCTAGATATTCAATTTCTGTTTGAAAGAATTCACTCTTTTTTGGATTAGCATATAATTGATTGTTTATTAACAACTTAAAAACTAAAGGCAAATGTTCATAATGCTCATTCTCATTTTTACTGAATACTAATATATCATCAAAGAAAACTATGACACAATACTGATGTTTTAAAAATATGCGATTCATCATATAACTAAATGTGGCTGGTGCATTAGTTAAACTGAAAGGCATAACTAGAAATTCATAGTGTCTAAATTGTGTTCTAAATGCAGTTTTGAATATATCAGATTTTTCCAATCTTACTTGATGATAACCAGATTTAAGATCTATCTTACTGAATATGGCAGATCCTTGTAGTTTATCCATAAGATCATCTACTCTAGGAATTGGATATCTATTCTTAACAGTAATTTTATTTAGGGCAGGATAATCAATGCACATGCGATAAGTATTATTTTTCTTTTTCACTAATAAAACAGGTGCACCAAATGGAGAACTACTAGGTCTAATTAATCCTTTGTTAAGAAATTCTTATATTTGGTTTTGAATTTCTTTCTATTCAATTTGGTTATGTCTATATGGTGCTTTATATGGTGGTTGTGTTCCAGGAATTAAATCTATCTTATGTTCTTCAGGACATGAAGGTGGTAATCCAAGTGGTAAATCAGCAGTAAAACAATCTTGAAATTGGGCAAGAAATTGTGTATGCCTAGGATGCATCTGTTTTTCTTTAGCTTGAATTTCATTCACCCCTATTAAATAAGATTTGCTACTTTTACATAATGCACGTTTAGCTTGAGTATGAGTAAGCAGTGGAAAGTTATTGGAAGCGTGCATACCATACAATGTGATTTGTTTTCCTTGAAAATAAATTTTAATTGAATGTGTAGAATAATCTATGTCAAGATTGTATTGATGATGCCAAGGCATTCCTAAGATAATGTCACTAGACTGCAGAGGTATAACTAGGAAATTTCTTCATTCAGTATATTCACCAATTTTAAATTCTAAATTATGCACCTCTTGTGTTCCATTATATCTCGTTCCTAGGAATGCAGCCTTGATGCGATAATGCATAGAAACAGTTTGTAAATTCAATTCTTTAACTAACTTTGCAAAAATAAAGTCATGTGTGCTTCCATCATCATGTAAAATAGTCTTTTCTTTACCATGCACAAAACATTTCATTGTTAACAAAGAATGGGGAGTTGGCATACCTGGCAAAGTATCCGAAGTAGTACCAATGTCATCGTCATCTTCCGTAAAATCTGGCATTTCCTCACGTTCTTCTTCTTCTATTGCGCCAAGATGATTGATATGGACATGTGGCTTTTTGGTTTCACAATTGGCTGCTAAATGTCCAGGTTTATGGCATTTGTAACAAACTATGGGTTTTGCTTTGGATACATTATTGGTAATGGCAGGAAGTTTAGGAATGTTGGGATTTGACTGAAGAGATGGCTTAGGGTTTGGATTGGTGTTTGATGGCAAGGCAAGTGGTCGTGTCCAAGATTTACGGAATGAAGATGGAAGAAAATGACTTTGATTGAATCTTCGAAAATTTGAATTGAATTATTTGGAACCATAGTTACCATTACTCGAAAATTATTGTGGTCGCTTGTCTCTTCCATGAATCTTGTCTTCAGTGTCATGGGCCAAGGGAATTGCATCTTCAAGGGTTGTTAGCTTGAACATATTGACTTCCACATAGAAATGTCCAAGTAGGCCAGACATAAACTTGCGTTTATGAGTTGCTTTAGGTACATCTTGGAGCATACGTAGTTGCAGTAGGGCATTCCAGAAACGTTCAGTGTATTGGAAAATAGGTTCACGATCTCTTTGTTGTAGAAGATCCCATTGCTTGATGGCTTTTTCATGGAATTGACGAGGAAGGAAATTCTGCAAAAATTTATTTTGGAAAGTCTCCCATGTAGAGGGACAATCAATGCTCTTGCGGACCACAGTCCACGATAAAGATGCTCGATCAACTAAATGGTTAGTGACACATTTAATTTTGTCTTTCTCAGCATATGTTTCTTTATGGAAGTAATCATCAAATTGACTGATAAAAGCAAGTACAGTCTTTCCATCGCGTGATCCATTGAAAGTACGAAATTTGAAGTTTCTTTTACTTATCTTTGTCTCTTTGCGAATAGATTGGGCTTCAAGTGTCGCATCGATGGTACGTCGTATAAGATCTTTGAGTTGCGGTCCATCTTGGTCGGTGGTAGATTGTTGCACATTGGCCAATTGAACTTGCAAAGCTTGTCGGGCTCTTTGTTCTTCTTCGAGCTGCATCATAATCAAATCCAACTTTTGCTCCATCATTGGTTTGGATAGATCACCTTCAGCCATAAGATCGTCCATGTTTTGTTCAGTCATCCTGCAAAATCCAAAAGACCTTACACTCTCGAAATCTTATTAGCGGGATGAGCGTAGCTCATAGGCGGCTATACAAGGCTTGTAAATTTTGTTTGGCTTTTGTAGTCTTTCTCCTTTACGTATACGGAATTCGTTGTCACAACCGTCTTCCAAGAGAACAGTGTTGCGTAAAAACTGCATATGAACTTCTGTTCTTGCTGAAACTGGTTCAACAAGTCTACAAGTGTGAACAGGGTCTACTAGAGAGCAATAGACTAGTTCGTGTGCTTCTGCATGTGAACTATGTCTATGATAGTTGTTGAGTAAGTCTTTAGGGACCTTGTGACTTTGGTGACTTGGAGGAGTAAGAAATATTAGACTTAAGAGCTTAAGGAACCAATTCAATTTTCAAGGACGTGAGTATGTTGGCAGCAGAATCGGCGGCCATCAGTTAATACTGACGCCGCAGGCGAAAAATTTCGAGCCTTTAAGCTTTTTAATAAGTTTACTATTAAGCTTATTAAGCTTTTTGTTAAAGTTTTAAAGCATTTGGCTATGGAGTTTAGTGTTTCTTATCTTTATGAAGACAACTTTAAGAAGGAGATATCCACATGGTCCTCCGCCTACAGAGGATGGTCTTTTACGATCAGAGGGTGCAGAAGGGGTTTCTTGACCACCAAGAACATGTTGGTATCGACCGTTTGCAATGAAACTGATTGTAGAGCTCGATCGTTCAAGGAGCTCCGCCTTCGCGCAAGATGGTAAGCGATTGGAAGCTCTCAATCTCAGCTTCGCTCTGATACCATTAGTGCACAGATCGGTCGATGTATGCACGCGTAGTGAGCGTCAGAAGGTCCCCAAGAACAAAAGAACTCTACTTTTTGCACACAAATCAATGAACAAAGCTTGCATGACAAGAGACCAATTGGATGCAATCTCCCCCCATGCCTTGTGTGAGCACTCCACAAAGCATGTATTTCATATATTATTCATCTTCAAGCTCAAATAATAGTCCAAATTACAAAATAGCATGCTTTAGATTTTGAGTTTGCTTTTGTGCCAATAAAGAATTAAAGCTAATGGGCGCCCAAGAAGTCAGGTGGTACCCAAATACAATGTCCAATACAAATATTTAAATCGTGCATCCATGCGCATAAAAATAATAAATAAATATCAAGCGCTTTGATAAATAAGCGCAACAAAATATAGGCGCCATGCCTAAGATACGCGCCCATCAAAATCGATGATAATTTGAATACACGCTATCCTCCAATGCTTCCCAATGCCACCGCTGCTCGCTCTACACATCAACTCAAGCATTCACAATTGTTAGAAAAATAATACAATTAAATCGACAAAAGTGAATACCTAGCACTCTTCAGCTACATAAATAAATAGGTTAGAAATCAATCCTAACCTTAATTTATCACAAGTGCACACTCTAAACTCATAAATGTTTATTAATTTAAATATGTATTTTGCGGAATCACCCACTATGGAATCACCCATGTACACACAAACTTAACAAAACGCCCGAAAAGGATAACGTCCCCATCAACTTCTCACACAAAGAATCCACTTTGTGTATGAGCCCTGGCAATAAAATTTTAGGGAATCCACCGCAAAACCTTACGGAATCCACCATGGAATATGCCTCCTGGCATCAAAGTCAAAGCACAAGTCTCAGTCAGCATAACCAGTTTCTGACCATACATCAACTCTACGGGCATATATCCTGTGGTAACACTGTGAGTCATATGATTAGCCCACAAAGCAAATGGTAGAAGTCTCGACCATTCTTCAATCTGTCCTCTGCATGCTTTGGCTAATGCTTTCACTATCAATGGATGCCCTCTTTCACTTTTTCCATTTCCCTCTAGATTATATGCTATGGTTAGAGCCAACTTAATTTCTAATTGAGAGAAAAACTCCCTAGCTTCATCTGCATCCAATTCACCGCGATCTGCAGTGATCTTACCAACATAGCCATACCTACAGAAAATTTCTTCCAATAAGAATTTACACACTACACTAGTGGTCTTCGTTCTCAAAGGTCTGCCCTCAACATGATTGGTAAGATCCTCTCTAGCCAAAACAATATACCTCATCTGCCATAGACCCGTAGGCATAGTAACCAAGTCAACTACCCACTTATAATTAATGCATAGCGGATAGGTCGGATGAAGCTCATCTCGATGACGCACTACGGAATACATCAGACAATCTCTGCAAGTCTCTACAAAGCGAGAAACATCTCTGTACATGCCTTTCCACCAATATTTCTCCTTGATTTTCTCATAAGTAGCCCACACTCCTCTATGACCAGTCCAAGGACTCTCAAGAAACTCCTTCATCACTTGTAACTGGGTCTCTTTATCCCAGACAACCCGCAAGTGTAATCCTCCTCTTTTCTTCGGGTGCTTCCAAAGAAATTCGTCCTTGAGAAAATAACCATAGGCTTTTCTTTTGATCTTCTTGAAGTCTTCATCTGTCCATTCATCTCTTTTGCTTAGTGTACTAAGATACTTGCCAATCTACAACCAATCTCCAACATAGAGTTCTTCTATGAAAGCCACAATATCATAGACATGACAAACGTGATCAACCATAGCGGCTGAAATTTTTGCATCATCCTCTTCTGCAAGTAGTGTCTCCTCACTATCATATGTTGCTCTAGACAGCATATCCACCACTGGATTGTCCTTCTTTGCTATGTGTTTAAATTCTGGATTTAATGACTTGATGTATGCAATCCATCTCAGCATAGCTATATCCGGAGTAGAGCAACTTATAATCATACCTATCAATGGCAAGAAATTTGTCTCTACCACAACTGAGGCTCCAATAAAGTACTCCTTGTCACATTTGAGAGCCGTAACAATTCCCAGTAATTCCCTCTTGATTTGCAGATACCTCCTCTGTCTCTCGTTTAGGACTTTTGCCCCAAACCGAATAGCGTACCTGTTTCCATCTGCATCATCTTGACCCACAGCCCAACCTATGTCAATTGGACTAGTGTCAATTGTCAATACAATAGGCCTTCCGTAATTATAATCAGCTTTCCTAAGAGTAGGAGCAATCTGGAATAACTTCTTGAATTTCCGCATGGCTCTAGTGTGACTCTCGTCCCAATAAAATTTTGCCCCTTTCAAAGTAGTTGATATAAACAATCTGCTATGTGTGCAAAATGGGGTATCCAAATCATGTAAAACACACAGGCTCCAATGAATCTCGGTACCTCTGAAGTGGTAGAACAATACTCTGTAATCTTGCCTATAGCATCCACCTTCTCAGGTGATGGTTTCCTGCCATAATACCCACACATATGTCCAATAATGACAACCTCATTTACTCCAAAAACAGATTTTTGCCCTGATAGTGTCAAGTTCACTTCTTCTAACTTGGCCAAAATCTTTTCACAAGATGAAATGTGATCAGCCACAAAGTATCTACATCCCTGCTCATTTAGACTCTCATTCTTCTCTTCTTCGGCACACCCCTTCATGGGCACATCATCCAAGAAAGGCATGGTAAGCTGAGGTATGTAGTCACGAAGGACCTTATGCATGGCATTCATCATATGCGCAACAAAATTAGTAGCACCTTGAGGCAAGGTACACATCCTGACAAGCCCAATAGGAGTTCTCATAGTTGTTATGTCCCTGCTTTCCAAAGCCAGCTGAAATTGATCATATCTTGAATACAAGTCACCTAAAGAATAGATGGCACGCCCAGCAAATGCTTCTGCAAACTCATCCAGAACTGGACCTATACCAACATTCCTAATAGTAACTCTGTTTACTGGCTGCATGTCCTGTATAAATTGGAGAGTACCATTCTTCTTTGGAACCGTAAACCACCTATTTGAGTATGGTGCAGATGAAGGCTCTAAGATTCCCATCCTGATTTTTTCATTCAACAAGTCAATTAACTTTGGCAAGTATGCCTTAGGCACTGGAATAGGTCAGAGGTTCCATGGAATATGAGGAATAGTAAAGATCACCATAGAGGCAAAAAGATCCAGATTGACACATCCAATCTCATGCAAGAAAAAAGCAAATCCCCTTCCATGTCGCTCAAGCATATCCTGAAAGCATTTTTTCTCTGAGGGTAGCAAGAAATCACCATTTCCAATTTTTGATTCAGCAAGAGTCTTTGCTGAAAATTTATGGCCTATATGCTTTGGATTTCTCAAAATTAGCTGTTTCACAGTCCTCTCTATTTGCTGATCACTGTCACGTGGAAGCGGTCCAGCTACCGGCTCCATCTTCTTATCCACAGTCTTATATTTCGTGTCAACCCTGGCTTCATTATGATCCTCTGCATTACTCAAATCTTGCTGTAAATCAACAATTCTGCACTCTGGTGGCTGAATATCCTCAGCCCTCTACTTTATGGACTGCATAGGAACATCCCTAAACTCTCAATACTGAAATATTTCAGCAATAAACTCTGTTGGCTGAAAGTTTTCAACCCTTTGTGTCTCTGGAGGTTGATCATAATCAGCCGGAAACTCTGTTTGCTAAATTTCTTCAGCACTCAACACTTTTTGCTGAGTCACCTCAGCCTCTGACTCTATCTGTGACACAAAATCTGAAATTTCATGAAACATGTCCAAGGACTGCACTGATATATTACTGTGATAACTCTGAATTTGAGTTTTCAGCATATTTTCCATCTCAGTCATCATATCTGCACAAACCATACTATCATACATCCCATCTATATGCTCATCATCCTCTAAAATACTTGCATTTTTCAAAATTTTCTCCTTCCTGTATATGTACTGCCTGGCAGTTGTAGGAAAACTAGAAATCTTCTGATAACTCATTGAACTGTTTGCTAAAATCCCAACAAAATTGGAGGAGAAAACACTGCTGCTGTTGCCAGGAGGCGAGAACTCCAATCTCCTCTGCTTTGTACCACCATCGTCTCGCGGGACAGCGGTACCTAATGAAAACCCAAATCCCTCACAGTGGGTAATGGTGCATCTCAAAGAGTATCCCTGTTTCTAGCATGTTTTACACACACAGTCATACATTGGACTGCCCTCATACCATCTTTACTGCGAATCTGTGCATAAGCAGATCCATCATCCATTACTTTCGTCTCCATGCGCATTTCTGTCAATGAATGGCTGTCCAAGAATTATGGGGTAAGAGCATGAATCCTGCACAAAGAAATGGAAATCCTCCTCTACATCTCCAATAGAAATCCTGACACTGGGACATGCAGCATACAAATCACCTGCAATGTTGTTGGTGGCTCTCATATGCCACCCATGCTTTGCATCCATAGGCCATCTATTACTTTCATAAACTCCACGAACTATGAGATTAATCTTTGAACCATGATCCACCAAAGCAACATAAGGCACATGTTTCTCTCCAATTTTTACCATTGTTTCTGTAGTTTCCCTAGCCCAATGACTCCGCAAAAAATGACTACGCGGTACCAAGATAGGCTCATCAGTTTCAGCATAAAGCATAGGCTGAACCCTCTTCTCTGTTTGCGGAAAAACAGAAGCATTCTCAACCATAACCTCATCCAACTCCCCAATCAAAACTCCCTGTGTATCAGTAGTAGGCAATGCATGTCTTTTCCTCTTCATGACTTCTTGGAACTGATCTTGAAACTCTCTTTTCGAGATGCCCAAAACCTCAGAAATAGTAAAATTCACCTCACTGCCAAGTATCTTATCATTAAAGATTTTATTCATGTCCATAGATGTCTCGATATCGGACATCAATCTAAACCCTGCCTGCTTTCTCTCTCTAGGCTCTTGCCTCTTTTCTTTCTTTTGAGCATCTTCCATTTGTTGTTCTGGCCCTAGTCTCAAAGACGGTCCTGTAGTAGGTGGAGTAACAAACTCACCCCCTCTAGTCTTTTTAGCTGCATTTGGATTCTCTTTATCCCTCTTATGCTTCTCCTCAACAAATACATCTGCTCCCTAAGACTTAGCCAAGTAGTACCTGTCAACAGACGAATCCCAACCTGTCTCAGATCTGATACTAGAACCTGCACTAGTCGAAACAGTCTATTGAATTTTCCCCTTGTTAGCCATCTCCATAGTATAGGTCCATAATGCTGACTAATTCTCTAATCCTTTCTCAATCTGGACTCCATATGCAGAAGCATCTCCTCTAGCTGCCACATAAGAAGTACGCGCAGCCATGTCATATACTAATTTCTTCATTCCACCTTTTCCAAAATTGGTAGCAAGCGGAGCTCCTGTTTCAGTCAACCAGATCTTACCATCTTGTCCCCAAAATACCAAATTCTTCCTCCTTGCATCTTAAAGAGATTCACAATCCATACAATGCTGATGGTCCGTACTATCACACCAAATACATCTTCGATCTCTCCTAGGTGCACTAGGAGCACTCCTAGGTGCAGTAAAAGCACTAGAAGAAATAGTAGGTGCAGTCGAAGCAAACTGCTCTTTCAATTTTCCCACCAATTATGCTTTAATTGACTCCAGTGTCAAATCCATTATGCCTTTGATTATGTCATCAAGAGAGGAAGGAACCAATGGAGCAAATGGTCTTGGAGTAGAAGAAGCCAGCATCGGTCTTGGAATAGGAGGAACAGGAGGAGTAGAAACAGTAGGCACTAGCATAGGCCAAGTAACTGGCTGAGGAAGAGAAGAAATAACAGGGGTAGAAGCAAGCATAGGAGCAAAAGATGGAGTCAGTATCATGGATCCATTCTGTAGGCGGGTCTTCCATATCCGCCTCTTGGTCAAAGTCGAGACTGCATCCTGGGCATCTTTCCAATCTGTTTTAAGACCCATAGGCTTTGCGCGATCCTTAAGAAGCTCTCCTATTTCTTCCTAAAGAGCAAGATCTACAGGTTGCAAGAAAAGCTCAACTTTCTCAACATCCAATGCTCTTTGTTCAATGGCATCAAGCTAACTATACCTCTCTTCAAATTCTCATATCAATTCTGAAGCAGCTAGACCTTTGTTTGGCATGTAGACCCACTCTTGGAATGACCGCCATGTAGCCATCCCAAAGTCCTCAAGAAAATAATCCTCTTTCAGAGCCTTCTTAAAATCTTGCCAATGTGAATTTTGAAGGAAAAGATCAGTCACTTTTACCCTCAAGGCGGGTGTGACAAGGCGAAGGAAATATTTACTCATAAGTCCTGTTGGTACTCCAAAAAATTCCATCTTGATCTCATACATCTTCAAATAAGCCGATACATTAAAACCTTCAAATAGCTTCTTCTCATTTTCAACTGCTTCAATCGCCCTAGTCGCGCTCATTGCATTCTCTTGCTCCAAATATAGTTGCCTTTGCTGAGACAACTGTTGTTGATGCAACTGTTGTTGCTGCTGCATATACAATTGTGTCTGCTGATTTTGAAGTTGCATATACATAGACATATTCTGCAAAATCTTCTTTATATCATCCGTAGAAGTACTTGAAGTAGCAGTTAATGAAGGAGCTGAAGTAGAGGACAAAGTAGAAATCGTAGAAGAGGCTGAAATTGATGCTGAAGTATCTCCCATCCTGAAATTTAAATGCGACGCTTTCACGTCGGATTCACCAAAGATGTCGAAGGGTTCTCGAAAGCTAAGTCGCGTCTACAGAACACCTTGACAAATTTCAAGATAGAAGATCAATCTAGTGAGATCAGATTCAATTTGAAAGCTCAATTTTAGATAATACGAGGCATACAATCAGCTACATCTGATTGGGAGCATCTCCAGTAAACGCCTTGAAAAAAAATCATGTCAATAAAATTTTCATGTAGTCTGAATCCCTATGAAGCTTCTCTTGGAATTTTTTTAAACCACTGATTCAACATATCCATTGGAACAATAAGCAGCCTGTCTCTCCCAAAGGAACAAAGTAATCTGAAGTAAGATCTAAGAGGTTGGAATAGGATCGAGAAGACATCTTTGTACTCAGGTACGGAAGAGTGATTTAATGGCAAATCGGACCAGATCCATCAATGGTTTCTCAGGGGTTTTGGAAGTAATGAGTAGCAAACATGCAGATAATTTTCAATTTCACACAATTCCAAAGGTTTGACCAAATTGTTTAATCCTTGGGGAAGCAGAACTTGGTTGTAAGCAGTGGAGGATTACTATGGAAAGAGTGTTTAATCCATACCAGAAGTAATGCGCCAATCAACATCATTGTATCAATCATTGGCAGGATAAGTATTGCATAGATCGTTTGTTTTCTTGTAGATTAAGCGGTACTTCCTCAAAGAAATTTGGGCCCTTCAGCTCTTCATCAAGGATTTCATGAAGTCCTCTGGCATCAGCAGCTTGAGCCTTTGGCAACTAATCATCTGTATGTTTGAGGGTTGGAGAAAGGGGCACTATCTCTCCATCAGGGGCTTGCCAACATGCTCCATCCATCTGGAAGCAGAATCCATTATGGTTGTTCAATAATCCCCACATCATAATCTGTCCTTGCTTTTTCTTCCCCCAGGCAGTTTGCCAGAATTCTGCCACTTAGAAGTACAGATAGCTGCATCATAACCAGAAAGCAGAAGATGTTTCACTAATAAGCGTGGGATACAACCCCCTTTGAATTCTACACCAGGCTGCAAGTAGACGAGGTCTACCTCTTTGATTGCTGAAGTAAGAATGGAGAGCATAGAGAGGAATTCTTTCTCCACAGGAGTAGCATTGAATTTCCGAATCTGGAGGCTTTCAAACAATTTCGGGCTATTTTCCACACCATTCTTGCCATCGCTGCTCTCTAGAAAATCGGATCCACAGCTCTCATTTTTCTCAGAAAAGCAGCCCAGCCCACTTTTTCCCCTTCGAAAAAGCGGTCTTCTCCGCTTTGTTGGCTATGATTAGCCTCAGGGTGGCTTTCCAGCATGGATATAACCTTACATACATGTCAATAAGAGCACCAGCAACCACGACATCAAACTGCAATCTAGCTTCAATGATAAAGGCATGGACTAGTTTGCCTTGCATCAAACAACTTGTAGTTGTACATGCTTTTAAGATGCTAACAAATACAGCTTGATTTAACACTAGTTCTATATCTCGTGCTTGCTTGAAAAGTTAAAGAGCTTACTCCCTTCTCCCATGCTGGGCATAGGCTTCAATAATGGCACTCCATGTCACAGTATCCTGTTCTGGCATTCTCTCAAAGATGCAACAAGCCTCTTTGACACACCCACATCTCCCATACAAGTCAATGAGACTGTTACAGATAAATAGCTCACATGCAAGCCCCATGTCAATGACCTGCATATGGATAAGCATGCCCAGATTCAGATCAACATTTTGTGAGCATGCTTTCAAACCATTTACATATGCAACCAGATCTGCTTCAATGCCTTCAGATCGCATTTGCAGAAAAAGCTCTAGAGCCTACTCACCATACCCATAATTTGAATGTCTTGTAATAATTGCAGCCCAAGTTGTAGTGCTTAGCTTTTCAACTTCAGGAACCTCCATTGCAAGATCCAAGGTAGATGGTAATCGATCTTCTAGTGCTTCTGAAATTGATCCAAACTTCCCAAACATATCTACCACTATGCTTCCCACAAATATATTCACTTCCAAACTCCTCTCCACTATACTGGTACGCAGAAAAAAAATGCAAACACAATGACTAAATATGTACAAAGTAACAAATGCCACACATGTTGGGGTAAAGGCACCTCCGCCGTGCCACCGCGTGTATTACTACACTGACACTACCCGCCACTGCACACTGCACGTGGCGGGCGCCCGTCACGTCACTTTATTCTTTACATTCATTTTTTAGTGACTAGTAAATAAAGGAAGGCCCGGTCACACAGTGTGACTGTTGCAGTTCCCATTTCTGGTCTCTCTCTTTCTTGCTCTTGCTCTCCCGCCATAGCTCGTCTGCAAGCTTCGATCCTTCTTACCTTTCAACTGGTATCAGAGCTTGGCTTCCTATTACTCGATCTCGACTCGGTGCTTCTCTACCTTTGCATCGACTCCCTTCACGCATTGGATCTCCATCCCAGCAGCCATATCCGATCTCCCGGAGCTCCCGTCACTCCCCGGCTTCCCAAGCACCTTCCCGGCCTATTGAGGCACCTTCAAGGCATTTATACTGAGGTATTTGATCACTCTTTCAGGGTTTTATTTCAGTCTACAGGTTGCAAACAGCAAGGGCAGCCATGGCTTCAAACCTTGAAGCTTATTCTCCTCATATTTTGCCTTACACCTATCAAGGCTCAAAGAGGCTTGTCATAGGCCTTTGATAGGCCCTTCTTGAGCCCCCCATTACCCCCTTTTCAGCCCATGTGGAGCAGCAGCAAGTTCAACACCAACATGGTAGATTGCACCATTTTTTTCTAGGCTGTTAGCACTCGTCTACTTCAGCTCCACACTTGGCCATTGCTTCTTGCTCTCTACCTTGATCAAGAGGGCTATAGACTTCATGTTTGATGTCATTCAAGCTTTGGGCATTGGTCTTGATCATTCGGGGCTGATTTCTTCAGATTTGGGATTGTCATAAATTGTCATAATAGGCTGAAAACAGGGCAGCACCATTGGCATTAACATTTGTTGCTTATACTCCATTCCGGTTGTGCTATTTGATGCCCGTATGCGGTCTACATGATGCCTAGTGCCTTGGGAATGTATGCACATGATTATGCCATGATTTTGGCCTGAAATATTGGCTGATTTGGGACTATTATTTGCTGTTATACAGTGCTTGAAACAGGGCAGCCCCACTTGGCATTGGCATTTGATGCTTATACTCTACTCCAGTTACCTTGTTTGATGCCCATATGTGGTCTACATGATGCCTACTGTCTTGGGAATGTATGCATTCAATTTGCCCATGATTTGGCATTGTTTTTGGGCTGGAAATTGACAGTTTTGGACTGTTTAGAGTTGCTGTATATGAGCGGGCTGAAGCTCATTTGTCACATGTATCGCTTCTCTATCGATACCGGATGTATGCTATGGGTTATGTGATGATGTATTACACTTTGGGGATCGACTTAGAACTCAGGATTGTGATTTCGGAATGCTTTTGAGCATCGCATTTTCTCCGTTGTTATTGGTTTGTCATTGGCAGTTTGGTTGACTTGACTGGCATTTGGGCCGCTTATGCCTATTGTCTGTACTTGACGGAAAAGCTCTATGCATTACATGCTTTGGTCCGTGGTTGATGCCTCTTAGTTCGCCCATGCTTGACAGATATTTTGGAGCTCCGATTTGGATGTCTTGAGCACTTCCGACTCACAGAGATATTGATTTTGGCTTGCTACTGGATGTATTAACTTGACAGAGATCTTGCCATTGGGATTATGTCTTGCTTAGTGGTTGCTACATCAGTTGCTTCATGTATGTCATGCTCTTGGGAAGCGTATGACACATTGACTTGGTCACTTGTCACTGGTACTTTGTCTTGGGTTGCTTGAGCCCTTAACTCCATTGTACGCCTTTTGTGCCAGTGGGAGCATCTTGCATGCTTACTTGACCTTGAGCATGGATTACATGCTATTGGAGCAGTCTATGTCATTGAGCAGTTATAGATGTATTGAGACTTTGGGATTATACTCCGACAATTGGATGTTGCATTGAGTATATGTCTTGGTTCACAGGATGCTTATGAGCTGAGTCTCAATTTTGGATCCGCTTTCTTTTGAGCAGACACCTATTTGTGTCAGGTTTTGGCAGTTGGATCTACATTTTGCCTAGATTGTATGGGTGTGTCTCTTACTGGCAGATGCTATTTGACATCTCTCGGTGTTATGCTCATGTATTTTCACTGTCATTTGGCTTTGCCTTGTCCTCTTTATGCTGGCTTTGGAGCTAGCATTGTTTAGTTGACATTAGATCCAGTTTTGGGACAGTTTGCTCTCATTATTGCAATTCTGAAACTTATTACAGCAAGCATTTATTGGTGGATTGAGCAGTATTTTTAATGCTAAAATATCCTGATTTGGTGTACCACACCTAGTACTAAGTGGGCAGTATCTTTTGGCACACTTTTCTTGCCATTTGGAGCTCATTTCTGTGGATTTTGGGCATTTTCTGCAATAAAACAGCCAGCAGTTTTACATTGTCTGTGCATTTCCAGTCTGCATTATGGCGTCCTCTTCGATTGATAATGCCATATTTAACATCACAAAGTTGAATGGTACCAACTAATCTTATTGGAAGAATCAAATTTGGCAGGTCATGGTGCAGAAATCTCAGATTAAGCCACTTCGATTGAGTGGGGAGCAGCCTGAAACTATGGACAATGACGACTGGCTTGAACTTGATGAGCTATGCAAGTCCACGATTGTATTGTCTCTCACTGAACAGGTACATTATAATGTATTTGAGGAAGCACAGAGTGCATGGGATCTATGGAATAAGATCAAGAATCTTTATGATAAGAAAAGTCTGGCGAGTTAGATGTACTGGTTGAAGCAGCTTATGTATCTGCGCATGAAGGATAATGCGACTATGTTTGCTCACTTGAGCCAGTTCCATGCTATACTGAAGAACCTGACTTCGCAGGATATCACCTTTGGAGAGGAAGTAAGTCCTCTTTTCTTGCTTGGGACTCTGAATGAGTCATGGGATGCATTCTGCACTGCCCTATGTGCCTCTCGTGCTACTCTGAAACTGAATGATGTTGAGAGTGCTCTTCTACAGGAAGAGGTTAATCGCAAAAACTTGGATGCCTCTCGTGTTTCACATGCTTTGACAGTTAGAGGCAGGAATGACAAGAATGATCGTGGTAATAACCGTGGCCATGACTCGCAGAAGGGTCGGTCTAAATCTCATGGAAAGTCGCGTAGTAAGTCGCGTGGGTGCAACGCTAATGTCACTTGTCATCATTGTGGGAAAAAGGGCCATATCAGACCACAGTGTCATGAGTTGCACAATGAGAAGCGCAAGGATAAGGGCAAAGAGAAAGTGCAGGAGAAGTCCTTTGATCACAGCATAGTACCTCCGAAGTCCAGCGTCAAGATTGAAGAAATTAATGTCATGCAGACCGAGGATTCCGATGGTAGTGATGAGTTCATACTTGCAGCTAGTTCTTCTGATGCTTCACACTTGACTGAGACACCTAGTATGTATGCACAGTGCTGGTTATTGGATTCAGGTGCGTCCTTCCATGTGATGCCTTACCGTGAGTGGTTTCACTCTTACCGTATTGTATCTGGATCAGTCAGACTTGGAGATGACAGGTCTCTTGATATTGTGGGCTGTGGAGATATTCAGTTGCAGTTTTCCACTGGTAGTTCCTTTTTATCTCAGGGATGTACATCATGTACCTGCGCTTACGCGCAGTCTTATGTCTGCAGGACAGTTGGATGATGCAGGGTTTCATGTCTGTTTTGGGGATTCTACCTGTAACGTGTCCACTAACATCCTCTAGGACACGTCTTAGCAGTCCATCGGAAAGGTTGTCTAGAAGACTCCACCCGGCACTCCCATGGAATGTTGCGGGTTTCGTAATCTAGGTCTTTCCGCGTCTGCCCCGTAAGGAAGTGTCCTGGGCGCTTTCCACTTAGGATCGAACGGAATTGTTTTGGTCGTTTGCTAACAGCGACTAGCATCAGACCTGATCGAACTTCTTTACGCAGAACGCCCGGTCTGAAGCGAATTCATACTGCACTTGGTTCAAGGAGAATGGAAACGAGAGGGATGCAAGGCTCGACCTCCCTGCCAAAAGGCATAGCCCATTCCGTTTCCCTAAAACAGCCTGAATCGGGTAATCGGTACTTCCAAGTCATTGTTCTCCTCGCTTGTTTTGGTAATGACGATCATCCTTCTGTTCGTCGAAGACCTTGAGAAAAGTTCCCGGCTAACCGGGACCACCCATCCGTAGGACAGACCTATGGTCTATCCTCCGCACTTTCCTCAGTTTGTTTTAGTTATGTAATTACCTACCACATTAGTTTGACATATACAAACAGCTTCCTTGATTAACCCTGTTAAGCACTGGTTCCTTCACGTAATCTTATCACAGGACATAAAGAAAACAGTGTCAAACAACTCCTTTATTATCATTATATCCTTTTATCTTTGAAATACAAGGAGTTCCCGCCCGTAGGCGTATTCATAATCCGCCCGAAGGCTTTCCAGTAATCCTTCCTCTGATTACTATCCCAAGTTTCCGCCCGTAGACTAGTATGCGGGCCTCGAGATCCAATCCCGAGTCACGTTAGTCTCTTGTGCAGGACCCGGAAGGCGAGGGATTTACAGCCAGAGCCCCCCCTGGCACCCAAGCGTCCTCCTGCTCCAAGCAGAACTCAACGGAGAGACCTCTCACGGCGGGTTCGGTCCACGTTCCCGGCGCGGTTCACAACCCCCTTGGTTAGGGTCAGGCAGGCAGTCGGGGGTAACTGAGCTGCCTCTCAGGCACCAACCTGAAGTATTTAAATATATTTTCATCCTTTAGTTCATTGAGCAAACAATGCAAACAGTCCTTTCTAAACTGTTACAAGCACAATCAATTTCAGTGGACTTTTAGCTGGCAAACTGTTAAGGAATGGCTCCTTTTCTCCGAATGCAAACCGCATTCGATCCGGAATCAATTGCAACTTAGCAAGATTCCCATCATCCTTGGGTTAGGGTCATACCCTTCCAATTACATTAGGTTTATTGTGGCAGGATCCAGCGACCATGTCGCCTTAGTTTATTGTCGGTCATTTGCTTCAAGGCAATTTACTTAACTTTCCTTTTCCTTGGCAACTTTTCCCAGGGAAAGTGAATAACAGGATGATTACTCATCCTCAATAATTTAACTCCCTTCAATAAATTGTCAACCTCGTTTCGGGAGATGACAATACTCTTTGCGGACAAATTCCAAGACTATACAATGTTGCGGCTTGTGCGCAAGTATTGCATCTATTTTATGGAATCCTCCTATCCCTTCCTTAGTGTTCCGACTGCAGGTTTTTAACCCTATCCGAGTAACAGGATTTTTGGGGTATCCTTCAAGTCATTACAATTAGGTTTGGGTCATGATACTAGAATATGCAACTCCGTCGGAGTTCCATCATGATCCTTAGGTTCACAGTTTTTGTCCTAAGCGATATCGAGTTATCCTTGTACTAAATCCTAGTTATCTCTTAGGATTCCTATGTTATACGATTCCTTGTGATTCATATTACTTAGCCAATTCATTTATGCCTGTTTGTGACAAGGATGATCCTTCTAGGGTGATAAACCAAATCTACGGAATCGAATTCGTGTAAACAAGCGATTGATTGCCGTTTTCTTGGTGAGGTAAATTACTTACTAATATGTACGCTAACTTTCCTAATTAATCCAGCCTACTACTTTGTAGTCTATGCTCTCGAACTTATGCATTGGCGAGTCATACAATCTTTCCTTGGTGCATGCTAATTTGGTTACTAACTTTCCCTAAGGCCTACTAGGTCTTGCATCAACAATCGTACCTACTACCTTGTAGTTTATCCTTTGGCATCCCCATGCATTTACACCTAGTTACGACTCTTTAATGATTGATCCTTTTCTCATGAAGACTACGCAATTTCATAACATTCTCCTAGTCACTAAGTCGTGATGATACTCAAGCGAAAACTAGTGTTGCTCTATTCCATCGTATAACTATGTTGCAAGTCATACGTTCGTTTTAGTGCCCTATTAGTTCTTTCCGAATGAAATCTTATGGTGCTAGACTTTCCCTATGAAATCATAATGTGCATATACGCTTAATTCATCATATCTAGGATGGCAACTAATGCACATATAAACTTCGTCTTCTTGCTTAGGATTAGATTCTTACCTTTAAAAATACCATCTACATGCATCTAATTCCCTAACCGTTCAATCTTTCATAATGCTCAAAAAGATGCATTTCTTTCAATGCTTTTAATTTAAACGTAACATGAATTTCCCTTCCTAAGCGCGCCTAATCCTTTCCTTATGCGGAATTAACACGGAAGAACCTGGACTTGTGGTGTCGGGGTGATGTCCACTTGCACGTTTGGAGTCGAACCTCCCGCGGTTGCCTCCTGGGATCTTTTAGGAGCCAATCGTAGTCGTAAATTCGATTTACGATCCGCCTTTGTGCTCGTATGCGGATGGTTTCCTCTTCGGAATAGAACTTCGACTAAAGCTTCGGACTTCTCCACGAATTCGAATCGGCGCGGTAATTGGACGGCTTGCGGAACAATGCCTTTGTCCAAGTCTCGTCGAAGGCTTTTGCGAGGTCTTTGTGGCCTCACCGTCTCCTTCTTTAGGAGTCCCGGGTATTTAAGGGATCTTGGGGACTACGCGGTGGGAAAAGCCCTTTGGGCCAAGGGTGGAAATTTGCCCTTAAAATTGGTGGCACGGAATAGGTGGTTGGGGGGTCGTGGGAAAGGCCTTTAGGGAGGCCCCTATGGAAGCTTCCCAAAAGCCTTCTGGCACGTGGTGCAGGCCGTGGAGGTGTGTCGACGGCTGGCGGCCCTGTAGTGTGGACAGCGCGGTGGACGGGGGGGCGGGGCTGGACGGCGGCAGCTGACGGCGGCTGGGCGCAGCGTGGCGATGGGGTGGTAGCCCGTGGCGAGGCTGGCGGCAGCAGCACGGCCTCTCCTCTCTCCTCCCACACACGACTTCTCCCCTCCCTTCACGCAGGCAGAATTCCTCCTCCTCCTCTTCCTCCCTGTGTATGACTGTCAGCGTGTAAGCACCCCCCTCCCATCTAAGGGGGTGTTTTTATAGGCCATGGGGGGTGGGGAGTGGGTCTCCCCCCACGTGGGGGAAGTTGCCCATGCAACCCCCACTTTCCCATCCCCTCCACATACTCCCTTCCCTCCAGCCATGCATCGGCTGGGGGAAAGGGATAATATATAAAAAAAATTGCCTTAAATTGATTGAATTTCCCCTCCCAAGAGGGTGTTTCCGCGCGGGTTAGCGGTTTTTATACCTCGGTTCGATTTACCACTCGCAGAGGCCCTAATTCTATCGTGCGGCTCACACATTATGTGGCTAATAATCCAAATGCGAGAAATACCCTTTTCACAGGGTTTGCACGGCGTGTCGGAAGTGATTTGATCGCGTAGAGATATTACACTACCTGGAAGATTACCAAAGGCAGACTTGTGCTTGCTAGAGGTGCCAAGGCTAGTAGCCTCTGTCCTCTTGTTGTATTTGGGTCTTCTGTAGACCATGTTTTGGCAGTGGGCTCTATCCCACATGTATCACTTTGGCATGCCCGTTTGGGGCATATGTCTTTGAAGGGAATGAAAATGTTATCTGGTTTGCAGTATCTTCCGCCTTTGGACTATGCACGTTTTGACTCGTGTGATCATTGACTTTATGGTAAGCAGAATAGGTCTACGCATAAGAAATCGGGTAGGCCATGCATGAGTGAGCCCTTGGCTTTGGTGCATTCAGATGTTTGTGGGCCCATGCCGTGTATGTCTATGGGTGGCACGAAGTACTTTGTTACCTTCATTGATGATTTTTCTAGGAAAGTGTGGGCTTATCCCATAAAGCAAAAGTCTGATGTCTTGGCAGTCTTTCAGCATTGGCTTACTCTTGTTGCGAACCAGACTGGGTATAGGCTGAAATGCCTTAGGACTGACAATGGGGGAGAATATGTCTCATGTGCTTTTGAGCAGTTTTGTGATGACACAGGTATTAAGCGTCAGTTGACCGCCCCTTACACCCCCGCCCAGAATGGTTTGGCTGAGCGCATGAACATGACTATTCAGGAGAGTGTTCGCTCTATGCTTAGCCATGCAAGCCTACCACAGAGCTTTTGGCATGAGGCAGTTAGTACGGTAGTGCATGTCATAAACCGATCGCCTTCTAGTGGATTGGATTTCCAGGTTGCGGAGGAAGTTTGGGCTGGTAAGCCACCCTCTTATGCGCATCTCCGTGTCTTTGGATGTGAGGCATTCTGCCATGTGCCCAAGGACAAGAGGAGTAAGTTGGATCCAAAGAGCATTAAATGCATCTTTCTTGGTTATGGTGATTCAGGAGAGATGGGCTATCGCCTATGGGATCCGCAGGCGCGAAAAATAGTACGCAGCCATGATGTAGTCTTCCATGAAGACAAGATGCACAGGCAGCCTGAGAAAGTGGTTGAGATCCACAGAGTGATCTTTCAGGAGGAGCCTAGAGCTCGTGCACAGCTAGTTGGACAGCCTACAGTTGCAGCAGATGCTCATGGTCAAGGTATTGGACAGGCAGCTGGGCAAGCAGCAAAGCCTGCAGTGAGACGGTCTGCTAGAGACAGACGTCCACCTGATAGATTTCAGCCCTCTATGCATTATATTTTGGTTACAGATGCAGGAGAGCCTTTCACTTATGATGAGGCTATGCGCAGGGGTGACAGTCACTCCTAGGAGAGGGCTATGCAGTCTGAGATCAACTCCTTGCATAAGAATGAGACTTGGGATTTGGTTGCCTTGCCTAAGGGTAAGAAGGCTTTGCCATGCAAGTGGGTGTACAAGCTGAAAAGTACCCCTGGACACCCCAAGCCGGCATACAAGGCTAGATTGGTAGCAAAGGGTTTTAAGCAGGAGCATGGTGTAGACTTTGATGAGGTCTTTTCTCCTGTGGTTAAGATGACCACCCTGCGCTTGGTCTTGGCTTTGATTGCTCAGCTTGACTTAGATCTATATCAGATGGATGTCAAGACGGCTTTCTTACATGGGGACTTGCATGATGAGATCTATATGGAGCAACCTAAGGGCTTTGCAAAACCTGGCAAGGAGCACCTAGTGTGCAAGTTGAAGAAAAGTCTTTATGGCTTGAAACAGGCACCCAAGGAATGGTATCATAAGTTTGATGCCTTTATGCAGTCACAGGGCTACAGCAGGAGTGCTATGGATCCGTGTCTTTACACGAAGAAAGCCCGTGATGGTTCATTGCTTATTTTGGTACTCTATGTGGATGATATGCTGATAGCAGGGAAAGCTCTTGATGAGCTAGATGCTCTTAAATCTCAGCTAAAGAAGAGCTTTGAGATGAAGGATTTGGGACAGCCCTCTCACATACTTGGTATGCGCATTCGACATGACAGACATTAGGGACTCCTCTAGTTGTCACAGAGGGAGTATATTCATAAAGTCCTTGAGCGCTTCCGCATGCAGGACATAAAGCCTATTGGCTGTCCATTGCCTTCTTATGTGAAGGTATCATAGGCAATTGTCCGCAGACAGATTAGCAGAGGGCCGAGATGGCCCAGATCCCTTATGCTTCAGCCGTGGGCAGTTTGATGTATGCCATGATAGCCACTCGTCTAGATATTGCCTTTGTAGTTGGTATTGTGGCACGCTATATGGCTACACCTGGTAGGAAACATTGGGATACCGTGAAGGGTATCATGAGGTACCTGAAGGGCACAACAGATATGTGTATTTGCTATGGTAGCCAGGATACAGGGGTCATGGGGTACACTGACTCCGATTATGCAGGACATGTAGATAGTAGGAAGTCCACTTCTGGCTATGTATTCACCTATGCTGGAGGTGCTGTCTCTTGGATGTCCAGGGTTCAGAAGTGTACGACTTTGTCTACCACTGAGGCCGAGTATGTTGCAGCCACTGAGGCTTGCAAGGAGGCCATATGGCTAGGCCGTCTAGTTGCTGACCTTGGGATTGATGCTATACCTACACTGCATTCGGATTCTATGAGTGCCATTCAGTTGGCTAAGAATCCGGTCTTCCATGTGAAGACAAAACACATTGAGGTGAGGTATCACTTCATACGTGGTGTCATGGAGGACAAGTCTGTTGACCTTGTCAAGATCTCCACTGACGAGAATCCTGCAGATCTGCTCACGAAAAGCTTCACTACTAAGCGCTTTGCCTTCCTCAGGAGATTGATGGGCGTTGGATGAGATGTTGCATTTCCTCATCCCTTGTACCTATGTATAGTTGTATTGTCTTTTTCTTTTCTTTCTCTCTCACTGGGGCAGATTCGCCTTTAAGTGGGAGGTTGTTGGGGTAAAGGCGCCTCCGCTGTGCCGCCCTGTGTGTTACTACACTGACAGTACCCGCCACTGCACACTACAGGTGGCGGGCGCCTTCACATCACTTTATTCTTTACATTCATTTTTTAGTGACTAGTAAATAAAGGAAGGCCCTGTCACACATTGTGACTGTTGGAGTTCCCATTTCTTATCTCTCTCTTTCTTGCTCTTGCTCTCCCGCCATAGCTCATGTGCAAGCTTCGATCCTTCTCACCTTTCAACACATACAACTTTCTAGTGGATTCCACACCTCGGATGTGCAACAATACGATAGTGTTGCCTTCCTCATTAGACTGATGGGCATTGGATGAGATTATGTTTTTCCTCATCCTGATTGTACATGTGTACATTGTACTATCTTTTCATTTTCTTTTCACTCCTCACTTGATAGATTTTGGGAGGTTTTTGAGGGTAAAGGCACCTCTACCTAACTGCCCTTGTACTATGCTACATTAACAGTACCTACCATTGCACACTGCAGGTGGCAAGCACCCATCATCGTCACTTTATTCTTTATTCTTTCAGTGATAGTTTGAATAAAGAAAGGCTCGATCACACATTGTGATTGTTGGAGTTCCCATTTGGTCTCTCTCTCTTTCTTGCTCTTGCTCTCCCGCCATAGCTCTTCCAAGCCAGCTTCGATCCTTCTCACCTTTCATTATTCTCGTTGGTGATATGTAATATAGCTTGTTTGAGTTTGTGTTGACTAAATAGGGGTTTTGGGACAAGTCTCGTTACCTTAGGTTATCATGCATGTCCATTTTGTAAGCTACAATTAGACTCCCAAAGGTCAGAATCATGAAGAAGATGGTATATCAAGGACACACCGCTTTCTTGTCAGAGGGTGATGAATTGAGGAAACGTTTTCTTGGATGACCTCCAGCATAAATGAACACCCAAAGCTGGTACGAGTTAAAAATGGTCCATAGAAGTCACATCCAAATGGAATGTAACGGTTCTCCATTTTCTACAAGTTTTCGTATTGGACCTACTTATTACAGATCAACCACTTGTTGGATCCCATGCATATTTTCAAAAATGTGGGTAGCTTACTATGGGACCACATCATAGGAAAGAGAGACACTGTAAGGGCACGAATGGATTTGAAGGAGGTAGGCAAGATGAAGGCCCTTTGGCCACAATCAAGTGCGAATGGTCGCTTGCAACTATCTTAGGCTCCTTGGATTCTTTTCGCTAAAGAAGAGCACATTGTGAGGCAAATTCTCAGGTCTATCTGCACCCCGACAAGTATGATGTGTTCCCTTAGATCCGCTTTTTCTAAAGATAACTAATTATCAGGGATAAAATCCTATGATTAGCATAAGATATGCCAGGTTTTTGTTGGCCTCCATTGTAAGTGGCCTGTCATTTTTCTATTTAGTATCTAGTTGGTGTTCATAATGCTTCTTTATTTGTGGTAGTTTGTACTACTGATCATGATTGTGGGATGCCTCACTCCAGAAATACGTTGGGTGATTTACATGTTTCTAAATTTAGTTCAATGGATCTCACAGAAGGAGATCAAGACATCCTCTATTGAATACGCAAGGCGGGAGACACTAGAGTGATCTGTCTCTTTGAGAAGTACCTACCCACTAGCATGCTCAAGAGATAAACCCACCTCCTAGTGCATCTTGTAGATGAAGTGGAAATTGTGGGACACCTCTATACGCCCTCGATGTTCTTCTTTGAGCACTTCATGAAAACCCTGAAAGGCTTTGTGCAACAACGAGCTCGACCAGAAGGTAGCATGGCTGAAGGTTGGCTGGTGTCAAAGGTGTTAGTGCATATTTCACAGTGGCTACTAGCGATGGATTCAAACAACAATATGCTATGGTCGTTGAAGGACGATGATAGACTAACTGAAGATGTCATGGTTGGAAATGGAATAGAAAAAAGAATGGATACTGCATTGGATGAGAAAGTGAGTAGTTTTTGTATGTTGCACCATGCATCCATGGAGACGTCACTTGCTAGGTATGAGCAAGCTAGGAAAGATCGGAAAGAAGTGCGATTGGAATTTCAATGCAGGATATGCTATCGATTAATTCAATATCCTAAGGGCATGGAGGAGATGTCATGGTTTATGTCTATGCGATGGTTACATGGAGCTTTGATCGCAGCTTCTCCGAAGGTGACCACATGTTTTATAAGCTATCATATCTAGATTTTATATGTGATAACTAATCTAACCGTTTCAATGTACAATACAACATATGTAGTGTGGCATGGTCGCATGTGTGACATTTTTGCGTCAAACGCATTGGTAAAATGCGCTCCACAATAGATTGTGGTGTCATGGCAAAGGCTGAGCAAGAGTTGATGATGGGGAGCTGCAGGTCCAAACATCGTTATAGATGATATGGAGTATTTTGGAAACTTGCAAAGCGCTATGTTAGTGGATTATTGTAGCTTCTCCATGATCATATTCAATGTGCAAAGTTTCAAAGTGGTATTGGAAGGTGTCGAGGCAATCATTCGGCGAGGTCCATCTAGATTTCTCAAAATAGATTCCAAGAAAAGATGGATGGGTCTATGTGACATATTTGTCTTGTTGGTCCATTATGAACAAGTGCATGAATTATTTTTTTTAAAATTTACTATATAAATATGTCACAAGTGTTGACTATCTCTTATATGTGATTTTGAACATGTAATTTTCTATCCAAATCCCCGACAACCTCGATGGTGGTATGCTGTGCCTTCAGCTCCTTGGAGTGCAAGAGTCTATGATGAAAGCACTATTTCCAGCATAGATGAGGAGAGTATGTAGGTGGAGGGGTCAATATTGCAAGGAGTGGAGGTCGAAGATGCCTTGGAGCATGTAGAGGAGGTAGATTTGGGTAACGATGGACAAAAAGACAAGAGGCCAGGAATTCTTTGAAAACAAGGTGGACTCATCCTTTTGTGGCAACCTATCTATCAACCTTCCAGTGTATGCAAAGTAGTCCCAAGAGATTGACATGGGATCATAGGCTGTCATACTTGTAGCATCTGTCTACTCAAATCGTTGATGAATCGATTATAAGGATACTTTAGAATATGCTTAAATAACATCATTTTTTTCAAAGTTATAGTACCATGCTTTGTTTGAATCTTTATATTGATTATGCTAACATCATTTTCTCTCTGTGTAGGGTAACCTTTGACGATATTTGGTGAGTAGGATGAGTTGAGGGATGAGTGATGATATTTGGAGATCAGATGGCTTGATTCAGAGATATGGAAGACCAGGAGCTATCTTGAACCCTTAACCCTTAACCATCAAGACATTCCGTTAGATCTACTTTGATATGCTCTGATTCTTTAATTTCTAGTAGACAAGGTTGATGCTCCAGACTGGGACTGGACAATGGAGCGAGTGGTTTTGGGGCAGTACTGTACATATGTGGATGCCATGAGCTAGCAGTTGGCAGGAGATACATGTGCTACTCCTCATTCTCATAGAGGTTCAAGAGAGGGTGGCTCAGGTGGGTGTTGTGGAGGTATCGATTTAGTGTCTCCGTCTCATTGTTTTGGTGGAGGCATGTCACATGTAGAGTTTGTCACACCTGTGGTGAGCACATCTACTCTAGTGACTCTCAGTTATCCGCAGGTGGCACCTCTATGGGTGCTACTCCCATGGATACATGATATATATAGGGGTCTCATGGTTATGCCTAGGAGTGCGGTCGTAGGTGGGGAAGGATACACCTTAGACATACCCTAGAGGGGTATGGATACCTCATAGATGATAGGACATGAGCCGTAATCATGAATGATGAGGAGAAGAGGGTGATGTCTCGCACAAGAGAGTTGTGCCAAGTTATTTGGGCATAACCTGTTGGACCATTGGAATAACATACCTGAGGGGAGCAAGGACTACATAGTAGCATCCTTGCACGATGAGTTTTTGGTACCTACCATGACAGATAGGTTTTCCACTGGGTGGATGATGGAAGCATGCATGCGTACATGTTACAAACATGATTAAAGACACATAAGGCACTCAATAGTGGTGCCTCAAAGCCTAAACGGCTAGACACAGATAACTAGCAGAGACTCAGGGAGGACACTGGTGACATCAGCAGAGGAGGAGGTAGCAAGGGCATGATTGGAGGCAAGAGTGGTCCATTATCTTGGGAGTGGAAACCACAAGACTTATCTAGAGGACTTTGTAATTTTTTCTTTTTTTTTTCTCAGTTTCTTATTTGCAATATCACTTCTACAAACAATCGGGTTTCTAACAGTTGTATTTTGTTTTCTTTGCAACACTCCATTACAAACCTCGATCCCACTAGCCTGGAGACTTGATATGTAGAGAGACTTGGTATCACTGCATTGATCAATAGACTATATGCACATGGCGGCCCAGTAAGTCAATTATCTTTCTTGTATGTATAGTTACTATTTTTATTAAAATGCATTATGTATGGTGGACTAAAATATAGTTGTTCATTTTGCAGAGTCTGTTCAATGCTCCTTTGCATCGGGATGACATAGAGATGGTAGTTTGGACAAATCAAATCCGTTTGTGTATTTCTTGGTTTCAGGAGACGTCATTTCTTTCCTTTGTAAGGACATTCAGAGTCCTTCAGAGATATTAGTTACAACTTGAGTTTAAAATTTGTACTCTTCTTTCCATGAGGAGATGTAATACTCCAAAGAGGAGCTACATAAGGCTAACATTGAGCTTGCCTCAGCTAAGAAAACTCTTTTTGATATTCTCAAGAAAATAGAGTCACAGACTAAGTTCTGGGAAGCCTAGAAAGTAGAAATCTCCTCTTTGTAGGCCTAGTTGATGAAAGTAAAGGCTCTGTTGAGATATCGAGCTCCACTCGTGATACGCCAGGGTGACCGTTGTGTATTTATGTCACCGACTTGTCAGGTGCAGATGTGGTTGGTACACCGCCCCTGAATAATAGCTACATGATAGCTATCCTTATCTACTCTAGTTCGTGGCTTGGTTAGTATGCCACCTTAGTTAGTTGAGTTTGGTTTGAGACCCATATCTAGGGCTATTCTATTTTCTTTGTACTCGAGTTCTTTTGGCTTACACAACTAAGAAGAGGAAAACTGTTTTCAGCCTCCACCCTTGTGTGTCTTCCCCCATTGTGCAAGCAAGAAAGCTTCAAGCGAGACTCCTTCCTTCTCTCCCACAATCTTGACATGGTATCAGAGCCTTGTTCGTGGTAAGGAGCTCAAGAAAGCAAGCCAAGCTCGCGGTGGTCTGGTAAGAGGAGCAGTGTTGCTTTCATTTTCTGTTTTGGGAGCAGATCTCTGCAGGTAGCACAGCCGGAAATTGCAGGAGTGCATTGTCTCAGGTTGAGACGCCCTTCGCGGTGAAGCAAGAGGGCAGTATATGCTGCGGGAGAGGGCTTTAGCCCTTGGCGACCTTGTTTTTTTGATTCGAGGCCATTTCGGGGCCTGTTTTGCAGACGGAAGTTTTCTGCACGCACTCAGGAAAAGGCTCAGTTTTATGCTGTGCAGCCACTGTTCTACAGGTCGGTGAAAAGTCACTGTAGAAATTGCATCGTATGCTTGTGCGCAGAGACATTGGGAGTTTCAGAATCATCCTTGGAAGTGACTGTGTGGTCAAATACCACTTTCGCCAGTTTTGCAGATTTGCCCTTGTGAGGGTGAAGTTGTGTTTTTTGTAGTGACAGAATTTCTTGCAGTATTCTGTAATGGCGTCTGATTCTCTTTCACAGATTGTCACTGAAAAGCTTGACAAGAACAACTTCCAGGCATGGAAGTTTAGAATGATGAATTTCCTTATGGGAAAAGGATATTGGGAATTTGTTGCAGGAAATGAAGAAGAACCAGTTCTTCCTGATGTTCCCAATCAACAACAAATGCAGGCATTTAAAACATGGCATGAGAGAGCCAGGAAAGTTATGTACTGGCTGTCTATCAGCATTTCAGACTCTATGATTGTGCATATTCAAGATGCAAGTACGCCAAAGGAGGCATGGGATACTTTGTCAAAAATGTATAGCACAAATACACAAGCCAGGAAAATGCAGCTCAAGCAAGAGTTGCACAATGTGCAAAGAGAAAATATGAGCATCAACGACTACCACATGAAGGTGAAGAAGATTGCAGATGCACTTGCTTCCATTGGGTCGCCAGTGGAAGATGATGATTTAGTTTCCGTGACCTTGAATGGTCTAGGAAAGGATTATGCACAGTTTCGGACATCCATTTCAGTTCGTGAAAGATTTCCTGATTTTGAGGAGTTGATTGCTCTTCTAATTTCTGAGGAGCAGAGAAATGGTGGTGCATCTTCTTCAGGAGGAACTTCAAAAGAAGCTGTCTTCTACTCAAATGCTGGAAGAGGTAGAGGCAGAGGTAGAGGAGGCCGATTTGGAGGCCGTGGTAGAAATCAGAATATGCAGCAAACTCAAGAAAACCAGTCCTATGGAGGAGGACGTGGTAACTCTAGAGGCAGGGGGAGCCAAAGAGGTCGCGGTGGATGGCAAAGAGGTCAAAATGCAAACAGTAATGTTGAATGCTACTACTGTGGTAAAATGGGTCATATGGCTAAAGACTGCTATAAAAAGCAGAATGACATCATGAATGGAAAACTGCAACAAGGGAATTATGCATCTTCTAGTAGACAAGGTGATGACAGAAATGAGCATTTGTTCATGGTGCAGCACATGAACAATTCTGTGACAAGTGTAGAAGAAAGCAATGATGTATGGTATGTTGACTCAGGTGCATCAAACCACATGACAGGTCATGCAGAATGGATGGAGGATGCAAGGAAAATGGAAAAACCAGGATTTGTGGAGACTGGTGATGATACTGCACATCCTATTGTGCAGATTGGAAAAATTCCCTTGTCTATGCAGGATGGGAAAAAGAAATACCTCTCCGATGTATTTCATGTTCCGAATATCACCAAGAATCTGGTTTCTGTTGGTCAAATGGTTGAGCAGGGCTTGCAGGTCAGATTTAATCCTCATGGATGCTTTGTTGAGGATATGAAAAATAAAGGTCGCTTGATAGCAAAAGGAAAGAAGAAGGGCAGAATGTTTACATTGGATGAAGACATGTCTGAATTGAGTGCAGCAATGTTTGCACATGGGACCGGTGTAGTTGCAGATATTGATATCTGGCATAAACGCATTGGTCATGTTAATGTACAGCGACTTAAATCAATGCAGGCCCAAAATATTGTTGCAGGATTGCCAAAATTCAAGGTTGCAGAAATGCATAAGGTATGTGAAGCCTGTCAGTTTGGAAAGCAGGCAAGGAAACCATTTCCTAGACATGTTCAAGAGAGTGAGAAGCCATTGGAATTAATCCACTCTGATGTGTGGACTACTAAAGCTGCATCTCTTGGAGGCTGTCATTATTTTGTCACTTTTATTGATGACTATAGCAGAAAAGTTTGGGTGTATTTTATGAAAAAGAAAAGTGAAGTTTTTGGGCATTTCAAAACCCTTAAAGCTATGGCTGAAAAAGAAACAGGTCTGCAAATAAAATGCCTAAGGTCAGATGGAGGGGGAGAGTACCTCTCAAATGAGTTTGCAAAGTTCTTGCAGGAGCATGGCATAAAGCAGCAATATTCATGCAGTTATACCCCACAACAAAATGGAATTGCAGAAAGGAAAAACAGGCATATTGGAGAGGTATCTCGTGCCATGCTCAATGAAAAAGACTTGCCTGATTTTTATTGGGCTGAAGCAGTTGCTACAGCAGTCTACATAATGAACAGGACTCCCACTGCAGCAATACATGGAATGACTCCAGAGGAGAGGTATACTGGCAGGAAACCAGATATTTCTCATTTGAAAATTTTTGGTTGCATTGCCTATGTACATGTGCCAGATGAGCTGAGATCCAAGTTGGATCCAAAAGCTGAGAAGTGCATCTTTATTGGTTACTCTCTGCAGCAAAAAGGGTATAGATGCTATAACCCTTCTACTCGTAAGTTTACAGTGAGCAGAGATGTTGTTTTTGATGAGATGAGTAGCTGGTATAAACCAGTAAATGTGATTGATGATGTAGATACACAAAATGGTAATGCTGCACAGAATTCACAGCAGCAGTCACAAAATATTAGTGGACCTGGAGCGTCCTCTAGCAGTGGTTCACATTCTTCGCCATGGACAGGCAGATTGAGATCAGGAGAATCTTCTCAAAGCAATGCAGATAGTGGTATGCAGGTATCACGAAAAGGAAAAGAGAAGGTTGATCAGCCCATGTTTGATGTGAATGCAGGTCACTCTTATGTGGATGGTGAATCCAGTGGCTCAGAACAGAGCATTGATGATGAGTTGGGTATTCCTTCTATTGTTACACCTGGAGTAAGGAAGACCAGGGATGTTTTGAGAGCACCTGGGAGTGAACCTACTTTGCGCAGGTCTACGAGAGTTAGGTATCCTGTGGATAGGCTGAAATATGATGGATTTACAGCCATTCACTATGCATATATGGTCAAGGTGATACAGGAACGAGAACCCACTTCTTTTGAGGAAGCCATGGGAAAAGAAAAATGGGATAAAGCCATGGATGAAGAAATGGATGCCTTGGAAGCAAATGCTACATGGGAATTGGTACCTTTGCCTAAAGGTAAGAATGCAATTGGTTGTAAGTGGGTTTATAAGGTGAAGCACAATGCAGATGGTTCTGTGAATAGATACAAGGCAAGATTAGTAGTCAAGGGGTATGCACAAACATATGGCATTGACTATGAAGAAACATTCAGTCCGGTTGCAAGGATGGCAACCGTAAGAGCAGTCATTGCTATGGCTGCATCAAAGGGATGGTCTTTACATCAGATGGATGTAAAGAATGCCTTCTTGCATGGTGATTTGCAAGAAGAGGTCTATATGGAGCAGCCACCAGGTTATGTGCATGCTGTTCATCCTGAGTTTGTTTGCAGGTTGAAGAAAGCCTTGTATGGCTTGAAGCAAGCACCTAGAGCATGGTCTGACAAGATAGGACAGTATCTTGTCACTATTGGCTTTCAGATTTCCAAGGCAGATTTCTCACTTTATGTGAGAAAAACATAGAAAGGTATTATGCTACTTGTCATTTATGTTGATGATTTGATTATGACAGGTGACAGTGATGAAGATATCCTTCATGTAAAAATGCTATTGAAGCAGAAGTTTGAGATAAAGGATTTGGGAGAGCTGCGTTATTTCTTGGGCATTGAGGTGATTAGATCACCAAGTGGGATACAGCTCTTGCAGAGGCAGTATGGATTGGACATGCTGTCCAAATATGGGATGACAGGCTGTAAGCCTATTTCAGTTCCTTTGGAGCAAAATGTGAAGCTGAGCACAGATGCAGGTGAGCTTCTAGAAGACCCTACTATGTACAGACGCATAGTAGGAAGTTTGATTTATATGACTATTACCAGGCCAGATTTGAGCTATGCTGTTGGATTGGTAAGTCAGTTTATGCAGGCTCCAAGGAAACCACATTTGGATGCGGCTAGACGCATACTCAGGTATGTGAAGTCCACATTGCAGTATGGACTATTTTATGAGACTGGGGTTCAAATACAGCTGCATGGATACACTGATGCTGATTGGGCTGGTAGTATTTCTGATAGAAGATCTACCAGTGGATATGTGTTCTCTTTTGGGAGTGCTGCAGTCACTTGGAGCAGCAAGAAACAGCCTACAGTTGCCTTGTCGAGCACAGAGGCTGAGTACAGGGGTGCAGCAATGGCTGCATGTGAGGTAGCTTGGTTGCATAAGCTACTTTATGATATGCATCAGTCTACAGATGGGCCAGTTGTCATTTATTGTGACAACATGAGTAGTATACACTTGGCAAATAACCCAGTCTATCATGCTAGAACAAAGCACATTGAGGTGCATTATCACTATGTGCGAGAGAGGGTTTTACTAGGTCTTATTGATCTAGTTTATGTCAGCACAGAGGATCAGGTAGCTGACATATTCACGAAGGCATTGGGCGCAGAGAAGCTGCGCAAGTTCAGAGACCTGCTTGGTGTGCAGGAATTGGGATTGAGCTCGAGGGGGAGTGTTGAGATATCGAGCTCCACTCGTGATACGCCAGGGTGACCGTTGTGTATTTATGTCACCGACTTGTCAGGTGCAGATGTGGTTGGTACACCGCCCCTGAATAATAGCTACATGATAGCTATCCTTATCTACTCTAGTTCGTGGCTTGGTTAGTATGCCACCTTAGTTAGTTGAGTTTGGTTTGAGACCCATATCTAGGGCTCTTCTATTTTCTTTGTACTCGAGTTCTTTTGGCTTACACAACTAAGAAGAGGAAAACTGTTTTCAGCCTCCACCCTTGTGTGTCTTCCCCCATTGTGCAAGCAAGAAAGCTTCAAGCGAGACTCCTTCCTTCTCTCCCACAATCTTGACAGGCTCAAGTAGCTACTATCAATGAGGATAATGATTATCTTTTCTAGGATACCCAAGAGCTTAAAGCTTTAATTGATGCCCAAATAGTGGATTTACAATCAATAAATCATATAGTTGAGCATCAGAATATCAAGATTGAGGAATTAAAATAACAGTTGGCTTAGCTATGCTCTATTTATCCAAGTCCTAATGTAGCATTAGTACCATCTTTATCAATTATGGACTTGGTTGCTCTCCAACCTAATGCAACATTGTGTCCTTTTTTCCAAGCTGAAACGGAAAGACTTTAGTCTAGAATGGATCCTTTGTGGTCTTACTTTGAGAGGTTTCTGAAATATGTACTGCTAGGTCATTCCTTCTTTGTGCACTATCAACAACAAAAGTTGGCCTTTTATATGAAATTGTCCACTATGGATTAGCATCCTCCCAAGGATGGATGCTTGGTCCTTAGATCTCCTAGTAGAAGTTGTCCGAATGGTTTTTGTGGATTCAATTATACTAGACACCATGCTAATGTCTTACATGTATCTTAGAGGTGATCTTATTCTCGATACTGAGGATATGTCTTGGTTTGTGGAGCGATGTCATCTTGCAGTTGTTCTTGATGTCAGACACTTGGAATTGCAAATAGATGAGATTTTTCGAGCCTATCTCTCCAAAGTGGATACATATCTCAAGATATCTTGGCATTCCAAGATTGAGTCCGTGGTGTTGAATCAAAGAAAATTAAAAACTCTAGCACATTTAAAACTAATAACAAATTGAGGGAGGATCTTTTAGCGCACATTTCTAATCAATTCCCTTTTGATACCTCTTTCTTTGAAGCTCATAATTGTCGCTCCGTTCTAGGTCCATCAGTGCCCTTTGCTTATTATCAACAATAGATGGCCCACATATTAGACTCTTATCTATTAAAGAAAACCTTGTATGGGCCTAATTTTTATACTTCACCCTTATTTCTCTTGTGTATTACAATAGCAATAAAATGCTTATATGTTGCTCCAAAACCTCCCAAGGCTATGCATCTGACACGTACAAAGCCTCCCCTTATAGTAGAGAGTAAGATCCTTTAGAGGGATGGTTCTGGAACAAATTGTATAAGGCTGAATGCTTGTGGACAAAAAGTGACTCTACTATATACCCTATTTTTCCTTGTATATCTGAGCCCAATGAAGAGAAATAACTCTCTCCCTATAGCTTGGTGTAGATTGTGCTCGTTTTTAGCATGTTTTTTCTGCCCCAAACTCTCTCTTTTCTCCACTTTTCCCTTTTCCTACTCAACTCTCCTAATATCCCACTTATTCCCTACATCAAGTCTCATGCCTACTCACCCTTGGGCATTGACTTACATGACTTCACACTGACTTACAAGGCGTCTCCTTTGTCTCTTAAGTTCAACTTTATTTCTTGTGACTCAACCATTGAAGAAACCCTTTGCATTATTGGTAGACCTCCTACAATATACCCTATTCTATTCGTTGTATAGACTCGGGAATGTATCAAGTTATGAAATCTCATTTATCTTCCAGTATAGACATAAGATCATATGGCATCTACCCCCTCCACACCTACATATCCTCCAGCATGTGCCACATTCTCAGTTTTCTATAGGTTTAGAACCCTCATCTTCCTCCTCTTTAACACTGTCATGAGTAGTATCTCTCTTGAGTTCTTGTACCTCATATGCATCAACCTCATATCTCTTGAAGACCTTGATTTGCTTCCTCCTCAATGTTATCCCATTCAACTCATCGAGTGAATAGGTAACATTCTCATGTATATATCTCACCACATATGGACCAAACCAACATTTAGAGACATTTCAAATAGTGCATCCAATCACCTTCTTGTATTGCCCTTGGCTCGAGTCTGTGCTTCTTATCAAACATTTTCTTAGTTTGAAGTGTTGTTGTTTGCAATCTTTGCACTGCTATGTCAATGCCTTTCGATCTCCTCTCTAGTTGCTTAATGTGTAGGGTTAGCAGTTCCTCTCTATTCAATCCCTTCTCCCAAGACAACATGCTCCAAGTAACATCCACCTATTCAATAGGCATGATGATTTTTCCACACATTAATTTAGTAGGCATGTATCATGTCATTATACTATGGATGGTCTTGTCAACTCGTAAAGCATATGGTAATATCAAGGCCATTTCTTCACTGTTTGTCTACATGGCTTTGTGACAACTGATTTAATGAATATATAGGTACCCCCACTCACTCTTTCCATTACCCTCCAAATAATAGGTTGAAGTTAATGCAAGTTTAATCCCAATTGAGTAGAAAATTTAAAGCTTCATTTGTGTCCAATTCTCATCTATTAGCTATAAGTTTTTCCATAGAACCATAATGGCAAAAAACCTCTTTCAGAAGAAAAGTCCATGCATCATGTGTTGTCTCTGTAGTACTAAGAGCTCTCCCTTCTACTTGATTTGTTGAATCCTATGTTCAAGCATGAGATATCTCTTCTATCACATATCTGAAAGCATAGTCACCAAATCCACCACCTATTTTAAATGAATAGACAATCGATAAGTTGGCTATAACCTATCTCTATGTTTCACTATTGAACATATTTGATAGGTAGTACATGTTTCAACAAAGTATGCCCACATTAATGAGTGTTATATATGTAATTATAGTAGCTACTAGTTCATCTGTAGCAGTAGTGCAATCAGTTTTAGCAAGATACTCACCCACTTCTTCAGAATCCATCATCCCATCTTCATCCTCAAAGTATGCCATTGCTAGCATGTTTGCAATCAGATTATTCCTTCCTGCAATGTGTTGTAATTCAAGGTTTAGTGACTTAATATAAGCTACCCACCTTAACATGGCAATACCTCGTATTGCACATCTTGCAATCATTTCCAATAGTGGCAAAAAATTAATTTCAATGACCACATGAGCACCTATAAAGTATTCTTTGTCACATTTGAGGGCTCTTATAACACCCCAAACATCTCTCTTCATTTATGGGTACCTTTGTTTGGTTTCATTCAAGACCTTTGCACCAAATCTGAATACATATCTCTTCCACTCATTATCATCATATCTAATCCCTTACTTGGGCTTATATCTACTATGATGATTATCATCTTTCCCCTTTGAGTAATCAGCCTTCCTTAGTGTTAGTTTGACTTAAATAGTCTCTTCAATTTCGGCATTGCTTTAGTGTGCTTTTGACCCCATTGGAACCTTTTTTCTTTTGTCAATAGCTAGTAGAGATCATCAACCATATGCACAAAATGAGGGATCCATACAAGGTAAAAAGTAGATGCTCCCAAAAGCCTTTTCACCTTTGAAACACTAGCACAAATATCGTACATCCTATCAATACCATTTATATTTGCTCTAGTGAAGGATTCCTACCATAGGCTTGATACATATGGCCCATAACCAAGACCTCCTCAACTCCAAATATGGCTTGTGGCTTAAAAGAGTCAAGTGTACTCCTTCCAAGCAAGCTAATATCTTTTCACATTTGACTATATTTTTTGAAACAAACTCTCTATATCCATGAGCATCAAATTATTCATTCCTCTTATCCTTGGCATGACTCTTTATTTTTATATAATCCAAAAATGATATAATAAGCTATAGTATGTGATCCATGAGCACCTTATTCATTTCATTCATAATGTATGCTACCCAATTTCTTGCACCATATGGAAGAGTACATTCTCGTACTAAGCCTAAATGTGTCTTCATGGTTGTAATGTCCCTACTTTCAACTACCAATTGGAACTTATCATAACCTGAGTATAAATCTCCTTAAGAATAAATAGCTCTTCCAACAAAATCCTCTACAAACTCATTGACTAAAAGCCATGTAACAACATCTCTTACAGTCACTTTATTGACCGGTGTCGAGCCACTACTCACACATCGTATGTAAAGCTCTAGAGTGTGGCTTCTTATTGATCTAGAGAATGAATGCCATTAATCTTAGTGTTCATAGTGTGAATGGTAAAAAAATATTAGATTTTTGGACAAGTTTAGCTAATTTTTGATATTTTAGATATTATCTCTTGTAAAAATCCAAAAATTTTAGATAACTTCTAGATTAGGATGACATGTGAAAGAAAGTATGTAGCTTTTAGACATTTTGAGAGGTTTTTATGTAAAAAGAAAGTTTGGAAAAATCGTGCGACATGTGATCGTGATTTTTAGGCAATGAACAACACTTCGAAGTAGGAGATGAAGAAGAAGTGATTTGGCAAAATTTTAGTCAGGTGTGCTAGTACTTTACCCCCCTTTCAAAGCCAATGGAAGCATCAGATTGGCAGTCTCAGTAGCATAGGGGAAGGTATTTTTTAATATATGTTTTTGTCTACAAGAGATTTATCTTTTCATAATGCAAAAATAAATTGACAGCCTTTACCCCTGTGAGTATTCTTCTACATCTTCTATTTCTTCAAGCCCCTTCTCTTCTGTCTACTCCTCTCCTTGAATCTCCCTTCACCCTGTTGTCTCTTACCCCCACAGTAGACTTTCGACCCCAAATGCTCTGATAATGATGAACTCGACATGAAAGTGAGCATCAGAGGTGTGTAAAGATGGGGGATTCTACTAGATCAAGTGGTGGTGATGCATTACAACAAATGATTGCTTTGTTGCAACAACAACAACAACAATAGTTGTTACAACAGCAAATAAAAACTCGACAGGAAGTAAAAAGAATTGATTCCTTAGCTATGAATGGATTGCAAACAGTGGGGCAAGAATTGAAGCAATGTAAAGGTCAAAATGTTTTGGCCTTCATCCGGTTGTATGAAGAAAAGATGTTGTTTCATGGGGTACCGTAATATTCATGGAGTTGGTATTTCTCCCATTTGGCCATGCATGCATTGCATGATCGGATTGATGAGTTACATAGAAGCGATACTGATTGGGCAACTTTCAAGAAAGCTTTGAGAGAGGAGTTTTTCTTGGAAGATGTAGGACTGGTAATTAAAAAGACATTTATAGATTGAATTGAAAGCCGAATAAAGGGTTGGCTGCTATAGCTTTGCTTCGTGAATTTGAAAGTCGTTATACACAATTGGATGCCGATGAGTAGCAATCATTGGAGAGTCAAAAAATTGATTTTTGTCTGAAGGCTGCAAATCCTATTTTGTAGGAGAAGCTAATTGATCATTTATAGAAGATGCCTCTTTTGAAATGGGACTGAAGTCAAATTGGTCCAACGTAACTGAGACACTCCATATGATGGTAAACAAAGAGCCGATGAAATTAAGATGGGGTACAGGCACTACACCTGCCAGTGTTCAAAAGGGTGTTGAAATTACAGCCAAGGCCCCTGTAGCTATGTCAGAACAACAGGCTACACTTGTTGGTTCGACTCTTATAAGTGATGCTCTGGATGAATTAATCAAACGCATACGTGATTTGAGACTAGATTTGACAGAAATCTATGCAAATGTCAAAAAGTTGGATGTCAAGGTAGAAGAGAAGAGCTGGGCAACAACACAAAGGCTGTATAGAGAAGGATACAAGAAGAGATGCATTTTAGTGTGACATGCAATAGAAAATGGCCTTTCAAGAGATGCATTCAAAACACATGTAACAGAAAATGGTCTTTCAATAGAGCTAATTTTTGGAAATGGTGGCATGCAGAAGAGGTTGGAAGATATGGCTGCAAGGACAACATTTGTTGCCATAGATGCAGCCACATATGGGTTGAGAATTGAAAGGAATGATGAAGCTCGTAAAGGAGGCATGGCTAAAGAAAAATCTCTGTTTGGATGCAAGCATTAGATTGCATGGAAAAGGGAAAAATAACAAAGTCTGAATTGGTTGATGCAAGTCAGAGTATACGAGAAAGAATAGGATATGGAGTTCACCAGTGGATTCATTTTCAGCCCTATGCTTATTTGGTTGAGGTTCATAATCAAGAAGCTTTTGTGGAAGAAAAGAGAAGAAGAGATGAGGACAATGCTGGTCCTTCCTCTTCAGGGCCACCTAAACGCATAACATGAAGTAAAATGGAGTAGCAGAAAGAGGCTAAAAAAGTCATACCACACCATGTTATGGAGGATGCATCTCAAGAGAAGAAATAAGAAGGGAAGAAAAGGGGCAAGTAGCCTGGTTACATGTTACAATATAATCTTGAGACTGCCACAAACCTTAAAATAGTCTTGGAAGATCGCATACTTGGCAGTAGAGTGGAATTCACACTTGGTGAAGTTCTTGGAATTACAAAGCATGAATTTCATGATGCAATCATTGATATCCTAAAACAAAAAAGATAGTTTGATGGTGAATTTCTGCAAGCATTGATGCAGGTTGACAAAGACATAGAGAAACATCTTTAGAGGGAATATGATGATGCATAATGCTACTTTGGAACAAGCTAATCCTGAAAATGGGTTGAATGGAAGTGTAGACAGTAAGCTTGTGGCTGAACATGGTATTATGGACACCACTAAGCGTAGAGAGAAGGCTATGTATAATAGGGATGTCCATCAACAAGCACATGAAGAAGAAGATGCTCATTTTATTCCAACCAGTCATTATTCATGAACACATTAGGCTCCTGCTACAATAGAGACAATTGTTAAAGTGGGAGAAAGAGAGACACCTTAAATAGCTCTCTTGGATCATGGTTTCAAAATCAATGTTATGGCACACAGCTTGTATGAGAATGGAGGTTGGCCAATTGATGTAGATCCCGGATGGCATATGCGAGCAGCAAACACTTCATCAAGGGATCTTTATGCGGCTTTTTTGAATGTACCTGTGACTATTGGAGATGTTAGGGGTGAATATCATTTTTTAATGCAAGATTCATGTAGTTAACTGGTGATTTTGGAGGAGCCCTATATGTTGAGAAATAAGCCAAAGTCTAAGGCATAGTCTAAGCCTTATCATATTGTTGTATATAAAGTGTCCTTAAGTTTGGGGATATCTATCTTTTGAGGATACCATTTTTAGTGTGTGGATGGTTGGAGATATGGTTGGTGAATAATGGAGGAGAAGTTGACATTGAGCTCCTAACCTGTGCTTGTTTCATCTTAGTCTCCCTTTACTTGCAATTTTATCATTTGGTATCATAGCAAATTGTAACCATTTTTGGAAAACCATCATACTCCTCTCTAACAACTGGATGCCACGCTGTATCTTCTACGAGCATGTTTGTCTTTGCATGATGCCGGTCATGCTTGAAGCATCAGGGTTCATATGGGTAGATCAATGGCAAAAATGCTACAGTACCCACAATGTCTTCAAGTACTTTATGGTTTGAAATGGATTTGTGTGCACAGTAATGTCTTCCCAATCCATGCCCAAGACAAAGGAAGAAGGTACCAAGGAGCTTTTTCTATCATTAACAGACCAGTAGAATAGGCAACAACTGACAGAGCTACAGTCCTCAATGTGATGCCTTGCGGAACTAGCTCTGCGGAACTGACAGAGTTAGAGTCCTCAATGCGATCCATCATGTTCTTCAATGTAATGCCCCGCGGAACTGGCTCACCAATTTGCGTGAACCCATACTCTTTTGCAAGCTTCTTTCTGTAATCTGGGTCACTCAGGGATGGTGCAATTGGTGCTGCTCAGTCTTTTTCTCACACAAGCAATTCTGGGCACATTCAATCCTTCAACCTAGAATCGACTACCACTTAGCTTGGCAACATGTTTATTTTTGTGAAGGGACATGCACAACAGAGCATGTTGTCCAGTGGGTAATCTACTGGTGGAAGGGCTCGGGCTCTGTAGCATTGAACTGAAGGGAAGGCCACGTTCGATGCAGGGTGCGAATAGAATGGTTCTGCTATTAGGAGCAGATGAAAATAGGATGTGAGAGGAAAGATTCTTGTGAGTGAAGCACAGGAAGGACATCCTGCTACAATGCCAGGTTTATCAATTGGTGCAAGCAGCAGTGGCAATGCAGTATCATCTGAAAGTGCAACACAACATGCAAGTTAGCATGCAATCAATATGGAAAGAAGTTAAAATCGGTGCATGGTGTTTGGCTCATGAGGTCCTTTGTTAAGATTTTTACTAGTACGCATTGTAGCCAATGTTGGTCCCAAGAGTGAGAGAAGAAGTGAATATGTGGTGCGAAAGGGGCAATATGCTCCAAGCTTGATCCATGCACCTGTTGGTAGATGTGAGGATAGCAAGGCCATTGATGCAGACAAAAGAAGGATTTAGGGCTTGTCACGAAATGACTGGCATACATCAAACAGTGACACTTAGACACACACACATTGCAGGTGCATCATTTGATTGTAGTTGTTATGGTTTACATCAAGCAAGAGTAGACCTAGTTGTTTTGGAGGCCTAGAAGGCCGGTTTTATGCCATTTTTGGGTGTCATTTTGGAGGCTTAAGATTTTGCAAAAAAATTCCATAAAAACTTTTCTAGCTTTATCTTGACTGGGACTTCATTCTTGGCACAAAAAATTTCAAAAAAACAGCAAGGAAATTTGGTGCGCAGATCGGATGCAGTACGCTCGCATAGTGAATGCCGGAAGGTCCCCAAGAACAAAAGAACTCTACTTTTTGCACAAAACTCAAGGTAAAAAGCATGAACGACATGAATAAGAAACCAATTGGGTGCAATCTCCCCCCGTGCCTTATGTGAGTGCTCCATAAAGCATGTATTTTATGTATTAATCATCTTCAAGCTCAAATAATAGCCCAAATTACAAAATAGCAAGCTTTTAGCTTTTGAGTTTGCTTTAGCACAAAATAGGAATAAAGCTAATAGGTGGTGCCCAAAGAGTCTGGCATACCCAATACAATGTCCAAGTACAAATAACATAATCGTGCGCCCATGCGCATACAAAATAATAAATAAATATCCAACGCCTCAATAAATAGGCGCGACAAAATATAGGCGCCATGCCTAAGGTATGCGCCCATCAAAATATAAGTGATAAATCGAATATTCGCTATCCTCCAATGCTTTCCTCTGTCACTGCTGCTATCTCTACACATCAACTGAAGCATTCACAATCATTAGTAAAATAATACAATTAAACCGACAAAAGTGAATACCTAGCAGTCTTCAGCTACATAAATAAATCAACTGGTTAGAAATCAATCCTAGCCTTAATTTATTACGAGTGCGCACTCTAAACTCATAAATGTTTATTAATTTAATATGCATTTTGCGGAATCACCCGCTATGGAATCACCCATGTACACACTAAATTAATGAAACGCCCAAAAAGGACAGGCGTCCCCATCAATGTCTCGCACAAAGAATCCACTTTGTGTATGAGCCCCGGTCATCAAAGTTTATGGAATCCACCGTAAAACCTCACGGAATCCACCATGGCACGGAATCCACCGTGAAATATGCCTCCTGGCATCATACCCCCGGGGTGGGATAGCCATTGACCTCAATTGCTATTAGCTCAATGTGGAGCTAACAGAGTGGGGAAAGCATTTAAGTCTCTAGTGTGCATCCATTGTGCTTCTTCTACAGGATGGTTCTTAAATTTGACTAGATATCTAGAATATCTTCCGCCAGTTCTAGTGGTCATAAAATCAGTATCTATGATAGCTTCAGGTTCAAGTATTTCAGTCTCTTCCTCTAACAAAGGTGGCTTTTCATAAATAGGGTGTACAGGTAATTGGCCTCTAAAGGGTCTTAATAAACTAATATGAAATGTGTTGTGAATTTTCCAGTGAGGTCGTAATTCTAACTTGAATGCATTGTCATTAATTTTATGAATGATCTTAAATGGTCCATAGAATCTAGGTGCTAATTTGACAACTGGGTGTCTATCTACACTTTGTAATCTACGTTTTTCTATTCTCAACCAAATATAGTCATCAACTTTACAATTCATTGCTTGTCTTTTCTTATTGGCTTGCTTGGTATATGATTGCTGGGCTTTGGCAATCATGTCTTTAACCTCATAAAAAATAGTATTGTGCATACTGGCAATATCATCAGCACTTTGAATTCTATTTGATAAAGATGCAACAGGTGTAGACAATCTATAACCATAAATCACTTCAAACGGTGCTTTCTTTGTAGATGTGTGTGGTGTATTGTTATATGCAAACTGTAATAAATGCAAATGTGTGTCCCATGTCTGTGGTTTAGAAATAGTATAAGCACGTAAAATATCTAAAATAGTACTATTAGTGGCTTCTGTTTGTCCATTAGTTTCAGGATGAAATGCAGATGAGAAATCAATCTTTGTGCCTAGGTTAGCAAACAAAGTAATCCAAAAGTTGTTACAAAATCTAGAATCACGATTAGAAATAATAACTTTTGGTAATCCATGGTTAGTAAAAACAGTTTTTAAAAAAATTGTGCTGCGTGTGATGCTGTTAAAGTTTTCTTACATGGAATGAAATATGCTTGTTTACTAAACCTATCTACTACTGTCCAGATCATATCATGGTTAGATTTAGTATTAGGTAAACCAGTAATAAAATCCATAGAAATTTGTTCCCATGGTCTTGATGGAATAGATAAAGGCATAAGTAATCCATACTGTTTACCATGATGTCTCTTAACTCTTTGACAAATCAAACATTCAAAAACAAAATGCATCACTGTCCATATGTGGCCAATAAAAATCTTCAGTTAATGTACGTAAAGTAGATATGATACCTCTATGACCTTGATATGGAGGACAATGAATCTCATTCAAAACAAAAGATCTGAATGAAACTGTAACACATAATCCCTTTTCATAAAACATGAATCCATCATTATAAGGTAGTGAATCAATAGGAATCCAGTTATTTTGAACTAATTTATGCCAATCAACATGAAAAGTAATGTCCTGATGATAAGTATCTTTCATAGGAGTTAAAGAATCAAATGATATAACATAAATATTATGAATGACAGGTCTTCTACTTAATGCATCGGCCACTACATTTTCTTTACCGGGTTGATATTGGATAATCGGATGAAAACTCTGAATAAAGGCTGCCCATTTGATATGTCGGTCAAATATTTGAGGTTGGCTAAGTAAAGTTCTAATACTTTGTTGATCGGTCTTAATCATAAATTCAGAACCCATTAAATAATGTTTCCACTGTCTTAAGGCTTGTACCACCGCTAATAATTCTTTATCATATGTGGAATATTTCAGTTCAGAGGGTTTCAGCTTACAACTAGAATAGGCTATGGGATAATTGTCCTGCATAAGTACGGCTCCTATTTCAGATCCGCTAGTATCGATCACTACTAAAAAGAATGGTCTATTAAAATCAGGCAACTGTAGTACAGGAGCATGGGTTAATGCATGTTTCAATAAATCAAAGGATTTCTGTTGATTATTGGACCAATGATAAACAATACCTTTCTTCAAAATTTTGGTCAAAGGCAAAGCAAGTAATGAAAAATTACGCACAAACTTCCTATAGAAACTAGTAAGACCTAGGAAAGATCGTAACTCATGCACATTTTTAGGTACAGGCCAGTTCAATATTGCTTCTATTTTCTTAGGGTCAACCTTAATACCATTAGATGATACAATATGACCTAAATATTCAATTTCTGTTTTAATGAACTCACTCTATTTCGGATTTGCATATAGTTAATTATCTTTTAATAACTAGAAAACCAAGGACAAATGCTCATAATGTTCTTTCTCATTTTGACTAAACACCAAAATATCATCAAAGAATACAATAACACAATGTTGATATTTCAAAAATATACGGTTCATCATTCTACTAAATGTAGCAGGTGCATTAGTCAATCCGAAAGGCATCACTAAAAATTCATAATGACCAAATTGTATCCTAAATGCAGTCTTGAATATGTCAGACTTATCTAGTCTCACCTGATGATAACCAGATTTAAGGTTTATTTTACTAAATATGGCAAAACCTTGCAGTTTATCCATAAGGTCATCGACTCTAGGAATTGGATACCTATTCTTTACAGTGATCTTATTTAAAGCTCGATAGTCAATGCACATATGATAGGTATTATTTTTCTTCTTTACTAACAGAACAGGTGCACCAAATGGAAAACTACTAGGTCTAATCAATCCTCTATTTAGTAATTCCTCAACTTGAATTTGAATTTCTTTTTGCTCTATCTGGTTATGCCTATATGGTGCTTTACAAGGTGGTTGGGTACCAGATATCAAATCTATTTTATGGTCTTCTGGATGTGAAGGAGGTAAACCAGGTGGTAGATCTTCTGCAAAATAGTATTTAAAGTGTGCAAGAAGTTCTTTATGCCTAGGGTGCATATGATTTTCTTTAACTTGCAGTTCATTCACCCAAATGAGATAAGATTTACTATTTTTGCGTAATGCACGTTTAGCTTGAGTATGCGAAAGCAGTGGAAAAGCATTAGATGCATGCATACCATACAATATAATATATTTTCCTTGAAATTGAATATTAATCGAATGCATGGAATAATATATATCTGGATTATGCTGATGACGCCAAGGCATACCTAAAATAATATCACTGGACTGTAGTGGTACAACTAGAAAATTTCTTCTTTCAGTGTATTGACCAATTTGAATTTCTAAGTCATGCACTTCCTGTGTACCATTATACCTAGTACCTAAGAATGTTGCTTTGATGCGATAATGCGTAGGTACAGTCTGTAACTTCAATTCTTTTACTAGCTTTGCAGAAATAAAATCATGAGTACTACCATCATCATGCAAAATAATATTTTCCTTTCCATGCACTAAATATTTCATTGTCAATAAAGAATGTGGAGTTAAAATACCTGGTAAAGTATCTGAAGAAGTGGTAATGTCATCCTCATCTTCCGTGAAATCAGGCATTTCTTCATGTTCGTCATCTTCCATTGCTCCAAGGTAGTTGATATGGACAGGTGGCTTCTTCGAATGGCAATTTGCTGCTAGATGTCCAGGTTGGTGGCATTTATAACACACTATAGGTTTGGCTTTGGTTATATTGTTTGCAATGGCAGGAAGTCTAGGGATATTAGGATTTGACTGTGGTATAGGCTTAGGGTTTTGGTTGATATTGGATGGTAAAGCAGGTGGTTTTGCCCAATTTTTACGGAAAGATGATGAAGGAAAACGACCTTGATTAAATCTTCTAAAATTTGAGTTGAATTGCTTAGATCCATAGTTACCATTGGCTTGGAATTGATGTGGACGCTTGTCTCTTCCTCGCAGCTTGTCTTCAGTGTCATGAGCTAATGAAATTGCGTCTTCAAGAGTTGCAGGCTTGAACATATTAACTTCAGCGTAATAATGCCCAAGTAATCCAGACATATAGTTGTGCTTGTGTGTCGCTTCATGTACGTCTTTAAGCATGCGTAACTGGAGTAATGCATTCCGAAAGCGTTCGGTGTACTGAGGAATAGGCTCGTGATCTCGTTGCTGAAGAAGGTCCCATTCCTTTATGGCTTTTTCATGGAATTGTGGAGGAAGGAAATTTTGCATAAACTTCTTCTTGAAATTCTCCCAAGTAGCGGGACAATCTATACTCTTGCGAACCACGATCCACCAAAGAGATGCTCTATCCACTAAATGATTAGTGACACTTGATTTTATCTTTTTCTGCATACGTTTCCTCATGAAAGTAGTCATCAAACTGACTGATGAATGCAAGAACAGTTTTTCCCTCTCGAGTGCCATTGAAAGTACGGAATTTGAAATTTGTTTTACTTATCTTTGTTTCCTTGCAGATGGATTGAGCTTTGAGAGTCGCGTCGATGGTATATCGAATAAGGTCTTCACATTGAGGTTCCTCTTTGTCGGTAGTCGATCTTTGTAAATTAGCCAATTGAACTTGCAATGCTTGCCTAGCTCGTCATTCTTCATCCAACTGCATCATAATTAAGTCCAGCTTTTGCTCCATCGTAGGTTCAGGTAGGTCGCCTTCAGCCATTAAATCATCCATATGTGATTCCGTCATCCTGCAAAACTCAAAAGACCTCTCACTCTCAAAATCAAATTAGCGAGATGAGCGTAGCTCAAGATCGGGTATACAAGGCTTATATATTTTTGTGTGTGGCTTTCACAATCTTTGTCTTTGGCTATTGCAAGATTCGCAATCTTTGAAAAATCTGCATTTTATCCTTGTGCGTATGCTGAAAATGCTTCAGCAAACCTGCGTATTCGAAGAGTACCTTCCAATGAACAACTTTGTAGTTTGGAGTTTCTGTGCAGAAACAACCCTTCTATGAGTTTTGAACAGAAGTCAGTTTTGACTTCAGATGACTTGTCTGACTTGCAGAGTTGCAGACTTATGTGACTTGTAGAGTACCAAGACTTGCAGAACTTGGTTGATTTATCTGACTTGCAGAATTTCGACTTGAAAGACTGCAAAACTTGGTTGCTTGTGTGACCTGTGGCTTAAGTGACTTAGCTTAGTAGTGTAGTTTAAGGCTTTAATAAGCCTAATCGATTTTGAAGTAATGCGACATGCTATCGACAAGTTTGAACGTGGCCAAAAGATACTGACGCCGCCCGAGATGAAATTTATAGTATTAAGCTTATTAAAGCTTAATACTACGCTTTGTAGTCTTTAGGTTTTAAGCTTTTAAGCTTATAGAAATTGAGACTTATCTCTGGTTTTTGACGACTTGAAGAAGAGGATATAGGAGTGGTCCTCCGCTGCTGCAGGCTGGTCCTTCACAATCTGATGATGGAAACAGAGGTTCTTGATCGCCAGGAATCCACCTGTATCGACTGTTCGCGACGAGATTGACCGTAGAGCTCGATCGTTTCAGGAGCTCCGTCTTCGCACAAGATGGGTAGCGATTGGAAGCTCTTGATCTCAGCTTCGCTTTGATACCACTCGTGCACAGATCGGATGCTGTATGCTCACGTAGTGAATGTCGAAAGGTCCCCAAGAACAAAAAAACTCTACTTTTTGCACAAAACTCAAGGTAAAAAGCATGAACGACATGAACAAGAGACCAATTGGGTGCAATCTCCCCCCATGCCTTGTGTGAGCGCTCCACAAAGCATGTATTTTCTGTATTAATCATCTTCAAGCTCAAATAATAGCCCAAATTACAAAATAGCAAGCTTTTAGCTTTTGAGTTTGCTTTAGCACAAAATATGAATAAAGCTAATGGGCGATGCCCAAAGAGTCTGGCATACCCAATACAATGTCCAAGTACAAATAACATAATCGTACGCCCATGCGCATACAAAATAATAAATAAATATCCAACGCCTCAATAAATAGGCGTGTAATATTTTCGCGTACCGCGTGCCGTAAATATTGACTTCCCGCACGTCGTGTAAATCTCGTGCAAAGATTGTCACTAGTGCCAGCAGCTAATCTATGACCTCACGCGAGGAATGGAGACACTCCACCTTAGGAAAATAAGGTCGGGGATTCAAACCGGCATAGCCGCGGGAAAACAGCCTCTTGGGAAGAGGTCAAGAGGATAGGAATTTGCAAATTTTTTTAATTATTATCCCTTCCCCCAGCCGATGCATGGCTGGAGGAGAGGGAGTGTGGGGGAGGAATGGCCAAAGAGGAGAAGGTCAGTTTGCATAAGGAGGTCCTCCACGTGTGTGGAGGCCCCCTTTCCCCACCCCTCCCAAGGCCTATATAAACACCCCCCTAGCTAGAGGGGGGGAGGCTGGAGGGTGTGCAGGATGGGCCGTAAGGAGAGGGAGCTGTGGGACAGGAGCTGAAGGACGACGGGCCATGAGGAGAGAGGAGAGCTCGCAGTGCTGCAGAAGGAGCTCGTCGTGCCGCAGGAGGAGGTCGTCGTGCTGCCGCAGGAGGTCACCGTGCTGACGAAACGCCGCCATGGTCCGCCGCCCCGCCTGATCACGACCCCCTCCCCCCTCCTCGACGTTGCTGAAGTCAACCAGAAGCTTCTTAGAAGCTTCTTCAAGAAGCTTCTAAGGGGGCTTCTTAAGCCCCCCTTCCCACTACCTTTCCCCCACAAGTCCATCCACAACCCCGGGACTTTGAAGAGAAGGAGGCGACGAGCCTTCTCACCTATCACCAACAAGTCTATCGCGAGACTTAAAGAAGAGGGGCTACAAAATCCCTTCCACCCAGTCATCCCTGGGCCGGGATTTTGAAGAATAAGAGAGGAAGCCCATAAAGGCCCTTCCCACTCGAATTCCTCATAAGCCCATTGAAGGGGGTTGCTTTAAGGGCCCACAAAATCCTTCCTAAACCCGGAATTTCAAGGTGGATTAAAATTCTCAAGCCTCCATTGTCCAAAGGACCTCATAAGAACCCTAAGGCCTTCCCAAGTGAAATTCCGCAAGTCGGAACTTCGGTCAAGGAAGCCATATCTCAAGGGAAATTGCGCATACAAGGGAGACGGACCAAGGTCATAAAAACTGCAAGCCAAGGCAAAAAGTTGAAATCCACGAAGGCTAACTGGAGATCGAATTCGCGATGGCCTCTAGAAAGATCACAAGGTGCGATGCGGGAGGTTCACCCCGAGCATACGTGGATATTTCCCGGAGTCCCGCAAGTCCAGGTTTTTATCTATTTGGATTCCACACAAAAGTATTGAATTATTCACGATAACTTCACGGATTAGGAAGCACTCATGCATGTTCGAATTCAACTAGTCAAGTTAAATGCAGTTGGAAAATGAATTGGCTATTTGAACATTTATTAGAAATAGCTTAAGATATGAAAATTGATCGTTGGTACGTTCAAAGGAATGGGTGAAAAGAGCATAAGGTGTCTATGCATTTGTAGGACCTTATCAGCAAGTTTCCTTTTTGTGTATTCAAAAGTGACGAGCCTAGGACAACTATTGCCTCATTTCAAGGTTGAAATCATTGAGGTACATTTTTTTTACTAGGCATGGAAAGATTAATGGCATGTCACCTTTTTAGATAAATCCTCCCTGTAATGATTCATGAGGGAAAGTTAACACCCATAAAGACGTTATTCGAAAAGGAATAGAAGGCACGAAATTGATCTATGGACTTGCAAGAGGCATGATTATTTGAGGTAAGTCCTTGTAGGACCTAGGAAAGTTAGTGTCCAGATTATCAGGCATTTTTACTCTGCCAAGAAAGGATAGGGTTATTGTGAACCATGTGTTGCGTAGAAGCAGTGAATCGCATGTTTACACGTATAGGTGTAGTTGTAACTATTGATCTAGTTTATCACCTTTGGGAAAGGTTCATCCTTGTCGCAAGACAAGTATATTGTGTTGTCTAAGTCACCCAGACCACAAGGGATTCATTTGGGCATGGTTCAATCGATATGATAGGTAGCCCAAGTGCTAACTAGGGTTTTGTGCGGTAAGAATTCGACCTAGCTTTACACTTGTTGCCAAGTCAAAACCCGCAAACCCAAAGATCTTACACACATTCACTAAATGTTGAGTCAATTGGATGTTCCTGCATGAGATGATCTAAGGATTAAGGATCATTCGTTCCAATGATGAAACTCCGACGGAGTTGCGAACTTCTAAGGCCATGGGCCAACATAATTAGGAATGGGTTGGAGGATACCCTAAATCCTACTACTCGGGAAGAGGTAATTCCGTGGCCGGAGGACACCCTTCAATGGGTGGAATGATCCCGTGGAATGATGCAACACATGTGCAAAAAGGTTGCAATATCGTATAGACTTGAGATTTGTCCACAAGAGAGTTTTGTCATCTCTCGAAATGAGGTTGGCAATTTATTGAAAGAATTTAACTTACAAGAGGATGAGTAATCATCCTGTTACTCACTTTTCTTGGGGAATAATTGCCAAGGAAAAGGAAAGTTAGGTATTTGCCTTGAAGCAAATGACCAGACAATAAACTAAAGCGACATGGTCGCTGGAACCTACCACAACAAAACCTAAAGTATTGGTAGGGTATGACCCTAACCCAAGAATGATAGGAATCTTGCCAAGTTGCAATTGATTCCGGATCGAATGCGGGTTGCATTCGGAGAAAAGAAGTCACTCCTTAACAGTTTGCCAGCTAAACGACCATTGAAATTGATTGTGCTTGTAACAGTTTAGAAAGGACTGTTTGCATTGTTTGCTCAATGAACTAAAGGATGAAAAGATATCTAAATACTTCAGGTTGGTGCCTGAAGGGAGAGGCAGCTTCAGTTACCCCCGACTGCCTGCCTGACCCTAACCAAGGGGGTTGTTAACCGCGCCGGGAACGTGGACCGAACCCGCCGTGAGAGGTCTCTCCGTTGAGTTCTACTTGGAGCAGGAGGACGCTTGGGTGCCAGAGGGGGCTCTGGCCGTAAATCCCTCGCCTTCCGGGCCCTGCACAAGAGGCTAACGTGACTCGGGATTGGATCTCGAGGCCCGCATACTAGTCTACGGGCGGAAACTTGGATTAGTGATCCCTGGTGGATTACTGGATAGCCTTCGGGCGGATTATGAATACGCCTACAGGCGGGAACTCCTTGTATTCCAAAGATAAAAGGATAAAATGATAATAAAGGAGTTGTTTGACATTGTCTTCTTTATGTCCTGTGATAAGATTACGTGAAGGAACCAGTGCTTAACAGGGCTAATCAAGGAAGCTGTTTGTATATGTCAAACTAATGTGGTAGGTAATTACATAACTAAAACAAACCGAGGAAAGTGCGGAGGATGGACCATGGGTCTGTCCTATGGAAGGGTGGTCCCGGTTAGCCGGGAACTTTTCTCAAAGTCTTCGGCGAACAGAGGATGATCGTCATCTTCGAAACAAGTAATGAGAACGATGACTTGGAATTACCGATTACCCGATTCACGCTGTTTTAGGGGAACGGAATGGGACTATGCTTTTGGCGGAGAGGTCGAGCCTTGCATCCCTCTCGTTTCCCATTCTCCTTGAACCAAGTGCAGCATGAATCCACTTCGGACCTGGCGTTTCTGCGTAAAGTAGTTCGCTCGGGTCTGACGCTAGTTGTTGCTAGCTAATGACCAAACAGGGAAACCCAAATTCAGGTCGATCCTAAGTGGGAACGGCCAGGATACTTCCGCTACGTGGCAGAATCGGGAAGACCTAGATTGCAAAACCCGTAACATTCCATGGGAGTGCTGGGCGGAGTTTTCTAGACATCCTTTCTGATGGACTGCTAAGACGTGTCCTGAATGGTTCTAGTGGACACGTTACAGTTGGTATCAGAGCAAACCAACAAAGGATTTGTTTTAGGAAATTTTAATAAGAGGAAGTAAAGCAAATGTTGTGTCCCAAACATTTCCTTACTTTGAATGCTGTCTTGCAGAATTACGAGGCGTGGAACAAGTTTTTGGTGTTCCGGATCATGTTTATGACTGCAATGCACTCTCCGCATTATAGGCAGAGAATTGAAATGATGAACATCCTAGACCGCATTTACAATCCATCACCTGTGTACGTGGAATGGAGATGGATGGGTGTTATAGGGGTCTATTACATAACTGTCTATCAACCTGCGTACCTTCAAATTAACTTGAAGAGAATCAAGTGGATGGAGGATTTGAAGATCGTGAAGCTATTCGTCTTTATTGAGGCTCACGCAAACGCGACCTTACGGGTCGGAGGTCGGAGGGTTAACCAGAATAAGTATGTGTACGAGGAAGTGATTCAAAGAATCCCTGCCGACCGAATCAAGGTTTTGGGATGTCATGTGAAGAAGGGATATCAAAGGAAAAGATACCCTAATCTTCCAATGAACTATCGATTCCTGAAAATCGATGACCCCAATCCGTACTACTACTCAGTTCCTGTAGCTGAATGCAACAACATCTTATTCTCCTCGAATTAATGTATTAACTTGTTCCATCGCCCCAAGAAATAATTGTACCTCGAAAGGGCTATGTTGATATGAATGGAATAAAACTTTTTCCCGATTGTCTTGACTATGAATATTGATAAAGTAGTAAAGTGAATTGGTCACTTGGCTGAAGGAATACATGGACGTAGTTCTGAAGAGTTAACAGAACTCCCGCTTTAAAGAGAAGTTGATCATGAAATAAGGCTAATACCTGGAGCTGCGCCAATTGCAAAGAGACCTTATAGAATGTCCATTCCGGAAGCTATCGAGTTGAAGGAACAACTCAAACAATTATTAAACCAAGGCTACATCCGGCCTAGCAATTCACCATGGGGAGCTCCAGTTCTATTCCAGAAAAAGAAAGATGAGACATTTCGACTATGTATTGATTACCGTGGGTTGAATAAATCAACGGTCAAGAACAAGTATCCTATTCCTAGAATAGATGAGCTTCTTGATCGCCTTCAAGGTGCAAAGATCTTCTCCAAAATTGATCTCAGGTCAGGCTACTATCAAATCAGGATCAAGGATGAGGACATTCCAAAAAACGGCCTTCAATACAAGATATGGGCACTTTGAATTCTTGGTTATGTCATTCGGCCTTACAAATGCACCTGCCACCTTCAATAGATTAATGTAGGATATTTTTAGACCATATTTTGATGATTTCGTGCTTGTCTTCTTCGACGACACTCTATTCCAAACAGGAAGAAGATCATGAACCTCAACTACGGATTGTGTTGGAGACAATGAGGTCTCATAAGCTGTATGCAAAAATGAAGAAGTGTGCATTCCTCAAACGTCAGATTGAATATCTAGGATTCATCGTATCATCAGAAGGAATATCAGTAGACCCAGCCAAAGTCAGAGATGTGCTTGAATGGCCAATACCAGCATCTGTCAAAGAGATACGCAGTTTTCTTGGCTTGACAGGATGGTATAGGATCTTTATCAAAAACTATGCTTTGATTGCAGCACCTCTTACTGACTTACTAAAGAAGCAGACTTCTATTACATGGTCAACTCTCAAGCAAAATAGCTTCGACCAATTGAAGCAATGTTTGGTATCAGCACCTATTCTGAAACTTCCTGATCTCAATAAGGAATTCGAGGTAGTAACCGATGCCAGCATTCTTGCCTTGGGGTGTGTTCTTATGCAGGAAGGTCATCCAGTAGCGTATTCTTCAAGGAAATTGAAGAGTCACGAAAAGAATTATGCCACTCATGATCTGGAGTTATTAGCTGTCATACATGCTCTAAAGCTTTGGAGACACTATCTGTTGGGAAATAAGTTCACTCTAGTAACCGATCATAAGAGTCTCAAATGGATTTTACCCAGAACGAGCTCAACATGAGGCAACGTCGATGGATTGAAGTATTGGAGGAATATGATTTTAAGATCAAGTATCGACCAGGGAAAGGAGAATGTAGTTGTTGATGCACTCAATCGCAAGGCATTCCTTAATTCACTAATCTTGCAAAATCTATCAATAGCTAGATCTCTAGCTACAGAGGTGTCCATGCCAAACGACCTAATACTTGAGCTAGCTAGAGAGGAAGGATGCCATGATCTAGCCTATCAAAGGATGCTAAGGGAAGTCTCTATCAAGGACCAGGAACAAAAGCTAGAGACTAAGTATCGTGAATTCTCTGTCAATAATGGACATGTCTACTATAGAATGAGAGCATGTATACGAGCAAGCCAGTTATTTAAATAGAAGATATTGTGCGAAGCTTATGATTTCACTCTATCGGGACATCAAAGCTGCGAAGGATAGACAGAAGGCATACACGAAATTGAAGTGTCAAGATAGAATATTTGAGGAAGGAGACATGGTCTTCATTCACGTATGCCCAAAGAAGAGTTCTATATCCTTAGGAGATTGCAGGAAGCTAAGTCCAAGGTATTGTGGACCATACAAGATCCTCAAGTGCTTAAAACCTAAAGGTTCATAATGTATTCCATAAACAGTCTATTGAAGAATGAAGTATGTACCTAACCCTAATCATGTACTTGATGACCAACAAACTGTAATGCCTAGTCAAGGAGTCCTTGAACTAAGGCCGGACAAGATTTTTGATGCTAGGGTGAGACAACTAAGATCCAGAACCTTGAGAGAATGCCTCGTCCAGTGGAAAGATCATCCTAAGGAGGATGCTACCTGGATGGATGAAAGCTCTCTCAATCTTCGATATCCCCAGTTTATATCGAGATGAGGACATCTCGATTCTTCTAAGGGGGAGAGAATGTAATATTTCCGCGTACCGCGTGCCGTAAATATTGACTTCCCGCACGTCGTGTAAATCTCGTGCAAAGATTGTCACTAGTGCCAGCAGCTAATCTATGACCTCACGCGAGGAATGGAGACACTCCACCTTAGGAAAATAAGGTCGGGGATTCAAATCGGCATAGCCGCGGGAAAACAGCCTCTTGGGAAGAGGTCAAGAGGGTAGGAATTTGCAAATTTTTTTAATTATTATCCCTTCCCCCAGCCGATGCATGGCTGGAGGAGAGGGAGTGTGGGGGAGGAATGGCCAAAGAGGAGAAGGTCAGTTTGCATAAGGAGGTCCTCCACGTGTGTGGAGGCCCCCTTTCCCCACCCCTCCCAAGGCCTATATAAACACCCCCCTAGCTAGAGGGGGGGAGGCTGGAGGGTGTGCAGGACGGGCCGTAAGGAGAGGGAGCTGTGGGACAGGAGCTGAAGGACGACGGGCCATGAGGAGAGAGGAGAGCTCGCGGTGCTGCAGAAGGAGCTCGTCGTGCCGCAGGAGGAGGTCGCCGTGCTGCCGCAGGAGGTCGCCGTGCTGACGAAACGCCGCCATGGTCCGCCGCCCCGCCTGATCACGACCCCCTCCCCCCTCCTCGACGTTGCTGAAGTCAACCAGAAGCTTCTTAGAAGCTTCTTCAAGAAGCTTCTAAGGGGGCTTCTTAAGCCCCCCTTCCCACTACCTTTCCCCCACAAGTCCATCCACAACCCCGGGACTTTGAAGAGAAGGAGGCGACGAGCCTTCTCACCTATCACCAACAAGTCTATCGCGAGACTTAAAGAAGAGGGGCTACAAAATCCCTTCCACCCAGTCATCCCTGGGCCGGGATTTTGAAGAATAAGAGAGGAAGCCCATAAAGGCCCTTCCCACTCGAATTCCTCATAAGCCCATTGAAGGGGGTTGCTTTAAGGGCCCACAAAATCCTTCCTAAACCCGGAATTTCAAGGTGGATTAAAATTCTCAAGCCTCCATTGTCCAAAGGACCTCATAAGAACCCTAAGGCCTTCCCAAGTCAAATTCCGCAAGTCGGAACTTCGGTCAAGGAAGCCATATCTCAAGGGAAATTGCGCATACAAGGGAGACGGACCAAGGTCATAAAAACTGCAAGCCAAGGTAAAAAGTTGAAATCCACGAAGGCTAACTGGAGACCGAATTCGCGATGGCCTCTAGAAAGATCACAAGGTGCGATGCGGGAGGTTCACCCCGAGCATACGTGGATATTTCCCGGAGTTCGCAAGTCCAGGTTTTTATCTATTTGGATTCCACACAAAAGTATTGAATTATTCACGATAACTTCACGGATTAGGAAGCACTCATGCATGTTCGAATTCAACTAGTCAAGTTAAATGCAGTTGGAAAATGAATTGGCTATTTGAACATTTATTAGAAATAGCTTAAGATATGAAAATTGATCGTTGGTACGTTCAAAGGAATGGGTGAAAAGAGCATAAGGTGTCTATGCATTTGTAGGATCTTATCAGCAAGTTTCCTTTTTGTGTATTCAAAAGTGACGAGCCTAGGACAACTATTGCCTCATTTCAAGGTTGAAATCATTGAGGTACATTTTTTTTACTAGGCATGGAAAGATTAATGGCATGTCACCTTTTTAGATAAATCCTCCCTGTAATGATTCATGAGGGAAAGTTAACACCCATAAAGATGTTATTTGAAAAGGAATAGAAGGCACGAAATTTATCTATGGACTTGCAAGAGGCATGATTATTTGAGGTAAGTCCTAGTAGGACCTAGGAAAGTTAGTGTCCAGATTATCAGGCATTTTTACTCTGCCAAGAAAGGATAGGGTTATTGTGAACCATGTGTTGCGTAGAAGCAGTGAATCGCATGTTTACACGTATAGGTGTAGTTGTAACTATTGATCTAGTTTATCACCTTTGGGAAAGGTTCATCCTTGTCGCAAGACAAGTATATTGTGTTGTCTAAGTCACCCAGACCACAAGGGATTCATTTGGGCATGGTTCAGTCGATATGATAGGTAGCCCAAGTGCTAACTAGGGTTTTGTGCGGTAAGAATTCGACCTAGCTTTACACTTGTTGCCAAGTCAAAACCCGCAAACCCAAAGATCTTACACACATTCACTAAATGTTGAGTCAATTGGATGTTCCTGCATGAGATGATCTAAGGATTAAGGATCATTCGTTCAAATGATGAAACTCCGACGGAGTTGCGAACTTCTAAGGCCATGGGCCAACATAATTAGGAATGGGTTGGAGGATACCCTAAATCGTGCTACTCGGGTAGAGGTAATTCCGTGGCCGGAGGACGCCCTTCAATGGGTGGAATGATCCCGTGGAATGATGCAACACATGTGCAAAAAGGTTGCAACATCGTATAGACTTGAGATTTGTCCACAAGAGAGTTTTGTCATCTCTCGAAATGAGGGTGGCAATTTATTGAAAGAATTTAACTTACAAGAGGATGAGTAATCATCCTGTTACTCACTTTTCTTGGGGAATAATTGCCAAGGAAAAGGAAAGTTAGGTATTTGCCTTGAAGCAAATGACCAGACAATAAACTAAAGCGACATGGTCGCTGGAACCTACCACAACAAAACCTAAAGTATTGGTAGGGTATGACCCTAACCCAAGAATGATAGGAATCTTGCCAAGTTGCAATTGATTCCGGATCGAATGCGGGTTGCATTCGGAGAAAAGAAGTCACTCCTTAACAGTTTGCCAGCTAAACGACCATTGAAATTGATTGTGCTTGTAACAGTTTAGAAAGGACTGTTTGCATTGTTTGCTCAATGAACTAAAGGATGAAAAGATATCTAAATACTTCAGGTTGGTGCCTGAAGGGAGAGGCAGCTTCAGTTACCCCCGACTGCCTTTCTGACCCTAACCAAGGGGGTTGTTAACCGCGCCGGGAACGTGGATCGAACCCGCCGTGAGAGGTCTCTCCGTTGAGTTCTACTTGGAGCAGGAGGACGCTTGGGTGCCAGAGGGGGCTCTGGCCGTAAATCCCTCGCCTTCCGGGCCCTGCACAAGAGGCTAACGTGACTCGCGATTGGATCTCGAGGCCCGCATACTAGTCTACGGGCGGAAACTTGGATTAGTGATCCCTGGTGGATTACTGGATAGCCTTCGGGCGGATTATGAATACGCCTACAGGCGGGAACTCCTTGTATTCCAAAGATAAAAGGATAAAATGATAATAAAGGAGTTGTTTAACATTGTCTTCTTTATGTCCTGTGATAAGATTACGTGAAGGAACCAGTGCTTAACAGGGCTAATCAAGGAAGCTGTTTGTATATGTCAAACTAATGTGGTAGGTAATTACATAACTAAAACAAACCGAGGAAAGTGCGGAGGATGGACCATGGGTCTGTCCTATGGAAGGGTGGTCCCGGTTAGCCGGGAACTTTTCTCAAAGTCTTCGGCGAACAGAGGATGATCGTCATCTCCGAAACAAGTAATGAGAACAATGACTTGGAATTACCGATTACCCGATTCACGCTGTTTTAGGGGAACGGAATGGGACTATGCTTTTGGCAGAGAGGTCGAGCCTTGCATCCCTCTCGTTTCCCATTCTCCTTGAACCAAGTGCAGCATGAATCCGCTTCGGACCTGGCGTTTCTGCGTAAAGTAGTTCGCTCGGGTCTAACGCTAGTTGTTGCTAGCTAATGACCAAACAGGGAAACCCAAATTCAGGTCGATCCTAAGTGGGAACGGCCAGGATACTTCCGCTACGTGGCAGACTCGGGAAGACCTAGATTGCAAAACCCGTAACATTCCATGGGAGTGCCGGGCGGAGTTTTCTAGACATCCTTTCCGATGGACTGCTAAGACGTGTCCTGAATGGTTCTAGTGGACACGTTACAAGGCCCGACAAAATATAGGTGCCATGCCTAAGGTATGTGCCCATCAAAATATAAGTGATAAATTGAATACTCGCTATCCTCCAATGCTTTCCTCCGCCACTGCTGCTATCTCTACACATCAACTGAAGCATTCACAATCGTTAGTAAAATAATACAATTAAACTGACAAAAGTGAATACCTAGCAGTCTTCAGCTACATAAATAAATCAACTGGTTAGAAATCAATCCTAACCTTAATTTATTACGAGTGCGCACTCTAAACTCATAAACATTTATTAATTTAATATGCATTTTGCGGAATCACCCGCTATGGAATCACCCATGTACACACTAAATTAATGAAACGCCCGAAAAGGATAGGCGTCCCCATCAACTTCTCACACAAAGAATCCACTTTGTGTATGAGCCCCGGTCATCAAAGTTTACAAGAAACACCGTAAAACCTCACGGAATCCACCGTGGCACGGAATCCACTATGAAATATGCCTCCTGGCATCAAAATTGGTTGATTTTAAGCCTGTATTTTGATGCTTTTTGGGTCATACAGACATCATCTGGAATCCGATTTGGATGGTTCTTGCTGGGAACTGAATGTATGATATGTTGGCATCGTGGATGGATGTATGTGATAGTTTTTGGACACATGTATGATAGTCATATTGCTGAATACCATTTCTCGACAGATTGTATTGTTGTTTTCTTTTGAAATTGCAGCAGTCATAATGTCTAACACGGCACAGATCACTCAAATCATAGGGGACAAATTGACCAAAGACAACTATAGTGTTTGGTCCTACAGGATGGATAATTTTTTGATGGGTAGAGGTCTATAGGATCTCATAACAGGTGATGATGAATGTCCAGAAGTTCCCAAACATCCAATTGAAGAGCAAAAGAAAGCGTACAAGGATTGGACTGGGAAGAACATGAAGGTTTTGCATTGGATCTCCATATGTATTTCAAAAACATTGATTCCTCATATAAAAAAGGCAAGTACTTGTAAGAAGACATGGAAAATCATAGAAAAAATGTATGGAACATGTACAAAGGCTTGTAAGATACAACTTAAGCAGAGATTACATGGTGCATGGAGAGGCAATCGCAGTATCAGTGACAATGTGGCAGAAATCAAGCAAATTTCAAAAGACCTTGCATCCATTAATGCACCTATTGATGATGATGATTTAGTGTCAGTGACACTAAATGGGCTTGGACCAGCTTTCAAATCTTTGGATACCTCTATTTCCATTAGGGGAGGCTCTATGCCTGACCCTGAGGAGCTTCTTGGATTGCTATTTACAGGAGAAATCAAGTTGGGATTGAATGCATCTAGCAGTGGCAAAAATGCAGGTGGAGATAGTGTTTTCTATCACCAGAGAGGTCGTGGCAGCTCATCTAGAGCTAGAGGCTCTTCACCTGGTCGTAGTAATTATGGTTTTGCTCGTCGAAGAGGCAACTTTGGTCGTGGTGACTTCATGCATAGAGGTAGGGGAAGATCTTTCTCTAGGGGTAGAGGACGGTCTAGTCCTTCTTCACAAAGAAATGGTACTTCTCATTATTGTGGGAATTTTGGTCACTTTGAGAGGGATTGCTATAAAAAACAGAATGCTATGTCTAGGGGTCGTGGAAGGACCCAATATGGCCACTATGCAGGCACTTATGGTGGTACAGATTATGGACCTAGAGGTCGATCACCTAGAGGTCATTTATTTGCTATGGAGCATGTGCTTGGGAGCATGACTCATCCTCCTCGTGAGAATGACTAGTTTTTGGATTCAGGAGCTACAAACCACATGACTCATCATGCTAAGTGCTTTGATAGCAAGGAGCAAGTGCAAAATGATGAAAATTACTCATATTGGTAGTGCGCCACTTGTTACTAAAGATGGGATTGAGAACAAGCTTGGTGTTGTACTTTATGTGCCCACAATAACTAAGAACCTAGCATCGGTTGCAGGTGAGATTCAATAAGTTTGGATGTTTCATTGAAGAGTTCCATAATGGGAGAACTAGCAGGGTGATTGCTCATGGTAGAAAGAAAGGGAGATTTTTTGCTTTGGATGCAGGTACTCTAGTGATTCAAAACTCTATGTATGTTGAGAGAGGACATGGGCAAGATAAGGATGTGGAATTATGGCATAGATGGATTGGTCATGTTAATTTGAAAAGATTGAAGCAAATGCAATCAAAACAGATAGTCTGTGGTCTACCGCATTTAAGATATGTGAATTTTGATCATGTATGTGAGGCTTGTCAATTTGGCAAGCAGTCTAGATTGCCATTTCCAAAGAGGGGGAGAATAAGCAGCTATCCTTTGGAAATAATACACTCAGCTATTTGGGGCCCATGTCAGAATGTTTCCATGAGTGGAAAATGTAGATTCTATATCACTTTCATTGATGATTTCAACAGGATGACTTGGGTGTACTTTATGCAGCATAAAAGTGAAGCATTTGAAAAGTTCTTGGAATTTAAATCTATGGATGAAAAGCAGTTTGGATGCTACATAAAATGTTTGAGGTCAGATAATGGTGGAGAGTACATGTTATATGAGTTTTGTGACTTCTTGAGAGATCATGGTATCAAAAGGAAATTGACATGCAGGTATACACCTCAGCAAAATGGTGTGACTGAAAGGAAGAATCGGATTATTGCAGAGGTTGCAAGGGCAATGATGAATCAAATGAACATGCCATTGTCATGTTGGGTAGAAGCAGTGCATACTGCAGTTCACATTATGAATAGAACACCTATAGCCTTGATTCATAATATGTCACCATATGAGAGAATGTATGGCATGAAACCCACTGTCGCATACTTTAGAGTCTTTGGATGTGTCTGTTATGTTCATGTTCCAGAGGATTTGAGAAAGAAGATGGAACCTAAGGCTGTAAAATGCATTTTCCTTGGATATCCTGATGAGAAGAAGGGATACAAATGCTATGATCCAATGAGTAAGGAAGTATACATAAGTAGAGATGTCAAATTCAGTGAATATGAATCATGGTACAAGCCCAAAATTGCAGTGGATGTTGATTCCTATGAAAGCAATGATGATAATGGATATGGAAGGAAAATTTCAGCAAACAGCAAGGCTGAAAATCAGCATGTGGAAGATGCTTCAGGACCTCAAGAGAATGTGGAAAGTAGTGGTAGCTACAGTCCATCGAGTGGTAGATTGAGAAATGCACAAAGGAGTGCAGAAGTTGCAAAAGGTAAGAGACCAATGACTAAAAGTTCAGAAGAGGAATCTATAGATGATGAGTATGGAATTTTTCATGTTAAAACACCTAGCACTAGAAGTGCAGGAAAGTAAGTGCCACCACATGCTAGATCAGATGAGACACACGGTAGTGCACCTCAATTGAGAAGGTCAGAAAGGGTAAGGTATCTAGTTGATAGATTGACTTATAGTGGGTTCATGAAGATGCATTATGCATACATGATTTCTTATGTACAACATGTGGAGCCTACTTGCTTTGAAGAAGCAGTAGAGAGCAAAGAGTGGAGACAAGCAATGGATGAAGAGATGAATGCACTAAGGAAAAACAAGACTTGGGATTTGGTGAAACTACCTTATGGCAAGAAGTCCATTGGATGTAAATGGGTTTACAAGGTCAAATGTAAGTCGGATGGTTCTCTTGAAAGCTATAAAGCAAGGCTAGTTGCAAAAGGATATGCACAAACTTATGGTTTGGACTATGAAGAAACATTCAGTCCAGCAGCTAAAATGACGACAGTGAGATCGGTAATTGCTTTGGCTTCTATCTATGGTTGGAGGCTTTATCAAATGGATGTGAAAAATGCATTTTTGAATGGCAACTTAGAAGAGGAAGTGTACATGGATCAACCAGAGGGCTATGTGGATCCAAAATACCCACATTATGTATGCAGATTGAAGAAGGCTTTATATGGACTAAAGCAAGCACCAAGAGCATGATGTGATAAAATCAGCAAATTCTTATGCAGTATGGGATTTCAACAGAGCAAAGCTAATTATTCACTTTATGTGAGGCATATAGAAGATGGTATGGTTGTTGTGGTCATCTATGTTGATGATCTCATTATTACAGGTACACTTGAGAAGGAGATTACTGAAGTCAAGCATGGGTTACATAAAGAGTTTGATATAAAGGACCTTAGTTTGTTGAGATACTTATTGGGTATTGAGGTTATTGACACACCTCATGGTATATGGCTGATACAAAGGCAATATGCATTAGAGATGTTGGAAAAATATGGCATGACAGGATGCAAACCGGTTGATACACCATTGGATCAAAATGCTAAGTTGATGGATGATGGATCTTATGTTGAGGATGTTACTATGTTCAGAAAGATGGTTGGTAGTCTTATCTACTTGACCATTACAAGACCAGACTTGAGTTACGCTGTTGGATTGGTAAGTCAGTTTATGCAAAAACCATGCAAATCACATTTGGATGTAGTAAGAAGAGTTCTTAGATATGTGAAGAAGACAGCTGGATTTGGGCTATTTTATGAAAAAGAAATCAAGCCTACATTGTTTGGATACTTAGATGTAGACTGGGCAGGTAGCTCTATGGATAGAAGATCTACTAGTGGCTATACATTCTCATTTGGATCAGCCATGGTAAGTTGGAGCAGTAAGAAGCAACCTACAGTTGCTCTATCAAGCACTGAAACAGAGTATAGAGGCATTGCATTGGCAGCATGTGAGCAGACATGGCTGAGATTGATCCTATATGACATGGGGATAGAGATTGATGGTGGAGTTATTATGTATTGTGACAATGCTAGCAGCATTATGTTGGCAATGAACCCAGTCTACCATGCAAGGAGAAAACACATAGAAGTGCACTATCATTTCATTAGAGAAAAAGTCATTGATGGAGAGATTGACTTGGTCCATGTGAAAACCAATGACCAAGTTGCTGATATATTTACCAAAGCATTAGGTAAAGATAAGTTTGAGTACTTCAGGAGTGCACTTGGAGTCTTATGTATGCAAGCTCATTCTGAGCTTGAGGGGGAGTGTTGAGAAATAAGCCAAAGTCTAAGGCATAGTCTAAGCCTTATCATATTGTTGTATGTAAAGTGTCCTTAAGTTTGGGGGTATCTATCTTTTGAGGATACCATTTTTAGTGTATGGATGGTGGGAGATATGCTTGGTGAATAATGGAGGAGAAGTTGACATTGAGCTCCTACCCTGTGCTTGTTTCATCTTAGTCTCCCTCTACTTGCAGTTTTATTACTATATTTTGGAATCAAGGTTGGAAACAAAAGCCTTAGATGATGGTTCTTCATATGCTTGGATTCGGAGTAAAGACGATACAAAGGCACTACAATTTCTCACTATTTGTGTGAATCATCCCCGCAATCGGGATAGATTACAGGATATTCCTATGCCACCTGATGCACGAGAGCTTAAGGGGCTTTAGACAACACTGCTATAATTGGATGCTATGCAAGTACCTCTAGGAAGTTAATTATGCCTTCAAGAAAGGGGAAAAATGTGTTTGTGTCGGGATTGCAAGAATGGACAGCATAACACAATATTAGTGAGTTTGGGAATCTCCCAATTCCCATTTTTTTAATACTAAAAAGGTGGCACCTAGATAAAATGCCCATAAGTATCTCAAAACCATATGATCTGACCTATCGTTGGAAAGCACTTGAAAAATAGAATCTATTGAGATATAGAGCGCTCGATTTGGAGTTATAGTATTCAAGTTATGACAAATCCAAAGATTTGACCACATGTCCCAAACTTATGGAAAATTCCCATAATCCCAAATATGGTGTTGCATGTAGTCTTGGCAGGATTAAGAATATTTTAACCATGTGGAGGGCTGAAAAGAAATATGTAGGATGGGCTGAAAAAGAGTTGAAGATATATGGTTTGATGGCTACAAATGAAGGTATTTCAAGGCTTTTTTAGGATTGGTTGATGTTGATACAGTGGCTAAAATTTCTGCATCAACTAATGTTGAAAATAGGGTAGAGAAAGAGGTTATTTATGTTGACACTTTAGAGATGTATGAAGTCATTCAAGAGTTTATTAAGCATGAATGTTATGGGTTGCAAAACAGGGTTGAAGCAAGGGTGGATACAAAGTACAAATAAGTTACAAGAAGGTTAAGCTTGTGGCTTTGCCTTTACCACCTAAAAGTGATGGGTTGGCTAAAACAGTGACTTAGTAGCCTAGTTTATGGGATCCACTTGGAGTAGGATATAAATTTACAGCTGAAACTTTACAAAAGCTAAAAATTGGTGAGACAAGCTTTCTTTTGCTAGCAGAAAGAGCTTGTTTCTTGCATATATTGGCAAGGCATGGGAAAGCCTTTGTGTTTTAGCCCAATGAAATTGGATGTGTTAATCCAACCATAGTTGCACCTATGGTGATAGTTACAATACCTCATGTACCATGGAATTTAAAGCCTATTCTAGTATCTCGAGCATATTTGCCTAAGTTGTTGGATCTTTTGAATGAGAAGATCACGATGATGTAGATTTTGCAGCCCTCTTCAGCTCCATATTCTAATCGGTGGTTCATTGTTCCAAAGAAAAATGGTTTTATGAGGTCTATACATGATTTACAACCACTTAATCAAGTCACCATAAGGAATTTTGGATCAGGCCCAATAGTGGATGAATTCACCGAAGCATCTGTAGGCAAGGCAATTTACTCTATGGGTGATTTATATTCAAGATATGATCAGTTTCAACTTGCATTAGAAAGCTGGGATATCACTACCATGAAGACACCACTTGGATTGGTTAGGATGTGCATGCTTCCAAAGGGAGCAACCAATTCAATGACGCATATCATGAATGCTATGCATAAAGTTTTGAGAGAGTATATTCCTCAGTTGACCTTACCCTTTCTTGATGATGTGCCCATCAAATGATGTGATATCTATGAGAAGAATGAAGAGTTGAATGAGCATGGATGTAGAAGATTTGTGGCTGATCATATTGCTGATTGTGACAGGATTTTGAGCCATCTCTTGAAGAAGTGAATTTAACTTTGTCAAGAAAAAAGTCAGCTTTTTGAGTGGAGAAAGTATTAGTTGTTGGGCACATGTGTGGACCATATCAGAGAAAGCCCTCACCAGTAAAGGTTGATGCCATAAGTAGGATGGGAGAGACATGTTCGAATGTATCGGAGGTGAGAAGATTTTTGGGTGCATGTGTCGTTTACTTGATGTGGATTCCACATTTTTTGCTCATGTGGCTGAAAGCTTGTATCAGCTCTTAAGAAAAGGGCAAAAGTTTTGGTGGGGGAAACGGCATGCAAAGGCAATTCAAAAGCTAAAGAGCTTATTACTTTCAGTCCCAACACTAAAAGAGCAAATTATAAGAATGGGCAGTCTATTATTCTCACCATAGATACAAGCCCAATTGGCATTGGTTGGGTAGTGGGTTAGGGTGATGCTAATGGAAATAGGTATGCCATTTGGTTTGGAGCAAAGGTCCTCAATGAATGACAAGGTGGTATTCCCAAGTCAAAAGAGAGCTTTGGGGTGTAGTGACAGCCCTTGAGTGTGATAGGGTGTATTCTATGTGTTACAACTATATATATCATCTCTCACTTGACTTGGGTCTCACCTATATATACTAACTCTAGATCAATATGAATCATTCTTTGGGAGCATGTCTTGTGTATCTCTCTCGTACTCTCTCTCTCTCTCAACATGGTATCAGAGCTATGGATGCGTAACAACAACAAGGAAGATAAGTTGTTTCATTGTTTATACTTGATTGAATTCTTTGCACAAGTGATGATTTGATACATGAACTTGTTCAAATTATAAGTATTAGTTGATTTTGTCTTTTTAAAAAAAACCAGGTCCAGGTGCATAGCTCTTGAATCCTGTCAAAACCGCTTGTCAATCGGAGTTCTGGATCAAAAGTTATGACAGTTCAGGATTCAAGACAACAATTCTGCTCGAATCTGCGATTCTTTATTTAAAACTATATTTCTAATTACAGTTCGTTAATCCCCAATTACAGTTTATTAATCGCTCGTCTTCGTTAATGATGTTGATTACGACAAGCAAACATCTTGCTATTTTTAGCGATGTTTTATTATCGTTCACGTTCTTTGCTCGACCGAAATAACACTTTTCTTATATGCGTCATCTCGTCTTGCACGTTACGCCTCTCTATTTCGGCCTTTCTTTTTAGTCACTCAATACTTTTCGCCATTCTTACGTGCATATCCCTATTTTGATTGTCATGCGTCTCAACTACGCTCGTCTTGATCATGGTTTGCAGATTCTGCGATCTCATCTTATTTGTTTTCTCTCGACATACAGGCATGGCCAATTGCGTAATTGTTAACGGATATCCGTCTGGCCAACGTTCGGTTCCCTTCTTCCAAGGACAAGGCTTTCCTGGGTGGAAAGCAAAGATGATGCTAATTCTCGAAGGTGACGAATTATTTGATATTGTTTTGGGTGACCTGTCTTGCCCAGTTCAACCTATTGATGTGATGAATAACAATTTTGTGATTACTGACGGTCCATTATTTGAACAATGAAAAATTGATCACACTGATTGGATTCGTCGTGACAAAGCGGCTCGTCGTTTATTATTCTTGCTCTATATGTTGATGATACTATTCTTGTGTCAAATAATATTGCTTTCTTGGATGCTATGAAGAAGCTTTTATCAACTGCATTTGAAATGGTGGATCTTGGTGAGATACATTCTTGTTTGGGTATTCAAGTTCAACGACACCGACAACAAGGCATTCTTCTTCTTCGCCAGACAAAGTTTATTAATGATATTGTTAAGAAGTTTGGGTTGACAAATGCGCACTCTACCAACACTCCCATTCTTTCAAGCTCTACCAAGGGTACATCTACAACACACAATGAAGAATCAGCCATTCATCAACCTTTTGCTAATCTTGTTGGTTGTCTTCAATTTATTGGTTTAAACACAAGACCATATATTTTATTTGCAGCTAGCTTTTTGGGACAGTATCTTTCTTCCCCTTCCACTATTCATTGGAGTGCTGCAAAACGTATTCTTAAGTACCTCAAGGGTACTAAGGAATTTGGTCTTATTTATCGTCGTCGAGAGGATTCTTCTTTATCTTCTTCAACTTGTCTTGACCTTATTGGATATACAGATGCTGATTGGGCAAGTTCACACTTATCCATGCGATCTACAAGTGGGAATTGTTTCTTTGTAAATGGATGTTTGGTTTCTTGGTCCAGCAAGAAACAACGATGTGTTGCGGTTTCTACAACTGAAGCTGAATATGTTGCTACATCATTAGCAGCTCCGAGCTAGTTTGGCTTCGACAACTACTTGCAGATTTGGGACATCCTTCATTATCTAGTACACCTCTTCGATGCGATAACCAAAGTGCTATTAGTCTTACCAAAGACTATATACAACATAGTAAATCAAAGCATATTGCTATTCATTATCATTATGTTCGACATGAAGTCAAGAAAGGTTCCATTATGGTGGAGCATTGTCCTAGTGATCAAATGGTTGCAGACATCTTCACAAAAGCTCTTAGTGAAGCTCGCTTTAGCTCATTAAGACATGCACTTGGTATTGTTCCAAGTTCTTGTCTCACTGATTGAGGCATGTATCATTGTATTCAAGAAAACTTTATAGTAAATTATTTTTGTATCGTAGGTATGTGTAGGGGCTCGGGTTTTTTCCCTTGTTCTCCCCAAGGGTTTTTTCACTCGCAACCAGAGACCTTTGTTTGAGTGGGGATGTTACAACTATATATATCATCTCTCACTTGACTTGGGTCTCACCTATATATACTAACTCTACATCAATATGAATCATTCTTTGGGAGCATGTCTTGTGTATCTCTCTCGTACTCTCTCTCTCTCTCAACAGTATGGGAGGTCATGTAATGGTAGAGACTGACTGTCTACCTCTATTGGCCATGTTACGGTGGATTGCATATATAGCTGAGGTGTGACATTGCAATTCGACGTGCTCGAAAAATACACCCTCGACAACGATCACACATGCATTTAATTTTTCATCATAGCCATGCATCTCGATTATAAAGACGTAGTGTGTCATCCTCACTTGAGGATGTGCTCATTGACTCATCAGCATGCACCGCACTAGGTGATGAGGACGACATGATTAAACCTAATTCATGACAACATCAAAATATTTGTCATTCATATGTTTACATAAAAACTTCAAGCTAGCGTATTAATTATTCAAAGATCTCAATTTTAAATACACAAAACTCATCATAAATACATTAAAACTTATGATAAGAATTCACTATCAAAACTTAACTCAAAAACAAAAAATTATGATAAAGCCTAAATGTGTGTCTATATCCGTGTTTACGTACATGTCTAAATTAGCGTCTATTTGAGCGTGTATGTTCGCGTCTATACGCGCGTTTATATAAACCTTAGATGCGCATATACACGCCAAAATAGATGCACACGTCAAAATTCAAACCATACTTAAATCATTTCTTTTCAAACTGCTCCTTTTCTTTCCTGTGTTTCTTGCGGTTCTGAAGCTCGAGCTTAGCCAACATGTAGTCTCTTCATGCCTCACCTAGTCTCTTCATGCCTCACCTCCTCATGACTCACCTCTTCTTTCATTTCAAACACACAAGAAGGGAAAAAGAAAAGCCAAGGAGAGGAAGAAAGAGATAACAAGACAGAGGAGAACAAGAGGAAGAAGAAGCATCAAGCAAGCATCAAGGGAGGGTAACTTACCAAGGAGAGGAAGAATGAGAAGGAAGAAGCACCACCATCCGCCACACCAAACACCCGAGGTGAGCCTCTCTCTCTCTCTCTGTCTCTCTCTTTCTCTCTCTGTCTGTGTATTAGGATTTTTGATTCCATTATGTATTGCATTTTTTAAATGATGAATGGAGGTCATCGGATCAAAATCAGTCGACTGAGCGCGTCTGCCAGCGCGTCTACATTTCAGTGTAGACGTATGTATAGACGTGAAGAAATGTTTTCTCTCATTGCGTCTGAGGTTGCGTCTCCTAGTGTGTGTGCTCTGTAGTCTACACGTGATAATACACGTGCGTGCCAAAGTATTGACCTGGAAACCGCGTCTGGCAGCGCATCTATACTGCATCTCAGATGCGGATATAGACGCACTCTGGACAGGATTGACTTTAGGGACGCATCTGAGAGCGCGTCTATCCTACAATTTAGACGCGGTTATACACGCACCAGCTCTGATAAAAAACAATTTACATTGCCTACACAATATATTTTTGCAATGATGAATGTGACCAATCCCATATTTGTGTTTATCAATTTTCTTGTTTATGAGAAGCATTAGCACTTAAGTTTTATGTCAATGTCTAAAGAAAGCTCTTTGAAAATGTTTAGGTGTGGATGAAGGTAATATATGATTTTTTGTATGCAAACAAATTTGTCTTTTTCCTGTGTTTTTTTTGCAAATGTCGCATCCTGGTTTATCTAGCAATGATCCGGATTTAGATCGCATGAATGATACATTGGCCTTGTTCGGCAGGAGAGTCAATGCATTTTTTGGAGGTTTTCCTAGTAGGGAAGACTTCATGGGAGAGATGACCAGGCACCTTGGCCACTCTCCCACAGCAGACGAGGTGTTCAGCGTCATGTCTGGAACGCCTCTGACATCTTTGCCTGGAACTACTTCCCAAACTCCAATTGCATGTACTCCACATGCAGGTACTCCACGTATAGGTACTCCACATGCAACACCTATACATGAATCGGCTGAAGCACAAGCATCAGCCGACGCACGTGCATCTAGCGAGGCAGAGGGTAGTCGACAGAGAGGGAGGAGGGAGAGTCGAGGGGGAGGACGAGGCTTGTGTATGGGTTGCCTAGGAGATAGCGAGAGCGATCACCCTCACTAATAGATCACGTAGAGGAGCCTGTATGCCAGTACTATAGAGTTACAGATACTGGTGGCATCTTCCATGATGATGAAGGGAGGGATGTAGTGGCGTATATGAGGAGCGTCGTGAATGCGACGTATAAAGATTGTTTTGTCTACTTCAAAAATCAGAAAAGCGGCTTGTGGCAGGAGGTGTTGAGGGCAGTCCATAGGAGGTACCCAAATCCTGAGGGTCAGCGATTCTCGGATGATTGGAGACGCACAAAAGTGAGGGATTTGTTTCACAACAAAAGATCCCACCTCATGACACATGCCAAGGACTCACTGCAGAGGCAGCAGGAGGGGCGTGGAGCCTATTACCAACCACCTATGTGCCACTGCATAGAGTGGAAGAAAGCCAAGAAGCAGTCCAAAGGGTTGGTTATAGGTTTGCCTACATTTAGAGTTACAAAATTTCATAAGGTATGCGAAGCATGTCAGTTTAGTAAGCAGGAAAGGTTTGCCTACATTTAGAGTTGTAGAATTTTATAAGGTATGCGAAGCATGTCAGTTTAGTAAGCAGGCAACAGAAATATCCTTGATGTTGTGCATACAGATATTTGGGGGCCTACACAAAATGTATCTCTTGGAGGTAGTTCATACTTTGTCACATTCATTGATGATTATTCTAAAAAGCTGTGGGTATATTTTATGAAGAAAAAGAGTGAACTGTTTGAGCACTTTAGAAATTTCAAGGCTGCAGTTGAAAGAGAAACATGCTTGAAAGTAAAGTGCTTGAGGTCAGATAGAGGGGGAGAGTACCTCTTGAATGAGTTCAGTGATTTTATGAGGTCTCATGGGATAAAGAGATAGTTCACATGCAGTATATCCCACAGCAAAATGGGGTTGCAGAAAGGAAAAACATTCATATTGCAGAAGTTGCACGCGCCTTGATGGCTGAAAAGAATATGCCTAAGCATTTTTTGTTTGAGGCTGTTCATACTGTTGTTTATATTATGAAAAAAACTCCCACAGCTCTAATTCATGGGATGACTCCTGAATAATGCTTTACTAGCAAGAAGCCCGATGTATCGCACTTAAAGGTATTTGGCTGTGTTACATATGTTCATGTGCCAAATGAGCTACGGAAGAAGCTTGATCCAAAGGCAAAAAATGTATCTTTATTGGATACTCTTTAGAGCAAAAAGGGTATTGTTGTTATAACCCTGTCACATGTAAGTTCAGAGTGAGCAGGGATGTCATCTTTGATGAAATGAGCAGTTGCTATGCATCTAGTGGTAATGCATTGGATGATGATGATGATCATGACACTCATATGCAGGCTAAAAAGCAAGAATCACGGACTCTTAGTGAACCAGAGACATCATCTAGTAGTCTTTGGTCTGGGAGACTAAGGAGTAGCTCTATATCTTCAGGTGCATCTAGTAGCACTACATGTAAAGACAAAGGAAAGAATAAAGTGTCAGATGGCATTGATGTAGTTCTTGATGGAGACTCTAGTGGCTCAGAGAGCTTGGATGATGAGCTTGGTATTCCTTCTGTTAGGACACCAGGTGTACAGAGAGCTCATAGTAATGTAAAGGCTCCATTGAGTGATCCGGTGGTATGCAGTTCAGCAGGGTCAAATACCCTATTAAAAGATTTGGTTTTGAAGGTTATGCAACTCATCATTATGCTTATATGGTGAAACTAGTTGAGGATGTTGAGCCCACTTGTTTTGAGGATATTGTTGGTCATACTCATTGGGATGCAGCAATGGATGAGAAGATGGCTGCATTAGAGGCCAATAAGACTTGGGATCTAGTATCATTGCCGAAGGCCAAGAAAGCTATTGGATGTAAGTGGATTTATAAGATTAAGCACAATGTAGATGGTTCTATTAGTAGGTACAAAGCTAGGCTGGTTGCAAAAGGCTATGCCCATACATATGGCATAGATTATGAAGAAACATTCAATCTAGTTGCTAGGATGGAAACTGTCAGATGTGTGATTGCTTTGGCAGTAGCCAAAGGTTGGAGGTTGCAGCAAATGGATGTGAAGAATGCCTTCTTGCATGGTGATTTGTAGGAAGAAGTGTATATGGATCAACTAGCAGGTTATGAAGATTTAGAGCATCCCACATATGTGTGCAGGTTGAAAAATGTGCTCTATATTGGGCTCAAGCAAGCACCTAGAGCATGGTCTGACAAGATCAGAGAGTATCTTGTCAATATTGTCTTTTATGTTTCTAATGCTAATCACTCACTTTATGTGAGAAAGGGAGATGCAGGTTTGGTCATCGTAGTAATCTATGTGGATGACCGGATTATTACAGGTGATAGTGATAGTGGGATTGCTGAAGTCAAGGACTTTTTGAAGAAGAAGTTTGAGATGAAGGATTTAGGTGAGCTAAGGTACTTCCTTGGCATTGAGGTGATCAGATGTGATGATGGTATATGGCTGTCCCAAAGACAATATGGCTTGGATATGTTGTCGAAGTATGGTATGACAACATGCAAACCACTTTCAGTCCCGTTGGAGCAGAATGTAAAGTTGAGTGCTGATGTTAGGGATGAGATAGAAGACCCTACTATGTTCACGAGGATAGTGGGGAATTCGATCTACATGACCATTACAAGGCCAGACTTGAGCTACGTTGTTGGTCTTGTGAGTCATTTATGCAAGTACCTAGAAAGCCACATTTGGATACAGTCAGACGCATATTGAGATATGTAAAGTCCACATTACATTATGGACTTTTCTATGAGGCAGGTACAAATGTATAGGTATTTGGATACACAAATGCAGATTGGGCTGGTAGTATGTCTGATAGAAGATCTACCAGCGAATACATGTTCTCTCTTGGTAGTGCAGTAGTTACTTGGAGCAGCAAAAAGCAATCTACAGTTGCTTTGTCGAGTACAAAGGCTGAGTATAGAGGTGCTGTTGTTGCAACATGTGAGGTAGTATGGCTGCAAAAGTTATTGGTTGATTTAGAAGTATATGTGGAAGTTCTAGTTGTCATTTATTGTGACAACATGAGCAGTATACAGTTGGCTAAGACCCTATATTCCATACCAAGACAAAACATATTGAGGTACACTACCACTTTGTGAGAGAGAAGGTACTAGCAGGTGATATTGACTTGGTGTATGTCAGCACACAGGATCAGATAGCTGACATCTTCACGAAGGCATTGGGTACAGAGAAGCTTCAAAAGTTTTGAAGCTTACTTGGAGTTGCAGAGATGCAGTTGAGCTTGAGGGGGAGTGTTGAGATGACAAGCTCAACACATGCAAACATTAATAATGGACCTCCTGGTTAGATGGGTCCACACGTCTACACTTAGCACGTCAGTGGTCATTATGACTCTCACATGGCCACTGACTCATTACTTATTATATTCTTGTTGTTACACCTATTTACAGCTGGCATAGTTATAGCGCCAGTCGACTAGTGTAGTCGGTTATGCATTGTTTGACTTAGTAGGCCACTTTTCTTTATGTTGTATATTATCTATACTTTGTGTACATTATAAAGTGTGTGGAAGAAGAAGAAGAAACCAGCAAGAAAACGTTTTGGCCTCCACCTCTCTTCTTATCTCTTGAGTGAGCTTCTCCTTGTGGATTTTGTGTATGTTGGCGCAGCATCTTGAGTAAGTCTCCCCACCACGTGATTCTTGACAATTCTTTTAGCATTAACCCTTCTTGATGAGTAAACTTTGCTATGACTTCAAACGTCTCCAAAGAGCATACCTGAAGCACCTTATTTTTAGTATCATTTTATGCATTACTAGTAATGAAATTTCAATCATAGTACCAAAAAAAACCAATCCATCATAAAAACCTAAAATTCCCTCACTTGCACCCAAGAATCCATTTTTTCTCAACACTTTCTTAGTGTTCATTGTATACAAAATTTTACCCTTGCACATGGTCTCCAGATGCTTATACCGATTCAAACTATTTGCTCTATAAACTTAGTAAATCTAGTAGTAGATATGCCTTTGTCTACTTCGAGAGGTGAGAGTATCCTCCAAACATCACTACTATAGCCCAGCATTACAGCAATGCCTGCAGAGAAACTAGTTCTTTGATTTCCTTTACATTTGGAGGCAAAGGGTAATCTCTGAAAGTATCTCACTTTCTCAGATGACTCATATATAGTGTGAGATTACATAGTCCGTTTATCATCTTTACTTTTGAATCTTGTATAAGCATCATCCAATACTTTTGTATCCATACAAAAAGATGTAACATATGGCTATCTCAAGATCATGGATATGAAGAACTGTCATACACAAAGAGATATTATTCTTCTTGTATATCTCGAATATCTATTTCAACATTAGAACATGCAGCATATTAATCTCCCAATGTGTTATTTGTATCTCGCATCCTCCAATCATGATCTATGCCAATTGGCTATGCACCATTTTTGTACTAATTCCGAACAATTATATTAATTTTTGAACCATGGTTAAGCAAAGCAATGTAGGGAGTCTCATGCTCCCCAACCTTAACCACAGTTTTTGTTGTAGCTTGTGCCCAATGGCTCTGCATATAATGACTTTTAGGGGTAATCTTGAAGCCTCATGATTCGTATGACGCATTTTCCTAACTCCCATATGAGTGTTGCAGCAAATAATTGAATTTTCAGTCAAACTACATAATCATTTTTACCTTAGCCCACTCGGTTACAACATCAGCCCTCTCCAAAACAACACCTGCATTTTTGTCATAATAAGCATATATGGCTTGCAAATTGGGCTCCTCTTCTACCTACACCAAAGCATTAATCGCATCACCAAGAAACACTCCGCTTCCTCTTCACTATATCAATGACTTCATCGTGAAATTCATACTTAGCAATACGAAGAATCTCCACAAGTGTGAATGCCCCCTGTGATGTTAAGAATATGCTCTTCAAGGACTTTCTTGAGATCCATTGTAGACCGTGCCTAATTGCTTACTTTTTTGCTTTTGTTTTCCATCCTCCTTTCTTTCTTGTGCTACCTCCTGCATTACATGCTCAAGAGTACGTTGCACTAAAGCCTTTGGCTACTCACAAAACTTCTTCATGTCACTTTGTTTGATGTCCATGCAGTGTCTTCATCTCTCTTTGTTTCTGGGCTTCTTTGTCTTGTAAGTATATCCTGATAAGATCGAAGTGGTCTGATCGATGCTGTGTTCATGGTGAAGGTCGTGTACATAGATGGCCTCGTCTAGAAGATCATTGATGTTGGAGCGATTAAGTTCAAATTTCCCAGCCAAGATTTCATAGATCCTTTCATCATGAATACCCTTGATGAAGGCTTTGTGACTGCCTTTGAGCGGGATCTCTCTCGATAAGCCGTCGATAGTCAGATAAACAAACACACGAACAGAGATACATGACGCTGACAAACACAGACAGAGAGGCGGCACATGCTTGGGCCTGAGAGCGGGAGCCGTGCCGGGACCAGAACGACGATGATCACGACCTCCTGATCCGGCTGCGCATCTTTGTGACGGACTTGATGGTCTTCTCTAGCGACGAGGAGGCAAAGGCACGCGCACGGCTGCTAGCAGCCTGATCCCACGACTGAGTGGTTGTACATGTCGCCTCCCTACTTTTCCTGCGAGGAGGCCTACGAGTTCCTACACTCGACTCCTCAGAGGAGGAGCGGGAGCAACAGCAACAATGGAGACTGGCAACAACAGCAAGAAGATCCGTTGCACTAGGCCCTCCAGGATTTAGTAAGGCGCGAGGCAGAGAAGGGCGAGCTGCGCTTGTGCACATCCCACGACCTCGTGCCCCTCATCCAAGGGTGCTTCACCATGCACAAGGGGTTTCAGGAGGACCCCTTCTTCAAAAGAGCGCTTAAACACTTCTTAAAGAAGCAGAAGCATCGTCCGTCGTGAGATGAGTATGGCACTGCTTGGCCATGCCGTGCACAATTGCAAAAAGATACATTTTTCTTGTAATTGCTATGTTGTCTTGTCACATGATATATACAAACAAGCATCAGTTACTCCTTCTTGTAATCAATGCAATGACATGCAAGGCAATTGTGAGCCATTTTTAACCACTTTGTGCAATTTTGGCATATATGAAGAGCTACGAGTTCAATTTCAAGATTGTGTAGCAAATTTAGCCCGAGCACAATCCCCAATGGAACTGTTGGCTACCAGCGAAGTGATAAGTGTTTCTCTTAAGGTGAATGAGAGTGATACAAAGGTAAGAAATTAGAGTGCTTAATGTCATTAGAACTTGCATCGCAAAGAGTGATACTACTGCACCGAGATCCCATATTGCATCTTTAATTCAATGTGTATGTTGAATGTGCCATGGTCTTCTTTGGTGAGAAGAAGAGAGACCTGCATCTATTCTTCTCGCCTCTATTACTAGGCCTCATCTACAAGGAAAGTTCATCCTGGTGACAAAAATAGGGAGGTGTGTCTACCTCTTTTCATGCCTATCACCAGGCCTAGTTTGCATAGAAAATTCCTTCTCCATAAAGATATATTATGTTGACTAATGAGCGATCTATTACTAAATTGATCTACAACTATGAGGGTGGAGGGAGGATTATGCTCTCTCTTTAACTTTTTTTCCTTTCTGGAGGCAGGGGCAAGGAAAAGAAGGGAGAGGAGGGGGAGGGGGAATGCTACATCCTTGGACAGCCTAGTCTTAGATGTGCTTTTGCAATGGGAGCCTAATATGTTGCCAGGTCCTAGGCTTGAGGGTGAGCTCATTTGGGTGATGAGCTATCCTCAATGTTCCTCTTCATGCGTGCATGGCTTGACTTAATGTTGTGTGTGCAAGTTGGGGATCTATGGGGGCATTTCATTAGTATCAAAGAGCAACAACTTGATTTTTATTATGTGCCATGGTTACATGCACAAAACCACAGGAATCTCATGGGGCTAATGATGATCTGTGCTGCCTAATGGAATATAGTTCTGCCCCACTCTTAAATAGGCTTGTATGGAATAGTATTTATAGGGGGAAAGTTATTGGATGGACAAGAAATGTGTCCACAATCACAATAACTTAATAGCAAACGATACCCACACAATATAAATGTATGTATGTGTCTATGAGAGAAATACACGCATGACTATGACCTATTCTTGGATTCCTCCAGGGTATCAAAGCTAGTGCATGGTATAGAAACCTCATCATAGCTATCAAGTTCAAAGATAGGTAAACAATCATGTTGAAGAATGCAGAACATCATGTTGGCCTATCTATAAAAAATGAAGTAGGTTGCATAACAGGCCAATAGAAAATTGGCCATAGGAAGAGCCACCTAGATGGAAGACCTTTAGGAAAATGTCACCCAGTAATAAGGATGATCCACAATGCCTCTCAATTTGAAATCTTTGCCCACTAGGTTCCACCAAAGAAAGCATAGATCCAGGAATGCTCATGCCAACACTATCCACCAATCCAGGTAGGAACACCTTGGTTGGGACTCTGTCAAGAAGTCTAGGCAGTCAAGAGAGAATCACAGTGAAGAAAGTCTTACCATCTATGATTGGGAAAAGAGAATCTGCAGCAACCACTTGTGAGGCTGCAAGGATAGCATGATGCTCTTTCTCGACAGGTATGTCTCTGTATTGGGAATTGCCTGAATATGGGAAAGCTCCCAATGCATTCATTTTTCCACTACTTGGCTCAGAGGATATCCCATTGATATTGTGGCTATAGACGTAAGAGGAAGGCTCAAAGGGTGCCTTTTTAGGAATCACACCTTGACTGGTTTGCAAGTCCAAGGATTCTGCAACTTCTGCACCTCCTTTTGCATGGGGTGGGAGGCAATCCAATTCTTTTCCATCTCTGTGACTCGACCAGAGGGGGCATGTACGAGGGTCTTCTAGCCCTTTTTATTCTCTGATGTTATTGGTGGGGAGGCAACCATCATCTACACCTTCATCTCCACTTGCATTGGGGGCGAAGTTGCGTTGCATGATGTTGTCATCTCTACGTGCAATGGGCAGGAGGTTACCCACAGGGTTGCATCCTGTGTAGAACCGCTTGAAGATTTGAAGAGTGCGCTCACTAGAAAGGTGGTGCCTTGGTGTCTATCTCTCAATTGACCCAACATGCAATCATTCAATACAAGGATCTCCGCAGAATCTCAATCCTTTGGAAGAAGACTATCAAGAGAATCATATCAAGACTATCAAGAGAATCATATATTTTCATCCTGTAACAAACAATTCCTCTCCTAATTTCACAATCAAATAATGTTTCCATTTTAATCTATGTTGTAAATGCTTGTGACTTTATGATATAACGTTAACAGAAATGATATGCAAAGACCAGTTAGTAAAGCTATGAATTCAGGACCTAGTGAGTACCGTTCCATCTAAATACTCATGACTAAAAACATACAATAGGAGAGGAAAAATTTAATGCTCTACATAATTAAGACCTAGACATGGTTGCTGCCAGATTGAGCTTCACGATACTCCAACATTCAAACATATGAAAATAAGCCATAAATCATATTTTCCAAGCATGAAAGGAAAATGTCATGTGCAGCATTTTAGGATTAATTGAGACTTTGTTGAGCTCTTTTGTTTTATCTGTATTGATGGTCCTTGCAGGGAATGGACCGTCCTTTGTTGCATTGGCCTCTTTGTCCGCATCCTCCAGCACTACAACATGCCGAGGAGAACACACCATGTTGTTCTTGCGATGTTTACTACCCAAAATCCAATCCACAATTATAGAAATTGTCTATCATGGGAAATGTTGCAAGGTTTGTCCTCGTGACCTTCTCTACAAAATTAGATTGACAAGGAAGATGACCTCATGAGTCATGGAATACTTCATCCATCCAATATTGGATGTGTTTTGGGGTGCAGCTACTTCTATTCACAAGCAATCAAGATTTGAAAGGAATTGTGGTGGCCAGGTTTCCTGCTAGTCCATAAAACCAAGATCATCTATAATCATTTTGTCTCCTTTGCTTGGCTTCTGGGCCACATTTTCAGTGTGGAAAAGAAAGTTGCCATTGTGGTCACGCTCCTCGCATCTTGGGGGATTACCCATGTGCATATGGCCAACACTTTTGGATGTGATCATTCTATTTTGATTTCATCACAGCCAATATACAATATGCCACTCAATTCATTTGTTGACCTTTTATAAAAAAAGAGTTTGCTTATATAAAGAATGGCTTCAAATCATTTCACGGGCTTCCCAATTGTTGCAATGCAATTGATTGCATGCACATAAACATGATTCTCCCCCAAATGAAAATTCTACTCTCTTTGGTTTGATCGATATTCTAGCTATAGTACAATCATCCAAGGGGGTATGTGATTCGTGCATGAAATTCCTAGATGTGAACATTGGATCGCTAGGCTCCGCAAATGACTCAGCAAATGACACAGCCATGTCATGAAGAACTCTGGCTTCTATCATCTTTGTCAAGGGTGCCAACACCTCTTAGGTGAGCCAATTGACTACATCAGTCTAGTCATTCCAGAATACATTGTTGGTGATAGTGGCTTCATACTGCTTCCATGGTTGATGACTCCATTTCCTCAAGCAATGTTGGACAATGCTCGCATTGCTCGTTACAACTCTCTTTAATCATCCACTCACATTATCACAGAGCAAGCCCTTGGACACCTAAAGGGCACATGGAATATATTAGAGGGTCGCTAATATTGATTCCCTTCCACCTTTCATAAGTGCATGTGCTATATTGCACAATCTTCTCATATATTTTGTTGACAAGTCATGCCAATAGACAATATCCTTGTTGATATCACTAATCCACTTATGGACAATCCCTTTGCATATGTCAAATTTGATCTATCATTGGGTGCTCTCATTTTTAACACAGCCATTAGAGATGCTCTGTGAGCGTCTTCAATATTAAATGTTTCTATGTATTAAGTACTATAATTCTCATTGGGTTGGTCTATATATTGGAAATTTTGGCCTATCTCTTTATTTTTTTCATTGTTTATAAAATTATTTTCTAAAGTGTAGTAAGAATATATTTGTATTCTCATTACTTCAAGTGCACAAGGTCACTGAAGTAGCATTATGAAGTACTTAAATGAAAAATACACACACTTCTCAAATGTAATAAAATACTCTAAAAATATTGGCACTTGTCATATTTCAAACTCAATTCATAAGTACTGGTGGCGATGTTAAATTGTAGCTACAACGGAGATTGTTTTGTTTTTTAGATGAGGCCAGAGAGAGACACCTTATGGATCACTATATTTTTTCATCCATCATTTGCAAAGTTGTAGCCATGCATTGGATGTTGTTAGCAAACTTTGAAGATATCTCTAACTTCTTGTGTTCTAAGTCCACCATCTCCTTATGCTAATGGTCTTGAGCATCCATGATAGCATCATAGCACTCCTTTGATGTTTTTGCAAGCTCCATTGCTCTGATCAAATTGTTTGTTGCTTCATTCAAGCCCATATCATATGTGTGCATGTGCTTATGCACCTTTGTCTCCACCTCTAAGTTTATTGGTGTTTTTACAAAGCTTTTAATTTCCTCTGATGTCTCTTCAAGTTGTTGATTCAAGGTGGACGTTGAAGTTATTGTTGGAATTCTTGAAACATTTGCAATCAAAATATGATATTGAATATAAGAAGTAATTGGATCAGTCAACACAATTATTTACAATCTTTTATCTAATACAAAGGCTATTGGGTTGACAATTCTCTCCTAACGAAATAACTTTTCCATAAGGTCATAAATGGCCTTATCGAAGAAGTTGTCGTGAAACATATCCTCTTTCATTTTGTCTTTCTCAGTCACATAGTCCAAAAGTTGTATTCTTGAATGGAATGTTTCTCTCTGAATCTACTATCTCCTTGTAATATAGGCGGCACAAGCATCCAAATTTCTTATATGCTTGTTTCCAATCTACTACCAAATTTTTTTTTACACAAATCTTTATGATATCCATCCACTACTCCTATGTTGTCTTTACCTTCTAGCACAAATCGCTAGACATACACTTCTCACCATAACACTTTTTACAATACATCAAAGTGATTGTGCTACACATCTCTTGATGGTAGTGTCCATTGGTGGGATTCTTTTGCCAAACTTTGGCATTTTCATTGTTCCCTTTTTTATTCTTCTTTATTGTCCTTGAGTTTTTGCTTTAGTTGGTTTTTCCTCCTCTGCACATTTAGAAGTTGGACATGGAGTTGTAGTGGAATCATTGGATAGGCATGTTTTCGAAGCATTATGAGAGGGTGGTTGATCTCCTCCAATGGAGACATAGGTGTTGGAATGGTCAAAGGGAAGTTATGTGGTTGGATTTTAGGAGTACCTATGCCCTGCTCCTATCTTGGATACCAGGATCTCATGAAACCACACCTAGGTATGGGGGAACATGCATAGATGATGATGAATATCAAACTTGGTTATCCTACATAGCCTCATCATTGTGAGTTTGTGTTGAGATCAACATTGGTGTGCAGAGGTGGTGTAAAAGGGGGCCTAAAAACAATGTTAGCCCTAAATGGAGGAGGGCAGACAATGCAAAGGGCATGTGAGGGAACATAGTGATAGGTGCCATGTATGTTCATGGGAAAATCCATATTCAGTACCTATACTAATGGCATGTGGGGAAAAATTGACATTGCAAAGAGTACAAACACTATAGCATCCAAAATATTCAACCCACAACTTGTTTTTTGTCTAGGACACAAATCAAACAAAAACCGATAAAGCTTGTTAGATAAGAGTATAACCATTGGAAGGCTTGATTGAATAGACCTCCCTCTCAAAATATGCCAATTCCTACATGATGATTTGAACCCTTTTTGCAACAACATGAAAGAAACAATAATAGTGCATGCTGATTGCAATGAATGTGTAAAATTTAACAAAAGCTTCAAAATGAACCTGCATAGCATCTTCATATTCAATAAGGCCACCTAAACTGAAAAATAATTATCAAAGTGAAAATGGTGTGAATGTATATATTAATTAAATATACTGGTGGAAATAAAAGAACATTTAAGATTCCAAACAAGTCATGTTAGTTGTTTGGCTCTTGATTGACAATAGTCAAACAACCCTCCCACTCAAAGATGGCAAAACTGCTTTAGGATAAGAAACATAATAGTCTTCATAATAACATTTAAAAAAAGATATTATTGCTATACATTTGCAATGAAGTATTAGATTAAATTTAATGTTCATAGTGACCATGCATTTACATCTGCATATTCAAAAGGACCAGCAAAAGTGAAAAACAATTATCAATGTGTTTAGCCAATATTCATAGTGTTCAGAACATGATGTACCAATAAGAGTTGTCTTACTATCATGCAAACAAAAAAGGGAAAAGAAAAAAGCACACCATAAGAAGTGTGCATAACTCTTAATACTATGTGTTGAGCAGTAGCTTTCCAAAGTAATATTATACTGATTTACAAATGTGAAAGTATGGCAATCTACTTAACAACATCAAAAGTTTAGAAATAGACCATGAGTAGGGATGCTCCTCTCAATAGACGCATTGATGTTGGTCAATGGTGTAATCAGAGGAAAAAATATATAAGAAATAGCTTAATTCTGATATTAGAGGGAGAATGCAATATGTTTCATGCATGATAGGATAAAACAATTCATTTATCAAAATGATGAGGTTTATTGAAGAGACACTATAAGGGAATGGGTGAATAGAAATGGCAGTTTGTGATGTCAAATAATGGTGTTGCTATTTGTGTATTCAGCACCATTGTTTGCAACATGAATAGCGATGTCAATTTGCCAAAAAAGAGTACCAAAAATCCAAGTGCAACATTTGGTGCAAACATTTTCAAGAGAGAGTGAAAGATAGAGCGAGAAAGATCATTTCCTTGAGAGGGAGAGGGAAAGAAAGAGAAGGATACCTTCTCAACATTGCCCAGAAGGGATGTCGCAAAGAGGAGGCAAAGAATCCATCCTCAGGCCTTTGTGGTAGGTAGTATATTGCCTCTTCTTGCTTTGTTCTTGTGTCTTCTTCTTTTTTTGTTTAATTTTCTTTGTGATGAGATGCATTGAGAGAGAGAGAGAGAGAAATAGAGGAAAGGAGAGAGGGAGACGAAGGAAGGAAGTGGAAGAGACAACGAGAGAGAGAAAAAGGGAAAAGATAACAAAGAAAGAGAGGAAGAGAGAAAGAGAGAGAGAAAGGGAGGGAGAGAGGAGAATGAGTGAGAGAAACAATGAGGGGGGGAGGGAGAGAAACAAAGTGAGAGGCAATAAAGAAAGAGAAAGAGAGAAAGGAAGAGAGGAGGGAGAGAAAAAGAAATGGAGAGTGAACGAAGAGGTGGATAAAGGGTGAGGTAAAGAGAGAAAGGAGAGTCAAAAAAAAGAGAGAGGAACGAGAGAGGGAGAAAAAGGGATGCAAAGAGGGAGAAAAAGAGAGATAGAGAGAACCACAAATAGAGAGTGAGAGAGAAGTAGAGAGAAAAATGGAAACAATTAGAGAATTAGAGATAATAGAATGATAGAAAAATAAAGAGAGAGGGGGAAGAGAAACACAAAGAAGGGTGGGGAGAGAGGGTCTTTCAATGTCTTGTTTTATGATTTTTCTATTTTCTATCTTTGATTTTGATTGTAAAGAGATGCGTCGAGTGTGAGTGAAGAGGAAAATAGAGAAAAACACTGAGAAAAGAAGAGAGGGAAAGGAAAAGAGAAAAGAAGTGAGAGTGGGGAGGGAAGATGGGGGAGAGAAAGAATTATTGAGAAAGAAAGAGGGGTAGAGAGAGAAACAAAGAAGGATGAAGGGAGGCAAATAAAAAGAGAGAAAGAGAGAGAGAACTTGAAAGGTGGGAAGAGAAATAAAGAAAGATGAAGGAAGGCAAATTAAAAAAGAGGAAAGAGAGAGAGAAAGAGGGGTGGGGAGAGAAATAAAGAGGAGGGTAGATAAAGACAGAGAGACATGGATATTTGCATGCATACATGTCACATAGATGATCCGAGGCACAAAAGGCACTCAAGAGTGGCCCCTCAAAGCTTGAGTGGCTAGACACATATGGTTGGTAGATATTGAAGGAGGAGGCTACAAATTCTCTAGCACAATGATGACAAGCAGTGGGAGGCAGCGAGGGCACGATTGGAGGTAGAGGTTGTGCATCATTTGGGGAGTGGCGGCCATAGGATTTATTTAGAGAACTTTGTAAGTTTTTTTTTAACTCTTCTCACTTTCTTATTTGCAATATCACTTGTACTAATAATCATGTTTCTAATAATTGTATTATATTTTCTTTGCAGCACTCCATCACAAATTGTGATCCCACATTGGAGACTCAATATGCAGAGAGATATGGTCTCACTGAACTCATTGATAGATTGTGCATGCGGGGCGATCTAGTAGGTCAATCATCTTTCTTGTTTATAGTCACTATTTTTTTTAAATGAATTATGTATAGTGGACAGATGTCTAGTTGCTCATTTTTTTGCAGAGTCCATTCGATGCTCCTTTGTGTCGGGGTGAGCTTTTTGATGGCAAGGATGTGTAGCATGCGCTTCAATTCATGGAGCACACACCCTCTTCTTTTTTGGTCATGTGATCTATGCAGACATCTTCCATGTACTATTTCTTAGATGTACTTATCATCCTTTGTATAAAATTTCATCTTGCAATAATTACAGATAGAATTTCATGTTTTTTTTGGCTCTCCTCTCTCTCCATGGTTCCATGTAATGTCATGAGTTGTCATCATTATTATTGTACTTATTCTATGAATTATCAGCCTTGTGGATTTAAGTAGTTTTTGCACTTGTCTTGATTACCATTGCATACCCAACATGTAGTTTCTTTTTACAGAATATGCATTGCAAATGAGATGCAAATAGCGACACAGATAGTGACGTTTTTTTCAGTGATTTTGTAGAGACGTTAATACCGATGCTTTTAATGATGACGGGGGAAATTTTCTAATGGGCATTTTTGTTGCTTTGAATGTTGGTATGAGGCATGTATCTTGTAGTGAGACATATCTGGCTTCGAATAATTATGGGAGATACATGTGACACATGAAGATGCAAATTCAATGCAAAGATTCCATTTCATCTAAGGATCAAAGTTTAATTCAAGAGAACTGTAATTCTAACTTAATATGTCTAAGGAGGAGCATATGAAGAGACTAAAATTTTCAACGAATTGCTTCATTTTGATGCATGATGCATAAAGGGAGAATGAAATTTTTGATATGCAAGCTAGGCATAAACAATTCATTTCTCTATATGGCAAGGTAGATTGTATAGCCATCCCTAGCTTCAAATTAGTTTTCCAGAAGCATGCAAAAGCAGAGACGTGCAATTTCATGAGTTTTCACAAATGCAAAGCACCCATTTCACCTCAAATTCAGGCTGGAGTGAAGAGAAAACAAATTGAATTGATCAAAATTAACAAGGATTTTAAAACATGAAATGGAGTGATGGAAAAATCCTTCTAGGTCCAAACATGTAAGCCATAGACCCATAATATGAAGACACCATGAGCAGAAAAATGTGTTTATAAAGTATCCAATGTTGATTACAAGAATGAAATTGCATGGCATATAGAAAAATGGTATAACAACGTATGGAGAAGGATATTCAAGAGGCATACATGGAGGAGAAGGATGAGTGTGTAGACAAAATTGGGAGCATGCATTGAATGCAACATATATGGACTCATTGTTGGCAGTTATTGGCATTCATAGGTAGAGAATCACTAGACACCATAGCGGGAGACTAGTAAAACCACATCATGGTGCATCATGCAGGGAAAGTTGGGTCAACATCGTTTAGATCATCTACATGCATGGTGAAAAGGTCATGGTGAATGGGTAGAAAGTGCTCCAAGAAAGGAAGATGTTGGTTAAACCCTACAAGAATGCCCTACGAAGTGACTTTTTGGCGAGGGTCTTGTTAGAAAAAAGTTTGAATAAGATAATGATATGCAAACATGTGGAAAAAACAGATCCCATAGTTATCCTCATTGTAAATATCCTAGATATTTAGAATAGGAGCTCACCTATCTTATTTAATGTACCATGTATATATATATACAACTATTAGCAATGAAAGCAACAACTATAGTTCACTCTACTTTCCACATTGTCTCTATCTCTCTCCCTCTCTCTCATTGTGCATAATGTCTTCTCATCTACTTATCCTCTACCTCCTACTTTTCACCACATTGTATTGAAGCCCTAGGTTCTAGTTCTCTAGCTTATCATATCTTTTTCAAAATCACAAATAACTTGTCTTCATTTGCTCTCATTACTCCAATGGCTCTCAGCAATGCCACTACCACTTACAACCAACACATCAAGATTGGAAAACTCAACGGCAGTAAGTATCAAGCCTAACAACTGAGAATGGAGCTTTACCTATTCCAAAAGCTTACCTCTAGAACATCATCAATGGCAAGTAATAATTATCTAAACAAGAATGAGAAAACACGGAAGATTGGATACAGAGAGATGTAGTTGCAAGGATGGAGATCATGATCCATTGTGCAGATCCACAAGTACAACTAGTAAGAACAATACCCACTGCAAAAGGTATTTGGGATTTGTGTAACAATACCTATGAATACACAAATATTCTATATCAAATGAACATGTTAAAAAAATTAGCCACCACTGCCACTAAGTTCTTTGAACAGTTGATGTCCCCGCTAGATGAAACCGTAATATATGGTTTAGTCATCTCTGAAGAACTACAAGCTATGTTTCTTCTAGCCCCTTTTCCTCTATCCTAGAGAGCATTTATTATCACTCAAACCTTCACTAATAAACTCAAGTTTTAGCTTCTCATCAATAGAATTAGACATGAGCAAGTCATGAGGGATACTCTTCCCACTTCTTCTACTCAAGAGTCCAAAGCCCTAGCTGTAACTGCCTACAACCCAAAACATCTTCATGCAAGAGCTCACTCCCTTCATTGGAAGTCCAAGTTTTCTCCTTGGTCAACCTTCAAAGGAATCCTTGGCAATCCTCATAAGAAACCCAACTCTCATTAGTCATTTCAATACTTATTCATTTCTAGAGACCCTCACTATCATCTCATATATAATGTTTGCAAAAGACAAGGTCATATAGATAAAAAAAAGATAGATTCAACAAACATCACTCAAGGGGACAAGCTCACTTTGTTAGCATTGGAAATTATGACATACAACATCAATTAGATATCATCATTAGCTTAGCTATAAGTATCTAGGTAGCTCATCCAAACTCCAAAGAAGAATACACCTGGTTCATAGACTCTGGAGCTACTCATCGTATGGCTTTTTCACAAAGAGTGGTTGGTTAATTTCAAAGAGATGTGTACTCCACTTAATGTTTCCATGAGGGACAACAACATCTAGGAAGCTTATGGCTAGGGCATCACTCAAGTGGAGCTTCCATTTAACCACATAATCTAGGAACATAAAGTCTACATTCAAATCCCAAGAAAAATCTTTTAAGAATCAGTAAGCTCACTTCTCAAGCTTCTCTCACTACTCACTTCTTCAAGGACCACTATATCTTGCATTTACTTTTACATTCTCTCACACTCACTTGTCCAAAATTAGTTTAAATTTACACAATTGGGCATTCGATTCTCCCAAATCTTGTCAATGCTTCCACTAATTCGACCTCACTCTCTAGTTCACAAAAATGTTCTCTTGTATGGCACTTTCAACTTGAGCATGTGTCTAAACATGTTCTCCAATAACTTACCCATAAGAAACTTGTCTCAGCATCTCACCTTCTCTCTCTCAACTTCCATTTTGTTAAACTTGTGCTCTTATCAAAGCAAAACATCTTCCTTAATCCAAATGTTATTCCATTACAACTTAACCCCTTCAATTAGTACACTCCAACATTTGTGGTCTCATCAATCCTGTCTCTCTCATTGGAATGAAATACTTCATGGTACTCATTGATGATTACTCTAGATACACTATTTTATATTTTCTCATAAGGAAGCCACACGTATTTTCAAAATTCCAAGAATACAAATAATGATGATATTTGAATGCACTGCCTTTCTTGTCAACACATACCACAAACCAAATTCTCTCCTTGAGCCACACAACTTTTCTTTATTGAATATGGTGAGCCTTATGGTCACAAAGCTTATCGATTTTATGTCCCACAACACAAAGCCTTCGTTAATGGTAGGAGTGCCATGTTCAACAAACTCCATCTTTTCTCAGCCGCTTCAACCACCATAAAATGTCAATCTCCAACTCTTTAACTAGTTGCACCATTTGCAACCACATCTTTGAATCTATCCCCTACCACACACAACTCCAATGATGGTCCCACCACTTCCACTTCACCATTTTCCACACACATCTGCCCTCTCATTCACAATAATGTTGGGTCCCATTTCTCTCATATCCACATGCTACCTCACAAATCCTCCCAATCACTTTCCACATGTGGACAAACTCTTCCAAGCACGCAATTAAATATGATTCTATTATGAAGAATCAAACATGGGATTTAGTTACCTTTCTTGTTGAAAAGAAAGCCGTTAGTACTAAATGGGTCTATAAGCTACAAAAAGCATATGGATCCATTGATAAGTACAAGACTAGGCTTGTAGAAAAAGGCTATGCAAAAAAGAAGGGCATTGATTATGAGGAGACATATGTTCCTACATCTCGTATGACTAGTATCAGGTGTATGGTTGCATTGGCTACCCATTATGGTTGGATTGTGCACCATCTTGACATTAAAACAACATTTTTACATGGGGAACTTCAGGAAAAAGAATATCTTCTGCAACCCATGGGTTTTGTAGTTAAAGGATCCAAATACTTTGTATGCAAATTGAAAAATCCTTTGCATGGTTTGAAACAAGCTCCATGAGCTTGGTATGCCAAAATTGATGCCTTTCTACTTAGCTAAGGGTTTATTTCATAGCCCATCAAAGTCTACTCTTTATGTATGCAAGGAGGGGGGAATCCTTGCTGGTCATTTGTCTTTATGTGGATGATCTTCTACTCATAGAGCCACATGTTGGTCTAATTTTAACATTTAAGAAAAATTTGCAGCAAAGTTTTGATATGTTAGATTTGGGGCCTTTGCACTACTATTTGGGCATTTAGTTTATTAATGATACTAGAGACATTGGATTATCAGAGTCCAGATATATATTGGTAAACTCCTTGAGAGATTTGGTTTCTAGGATTGCAAGCTAGCAAGCACACTGATTGAGACTAGAATTAAGAAATCTTTGCATGATGATAATGATATGTTTGACATTCATACATATGTGCGAGCAGTTGCATGCCTTATTTTTTTATTCAACGCAAGGTTAGTTATTCAATTTCTAGTTTTAGTCTTGAGCAGATATATGCACAACCCATCCATGTCATATTGACAAGCTATGAAGTGTGTTTTTTGTTACTTGCAGGGCACTAGGACTCTTGGATTGCTTTATGCCAAGTGGGACCGCTACACTTGCATGCTTACAGTCATTTCGATTGGGGTTGAGATTTTGATTCTCATCACTCTACAAGTGGAAATTGTTTTTTTTTTGCTCCTCTTGCATTTCTTGGCTTAGGAAGAAACAATCCACTGTTGCCACATCATCTTGTGAAGTTGAATATGAGACATCTTTCACTACTACAATTGAATGCGTATGGCTGAGATGTTTGTTGGTGGTTGATCTTGATGTATCTATCACGAAGCCTATGCCTTTGCTTATTGAGAGTTAGAGTTCCATTGAAAGGGCAGAGAACTGAATATTACATGCACTCACGAAACACATAGGCACTTGGTGGTATAATTGTTGGGGTAGATGGAGAGGAGGCAAAAGTGGGGAGGTTGCAAGGCGAATCAGTCTAGGCCTACTAACGAAAAGAGCATGCGGGTGGAGAGATTAGAGAGAAAGACGATGCATTTGGAGAGGATGGGAGAGCCACACAATCAGACATAAGCAAGCAACGGAGGGAAAAAGAAGCTATTTTTTCATCCATAGCATGATCCCAATACTCATTAGCCACTGCATCCTCAAGACAAGTGGTTTCTACATCCCACATAATCTGAGACATGTATGCATAGTGATGAGCTATATAGCTATCATATGCCAATCACTATATTGGCTCTCTCACTCTACTTGACCTGCATGGACTTGGATCACGACTAGGTGCTTTAGCATGCTCTTGTACCTTCCACATACTAGCTATTTTAATATTCAAAATTCCAAACTCCTCATTCAAGCTTTGCTCATAGACAATTGAATTAGTTTCAAAATGATAGAAACTTGATGATACATCTATCATAATAGGTGAGTCTCCAACTTTCTCTTTTCCTCCTCCTCCAATGGTGACTCTACTTTTCTTCTCAATGTATCTCTCCTCCTTGGCGGCTCCACTTTTCTTTCTCTTGTCCTCTCTCACTCACAATGTTACTATCAACGTAAGACTCCTTCCTTTTCGGTGACATAGGTGATAAAGATACTAAAGATGATAATGAAGATTATGAATGTGATGTAGAAATTGATGATGAGGGTGTCTAAGATGGTGGTGAAGAGAGTTTTAATGATGTGAGAATGAAGGTGATGATATTAAGGTGATGATGGGAAAGGTGGTGACGGTGGTGGTGAAGGGGTGAAAGGATGGAGGGCATTGTCACAGGCAGGAGAAGCTTGCCATTTTTGTTGGTGTATGGCCATTAATTAGGTGGCATGGGACCTACATGGGACATAGACCGTGTACAACAAAGCGGCGGGGTGGTCATGGTGGGAGGATGAAAAAGTTTTGGTGGGATGGTTGACAAGGATTAGGTGGAGCTACTGGGCTCAGGTCGACAATTGTGGTAGTGACAACCATAGGCAGAGAGGAGTGGGATAAAATAGATGGGCGATGGCCTTGGGGGCAGGACGACAGAGCAGACAGGTGGTGGCCTTGGTAGTCGATTGTGGTGATGATGGTCCATAGGGTGAGGGCCAACGAGGCACATTCTTGGTGACAACGATGATTGCAAATACTACAGTGTAGCACTTTGGTGGTGATGGAGACAAAGCAACACGCTCTCGGAGGGGTTTTTGTCAAAGGTCGAATCCATTGGAGATCAAAGATAGAAGGAAGTAGAGATAGGAGATGGAAGAGAAGAAAAAGAATAGACATGACGTAAACACGAGAAAGACAAAGTATAATGAATTGAATCAATATGTATTGACAGAACCTGAAATCCTTTGTTTGGCACTACTCAGAAGCACTCTCCAGGCATTAGATCTCCTAGAGCTTCTTTGTAGAACAAAAATGTAGATCAGAAATAACAGCTCCTTCTCTGTTGCTCGAAACCCAAATCTGATTGCTCCATTGGCTTTGGAGGGAGGGTAAATCCCCAAGATACTTGCCAACGGATCTCCTGGATCACTCCTTCCTCTTCCAGTTCAAACTGCAGTTTTTAGACTATCTCACCAATCTATCTTTTTAATGAAAAATCCAATAACTAGCTAAAAAAGCAACTTGCTTTTTGTATGCCGTCCTAATCTAGAAGCTTTTCTAACTTTTTTAGATTTTTACAATAAATAATAGAAAAAATAGGCTAAAATTATCCAAAAATCTAGTATTTTTGGATAATCCATGCCATGGATACTAGCATTAATGACTTAGATCACATTTACTCTCTATATTAACAAGAAAGTTGGATGATGATACACTCCAAAGTTTTTCACACCATGTCCACATAGTGGCACGACATCCACCCCCTTTGAATCTACACATCCTTCGATATGTGCCAAAATCCTAGTTGTCATTAGATTCTGAGTCCTACTCATCCTCTACAACCATATCCTTCGTTCTTAATCTTTTATATCTTCTTGGCTAGCCCCCCTGTATCATGACCACAAATTTCTTCCAATTCTGGAAACTCATAGGCATTAGATTCCCACCTTTTGAATAATTTGATTACTTTCCCTGCTACCAAAAGTTTTATGGATGTCCCATCCAACTCATTTAATGCGTACGTAGCATTATCAAACACATGTCTTATCACATAGGGTCCAAAACATATTTTGGAAACTTTGCGCATGGTACTATGCTCATTGTCTAAACTGCTATCATAAACCAATACCCAAAGTATGGTTCTTGGTCTCAATCTATGTTTTTTTCCAAACCGTTTCCTGTTCTGTATCCTTGTTGCCCTTAATTTTTCAATTGCTGCCTCTATGTCTTTTGACTTTCTTTCCAATTGTCTAATGCACAAGGTCAACAACTCATCTCGATTCAACTCCTCCTCCCAAGGTAGCACACTCCATGTGACTGTCATTTCTTCTATCGACATGATAGATTTTTGGCCATACATCAATTCCGCAAGCATATATCCTATGAGAGAAGTTTGTGTTGTTCTGTTAGCCCATAAAGCATAAGGGAGCAATCGTGGCCACTCTTTTACCTTCTCTCCACATGCTTTTTCCAATGCTTTCACAATAGGTGGATGACCTCTTTCATATTTTCCATTTCCTTCAGGGTTATAGGTTGAAGTTAATTTTTTTTAAATCCCTAATTGTGCAATGAAACCATGAGCTTCATCTACATCCAGTTCACCCCTATCTACAATAATTTTTCCCACATAGCCATACTGACAAAAGATCTCTTTTGAGAGAAAAGTACACACAACATTTGTTGTCTTAGTACGTAGAGCTCTCCCTTCCACTTGATTAGTCAAGTCTTCATGGACAAGCACAAGATATCTCATTTGCTAAAGAACTGTAGGAATTGTGACTAAATCCACCACCTAATTAAAATGAAGAGACAATGGATATGTGCGTTACAATCCATCCCAATGTCTCATAGATGAATACATTGGACATGTTTCCACAAAGTGAGCAAGATCCTTACATATACCCTAGGACCAATATCTTTCTTTGATCTTTGCAAAAGTACCCCAAACACCTCTATGACTAGCCCATAAGCTTTCATGAAATTCTTGCATAACATTTACTTGTGAAGCTCTGTCACCCAGAACTCGTAATGACATATTGTGTTTTTTTAAGGTATGTTTCCATGAGAGCAGAATTTAGGTGACGGGAAGTGCTTAAAAAAAGCTAAAAATTATGAATATCAAGGGAAAAATATTCAATGTCAAAGGCGGCGGCTCGATCTAGGACGATTTTAAGCGTCAAAGTGCTTTAAAGGCGCCCGAGCGACACTTATTGATTTTTCATAATTTTTCAGACAATCATGCGGGTTAGCAAGAGCTACTGGCCAATGCGGGATGCTAAGCCGGACGCCCAGGATTTTTCAGAGCTCGATTCCAAGTCCGGACGGGAAAACGACCAAGAAACCGGTCAAGATACGAAGAGGTGGACAAAATTTGGCCAAAATGGGCAAGTGACCCTTGGGAGCCCAATTTTAAATATAGCATGAAAGTTTGATGTAGGAGATGAAAAAAAACGTGGAGAGGAGGGGGCGCCATACTGCGCTGAAAAATGCGCTTGATGGAGATGGAGGCATCATGCCTGATCAATGCAACCCCTGTCAATCATCATTGCCCCTCATTCCCTCCTGGATGCTGACTCTATCGCCGCCTCTCACCCGTCAAATGATGCTCTCTTTGAAGATCTCTGATTTCAGTATTTCTCTCTCCTCCCTCTCTCTCTTCTAAGGGGGAATCCATGTGGGAAGAAGAAGGAAGAAGAAAGAATGATGGAGGCTTGTCCGGCATGGATCGGATTGCTCCACGGACTGGAAATGGTGATTGGTGATTGTGCTGGACATGAAGTGCTGCTGATTTCCAAATTTGCAGCCATGGACATGAAACCTGAAACACGCAAATAAGCGGCAATTCAAAATTTTCAAAGGAAATTTGAGATTCTATAGCTCTTGATTGATAAAATGTTGTTCATGTGGGCTAAAAATTGTGTATGTTGCTCTTTTCCATGAGTTCTTGCTGGTTATAATCAGAAAATCAGAAAAAATATGCATCTTGTGCCTCAAAATAATATGCTAAAACACGTAAAATATGGAAAATCAAGGGAAAATGATGGTTTTTTGGCATAAAAATGGAACAGTAAATAGGAACATCAACTAAACTTTCATTTTGCTGCAAGAATGAACTAAGGGCCAGATCCCGTAACCTATTTTGAATTTTCAGTAATTAAATAATGCAAAAAATAAGGAAAAATACAAGAAAATGGTGGAAAAACCTTTAAAAAAATAGGGAAAAAATACATTTTGGGTTCCGGGAAATAAGGATAAATAAGAGCAATGTTTGTGAATGTTTGTGGGGATTGAAGCATGAGGATTTGCCTCAGTTCAACCCCACCTTCTTGTTCTAGTGTGTCTTTTTCCGCTTTCTACACATAAAATGATGTCAAAATACCCTATAAACCTATCCAACGATGCAATACTTAAACGGGGAGGGGTAGAGGAGTTGAAATATGTCTAAAAGCCGTGTGAGATTATGGGAAAGTTGCTGATTTCTCTGCATAGCATTTAGGACGGATGATAATTAAAATTAAGAGCTTAGTAGCACGAGGATCACCTCGGTGCTAGGCCCATGCAACGAAGCACGAACAGTAGTTGGAAACCATTAAAAGAATGTTTTTGCACTTGTGCACAATACTGTTTTGCTAAATGTTTGAGCACTAGGCATCCACCAAATGCATAGAGCATGAAAAGAATTTAAAAAAGGTATCAGTGAATAGCTCCTGGACATGCATTGCAATTGGTTTATTAGAACATGACCTACGATGAGAGGCAGTGAGGTTACCATGCTGTAGGTAGACGCGGATCCTAAAGGGGAAAGTATGTGAGGAAGAAATGGTACACTCCTGGACACGCTTATTTGGTACCTTGAGCGACTTTTGTGCGAAATGTTTAGATGTTGAGCGACGCATCGAGGGGCCAATCCCCAAGATGTAGGAGAGTCGCAGAGGGTTGATGGCATTTAGTCGTAGGAGGAACCCCATGTGTATGTGATTCGAGCCTTTTGGCTATGTGAAAGGGACTCCCTCTGAGGAGTAATATTGGGTTAGGATCTATTGGACTACAACGTATTACAAACGCAATGTTTAGGAAGGCAGAGATTTTGATAGACGCTCCTGGCCCCGAGGCCGAGGGGTTGTCTTGTGCGTAGTGACGAGGCCCAGCTAGTGCATGAGCCAGTGCCGGCCCGTTTTTAGGTCCATCATTCCATAAGTATCCATATTTTAAGAAAAACCCATAGGCTTTCCTCTTGATCTTTTTAAACTCCTCATCTGACCATTTATCTCTCTTTGTTAATGTACTAAGATATTGACCAATTCTCAGCCACTCTCTTGCATATTCATATTCCAAAAACACTTCTACACAAGATGCAAAACATTTAAAGTGTATTCTCTTTGTCGTCCAAGCTTCTATTAATGCTGCAGCAACACCTTGCATTGGTAAATTTACTCTTATAACATTATTTTCAGCTACAAGAAAGTCATCTTCTTCCTCCTCATCCATCATCCCATCTTCATTCTCATAGCATGCTCGATATTACATGTCTGCCACACTGGGTTATCTCTTCCTGCAATATGTTGAAATTTAGGGTTCAAAGATTTGATGTACGCAATCCATCGGAGCGTAGCAATGTTCAGGGTAGCACAACTAGTAATCATACCTAATATCAACAAACAATAGGTCTCAATGACTAAATGAGCACCCATAAAATACTCCTTATCACATCTAAGGGATGCTACAATTCCCCATAGTTCTCTTTTTACTTGTCAATATCCTCTCTCTTATTCAGTCAATACTTTAATACCAAAGAAAATTTCATATATTTTTCATTTCTCATAATCTCACCCAATTGCCCATCCAATCCCGATTGGGCTTGTATCAATAGTAATAATGAAAGGGTTTCCATGTGAATAGTCAGCCTTTCTCAATGTAGGAGCAGATTTTAAAAGCTACTTCGATTTCTTCATTACTTTATGATGCTTCATTTCCCAATGAAATCTATGATCTTTCCTTAGAAGCTGATATAGAACATCAACTACATATTCAAGGGTGAGGAATTCATATCAAATAAAACACACATGCACCACAGAATCTACGCACCTCTGATACATTCCTGCATACATCTTGCCCATAGGTCCCACATATATGCCCAACAATCAAAACCTCCTCAACTCCACTTACAAACTTTTGTGCCTTATTCATAGCATTTCTTATGTGTGCCACTGAGTTTGTTGCACCCTATAGGAGAGTACACATCCGTACTAACCCCAAGGGAGTCCTCATGGTTGTGATATTCTTGCTTTCAATTGCAAGATGAAACTGATCATACCCCAAGTAAAGATCACCCAAAGAATAGATCGCTCTACCTACAAAAGCCTCTACACATTCATCAACCATAGGAATCGCACCCACATTTCTTATGGTCACTTTATTGGCTAGCTGCATGTCTTGAATAAATCTCAAAGCCCCATTATTTTTGGGCACAGTAAACCAACGATTCGAGTACAGGCCTGAAGAGGGCTCCAAGATCTTCATGTGAATATTTTCATTTGCAAATCCGTCAGCTTTGGCAAGTAAGTTTTAGAAACTAGAATAAGCATCAAGTTTCATGGTACATGTGGCATAGTAAATATTACCATAGGAGAGACAACATTTGGATCCACACAATCTATTTCAGTTGGCTAAAATGCAAATGCCTTTCCATGCCTAGCCAATATCTGCATAAAACAATCTCCTTTAGGTAAAACAAAGCCTACTACACCAAATTTCAATTCTCGTAATGTTTCAGATGTAAATTGATCACCTATATCTTTAGGATCCTATAAGCTTGGCTGCCTCGACACTATTTCATACAAACCCTACAAATCCTCACTTTTTGGTGGAAGTGGCAAAGCAATTTGTTTCATCTTTTTGTCAATTGTATTATACTTTGTCTCCACAAGTTCTTCAGCCCATTGTAATCCTTCCTACTGTGAGCAAACAATGCTATGACATCATACATGTCCAAAGAACATACTGACAATACTTTGTTTTTAGCCTCATTCTTTGCATGTATAGTTGTTGAAATTTTAGCATAGTGTCATTAATATTCAGCCCATAAAAGATGCCCGAAATGCCTTCATTTTCAGCTTGCAATCCCAATGCTCTAAGTTTCTTAATAGCCCGTTTCATAGATATACGTTCAGCCTTACACATAGCTTCCATAGGCTTAAACCAACATGAACAATTTGCTTTAAAGTGAGAATAACCAATAGTAAATACATGCTTCATTCCATCAAGAGGCGAGTACATCCACTGAACATCACTACTGTAGCCCCGCATTACAATAGTGCTTAATGAAAATCCAAGTCTTTGAATTCCCTTGCATTTGGAGCCAAAGGAGACTCTCGAAGTGTATCCCAATTTCTAGGATGATTAACACAAACAATACAAAATTGGACTGATTTCCTCCCATTTTTTCTTCTGACTCTTGCATAAGCAAAACCATCATCAAGCATCTTTGTTTCCATGTGCACTCCTATAATATAGGGCTGTCCCAAAATCATTGCATATGAGGAATTATCTTGCACAAAGAAGTGTAGCTCTTCTTGTACATCACCAATTGTCACTTTTACATTAGGACATGCAACATAAAGCTCTCCCGAAGAATTATTTGCATCTCTCATATGCCAAGCATGATCAGTGTCCACAAGCCATGCACAATTTTCATACAATCTACGCTCAATGATATTTATCTCAGATCCATGGTCAAGTAAAGCAACACAAGGAGTTTCACGTTCCCCTATTTTCACTACCGTTTCAACGGTAGCCTTGGCCCAATGATTTCTTGTGTAATGACTTTGAGGAATAAATCCGAGAGTCTCTTTCCCATATTGTTGCATTTGGCCTTACTCTACCATACATATTGCTACAAGACAATGCATTTTCAGCCAATTTCTTGTCTTTTCCACATGTTGTCCACTGATTAATAGCATCCTGCATAGATAATCCAGTACTTACTTCATGCTCATATTCAGCTGGAATACCCAACAAACCAGTTTCCTCTTCAAATTTCAGCAATGCACTAGTGGTATCACCAAGAAACTGATGCTTCCTCTTAATTATGTCAATGATCTCATCATGAAATTCTCGCTTGGCAACACCAAGCACCTCTCCCAATGTGAATTCCAATCAATTGTTTAAGATCCATTCTTCAAGAACCTTCTTAAGTTTTGTGGCTGTCTCAATGTTAGAGTGCAACTTATATCCTAGCTCCTTACCCTTTTTTTTGCCCTCTTGTTTGCTACTCCTGATTGACCTCTTCCATAACATGCTCGAGAGTTGGCTGATTTGTAGCTTTAGGCTTATCCACACTTCTTCTTGTCACTCTTTTGGATGTCCATGCATTATCTTCATCTCTCTTTTGTTTTTCTTCCACAAGTACATCCGTGTTCTTTACCTTTGCTAAATATACATACATTGAATATGCATCTACCGGTGATTCCCAACCAGTTATGTCATGAATGTCTTGCCCTGCATGAGTCATTTCACTATTAGTAACCTTGCTCTTTCATCTGCATGTACATCATGTATCTATATTTCAGCCTTTGGACCCAACCATCACTTGGCCATGCATTCTATGCAACTATAGACCAAAAGTAGATGCATGTACTGCTGCATAAGCATTTCGGACAGTGAAGTCTTCCAGCAACTTCTGCATACCTCCCTTTCTAAAATTCAAAGCAAGAGGCAATCCTGTTTCTTGTGCATGTATCTTTCCATCTTTCCAAAAGATGAGCTGTCATGCCAAGGCCTCTTGATAGGCAGCATAATCCTTTCTCTCATATTGCAAACTATCACACCACATACATCTTTTTCCTTGCTTAGGGGTTGCTGCCTATCCCCTTTCCTCTTGTCCTTTTTCATCCAATTTTGCAACTTTCAATTGAAGATCCCGCATCCCTTTAACCAATTCATCTAAGACATCTTCCCTAACTGAGGGAACAATAGTAGGTATAGCCATAGGGTTACCCAAAGAAGTGGGTGACTTATTGGATACATCAACTATCTTGCCCGTAATAGTGGGCAAGCTAGAGACATGCAATCTTTCTCTTCTTCTATGTTTTTTCACAAGTGCAGTAACGACTTCATTGACATGTCTCCACTCTGTTTTCAGACCTGTCTCTGTAGTCTAATCCTCTAGCAAATCATCAAGATTCTCTTGAAGCTCACGATCTGCTACTTGTAGAAACAATTCCATTTTCTGACTTGCAAGAGCTTGCTATTCTGCAAGATCCAACTGCTCAAATTAACTTTCAAATTCTCTTAACAATTCTGTAGTCACCACAAGACCCTTATTGGGTTGTAAAACCCACTCCTGAAAATTCTTGTGCGTAATCAAACTGGTATCTTCAATGTAAAATTATTCCCTGAGTGTCTCCTTGAAAGCTAGCTAATCAGCATTCTACATGTTTAATTCAGTTCTTCCAGCTTTTAGTTCATGTATAGTAACACGTACAAAATATTGACTCCATGTAACTTGAGCCACTCCAAAGAATTCCATCTTTTGAGCATAGGTATGTATATATGCACACACATTCTTTCCATTGAATAACTTCATCTCATGCTCAACTACTTGCAAAGCATTCATCACAACACTTTTTTTTTGTGCAAAAGCCTGCATCACCTATTTTTGTTATCGTACATGCATAAGTCTATTCACATTTTGCACCAACTATTGCAAAACATCACTAGAGATTGTGTTCAAAGGTTCTTCCATCTTGTCTTTCCTTCTTCTGATGACCTTTCACATCCGGTTTACCAATGTCGGAGGGGTTTTTGTCGAAAGGTCGAATCCACTGGGGATTAGAGGTAGAAGGAAGTAGAGATAGGAGATGGAAGAAAAGAAAAGGAATAGACAAGAGGTGAACACAATAAAGACAAAGCACAATGAATTGAATCAATATGTATTGATAGAACCTGAAATCCTTTCTCTGGCACTTCTTAGAAACACTCTCCAGGCATTAGATCTCCTCCAACTTCTTTGTAGAATAAAAATGTGAATAAGAAATAACAACTCCTTCTCTGTTGCTCAAAACCCAAATGTGATGGCTCCGTTGACTTTGGAAGGGAGGGGGAGGGGGGGAACCGCAGAACACCTGCCAAGACACCTGGTTACGGATCTCTCACATCACCCCTTCTTCCTCTTCCAGTTCAAACTATAGTTTTTAGCTTGTCAACAACAATCGTGACACGCACGATTTTGCCAATTTGTCTTTTTTATGAAAAATCCAATAACTAGCTGAAAAAGCAACTTACTTTTTGCATGCCATCCTAATTTAGAAGCTTTTCTAAAAATTTTAGATTTTTATAATTAATAATATAAAAAATATGCTATAATTATTCAAAAATCTAGTATTTTTGGATAATCCATGCCAGGACACTAGCACTAATGACTCAGATCACATTGACTCTCTATATTAATAAGAAAGTCGTGCACTACAGAGTTTTTCACACCATGTCCGTGTAGTGGCATGACAACGCACAGTCAATGAAGAAAAAGTCGATTGGACGGGGAAATAAAAAGAGAAAGAATTTTTTTCTTAAAAAACACTTAATCATTTTTCGTTGTTATTTTTTTAAATTTTAAGAAAATAAAATAAAGCATAACAAGCCTCCTTTTCCACCTAATGTGCCAACCACGCCGACTCCTCCTAGCCCCTCTTCACATACTTAAAGCTCGTGGTGCTCTCCTCTTCCCAATCTCTAAGCCACTATTGCTACAAGCATGAGCTACTTGTTGTACAATAGAGCTTATCAATAAAAACATTTCATGCAATTCTTGTTTTTCCATTATGCACATCTACTTATACACACTAAAGAGTTAGTTGGGCTACCATCTTCACGCAATCTGGCCGAGCTACGAGATACACGTCATGGAAACGTAGACATCCGAGTCGCCGAGTGCCCTTCCAAAATATTACGCAATGCTACGGCACACACGAAAATTCTTCTTAGCCTGTAGGCCAGTGACCTTCACGAATCACGTGTGTGAAAAGCTAGTTATGATGATATAATCTGGATAGTGCGGATGTTGAGGGAAAAAGGCAGCGCAGTTGGAACTTGGGTTTTGACGATCCGGATGCGAAGACTCAAGAGTGAGCAGTCTGTAAATAGTTGGAAGATGTGGGGTATTAGAGCAAAGAGACTCCGAGTCGAGACGAGAGAGAGATAGAGAAAGAGAGAGATGGCGGCAGGTAACTTCATGCTGGCGATGTTTCTGATTGGTGGATTGTTCAATACCAAGATGTGAGACATTGATAAAAATTAGGAATGTACTAGATTGCAACATATTTGTCAGGAAGTTGCAGTAATTGTAGCATTAAGGTTATATGAAACAATGTCAAGTATTATATCTCCTTGATTCAATCGACTCACAATATGGAGTTCTTCTTTTGTGAGGATTTTGTCAAGTACAAGAAGGTCTAGGAGAGGTCTAGGTAGCGTGACACCTCGTACAAAGTACTTGAAGGGAAGTCAAAGCTACATATATTGAATTAATTTGGAATTTCTAGATAGCTCATCGTTGCTCAAAAATAGTAATTAACTGACTTTTAAGATCAACCATTGAGGTTCTCATGGTGTACCAAAGTACTACAAATGGACTACAATTTTCTACCTTCTCTTCTAGGACTACTAATTCCTTGATAGTAGGGGAGTATAATGGCTTGTGGAATGTGAGGACCAAATAATGTTTCTCAATTTCCTCTTCTAGAATGAATCACAAAAGATTATCTATTTGATCACCATATTGCTCACACTGAGATGATCTTGCTCTTCCCAAGATAGTAGTAATGTTAAGTAATCCTCAAATTTCTCAGGGACAATTCCAACATTAGACTTGGTATAAACACAAGCAAGGAGCATGATTTTATTATGCAATTCTTGGAGGTAGATAGTCACTAGTTGATTTTAGCATGGACACTTTCTACTACAATGTCCTTTATCTTCTCTACTACAAGCTAGGTTTCAATTAAAAGCTGGGGGCTTTGATTGAGTTGAGCTTGACTTGAGAACTACTGACTCCTTAGGGCTTATTGGGTTGATGCTTGCAACACTCTTTGTCAAGATATTAGGAGAATTTTTTTTGCTAGAGGTCAGTTTATATGTCACAACTAGGAAGTATGATTGTTGTGGTTCCACTTCTTGATGGGAATCAATAACGACTATGTTAGTGGGTTTGGAAGTTGTAGCGATTGAGAGCAACTATGATCTCTTTGATCGTGGTTTTGTCTAGAAGGATTCCTAGGGTCAAGGGGCTTTGTTATGTTTCTAGTTCCTTTTGGATGTGTCTTTAAGGGCAATAACTCATCCCCTTTAGAGCTTAGATTTTCAAGATGATTTTGTATTCTAACAATGTGGGGTATGGACATAGGCAAGTCCATCTAGTTTTCATTTCTCAAGGAAGGACTAGATGGTAGCAACTCAAAGCTATTGCAATTGCTAGGCTTTCTATTCTTGCTTAGGTGAAATGTTCTTAGGAGACTTGGAACTCCTAAATGGGCTAGTCGCTTTCTCCAATAGCTCTTATTGCTTCTTGATGTGATGACTCTTTCCTTACTTTTGGCAGTCATGTGTAGTTTGAGTAGTACCATAAGATGGAACTTTGGTTTCCCTTTTGCAGTTGTTGGCATATGAGTTATTACCGACTCTTTATTCAACCGAAAACTATATCAAGTTGTTGTAGTTCAATCAAGCTAGATTGATTTATTCTTATCTATTAATAAAGTCTAGCTTCTTGGTTTCCATCCTAGATGGCTCAATTTCTCGAAATGTTTTGGTCCAAAACTGTAATCCATATTCACGTTGTTTCTTGCATCTCTTTCTAGCGATGATTGGTAGAGCTAGTGGTACATGTGGCCTCGGTAACCACATCCATCGATTTCCTACCTAATACACTTGAACACCATGCAATCTAGAATCTCTAGGCTATGTGGAGATAGGGGGTGTCACCACATTGATCAATACACTATATGCACATGGCAGCCCAGTAATTCAATCATCTTTTTTGTCCGTATAGTTACTATTTTTATTAAAATGCATTATGTATGGTGGACTGATATGTAGTTGTTCATTTTACACAGTCCGTTCAAAGCTGCTTTGCATCGAGACGACATAGAGATGGTAGTTTGGATATATCAAATCCTTTTGTGCATCACTTGGTTTCAGGAGGTGCCATTCTTTTCCTTGGTAACGACATTCATAGTCCTTTAGAGATATTAGTTACAAGTTGTATTTAAAATTTGTACTCTTCTTTCCATGAGGAGATGTAATACTTGAAACATGAGCTACATGCAACTAACATTGAGCTTGCCTCAACTAAGGAAACTTTTTTCGATCTTTTCAAGAAAATGGAGTCATAGACTAAGTTGTGGGAAGCCTAGAAAGTAGAAATATCCTCTTTGTAGGCTTAGTTGATCGAAGCAAAGGCTCAACTAGCTGCTATCAACGAGGATAATGATTATCTTTTCTAGGATATCCAAGAGCTTAAAGCTTTAATTGATGCCCAAATAGTGGATTTACAATCACTAAATCATATAGTTGAGCATCAGAATACCAAGATTGAGGAATTAAAAGAAGATAGTATCATGTTTGTCAGTTATGGACTTGGTTGCTCTCCAATCTAATGTAACTTTGTGTCCTTTTCTGCAAGCTAAAATGGAAAGATTTCAGTCTAGAATGGATCCTTTCTAGTCTTATTTTGAGAAGTTTTTGAAATACATACTGCTTGATCATTCCTTCTTTGTGCAGTATCAACAACAAAAGCTGGCCTTTTATATGAAATTGTCCACTATGGGTTTGCATCCTCCCAAGGATGGATTCTTGGTCCTTAGATCTCGTAGCAGAAGTTTTCCAAATGGTTTTTGTGGATTCAATTATACTAGACACCATGCTAATGTCTTACATGTATCTTAGAGGTGATCTTATTCTCACTGCTGAGGATATGTCTTAGTCTGTGGAGAGATGTCATCTTGCAATTTTTCTTGATGTCGGACACTTGGAAATGCAAATAGATGAGATTTTTCAAGCCTAGCTCTCCAAAGTGGATGCATATCTTCAGATATCTTGGCATTCCAAGATTGAGTCCGTGGTGTTGAATCAAAGACAATTGAAAACTCCAGCACATTTACAAACTAATAATCAACTGAGGTAGGATATTTTAGCTCACATTTCCAATCAATTCCCTTTTGACACCTTCTTCCTTGAAGCTCATAATTGTCTCTCTATTCTAGGTCCATCAGTGCCCTTTTCTTATTATCAAGAAAGGATGGCCCACATGTTTGCAATCGGATTATTCCTTCCTGCAATGTGTTGTAATTCAAGGTTTTATAACTTAATATAAGCCATCCACCTTAAGATGGCAATACCCAGTATTGGGCATCTTGCAATCATTTCCAATAGTCGCAAAAAATTAATTTCAATGACCACATGAGCACCTATAAAGTATTCTTTGTCACATTTGACGGCTCTTATAACACCCCAAAGCTCTCTCTTCATTTATGGGCACCTTTGTTTGCTTTCATTCAAGACCTTTGCACCAAACCTAATAACATATCTCTTCCACTCATTATCATCATATCTAATCGCTTACTTGGGCTTATATCCATTGTGATGATTATAAGCTTTCCCTTTGAGTAATCAGCCTTCCTTAGTGTTAGTTTGACTTAAATAGTCTCTTTAATTTTTGCATTGCTTTAGTGTGCTTTTGACCCCATTGGAACCTTTGTTTTTTTTCAATATCTAGTAGACATCATCAATCATATGCACAAAATGAGGGCTCCATATAAGGTAAAAAAACAGATGCTCCCAAAAGCCTTTTCACTTTGAAACACTAGCACAAATATCATACATCCTATCAATACCATTTATCTTTGCTCTAGTGAAGGCTCCCTACCATAGGGTTGATACATATGGCCCATAACCAAGACCTCCTCAACTCCAAATATGACTTGTGGCCGGAAAGAGTCAAGTGTACTCCTTCCAAGCAAGCTAATATCTTTCCACAGTTGACTATATTTTTTGAAACAAACTCTCGATATCCATGAGCATGACTCTTTATTTTTATATTATTCAAAAATGATACAACAAGCTATAGTATGTGATCCATGAGCACCTTATTCATTACATTCATCATGTATGCTACCCAATTTCTTGCACCATATTGAAGAGTACATTCTTGTACTAAGCCTAAATGTGTGCTACCCAATTTCTTGCACCTTATGGAAGAGTACATTCTCATACTAAGCCTAAAGGTATCTTCATGGTTGTAATGTCCCTACTTTCAAATGCCAATCGGAACTTATCATAACCTGAGTATACATCTCCTAAAGAATAAATAGCTCTTCTAACAAAAGCCTCTATAAACTCATTGACTACAAGCCATGTACCAACATCTCTTATAGTTACTTTATTGACTGGTGTCGCGTCGCTACACACACATCGTGGTGTAAAACTCTAGAGTGCGGCTTCTTATTGATCTAGAGAGCAAATGCCATTAATGTTAGTGTTCATAGTCTAAATGGTCCAAAAATATTAGATTTTTGAACAAGTTTATATAATTTTGGATATTTTAGATATTATCTCTTGTAAAAATTGCAAAATTATAGACAACTTCTAGATTAGGATGACACGTGAAAGAAAGCATCTAGCTTTTAGCCATTTTGAGAGGATTTAATGTAAAAAGAAAGATTTGCAAAATCATGCGATGTGTGATCATTGTTTTCAGACAGTGAACAACACTCCAAAGTGGGAGATGAAGAAGAAGTGATCTGGCAAAATTCTGGTCAGGTGTGTTGGTATTTTACCTCCCTTTTGGAGCCAATGGAAGCATCAAATTCGCACTCTGAATAGCATAGAGGAAGGTATTGTTTTATGTTTGTTTTTGTCTACAAGAGATTATCTTCTCATAATGCAAAAATAAATTGACAGGCTTCACCCTTGTTAGTATTCTTCTATATCTTCTATTTCTTTCAGTGAGTATTCTTCTATGTCTTCTATCTCTTCGAACCCCTTCTCTTCTGTCTACACCTCTCCTTAAATCTCCCTTCACTCTACTGTCTCTTACGCCCACGGTAGACTTTCGATCCCAAATGCTCAGACAGTGGTCAACCCAACCTGAAAGTCAGAATCAGAGGTGTGTAAAGATTCGGGATTCTACTGGATCAAGTGGTGGTGATGCTTTACAATAGATGATTGCTTTGTTGCAACAACAATGATAGTAATAGTTGTTGTTACAATGACAGATGCAAACTGTTGAGAGAGAGAGAGAGTATGAGAGAGATACATAAGACATGCTCCCAAAGAATGATTCATATTGATGTAGAGTTAGTATATATAGGTGAGACCCAAGTCAAGTGAGAGATGATATATATAGTTGTAACATCCCCACTCAAAAAAAGGTCTCTGGCTACGAGTGAAAAAACCCTTGGGGAGAACAAGGGAAAAACCTGAGCCCCTACACATACCTACGATACAAAAATGATTTACTATAAAGTTTTCTTGAATACAATGATACATGCCTCAATCAATGAGACAAGAACTTGGAAAAATACAAAGTGCATGTCTTAATGAACTAAAGCGAGCTTCATTAAGAGCTTTTGTGAAGATGTCTGCAACCATTTGATCATTGGGACAATGCTCCACCATAATGGAACCTTTCTTGACTTCATGTCGAACATAATGATAATGAATAGCAATACACTTTGATTTACTATGTTGTATATAGTCTTTGGTAATGAAAGGTGAGAAGGATCGAAGCTTGCACGCGAGCTATGGCGGGAGAGCAAGAGCAAGAAAGAGAGAGACAAGAAATGGGAACTCCAACAGTCACAATGTGTGACCGGGCCTTCCTTTATTCAAACTGTCACTAAAAGAATAAAGAATAAAGTGACGTGACGGGCGCCCGCCACCTGCAGTGTGCAGTGGCGGGTACTGTCAGTGTAGTAATACACGGGGCGGCACGGCGGAGGCGCCTTTACCCCCAACAACCTCCCACTTAAAGGCGAATCTGCCCTAGTGAGAGAGAAAAGAAAAGAAAAAGACAGTACAAATGTACATAGGTGAGGAAAGGTGACATCTCATCCAATGCCCATCAACCTCCTGAGGAAGGCAAAGCGCTCAGTAGTGAGGCTCTTCGTGAGCAAATCTGCAGGATTCTCGTCAGTGGAGATCTTAACAAGGTCAACAGACCTGTCCTCCACGACACCACGTATGAAGTGATACCTCACCTCAATGTGTTTCGTCTTCGCATGGAAGACCGGATTCTTAGCCAACTGAATGGCACTCATAGAATCCGAATGCAGTGTAGATGTAGCATCAATCCCAAGGTCAGCAACTAGACGGCCTAACCATATGGCCTCCTTGCAAGCCTCAGTGGCTGCAACATACTCGGCCTCAGTGGTAGACAAAGCCGTACACTTCTGAACCCTGGACATCCAAGAGATAGCCCCTCCAGCATAGGTGAATACATAGCCAGAAGTGGACTTCCTACTATCTGCATGTCCTGCATAATCGGAGTCAGTGTACCCCACGACCCCTGTATCCTGGCTGCCATAGCAAATACACATATCTGCTGTGCCCTTCAGGTACCTCATGATACCCTTCACGGCATCCCAATGTCTGCTGCCAGGTGTAGCCATATAGCGTGCCACAACACCAACTGCATGTGCAATATCTGGACGAGTGGCTATCATGGCATACATCAAACTGCCCACGGCTGATGCATAAGGGATCTTGGCCATCTCGGCCCTCTGCTCATCTGTCTGCGGACAATCGGCCTGTGATACCTTCACATAAGAAGGTAATGGACAGCCAATAGGCTTTACGTCCTGCATGCGGAAGCGCTCAAGGACTTTATGAATGTACTCCCGCTGTGAGAGATACAAAAGTCCCTGATGCCTATCGCGCTTAATGCGCATCCCAAGTATATGTGAGGCCTGTCCCAAATCCTTCATCTCAAAGCTCTTCTTTAGCTGAGATTTAAGAGCATCTAGCTCATCATGAGCTTTCCCTACTATCAGCATATCATCAACATAGAGTACCAAGATAAGCAAACTGCCATCACGGGCTTTCCTCGTGTAAAGACACGGATCCATAGCACTCCTGCTGTAGCCCTGTGACTGCATAAAGGCATCAAAATTATGATACCATTCCCTAGGTGCCTGCTTCAAGCCATACAAGCTCTTCTTCAACTTGCACACTAGGTGCTCCCTGCCAGGTTCTGCAAAGCCCTTAGGCTGATCCATATAGATCTCATCATGCAAGTCCCCATGTAGAAAAGCCGTCTTGACATCCATCTGATATAGATCTAAGTCAAGCTGTGCAACCAAAGCCAAGACTAAGCGCAGGGTGGTCATCTTAACCACAGGAGAGAAGACCTCATCAAAGTCCACACCATGTTCCTGCTTAAAACCCTTTGCTACCAATCTAGCCTTGTATGCCGGCTTGGGGTGTCCAGGGGTACTTTTCAGCTTGTACACCCACTTGCATGGCAAAGCCTTCTTGCCCTTAGGCAAGGCAACCAAATCCCAAGTCTCATTCTTATGCAGGGAGTCTATCTCAGACTGCATAGCCCTCTCCCAGGAGTGACTGTCACCCCTGCGCGTAGCCTCATCATAAGTGAAAGGCTCTCCTGCATCTGTAACCAAAACATAATGCATAGAGGGCTGAAATCTGTCAGGTGGACGTCTATCTCTAGCAGACCGTCTCACCGCAGGCTCTGCTGCCTGTCTAACTACCTGTCCAACATCTTGGCCCTGTGGAGAAACTGCTACAGGCTGTACTACTGGCTGTGCTGGAGCTTTAGGCTCCTCCTGAAAGATCACTCTGCGGATCTCAACCACCTTCTCAGGCTGCCTGTGCATCTTGTCTTCATGGAAGACGACATCATGGCTGCGTACTATTTTCCGCGCCTGCGGATCCCATAGGCGATAGCCCATCTCTCCTGACTCACCATAGCCAAGGAATATGCATTTAATGCTCTTTGGATCCAATTTACTCCTCTTGTCCTTGGGCACATGGCAGAATGCCTCACATCCACAGACACGGAGATGCGCATAAGAGGGTGGCTTACCAGCCCAAACTTCCTCTGCAACCTGGAAATCCAATCCACTGGAAGGCGATCGGTTTATGACATGCACTGACGTACTAACTGCCTCAGCCCAAAAACTCGGGGGTAGGCCTGCATGGCTAAGCATAGAGCGCACACGCTCCTGAATAGTCCTGTTCCATCCATTCTGGGGTGGGGTGTAAGGGGCGGTCAACTGACGCTTAATACCCCTGTCATCACAAAACTGCTCAAAAGCATGCGAGACATATTCTCCCCCATTATCTGTCCTAAGGCATTTCAGCCTATACCCAGTCTGGTTCTCAACAAGAGCAAGCCATCTCTGAAAAACTGCCAAGACATCGGACTTCTGCTTTATGGGATAAGCCCACACTTTCCTAGAAAAATCATCAATGAAGGTAACGAAGTACTTCGCGCCACCCATAGACATGCAAGGCATAGGCCCACAAACATCGGAATGCACCAATGCCAAGGGCTCACTCATGCGTGGCCTACCCGATTTCTTATGCGTAGACCTATTCTGCTTACCATAAAGACAATGATCACACGAGTCAAAACATGCATAATCCAAAGGCGGAAGATACTGCAAACCAGATAACATTTTCATTCCTTTCAAAGACATATGCCCCAAACGGGCATGCCAAAGTGATACATGTGGGATAGAGCCCACTGCCAAAACATGGTCTACAGAAGACCCAGATACAACAAGAGGATAGAGGCTGCCAGCCTTGGCGCCTCTAGCAAGCACAAGTCTGCCTTTGGTAATCTTCCAGGTAGAATCCCCAAAACAGACATGAAATCCTGCATTATCCAACTGTCCTACAGACATAAGACTACGCGTAAGCGCAGGTACATGACGTACATCCCTGAGCAAAAAGGAACTGCCAGTGGAAAACTGCAACTGAATATCTCCACAGCCCACAATATCAAGAGACCTGTCATCTCCAAGTCTGACTGATCCAGACAGAGTACGGTAAGAGTGAAACCACTCACGGTAAGGCGTCACATGGAAGGACGCACCTGAATCCAATAACCAGCACTGTGCATACATACTAGGTGTCTCAGTCAAGTGTGAAGCATCAGAAGAACTAGCTGCAAGTATAAACTCATCACCACCATCGGACTCTTCAGTCTGCGTGACATTAATTGTCTCTCTCTTTCTTGCTCTTGCTCTCCCGCCATAGCTCGCGTGCAAGCTTCGATCCTTCTCACCTTTCAACTGGTATCAGAGCTTGGCATTCTCTTGCTCGAGCTCGACTCGGTGCTTCCCGACCTTCGCATCGACTCGCTTCACGCATTGGGTCTCCATCCCGGCAGCCATAGCCGACCTCTTGAGCTCCCGACTCTCCCCGGCTTCCCGAGCTCCATCCTGGCCTTCTTGAGCTTCATCAGGGCCTTGCCCTTGAGGTATTGCTTCAGCATTTGCAGGCATTTGAGTGTATTCTCAGATTGAAACAGGGCAGGAACAAAGGGCAGCCACTCTTCTTGAGCTCCATAGCTCATATCTTCCCTCCCCTTTGCATTGGGCCTTCATGGCTTGGTATGTGCCTACCTTGGGCCATCATTGAGCCCCCCATTACCCCCTTTTCAGCCCATGTGGAGCAACAGCAAGTTCAGCACCAACAGGGCAGATTGCATCATTTTTTCCAGGCTGTGAGCACTCATCTACTTCAGCTCCACACTTGGCCATTGCTTCTTGCTCTCTACCTTGATCAAGAGGGCTATAGACTTCATGTTTGATGTCATTCAAGCTTTGGGTATTGGTCTTGATCTTTCGGGGCTGATTTCTTCAGATTTGGGACTGTCATAAACTGTCATAACAGGCTGAAAACAGGGCACCACCATTGGCATTAGCATTTGTTGCTTATACTCCATTCCGGTTGTGCTATTTGATGCCCGTATGCGGTCTACATGATGCCTAGTGCCTTGGGAATGTATGCACATGATTATGCCATGATTTTGGCTTGAAATATTGGCTGATTTGGGACTGTTATTTACTGTTATACAGTGCTGGAAACAGGGCAGCCACACTTGGCATTGGCATTTAATGCTTATACTCTACTCCGGTTACCTTGTTTGATGCTCGTATGCGGTCTACTTCCTACCCGGATGTATTGGGGATGTATGCATTTGGTTTGACCATGATTTTGGCTTGAATTTGGGGCTGAAATCTACTGTTTAGAACAGTAAATACATGCTGGAATAACAGTGGGCTGAAGGTACTTTACATGCTTTGGCACTTACCTACCGATACCGGATGTATGCTTTGAGCTTTGGCATGATATCTCTGACATTTGGGGACGACTTGGAGCATATGTATGAGATTATGGGATGCTTTTGAGCTTCGCATTAGCTCCGTCTTCACTGGCATTTGGACCGACTCGGCATGCTCGTGGACCGCCTATGCCTCATGTCTCTGCTTGACAGTTAGGCTTTTGCATTACATGCTTTGGTTCGTGACATATGCTATTTGGTTCGTGTATGCCATACCGACATTTGGAGCTTGGATTTGGATGTATTTGAGCATTCCCGGCTTACTTGATCACTGATCTTGGTTGTTATTTGGATGTCATTGAGTTGACCGAGAGCTTATTTGGGCTTATGTATTGCTTCATGGTTAATACGACCGGTGCTTCATGTATGTCATGCTCTCTCGGATGCGCTTGATGCATTGACAGGGTCACTTATCACTGGTGCTTTCTCTTGGGTTGTTTGAGCTTCTGAGCTCGCTTTGTACGCCTTTTGTGCCAGTGGGAGCATTTTACATGCTTGCTTGACCTTTGACAGTTGCATGCTATTGGAGCACTTACATGTATTTGGAGCAGTTTATGTCTTGAGCAACTACATACGCATTGAGACTTTGGGATCATACTCCGATCTTTATGGATATGCATTGATGTACTCTTGGTTCACAGGATGCTTATGAGCTGAGTCTCATATTTGGATCTTTCTCTTTGAGCAGATGTTATTTTGACATGCTTGGTGTTGAGCTCATGTTCTTTTCACTGTCATTGGCCTTGCTTATGTCCGTTTCATGCCGGCTTTGGACCTAGCATTGTTTGCTTGACATTGGATCCTATTTTGGGACAGTTTGCTCTCTAGACTGCATACCTGCAATTTATTACAGCAAGCAGTTATTGGTGGACTGAGGTGTACTTTTCATGCTGAAATATCCTGATTTGGTGTACCGCACCTAGTACTAAGTGGGCAGCAACTTTTGGCACACTTTGCTCACCCTTTGGACCCCGTTTTGGTCATTTTTGGGCAGTTTCTGCAGTAAAACAGCAAGCAGTTTTGGACTGTTTGGGCATTTCCAACCTGCATAATGGCGTCATTTTCGCATGATAGTGCCATCTTTAACATTACAAAGTTGGATGGTACCAACTACTCTTACTGGAAGAGTCAAATATGGCAGGTTTTGGTGCAGAAATCTCAGATTAAGCCACTTCGGTTGAGTGGGGAGCAGCCTGAAACTATGGACATTGACGACTGGCTTGAACTTGATGAGCTATGCAAGTCCACGATTGTATTGTCTCTCACTGAACAGGTACATTATAATGTATTTGAGGAAGCACAGAGTGCATGGGATCTATTTGGTTATCGCATCGAAGAGGTGTACTAGATGATGAAGGATGTCCCAAATCTGCAAGTAGTTGTCGAAGCCAAACTAGCTCGCGAGCTGCTAATGATGCAGCAACATATCCTCAGTTGTAGAAACCGCAACACATCGTTGTTTCTTGCTGGACCAAGAAACCAAACATCCATTTACAAAGAAACAATTCCCACTTGTAGATCGCATGGATAAGTGTGAACTTGACCAATCAGCATATGAATATCCAATAAGGTCAAGAGAAGTTGAAGAAGATAAATAAGAATCCTCTCGACGATGATAAATAAGACCAAATTCCTTAGTATCCTTGAGGTACTTAAGAATACATTTTGCAGCACTCCAATGAATAGTGGAAGGGGAAGAAATATATTGTCTCAAAAAGTTAGCTGCAAATAAAATATATGGTCTTGTGTTTAAACCAATAAATTGAAGACAACTAACAAGATTAGCAAAAGGTTGATGAATGGCTGATTCTTCATTGCGTGTTGTAGATGTACCCTTGGTAGAGCTCGAAAGAATGGGAGTGTTGGTAGAGTGCGCATTTGTCAACCCAAACTTATTAACAATATCATTAATAAACTTTGTCTGGCGAAGAAGAAGAATGCCTTGTTGTCAGTGTTGTTGAACTTGAATACCCAAACAAGAATGTATCTCACCAAGATCCACCATTTCAAATGCAGTCGATAAAAGCTTCTTCATAGCATCCAAGAAAGCAATATTATTTGGCACAAGAATAGTATCATCAACATATAGAGCAAGAATAATAAAACATTTGTCCTCCCTTTTGATGTAAAGATTTGGGTAAGCAAAACATGCAACAAAACCTTTAGATGTGAGGAATTGATCAATCTTAATATACCAAGCACGAGAGGCGGTTTTTTTAGATCAAATAGTGTTGCAAAAGCCAAAATCATACGAACAGTTGTGGAGCGCACAACAGAAGAAAATGTTTCTTGATAATCTACTCCTGCAATCTATGAGTAAACATTTGGAACAAGTCATGCTTTGAACTTATCAAACGAGCCATCAGCTTTGGTCTTGGTTTTATAAAACCATTTACATTTGATAGGAATACGATTTGGGGGGAGTTCAGTAAGAATCCATGTATCTTTGGAGATTAAAGAATCATACTCAGCTTGCATAGCTTCTTGCCATTGATCCCTTTGAGACGAATTGGTAGCTTTCATATACGATATTGGATCCTCTTGGACAGACATAGCATCATCAAAGACATCATATTCAATAGAATAGAATCCATGCTCTATCTCAATAGGAAGATCGACATAGATCTCCAAATTTTCATCAATATTCTTTGGAGGTGAAGGAGGTTTATGATCATCAGAATTAGTAGACTCACAAAACAAGTAAGGAAATGCACTAAGCAAAGACTGTGTATCATCTGAAACATCTAACGACCATGTGCCACCCATAGTCTTCTCATCAAATATAGCATCACGACTAATGATAACCTTTTGAGTAGAAGGATCATAAAATATGTAACCTTTGGAATGATCTGAATAACCAAGAAAAATAACCTTCAAACCTGGAGGATCCAACTTATGTCGAGTGTCCTTGGGCACATGAATATAAGCAATGCAACCAAATGTGCGAAAGTGAGAGACTGAAGGTGTCTTCCCTGTCCAGATTGTTATAGGAATTTTACCAGCAGGCACAGTAGTTGGAAGATCATTTTGAATAAAAACGGCTGTTAGAAGTGCTTCAGTCCAAAACTTTCGAGACAAACCAGAGTGTATAAGCATGCAACGTATAGCATTAAGAATAGTGCGATTTTTGCACTCAGCAATACCATTTTGCTGAGGAGAATAAGGAACTGTAAACTCATGATGAATACCTTGATCCTTTTAGAAGTCATCAAATAGATTGGATACATATTCACCGCCATTGTCACTGTGAAGCGTCTTTATAGAGAATCCAGTTTCAAGCTCCACACTTATCTTGTATTGTTTAAATATAAATAAAGCCTCAGACTTATGTCGAAGAAGACAGACATGTGTGTACCGTGAGAGATCATCAATGAAAGTTATAAAATATCGATATTGAGACTTTGAGGCAGGAAAAGGACCGCAAATATCGATATGAACCAAATCCAAGAGAGCACAGGAATGTGATGAAGTAGAAGTGTGGAAAAGCGAACGATGGTGTTTTCCAAGTGCACAGTACTCACATATTCCCATACGTGGATGAGACTTAAGATCCATACCTTGCACAAGACCATGACGATGAAGATCAAGAATTTTGGCAAAATCGTAGTGTGCAAATCCTTGATGCCATAATTTGCAATTTGCATCTCTAGGGGTAGTAACAACATTTGCAACTGTATCGTTCAATGATAGCTCAAATAGATTACCATGTCGAGGAGCAGCTGCTATAGTATGTTCATCTTTCTCTATACGACATTGATTATGATCAAAGCCAACAAACAAACCAAGATCAACTAGACGAGCAATAGAAAGAAGATTTCTTTGCAAATCTGGAACATGAAAAACTCCTCTTAATATTCTAGTGGATGAAACAGTTCCTAGATATAAATCACCCACTCCTTTGACTTGACAAGTCGTATCATCCGCAAGGTAAACAAACTTCTTGACAGGAAGAGAATGATAATTGTGAAGCCACTGCGATTGGTATGTCATGTTTCCAGTGGCCCCTGAATCAACGATGAATAGAGAACCATCATGAACATGAAGTACCTTTTCTGGAGAGATATCATAATGGACGAAATTGAGCTCCTGATGAGTATGATCATCATCAGTTGAAGTTTGTTGAACAATATAAGCTCGAGAACGTTCTTCATCATATCTTCGTTTATAACAACGACGAGATGGATGATCTGTATGTGCACAATAATCACAAGGAGGAAAACTTTTGGATGAGCAAGGTTGCTTTGTAGTAACTCCATGCTCTTCATCATATTGATGTGCCCAGCAATCAAAATCCACATGGCCTTTCTTATCACAATAAGAACAATATTTGATGGTATGAAGAAGTTAAGTAACAATCTGATTTTTAGCAACAGGAGCGCCGACAGCACCAAGCTGATTGATAATGTCTTTCAAAGCCTCGATATGAGAGTGCATAGAAGTACCAACCTTATATTGAAGATTATTCAAACAAGTTTGGAGATATAAAATTTCGGTGACTAATTTCTTCTCAAACGTTGAGATAAGATACTCCCAAACACCATGAGAGGTTTCTAGATGAAAGACATCCAACATAAGTGAGTCAGGAAGTGAAGAAAATATATAACGACGAGCCGCTTTGTCACGGCGAATCCAATCAGTATGATCAATTTTCCATTGTTCAAATAATGGGCCATTAGTAATCACAGAATTGTTATTCATCACATCAATAGGTTAAACTGGGCAAGACAGGTCGCCCAAAAGAATACCAAATAATATTTCACCTTCAAGAATTAGTATCATCTTTGCTTTCCACCCAGGAAAGCCTTGTCCTTGGAAGAAGGGAACCGAAAATTGGCCAGACGGATATCCGTTAACAATTACGCAATTGGCCATGCCTGTATGTCGAGAGAAAACAAATAAGATGAGATCGTAGAATCTGCAAACCATGATCAAGACGAGCGTAGTTGAGACGCATGATAATCAAAATAGGGAGATGCACATAAGAACGACAAAAAGTATTGAGTGACTAAAAAGAAAGCCCGAAATAGAGAGACGTAACAAGACGAGATGACGCATATAAGAAAAGTGCTATTTCAGTCGAGCAAAGAACATGAACGATAATAAAACATCGCTAAAAATAGCAAGATTTTTTCTTGTCGTAATCAACGTCATTAACAAAGACAAGCAATGAACAAACTGTAATTGGGGATTAACAAACTGTAATTGGGGATTAACAAACTGTAATCGATGTTGCTGAAGTCAACCAGAAGCTTCTTAGAAGCTTCTTCAAGAAGCTTCTAAGGAGGCTTCTTAAGCCCCCCTTCCCACTACCTTTCCCCCACAAGTCCATCCACAACCCCGGGACTTTGAAGAGAAGGAGGCGACAAGCCTTCTCACCTATCACCAACAAGTCTATCGCGAGACTTAAAGAAGAGGGGCTACAAAATCCCTTCCACCCAGTCATCCCTGGGCCGGGATTTTGAAGAATAAGAGAGGAAGCCCATAAAGGCCCTTCCCACTTGAATTCCTCATAAGCCCATTGAAGGGGGTTGCTTTAAGGGCCCACAAAATCCTTCCTAAACCCGGAATTTCAAGGTGGATTAAAATTCTCAAGCCTCCATTGTCCAAAGGACCTCATAAGAACCCTAAGGCCTTCCCAAGTCAAATTCCGCAAGTCGGAACTTCGGTCAAGGAAGCCATATCTCAAAGGAAATTGCGCATACAAGGGAGACGGACCAAGGTCATAAAAACTGCAAGCCAAGGCAAAAAGTTGAAATCCACGAAGGCTAACTGGAGATCGAATTCGCGATGGCCTCTAGAAAGATCACAAGGTGCGATGCGGGAGGTTCACCCCGAGCATACGTGGATATTTCCCGGAGTCCGCAAGTCCAGGTTTTTATCTATTTGGATTCCACACAAAAGTATTGAATTATTCACGATAACTTCACGGATTAGGAAGCACTCATGCATGTTCGAATTCAACTAGTCAAGTTAAATGCAGTTGGAAAATGAATTGGCTATTTGAACATTTATTAGAAATAGCTTAAGATATGAAAATTGATCGTTGGTACGTTCAAAGGAATGGGTGAAAAGAGCATAAGGTGTCTATGCATTTGTAGGACCTTATCAGCAAGTTTCCTTTTTGTGTATTCAAAAGTGACGAGCCTAGGACAACTATTGCCTCATTTCAAGGTTGAAATCATTGAGGTACATTTTTTTTACTAGGCATGGAAAGATTAATGGCATGTCACCTTTTTAGATAAATCCTCCCTGTAATGATTCATGACGGAAAGTTAACACCCATAAAGACGTTATTCGAAAAGGAATAGAAGGCACGAAATTGATCTATGGACTTGCAAGAGGCATGATTATTTGAGGTAAGTCCTAGTAGGACCTAGGAAAGTTAGTGTCCAGATTATCAGGCATTTTTACTCTGCCAAGAAAGGATAGGGTTATTGTGAACCATGTGTTGCGTAGAAGCAGTGAATCGCATGTTTACACGTATAGGTGTAGTTGTAACTATTGATCTAGTTTATCACCTTTGGGAAAGGTTCATCCTTGTCGCAAGACAAGTATATTGTGTTGTCTAAGTCACCCAGACCACAAGGGATTCATTTGGGCATGGTTCAGTCGATATGATAGGTAGCCCAAGTGCTAACTAGGATTTTGTGCGGTAAGAATTCGACCTAGCTTTACACTTGTTGCCAAGTCAAAACCCGCAAACCCAAAGATCTTACACACATTCACTAAATGTTGAGTCAATTGGATGTTCCTGCATGAGATGATCTAAGGATTAAGGATCATTCATTCAAATGATGAAACTCCGACGGAGTTGCGAACTTCTAAGGCCATGGGCCAACATAATTAGGAATGGGTTGGAGGATACCCTAAATCCTACTACTCGGGTAGAGGTAATTCCGTGGCCGGAGGACGCCCTTCAATGGGTGGAATGATCCCGTGGAATGATGCAACACATGTGCAAAAAGGTTGCAACATCGTATAGACTTGAGATTTGTCCACAAGAGAGTTTTGTCATCTCTCGAAATGAGGTTGGCAAGTTATTGAAAGAATTTAACTTACAAGAGGATGAGTAATCATCCTGTTACTCATTTTTCTTGGGGAATAATTGCCAAGGAAAAGGAAAGTTAGGTATTTGCCTTGAAGCAAATGACCAGACAATAAACTAAAGCGACATGGTCGCTGGAACCTACCACAACAAAACCTAAAGTATTGGTAGGGTATGACCCTAACCCAAGAATGATAGGAATCTTGCCAAGTTGCAATTGATTCCGGATCGAATGCGGGTTGCATTCGGAGAAAAGAAGTCACTCCTTAACAGTTTGCCAGCTAAACGACCATTGAAATTGATTGTGCTTGTAACAGTTTAGAAAGGACTGTTTGCATTGTTTGCTCAATGAACTAAAGGATGAAAAGATATCTAAATACTTTAGGTTGGTGCCTGAAGGGAGAGGCAGCTTCAGTTACCCCCGACTGCCTGCCTGACCCTAACCAAGGGGGTTGTTAACCGCGCCGGGAACGTGGACCGAACCCGCCGTGAGAGGTCTCTCCGTTGAGTTCTACTTGGAGCAGGAGGACGCTTGGGTGCCAGAGGGGGCTCTGGCCGTAAATCCCTCGCCTTCCGGGCCCTGCACAAGAGGCTAACGTGACTCGGGATTGGATCTCGAGGCCCGCATACTAGTCTACGGGCGGAAACTTGGATTAGTGATCCCTGGTGGATTACTGGATAGCCTTCGGGCGGATTATGAATACGCCTACAGGCGGGAACTCCTTGTATTCCAAAGATAAAAGGATAAAATGATAATAAAGGAGTTGTTTGACATTGTCTTCTTTATGTCCTGTGATAAGATTACGTGAAGGAACCAGTGCTTAACAGGGCTAATCAAGGAAGCTGTTTGTATATGTCAAACTAATGTGGTAGGTAATTACATAACTAAAACAAACCGAGGAAAGTGCGGAGGATGGACCATGGGTCTGTCCTATGGAAGGGTGGTCCCGGTTAGCCGGGAACTTTTCTCAAAGTCTTCGGCGAACAGAGGATGATCGTCATCTCCGAAACAAGTAATGAGAACGATGACTTGGAATTACCGATTACCCGATTCACGTTGTTTTAGGGGAACGGAATGGGACTATGCTTTTGGCAGAGAGGTCGAGCCTTGCATCCCTCTCGTTTCCCATTCTCCTTGAACCAAGTGCAGCATGAATCCGCTTCGGACCTGGCGTTTCTGCGTAAAGTAGTTCGCTCGGGTCTGACGCTAGTTGTTGCTAGCTAATGACCAAACAGGGAAACCCAAATTCAGGTCGATCCTAAGTGGGAACGGCCAGGATACTTCCGCTACGTGGCAGACTCGGGAAGACCTAGATTGCAAAACCCGTAACATTCCATGGGAGTGCCGGGCGGAGTTTTCTAGACATCCTTTCTGATGGACTGCTAAGACGTGTCCTGAATGGTTCTAGTGGACACGTTACAAGGCGCGACAAAATATAGGTGCCATGCCTAAGGTATGCGCCCATCAAAATATAAGTGATAAATTGAATACTCGCTATCCTCCAATGCTTTCCTCCGCCACTGCTGCTATCTCTACACATCAACTGAAGCATTCACAATCGTTAGTAAAATAATACAATTAAACTGACAAAAGTGAATACCTAGCAGTCTTCAGCTACATAAATAAATCAACTGGTTAGAAATCAATCCTAACCTTAATTTATTACGAGTGCGCACTCTAAACTCATAAACGTTTATTAATTTAATATGCATTTTGCGGAATCACCCGCTATGGAATCACCCATGTACACACTAAATTAATGAAACGCCCAAAAAGGACAGGCGTCCCCATCAACTTCTCACACAAAGAATCCACTTTGTGTATGAGCCCCGGTCATCAAAGTTTACAAGAAACACCGTAAAACCTCACGGAATCCACCGTGGCACGGAATCCACTATGAAATATGCCTCCTGGCATCAAAATTGGTTGATTTTAAGCCTGTATTTTGATGCTTTTTGGGTCATACAGACATCATCTGGAATCCGATTTGGATGGTTCTTGCTGGGAACTGAATGTATGACATGTTGGCATCATGAATGGATGTATGTGACAGTTTTTGGACACATGTATGATAGTCATATTGCTGAATACCATTTCTCGACAGATTGTATTGTTGTTTTCTTTTGAATTTGCAGTAGTCATAATGTCTAACACGGCACAGATCACTCAAATCATAGGGGACAAATTGACCAAAGACAACTATAGTGTTTGGTCCTACAGGATGGATAATTTTTTGATGGGTAGAGGTCTATAGGATCTCATAACAGGTGATGATGAATGTCCAGAAGTTCCCAAACATCCAACTGAAGAGCAAAAGAAAGCGTACAAGGATTGGACTGGGAAGAACATGAAGGTTTTGCATTGGATCTCCATATGTATTTCAAAAACATTGATTCCTCATATAAAAAAGGCAAGTACTTGTAAGAAGACATGGGAAATCATAGAAAAAATGTATGGAACATGTACAAAGGCTTGTAAGATACAACTTAAGCAGAGATTACATGGTGCATGGAGAGGCAATCGCAGTATCAGTGACAATGTGGCAGAAATCAAGCAAATTTCAAAAGACCTTGCATCCATTAATGCACCTATTGATGATGATGATTTAGTGTCAGTGACACTAAATGGGCTTGGACCAGCTTTCAAATCTTTGGATACCTCTATTTCCATTAGGGGAGGCTCTATGCCTGACCCTGAGGAGCTTATTGGATTGCTATTTACAGGAGAAATCAAGTTGGGATTGAATGCATCTAGCAGTGGCAAAAATGCAGGTGGAGATAGTGTTTTCTATCACCAGAGAGGTCGTGGCAGCTCATCTAGAGCTAGAGGCTCTTCACCTGGTCGTAGTAATTATGGTTTTGCTCGTCGAAGAGGCAACTTTGGTCGTGGTGACTTCATGCATAGAGGTAGGGGAAGATCTTTCCCTAGAGGTAGAGGATGGTCTAGTCCTTCTTCACAAAGAAATGGTACTTCTCATTATTGTGGGAATTTTGGTCACTTTGAGAGGGATTGTTATAAAAAACAGAATGCTATGTCTAGGGGTCGTGGAAGGACCCAATATGGCCACTATGCAGGCACTTATGGTGGTACAGGTTATGGACCTAGAGGTCGATCACCTAGAGGTCATTTATTTGCTATGGAGCATGTGCTTGGGAGCATGACTCATCCTCCTCGTGAGAATGACTAGCTTTTGGATTCAGGAGCTACAAACCACATGACTCATCATGCTAAGTGCTTTGATAGCAAGGAGCAAGTGCAGAATGATGAAAATTACTCATATTGGTAGTGCGCCACTTGTTACTAAAGATGGGATTGAGAACAAGCTTGGTGTTGTACTTTATGTGCCCACAATAACTAAGAACCTAGCATCGGTTGCAGGTGAGATTCAATAAGTTTGGATGTTTCATTGAAGAGTTCCATAATGGGAGAACTAGCAGGGTGATTGCTCATGGTAGAAAGAAAGGGAGATTTTTTGCTTTGGATGCAGGTACTCTAGTGATTCAAAACTCTATGTATGTTGAGAGAGGACATGGGCAAGATAAGGATGTGGAATTATGGCATAGATGGATTGTTCATGTTAATTTGAAAAGATTGAAGCAAATGCAATCAAAACAGATAGTCTGTGGTCTACCGCATTTAAGATATGTGAATTTTGATCATGTATGTGAGGCTTGTCAATTTGGCAAGCAGTCTAGATTGCCATTTCCAAAGAGGGGGAGAATAAGCAGCCATCCTTTGGAAATAATACACTCAGCTATTTGGGGCCCATGTCAGAATGTTTCCATGAGTGGAAAATGTAGATTCTATATCACTTTCATTGATGATTTCAGCAGGATGACTTGGGTGTACTTTATGCAGCATAAAAGTGAAGCATTTGAAAAGTTCTTGGAATTTAAATCTATGGATGAAAAGTAGTTTGGATGCTACATAAAATGTTTGAGGTCAGATAATGGTGGAGAGTACATGTTATATGAGTTTTGTGACTTCTTGAGAGATCATGGTATCAAAAGGAAATTGACATGCAGGTATACACCTCAGCAAAATGGTGTGACTGAAAGGAAGAATCGGATTATTGCAGAGGTTGCAAGGGCAATGATGAATCAAATGAACATGCCATTGTCATGTTGGGTAGAAGCAGTGCATACTGCAGTTCACATTATGAATAGAACACCTATAGCCTTGATTCATAATATGTCACCATATGAGAGAATGTATGGCATGAAACCCACTGTCGCATACTTTAGAGTCTTTGGATGTGTCTGTTATGTTCATGTTCCAGAGGATTTGAGAAAGAAGATGGAACCTAAGGCTGTAAAATGCATTTTCCTTGGATATCCTGATGAGAAGAAGGGATACAAATGCTATGATCCAATGAGTAAGGAAGTATACATAAGTAGAGATGTCAAATTCAGTGAATATGAATCATGGTACAAGCCCAAAATTGCAGTGGATGTTGATTCCTATGAAAGCAATGATGATAATGGCTATGGAAGGAAAATTTCAGCAAACAGCAAGGCTGAAAATCAACATGTGGAAGATGCTTCAGGACCTCAAGAGAATGTGGAAAGTAGTGGTAGCTACAGTCCATCGAGTGGTAGATTGAGAAATGCACAAAGGAGTGCAGAAGTTGCAAAAGGTAAGAGACCAATGACTAAAAGTTCAGAAGAGGAATCTATAGATGATGAGTATGGAATTTTTCATGTTAAAACACCTAGCACTAGAAGTGCAGGAAAGTAAGTGCCACCACATGCTAGATCAGATGAGACACACGGTAGTGCACCTCAATTGAGAAGGTTAGAAAGGGTAAGGTATCCAGTTGATAGATTGACTTATAGTGGGTTCATGAAGATGCATTATGCATACATGATTTCTTATGTACAACATGTGGAGCCTACTTGCTTTGAAGAAGCAGTAGAGAGCAAAGAGTGGAGACAAGCAATGGATGAAGACATGAATGCACTAAGGAAAAACAAGACTTGGGATTTGGTGAAACTACCTTATGGCAAGAAGTCCATTGGATGTAAATGGGTTTACAAGGTCAAATGTAAGTCGCATGGTTCTCTTGAAAGCTATAAAGCAAGGCTAGTTGCAAAAGGATATGCACAAACTTATGGTTTGGACAATGAAGATACATTCAGTCCAGCAGCTAAAATGACGACAGTGAGATCGGTAATTGCTTTGGCTTCTATCTATGGTTGGAGGCTTTATCAAATGGATGTGAAAAATGCATTTTTGAATGGCAACTTAGAAGAGGAAGTGTACATGGATCAACCAGAGGGCTATGTGGATCCAAAATACCCACATTATGTATGTAGATTGAAGAAGGCTTTATATGGACTAAAGCAAGCACCAAGAGCATGATGTGATAAAATCAGCAAATTCTTATGCAGTATGGGATTTCAACAGAGCAAAGCTAATTATTCACTTTATGTGAGGCATATAGAAGATGGTATGGTTGTTGTGGTCATCTATGTTGATGATCTCATTATTACAGGTACACTTGAGAAGGAGATTACTGAAGTCAAGCATGGGTTACATAAAGAGTTTGATATAAAGGACCTTAGTTTGTTGAGATACTTATTGGGTATTGAGGTTATTGACACACCTCATGGTATATGGCTGATACAAAGGCAATATGCATTAGAGATGTTGGAAAAATATGGCATGACAGGATGCAAACCGGTTGATACACCATTGGATCAAAATGCTAAGTTGATGGATGATGGATCTTATGTTGAGGATGTTACTATGTTCAGAAAGATGGTTGGTAGTCTTATCTACTTGACCATTACAAGACCAGACTTGAGTTACACTGTTGGATTGGTAAGTCAGTTTATGCAGAAACCATGCAAATCACATTTGGATGTAGTAAGAAGAGTTCTTAGATATGTGAAGAAGACAGCTGGATTTGGGCTATTTTATGAAAAAGGAATCAAGCCTACATTGTTTGGATACTTAGATGTAGACTGGGCAGGTAGCTCTATGGATAGAAGATCTACTAGTGGCTATACATTCTCATTTGGATCAGCCATGGTAAGTTGGAGCAGTAAGAAGCAACCTATAGTTGCTCTATCAAGCACTGAAACAGAGTATAGAGGCATTGCATTGGCAGCATGTGAGCAGACATGGCTGAGATTGATCCTATATGACATGGGGATAGAGATTGATGGTGGAGTTATTATGTATTGTGACAATGCTAGCAGCATTATGTTGGCAATGAACCCAGTCTACCATGCAAGGAGAAAACACATAGAAGTGCACTATCATTTCATTAGAGAAAAAGTCATTGATGGAGAGATTGACTTGGTCCATGTGAAAACCAATGACCAAGTTGCTGATATATTTACCAAAGCATTAGGTAAAGATAAGTTTGAGTACTTCAGGAGTGCACTTGGAGTCTTATGTGTGCAAGCTCATTCTGAGCTTGAGGGGGAGTGTTGAGAAATAAGCCAAAGTCTAAGGCATAGTCTAAGCCTTATCATATTGTTGTATGTAAAGTGTCCTTAAGTTTGGGGGTATCTATCTTTTGAGGATACCATTTTTAGTGTATGGATGGTGGGAGATATGCTTGGTGAATAATGGAGGAGAAGTTGACATTGAGCTCCTACCCTGTGCTTGTTTCATCTTAGTCTCCCTCTACTTGCAGTTTTATTACTATATTTTGGAATCAAGGTTGGAAACAAAAGCCTTAGATGATGGTTCTTCATATGCTTGGATTCGGAGTAAAGACGATACAAAGGCACTACAATTTCTCACTATTTGTGTGAATCATCCCCGCAATCGGGATAGATTACAGGATATTCCTATGCCACCTGATGCACGAGAGCTTAAGGGGCTTTAGACAACACTGCTATAATTGGATGCTATGCAAGTACCTCTAGGAAGTTAATTATGCCTTCAAGAAAGGGGAAAAATGTGTTTGTGTCAGGATTGCAGGAATGGACAGCATAACACAATATTAGTGAGTTTGGGAATCTCCCAATTCCCATTTTTTGAATACTAAAAAGGTGGCACCTAGATAAAATGCCCATAAGTTTCTCAAAACCATATGATCTGACCTATCGTTGGAAAGCGCTTGAAAAATAGAATCTATTGAGATATAGAGCGCTCGATTTGGAGTTATAGTAGTCAAGTTATGACAAATCCAAAGATTTGACCACATGTCCCAAACTTATGGAAAATTCCCATAATCCCAAATATGGTGTTGCATGTAGTCTTGGCAGTATTAAGAATATTTTAACCATGTGGAGGGCTGAAAAGAAATATGTAGGATGGGCTGAAAAAGAGTTGAAGATATATGGTTTGATGGCTACAAATGAAGGTATTTCAAGGCTTTTTTAGGATTGGTTGATGTTGATACAGTGGCTAAAATTTCTGCATCAACTAATGTTGAAAATAGGGTAGAGAAAGAGGTTATTTATGTTGACACTTTAGAGATGTATGAAGTCATTCAAGAGTTTATTGAGCATGAATGTTATGGGTTGCAAAACAGGGTTGAAGCAAGGGTGGATACAAAGTACAAATAAGTTACAAGAAGGTTAAGCTTGTGGCTTTGCCTTTACCACCTAAAAGTGATGGGTTGGCTAAAACAGTGACTTAGTAGCCTAGTTTATGGGATCCACTTGGAGTAGGATATAAATTTACAGCTGAAACTTTACAAAAGCTAAAAATTGGTGAGACAAGCTTTCTTTTGCTAGCAGAAAGAGCTTGTTTCTTGCATATATTGGCAAGGCATGGGAAAGCCTTTGTGTTTTAGCCCAATGAAATTGGATGTGTTAATCCAACCATAGTTGCACCTATGGTGATAGTTACAATACCTCATGTACCATGGAATTTAAAGCCTATTCTAGTATCTCGAGCATATTTGCCTAAGTTGTTGGATCTTTTGAATGAGAAGATCACGATGATGTAGATTTTGCAGCCCTCTTCAGCTCCATATTCTAATCGGTGGTTCATTGTTCCAAAGAAAAATGGTTCTATGAGGTCTATACATGATTTACAACCACTTAATCAAGTCACCATAAGAAATTTTGGATCAGGCCCAATAGTGGATGAATTCACCGAAGCATCTGTAGGCAAGGCAATTTACTCTATGGGTGATTTATATTCAAGATATGATCAGTTTCAACTTGCATTAGAAAGCTGGGATATCACTACCATGAAGACACCACTTGGATTGGTTAGGATGTGCATGCTTCCAAAGGGAGCAACCAATTCAATGACGCATATCATGAATGCTATGCATAAAGTTTTGAGAGAGTATATTCCTCAGTTGACCTTACCCTTTCTTGATGATGTGCCCATCAAATGATGTGATATCTATGAGAAGAATGAAGAGTTGAATGAGCATGGATGTAGAAGATTTGTGGCTGATCATATTGCTGATTGTGACAGGATTTTGAGCCATCTCTTGAAGAAGTGAATTTAACTTTGTCAAGAAAAAAGTCAGCTTTTTGAGTGGAGAAAGTATTAGTTGTTGGGCACATGTGTGGACCATATCAGAGAAAGCCCTCACCAGTAAAGGTTGATGCCATAAGTAGGATGGGAGAGACATGTTCGAATGTATCGGAGGTGAGAAGATTTTTGGGTGCATGTGTCGTTTACTTGATGTGGATTCCACATTTTTTGCTCATGTGGCTGAAAGCTTGTATCAGCTCTTAAGAAAAGGGCAAAAGTTTTGGTGGGGGAAACGGCATACAAAGGCAATTCAAAAGCTAAAGAGCTTATTACTTTCAGTCCCAACACTAAAAGAGCAAATTATAAGAATGGGCAGTCTATTATTCTCACCATAGATACAAGCCCAATTGGCATTGGTTGGGTAGTGGGTTAGGGTGATGCTAATGGAAATAGGTATGCCATTTGGTTTGGAGCAAAGGTCCTCAATGAATGACAAGGTGGTATTCCCAAGTCAAAAGAGAGCTTTGGGGTGTAGTGACAGCCCTTGAGTGTGATAGGGTGTATTCTATGTGTTACAACTATATATATCATCTCTCACTTGACTTGGGTCTCACCTATATATACTAACTCTAGATCAATATGAATCATTCTTTGGGAGCATGTCTTGTGTATCTCTCTCGTACTCTCTCTCTCTCTCAACATGGTATCAGAGCTATGGATGCGTAACAACAACAAGGAAGATAAGTTGTTTCATTGTTTATACTTGATTGAATTCTTTGCACAAGTGATGATTTGATACATGAACTTGTTCAAATTATAAGTATTAGTTGATTTTGTCTTTTTAAAAAAAACCAGGTCCAGGTGCATAGCTCTCGTCGTGCTCTTGAATCCTGTCAAAACCGCTTGTCAATCGGAGTTCTGGATCAAAAGTTATGACAGTTCAGGATTCAAGACAACAATTCTGCTCGAATCTGCGATTCTTTATTTAAAACTGTATTTCTAATTACAGTTCGTTAATCCCCAATTACAGTTTATTAATCGCTCGTCTTCGTTAATGATGTTGATTACGACAAGCAAACATCTTGCTATTTTTAGCGATGTTTTATTATCGTTCACGTTCTTTGCTCGACCGAAATAACACTTTTCTTATATGCGTCATCTCGTCTTGCACGTTACGCCTCTCTATTTCGGGCTTTCTTTTTAGTCACTCAATACTTTTTGCCATTCTTACGTGCATATCCCTATTTTGATTGTCATGCGTCTCAACTACGCTCGTCTTGATCATGGTTTGCAGATTCTGCGATCTCATCTTATTTGTTTTCTCTCGACATACAGGCATGGCCAATTGCGTAATTGTTAACGGATATCCGTCTGGCCAACGTTCGGTTCCCTTCTTCCAAGGACAAGGCTTTCCTGGGTGGAAAGCAAAGATGATGCTAATTCTCGAAGGTGACGAATTATTTGATATTGTTTTGGGTGACCTGTCTTGCCCAGTTCAACCTATTGATGTGATGAATAACAATTTTGTGATTACTGACGGTCCATTATTTGAACAATGAAAAATTGATCACACTGATTGGATTCGTCGTGACAAAGTGGCTCGTCGTTTATTATTCTTGCTCTATATGTTGATGATACTATTCTTGTGTCAAATAATATTGCTTTCTTGGATGCTATGAAGAAGCTTTTATCGACTGCATTTGAAATGGTGGATCTTGGTGAGATACATTCTTGTTTGGGTATTCAAGTTCAACGACACCGACAACAAGGCATTCTTCTTCTTCGCCAGACAAAGTTTATTAATGATATTGTTAAGAAGTTTGGGTTGACAAATGCGCACTCTACCAACACTCCCATTCTTTCAAGCTCTACCAAGGGTACATCTACAACACACAATGAAGAATCAGCCATTCATCAACCTTTTGCTAATCTTGTTGGTTGTCTTCAATTTATTGGTTTAAACACAAGACCATATATTTTATTTGCAGCTAGCTTTTTGGGACAGTATCTTTCTTCCCCTTCCACTATTCATTGGAGTGCTGCAAAACGTATTCTTAAGTACCTCAAGGGTACTAAGGAATTTGGTCTTATTTATCGTCGTCGAGAGGATTCTTCTTTATCTTCTTCAACTTCTCTTGACCTTATTGGATATACAGATGCTGATTGGGCAAGTTCACACTTATCCATGCGATCTACAAGTGGGAATTGTTTCTTTGTAAATGGATGTTTGGTTTCTTGGTCCAGCAAGAAACAACGATGTGTTGCGGTTTCTACAACTGAAGCTGAATATGTTGCTACATCATTAGCAGCTCCGAGCTAGTTTGGCTTCGACAACTACTTGCAGATTTGGGACATCCTTCATTATCTAGTACACCTCTTCGATGCGATAACCAAAGTGCTATTAGTCTTATCAAAGACTATATACAATTTGGCCAAAATGGGCAAGTGACCCTTGGGAGCCCAATTTTAAATATAGCATGAAAGTTTGATGTAGGAGATGAAAAAAAATGTGGAGAGGAGGGGGCGCCATACTGCGCTGAAAAATGCGCTTGATGGAGATGGAGGCATCATGCCTGATCAATGCAACCCCTGTCAATCATCATTGCCCCTCATTCCCTCCTGGATGCTGACTCTATCGCCGCCTCTCACCCGTCAAATGATGCTCTCTTTGAAGATCTCTGATTTCAGTCTTTCTCTCTCCTCCCTCTCTCTCTTCTAAGGGGGAATTCATGTGGGAAGAAGAAGGAAGAAGAAAGAATGATGGAGGCTTGTCCGGCATGGATCGGATTGCTCCACGGACTGGAAATGGTGATTGGTGATTGTGCTGGACATGAAGTGCTACTGATTTCCAAATTTGCAGCCATGGACATGAAACCCGAAACACGCAAATAAGCGGTAATTCAAAATTTTCAAAGGAAATTTGAGATTCTATAGCTCTTCATTGATAAAATGTTGTTCATGTGGGCTAAAAATTGTGTATGTTGCTCTTTTCCATGAGTTCTTGCTGGTTATAATCAGAAAATTAGAAAAAATATGCATCTTGTGGCTCAAAATAATATGCTAAAACACGTAAAATATGAAAAATCAAGGAAAAATGATGGTTTTTTGGCATAAAAATGGAAAAGTAAATAGGAACATCAACTAAACTTTCATTTTGCTGCAAGAATGAACTAAGGGCCAGAGCCCATAACCTATTTTGAATTTTCAATAAATAAATAATGCAAAAAATAAGTAAAAATACAAGAAAATGGTGGAAAAACCTTTAAAAAAATAGGGAAAAAATACATTTTGGGTTCCGGGAAATAAGGATAAATAAGAGCAATGTTTGTGAATGTTTGTGGGGATTGAAGCATGAGGATTTGCCTCAGTTCAACCCCACCTTCTTGTTCTAGTGTGTCTTTTTCCGCTTTCTACACATAAAATGATGTCAAAATACCCTATAAACCTATCCAACGATGCAATACTTAAACGGGGAGGGGTAGAGGAGTTGAAATATGTCTAAAAGCCGTGTGAGATGATGGGAAAGTTGCTGATTTCTATGCATAGCATTTAGGATGGATGATAATTAAAATTAAGAGCTTAGTAGCACGAGGATCACCTCGGTGCTAGGCCCATGCAACGAAGCACGAACAGTAGTTGGAAACCATTAAAAGAATGTTTTTGCACTTGTGCACAATACTGTTTTGCTAAATGTTTGAGCACTAGGCATCCACCAAATGCATAGAGCATGAAAAGAATTTAAAAAAGGTATCAGTGAATAGCTCCTGGACATGCATTGCAATTGGTTTATTAGAACATGACCTACGATGAGAGGCAGTGAGGTTACCATGCTGTAGGTAGACGCGGATCCTAAAGGGGAAAGTATGTGAGGAAGAAATGGTACACTCCTGGATACGCTTATTTGGTACCTTAAGCGACTTTTGTGCGAAATGTTTAGATGTTGAGCGACGCATCGAGGGGCCAATCCCCAAGGTGTAGGAGAGTCGCAGAGGGTTGATGGCATTTAGTCGTAGGAGGAACCCCATGTGTATGTGATTCGAGCCTTTTGGCTATGTGAAAGGGACTCCCTCTGAGGAGTAATATTGGGTTAGGATCAGTTGGACTACAACGTATTACAAATGCAATGTTTAGGAAGGCAGAGATTTTGATAGACGCTCCTGGCCCCGAGGCCGAGGGGTTGTCTTGTGCATAGTGACGAGGCCCGGCTAGTGCATGAGCCAGTGCCGGCCCGTTTTTAGGTCCATCATTCCATAAGTATCCATATTTTAAGAAAAACCCATAGGCTTTCCTCTTGATCTTTTTAAACTCCTCATCTGACCATTTATCTCTCTTTGTTAATGTACTAAGATATTGACCAATTCTCACCACTCTCTTGCATATTCATATTCCAAAAACACTTCTACACAAGATGCAAAACATTTAAAGTGTATTCTCTTTGTCGTCCAAGCTTCTATTAATGCTGCAGCAACACCTTGCATTGGTAAATTTACTCTTATAACGTTATTTTCAGCTACAAGAAAGTCATCTTCTTCCTCCTCATCCATCATCCCATCTTCATTCTCATAGCATGCTCGATATTACATGTCTGCCACACTGGGTTATCTCTTCCTGCAATATGTTGAAATTTAGGGTTCAAAGATTTGATGTACGCAATCCATCGGAGCGTAGCAATGTTCAAGGTAGCACAACTAGTAATCATACCCAATATCAACAAACAATAGGTCTCAATGACTAAATGAGCACCCATAAAATACTCCTTATCACATCTAAGGGATGCTACAATTCCCCATAGTTCTCTTTTTACTTGTCAATATCCTCTCTCTTATTCAGTCAATACTTTAATACCAAAGAAATTTTCATATATTTTTCATTTCTCATAATCTCACCCAATTGCCCATCCAATCCCGATTGGGCTTGTATCAATAGTAATAATGAAAGGGTTTCCATGTGAATAGTCAGCCTTTCTCAATGTAGGAGCAGATTTTAAAAGCTACTTCGATTTCTTCATTACTTTATGATGCTTCATTTCCCAATGAAATCTATGATCTTTCCTTAGAAGCTGATATAGAACATCAACTACATATTCAAGGGTGAGGAATTCATATCAAATAAAACACACATGCACCACAGAATCTACACACCTCTGATACATTCCTGCATACATCTTGCCCATAGGTCCCACATATATGCCCAACAATCAAAACCTCCTCAACTCCACTTACAAACTTTTGTGCCTTATTCATAGCATTTCTTATGTGTGCCACTGAGTTTGTTGCACCCTATGGGAGAGTACACATCCGTACTAACCCCAAGGGAGTCCTCATGGTTGTGATATTCTTGCTTTCAATTGCAAGATGAAACTGATCATACCCCAAGTAAAGATCACCCAAAGAATAGATCGCTCTGCCTACAAAAGCCTCTACACATTCATCAACCATAGGAATCGCACCCACATTTCTTATGGTCACTTTATTGGCTAGCTGCATGTCTTGAATAAATCTCAAAGCCCCATTATTTTTGGGCACAGTAAACCAACGATTCGAGTACAGGGCTGAAGAGGGCTCCAAGATCTTCATGTGAATATTTTCATTTGCAAATCCGTCAGCTTTGGCAAGTAAGTTTTAGAAACTAGAATAAGCCTCAAGTTTCATGGTACATGTGGCATAGTAAATATTACCATAGGAGAGACAACATTTGGATCCACACAATCTATTTCAGTTGGCTAAAATGCAAATGCCTTTCCATGCCTAGCCAATATCTGCATAAAACAATCTCCTTTAGGTAAAACAAAGCCTACTAGTGCATGAGCCAGTGCTAGCCCGTTTTTAGGTCCATCAGTGGTGCGTCTGCCGGGAGCCGCTTAAAAGTGGCGGTTCTCGAATCCTGGTTGTTTAGAGACCAACTAGCAGTTTATGCCAAAGGATACTGAGATTGATCCGTTATTTATTGATAAGCATCGTCTAGCAGAAATCCAAAAGCAAGAAAGAGACGAAAGAGCTAGGCGACGTGCTGAAATTTTTAGGAGATATTCCCCTAAGCGTAGCGGTGCTGAACCCTTACGAGAGAGTGGATCTAGTGGTCTTGGGGCCACAAGCAGTAAGTTAGGAGAAGGTGGAAGCTCTAGTGATCCCCTTTCTACCATAAGCCAGTCTACATCAAGTACGGGAGGTGTAACCCCACCATCCCCTATTCCTAGTGCAAATCCAATCCTCGTCATGGCGCAGCCTATTGCAATTCCAGCAAGAATGACGATTTGCCGGCTCTAGGTTACCCGCTACCCATTTTTAATGGGTTAGTTGAGGAAGATGCGGAACTCCACATTAGGGAGTTTCAAAAGCTGATGTTTAACTGTCGCATTCAAGAGGAAGGACATTTAATGATGTTCTTCAATATGACTCTCAAAGGAAGAGCCGCTATATGGTATCATGGTTTAGAAGCCGGAACCATATTGAATATTGATTCATTTTATGGAGCTTTTCGAAGGGAGTTTGCCCCTGAAAGGGGTGGGCAATATTGGTTGCGTGTACTCAACGTGACCCGCCAAGAACCACACGAGGATATTCGTGCTTATGCGAAGAAGATAAAAGAGGTTTTCCGTAAGTTGGACACCTCTATTTCTATCCCCGCAGCTGCCCAATTGCAATATTTCCTTCATGGTTTGGACTTTAATATTCAATTGTAGTTGAGTAGTGTTCCCTTGGGGGATATAGATACCGCCATTATATGAGCACAAGAGGTGGAATCCCGACTACAAGCAGCCTATGCTTCTCGAGGCAATTCGAACATGGGTTTAGTATTGGGAAATAACGTGGCAATGACCAATGGCAGTAGTGGCCAAGGGATATCGATGGCTAACCCTAATGGGAGAGGGAACATGATGCAGAATGTGCCTTTATTACTAGCTTCCCCTAGCATTTCGATGCCTACGGGCAGTCAAATGGCTCCAAATGGTGGAGGCCAGGCGGTCAATTCTAACACCATACCTGTGGCTCAACAACCTGTGCCTAATCGAATTGTTAGGCCGATGGAACGACATGGCAATGACCAAGGCTATGAGTTGAGTTCTTCCAATGTTCTTGGCGAGGTTAAGGACATGATGAAGCATTATACCGACATGATTACGGAGCAATATCGGCAAATAGCCGTTGATGTCAACTTCCTTAAAAAACAACAAAATTTGATAGGAAGTAGATACCCAGAGGAGGGTGCACCTTCGAGGTTTAGTTGCAAATGGTATGGTGGGCAGCACTATCCAAGAAATTGCCCAAATGTTAAGTGTGACATTTGTGGAAAATCCGGCCATTTAGCAGCTACTTGCTGGAGTAAGATCAGTTCCCTCCAGTGAGGAAGTCGGCAACCAGGGCCTGTTAATCATCGTGCCCAAGGAAATGATTCCCAGTGAGAGGACGGGCCTAAACAAATACTTCAACGACCAAATACTACAGTCGAGGAGCTATCAAGTGGTAGTGGGGTTAGTTTGATTGAGGCTGTACGCGTTAATGATGCTGAAAACTCTAATCTGCGAGCTGTTCTTACAAGAGGTCAAAAGGGTAGAGAAGCCGACAAGGATAAGCTTGTCGATGGAAACCCTAAACAAGGCGACAAAGGAACGCAAGTTTTGGATCCTGCCATGGAAGGGGGACCTTTGAAGCCCGTAGAAAGTAAAGCCGATAAGGAACCACTAAAGAAGAAGGCGAAAGTTAAAAAGGAGGCATTAAAGCCGGTTCAGCGACCTAAAGAGCAGATGGTTTGGCGTGAAAAGCGAGCTCTATCGAACTATCATGAATTCGATTTGGCGAGCTCTCTTTGTGAAGTCAAGCCGGATGTGAATCTTTTACAGCTTATTAAGCTTTCCCCAGGAGTACGCAAGGAATTTAGAAAGATCCATGTACCGGGTATATCGTAGAACCTTTGGGTATTGCGCGAGTAGGTGATGATTGGTTCGAGCATGCTGAGAAGCATTGCCCAAGGGTTGCGACCTATGTCGATGGGATATTAGTAGATTATGCCGTTGTCGACATGGGATCATCTGTTAACATTATGAGTTCTGAACTGACGGAAAGGTTGGGTCTTGCAATCCAGAAAGATACCTCCACAATTCTCAGAATGGCAGATGATAGTTTGAGACAGCTGGAAGGCTGCATTACTAAGGTCCATGTCACTGTTGCAAATGTAGAATGCCTATTGGACTTTAGGGTGATTCGTTTTGCAGGCCGTCCAAGTTACCAAGTATTACTGGGACGACCTTGGATCTTGCAAGTGGACTGCCAAGTGGATATACCCACCGGTCGACTAATATTCGGTAGAGGTGCCCAGCGTGTGGTGGTTGATGCTTATCCTGAGTCCCCGCAGAGTTAGAGAGCTCCTCTATCTTCTACAGAATTGGAGACATTAGAAGATTTATCTGCCAGTGAGACATCATCGAGTGATGAGTCCAAAGAAGGATCCACCACGGAAGACATCTATCAGATCACTTTGAATGAGCCGATAGAGGACCAAGATCGTATAAGAGATGCAGATGTTATCAAGCTAGACCTTGGTATGCTTGGTGATTCGCGGCCAATCAAATTAGGTTCTATGCTCAGCTCAGCAGAAAGGGAGGACTATATGGCCTTGATCCAGGAATTCCGTGATATCTTTGCCTGGAGTTATGATGAGTTGAGAGGCATCCCTCCTAGTCTTGCTGTTCTTACAATTCCGTTGAAAGAGGGCAGTCATCCTGTACGGTAGAAAGTAAGGCGTATGCCTTTCAAATTGAGGGACGGCCTGTTTGAAGAGTTACAGAAGCTTCGAAAAGCGGGTTTGATTTTTCCTGTGCAACACACGGAATGGTGTTCGCCAGTTGTGATTAGAAAGAAGAAGAATAATCAAATCCGTTTATGTGTAGACTTTAGGGAGCTGAATAAGCAGACAGTTAAGGACTACTACCCGTTGCCATTTATTGACCAGATTTTGGATCAATTAGCGGGTAGGGAGATATATTCGTTTATGGATTTCTTTGCAGGATACAACCAAATGGCAATTGCAGAAGAGGATAAGTTGAAAACAACTTTTATCACTGTATTTGGTACTTTTGCATACCATGTGATGGCCTTTGGTTTATGCAATGCACCTGGGTTGTGGCAACGAACAGTAGATAAGACATTCGGTGACATATCCCCTGAAGAGTTGAAGGTGTTTATTGATGACTTAGGGGCCGCCACCGTGAGAGGAAGGCAGTTGATCATTTTAAGAAAATGCTTTGAGCGCTGTAAACAATTCTGCATCGCCTTAAACCCACCGAAGTGTGTTTTTGGAGTACCTTATGGGCTGATGCTGGGTCATGTGGTCAGTTTGGTAGGAATTGCGACAAACCCCGAGAAGGTTAAAGTTATAGTTGCCATGGGTCCACCACACACTCCGAAGGAAGTTCATAGCTTTCTATCTTCGGTTGGTTACTATCGTAGATTCATCAACGCCTTAGCAGAAAGAACGTTGCCGCTTACAAATTTATTGTCCTTTAGCTGTTCGTTTGTATGGGGTGACCCTTGTAAGGTAGCATTCGAGGATGTGAAGCAAGAGCTAGCAAGAGAGCCCGTTTTAAAAGCACCTAAAAGAGGTGAGGTGTTCTATATATTTTCAGCAGCCACCATGTATAGTATCAGCTGCTGTTTAGCCCAAATTTGGGAAGAGAAGTGGTACCACCCGATTGCTCTTGCTAGTCAGAAGCTGGGGATATCCGAAATCAATTATACCTACATGGAGAAGCTGTGTCTAGCGATGGTCTTTGGGACCAAGAAATTCAGGCATTATATTCTCTATGAGAAAGTCGTGCTTTATACGAAGGCGGAGGGGCTTCGGTTATTGATGAATAAGCTACAGCTCCCTGATCGTCTAGCAAAGTGGTTGATCACTTTGCAGGAATTTGATTATGAAATCAGGAGTAAGCCACCAAGGTTGCAAGGCATCGTGGAATGTCTTGTGGACTTTGGGGAGCCGAAAGAATCTGTGGCTGAAGGTAGTGACATGGAGTTGTTATTTAAAATAGATACGACATCTATTCCCTCCTGGTACGCTGCAATAATGCATTATTTATCAACAGGAGAGGCAAAATCCGAATTATCTAAAGCTGAGAGAAGGAAAATTAAGCAGCAAGCGTTAAAGTTTGCTCTGATCGCACGTACATTATATCGGCAAGGGGTTGATGATATCTATCGCCGGTGTGTGATGCCTGACGAGGTGCCATTCATTTTGGAAGAGTGCCATGATTCTGCTTGCGGTGGCCATTTTGCTGGACGGCTTGCAGCACAAAAGGCTTTAAGAGTAGGTTATTGGTGGCCTGCCATCTTCCAGGATGCGTTTGCGTATGTCAAGAGATGCGATATTTGCCAACAACATGATAGTCGAGAGAATAGGAAACGACCACTCACCCCTATTATGGCGATACTTCCATTCGAGAAGTGGGGAATAGACTTTGTGGGACCTATTACTCCGTCATCGACTACACAAAAGAGGTACATCATTGTAGCAACTGACTACTTCACAAAGTGGTCAGAAGCACGTGCAACAAGGAAAGATGATGCTAAAGAAACTGCTAGTTTCCTTTTAGAACAGATAATATGCCGGTTTGGTCCACCGAAAGAATTAGTGTCGGACCGCGGAACCCATTTCCTGAATAAGGTGATTAAAGGTTTGACATAGATGTGGCAAATCAAGCATAACAAGACAACCCCATATAACCCGCAAGCCAATGGGCAAGTTGAAAGCACCAACAAGCAGCTTGTGGGCATCTTGTCCAAAATTGTGTCGGAAAAGAAACGGGATTGGGATAAAAAGTTATACGTGGCAGTGTGGGCCTATAATACGACCTTCAAACGAGCCACTGGCCATACCCCGTTCAAGTTAGTATATGGGGAGTAGTGTGTCTTGCCTTTAGAAATTGAGCTGCCGACTATTCGGTTTGCCATCAATCATTCTTTGAGCGATGAAGACGCACTTTTTGAGCGCTTGACGACACTGGCACATTTAGATGAGCTTAAGTTGCAGAGCTTATTGCACCAAGAAGTGGCGAAGCGCTGAATGAAGCAGCTACACGATCTCAAAGCCAAGAAATACACCTCAAGAAAGGACAGCTTGTTCTGTATTATGATGCACGACGTGAATTATTTCGAGGTAAGCTAGAGCCTAGATGGGACGGGCCCTATCGGATCGTTAGAATAGGAAAGAATAAATCCACAGTCTTGTTAGCTGACCTTGAGGGGATAGAACTTAAAAATAAGGTTAATCTTAATAAGATTAAACCTTATTATTTCTGATTGCACTAATGCTATGACTGCCTTGCAGGTCTAGGAAATATCGATTAAACATCTGCAAGGAAATCGTGATAAAGGTTGATGGGTCGTCTGATCCCTTATTTAGAACACCCATATTTGGAATAGAGGTATCATCAGGGAAAGCTCATTTGGTGGAGCAAAGGATATAAGGTGACTGAGCAAGAAGGTGGGACATTTATTTGGGAGATCAAGGTCTTTTGCCATCACTGCCTACAAATTTTGACGAGCATCCCTGTTGCATTCAATGATGATGGAGGGATGGAGCCTACAGTCCACCCATTGAATATGCTGAATTTCGATTACCATAATTACGAGTAGAGTTCAGGATGGCAGGATATGTAAACCCTTTATGGACGTACACCTTGTACTTTGATGGGGCGTCCAGGGGTGCATGCAGAAATGGAAGTGTAGGAGTTGTCATCCGAGACCCCTGACGACGCATTGTCATGAAGTTAGCTGCTTATCTCGGGGCGAATTTTACCAATAATATGGCAGAATACAAAGCCCTGATTATGGGTTTGAATATTGCGAAGAAGGGTGGTATCCGCCAGTTGTTGGTGAAAGGGGACTCTCAGTTGGTTTTAAATCAACTCAATGGGACATGCATGGTACGAAAGCCCATCCTTTGCATGTACCATCATACTACCATAGCCCTGCTAGACGAATTCGATAGAGTGTCTTTTTAGCTGATTCCACGGAATTGGAATCAGTTTGCCGATTCTTTGGCTAATTTTGCGTATGAAGAAGACCTCTTCTTTAATTGTGGCCCTTGTCCCGATATATCTATTGATGGTGAGACGGGACCTGGTCGTTTGTGGGGTATGCTTTTTAAACATGCCCTCTTTGGCAGACGATGGTTGATTTGGGTGATGCAGAGAGTAAGCGAGACTCATCTGCCTTTATTATCTTGGACCCATAGACTGATTAGATGACATGTGATGCGAACACCTCTTGCAATATACGCAGGAGGGATGGGTCATAATTTAATGCACCTAGTTTAGGGCTACGAGCCTCTGTTCCCCTGGGAATAGTATGCTTTGCTGTCTACCATAGTTGTTGCCAGGAGGATGTTATGCATAGTCATCTTTTGGTTTCATTAGGCCAAGAGGTCTGATTCAGTTTGGTAGCAAAGTCATGTCTGATTTCATTAGGCCAAGAGGGAAATTTTCCTGTCTAGTGCGGGTGCGTTTAATCGGGTTTTTGTTTTAAGTGTTGTGCTGGACAGATTTCGTGGTTCATGGACTTTGGTGGAGCCTTTGCTGCGATGGAAGCTTCTTGTGACCAATCCAGGTGACACCTCTCCTTTACGAGTACCTTTCTTTCCTGTTATATGTGTATTTGTACTTGTCGAGGGGATACATTTTTGTTGGGGACCAGCAACCAAGGCATGAAGTCCCAGGTTGAGGTTGAGTATGTTTGAGGGAGGTCGGAGTAGTCATTGCCTCCTGCAAAGACATTGTTAGACATTGAAAGACCTATTTTAGAAGGAAGTCCTAGTGGCCCTGGCCTGCTAGCCTGCTAGGCAGCCGTTCTAGGAGTTCTTGTTAGTAGTGAGGCAGTTAGAGAAGCCTGCCAGAAGATAATAATGATGATGCCTAGAAACTTTGTACATCCTAAAAGATGAATATAAATATGAAGGTGTGTAAAAAGGAGTTTTAACCCCTATCAAAGAAAAGAAAAGAAAAGAAATGAAAATGTATAAGCAGTTGATCATTGCTTTGCGAAGGCCTGGTAGGTTCCTGGGGACGAATCAAACCTGGGGCCGATACCTTGTCTTCCTAGGGGTGGCTTCTTGCCAAATATAATACCAAAACAAGGATGGTTGGAGCGAAAATAAAAGTGAGCGTTAGAAAATGATTAAGTGTCGCCTTGCGAGGGCTTGGTAGGTTCTTGGATGCCGAGACAGGTCCTGAGGCCGATGCCATGTTCTCCTTGGGTCACTACGCTCAGTTCCCTCCTTTTTACATGCCCAAGTATGTTCATCCAATACAAACCTTAAAAGAAGAAATGCATTGGAATAAAATATTCTTTGATCAGGCTATAGGAGTCCTCACCTTGTAGGAGCTCCTAGTTGTGTTGTCTTTAGTTAGTAAGTAGTGCATACTACCACTTAGGGCAACCTCTTTGATAGGTTCTTTTTAGTTTGGCTGTGTTGGAGCAGCTGGTTTGTGACTCACTTCGGATCTTCTATTAGATAATGCTAGGCCTGCTCCTTGTGGATATCATGCCTTGGTTCTGCCCAGGGGTAGGGGGAGCATTGTGCTAAGTTTTATTATATAATTGTTTTGTATCAGCTTGATGCTTCTTTCGTTGTTTATGTGCAGATATGTTTGTGGATTCGACGGGCTGAGTCGCCCTATCCCGTGGTCGCCAATGAGAGTGGAATTTAGGTGACGGGAAGTGCTTAAAAATAGCTAAAAATTATGAATATCAAGGGAAAAATATTCAATGTCAAAGGCGGCGGCTAGATCTAGGACGATTTTAAGCGTCAAAGTGCTTTAAAGGCGCCCGAGCGACACTTGTTGATTTTTCATAATTTCTCAGATAGTTGTGCGGGTTAGCAAGAGCTACTGGCCAATGCAGGATGCTAAGCCGGACGCCCAAGATTTTTCAGAGCTCGATTCCGAGTCCGGACGGGGAAATGGCCAAGAAACCGGTCAAGATACGAAGAGGTGGACAAAATTTGGCCAAAATGGGAAAGTGACCCTTGGGAGCCCAATTTTAAATGTAGCATGAAAGTTTGATGTAGGAGATGAAAAAAAACGTGGAGAGGAGGGGGCGCCATACTACGCTGAAAAATGCGCTTGATGGAGATGGAGGCATCATGCCTGATCAATGCAACCCCTGTCAATCATCATTGCCCCTCATTTCCTCTTGGATGCTGACTCTATCGCCGCCTCTCGCCCGTCAAATGATGCTCTCTTTGAAGATCTCTGATTTCAGTCTTTCTCTCTCCTCCCTCTCTCTCTTCTAAGGGGGAATTCATGTGGGAAGAAGAAGGAAGAAGAAAGAATGATGGAGGCTTGTCCGGCATGGATCGGATTGCTCCACGGGCTGGAAATGGTGATTGGTGATTGTGATGGATATGAAGTGCTGCTGATTTCCAAATTTGCAGCCATGGACATGAAACCCGAAACACGCAAATAAGCAATAATTCAAAATTTTCAACGGAAATTTGAGATTCTATAGCTTTTGATTGATAAAATGTTGTTCATGTGGGCTAAAAATTGTGTATGTTGCTCTTTTCCATGAGTTCTTGCTGGTTATAATCAGAAAATCAGAAAAAATATGCATCTTATGGCTCAAAATAATATGCTAAAACACGTAAAATATGGAAAATCAAGGGAAAATGATGGTTTTTTGGCATAAAAATGGAACAGTAAATAGGAATATCAACTAAACTTTCATTTTGCTGCAAGAATGAACTAAGGGCCAGAGCCCATAACCTATTTTGAATTTTCAGTAATTAAATAATGCAGAAAATAAGGAAAAATACAAGAAAATGGTGGAAAAACCTTTAAAAAAATAGGGAAAAAATACATTTTGGGTTCCGGGAAATAAGGATAAATAAGAGCAATGTTTGTGAATGTTTGTGGGGATTGAAGCATGAGGATTTGCCTCAGTTCAACCCCACCTTCTTGTTCTAGTGTGTCTTTTTCCGCTTTCTACACATAAAATGATGTCAAAATACCCTATAAACCTATCCAACGATGCAATACTTAAACGGGGAGGGGTAAAGGAGTTGAAATATGTCTAAATGCCGTGTGAGATGATGGGAAAGTTGCTGATTTCTATGCATAGCATTTAGGACGGATGATAATTAAAATTAAGAGCTTAGTAGCACGAGGATCACCTCGGTGCTAGGCCCATGCAACGAAGCACGAATAGTAGTTGGAAACCATTAAAAGAATGTTTTTGCACTTGTGCACAATACTGTTTTGCTAAATATTTGAGCACTAGGCATCCACCAAATACATAGAGCATGAAAAGAATTTAAAAAAGGTATCAGTGAATAGCTCCTGGACATGCATTGCAATTGGTTTATTAGAACATGACCTACGATGAGAGGCATTGAGGTTACCATGCTGTAGGTAGACGCGGATCCTAAAGGGGAAAGTATGTGAGGAAGAAATGGTACACTCCTGGACACGCTTATTTGGTACCTTGAGCGACTTTTGTGCGAAATGTTTAGATGTTGAGCGACGCATCGAGGGGCCAATCCCCCAGGTGTAGAAGAGTCGCAGAGGGTTGATGGCATTTAGTCGTAGGAGGAACCCCATGTGTATGTGATTCGAGCCTTTTGGCTATGTGAAAGGGACTCCCTCTGAGGAGTAATATTGGGTTAGGATCAGTTGGACTACAACGTATTACAAACGCAATGTTTAGGAAGGCAGAGATTTTGATAGACGCTCCTGGCCCCGAGGCCGAGGGGTTGTCTTGTGCGTAGTGACGAGGCCCGGCTAGTGCATGAGCCAGTGCCGGCCCGTTTTTAGGTCCATCATTCCATAAGTATCCATATTTTAAGAAAAACCCATAGGCTTTCCTCTTGATCTTTTTAAACTCCTCATCTGACCATTTATCTCTCTTTGTTAATGTACTAAGATATTGACCAATTCTCAGCCACTCTCTTGCATATTCATATTCCAAAAACACTTCTACACAAGATGCAAAACATTTAAAGTGTATTCTCTTTGTCGTCCAAGCTTCTATTAATGCTGCAGCAACACCTTGCATTGGTAAATTTACTCTTATAACGTTATTTTCAGCTACAAGAAAGTCATCTTCTTCCTCCTCATCCATCATCCCATCTTCATTCTCATAGCATGCTCGATATTACATGTCTGCCACACTGGGTTATCTCTTCCTGCAATATGTTGAAATTTAGGGTTCAAAGATTTGATGTACGCAATCCATCGGAGCGTAGCAATGTTCAAGGTAGCACAACTAGTAATCATACCCAATATCAACAAACAATAGGTCTCAATGACTAAATGAGCACCCATAAAATACTCCTTATCACATCTAAGGGATGCTACAATTCCCCATAGTTCTCTTTTTACTTGTCAATATCCTCTCTCTTATTCAGTCAATACTTTAATACCAAAGAAATTTTCATATATTTTTCATTTCTCATAATCTCACCCAATTGCCCATCCAATCCCGATTGGGCTTGTATCAATAGTAATAATGAAAGGGTTTCCATGTGAATAGTCAGCCTTTCTCAATGTAGGAGCAGATTTTAAAAGCTACTTCGATTTCTTCATTACTTTATGATGCTTCATTTCCCAATGAAATCTATGATCTTTCCTTAGAAGCTGATATAGAACATCGACTACATATTCAAGGGTGAGGAATTCATATCAAATAAAACACACATGCACCACAGAATCTACGCACCTCTGATACATTCCTGCATACATCTTGCCCATAGGTCCCACATATATGCCCAACAATCAAAACCTCCTCAACTCCACTTACAAACTTTTGTGCCTTATTCATAGCATTTCTTATGTGTGCCACTGAGTTTGTTGCACCCTATGGGAGAGTACACATCCGTACTAACCCCAAGGGAGTCCTCATGGTTGTGATATTCTTGCTTTCAATTGCAAGATGAAACTGATCATACCCCAAGTAAAGATCACCCAAAGAATAGATCGCTCTGCCTACAAAAGCCTCTACACATTCATCAACCATAGGAATCGCACCCACATTTCTTATGGTCACTTTATTGGCTAGCTGCATGTCTTGAATAAATCTCAAAGCCCCATTATTTTTGGGCACAGTAAACCAACGATTCGAGTACAGGGCTGAAGAGGGCTCCAAGATCTTCATGTGAATATTTTCATTTGCAAATCCGTCAGCTTTGGCAAGTAAGTTTTAGAAACTAGAATAAGCCTCAAGTTTCATGGTACATGTGGCATAGTAAATATTACCATAGGAGAGACAACATTTGGATCCACACAATCTATTTCAGTTTGCTAAAATGCAAATGCCTTTCCATGCCTAGCCAATATCTGCATAAAACAATCTCCTTTAGGTAAAACAAAGCCTACTACACCAAATTTCAATTCTTGTAATGTTTCAGATGTAAATTGATCACCTATATCTTTAGGATCCTATAAGCTTGGCTGCCTCGACACTATTTCATACAAACCCTACAAATCCTCACTTTTTGGTGGAAGTGGCAAAGCAATTTGTTTCATCTTTTTGTCAATTGTATTATACTTTGTCTCCACAAGTTCTTCAGCCCATTGTAATCCTTCCTACTGTGAGCAAACAATGCTATGACATCATACATGTCCAAAGAACATACTGACAATACTTTGTTTTTAGCCTCATTCTTTGCATGTATAGTTGTTGAAATTTCAGCATAGTGTCATTAATATTCAGCCCATAAAAGATGCCTGAAATGCCTTCATTTTCAGCTTGCAATCCCAATGCTCTAAGTTTCTTAATAGCCCGTTTCATAGATATACGTTCAGCCTTACAGATAGCTTCCATAGGCTTAAACCAACATGAACAATTTGCTTTAAAGTGAGAATAACCAATAGTAAATACATGCTTCATTCCATCAAGAGGCGAGTACATCCACTGAACATCACTACTGTAGCCCCGCATTACAATAGTGCTTAATGAAAATCCAAGTCTTTGAATTCCCTTGCATTTGGAGCCAAAGGAGACTCTCGAAGTGTATCCCAATTTCTAGGATGATTAACACAAACAATACAAAATTGGACTGCTTTCCTCCCATTTTTTCTTCTGACTCTTGCATAAGCAAAACCATCATCAAGCATCTTTGTTTCCATATGCACTCCTATAATATAGGGCTGTCCCAAAATCATTGCATATGAGGAATTATCTTGCAAAAAGAAGTGTAGCTCTTCTTGTACATCACCAATTGTCACTTTTACATTAGGACATGCAACATAAAGCTCTCCCGAAGAATTATTTGCATCTCTCATATGCCAAGCATGATCAGTGTCCACAAGCCATGCACAATTTTCATACAATCTATGCTCAATGACATTTATCTCAGATCCATGGTCAAGTAAAGCAACACAAGGAGTTTCACGTTCCCCTATTTTCACTACCGTTTCAACGGTAGACTTGGCCCAATGATTTCTTGTGTAATGACTTTGAGGAATAAATCCGAGAGTCTCTTTCCCATATTGTTACATTTGGCCTTACTCTACCATACATATTGCTACAAGACAATGCATTTTCAGCCAATTTCTTGTCTTTTCCACATGTTGTCCACTGATTAATAGCATCTTGCATAGATAATCCAGTACTTACTTCATGCTCATATTCAGCTGGAATACCCAACAAACCAGTTTCCTCTTCAAATTTCAGCAATGCACTAGTGGTATCACCAAGAAATTGATGCTTCCTCTTAATTATGTCAATGATCTCATCATGAAATTCTCGCTTGGCAATACCAAGCACCTCTCCCAATGTGAATTCCAATCAATTGTTTAAGATCCGTTCTTCAAGAACCTTCTTAAGTTTTGTGGCTGTCTCAATGTTAGAGTGCAACTTATATCCTAGCTCCTTACCCTTTTTTTTGCCCTCTTGTTTGCTACTCCTGATTGACCTCTCCCATAACATGCTCGAGAGTTGGCTGATTTGTAGCTTTAGGCTTATCCACACTTCTTCTTGTCACTCTTTTGGATGTCCATGCATTATCTTCATCTCTCTTTTGTTTTTCTTCCACAAGTACATCCGTGTTCTTTACCTTTGCTAAATATACATACATTGAATATGCATCTACCGGTGATTCCCAACCAGTTATGTCATGAATGTCTTGCCCTGCATGAGGCATTTCACTATTAGTAACCTTGCTCTTTCATCTGCATGTACAGCATGTATCTATATTTCAGCCTTTGGACCCAACCATCACTTGGCCATGCATTCTATGCAACTATAGACCAAAAGTAGATGCATGTACTGCTGCATAAGCATTTCGGACAGTGAAGTCTTCCAGCAACTTCTGCATACCTCCCTTTCTAAAATTCAAAGCAAGAGGCAATCCTGTTTCTTGTGCATGTATCTTGCCATCTTTCCAAAAGATGAGCTGTCATGCCAAGGCCTCTTGATAGGCAGCATAATCCTTTCTCTCATATTGCAAACTATCACACCACATACATCTTTTTCCTTGCTTAGGGGTTGCTGCCTATCCCCTTTCCTCTTGTCCTATTTCATCCAATTTTGCAACTTTCAATTGAAGATCCCGCATCCCTTTAACCAATTCATCTAAGACATCTTCCCTAACTGAGGGAACAATAGTAGGTATAGCCATAGGGTTACCCAAAGAAGTGGGTGACTTATTGGATACATCAACTATCTTGCCCGTAATAGTGGGCAAGCTAGAGACATGCAATCTTTCTCTTCTTCTATGTTTTTTCACAAGTGCAGTAACGACTTCATTGACATGTCTCCACTCTGTTTTCAGACCTGTCTCTGTAGTCTAATCCTCTAGCAAATCATCAAGATTCTCTTGAAGCTCACGATCTGCTACTTGTAGAAACAATTCCATTTTCTGACTTGCAAGAGCTTGCTATTCTGCAAGATCCAACTGCTCAAATCAACTTTCAAATTCTCTTAACAATTCTGTAGTCACCACAAGACCCTTATTGGGTTGTAAAACCCACTCCTGAAAATTCTTGTGCGTAATCAAACTGGTATCTTCAATGTAAAATTATTCCCTGAGTGTCTCCTTGAAAGCTAGCTAATCAGCATTCTACATGTTTAATTCAGTTCTTCCAGCTTTCAGTTCATGTATAGTAACACGTACAAAATATTGACTCCATGTAACTTGAGCCACTCCAAAGAATTCCATCTTTTGAGCATAGGTATGTATATATGCACACACATTCTTTCCATTGAATAACTTCATCTCATGCTCAACTACTTGCAAAGCATTCATCACAACACTTTTTTTTTGTGCAAAAGCCTGCATCACCTATTTTTGTTATCGTACATGCATAAGTCTATTCACATTTTGCACCAACTATTGCAAAACATCACTAGAGATTGTGTTCAAAGGTTCTTCCATCTTGTCTTTCCTTCTTCTGATGACCTTTCACATCCGGTTTACCAATGTCGGAGGGGTTTTTGTCGAAAGGTCGAATCCACTGGGGATTAGAGGTAGAAGGAAGTAGAGATAGGAGATGGAAGAAAAGAAAAGGAATAGACAAGAGGTGAACACAATAAAGACAAAGCACAATGAATTGAATCAATATGTATTGATAGAACCTGAAATCCTTTCTCTGGCACTTCTTAGAAACACTCTCCAGGCATTAGATCTCCTCCAACTTCTTTGTAGAATAAAAATGTGAATAAGAAATAACAACTCCTTCTCTGTTGCTCAAAACCCAAATGTGATGGCTCCGTTGACTTTGGAAGGGAGGGGGAGGGGGGGAACCGCAGAACACCTGCCAAGACACCTGGTTACGGATCTCTCACATCACCCCTTCTTCCTCTTCCAGTTCAAACTATAGTTTTTAGCTTGTCAACAACAATCGTGACACGCACGATTTTGCCAATTTGTCTTTTTTATGAAAAATCCAATAACTAGCTGAAAAAACAACTTACTTTTTGCATGCCATCCTAATTTAGAAGCTTTTCTAAAAATTTTAGATTTTTATAATTAATAATATAAAAAATATGCTATAATTATTCAGAAATCTAGTATTTTTGGATAATCCATGCCAGGACACTAGCACTAATGACTCAGATCACATTGACTCTCTATATTAATAAGAAAGTCGTGCACTACAGAGTTTTTCACACCATGTCCGTGTAGTGGCATGACAACGCACAGTCAATGAAGAAAAAGTTGATTGGACGGGGAAATAAAAAGAGAAAGAATTTTTTTCTTAAAAAACACTTAATCATTTTTCGTTGTTATTTTTTTAAATTTTAAGAAAATAAAATAAAGCATAACAAGCCTCCTTTTCCACCTAATGTGCCAACCACGCCGACTCCTCCTAGCCCCTCTTCACATACTTAAAGCTCGTGGTGCTCTCCTCTTCCCAATCTCTAAGCCACTATTGCTACAAGCATGAGCTACTTGTTGTACAATAGAGCTTATCAATAAAAACATTTCATGCAATTCTTGTTTTTCCATTATGCACATCTACTTATACACACTAAAGAGTTAGTTGGGCTACCATCTTCACGCAATCTGGCCGAGCTACGAGATACACGTCATGGAAACGTAGACATCCGAGTCGCCGAGTGCCCTTCCAAAATATTACGCAATGCTACGGCACACACGAAAATTCTTCTTAGCCTGTAGGCCAGTGACCTTCACGAATCACGTGTGTGAAAAGCTAGTTATGATGATATAATCTGGATAGTGCGGATGTTGAGGGAAAAAGGCAGCGCAGTTGGAACTTGGGTTTTGACGATCCGGATGCGAAGACTCAAGAGTGAGCAGTCTGTAAATAGTTGGAAGATGTGGGGTATTAGAGCAAAGAGACTCCGAGTCGAGACGAGAGAGAGATAGAGAAAGAGAGAGATGGCGGCAGGTAACTTCATCCTGGCGATGTTTCTGATTGGTGGATTGTTCAATACCAAGATGTGAGACATTGATAAAAATTAGGAATGTACTAGATTGCAACATATTTGTCAGGAAGTTGCAGTAATTGTAGCATTAAGGTTATATGAAACAATGTCAAGTATTATATCTCCTTGATTCAATCGACTCACAATATGGAGTTCTTCTTTTGTGAGGATTTTGTCAAGTACAAGAAGGTCTAGGAGAGGTCTAGGTAGCGTGACACCTCGTACAAAGTACTTGAAGGGAAGTCAAAGCTACATATATTGAATTAATTTGGAATTTCTAGATAGCTCATCGTTGCTCAAAAATAGTAATTAACTGACTTTTAAGATCAACCATTGAGGTTCTCATGGTGTACCAAAGTACTACAAATGGACTACAATTTTCTACCTTCTCTTCTAGGACTACTAATTCCTTGATAGTAGGGGAGTATAATGGCTTGTGGAATGTGAGGACCAAATAATGTTTCTCAACTTCCTCTTCTAGAATGAATCACAAAAGATTATCTATTTGATCACCATATTGCTCACACTGAGATGATCTTGCTCTTCCCAAGATAGTAGTAATGTTAAGTAATCCTCAAATTTCTCAGGGACGATTCCAACATTAGACTTGGTATAAACACAAGCAAGGAGCATGATTTTATTATGCAATTCTTGGAGGTAGATAATCACTAGTTGATTTTAGCATGGACACTTTCTACTACAATGTCCTTTATCTTCTCTACTACAAGCTAGGTTTCAATTAAAAGCTGGGGGCTTTGATTGAGTTGAGCTTGACTTGAGAACTACTGACTCCTTAGGTCTTATTGGGTTGATGCTTGCAACACTCTTTGTCAAGATATTAGGAGAATTTTTTTTGCTAGAGGTCAGTTTATATGTCACAACTAGGAAGTATGATTGTTGTGGTTCCACTTCTTGATGGGAATCAATAACGACTATGTTAGTGGGTTTGGAAGTTGTAGCGATTGAGAGCAACTATGATCTCTTTGATCGTGGTTTTGTCTAGAAGGATTCCTAGGGTCAAGGGGCTTTGTTATGTTTCTAGTTCCTTTTGGATGTGTCTTTAAGGGCAATAACTCATCCCCTTTAGAGCTTAGATTTTCAAGATGATTTTGTATTCTAACAATGTGGGGTATGGACATAGGCAAGTCCATCTAGTTTTCATTTCTCAAGGAAGGACTAGATGGTAGCAACTCAAAGCTATTGCAATTGCTAGGCTTTCTATTCTTGCTTAGGTGAAATGTTCTTAGGAGACTTGGAACTCCTAAATGGGCTAGTCGCTTTCTCCAATAGCTCTTATTGCTTCTTGATGTGATGACTCTTTCCTTACTTTTGGCAGTCATGTGTAGTTTGAGTAGTACCATAAGATGGAACTTTGGTTTCCCTTTTGCAGTTGTTGGCATATGAGTTATTACCGACTCTTTATTCAACCGAAAACTATATCAAGTTGTTGTAGTTCAATCAAGCTAGATTGATTTATTCTTATCTATTAATAAAGTCTAGCTTCTTGGTTTCCATCCTAGATGGCTCAATTTCTCGAAATGTTTTGGTCCAAAACTGTAATCCATATTCACGTTGTTTCTTGCATCTCTTTCTAGCGATGATTGGTAGAGCTAGTGGTACATGTGGCCTCGGTAACCACATCCATCGATTTACTACCTAATACACTTGAACACCATGCAATCTAGAATCTCTAGGCTATGTGGAGATAGGGGGTGTCACCACATTGATCAATACACTATATGCACATGGCAGCCCAGTAATTCAATCATCTTTTTTGTCCGTATAGTTACTATTTTTATTAAAATGCATTATGTATGGTGGACTGATATGTAGTTGTTCATTTTACACAGTCCGTTCAAAGCTGCTTTGCATCGAGACGACATAGAGATGGTAGTTTGGATATATCAAATCCTTTTGTGCATCACTTGGTTTCAGGAGGTGCCATTCTTTTCCTTGGTAACGACATTCATAGTCCTTTAGAGATATTAGTTACAAGTTGTATTTAAAATTTGTACTCTTCTTTCCATGAGGAGATGTAATACTTGAAACATGAGCTACATACAACTAACATTGAGCTTGCCTCAACTAAGGAAACTTTTTTCGATCTTTTCAAGAAAATGGAGTCATAGACTAAGTTGTGGGAAGCCTAGAAAGTAGAAATATCCTCTTTGTAGGCTTAGTTGATCGAAGCAAAGGCTCAACTAGCTACTATCAACGAGGATAATGATTATCTTTTCTAGGATATCCAAGAGCTTAAAGCTTTAATTGATGCCCAAATAGTGGATTTACAATCACTAAATCATATAGTTGAGCATCAGAATACCAAGATTGAGGAATTAAAAGAGGATAGTATCATGTTTGTCAGTTATGGACTTGGTTGCTCTCCAATCTAATGTAACTTTGTGTCCTTTTTTCCAAGCTAAAATGGAAAGATTTCAGTCTAGAATGGATCCTTTCTAGTCTTATTTTGAGAAGTTTTTGAAATACATACTGCTTGATCATTCCTTCTTTGTGCAGTATCAACAACAAAAGCTGGCCTTTTATATGAAATTGTCCACTATGGGTTTGCATCCTCCCAAGGATGGATTCTTGGTCCTTAGATCTCGTAGCAGAAGTTTTCCAAATGGTTTTTGTGGATTCAATTATACTAGACACCATGCTAATGTCTTACATGTATCTTAGAGGTGATCTTATTCTCACTGCTGAGGATATGTCTTAGTCTGTGGAGAGATGTCATCTTGCAATTTTTCTTGATGTCGGACACTTGGAAATGCAAATAGATGAGATTTTTCAAGCCTAGCTCTCCAAAGTGGATGCATATCTTCAGATATCTTGGCATTCCAAGATTGAGTCCGTGGTGTTGAATCAAAGACAATTGAAAACTCCAGCACATTTACAAACTAATAATCAACTGAGGTAGGATATTTTAGCTCACATTTCCAATCAATTCCCTTTTGACACCTTCTTCCTTGAAGCTCATAATTGTCTCTCTATTCTAGGTCCATCAGTGCCCTTTTCTTATTATCAAGAAAGGATGGCCCACATGTTTGCAATCGGATTATTCCTTCCTGCAATGTGTTGTAATTCAAGGTTTTATAACTTAATATAAGCCATCCACCTTAAGATGGCAATACCCAGTATTGGGCATCTTGCAATCATTTCCAATAGTCGCAAAAAATTAATTTCAATGACCACATGAGCACCTATAAAGTATTCTTTGTCACATTTGACGGCTCTTATAACACCCCAAATCTCTCTCTTCATTTATGGGCACCTTTGTTTGCTTTCATTCAAGACCTTTGCACCAAACCTAATAACATATCTCTTCCACTCATTATCATCATATCTAATCGCTTACTTGGGCTTATATCCATTGTGATGATTATAAGCTTTCCCTTTGAGTAATCAGCCTTCCTTAGTGTTAGTTTGACTTAAATAGTCTCTTTAATTTTTGCATTGCTTTAGTGTGCTTTTGACCCCATTGGAACCTTTGTTTTTTTTCAATATCTAGTAGACATCATCAATCATATGCACAAAATGAGGGCTCCATATAAGGTAAAAAAACAGATGCTCCCAAAAGCCTTTTCACTTTGAAACACTAGCACAAATATCATACATCCTATCAGTACCATTTATCTTTGCTCTAGTGAAGGCTCCCTACCATAGGGTTGATACATATGGCCCATAACCAAGACCTCCTCAACTCCAAATATGACTTGTGGCCGGAAAGAGTCAAGTGTACTCCTTCCAAGCAAGCTAATATCTTTCCACAGTTGACTATTTTTTTGAAACAAACTCTCGATATCCATGAGCATGACTCTTTATTTTTATATTATTCAAAAATGATACAACAAGCTATAGTATGTGATCCATGAGCACCTTATTCATTACATTCATCATGTATGCTACCCAATTTCTTGCACCATATTGAAGAGTACATTCTTGTACTAAGCCTAAATGTGTGCTACCCAATTTCTTGCACCTTATGGAAGAGTACATTCTCATACTAAGCCTAAAGGTATCTTCATGGTTGTAATGTCCCTACTTTCAAATGCCAATCGGAACTTATCATAACCTGAGTATACATCTCCTAAAGAATAAATAGCTCTTCTAACAAAAGCCTCTATAAACTCATTGACTACAAGCCATGTACCAACATCTCTTATAGTTACTTTATTGACTGGTGTCGCGTCGCTACACACACATCGTGGTGTAAAACTCTAGAGTGCGGCTTCTTATTGATCTAGAGAGCAAATGCCATTAATGTTAGTGTTCATAGTCTAAATGGTCCAAAAATATTAGATTTTTGAACAAGTTTATATAATTTTGGATATTTTAGATATTATCTCTTGTAAAAATTGCAAAATTATAGACAACTTCTAGATTAGGATGACACGTGAAAGAAAGCATCTAGCTTTTAGCCATTTTGAGAGGATTTAATGTAAAAAGAAAGATTTGCAAAATCATGCGATGTGTGATCATTGTTTTCAGGCAGTGAACAACACTCCAAAGTGGGAGATGAAGAAGAAGTGATCTGGCAAAATTCTGGTCAGGTGTGCTGGTATTTTACCTCCCTTTTGGAGCCAATGGAAGCATCAAATTCGCACTCTGAATAGCATAGAGGAAGGTATTGTTTTATGTTTGTTTTTGTCTACAAGAGATTATCTTCTCATAATGCAAAAATAAATTGACAGGCTTCACCCTTGTTAGTATTCTTCTATATCTTCTATTTCTTTCAGTGAGTATTCTTCTATGTCTTCTATCTCTTCGAACCCCTTCTCTTCTGTCTACACCTCTCCTTAAATCTCCCTTCACTCTACTGTCTCTTACGCCCACGGTAGACTTTCGATCCCAAATGCTCAGAGAGTGGTCAACCCAACCTGAAAGTCAGAATCAGAGGTGTGTAAAGATTCGGGATTCTACTGGATCAAGTGGTGGTGATGCTTTACAATAGATGATTGCTTTGTTGCAACAACAATGATAGTAATAGTTGTTGTTACAATGACAGATGCAAACTGTTGAGAGAGAGAGAGAGTATGAGAGAGATACATAAGACATGCTCCCAAAGAATGATTCGTATTGATGTAGAGTTAGTATATATAGGTGAGACCCAAGTCAAGTGAGAGATGATATATATAGTTGTAACATCCCCACTCAAAAAAAGGTCTCTGGCTACGAGTGAAAAAACCCTTGGGGAGAACAAGGGAAAAACCTGAGCCCCTACACATACCTACGATACAAAAATGATTTACTATAAAGTTTTCTTGAATACAATGATACATGCCTCAATCAATGAGACAAGAACTTGGAAAAATACAAAGTGCATGTCTTAATGAACTAAAGCGAGCTTCATTAAGAGCTTTTGTGAAGATGTCTGCAACCATTTGATCATTGGGACAATGCTCCACCATAATGGAACCTTTCTTGACTTCATGTCGAACATAATGATAATGAATAGCAATACACTTTGATTTACTATGTTGTATATAGTCTTTGGTAAGACTAATAGCACTTTGGTTATCGCATCGAAGAGATGTACTAGATGATGAAGGATGTCCCAAATCTGCAAGTAGTTGTCGAAGCCAAACTAGCTCGCGAGCTGCTAATGATGCAGCAACATATCCTCAGTTGTAGAAACCGCAACACATCGTTGTTTCTTGCTGGACCAAGAAACCAAACATCCATTTACAAATAAACAATTCCCACTTGTAGATCTCATGGATAAGTGTGAACTTGACCAATCAGCATATGAATATCCAATAAGGTCAAGAGAAGTTGAAGAAGATAAATAAGAATCCTCTCGACGATGATAAATAAGACCAAATTCCTTAGTATCCTTGAGGTACTTAAGAATACATTTTGCAGCACTCCAATGAATAGTGGAAGGGGAAGAAATATATTGTCTCAAAAAGTTAGCTGCAAATAAAATATCTGGTCTTGTGTTTAAACCAATAAATTGAAGACAACTAACAAGATTAGCAAAAGGTTGATGAATGGCTGATTCTTCATTGCGTGTTGTAGATGTACCCTTGGTAGAGCTCGAAAGAATGGGAGTGTTGGTAGAGTGCGCATTTGTCAACCCAAACTTATTAACAATATCATTAATAAACTTTGTCTGGCGAAGAAGAAGAATGCCTTGTTGTCAGTGTTGTTGAACTTGAATACCCAAACAAGAATGTATCTCACCAAGATCCACCATTTCAAATGCAGTCGATAAAAGCTTCTTCATAGCATCCAAGAAAGCAATATTATTTGGCACAAGAATAGTATCATCAACATATAGAGCAAGAATAATAAAACATTTGTCCTCCCTTTTGATGTAAAGATTTGGGTAAGCAAAACATGCAACAAAACCTTTAGATGTGAGGAATTGATCAATCTTAATATACCAAGCACGAGAGGCTGAATTTCTAGATCAAATAGTGTTGCAAAAGCCAAAATCATACGAACAGTTGTGGAGCGCACAACAGAAGAAAATGTTTCTTGATAATCTACTCCTGCAATCTATGAGTAAACATTTGGAACAAGTCATGCTTTGAACTTATCAAACGAGCCATCAGCTTTGGTCTTGGTTTTATAAAACCATTTACATTTGATAGGAATACGATTTGGGGGGAGTTCAGTAAGAATCCATGTATCTTTGGAGATTAAAGAATCATACTCAGCTTGCATAGCTTCTTGCCATTGATCCCTTTGAGACGAATTGGTAGCTTTCATATACGATATTGGATCCTCTTGGACAGACATAGCATCATCAAAGACATCATATTCAATAGAATAGAATCCATGCTCTATCTCAATAGGAAGATCGACATAGATCTCCAAATTTTCATCAATCTTCTTTGGAGGTGAAGGAGGTTTATGATCATCAGAATTAGTAGACTCACAAAACAAGTAAGGAAATGCACTAAGCAAAGACTGTGTATCATCTGAAACATCTAACGACCATGTGCCACCCATAGTCTTCTCATCAAATATAGCATCACGACTAATGATAACCTTTTGAGTAGAAGGATCATAAAATATGTAACCTTTGGAATGATCTGAATAACCAAGAAAAATAACCTTCAAACCTGGAGGATCCAACTTATGTCGAGTGTCCTTGGGCACATGAATATAAGCAATGCAACCAAATGTGCGAAAGTGAGAGACTGAAGGTGTCTTCCCTGTCCAGATTGTTATAGGAATTTTACCAGCAGGCACAGTAGTTGGAAGATCATTTTGAATAAAAACGGCTGTTAGAAGTGCTTCAGTCCAAAACTTTCGAGACAAACCAGAGTGTATAAGCATGCAACGTATAGCATTAAGAATAGTGCGATTTTTGCACTCAGCAATACCATTTTGCTGAGGAGAATAAGGAACTGTAAACTCATGATGAATACCTTGATCCTTTTAGAAGTCATCAAATAGATTGGATACATATTCACCGCCATTGTCACTGTGAAGCGTCTTTATAGAGAATCCAGTTTGAAGCTCCACACTTATCTTGTATTGTTTAAATATAAATAAAGCCTCAGACTTATGTCGAAGAAGACAGACATGTGTGTACCGTGAGAGATCATCAATGAAAGTTATAAAATATCGATATTGAGACTTTGAGGCAGGAAAAGGACCGCAAATATCGATATGAACCAAATCCAAGAGAGCACAGGAATGTGATGAAGTAGAAGTGTGGAAAAGCGAACGATGGTGTTTTCCAAGTGCACAGTACTCACATATTCCCATACGTGGATGAGACTTAAGATCCATACCTTGCACAAGACCATGACGATGAAGATCAAGAATTTTGGCAAAATCGTAGTGTGCAAATCCTTGATGCCATAATTTGCAATTTGCATCTCTAGGGGTAGTAACAACATTTGCAACTGTATCGTTCAATGATAGCTCAAATAGATTACCATGTCGAGGAGCAGCTGCTATAGTATGTTCATCTTTCTCTATACGACATTGATTATGATCAAAGCCAACAAACAAACCAAGATCAACTAGACGAGCAATAGAAAGAAGATTTCTTTGCAAATCTGGAACATGAAAAACTCCTCTTAATATTCTAGTGGATGAAACAGTTCCTAGATATAAATCACCCACTCCTTTGACTTGACAAGTCGTATCATCCGCAAGGTAAACAAACTTCTTGACAGGAAGAGAATGATAATTGTGAAGCCACTGCGATTGGTATGTCATGTTTCCAGTGGCCCCTGAATCAACGATGAATAGAGAACCATCATGAACATGAAGTACCTTTTCTGGAGAGATATCATAATGGACGAAATTGAGCTCCTGATGAGTATGATCATCATCAGTTGAAGTTTGTTGAACAATATAAGCTCGAGAACGTTCTTCATCATATCTTCGTTTATAACAACGACGAGATGGATGATCTGTATGTGCACAATAATCACAAGGAGGAAAACTTTTGGATGAGCAAGGTTGCTTTGTAGTAACTCCATGCTCCTCATCATATTGATGTGCCCAGCAATCAAAATCCACATGGCCTTTCTTATCACAATAAGAACAATGTTTGTTAGGATAAGCAAGACGAGAAGATTTACTACCTTGATTAGGGCGTCCACCCTGCTGAAAACGTGAAGCGGGACGCTTGCGAGTAACAAAAGCAGCATCAAAATCCCTTTGTTCGCGAGTGACCAAAATAGCATCAGATTTTTCCAAATGATGCTCATGACATTGAGAATATTCAATAAGAGATAAACATGCTTTGTCAAAGTGGATATCATCCTTGTTAGACAAAATAGTGATGATATTGTCATATAAAGGATCTTTGATGGTATGAAGAAGTTAAGTAACAATCTGATTTTTAGCAACAGGAGCGCCGGCAGCACCAAGCTGATTGATAATGTCTTTCAAAGCCTCGATATGAGAGTGCATAGAAGTACCAACCTTATATTGAAGATTATTCAAACAAGTTTGGAGATATAAAATTTCGGTGACTAATTTCTTCTCAAACGTTGAGATAAGATACTCCCAAACACCATGAGAGGTTTTTAGATGAAAGACATCCAACATAAGTGAGTCAGGAAGTGAAGAAAATATATAACGACGAGCCGCTTTGTCACGGCGAATCCAATCAGTATGATCAATTTTCCATTGTTCAAATAATGGGCCATTAGTAATCACAGAATTGTTATTCATCACATCAATAGGTTAAACTGGGCAAGACAGGTCGCCCAAAACAATACCAAATAATATTTCACCTTCAAGAATTAGTATCATCTTTGCTTTCCACCCAGGAAAGCCTTGTCCTTGGAAGAAGGGAACCGAAAATTGGCCAGACGGATATCCGTTAACAATTACGCAATTGGCCATGCCTGTATGTCGAGAGAAAACAAATAAGATGAGATCGTAGAATCTGCAAACCATGATCAAGACGAGCGTAGTTGAGACGCATGACAATCAAAATAGGGAGATGCACGTAAGAACGACAAAAAGTATTGAGTGACTAAAAAGAAAGCCCGAAATAGAGAGACGTAACAAGACGAGATGACGCATATAAGAAAAGTGCTATTTCAGTCGAGCAAAGAACATGAACGATAATAAAACATCGCTAAAAATATCAAGATTTTTTCTTGTCGTAATCAACGTCATTAACAAAGACGAGCAATGAACAAACTGTAATTGGGGATTAACAAACTGTAATTGGGGATTAACGAACTGTAATCGACGTTGCTGAAGTCAACCAGAAGCTTCTTAGAAGCTTCTTCAAGAAGCTTCTAAGGGGGCTTCTTAAGCCCCCCTTCCCACTACCTTTCCCCCACAAGTCCATCCACAACCCCGGGACTTTGAAGAGAAGGAGGCGACGAGCCTTCTCACCTATCACCAACAAGTCTATCGCGAGACTTAAAGAAGAGGGGCTACAAAATCCCTTCCACCCAGTCATCCCTGGGCCGGGATTTTGAAGAATAAGAGAGGAAGCCCATAAAGGCCCTTCCCACTTGAATTCCTCATAAGCCCATTGAAGGGGGTTGCTTTAAGGGCCCACAAAATCCTTCCTAAACCCGGAATTTCAAGGTGGATTAAAATTCTCAAGCCTCCATTGTCCAAAGGACCTCATAAGAACCCTAAGGCCTTCCCAAGTCAAATTCCGCAAGTCGGAACTTCGGTCAAGGAAGCCATATCTTAAAGGAAATTGCGCATACAAGGGAGACGGACCAAGGTCATAAAAACTGCAAGCCAAGGCAAAAAGTTGAAATCCACGAAGGCTAACTGGAGATCGAATTCGCGATGGCCTCTAGAAAGATAACAAGGTGCGATGCGGGAGGTTCACCCCGAGCATATGTGGATATTTCCCGGAGTCCACAAGTCCAGGTTTTTATCTATTTGGATTCCACACAAAAGTATTGAATTATTCACGATAACTTCACGAATTAGGAAGCACTCATGCATGTTCGAATTCAACTAGTCAAGTTAAATGCAGTTGGAAAATGAATTGGCTATTTGAACATTTATTAGAAATAACTTAAGATATGAAAATTGATCGTTGGTACGTTCAAAGGAATGGGTGAAAAGAGCATAAGGTGTCTATGCATTTGTAGGACCTTATCAGCAAGTTTCCTTTTTGTGTATTCAAAAGTGACGAGCCTAGGACAACTATTGCCTCATTTCAAGGTTGAAATCATTGAGGTACATTTTTTTTACTAGGCATGGAAAGATTAATGGCATGTCACCTTTTTAGATAAATCCTCCCTGTAATGATTCATGACGGAAAGTTAATACCCATAAAGACGTTATTCGAAAAGGAATAGAAGGCACGAAATTGATCTATGGACTTGCAAGAGGCATGATTATTTGAGGTAAGTCCTAGTAGGACCTAGGAAAGTTAGTGTCCAGATTATCAGGCATTTTTACTCTGCCAAGAAAGGATAGGGTTATTGTGAACCATGTGTTGCGTAGAAGCAGTGAATCGCATGTTTACACGTATAGGTGTAGTTGTAACTATTGATCTAGTTTATCACCTTTGGGAAAGGTTCATCCTTGTCGCAAGACAAGTATATTGTGTTGTCTAAGTCACCCAGACCACAAGGGATTCATTTGGGCATGGTTCAGTCGATATGATAGGTAGCCCAAGTGCTAACTAGGATTTTGTGCGGTAAGAATTCGACCTAGCTTTACACTTGTTGCCAAGTCAAAACCCGCAAACCCAAAGATCTTACACACATTCACTAAATGTTGAGTCAATTGGATGTTCCTGCATGAGATGATCTAAGGATTAAGGATCATTCGTTCAAATGATGAAACTCCGACGGAGTTGCGAACTTCTAAGGCCATGGGCCAACATAATTAGGAATGGGTTGGAGGATACCCTAAATCCTACTACTCGGGTAGAGGTAATTCCGTGGCCGGAGGACGCCCTTCAATGGGTGGAATGATCCCGTGGAATGATGCAACACATGTGCAAAAAGGTTGCAACATCGTATAGACTTGAGATTTGTCCACAAGAGAGTTTTGTCATCTCTCGAAATGAGGTTGGCAAGTTATTGAAAGAATTTAACTTACAAGAGGATGAGTAATCATCCTGTTACTCATTTTTCTTGGGGAATAATTGCCAAGGAAAAGGAAAGTTAGGTATTTGCCTTGAAGCAAATGACCAGACAATAAACTAAAGCGACATGGTCGCTGGAACCTACCACAACAAAACCTAAAGTATTGGTAGGGTATGACCCTAACCCAAGAATGATAGGAATCTTGCCAAGTTGCAATTGATTCCGGATCGAATGCGGGTTGCATTCGGAGAAAAGAAGTCACTCCTTAACAGTTTGCCAGCTAAACGACCATTGAAATTGATTGTGCTTGTAACAGTTTAGAAAGGACTGTTTGCATTGTTTGCTTAATGAACTAAAGGATGAAAAGATATCTAAATACTTCAGGTTGGTGCCTGAAGGGAGAGGCAGCTTCAATTACCCCCGACTGCCTGCCTGACCCTAACCAAGGGGGTTGTTAACCGCGCCGGGAACGTGGACCGAACCCGCCGTGAGAGGTCTCTCCGTTGAGTTCTACTTGGAGCAAGAGGACGCTTGGGTGCCAGAGGGGGCTCTGGCCGTAAATCCCTCGCCTTCCGGGCCCTGCACAAGAGGCTAACGTGACTCGGGATTGGATCTCGAGGCCCGCATACTAGTCTACGGGCGGAAACTTGGATTAGTGATCCCTGGTGGATTACTGGATAGCCTACGAGCGGATTATGAATACGCCTACAGGCGGGAACTCCTTGTATTCCAAAGATAAAAGGATAAAATGATAATAAAGGAGTTGTTTGACATTGTCTTCTTTATGTCCTGTGATAAGATTACGTGAAGGAACCAGTGCTTAACAGGGCTAATCAAGGAAGCTGTTTGTATATGTCAAACTAATGTGGTAGGTAATTACATAACTAAAACAAACCGAGGAAAGTGCGGAGGATGGACCATGGGTCTGTCCTATGGAAGGGTGGTCCCGGTTAGCCAGGAACTTTTCTCAAAGTCTTCGGCGAACAGAGGATGATCGTCATCTCCGAAACAAGTAATGAGAACGATGACTTGGAATTACCGATTACCCGATTCACGCTGTTTTAGGGGAACGGAATGGGACTATGCTTTTGGCAGAGAGGTCGAGCCTTGCATCCCTCTCGTTTCCCATTCTCCTTGAACCAAGTGCAGCATGAATCCGCTTCGGACCTGGTGTTTCTGCGTAAAGTAGTTCACTCGGGTCTGACGCTAGTTGTTGCTAGCTAATGACCAAACAGGGAAACCCAAATTCAGGACGATCCTAAGTGGGAACGGCCAGGATACTTCCGCTACGTGGCAGACTCGGGAAGACCTAGATTGCAAAACCCGTAACATTCCATGGGAGTGGCGGGCGGAGTTTTCTAGACATCCTTTCTGATGGACTGCTAAGACGTGTCCTGAATGGTTCTAGTGGACACGTTACAAGGCGCGACAAAATATAGGTGCCATGCCTAAGGTATGCGCCCATCAAAATATAAGTGATAAATTGAATACTCGCTATCCTCCAATGCTTTCCTCCGCCACTGCTGCTATCTCTACACATCAACTGAAGCATTCACAATCGTTAGTAAAATAATACAATTAAACTGACAAAAGTGAATACCTAGCAGTCTTCAGCTACATAAATAAATCAACTGGTTAGAAATCAATCCTAACCTTAATTTATTACGAGTGCGCACTCTAAACTCATAAACGTTTATTAATTTAATATGCATTTTGCGGAATCACCCGCTATGGAATCACCCATGTACACACTAAATTAATGAAACGCCCGAAAAGGACAGGCGTCCCCATCAACTTCTCATACAAAGAATCCACTTTGTGTATGAGCCCCGGTCATCAAAGTTTACAAGAAACACCGTAAAATCTCACGGAATCCACCGTGGCACGGAATCCACTATGAAATATGCCTCCTGGCATCAAAATTGGTTGATTTTAAGCCTGTATTTTGATGCTTTTTGGGTCATACAGACATCATCTGGAATCCGATTTGGATGGTTCTTGCTGGGAACTGAATGTATGACATGTTGGCATCATGGATGGATGTATGTGACAGTTTTTGGACACATGTATGATAGTCATATTGCTGAATACCATTTCTCGACAGATTGTATTGTTGTTTTCTTTTGAATTTGCAGCAGTCATAATGTCTAACACGGCACAGGTCACTCAAATCATAGGGGACAAATTGACCAAAGACAACTATAGTGTTTGGTCCTACAGGATGGATAATTTTTTGATGGGTAGAGGTCTATAGGATCTCATAACAGGTGATGATGAATGTCCAGAAGTTCCCAAACATCCAACTGAAGAGCAAAAGAAAGCGTACAAGGATTGGACTGGGAAGAACATGAAGGTTTTGCATTGGATCTCCATATGTATTTCAAAAACATTGATTCCTCATATAAAAAAGGCAAGTACTTGTAAGAAGACATGGGAAATCATAGAAAAAATGTATGGAACATGTACAAAGGCTTGTAAGATACAACTTAAGCAGAGATTACATGGTGCATGGAGAGGCAATCGCAGTATCAGTGACAATGTGGCAGAAATCAAGCAAATTTCAAAAGACCTTGCATCCATTAATGCACCTATTGATGATGATGATTTAGTGTCAGTGACACTAAATGGGCTTGGACCAGCTTTCAAATCTTTGGATACCTCTATTTCCATTAGGGGAGGCTCTATGCCTGACCCTGAGGAGCTTATTGGATTGCTATTTACAGGAGAAATCAAGTTGGGATTGAATGCATCTAGCAGTGGCAAAAATGCAGGTGGAGATAGTGTTTTCTATCACCAGAGAGGTCGTGGCAGCTCATCTAGAGCTAGAGGCTCTTCACCTGGTCGTAGTAATTATGGTTTTGCTCATCGAAGAGGCAACTTTGGTCGTGGTGACTTCATGCATAGAGGTAGGGGAAGATCTTTCCCTAGAGGTAGAGGACGGTCTAGTCCTTCTTCACAAAGAAATGGTACTTCTCATTATTTTGGGAATTTTGGTCACTTTGAGAGGGATTGTTATAAAAAACAGAATGCTATGTCTAGGGGTCGTGGAAGGACCCAATATGGCCACTATGCAGGCACTTATGGTGGTACAGGTTATGGACCTAGAGGTCGATCACCTAGAGGTCATTTATTTGCTATGGAGCATGTGCTTGGGAGCATGACTCATCCTCCTCGTGAGAATGACTAGTTTTTGGATTCAGGAGCTACAAACCACATGACTCATCATGCTAAGTGCTTTGATAGCAAGGAGCAAGTGCAGAATGATGAAAATTACTCATATTGGTAGTGCGCCACTTGTTACTAAAGATGGGATTGAGAACAAGCTTGGTGTTGTACTATATGTGCCCACAATAACTAAGAACCTAGCATCGGTTGCAGGTGAGATTCAATAAGTTTGGATGTTTCATTGAAGAGTTCCATAATGGGAGAACTAGCAGGGTGATTGCTCATGGTAGAAAGAAAGGGAGATTTTTTGCTTTGGATGCAAGTACTCTAGTGATTCAAAACTCTATGTATGTTGAGAGAGGACATGGGCAAGATAAGGATGTGGAATTATGGCATAGATGGATTGGTCATGTTAATTTGAAAAGATTGAAGCAAATGCAATCAAAACAGATAGTCTGTGGTCTACCGCATTTAAGATATGTGAATTTTGATCATGTATGTGAGGCTTGTCAATTTGGCAAGCAGTCTAGATTGCCATTTCCAAAGAGGGGGAGAATAAGCAGCCATCCTTTGGAAATAATACACTCAGCTATTTGGGGCCCATGTCAGAATGTTTCCATGAGTGGAAAATGTAGATTCTATATCACTTTCATTGATGATTTCAGCAGGATGACTTGGGTGTACTTTATGCAGCATAAAAGTGAAGCATTTGAAAAGTTCTTGGAATTTAAATCTATGGATGAAAAGCAGTTTGGATGCTACATAAAATGTTTGAGGTTAGATAATGGTGGAGAGTACATGTTATATGAGTTTTGTGACTTCTTGAGAGATCATGGTATCAAAAGGAAATTGACATGCAGGTATACACCTCAGCAAAATGGTGTGACTGAAAGGAAGAATCGGATTATTGCAGAGGTTGCAAGGGCAATGATGAATCAAATGAACATGCCATTGTCATGTTGGGTAGAAGCAGTGCATACTGCAGTTCACATTATGAATAGAACACCTATAGCCTTGATTCATAATATGTCACCATATGAGAGAATGTATGGCATGAAACCCACTGTCGCATACTTTAGAGTCTTTGGATGTGTCTGTTATGTTCATGTTCTAGAGGATTTGAGAAAGAAGATGGAACCTAAGGCTGTAAAATGCATTTTCCTTGGATATCCTGATGAGAAGAAGGGATACAAATGCTATGATCCAATGAGTAAGGAAGTATACATAAGTAGAGATGTCAAATTCAGTGAATATGAATCATGGTACAAGCCCAAAATTGCAGTGGATGTTGATTCCTATGAAAGCAATGATGATAATGGCTATGGAAGGAAAATTTCAGCAAACAGCAAGGCTGAAAATCAGCATGTGGAAGATGCTTCAGGACCTCAAGAGAATGTGGAAAGTAGTGGTAGCTACAGTCCATCGAGTGGTAGATTGAGAAATGCACAAAGGAGTGCAGAAGTTGCAAAAGGTAAGAGACCAATGACTAAAAGTTCAGAAGAGGAATCTATAGATGATGAGTATGGAATTTTTCATGTTAAAACACCTAGCACTAGAAGTGCAGGAAAGTAAGTGCCACCACATGCTAGATCAGATGAGACACACGGTAGTGCACCTCAATTGAGAAGGTCAGAAAGGGTAAGGTATCCAGTTGATAGATTGACTTATAGTGGGTTCATGAAGATGCATTATGCATACATGATTTCTTATGTACAACATGTGGAGCCTACTTGCTTTGAAGAAGCAGTAGAGAGCAAAGAGTGGAGACAAGCAATGGATGAAGAGATGAATGCACTAAGGATAAACAAGACTTGGGATTTGGTGAAACTACCTTATGGCAAGAAGTCCATTGGATGTAAATGGGTTTACAAGGTCAAATGTAAGTCGCATGGTTCTCTTGAAAGCTATAAAGCAAGGCTAGTTGCAAAAGGATATGCACAAACTTATGGTTTGGACTATGAAGAAACATTCAGTCCAGCAGCTAAAATGACGACAGTGAGATCGGTAATTGCTTTGGCTTCTATCTATGGTTGGAGGCTTTATCAAATGGATGTGAAAAATGCATTTTTGAATGGCAACTTAGAAGAGGAAGTGTACATGGATCAACCAGAGGGCTATGTGGATCCAAAATACCCACATTATGTATGCAGATTGAAGAAGGCTTTATATGGACTAAAGCAAGCACCAAGAGCATGATGTGATAAAATCAGCAAATTCTTATGCAGTATGGGATTTCAACAGAGCAAAGCTAATTATTCACTTTATGTGAGGCATATAGAAGATGGTATGGTTGTTGTGGTCATCTATGTTGATGATCTCATTATTACAGGTACACTTGAGAAGGAGATTACTGAAGTCAAGCATGGGTTACATAAAGAGTTTGATATAAAGGACCTTAGTTTGTTGAGATACTTATTGGGTATTGAGGTTATTGACACACCTCATGGTATATGGCTGATACAAAGGCAATATGCATTAGAGATGTTGGAAAAATATGGCATGACAGGATGCAAACCGGTTGATACACCATTGGATCAAAATGCTAAGTTGATGGATGATGGATCTTATGTTGAGGATGTTACTATGTTCAGAAAGATGGTTGGTAGTCTTATCTACTTGACCATTACAAGACCAGAATTGAGTTACGCTGTTGGATTGGTAAGTCAGTTTATGCAGAAACCATGCAAATCACATTTGGATGTAGTAAGAAGAGTTCTTAGATATGTGAAGAAGACAGCTGAATTTGGGCTATTTTATGAAAAAGGAATCAAGCCTACATTGTTTGGATACTTAGATGTAGACTGGGCAGGTAGCTCTATGGATAGAAGATCTACTAGTGGCTATACATTCTCATTTGGATCAGCCATGGTAAGTTGGAGCAGTAAGAAGCAACCTACAGTTGCTCTATCAAGCACTGAAACAAAGTATAGAGGCATTGCATTGGCAGCATGTGAGCAGACATGGCTGAGATTGATCCTATATGACATGGGGATAGAGATTGATGGTGGAGTTATTATGTATTGTGACAATGCTAGCAGCATTATGTTGGCAATGAACCCAGTCTACCATGCAAGGAGAAAACACATAGAAGTGCACTATCATTTCATTAGAGAAAAAGTCATTGATGGAGAGATTGACTTGGTCCATGTGAAAACCAATGACCAAGTTGCTGATATATTTACCAAAGCATTAGGTAAAGATAAGTTTGAGTACTTCAGGAGTGCACTTGGAGTCTTATGTGTGCAAGCTCATTCTGAGCTTGAGGGGGAGTGTTGAGAAATAAGCCAAAGTCTAAGGCATAGTCTAAGCCTTATCATATTGTTGTATGTAAAGTGTCCTTAAGTTTGGGGGTATCTATCTTTTGAGGATACCATTTTTAGTGTATGGATGGTGGGAGATATGCTTGGTGAATAATGGAGGAGAAGTTGACATTGAGCTCCTACCCTGTGCTTGTTTCATCTTAGTCTCCCTCTACTTGCAGTTTTATTACTATATTTTGGAATCAAGGTTGGAAACAAAAGCCTTAGATGATGGTTCTTCATATGCTTGGATTCGGAGTAAAGACGATACAAAGGCACTACAATTTCTCACTATTTGTGTGAATCATCCCCGCAATCGGGATAGATTACAGGATATTCCTATGCCACCTGATGCACAAGAGCTTAAGGGGCTTTAGACAACACTGCTATAATTGGATGCTATGCAAGTACCTCTAGGAAGTTAATTATGCCTTCAAGAAAGGGGAAAAATGTGTTTGTGTCGGGATTGCAGGAATGGACAGCATAACACAATATTAGTGAGTTTGGGAATCTCCCAATTCCCATTTTTTGAATACTAAAAAGGTGGCACCTAGATAAAATGCCCATAAGTTTCTCAAAACCATATGATCTGACCTATCGTTGGAAAGCGCTTGAAAAATAGAATCTATTGAGATATAGAGCGCTCGATTTGGAGTTATAGTATTCAAGTTATGACAAATCCAAAGATTTGACCACATGTCCCAAACTTATGGAAAATTCCCATAATCCCAAATATGGTGTTGCATGTAGTCTTGGCAGTATTAAGAATATTTTAACCATGTGGAGGGCTGAAAAGAAATATGTAGGATGGGCTGAAAAAGAGTTGAAGATATATGGTTTGATGGCTACAAATGAAGGTATTTCAAGGCTTTTTTAGGATTGGTTGATGTTGATACAGTGGCTAAAATTTCTGCATCAACTAATGTTGAAAATAGGGTAGAGAAAGAGGTTATTTATGTTGACACTTTAGAGATGTATGAAGTCATTCAAGAGTTTATTGAGCATGAATGTTATGGGTTGCAAAACAGGGTTGAAGCAAGGGTGGATACAAAGTACAAATAAGTTACAAGAAGGTTAAGCTTGTGGCTTTGCCTTTACCACCTAAAAGTGATGGGTTGGCTAAAACAGTGACTTAGTAGCCTAGTTTATGGGATCCACTTGGAGTAGGATATAAATTTACAGCTGAAACTTTACAAAAGCTAAAAATTGGTGAGACAAGCTTTCTTTTGCTAGCAGAAAGAGCTTGTTTCTTGCATATATTGGCAAGGCATGGGAAAGCCTTTGTGTTTTAGCCCAATGAAATTGGATGTGTTAATCCAACCATAGTTGCACCTATGGTGATAGTTACAATACCTCATGTACCATGGAATTTAAAGCCTATTCTAGTATCTCGAGCATATTTGCCTAAGTTGTTGGATCTTTTGAATGAGAAGATCACGATGATGTAGATTTTGCAGCCCTCTTCAGCTCCATATTCTAATCGGTGGTTCATTGTTCCAAAGAAAAATGGTTCTATGAGGTCTATACATGATTTACAACCACTTAATCAAGTCACCATAAGGAATTTTGGATCAGGCCCAATAGTGGATGAATTCACCGAAGCATCTGTAGGCAAGGCAATTTACTCTATGGGTGATTTATATTCAAGATATGATCAGTTTCAACTTGCATTAGAAAGCTGGGATATCACTACCATGAAGACACCACTTGGATTGGTTAGGATGTGCATACTTCCAAAGGGAGCAACCAATTCAATGACGCATATCATGAATGCTATGCATAAAGTTTTGAGAGAGTATATTCCTCAGTTGACCTTACCCTTTCTTGATGATGTGCCCATCAAATGATGTGATATCTATGAGAAGAATGAAGAGTTGAATGAGCATGGATGTAGAAGATTTGTGGCTGATCATATTGCTGATTGTGACAGGATTTTGAGCCATCTCTTGAAGAAGTGAATTTAACTTTGTCAAGAAAAAAGTCAGCTTTTTGAGTGGAGAAAGTATTAGTTGTTAGGCACATGTGTGGACCATATCAGAGAAAGCCCTCACCAGTAAAGGTTGATGCCATAAGTAGGATGGGAGAGACATGTTCGAATGTATCGGAGGTGAGAAGATTTTTGGGTGCATGTGTCGTTTACTTGATGTGGATTCCACATTTTTTGCTCATGTGGCTGAAAGCTTGTATCAGCTCTTAAGAAAAGGGAAAAAGTTTTGGTGGGGGAAACGGCATACAAAGGCAATTCAAAAGCTAAAGAGCTTATTACTTTCAGTCCCAACACTAAAAGAGCAAATTATAAGAATGGGCAGTCTATTATTCTCACCATAGATACAAGCCCAATTGGCATTGGTTGGGTAGTGGGTTAGGGTGATGCTAATGGAAATAGGTATGCCATTTGGTTTGGAGCAAAGGTCCTCAATGAATGACAAGGTGGTATTCCCAAGTCAAAAGAGAGCTTTGGGGTGTAGTGACAGCCCTTGAGTGTGATAGGGTGTATTCTATGTGTTACAACTATATATATCATCTCTCACTTGACTTGGGTCTCACCTATATATACTAACTCTAGATCAATATGAATCATTCTTTGGGAGCATGTCTTGTGTATCTCTCTCGTACTCTCTCTCTCTCTCAACATGGTATCAGAGCTATGGATGCGTAACAACAACAAGGAAGATAAGTTATTTCATTGTTTATACTTGATTGAATTCTTTGCACAAGTGATGATTTGATACATGAACTTGTTCAAATTATAAGTATTAGTTGATTAGGTGCATAGCTCTCGTCGTGCTCTTGAATCCTGTCAAAACCGCTTGTCAATCGGAGTTCTGGATCAAAAGTTATGACAGTTCAGGATTCAAGACAACAATTCTGCTCGAATCTGCGATTCTTTATTTAAAACTGTATTTCTAATTACAGTTCGTTAATCCCCAATTACAGTTTATTAATCGCTCGTCTTCGTTAATGATGTTGATTACGACAAGCAAACATCTTGCTATTTTTAGCGATGTTTTATTATCGTTCACGTTCTTTGCTCGACCGAAATAACACTTTTCTTATATGCGTCATCTCGTCTTGCACGTTACGCCTCTCTATTTCGGGCTTTTTTTTTAGTCACTCAATACTTTTTGCCATTCTTACGTGCATATCCCTATTTTGATTGTCATGCGTCTCAACTACGCTCGTCTTGATCATGGTTTGCAGATTCTGCGATCTCATCTTATTTGTTTTCTCTCGACATACAGGCATGGCCAATTGCGTAATTGTTAACGGATATCCGTCTGGCCAACGTTCGGTTCCCTTCTTCCAAGGACAAGGCTTTCCTGGGTGGAAAGCAAAGATGATGCTGATTCTCGAAGGTGACGAATTATTTGATATTGTTTTGGGTGACCTGTCTTGCCCAGTTCAACCTATTGATGTGATGAATAACAATTTTGTGATTACTGACGGTCCATTATTTGAACAATGAAAAATTGATCACACTGATTGGATTCGTCGTGACAAAGTGGCTCGTCGTTTATTATTCTTGCTCTATATGTTGATGATACTATTCTTGTGTCAAATAATATTGCTTTCTTGGATGCTATGAAGAAGCTTTTATCGACTGCATTTGAAATGGTGGATCTTGGTGAGATACATTCTTGTTTGGGTATTCAAGTTCAACGACACCGACAACAAGGCATTCTTCTTCTTCGCCAGACAAAGTTTATTAATGATATTGTTAAGAAGTTTGGGTTGACAAATGCGCACTCTACCAACACTCCCATTCTTTCAAGCTCTACCAAGGGTACATCTACAACACACAATGAAGAATCAGCCATTCATCAACCTTTTGCTAATCTTGTTGGTTGTCTTCAATTTATTGGTTTAAACACAAGACCATATATTTTATTTGCAGCTAGCTTTTTGGGACAGTATCTTTCTTCCCCTTCCACTATTCATTGGAGTGCTGCAAAACGTATTCTTAAGTACCTCAAGGGTACTAAGGAATTTGGTCTTATTTATCGTCGTCGAGAGGATTCTTCTTTATCTTCTTCAACTTCTCTTGACCTTATTGGATATACAGATGCTGATTGGGCAAGTTCACACTTATCCATGCGATCTACAAGTGGGAATTGTTTCTTTGTAAATGGATGTTTGGTTTCTTGGTCCAGCAAGAAACAACGATGTGTTGCGGTTTCTACAACTGAAGCTGAATATGTTGCTACATCATTAGCAGCTCCGAGCTAGTTTGGCTTCGATAACTACTTGCAGATTTGGGACATCCTTCATTATCTAGTACATCTCTTCGATGCGATAACCAAAGTGCTATTAGTCTTACCAAAGACTATATACAACATAGTAAATCAAAGCATATTGCTATTCATTATCATTATGTTCGACATGAAGTCAAGAAAGGTTCCATTATGGTGGAGCATTGTCCTAGTGATCAAATGGTTGTAGACATCTTCACAAAAGCTCTTAGTGAAGCTCGCTTTAGCTCATTAAGACATGCACTTGGTATTGTTCCAAGTTCTTGTCTCACTGATTGAGGCATGTATCATTGTATTCAAGAAAACTTTATAGTAAATTATTTTTGTATCGTAGGTATGTGTAGGGGCTCGGGTTTTTTCCCTTGTTCTCCCCAAGGGTTTTTTCACTCGCAACCAGAGACCTTTGTTTGAGTGGGGATGTTACAACTATATATATCATCTCTCACTTGACTTGGGTCTCACCTATATATACTAACTCTACATCAATATGAATCATTCTTTGGGAGCATGTCTTGTGTATCTCTCTCGTACTCTCTCTCTCTCTCAACAGTATGGGAGGTCATGTAATGGTAGAGACTGACTGTCTACCTCTATTGGCCATGTTACGGTGGATTGCATATATAGCTGAGGTGTGACATTGCAATTCGACGTGCTCGAAAAATACACCCTCGACAACGATCACACATGTATTTAATTTTTCGTCATAGCCATGCATCTCGATTATAAAGACGTAGTGTTTCATCCTCACTTGAGGATGTGCTCATTGACTCATCAGCATGCACCGCACTAGGTGATGAGGACGACATGATTAAACCTAATTCATGACAACATCAAAATATTTGTCATTCATATGTTTACATAAAAACTTCAAGCTAGCGTATTAATTATTCTAAGATCTCAATTTTAAATACACAAAACTCATCATAAATACATTAAAACTTATGATAAGAATTCACTATCAAAACTTATCTCAAAAACAAAAAATTATGATAAAGCCTAAATGTGTGTCTATATCCGTGTTTACGTACATGTCTAAATTAGCGTCTATTTGAGCGTGTATGTTCGCGTCTATACGCGCGTTTACTTAAACCTTAGATGCGCATATACACGCCAAAATAGATGCACACGTCAAAATTCAAACCATACTTAAATCATTTCTTTTCAAACTGCTCCTTTTCTTTCCTGTGTTTCTTCCGGTTCTGAAGCTCGAGCTTAGCCGACATGTAGTCTCTTCATGCCTCACCTAGTCTCTTCATGCCTCACCTCCTCATGACTCATCTCTTCTTTCATTTCAAACACACAAGAAGGGAAAAAGGAAAGCCAAGGAGAGGAAGAAAGAGATAACAAGACAGAGGAGAACAAGAGGAAGAAGAAGCATCAAGCAAGCATCAAGGGAGGGTAACTTACCAAGGAGAGGAAGAATGAGAAGGAAGAAGCACCACCACCCGCCACACCAAACACCCGAGGTGAGCCTCTCTCTCTCTCTCTGTCTCTCTCTTTCTCTCTCTGTCTGTGTATTAGGATTTTTGATTCCATTATGTATTGCATTTTTTAAATGATGAATGGAGGTCATCGGATCAAAATCAGTCGACTGAGCGCGTCTGCCAGCGTGTCTACATTTCAGTGTAGACGTATGTATAGACGTGAAGAAATGTTTTCTCTCATTGCGTCTGAGGCTGCGTCTCCTAGTGTGTGTGCTCTGTACTCTACACGTGATAATACACGTGCGTGCCAAAGTATTGACCTGGAAACCGCGTCTGGCAGCGCATCTATACTGCATCTCAGATGCGGATATAGACGCACTCTGGACAGGATTGACTTTAGGGACGCATCTGAGAGCGCGTCTATCCTACAATTTAGACGCGGTTATACACGCACCAGCTCTGATAAAAAACAATTTACATTGCCTACACAATATATTTTTGCAATGATGAATGTGACCAATCCCATGTTTGTGTTTATCAATTTTCTTGTTTATGAGAAGCATTAGCACTTAAGTTTTATGTCAATGTCTAAAGAAAGCTCTTTGAAAATGTTTGGGTGTGGATGAAGGTAATATATGATTTTTTGTATGCAAACAAATTTGTCTTTTTCCTGTGTTTTTTTTGCAAATGTCGCATCCTGGTTTATCTAGCAATGATCCGGATTTAGATCGCATGAATGATACATTGGCCTTGTTCGGCAGGAGAGTCAATGCATTTTTTGGAGGTTTTCCTAGTAGGGAAGACTTCATGGGAGAGATGACCAGGCACCTTGGCCACTCTCCCACAGCAGACGAGGTGTTCAGCGTCATGTCTGGAACGCCTCTGACATCTTTGCCTAGCACTACTTCCCAAACTCCAATTGCATGTACTCCACATGCAGGTACTCCACGTATAGGTACTCCACATGCAACACCTATACATGAATCGGCTGAAGCACAAGCATCAGCCGACGCACGTGCATCCAGCGAGGCAGAGGGTAGTCGACAGAGAGGGAGGAGGGAGAGTCGAGGGGGAGGACGAGGCTTGTGTATGGGTTGCCTAGGAGATAGCGAGAGCGATCACCCTCACTAATAGATCACGTAGAGGAGCCTGTATGCCAGTACTATAGAGTTACAGATACTGGTGGCATCTTCCATGATGATGAAGGGAGGGATGTAGTGGCGTATATGAGGAGCGTCGTGCATGCGACGTATAAAGATTGTTTCGTCTACTTCAAAAATCAGAAAAGCGGCTTGTGGCAGGAGATGTTGAGGGCAGTCCATAGGAGGTACCCAAATCCTGAGGGTCAGCGATTCTCGGATGATTGGAGACGCACAAAAGTGAGGGATTTGTTTCACAACAAAAGATCCCACCTCATGACACATGCCAAGGACTCACTGCAGAGGCAGCAGGAGGGGCGTGGAGCCTATTACCAACCACCTATGTGCCACTGCATAGAGTGGAAGAAAGCCAAGAAGCAGTCCAAAGGGTTGGTTATAGGTTTGCCTACATTTAGAGTTACAAAATTTCATAAGGTATGCGAAGCATGTCAGTTTAGTAAGCAGGAAAGGTTTGCCTACATTTAGAGTTGTAGAATTTTATAAGGTATGCGAAGCATGTCAGTTTAGTAAGCAGGCAACAGAAATATCCTTGATGTTGTGCATACAGATATTTGGGGGCCTACACAAAATGTATCTCTTGGAGGTAGTTCATACTTTGTCACATTCATTGATGATTATTCTAAAAAGCTGTGGGTATATTTTATGAAGAAAAAGAGTGAACTGTTTGAGCACTTTAGAAATTTCAAGGCTGCAGTTGAAAGAGAAACATGCTTGAAAGTAAAGTACTTGAGGTCAGATAGAGGGGGAGAGTACCTCTTGAATGAGTTCAGTGATTTTATGAGGTCTCATGGGATAAAGAGATAGTTCACATGCAGTATATCCCACAGCAAAATGGGGTTGCAGAAAGGAAAAACATTCATATTGCAGAAGTTGCACGCGCCTTGATGGCTGAAAAGAATATGCCTAAGCATTTTTTGTTTGAGGCTGTTCATACTGTTGTTTATATTATGAAAAAAACTCCCACAGCTCTAATTCATGGGATGACTCCTGAAGAATGCTTTACTGGCAAGAAGCCCGATGTATCGCACTTAAAGGTATTTGGCTGTGTTGCATATGTTCATGTGCCAGTTGAGCTATGGAAGAAGCTTGATCCAAAGGCAAAAAATGTATCTTTATTGGATACTCTTTAGAGCAAAAAGGGTATTGTTGTTATAACCCTGTCACATGTAAGTTCAGAGTGAGCAGGGATGTCATCTTTGATGAAATGAGAAGTTGCTATGCATCTAGTGGTAATGCATTGGATGATGATGATGATCATGACACTCATATGCAGGCTAAAAAGCAAGAATCACGGACTCTTAGTGAACCAGAGACATCATCTAGTAGTCTTTGGTCTGGGAGACTAAGGAGTAGCTCTATATCTTCAGGTGCATCTAGTAGCACTACATGTAAAGACAAAGGAAAGAATAAAGTGTCAGATGGCATTGATGTAGTTCTTGATGGAGACTCTAGTGGCTCAGAGAGCTTGGATGATGAGCTTGGTATTCCTTCTGTTAGGACACCAGGTGTACAGAGAGCTCATAGTAATGTAAAGGCTCCATTGAGTGATCCGGTGGTATGCAGATCTAGCAGGGTCAAATACCCTATTAAAAGATTTGGTTTTGAAGGTTATGCAACTCATCATTATGCTTATATGGTGAAACTAGTTGAGGATGTTGAGCCCACTTGTTTTGAGGATATTGTTGGTCATACTCATTGGGATGCAGCAATGGATGAGAAGATGGCTGCATTAGAGGCCAATAAGACTTGGGATCTAGTATCATTGCCGAAGGCCAAGAAAGCTATTGGATGTAAGTGGATTTATAAGATTAAGCACAATGTAGATGGTTCTATTAGTAGGTACAAAGCTAGGCTGGTTGCAAAAGGCTATGCCCATACATATGGCATAGATTATGAAGAAACATTCAATCTAGTTGCTAGGATGGAAACTGTCAGATGTGTGATTGCTTTGGCAGTAGCCAAAGGTTGGAGGTTGCAGCAAATGGATGTGAAGAATGCCTTCTTGCATGGTGATTTGTAGGAAGAAGTGTATATGGATCAACTAGCAGGTTATGAAGATTTAGAGCATCCCACATATGTGTGCAGGTTGAAAAATGTGCTCTATATTGGGCTCAAGCAAGCACCTAGAGCATGGTCTGACAAGATCAGAGAGTATCTTGTCAATATTGTCTTTTATGTTTCTAATGCTAATCACTCACTTTATGTGAGAAAGGGAGATGCAGGTTTGGTCATCGTAGTAATCTATGTGGATGACCGGATTATTACAGGTGATAGTGATAGTGGGATTGCTGAAGTCAAGGACTTTTTGAAGAAGAAGTTTGAGATGAAGGATTTAGGTGAGCTAAGGTACTTCCTTGGCATTGAGGTGATCAGATGTGATGATGGTATATGGCTGTCCCAAAGACAATATGGCTTGGATATGTTGTCGAAGTATGGTATGACAACATGCAAACCACTTTCAGTCCCGTTGGAGCAGAATGTAAAGTTGAGTGCTGATGTTAGGGATGAGATAGAAGACCCTACTATGTTCATGAGGATAGTGGGGAATTCGATCTACATGACCATTACAAGGCCAGACTTGAGCTACGTTGTTGGTCTTGTGAGTCAGTTTATGCAAGTACCTAGAAAGCCACATTTGGATACAGTCAGACGCATATTGAGATATGTAAAGTCCACATTACATTATGGACTTTTCTATGAGGCAGGTACAAATGTACAGGTATTTGGATACACAAATGCAGATTGGGCTGGTAGTATGTCTGATAGAAGATCTACCAGCGAATACATGTTCTCTCTTGGTAGTGCAGTAGTTACTTGGAGCAGCAAAAAGCAATCTACAGTTGCTTTGTCGAGTACAAAGGCTGAGTATAGAGGTGCTGCTGTTGCAACATGTGAGGTAGTATGGCTGCAAAAGTTATTGGCTGATTTAGAAGTATATGTGGAAGTTCTAGTTGTCATTTATTGTGACAACATGAGCAGTATACAGTTGGCTAAGACCCTATGTTCCATACCAAGACAAAACATATTGAGGTACACTACCACTTTGTGAGAGAGAAGGTACTAGCAGGTGATATTGACTTGGTGTATGTCAGCACACAGGATCAGATAGCTGACATCTTCACGAAGGCATTGGGTACAGAGAAGCTTCAAAAGTTTTGAAGCTTACTTGGAGTTGCAGAGATGCAGTTGAGCTTGAGGGGGAGTGTTGAGATGACAAGCTCAACACATGCAAACATTAATAATGGACCTCCTGGTTAGATGGGTCCACACATCTACACTTAGCACGTCAGTGGTCATTATGACTCTCACATGGCCACTGACTCATTACTTATTATATTCTTGTTGTTACACCTATTTACAGCTGGCATAGTTATAGCGCCAGTCGACTAGTGTAGTCGGTTATGCATTGTTTGACTTAGTAGGCCACTTTTCTTTATGTTGTATCTTATCTATACTTTGTGTACATTGTAAAGTGTGTGGAAGAAGAAGAAGAAACCAGCAAGAAAACGTTTTGGCCTCCACCTCTCTTCTTATCTCTTGAGTGAGCTTCTCCTTGTGGATTTTGTGTATGTTGGCGCAGCATCTTGAGTAAGTCTCCCCACCACGTGATTCTTGACAATTCTTTTAGCATTAACCCTTCTTAATGAGTAAACTTTGCTATGACTTCAAACGTCTCCAAAGAGCATACCTGAAGCACCTTATTTTTAGTATCATTTTATGCATTACTAGTAATGAAATTTCAATCATAGTACAAAAAAAAACCAATCCATCATAAAAACCTAAAATTCCCTCACTTGCACCCAAGAATCCATTTTTTCTCAACACTTTCTTAGTGTTCATTGTATACAAAATTTTACCCTTGCACATGGTCTCCAGATGCTTATACCGATTCAAACTATTTGCTCTATAAACTTAGTAAATCTAGTAGTAGATATGCCTTTGTCTACTTCGAGAGGTGAGAGTATCCTCCAAACATCACTACTATAGCCCAGCATTACAGCAATGCCTGCAGAGAAACTAGTTCTTTGATTTCCTTTACATTTGGAGGCAAAGGGTAATCTCTGAAAGTATCTCACTTTCTCAGATGACTCATATATAGTGTGAGATTACATAGTCCGTTTATCATCTTTACTTTTGAATCTTGTATAAGCATCATCCAATACTTTTGTATCCATACAAAAAGATGTAACATATGGCTATCTCAAGATCATGGATATGAAGAACTGTCATACACAAAGAGATATTATTCTTCTTGTATATCTCGAATATCTATTTCAACATTAGAACATGCAGCATATTAATCTCCCATTGTGTTATTTGTATCTCGCATCCTCCAATCATGATCTATGCCAATTGGCTATGCACCATTTTTGTACTAATTCCGAACAATTATATTAATTTTTGAACCATGGTTAAGCAAAGCAATGTAGGGAGTCTCATGCTCCCCAACCTTAACCACAGTTTTTGTTGTAGCTTGTGCCCAATGGCTCTGCATATAATGACTTTTAGGGGTAATCTTGAAGCCTCATGATTCGTATGACGCATTTTCCTAACTCCCATATGAGTGTTGCAGCAAATAATTGAATTTTCAGTCAAACTACATAATCATTTTTACCTTAGCCCACTCGGTTACAACATCAGCCCTCTCCAAAACAACACCTGCATTTTTGTCATAATAAGCATATATGGCTTGCAAATTGGGCTCCTCTTCTACCTACACCAAAGCATTAATCGCATCACCAAGAAACACTCCGCTTCCTCTTCACTATATCAATGACTTCATCGTGAAATTCATACTTAGCAATACGAAGAATCTCCACAAGTGTGAATGCCCCCTGTGATGTTAAGAATATGCTCTTCAAGGACTTTCTTGAGATCCATTGTAGACCGTGCCTAATTGCTTACTTTTTTGCTTTTGTTTTCCATCCTCCTTTCTTTCTTGTGCTACCTCCTGCATTACATGCTCAAGAGTACGTTGCACTAAAGCCTTTGGCTACTCACAAAACTTCTTCATGTCACTTTGTTTGATGTCCATGCAGTGTCTTCATCTCTCTTTGTTTCTGGGCTTCTTTGTCTTGTAAGTATATCCTGATAAGATCGAAGTGGTCTGATCGATGCTGTGTTCATGGTGAAGGTCGTGTACATAGATGGCCTCGTCTAGAAGATCATTGATGTTGGAGCGATAAGTTCAAATTTCCCAGCCAAGATTTCATAGATCCTTTCATCATGAATACCCTTGATGAAGGCTTTGTGACTGCCTTTGAGCGGGATCTCTCTCGATAAGCCGTCGATAGTCAGATAAACAAACACACGAACAGAGATACATGACGCTGACAAACACAGACAGAGAGGCGGCACATGCTCGGGCCTGAGAGCGGGAGCCGTGCCGGGACCAGAACGACGATGATCACGACCTCCTGATCCGGCTGCGCATCTTTGTGACGGACTTGATGGTCTTCTCTAGCGACGAGGAGGCAAAGGCACGCGCACGGCTGCTAGCAGCCTGATCCCACGACTGAGTGGTTGTACATGTCGCCTCCCTACTTTTCCTGCGAGGAGGCCTACGAGTTCCTACACTCGACTCCTCAGAGGAGGAGCGGGAGCAACAGCAACAATGGAGACTGGCAACAACAGCAAGAAGATCCGTTGCACTAGGCCCTCCAGGATTTAGTAAGGCGTGAGGCAGAGAAGGGCGAGCTGCGCTTGTGCACATCCCACGACCTCGTGCCCCTCATCCAAGGGTGCTTCACCATGCACAAGGGGTTTCAGGAGGACCCCTTCTTCAAAAGAGCGCTTAAACACTTCTTAAAGAAGCAGAAGCATCGTCCGTCGTGAGATGAGTATGGCACTGCTTGGCCATGCCGTGCACAATTGCAAAAAGATACATTTTTCTTGTAATTGCTATGTTGTCTTGTCACATGATATATACAAACAAGCATCAGTTACTCCTTGTAATCAATGCAATGACATGCAAGGCAATTGTGAGCCATTTTTAACCACTTTGTGCAATTTTGGCATATATGAAGAGCTACGAGTTCAATTTCAAGATTGTGTAGCAAATTTAGCCCGAGCACAATCCCCAATGGAACTGTTGGCTACCAGCGAAGTGATAAGTGTTTCTCTTAAGGTGAATGAGAGTGATACAAAGGTAAGAAATTAGAGTGCTTAATGTCATTAGAACTTGCATCGCAAAGAGTGATACTACTGCACCGAGATCCCATATTGCATCTTTAATTCAATGTGTATGTTGAATGTGCCATGGTCTTCTTTGGTGAGAAGAAGAGAGACCTGCATCTATTCTTCTCGCCTCTATAACTAGGCCTCATCTACAAGGAAAGTTCATCCTGGTGACAAAAATAGGGAGGTGTGTCTACCTCTTTTCATGCCTATCACCAGGCCTAGTTTGCATAGAAAATTCCTTCTCCATAAAGATATATTATGTTGACTAATGAGCGATCTATTACTAAATTGATCTACAACTATGAGGGTGGAGGGAGGATTATGCTCTCTCTTTAACTTTTTTTCCTTTCTGGAGGCAGGGGCAAGGAAAAGAAGGGAGAGGAGGGGGAGGGGGAATGCTACATCCTTGGACAACCTAGTCTTAGATGTGCTTTTGCAATGGGAGCCTAATATGTTGCCAGGTCCTAGGCTTGAGGGTGAGCTCATTTGGGTGATGAGCTATCCTCAATGTTCCTCTTCATGCGTGCATGGCTTGACTTAATGTTGTGTGTGCAAGTTGGGGATCTATGGGGGCATTTCATTAGTATCAAAGAGCAACAACTTGATTTTTATTATGTGCCATGGTTACATGCACAAAACCACAGGAATCTCATGGGGCTAATGATGATCTGTGCTGCCTGATGGAATATAGTTCTGCCCCACTCTTAAATAGGCTTGTATGGAATAGTATTTATAGGGGGAAAGTTATTGGATGGACAAGAAATGTGTCCACAATCACATTAACTTAATAGCAAACGATACCCACACAATATAAATGTATGTATGTGTCTATGAGAGAAATACACGCATGACTATGACCTATTCTTGGATTCCTCCAGGGTATCAAAGCTGGTGCATGGTATAGAAACCTCATCATAGCTATCAAGATCAAAGATAGGTAAACAATCATGTTGAAGAATGCAGAACATCATGTTGGCCTATCTATAAAAAATGAAGTAGGTTGCATAACAGGCCAATAGAAAATTGGCCATAGGAAGAGCCACCTAGATGGAAGACCTTTAGGAAAATGTCACCCAGTAATAAGGATGATCCACAATGCCTCTCAATTTGAAATCTTTGCCCACTAGGTTCCACCAAAGAAAGCATAGATCCAGGAATGCTCATGCCAACACTATCCACCAATCCATGTAGGAACACCTTGGTTTCTTGGTCCAGCAAGAAACAACGATGTTTGGTTTCTTGGTCCAGCAAGAAACAACGATGTGTTGCGGTTTCTACAACTGAAGCTGAATATGTTGCTACATCATTAGCAGCTCCGAGCTAGTTTGGCTTCGACAACTACTTGCAGATTTGGGACATCCTTCATTATCTAGTACACCTCTTCGATGCGATAACCAAAGTGCTATTAGTCTTATCAAAGACTATATACAATTTGGCCAAAATGGGCAAGTGACCCTTGGGAGCCCAATTTTAAATATAGCATGAAAGTTTGATGTAGGAGATGAAAAAAAACGTGGAGAGGAGGGGGCGCCATACTACGCTGAAAAATGCGCTTGATGGAGATGGAGGCATCATGCCTGATCAATGCAACCCCTGTCAATCATCATTGCCCCTCATTTCCTCCTGGATGCTGACTCTATCGCCGCCTCTCACCCGTCAAATGATGCTCTCTTTGAAGATCTCTGATTTCAGTCTTTCTCTCTCCTCCCTCTCTCTCTTCTAAGGGGGAATTCATGTGGGAAGAAGAAGGAAGAAGAAAGAATGATGGAGGCTTGTCCGGCATGGATCGGATTGCTCCACGGACTGGAAATGGTGATTGGTGATTGTGCTGGACATGAAGTGCTGCTGATTTCCAAATTTGCAGCCATGGACATGAAACCCGAAACACGCAAATAAGCGGTAATTCAAAATTTTCAAAGGAAATTTGAGATTCTATAGCTCTTCATTGATAAAATGTTGTTCATGTGGGCTAAAAATTGTGTATGTTGCTCTTTTCCATGAGTTCTTGCTGGTTATAATCAGAAAATTAGAAAAAATATGCATCTTGTGGCTCAAAATAATATGCTAAAACACGTAAAATATGAAAAATCAAGGGAAAATGATGGTTTTTTGGCATAAAAATGGAAAAGTAAATAGGAACATCAACTAAACTTTCATTTTGCTGCAAGAATGAACTAAGGGCCAGAGCCCATAACCTATTTTGAATTTTCAGTAAATAAATAATGCAGAAAATAAGGAAAAATACAAGAAAATGGTGGAAAAACCTTTAAAAAAATAGGGAAAAAATACATTTTGGGTTCCGGAAAATAAGGATAAATAAGAGCAATGTTTGTGAATGTTTGTGGGGATTGAAGCATGAGGATTTTCCTCAGTTCAACCCCACCTTCTTGTTCTAGTGTGTCTTTTTCCGCTTTCTACACATAAAATGATGTCAAAATACCCTATAAACCTATCCAACGATGCAATACTTAAACGGGGAGGGGTAGAGGAGTTGAAATATGTCTAAAAGCCGTGTGAGATGATGGGAAAGTTGCTGATTTCTATGCATAGCATTTAGGACGGATGATAATTAAAATTAAGAGCTTAGTAGCACGAGGATCACCTCGGTGCTAGGCCCATGCAACGAAGCACGAACAGTAGTTGGAAACCATTAAAAGAATGTTTTTGCACTTGTGCACAATACTGTTTTGCTAAATGTTTGAGCACTAGGCATCCACCAAATGCATAGAGCATGAAAAGAATTTAAAAAAGGCATCAGTGAATAGCTCCTGGACATGCATTGCAATTGGTTTATTAGAACATGACCTACGATGAGAGGCAGTGAGGTTACCATGCTGTAGGTAGACGCGGATCCTAAAGGGGAAAGTATGTGTGGAAGAAATGGTACACTCCTGGACACGCTTATTTGGTACCTTGAGCGACTTTTGTGCGAAATGTTTAGATGTTGAGCGACGCATCGAGGGGCCAATCCCCAAGGTGTAGGAGAGTCGCAGAGGGTTGATGGCATTTAGCCGTAGGAGGAACCCCATGTGTATGTGATTCGAGCCTTTTGGCTATGTGAAAGGGATTCCCTCTGAGGAGTAATATTGGGTTAGGATCAGTTGGACTACAACGTATTACAAATGCAATGTTTAGGAAGGCAGAGATTTTGATAGACGCTCCTGGCCCCGAGGCCGAGGGGTTGTCTTGTGCGTAGTGACGAGGCCCGGCTAGTGCATGAGCCAGTGCCGGCCCGTTTTTAGGTCCATCATTCCATAAGTATCCATATTTTAAGAAAAACCCATAGGCTTTCCTCTTGATCTTTTTAAACTCCTCATCTGACCATTTATCTCTCTTTGTTAATGTACTAAGATATTGACCAATTCTCAGCCACTCTCTTGCATATTCATATTCCAAAAACACTTCTACACAAGATGCAAAACATTTAAAGTGTATTCTCTTTGTCGTCCAAGCTTCTATTAATGCTGCAGCAACACCTTGCATTGGTAAATTTACTCTTATAACATTATTTTCAGCTACAAGAAAGTCATCTTCTTCCTCCTCATCCATCATCCCATCTTCATTCTCATAGCATGCTCGATATTACATGTCTGCCACACTGGGTTATCTCTTCCTGCAATATGTTGAAATTTAGGGTTCAAAGATTTGATGTACGCAATCCATCGGAGCGTAGCAATGTTCAAGGTAGCACAACTAGTAATCATACCCAATATCAACAAACAATAGGTCTCAATGACTAAATGAGCACCCATAAAATACTCCTTATCACATCTAAGGGATGCTACAATTCCCCATAGTTCTCTTTTTACTTGTCAATATCCTCTCTCTTATTCAGTCAATACTTTAATACCAAAGAAAATTTCATATATTTTTCATTTCTCATAATCTCACCCAATTGCCCATCCAATCCCGATTGGGCTTGTATCAATAGTAATAATGAAAGGGTTTCCATGTGAATAGTCAGCCTTTCTCAATGTAGGAGCTGATTTTAAAAGCTACTTCGATTTCTTCATTACTTTATGATGCTTCATTTCCCAATGAAATCTATGATCTTTCCTTGGAAGCTGATATAGAACATCAACTACATATTCAAGGGTGAGGAATTCATATCAAATAAAACACACATGCACCACAGAATCTACGCACCTCTGATACATTCCTGCATACATCTTGCCCATAGGTCCCACATATATGCCCAACAATCAAAACCTCCTCAACTCCACTTACAAACTTTTGTGCCTTATTCATAGCATTTCTTATGTGTGCCACTGAGTTTGTTGCACCCTATGGGAGAGTACACATCCGTACTAACCCCAAGGGAGTCCTCATGGTTGTGATATTCTTGCTTTCAATTGCAAGATGAAACTGATCATACCCCAAGTAAAGATCACCCAAAGAATAGATCGCTCTGCCTACAAAAGCCTCTACACATTCATCAACCATAGGAATCGCACCCACATTTCTTATGGTCACTTTATTGGCTAGCTGCATGTCTTGAATAAATCTCAAAGCCCCATTATTTTTGGGCGCAGTAAACCAACGATTCGAGTACAGGGCTGAAGAGGGCTCCAAGATCTTCATGTGAATATTTTCATTTGCAAATCCGTCAGCTTTGGCAAGTAAGTTTTAGAAACTAGAATAAGCCTCAAGTTTCATGGTACATGTGGCATAGTAAATATTACCATAGGAGAGACAACATTTGGATCCACACAATCTATTTCAGTTGGCTAAAATGCAAATGCCTTTCCATGCCTAGCCAATATCTGCATAAAACAATCTCCTTTAGGTAAAACAAAGCCTACTAGTGCATGAGCCAGTGCTGGCCCGTTTTTAGGTCCATCAGTGGTGCGTCTGCCGGGAGCCGCTTAAAAGTGGCGGTTCTCGAATCCTGGTTGTTTAGAGACCAACTAGCAGTTTATGCCAAAGGATACTGAGATTGATCCGTTATTTATTGATAAGCATCGTCTAGCAGAAATCCAAAAGCAAGAAAGAGACGAAAGAGCTAGGCGACGTGCTGAAATTTTTAGGAGATATTCCCCTAAGCGTAGCGGTGCTGAACCCTTACGAGAGAGTGGATCTAGTGGTCTTGGGGCCACAAGCAGTAAGTTAGGAGAAGGTGGAAGCTCTAGTGATCCCCTTTCTACCATAAGCCAGTCTACATCAAGTACGGGAGGTGTAACCCCACCGTCCCCTATTCCTAGTGCAAATCCAATCCTCGTCATGGCGCAGCCTATTGCAATTCCAGCAAGAATGACGGATTTGCCGGCTCTAGGTTACCCGCTACCCATTTTTAATGGGTTAGTTGAGGAAGATGCGGAACTCCACATTAGGGAGTTTCAAAAGCTGATGTTTAACTGTCGCATTCAAGAGGAAGGACATTTAATGATGTTCTTCAATATGACTCTCAAAGGAAGAGCCGCTATATGGTATCATGGTTTAGAAGCCGGAACCATATTGAATATTGATTCATTTTATGGAGCTTTTCGAAGGGAGTTTGCCCCTGAAAGGGGTGGGCAATATTGGTTGCGTGTACTCAACGTGACCCGCCAAGAACCACACGAGGATATTCGTGCTTATGCGAAGAAGATAAAAGAGGTTTTCCGTAAGTTGGACACCTCTATTTCTATCCCCGCAGCTGCCCAATTGCAATATTTCCTTCATGGTTTGGACTTTAATATCCAATTGCAGTTGAGTAGTGTTCCCTTGGGGGATATAGATACCGCCATTATACGAGCACAAGAGGTGGAATCCCGACTACAAGCAGCCTATGCTTCTCGAGGCAATTCGAACATGGGTTTAGTATTGGGAAATAACGTGGCAATGACCAATGGCAGTAGTGGCCAAGGGATATCGATGGCTAACCCTAATGGGAGAGGGAACATGATGCAGAATGTGCCTTTATTACTAGCTCCCCCTAGCATTTCGATGCCTACGGGCAGTCAAATGGCTCCAAATGGTGGAGGCCAGGCGGTCAATTCTAACACCATACCTGTGGCTCAACAACCTGTGCCTAATCGAATTGTTAGGCCGATGGAACGACATGGCAATGACCAAGGCTACGAGTCGAGTTCTTCCAATGTTCTTGGCGAGGTTAAGGACATGATGAAGCATTATACCGACATGATTACGGAGCAATATCGGCAAATAGCCGTTGATGTCAACTTCCTTAAAAAACAACAAAATTTGATAGGAAGTAGATACCCAGATGAGGGTGCACCTTCGAGGTTTAGTTGCAAATGGTGTGGTGGGCAGCACTATCCAAGAAATTGCCCAAATGTTAAGTGTGACATTTGTGGAAAATCCGGCCATTTAGCAGCTACTTGCTGGAGTAAGATCAGTTCCCTCCAGTGAGGAAGTCGGCAACCAGGGCCTGTTAATCATCGTGCCCAAGGAAATGATTCCCAGCGAGAGGACGGGCCTAAAAAAATACTTCAACGACCAAATACTACAGTCGAGGAGCTACCAAGTGGTAGTGGGGTTAGTTTGATTGAGGCTGTACGCGTTAATGATGCTGAAAACTCTAATCTGCGAGCTGTTCTTACAAGAGGTCAAAAGGGTAGAGAAGCCGACAAGGATAAGCTTGTCGATGGAAACCCTAAACAAGGCGACAAAGGAACGCAAGTTTTGGATCCTGCCATGGAAGGGGGACCTTTGAAGCCCGTAGAAAGTAAAGCCGATAAGGAACCACTAAAGAAGAAGGTGAAAGTTAAAAAGGAGGCATTAAAGCCGGTTCAGCGACCTAAAGAGCAGATGGTTTGGCGTGAAAAGCGAGCTCTATCGAACTATCATGAATTCGATTTGGCGAGCTCTCTTTGTGAAGTCAAGCCGGATGTGAATCTTTTACAGCTTATTAAGCTTTCCCCAGGAGTACGCAAGGAATTTAGAAAGATCCATGTACCGGGTATATCGTAGAACCTTTGGGTATTGCGCGAGTAGGTGATGATTGGTTCGAGCATGCTGAGAAGCATTGCCCAAGGGTTGCGGCCTATGTCGATGGGATATTAGTAGATTATGCCGTTGTCGACACGGGATCATCTGTTAACATTATGAGTTCTGAACTGACGGAAAGGTTGGGTCTTGCAATCCAGAAAGATACCTCCACAATTCTCAGAATGGCAGATGATAGTTTGAGACAGCTGGAAGGCTGCATTACTAAGGTCCATGTCACTGTTGCAAATGTAGAATGCCTATTGGACTTTAGGGTGATTCGTTTTGCAGGCCGTCCAAGTTACCAAGTATTACTGGGACGACCTTGGATCTTGCAAGTGGACTGCCAAGTGGATATACCCACCGGTCGACTAATATTCGGCAGAGGTGCCCAGCATGTGGTGGTTGATGCTTATCCTGAGTCCCCGCAGAGTTAGAGAGCTCCTCTATCTTCTACAGAATTTGGAGACATTAGAAGATTTATCTGCCAGTGAGACATCATCGAGTGATGAGTCCAAAGAAGGATCCACCACGGAAGACATCTATCAGATCACTTTGAATGAGCCGATAGAGGACCAAGATCGTATAAGAGATGCAGATGTTATCAAGCTAGACCTTGGTATGCTTGGTGATTCGCGGCCAATCAAATTAGGTTCTATGCTCAGCTCAGCAGAAAGGGAGGACTATATGGCCTTGATCCAGGAATTCCGTGATATCTTTGCCTGGAGTTATGATGAGTTGAGAGGCATCCCTCCTAGTCTTGCTGTTCTTACAATTCCGTTGAAAGAGGGCAGTCATCCTGTACGGTAGAAAGTAAGGCGTATGCCTTTCAAATTGAGGGACGGCCTGTTTGAAGAGTTACAGAAGCTTCGAAAAGCGGGTTTGATTTTTCCTGTGCAACACACGGAATGGTGTTCGCCAGTTGTGATTAGAAAGAAGAAGAATAATCAAATCTGTTTATGTGTAGACTTTAGGGAGCTGAATAAGCAGATAGTTAAGGACTACTACCCGTTGCCATTTATTGACCAGATTTTGGATCAATTAGCGGGTAGGGAGATATATTCGTTTATGGATTTCTTTGCAGGATACAACCAAATGGCAATTGCAGAAGAGGATAAGTTGAAAACAACTTTTATCACTGTATTTGGTACTTTTGCATACCATGTGATGGCCTTTGGTTTATGCAATGCACCTGGGTTGTGGTAACGAACAGTAGATAAGACATTCGGTGACATATCCCCTGAAGAGTTGAAGGTGTTTATTGATGACTTAGGGGCCGCCACCGTGAGAGGAAGGCAGTTGATCATTTTAAGAAAATGCTTTGAGCGCTGTAGACAATTCTGCATCGCCTTAAACCCACCGAAGTGTGTTTTTGGAGTACCTTATGGGCTGATGCTAGGTCATGTGGTCAGTTTGGTAGGAATTGCGACAAACCCCGAGAAGGTTAAAGTTATAGTTGCCATGGGTCCACCACGCACTCCGAAGGAAGTTCATAGCTTTCTATCTTCGGTTGGTTACTATCATAGATTCATCAACGCCTTAGCAGAAAGAACATTGCCGCTTACAAATTTATTATCCTTTAGCTGTTCGTTTGTATGGGGTGACCCTTGTAAGGTAGCATTCGAGGATGTGAAACAAGAGCTAGCAAGAGCGCCCGTTTTAAAAGCACCTAAAAGAGGTGAGGTGTTCTATATATTTTCAGCAGCCACCATGTATAGTATCAGCTGCTGTTTAGCCCAAATTTGGGAAGAGAAGTGGTACCACCCGATTGCTCTTGCTAGTCAGAAGCTGGGGATATCCGAAATCAATTATACCTACATGGAGAAGCTGTGTCTAGCGATGGTCTTTGGGACCAAGAAATTCAGGCATTATATTCTCTATGAGAAAGTCGTGCTTTATACGAAGACGGAGGGGCTTCGGTTATTGATGAATAAGCTACAGCTCCCTGATCGTCTAGCAAAGTGGTTGATCACTTTGCAGGAATTTGATTATGAAATCAGGAGTAAGCCACCAAGGTTGCAAGGCATCGTGGAATGTCTTGTGGACTTTGGGGAGCCGAAAGAATCTGTGGCTGAAGGTAGTGACATGGAGTTGTTATTTAAAATAGATACGGCATCTATTCCCTCCTGGTACGCTGCAATAATGCATTATTTATCAACAGGAGAGGCAGGATCCGAATTATCTAAAGCTGAGAGAAGGAAAATTAAGCAGCAAGCGTTAAAGTTTGCTCTGATCGCACGTACATTATATCGGCAAGGGGTTGATGATATCTATCGCCGGTGTGTGATGCCTGACGAGGTGCCATTCATTTTGGAAGAGTGCCATGATTCTACTTGCGGTGGCCATTTTGCTGGACGGCTTGCAACACAAAAGGCTTTAAGAGTAGGTTATTGGTGGCCTGCCATCTTCCAGGATGCGTTTGCGTATGTCAAGAGATGCGATATTTGCCAACGACATGATAGTCGAGAGAATAGGAAACGACCACTCACCCCTATTATGGCGATACTTCCATTCGAGAAGTGGGGAATAGACTTTGTGGGACCTATTACTCCATCATCGACTACACAAAAGAGGTACATCATTGTAGCAACTGACTACTTCACAAAGTGGTCAGAAGCACGTGCAACAAGGAAAGATGATGCTAAAGAAACTGCTAGTTTCCTTTTAGAACAGATAATATGCCGGTTTGGTCCACCGAAAGAATTAGTGTCGGACCGCGGAACCCATTTCCTGAATAAGGTGATTAAAGGTTTGACATAGATGTGGCAAATCAAGCATAACAAGACAACCCCATATAACCCGCAAGCCAATGGGCAAGTTGAAAGCACCAACAAGCAGCTTGTGGGCATCTTGTCCAAAATTGTGTCGGAAAAGAAACGGGATTGGGATAAAAAGTTATACGTGGCAGTGTGGGCCTATAATACGACCTTCAAACGAGCCACTGGCCATACCCCGTTCAAGTTAGTATATGGGGAGGAGTGTGTCTTGCCTTTAGAAATTGAGCTGCCGACTATTCGGTTTGCTATCAATCATTCTTTGAGCGATGAAGACGCACTTTTTGAGCGCTTGACGACACTGGCACATTTAGATGAGCTTAAGTTGCAGAGCTTATTGCACCAAGAAGTGGCGAAGCGCTGAATGAAGCAGCTACACGATCTCAAAGCCAAGAAATACACCTCAAGAAAGGACAGCTTGTTCTGTATTATGATGCACGACGTGAATTATTTCGAGGCAAGCTAGAGCCTAGATGGGACGGGCCCTATCGGATCGTTAGAATAGGAAAGAATAAATCCACAGTCTTGTTAGCTGACCTTGAGGGGATAGAACTTAAAAATAAGGTTAATCTTAATAAGATTAAACCTTATTATTTCTGATTGCACTAATGCTATGACTGCCTTGCAGGTCTAGGAAATATCGATTAAACATCTGCAAGGAAATCGTGATAAAGGTTGATGGGTCGTCTGATCCCTTATTTAGAACACCCATATTTGGAATAGAGGTATCATCAGGGAAAGCTCATTTGGTGGAGCAAAGGATATAAGGTGACTGAGCAAGAAGGTGGGACATTTATTTGGGAGATCAAGGTCTTCTGCCATCACTGCCTACAAATTTTGACGAGCATCCCTGTTGCATTCAATGATGATGGAGGGATGGAGCCTACAGTCCACCCATTGAATATGCTGAATTTCGATTACCATAATTACGAGTAGAGTTCAGGATGGCAGGATATGTAAACCCTTTATGGACGTACACCTTGTACTTTGATGGGGCGTCCAGGGGTGCATGCAAAAATGGAAGTGTAGGAGTTGTCATCCGAGACCCCTGACGACGCATTGTCATGAAGTTAGCTGCTTATCTCGGGGCGAATTTTACCAATAATATGGCAGAATACAAAGCCCTGATTATGGGTTTGAATATTGCGAAGAAGGGTGGTATCCGCCAGTTGTTGGTGAAAGGGGACTCTCAGTTGGTTTTAAATCAACTCAATGGGACATGCATGGTACGAAAGCCCATCCTTTGCATGTATCATCATACTGCCATAGCCCTGCTAGACGAATTCGATAGAGTGTCTTTTTAGCTGATTCCACGGAATTGGAATCAGTTTGCCGATTCTTTGGCTAATTTTGCGTATGAAGAAGACCTCTTCTTTAATTGTGGCCCTTGTCCCGATATATCTATTGATGGTGAGACGGGACCTGGTCGTTTGTGGGGTATGCTTTTTGAACATGCCCTCTTTGGCAGACGATGGTTGATTTGGGTGATGCAGAGAGTAAGCGAGACTCATCTGCCTTTATTATCTTGGACCCATAGACTGATTAGACGACATGTGATGCGAACACCTCTTGCAATATACGCAGGAGGGATGGGTCATAATTTAATGCACTTAGTTTAGGGCTACGAGCCTCTGTTCCCCTGGGAATAGTATGCTTTGCTGTCTACCATAGTTGTTGCCAGGAGGATGTTATGCATAGTCATCTTTTGGTTTCATTAGGCCAAGAGGTCTGATTCAGTTTGGTAGCAAAGTCATGTCTGATTTCATTAGGCCAAGAGGGAAATTTTCCTGTCTAGTGCGGGTGCGTTTAATCGGGTTTTTGTTTTAAGTGTTGTGCTGGACAGATTTCGTGGTTCATGGACTTTGGTGGAGCCTTTGCTGCGATGGAAGCTTCTTGTGACCAATCCAGGTGATACCTCTCCTTTACGAGTACCTTTCTTTCCTGTTATATGTGTATTTGTACTTGTCGAGGGGATACATTTTTGTTGGGGACCAGCAACCAAGGCATGAAGTCCCAGGTTGAGGTTGAGTATGTTTGAGGGAGGTCGGAGTAGTCATTGCCTCCTGCAAAGACATTGTTAGACATTGAAAGACCTATTTTAGAAGGAAGTCCTAGTGGCCTTGGCCTGCTAGCCTGCTAGGCAGCCGTTCTAGGAGTTCTTGTTAGTAGTGAGGCAGTTAGAGAAGCCTGCCAAAAGATAATAATGATGATGCCTAGAAACTTTGTACATCCTAAAAGATGAATATAAATATGAAGGTGTGTAAAAAGGGGTTTTAACCCCTATCAAAGAAAAGAAAAGAAAAGAAATGAAAATGTATAAGCAGTTGATCATTGCTTTGCGAAGGCCTGGTAGGTTCCTGGGGACGAATCAAACCCGGGGCCGATACCTTGTCTTCCTAGGGGTGGCTTCTTGCCAAATATAATACCAAAACAAGGATGGTTGGAGCGAAAATAAAAGTGAGCTTTAGAAAATGATTAAGTGTCGCCTTGCGAGGGCTTGGTAGGTTCTTGGATGCCGAGACAGGTCCTGAGGCCGATGCCATGTTCTCCTTGGGTCACTACGCTCAGTTCCCTCCTTTTTACATGCCCAAGTATGTTCATCCAATACAAACCTTAAAAGAAGAAATGCATTGGAATAAAATATTCTTTGATCAGGCTATAGGAGTCCTCACCTTGTAGGAGCTCCTAGTTGTGTTGTCTTTAGTTGGTAAGTAGTGCATACTACCACTTAGGGCAACCTCTTTGATAGGTTCTTTTTAGTTTGGCTGTGTTGGAGCAGCTGGTTTGTGACTCACTTCGGATCTTCTATTAGATAATGCTAGGCCTGCTCCTTGTGGATATCATGCCTTGGTTCTGCCCAGGGGTAGGGGGAGCATTGTGCTAAGTTTTATTATATAATTGTTTTGTATCAGCTTGATGCTTCTTTCATTGTTTATGTGCAGATATGTTTGTGGATTCGACGGGCTGAGTCGCCCTATCCCGTGGTCGCCAATGAGAGTGGAATTTAGGTGACGGGAAGTGCTTAAAAATAGCTAAAAATTATGAATATCAAGGGAAAAATATTCAATGTCAAAGGCGGCGGCTAGATCTAGGACGATTTTAAGCGTCAAAGTGCTTTAAAGGCGCCCGAGCGACACTTGTTGATTTTTCATAATTTTTCAGACAGTCGTGCGGGTTAGCAAGAGCTACTGGCCAATGCAGGATGCTAAGCCGGACGCCCAAGATTTTTCAGAGCTCGATTCCGAGTCCGGACGGGGAAATGGCCAAGAAACCGGTCAAGATACGAAGAGGTGGACAAAATTTGGCCAAAATGGGAAAGTGACCCTTGGGAGCCCAATTTTAAATGTAGCATGAAAGTTTGATGTAGGAGATGAAAAAAAACGTGGAGAGGAGGGGGCGCCATACTACGCTGAAAAATGCGCTTGATGGAGATGGAGGCATCATGCCTGATCAATGCAACCCCTGTCAATCATCATTGCCCCTCATTTCCTCTTGAATGCTGACTCTATCGCCGCCTCTCGCCCGTCAAATGATGCTCTCTTTGAAGATCTCTGATTTCAGTCTTTCTCTCTCCTCCCTCTCTCTCTTCTAAGGGGGAATTCATGTGGGAAGAAGAAGGAAGAAGAAAGAATGATGGAGGCTTGTCCGGCATGGATCGGATTGCTCCACGGGCTGGAAATGGTGATTGGTGATTGTGCTGGATATGAAGTGCTCCTGATTTCCAAATTTGCAGCCATGGACATGAAACCCGAAACACGCAAATAAGCAGTAATTCAAAATTCTCAAAGGAAATTTGAGATTCTATAGCTTTTGATTGATAAAATGTTGTTCATGTGGGCTAAAAATTGTGTATGTTGCTCTTTTCCATGAGTTCTTGCTGGTTATAATTAGAAAATCAGAAAAAATATGCATCTTGTGGCTCAAAATAATATGCTAAAACACGTAAAATATGGAAAATCAAGGGAAAATGATGGTTTTTTGGCATAAAAATGGAACAGTAAATAGGAACATCAACTAAACTTTCATTTTGCTGCAAGAATGAACTAAGGGCCAGAGCCCATAACCTATTTTGAATTTTCAGTAATTAAATAATGCAGAAAATAAGGAAAAATACAAGAAAATGGTGGAAAAACCTTTAAAAAAATAGGGAAAAAATACATTTTGGGTTCCGGGAAATAAGGATAAATAAGAGCAATGTTTGTGAATGTTTGTGGGGATTGAAGCATGAGGATTTGCCTCAGTTCAACCCCACCTTCTTGTTCTAGTGTGTCTTTTTCCGCTTTCTACACATAAAATGATGTCAAAATACCCTATAAACCTATCCAACGATGCAATACTTAAACGGGGAGGGGTAAAGGAGTTGAAATATGTCTAAATGCCGTGTGAGATGATGGGAAAGTTGCTGATTTCTATGCATAGCATTTAGGACGGATGATAATTAAAATTAAGAGCTTAGTAGCACGAGGATCACCTCGGTGCTAGGCCCATGCAACGAAGCACGAATAGTAGTTGGAAACCATTAAAAGAATGTTTTTGCACTTGTGCACAATACTGTTTTGCTAAATATTTGAGCACTAGGCATCCACCAAATACATAGAGCATGAAAAGAATTTAAAAAAGGTATCAATGAATAGCTCCTGGACATGCATTGCAATTGGTTTATTAGAACATGACCTACGATGAGAGGCAGTGAGGTTACCATGCTGTAGGTAGACGCGGATCCTAAAGGGGAAAGTATGTGAGGAAGAAATGGTACACTCCTGGACACGCTTATTTGGTACCTTGAGCGACTTTTGTGCGAAATGTTTAGATGTTGAGCGACGCATCGAGGGGCCAATCCCCAAGGTGTAGGAGAGTCGCAGAGGGTTGATGGCATTTAGTCGTAGGAGGAACCCCATGTGTATGTGATTCGAGCCTTTTGGCTATGTGAAAGGGACTCCCTCTGAGGAGTAATATTGGGTTAGGATCAGTTGGACTACAACGTATTACAAACGCAATGTTTAGGAAGGCAGAGATTTTGATAGACGCTCCTGGCCCCGAGGCCGAGGGGTTGTCTTGTGCGTAGTGACGAGGCCCGGCTAGTGCATGAGCCAGTGCCGGCCCGTTTTTAGGTCCATCATTCCATAAGTATCCATATTTTAAGAAAAACCCATAGGCTTTCCTCTTGATCTTTTTAAACTCCTCATCTGACCATTTATCTCTCTTTGTTAATGTACTAAGATATTGACCAATTCTCAGCCACTCTCTTGCATATTCATATTCCAAAAACACTTCTACACAAGATGCAAAACATTTAAAGTGTATTCTCTTTGTCGTCCAAGCTTCTATTAATGCTGCAGCAACACCTTGCATTGGTAAATTTACTCTTATAACATTATTTTCAGCTACAAGAAAGTCATCTTCTTCCTCCTCATCCATCATCCCATCTTCATTCTCATAGCATGCTCGATATTACATGTCTGCCACACTGGGTTATCTCTTCCTGCAATATGTTGAAATTTAGGGTTCAAAGATTTGATGTACGCAATCCATCGGAGCGTAGCAATGTTCAAGGTAGCACAACTAGTAATCATACCCAATATCAACAAACAATAGGTCTCAATGACTAAATGAGCACCCATAAAATACTCCTTATCACATCTAAGGGATGCTACAATTCCCCATAATTCTCTTTTTACTTGTCAATATCCTCTCTCTTATTCAGTCAATACTTTAATACCAAAGAAAATTTCATATATTTTTCATTTCTCATAATCTCACCCAATTGCCCATCCAATCCCGATTGGGCTTGTATCAATAGTAATAATGAAAGGGTTTCCATGTGAATAGTCAGCCTTTCTCAATGTAGGAGCAGATTTTAAAAGCTACTTCGATTTCTTCATTACTTTATGATGCTTCATTTCCCAATGAAATCTATGATCTTTCCTTAGAAGCTGATATAGAACATCAACTACATATTCAAGGGTGAGGAATTCATATCAAATAAAACACACATGCACCACAGAATCTACGCACCTCTGATACATTCCTGCATACATCTTGCCCATAGGTCCCACATATATGCCCAACAATCAAAACCTCCTCAACTCCACTTACAAACTTTTGTGCCTTATTCATAGCATTTCTTATGTGTGCCACTGAGTTTGTTGCACCCTATGGGAGAGTACACATCCGTACTAACCCCAAGGGAGTCCTCATGGTTGTGATATTCTTGCTTTCAATTGCAAGATGAAACTGATCATACCCCAAGTAAAGATCACCCAAAGAATAGATCGCTCTGCCTACAAAAGCCTCTACACATTCATCAACCATAGGAATCGCACCCACATTTCTTATGGTCACTTTATTGGCTAGCTGCATGTCTTGAATAAATCTCAAAGCCCCATTATTTTTGGGCACAGTAAACCAACGATTCGAGTACAGGGCTGAAGAGGGCTCCAAGATCTTCATGTGAATATTTTCATTTGCAAATCCGTCAGCTTTGGCAAGTAAGTTTTAGAAACTAGAATAAGCCTCAAGTTTCATGGTACATGTGGCATAGTAAATATTACCATAGGAGAGACAACATTTGGATCCACACAATCTATTTCAGTTTGCTAAAATGCAAATGCCTTTCCATGCCTAGCCAATATCTGCATAAAACAATCTCCTTTAGGTAAAACAAAGCCTACTACACCAAATTTCAATTCTCGTAATGTTTCAGATGTAAATTGATCACCTATATCTTTAGGATCCTATAAGCTTGGCTGCCTCGACACTATTTCATACAAACCCTACAAATCCTCACTTTTTGGTGGAAGTGGCAAAGCAATTTGTTTCATCTTTTTGTCAATTGTATTATACTTTGTCTCCACAAGTTCTTCAGCCCATTGTAATCCTTCCTACTGTGAGCAAACAATGCTATGACATCATACATGTCCAAAGAACATACTGACAATACTTTGTTTTTAGCCTCATTCTTTGCATGTATAGTTGTTGAAATTTCAGCATAGTGTCATTAATATTCAGCCCATAAAAGATGCCTGAAATGCCTTCATTTTCAGCTTGCAATCCCAATGCTCTAAGTTTCTTAATAGCCCGTTTCATAGATATACGTTCAGCCTTACACATAGCTTCCATAGGCTTAAACCAACATGAACAATTTGCTTTAAAGTGAGAATAACCAATAGTAAATACATGCTTCATTCCATCAAGAGGCGAGTACATCCACTGAACATCACTACTGTAGCCCCGCATTACAATAATGCTTAATGAAAATCCAAGTCTTTGAATTCCCTTGCATTTGGAGCCAAAGGAGACTCTCGAAGTGTATCCCAATTTCTAGGATGATTAACACAAACAATACAAAATTGGACTGCTTTCCTCCCATTTTTTCTTCTGACTCTTGCATAAGCAAAACCATCATCAAGCATCTTTGTTTCCATATGCACTCCTATAATATAGGGCTGTCCCAAAATCATTGCATATGAGGAATTATCTTGCAAAAAGAAGTGTAGCTCTTCTTGTACATCACCAATTGTCACTTTTACATTAGGACATGCAACATAAAGCTCTCCCGAAGAATTATTTGCATCTCTCATATGCCAAGCATGATCAGTGTCCACAAGCCATGCACAATTTTCATACAATCTATGCTCAATGACATTTATCTCAGATCCATGGTCAAGTAAAGCAACACAAGGAGTTTCACGTTCCCCTATTTTCACTACCGTTTCAACGGTAGCCTTGGCCCAATGATTTCTTGTGTAATGACTTTGAGGAATAAATCCGAGAGTCTCTTTCCCATATTGTTGCATTTGGCCTTACTCTACCATACATATTGCTACAAGACAATGCATTTTCAGCCAATTTCTTGTCTTTTCCACATGTTGTCCACTGATTAATAGCATCTTGCATAGATAATCCAGTACTTACTTCATGCTCATATTCAGCTGGAATACCCAACAAACCAGTTTCCTCTTCAAATTTCAGCAATGCACTAGTGGTATCACCAAGAAACTGATGCTTCCTCTTAATTATGTCAATGATCTCATCATGAAATTCTCGCTTGGCAATACCAAGCACCTCTCCCAATGTGAATTCCAATCAATTGTTTAAGATCCGTTCTTCAAGAACCTTCTTAAGTTTTGTGGCTGTCTCAATGTTAGAGTGCAACTTATATCCTAGCTCCTTAACCTTTTTTTTGCCCTCTTGTTTGCTACTCCTGATTGACCTCTTCCATAACATGCTCGAGAGTTGGCTGATTTGTAGCTTTAGGCTTATCCACACTTCTTCTTGTCACTCTTTTGGATGTCCATGCATTATCTTCATCTCTCTTTTGTTTTTCTTCCACAAGTACATCCGTGTTCTTTACCTTTGCTAAATATACATACATTGAATATGCATCTACCGGTGATTCCCAACCAGTTATGTCATGAATGTCTTGCCCTGCATGAGGCATTTCACTATTAGTAACCTTGCTCTTTCATCTGCATGTACAGCATGTATCTATATTTCAGCCTTTGGACCCAACCATCACTTGGCCATGCATTCTATGCAACTATAGACCAAAAGTAGATGCATGTACTGCTGCATAAGCATTTCGGACAGTGAAGTCTTCCAGCAACTTCTGCATACCTCCCTTTCTAAAATTCAAAGCAAGAGGCAATCCTGTTTCTTGTGCATGTATCTTGCCATCTTTCCAAAAGATGAGCTGTCATGCCAAGGCCTCTTGATAGGCAGCATAATCCTTTCTCTCATATTGCAAACTATCACACCACATACATCTTTTTCCTTGCTTAGGGGTTGCTGCCTATCCCCTTTCCTCTTGTCCTTTTTCATCCAATTTTGCAACTTTCAATTGAAGATCCCGCATCCCTTTAACCAATTCATCTAAGACATCTTCCCTAACTGAGGGAACAATAGTAGGTATAGCCATAGGGTTACCCAAAGAAGTGGGTGACTTATTGGATACATCAACTATCTTGCCCGTAATAGTGGGCAAGCTAGAGACATGCAATCTTTCTCTTCTTCTATGTTTTTTCACAAGTGCAGTAACGACTTCATTGACATGTCTCCACTCTGTTTTCAGACCTGTCTCTGTAGTCTAATCCTCTAGCAAATCATCAAGATTCTCTTGAAGCTCACGATCTGCTACTTGTAGAAACAATTCCATTTTCTGACTTGCAAGAGCTTGCTATTCTACAAGATCCAACTGCTCAAATCAACTTTCAAATTCTCTTAACAATTCTGTAGTCACCACAAGACCCTTATTGGGTTGTAAAACCCACTCCTGAAAATTCTTGTGCGTAATCAAACTGGTATCTTCAATGTAAAATTATTCCCTGAGTGTCTCCTTGAAAGCTAGCTAATCAGCATTCTACATGTTTAATTCAGTTCTTCCAGCTTTCAGTTCATGTATAGTAACACGTACAAAATATTGACTCCATGTAACTTGAGCCACTCCAAAGAATTCCATCTTTTGAGCATAGGTATGTATATATGCACACACATTCTTTCCATTGAATAACTTCATCTCATGCTCAACTACTTGCAAAGCATTCATCACAACACTTTTTTTTTGTGCAAAAGCCTGCATCACCTATTTTTGTTATCGTACATGCATAAGTCTATTCACATTTTGCACCAACTATTGCAAAACATCACTAGAGATTGTGTTCAAAGGTTCTTCCATCTTCTCTTTCCTTCTTCTGATGACCTTTCACATCCGGTTTACCAATGTCGGAGGGGTTTTTGTCGAAAGGTCGAATCCACTGGGGATTAGAGGTAGAAGGAAGTAGAGATAGGAGATGGAAGAAAAGAAAAGGAATAGACAAGAGGTGAACACAATAAAGACAAAGCACAATGAATTGAATCAATATGTATTGATAGAACCTGAAATCCTTTCTCTGGCACTTCTTAGAAACACTCTCCAGGCATTAGATCTCCTCCAACTTCTTTGTAGAATAAAAATGTGAATAAGAAATAACAACTCCTTCTCTGTTGCTCAAAACCCAAATGTGATGGCTCCGTTGACTTTGGAAGTGAGGGGGAGGGGGGGAACCGCAGAACACCTGCCAAGACACCTGGTTACGGATCTCTCACATCACCCCTTCTTCCTCTTCCAGTTCAAACTATAGTTTTTAGCTTGTCAACAACAATCGTGACACGCACGATTTTGCCAATTTGTCTTTTTTATGAAAAATCCAATAACTAGCTGAAAAAGCAACTTACTTTTTGCATGCCATCCTAATTTAGAAGCTTTTCTAAAAATTTTAGATTTTTATAATTAATAATATAAAAAATATGCTATAATTATTCAGAAATCTAGTATTTTTGGATAATCCATGCCAGGACACTAGCACTAATGACTCAGATCACATTGACTCTCTATATTAATAAGAAAGTCGTGCACTACAGAGTTTTTCACACCATGTCCGTGTAGTGGCATGACAACGCCCAGTCAATGAAGAAAAAGTCGATTGGACGGGGAAATAAAAAGAGAAAGAATTTTTTTCTTAAAAAACACTTAATCATTTTTCGTTGTTATTTTTTTAAATTTTAAGAAAATAAAATAAAGCATAACAAGCCTCCTTTTCCACCTAATGTGCCAACCACGCCGACTCCTCCTAGCCCCTCTTCACATACTTAAAGCTCGTGGTTCTCTCCTCTTCCCAATCTCTAAGCCACTATTGCTACAAGCATGAGCTACTTGTTGTACAATAGAGCTTATCAATAAAAACATTTCATGCAATTCTTGTTTTTCCATTATGCACATCTACTTATACACACTAAAGAGTTAGTTGGGCTACCATCTTCACGCAATCTGGCCGAGCTACGACATACACGTCATGGAAACGTAGACATCCGAGTCGCCGAGTGCCCTTCCAAAATATTACGCAATGCTACGGCACACACGAAAATTCTTCTTAGCCTGTAGGCCAGTGACCTTCACGAATCACGTGTGTGAAAAGCTAGTTATGATGATATAATCTGGATAGTGCGGATGTTGAGGGAAAAAGGCAGCGCAGTTGGAACTTGGGTTTTGACGATCCGGATGCGAAGACTCAAGAGTGAGCAGTCTGTAAATAGTTGGAAGATGTGGGGTATTAGAGCAAAGAGACTCCGAGTCGAGACGAGAGAGAGATAGAGAAAGAGAGAGATGGCGGCAGGTAACTTCATCCTGGCGATGTTTCTGATTGGTGGATTGTTCAATACCAAGATGTGAGACATTGATAAAAATTAGGAATGTACTAGATTGCAACATATTTGTCAGGAAGTTGCAGTAATTGTAGCATTAAGGTTATATGAAACAATGTCAAGTATTATATCTCCTTGATTCAATCGACTCACAATATGGAGTTCTTCTTTTGTGAGGATTTTGTCAAGTACAAGAAGGTCTAGGTAGCGTGACACCTCGTACAAAGTACTTGAAGGGAAGTCAAAGCTACATATATTGAATTAATTTGGAATTTCTAGATAGCTCATCGTTGCTCAAAAATAGTAATTAACTGACTTTTAAGATCAACCATTGAGGTTCTCATGGTGTACCAAAGTACTACAAATGGACTACAATTTTCTACCTTCTCTTCTAGGACTACTAATTCCTTGATAGTAGGGGAGTATAATGGCTTGTGGAATGTGAGGACCAAATAATGTTTCTCAACTTCCTCTTCTAGAATGAATCACAAAAGATTATCTATTTGATCACCATATTGCTCACACTGAGATGATCTTGCTCTTCCCAAGATAGTAGTAATGTTAAGTAATCCTCAAATTTCTCAGGGACGATTCCAACATTAGACTTGGTATAAACACAAGCAAGGAGCATGATTTTATTATGCAATTCTTGGAGGTAGATAGTCACTAGTTGATTTTAGCATGGACACTTTCTACTACAATGTCCTTTATCTTCTCTACTACAAGCTAGGTTTCAATTAAAAGCTGGGGGCTTTGATTGAGTTGAGCTTGACTTGAGAACTACTGACTCCTTAGGGCTTATTGGGTTGATGCTTGCAACACTCTTTGTCAAGATATTAGGAGAATTTTTTTTGCTAGAGGTCAGTTTATATGTCACAACTAGGAAGTATGATTGTTGTGGTTCCACTTCTTGATGGGAATCAATAACGACTATGTTAGTGGGTTTGGAAGTTGTAGCGATTGAGAGCAACTACGATCTCTTTGATCGTGGTTTTGTCTAGAAGGATTCCTAGGGTCAAGGGGCTTTGTTATGTTTCTAGTTCCTTTTGGATGTGTCTTTAAGGGCAATAACTCATCCCCTTTAGAGCTTAGATTTTCAAGATGATTTTGTATTCTAACAATGTGGGGTATGGACATAGGCAAGTCCATCTAGTTTTCATTTCTCAAGGAAGGACTAGATGGTAGCAACTCAAAGCTATTGCAATTGCTAGGCTTTCTATTCTTGCTTAGGTGAAATGTTCTTAGGAGACTTGGAACTCCTAAATGGGCTAGTCGCTTTCTCCAATAGCTCTTATTGCTTCTTGATGTGATGACTCTTTCCTTACTTTTGGCAGTCATGTGTAGTTTGAGTAGTACCATAAGATGGAACTTTGGTTTCCCTTTTGCAGTTGTTGGCATATGAGTTATTACCGACTCTTTATTCAACCGAAAACTATATCAAGTTGTTGTAGTTCAATCAAGCTAGATTGATTTATTCTTATCTATTAATAAAGTCTAGCTTCTTGGTTTCCATCCTAGATGGCTCAATTTCTCGAAATGTTTTGGTCCAAAACTGTAATCCATATTCACGTTGTTTCTTGCATCTCTTTCTAGCGATGATTGGTAGAGCTAGTGGTACATGTGGCCTGGGTAACCACATCCATCGATTTCCTACCTAATACACTTGAACACCATGCAATCTAGAATCTCTAGGCTATGTGGAGATAGGGGGTGTCACCACATTGATCAATACACTATATGCACATGGCAGCCCAGTAATTCAATCATCTTTTTTGTCCGTATAGTTACTATTTTTATTAAAATGCATTATGTATGGTGGACTGATATGTAGTTGTTCATTTTACACAGTTCGTTCAAAGCTGCTTTGCATCGAGACGACATAGAGATGGTAGTTTGGATATATCAAATCCTTTTGTGCATCACTTGGTTTCAGGAGGTGCCATTCTTTTCCTTGGTAACGACATTCATAGTCCTTTAGAGATATTAGTTACAAGTTGTGTTTAAAATTTGTACTCTTCTTTCCATGAGGAGATGTAATACTTGAAACATGAGCTACATACAACTAACATTGAGCTTGCCTCAACTAAGGAAACTTTTTTCGATCTTTTCAAGAAAATGGAGTCATAGACTAAGTTGTGGGAAGCCTAGAAAGTAGAAATATCCTCTTTGTAGGCTTAGTTGATCGAAGCAAAGGCTCAACTAGCTACTATCAACGAGGATAATGATTATCTTTTCTAGGATATCCAAGAGCTTAAAGCTTTAATTGATGCCCAAATAGTGGATTTACAATCACTAAATCATATAGTTGAGCATCAGAATACCAAGATTGAGGAATTAAAAGAAGATAGTATCATGTTTGTCAGTTATGGACTTGGTTGCTCTCCAATCTAATGTAACTTTGTGTCCTTTTTTCCAAGCTAAAATGGAAAGATTTCAGTCTAGAATGGATCCTTTCTAGTCTTATTTTGAGAAGTTTTTGAAATACATACTGCTTGATCATTCCTTCTTTGTGCAGTATCAACAACAAAAGCTGGCCTTTTATATGAAATTGTCCACTATGGGTTTGCATCCTCCCAAGGATGGATTCTTGGTCCTTAGATCTCGTAGCAGAAGTTTTCCAAATGGTTTTTGTGGATTCAATTATACTAGACACCATGCTAATGTCTTACATGTATCTTAGAGGTGATCTTATTCTCACTGCTGAGGATATGTCTTAGTCTGTGGAGAGATGTCATCTTGCAATTTTTCTTGATGTCGGACACTTGGAAATGCAAATAGATGAGATTTTTCAAGCCTAGCTCTCCAAAGTGGATGCATATCTTCAGATATCTTGGCATTCCAAGATTGAGTCCGTGGTGTTGAATCAAAGACAATTGAAAACTCCAGCACATTTACAAACTAATAATCAACTGAGGTAGGATATTTTAGCTCACATTTCCAATCAATTCCCTTTTGACACCTTCTTCCTTGAAGCTCATAATTGTCTCTCTATTCTAGGTCCATCAGTGCCCTTTTCTTATTATCAAGAAAGGATGGCCCACATGTTTGCAATCGGATTATTCCTTCCTGCAATGTGTTGTAATTCAAGGTTTTATAACTTAATATAAGCCATCCACCTTAAGATGGCAATACCCAGTTTTGGGCATCTTGCAATCATTTCCAATAGTCGCAAAAAAATAATTTCAATGACCACATGAGCACCTATAAAGTATTCTTTGTCACATTTGACGGCTCTTATAACACCCCAAATCTCTCTCTTCATTTATGGGCACCTTTGTTTGCTTTCATTCAAGACCTTTGCACCAAACCTAATAACATATCTCTTCCACTCATTATCATCATATCTAATCGCTTACTTGGGCTTATATCCATTGTGATGATTATAAGCTTTCCCTTTGAGTAATCAGCCTTCCTTAGTGTTAGTTTGACTTAAATAGTCTCTTTAATTTTTGCATTGCTTTAGTGTGCTTTTGACCCCATTGGAACCTTTGTTTTTTTTCAATATCTAGTAGACATCATCAATCATATGCACAAAATGAGGGCTCCATATAAGGTAAAAAAACAAATGCTCCCAAAAGCCTTTTCACTTTGAAACACTAGCACAAATATCATACATCCTATCAATACCATTTATCTTTGCTCTAGTGAAGGCTCCCTACCATAGGGTTGATACATATGGCCCATAACCAAGACCTCCTCAACTCCAAATATGACTTGTGGCCGGAAAGAGTCAAGTGTACTCCTTCCAAGCAAGCTAATATCTTTCCACAGTTGACTATATTTTTTGAAACAAACTCTCGATATCCATGAGCATGACTCTTTATTTTTATATTATTAAAAAATGATACAACAAGCTATAGTATGTGATCCATGAGCACCTTATTCATTACATTCATCATGTATGCTACCCAATTTCTTGCACCATATTGAAGAGTACATTCTTGTACTAAGCCTAAATGTGTGCTACCCAATTTCTTGCACCTTATGGAAGAGTACATTCTCATACTAAGCCTAAAGGTATCTTCATGGTTGTAATGTCCCTACTTTCAAATGCCAATCGGAACTTATCATAACCTGAGTATACATCTCCTAAAGAATAAATAGCTCTTCTAACAAAAGCCTCTATAAACTCATTGACTACAAGCCATGTACCAACATCTCTTATAGTTACTTTATTGATTGGTGTCGCGTCGCTACACACACATCGTGGTGTAAAACTCTAGAGTGCGGCTTCTTATTGATCTAGAGAGCAAATGCCATTAATGTTAGTGTTCATAGTCTAAATGGTCCAAAAATATTAGATTTTTGAACAAGTTTATATAATTTTGGATATTTTAGATATTATCTCTTGTAAAAATTGCAAAATTATAGACAACTTCTAGATTAGGATGACACATGAAAGAAAGCATCTAGCTTTTAGCCATTTTGAGAGGATTTTATGTAAAAATAAAGATTTGCAAAATCATGCGATGTGTGATCATTGTTTTCAGGCAGTGAACAACACTCCAAAGTGGGAGATGAAGAAGAAGTGATCTGGCAAAATTCTGGTCAGGTGTGCTGGTATTTTACCTCCCTTTTGGAGCCAATGGAAGCATCAAATTCGCACTCTGAATAGCATAGAGGAAGGTATTGTTTTATGTTTGTTTTTGTCTACAAGAGATTATCTTCTCATAATGCAAAAATAAATTGACAGGCTTCACCCTTGTTAGTATTCTTCTATATCTTCTATTTCTTTCAGTGAGTATTCTTCTATGTCTTCTATCTCTTCGAACCCCTTCTCTTCTGTCTACACCTCTCCTTAAATCTCCCTTCACTCTACTGTCTCTTACGCCCACGGTAGACTTTCGATCCCAAATACTCAGACAGTGGTCAACCCAACCTGAAAGTCAGAATCAGAGGTGTGTAAAGATTCGGGATTCTACTGGATCAAGTGGTGGTGATGCTTTACAATAGATGATTGCTTTGTTGCAACAACAATGATAGTAATAGTTGTTGTTACAATGATAGATGCAAACTGTTGAGAGAGAGAGAGAGTATGAGAGAGATACATAAGACATGCTCCCAAAGAATGATTCATATTGATGTAGAGTTAGTATATATAGGTGAGACCCAAGTCAAGTGAGAGATGATATATATAGTTGTAACATCCCCACTCAAACAAAGGTCTCTGGCTACGAGTGAAAAAACCCTTGGGGAGAACAAGGGAAAAACCTGAGCCCCTACACATACCTACGATACAAAAATGATTTACTATAAAGTTTTCTTGAATACAATGATACATGCCTCAATCAATGAGACAAGAACTTGGAAAAATACAAAGTGCATGTCTTAATGAACTAAAGCGAGCTTCATTAAGAGCTTTTGTGAAGATGTCTGCAACCATTTGATCATTGGGACAATGCTCCACCATACTGGAACCTTTCTTGACTTCATGTCGAACATAATGATAATGAATAGCAATACACTTTGATTTACTATGTTGTATATAGTCTTTGGTAAGACTAATAGCACTTTGGTTATCGCATCGAAGAGGTGTACTAGATGATGAAGGATGTCCCAAATCTGCAAGTAGTTGTCGAAGCCAAACTAGCTCGCGAGCTGCTAATGATGCAGCAACATATCCTCAGTTGTAGAAACCGCAACACATCGTTGTTTCTTGCTGGACCAAGAAACCAAACATCCATTTACAAAGAAACAATTCCCACTTGTAGATCGCATGGATAAGTGTGAACTTGACCAATCAGCATATGAATATCCAATAAGGTCAAGAGAAGTTGAAGAAGATAAATAAGAATCCTTTCGACGATGATAAATAAGACCAAATTCCTTAGTATCCTTGAGGTACTTAAGAATACATTTTGCAGCACTCCAATGAATAGTGGAAGGGGAAGAAATATATTGTCTCAAAAAGTTAGCTGCAAATAAAATATCTGGTCTTGTGTTTAAACCAATAAATTGAAGACAACTAACAAGATTAGCAAAAGGTTGATGAATGGCTGATTCTTCATTGTGTGTTGTAGATGTACCCTTGGTAGAGCTCGAAAGAATGGGAGTGTTGGTAGAGTGCGCATTTGTCAACCCAAACTTATTAACAATATCATTAATAAACTTTGTCTGGCGAAGAAGAAGAATGCCTTGTTGTTAGTGTTGTTGAACTTGAATACCCAAACAAGAATGTATCTCACCAAGATCCACCATTTCAAATGCAGTCGATAAAAGCTTCTTCATAGCATCCAAGAAAGCAATATTATTTGGCACAAGAATAGTATCATCAACATATAGAGCAAGAATAATAAAACATTTGTCCTCCCTTTTGATGTAAAGATTTGGGTAAGCAAAACATGCAACAAAACCTTTAGATGTGAGGAATTGATCAATCTTAATATACCAAGCACGAGAGGCTGAATTTCTAGATCAAATAGTGTTGCAAAAGCCAAAATCATACGAACAGTTGTGGAGCGCACAACAGAAGAAAATGTTTCTTGATAATCTACTCCTGCAATCTATGAGTAAACATTTGGAACAAGTCATGCTTTGAACTTATCAAACGAGCCATCAGCTTTGGTCTTGGTTTTATAAAACCATTTACATTTGATAGGAATACGATTTGGGGGGAGTTCAGTAAGAATCCATGTATCTTTGGAGATTAAAGAATCATACTCAGCTTGCATAGCTTCTTGCCATTGATCCCTTTGAGACGAATTGGTAGCTTTCATATACGATATTGGATCCTCTTGGACAGACATAGCATCATCAAAGACATCATATTCAATAGAATAGAATCCATGCTCTATCTCAATAGGAAGATCGACATAGATCTCCAAATTTTCATCAATCTTCTTTGGAGGTGAAGGAGGTTTATGATCATCAGAATTAGTAGACTCACAAAACAAGTAAGGAAATGCACTAAGCAAAGACTGTGTATCATCTGAAACATCTAACGACTATGTGCCACCCATAGTCTTCTCATCAAATATAGCATCACGACTAATGATAACCTTTTGAGTAGAAGGATCATAAAATATGTAACCTTTGGAATGATCTGAATAACCAAGAAAAATAACCTTCAAACCTGGAGGATCCAACTTATGTCAAGTGTCCTTGGGCACATGAATATAAGCAATGCAACCAAATGTGCGAAAGTGAGAGACTGAAGGTGTCTTCCCTGTCCAGATTGTTATAGGAATTTTACCAGCAGGCACAGTAGTTGGAAGATCTTTTTGAATAAAAACGGCTGTTAGAAGTGCTTCAGTCCAAAACTTTCGAGACAAACCAGAGTGTATAAGCATGCAACGTATAGCATTAAGAATAGTGCGATTTTTGCACTCAGCAATACCATTTTGCTGAGGAGAATAAGGAACTGTAAACTCATGATGAATACCTTGATCCTTTTAGAAGTCATCAAATAGATTGGATACATATTCACCGCCATTGTCACTGTGAAGCGTCTTTATAGAGAATCCAGTTTGAAGCTCCACACTTATCTTGTATTGTTTAAATATAAATAAAGCCTCAGACTTATGTCGAAGAAGACAGACATGTGTGTACCGTGAGAGATCATCAATGAAAGTTATAAAATATCGATATTGAGACTTTGAGGCAGGAAAAGGACCGCAAATATCGATATGAACCAAATCCAAGAGAGCACAGGAATGTGATGAAGTAGAAGTGTGGAAAAGCGAACGATGGTGTTTTCCAAGTGCACAGTACTCACATATTCCCATACGTGGATGAAACTTAAGATCCATACCTTGCACAAGACCATGACGATGAAGATCAAGAATTTTGGCAAAATCGTAGTGTGCAAATCCTTGATGCCATAATTTGCAATTTGCATCTCTAGGGGTAGTAACAACATTTGCAACTGTATCGTTCAATGATAGCTCAAATAGATTACCATGTCGAGGAGCAGCTGCTATAGTATGTTCATCTTTCTCTATACGACATTGATTATGATCAAAGCCAACAAACAAACCAAGATCAACTAGACGAGCAATAGAAAGAAGATTTCTTTGCAAATCTGGAACATGAAAAACTCCTCTTAATATTCTAGTGGATGAAACAGTTCCTAGATATAAATCACCCACTCCTTTGACTTGACAAGTCGTATCATCCGCAAGGTAAACAAACTTCTTGACAGGAAGAGAATGATAATTGTGAAGCCACTGCGATTGGTATGTCATGTTTCCAGTGGCCCCTGAATCAACGATGAATAGAGAACCATCATGAACATGAAGTACCTTTTCTGGAGAGATATCATAATGGACGAAATTGAGCTCCTGATGAGTATGATCATCATCAGTTGAAGTTTGTTGAACAATATAAGCTCGAGAACGTTCTTCATCATATCTTCGTTTATAACAACGACGAGATGGATGATCTGTATGTGCACAATAATCACAAGGAGGAAAACTTTTGGATGAGCAAGGTTGCTTTGTAGTAACTCCATGCTCCTCATCATATTGATGTGCCCAGCAATCAAAATCCACATGGCCTTTCTTATCACAATAAGAACAATGTTTGTTAGGATAAGCAAGACGAGAAGATTTACTACCTTGATTAGGGCGTCCACCCTGCTGAAAACGTGAAGCGGGACGCTTGCGAGTAACAAAAGCAGCATCAAAATCCCTTTGTTCGCGAGTGACCAAAATAGCATCAGATTTTTCCAAATGATGCTCATGACATTGAGAATATTCAATAAGAGATAAACATGCTTTGTCAAAGTGGATATCATCCTTGTTAGACAAAATAGTGATGATATTGTCATATAAAGGATCTTTGATGGTATGAAGAAGTTAAGTAACAATCTGATTTTTAGCAACAGGAGCGCTGGCAGCACCAAGCTGATTGATAATGTCTTTCAAAGCCTCGATATGAGAGTGCATAGAAGTACCAACCTTATATTGAAGATTATTCAAACAAGTTTGGAGATATAAAATTTCGGTGACTAATTTCTTCTCAAACGTTGAGATAGGATACTCCCAAACACCATGAGAGGTTTCTAGATGAAAGACATCCAACATAAGTGAGTCAGGAAGTGAAGAAAATATATAACGACGAGCCGCTTTGTCACGGCGAATCCAATCAGTATGATCAATTTTCCATTGTTCAAATAATGGGCCATTAGTAATCACAGAATTGTTATTCATCACATCAATAGGTTAAACTGGGCAAGACAGGTCGCCCAAAACAATACCAAATAATATTTCACCTTCAAGAATTAGTATCATCTTTGCTTTCCACCCAGGAAAGCCTTGTCCTTGGAAGAAGGGAACCGAAAATTGGCCAGACGGATATCCGTTAACAATTACGCAATTGGCCATGCCTGTATGTCGAGAGAAAACAAATAAGATGAGATCGTAGAATCTGCAAACCATGATCAAGACGAGCGTAGTTGAGACGCATGACAATCAAAATAGGGAGATGCACGTAAGAACGACAAAAAGTATTGAGTGACTAAAAAGAAAGCCCGAAATAGAGAGACATAACAAGACGAGATAACGCATATAAGAAAAGTGCTATTTCAGTCGAGCAAAGAACATGAACGATAATAAAACATCGCTAAAAATAGCAAGATTTTTTCTTGTCGTAATCAATGTCATTAACAAAGACGAGCAATGAACAAACTGTAATTGGGGATTAACAAACTGTAATTGGGGATTAACGAACTCTAATCGACGTTGCTGAAGTCAACCAGAAGCTTCTTAGAAGCTTCTTCAAGAAGCTTCTAAGGGGGCTTCTTAAGCCCCCCTTCCCACTACCTTTCCCCCACAAGTCCATCCACAACCCCGGGACTTTGAAGAGAAGGAGGCGACGAGCCTTCTCACCTATCACCAACAAGTCTATCGCGAGACTTAAAGAAGAGGGGCTACAAAATCCCTTCCACCCAGTCATCCCTGGGCCGGGATTTTGAAGAATAAGAGAGGAAGCCCATAAAGGCCCTTCCCACTTGAATTCCTCATAAGCCCATTGAAGGGGGTTGCTTTAAGGGCCCACAAAATCCTTCCTAAACCCGGAATTTCAAGGTGGATTAAAATTCTCAAGCCTCCATTGTCCAAAGGACCTCATAAGAACCCTAAGGCCTTCCCAAGTCAAATTCCGCAAGTCGGAACTTCGGTCAAGGAAGCCATATCTCAAAGGAAATTGCGCATACAAGGGAGACGGACCAAGGTCATAAAAACTGCAAGCCAAGGCAAAAAGTTGAAATCCACGAAGGCTAACTGGAGATCGAATTCGCGATGGCCTCTAGAAAGATCACAAGGTGCGATGCGGGAGGTTCACCCCGAGCATACGTGGATATTTCCCGGAGTCCGCAAGTCCAGGTTTTTATCTATTTGGATTCCACACAAAAGTATTGAATTATTCACGATAACTTCACGGATTAGGAAGCACTCATGCATGTTCGAATTCAACTAGTCAAGTTAAATGCAGTTGGAAAATGAATTGGCTATTTGAACATTTATTAGAAATAGCTTAAGATATGAAAATTGATCATTGGTACGTTCAAAGGAATGGGTGAAAAGAGCATAAGGTGTCTATGCATTTGTAGGACCTTATCAACAAGTTTCCTTTTTGTGTATTCAAAAGTGACGAGCCTAGGACAACTATTGCCTCATTTCAAGGTTGAAATCATTGAGGTACATTTTTTTTACTAGGCATGGAAAGATTAATGGCATGTCACATTTTTAGATAAATCCTCCCTGTAATGATTCATGAGGGAAAGTTAACACCCATAAAGACGTTATTCGAAAAGGAATAGAAGGCACGAAATTGATCTATGGACTTGCAAGAGGCATGATTATTTGAGGTAAGTCCTAGTAGGACCTAGGAAAGTTAGTGTCCAGATTATCAGGCATTTTTACTCTGCCAAGAAAGGATAGGGTTATTGTGAACCATGTGTTGCGTAGAAGCAGCGAATCGCATGTTTACACGTATAGGTGTAGTTGTAACTATTGATCTAGTTTATCACCTTTGGGAAAGGTTCATCCTTGTCGCAAGACAAGTATATTGTGTTGTCTAAGTCACCCAGACCACAAGGGATTCATTTGGGCATGGTTCAGTCGATATGATAGGTAGCCCAAGTGCTAACTAGGATTTTGTGCGGTAAGAATTCGACCTAGCTTTACACTTGTTGCCAAGTCAAAACCCGCAAACCCAAAGATCTTACACACATTCACTAAATGTTGAGTCAATTGGATGTTCCTGCATGAGATGATCTAAGGATTAAGGATCATTCGTTCAAATGATGAAACTCCGACGGAGTTGCGAACTTCTAAGGCCATGGGCCAACATAATTAGGAATGGGTTGGAGGATACCCTAAATCCTACTACTCGGGTAGAGGTAATTCCGTGGCCGGAGGACGCCCTTCAATGGGTGGAATGATCCCGTGGAATGATGCAACACATGTGCAAAAAGGTTGCAACATCGTATAGACTTGAGATTTGTCCACAAGAGAGTTTTGTCATCTCTCGAAATGAGGTTGGCAAGTTATTGAAAGAATTTAACTTACAAGAGGATGAGTAATCATCCTGTTACTCATTTTTCTTGGGGAATAATTGCCAAGGAAAAGGAAAGTTAGGTATTTGCCTTGAAGCAAATGACCAGACAATAAACTAAAGCGACATGGTCGCTGGAACCTACCACAACAAAACCTAAAGTATTGGTAGGGTATGACCCTAACCCAAGAATGATAGGAATCTTGCCAAGTTGCAATTGATTCCGGATCGAATGCGGGTTGCATTCGGAGAAAAGAAGTCACTCCTTAACAGTTTGCCAGCTAAACGACCATTGAAATTGATTGTGCTTGTAACAGTTTAGAAAGGACTGTTTGCATTGTTTGCTCAATGAACTAAAGGATGAAAAGATATCTAAATACTTCAGGTTGGTGCCTGAAGGGAGAGGCAGCTTCAGTTACCCCCGACTGCCTGCCTGACCCTAACCAAGGGGGTTGTTAACCGCGCCGGGAACGTGGACCGAACCCGCCGTGAGAGGTCTCTCCGTTGAGTTCTACTTGGAGCAGGAGGACGCTTGGGTGCCAGAGGGGGCTCTGGCCGTAAATCCCTCGCCTTCCGGGCCCTGCACAAGAGGCTAACGTGACTCGGGATTGGATCTCGAGGCCCGCATACTAGTCTACGGGCGGAAACTTGGATTAGTGATCCCTGGTGGATTACTGGATAGCCTTCGGGCGGATTATGAATACGCCTACAGGCGGGAACTCCTTGTATTCCAAAGATAAAAGGATAAAATGATAATAAAGGAGTTGTTTGACATTGTCTTCTTTATGTCCTGTGATAAGATTACGTGAAGGAACCAGTGCTTAACAGGGCTAATCAAGGAAGCTGTTTGTATATGTCAAACTAATGTGGTAGGTAATTACATAACTAAAACAAACCGAGGAAAGTGCGGAGGATGGACCATGGGTCTGTCCTATGGAAGGGTGGTCCCGGTTAGCCGGGAACTTTTCTCAAAGTCTTCGGCGAACAGAGGATGATCGTCATCTCCGAAACAAGTAATGAGAACGATGACTTGGAATTACCGATTACCCGATTCACGCTGTTTTAGGGGAACGGAATGGGACTATGCTTTTGGCAGAGAGGTCGAGCCTTGCATCCCTCTCGTTTCCCATTCTCCTTGAACCAAGTGCAGCATGAATCCGCTTCGGACCTGGCGTTTCTGCGTAAAGTAGTTCGCTCGGGTCTGACGCTAGTTGTTGCTAGCTAATGACCAAACAGGGAAACCCAAATTCAGGTCGATCCTAAGTGGGAACGGCCAGGATACTTCCGCTACGTGGCAGACTCGGGAAGACCTAGATTGCAAAACCCGTAACATTCCATGGGAGTGCCGGGCGGAGTTTTCTAGACATCCTTTCTGATGGACTGCTAAGACGTGTCCTGAATGGTTCTAGTGGACACGTTACAAGGCGCGACAAAATATAGGTGCCATGCCTAAGGTATGCGCCCATCAAAATATAAGTGATAAATTGAATACTTGCTATCCTCCAATGCTTTCCTCCGCCACTGCTGCTATCTCTACACATCAACTGAAGCATTCACAATCGTTAGTAAAATAATACAATTAAACTGACAAAAGTGAATACCTAGCAGTCTTCAGCTACATAAATAAATCAATTGGTTAGAAATCAATCCTAACCTTAATTTATTACGAGTGCGCACTCTAAACTCATAAACGTTTATTAATTTAATATGCATTTTGCGGAATCACCCGCTATGGAATCACCCATGTACACACTAAATTAATGAAACGCCCGAAAAGGACAGGCGTCCCCATCAACTTCTCACACAAAGAATCCACTTTGTGTATGAGCCCCGGTCATCAAAGTTTACAAGAAACACCGTAAAACCTCACGGAATCCACCGTGGCACGGAATCCACTATGAAATATGCCTCCTGGTATCAAAATTGGTTGATTTTAAGCCTGTATTTTGATGCTTTTTGGGTCATGCAGACATCATCTGGAATCCGATTTGGATGGTTCTTGCTGGGAACTGAATGTATGACATGTTGGCATCATGGATGGATGTATGTGACAGTTTTTGGACACATGTATGATAGTCATATTGCTGAATACCATTTCTCGACAGATTGTATTGTTGTTTTCTTTTGAATTTGCAGTAGTCATAATGTCTAACACGGCACAGATCACTCAAATCATAGGGGACAAATTGACCAAAGACAACTATAGTGTTTGGTCCTACAGGATGGATAATTTTTTGATGGGTAGAGGTCTATAGGATCTCATAACAGGTGATGATGATTGTCCAGAAGTTCCCAAACATCCAACTGAAGAGCAAAAGAAAGCGTACAAGGATTGGACTGGGAAGAACATGAAGGTTTTGCATTGGATCTCCATATGTATTTCAAAAACATTGATTCCTCATATAAAAAAGGCAAGTACTTGTAAGAAGACATGGGAAATCATAGAAAAAATGTATGGAACATGTACAAAGGCTTGTAAGATACAACTTAAGTAGAGATTACATGGTGCATGGAGAGGCAATCGCAGTATCAGTGACAATGTGGCAGAAATCAAGCAAATTTCAAAAGACCTTGCATCCATTAATGCACCTATTGATGATGATGATTTAGTGTCAGTGACACTAAATGGGCTTGGACCAGCTTTCAAATCTTTGGATACCTCTATTTCCATTAGGGGAGGCTCTATGCCTGACCCTGAGGAGCTTATTGGATTGCTATTTACAGGAGAAATCAAGTTGGGATTGAATGCATCTAGCAGTGGCAAAAATGCAGGTGGAGATAGTGTTTTCTATCACCAGAGAGGTCGTGGCAGCTCATCTAGAGCTAGAGGCTCTTCACCTGGTCGTAGTAATTATGGTTTTGCTCATCGAAGAGGCAACTTTGGTCGTGGTGACTTCATGCATAGAGGTAGGGGAAGATCTTTCCCTAGAGGTAGAGGACGGTCTAGTCCTTCTTCACAAAGAAATGGTACTTCTCATTATTGTGGGAATTTTGGTCACTTTGAGAGGGATTGTTATAAAAAACAGAATGCTATGTCTAGGGGTCGTGGAAGGACCCAATATGGCCACTATGCAGACACTTATGGTGGTACAGGTTATGGACCTAGAGGTCGATCACCTAGAGGTCATTTATTTGCTATGGAGCATGTGCTTGGGAGCATGACTCATCCTCCTCGTGAGAATGACTAGTTTTTGGATTCAGGAGCTACAAACCACATGACTCATCATGCTAAGTGCTTTGATAGCAAGGAGCAAGTGCAAAATGATGAAAATTACTCACATTGGTAGTGCGCCACTTGTTACTAAAGATGGGATTGAGAACAAGCTTGGTGTTGTACTTTATGTGCCCACAATAACTAAGAACCTAGCATCGGTTGCAGGTGAGATTCAATAAGTTTGGATGTTTCATTGAAGAGTTCCATAATGGGAGAACTAGCAGGGTGATTGCTCATGGTAGAAAGAAAGGGAGATTTTTTGCTTTGGATGCAGGTACTCTAGTGATTCAAAACTCTATGTATGTTGAGAGAGGACATGGGCAAGATAAGGATGTGGAATTATGGCATAGATGGATTGGTCATGTTAATTTGAAAAGATTGAAGCAAATGCAATCAAAACAGATAGTCTGTGGTCTACCGCATTTAAGATATGTGAATTTTGATCATGTATGTGAGGCTTGTCAATTTGGCAAGCAGTCTAGATTGCCATTTCCAAAGAGGGGGAGAATAAGCAGCTATCCTTTGGAAATAATACACTCAGCTATTTGGGGCCCATGTCAAAATGTTTCCATGAGTGGAAAATGTAGATTCTATATCACTTTCATTGATGATTTCAGCAGGATGACTTGGGTGTACTTTATGCAGCATAAAAGTGAAGCATTTGAAAAGTTCTTGGAATTTAAATCTATGGATGAAAAGCAGTTTGGATGCTACATAAAATGTTTGAGGTCAGATAATGGTGGAGAGTACATGTTATATGAGTTTTGTGACTTCTTGAGAGATCATGGTATCAAAAGGAAATTGACATGCAGGTATACACCTCAGCAAAATGGTGTGACTGAAAGGAAGAATCGGATTATTGCAGAGGTTGCAAGGGCAATGATGAATCAAATGAACATGCCATTGTCATGTTGGGTAGAAGCAGTGCATACTGCAGTTCACATTATGAATAGAACACCTATAGCCTTGATTCATAATATGTCACCATATGAGAGAATGTATGGCATGAAACCCACTGTCACATACTTTAGAGTCTTTGGATGTGTCTGTTATGTTCATGTTCCAGAGGATTTGAGAAAGAAGATGGAACCTAAGGCTGTAAAATGCATTTTCCTTGGATATCCTGATGAGAAGAAGGGATACAAATGCTATGATCCAATGAGTAAGGAAGTATACATAAGTAGAGATGTCAAATTCAGTGAATATGAATCATGGTACAAGCCCAAAATTGCAGTGGATGTTGATTCCTATGAAAGCAATGATGATAATGGCTATGGAAGGAAAATTTCAGCAAACAGCAAGGCTGAAAATCAGCATGTGGAAGATGCTTCAGGACCTCAAGAGAATGTGGAAAGTAGTGGTAGCTACAGTCCATCGAGTGATAGATTGAGAAATGCACAAAGGAGTGCAGAAGTTGCAAAAGGTAAGAGACCAATGACTAAAAGTTCAGAAGAGGAATCTATAGATGATGAGTATGGAATTTTTCATGTTAAAACACCTAGCACTAGAAGTGCAGGAAAGTAAGTGCCACCACATGCTAGATCAGATGAGACACACGGTAGTGCACCTCAATTGAGAAGGTCAGAAAGGGTAAGGTATCCAGTTGATAGATTGACTTATAGTGGGTTCATGAAGATGCATTATGCATACATGATTTCTTATGTACAACATGTGGAGCCTACTTGCTTTGAAGAAGCAGTAGAGAGCAAAGAGTGGAGACAAGCAATGGATGAAGAGATGAATGCACTAAGGAAAAACAAGACTTGGGATTTGGTGAAACTACCTTATGGCAAGAAGTCCATTGGATGTAAATGGGTTTACAAGGTCAAATGTAAGTCGCATGGTTCTCTTGAAAGCTATAAAGCAAGGCTAGTTGCAAAAGGATATGCACAAACTTATGGTTTGGACTATGAAGAAACATTCAGTCCAGCAGCTAAAATGACGACAGTGAGATCGGTAATTGCTTTGGCTTCTATCTATGGTTGGAGGCTTTATCAAATGGATGTGAAAAATGCATTTTTGAATGGCAACTTAGAAGAGGAAGTGTACATGGATCAACCAGAGGGCTATGTGGATCCAAAATACCCACATTATGTATGCAGATTGAAGAAGGCTTTATATGGACTAAAGCAAGCACCAAGAGCATGATGTGATAAAATCAGCAAATTCTTATGCAGTATGGAATTTCAACAGAGCAAAGCTAATTATTCACTTTATGTGAGGCATATAGAAGATGGTATGGTTGTTGTGGTCATCTATGTTGATGATCTCATTATTACAGGTACACTTGAGAAGGAGATTACTGAAGTCAAGCATGGGTTACATAAAGAGTTTGATATAAAGGACCTTAGTTTGTTGAGATACTTATTGGGTATTGAGGTTATTGACACACCTCATGGTATATGGCTGATACAAAGGCAATATGCATTAGAGATGTTGGAAAAATATGGCATGACAGGATGCAAACCGGTTGATACACCATTGGATCAAAATGCTAAGTTGATGGATGATGGATCTTATGTTGAGGATGTTACTATGTTCAGAAAGATGGTTGGTAGTCTTATCTACTTGACCATTACAAGACCAGACTTGAGTTACGCTGTTGGATTGGTAAGTCAGTTTATGCAGAAACCATGCAAATCACATTTGGATGTAGTAAGAAGAGTTCTTAGATATGTGAAGAAGACAGCTGAATTTGGGCTATTTTATGAAAAAGGAATCAAGCCTACATTGTTTGGATACTTAGATGTAGACTGGGCAGGTAGCTCTATGGATAGAAGATCTACTAGTGGCTATACATTCTCATTTGGATCAGCCATGGTAAGTTGGAGTAGTAAGAAGCAACCTACAGTTGCTCTATCAAGCACTGAAACAGAGTATAGAGGCATTGCATTGGCAGCATGTGAGCAGACATGGCTGAGATTGATCCTATATGACATGGGGATAGAGATTGATGGTGGAGTTATTATGTATTGTGACAATGCTAGCCGCATTATGTTGGCAATGAACCCAGTCTACCATGCAAGGAGAAAACACATAGAAGTGCACTATCATTTCATTAGAGAAAAAGTCATTGATGGAGAGATTGACTTGGTCCATGTGAAAACCAATGACCAAGTTGCTGATATATTTACCAAAGCATTAGGTAAAGATAAGTTTGAGTACTTCAGGAGTGCACTTGGAGTCTTATGTGTGCAAGCTCATTCTGAGCTTGAGGGGGAGTGTTGAGAAATAAGCCAAAGTCTAAGGCATAGTCTAAGCCTTATCATATTGTTGTATGTAAAGTGTCCTTAAGTTTGGGGGTATCTATCTTTTGAGGATACCATTTTTAGTGTATGGATGGTGGGAGATATGCTTGGTGAATAATGGAGGAGAAGTTGACATTGAGCTCCTACCCTGTGCTTGTTTCATCTTAGTCTCCCTCTACTTGCAGTTTTATTACTATATTTTGGAATCAAGGTTGGAAACAAAAGCCTTAGATGATGGTTCTTCATATGCTTGGATTCGGAGTAAAGACGATACAAAGGCACTACAATTTCTCACTATTTGTGTGAATCATCCCCGCAATCGGGATAGATTACAGGATATTCCTATGCCACCTGATGCACGAGAGCTTAAGGGGCTTTAGACAACACTGCTATAATTGGATGCTATGCAAGTACCTCTAGGAAGTTAATTATGCCTTCAAGAAAGGGGAAAAATGTGTTTGTGTCGGGATTGCAGGAATGGACAGCATAACACAATATTAGTGAGTTTGGGAATCTCCCAATTCCCATTTTTTGAATACTAAAAAGGTGGCACCTAGATAAAATGCCCATAAGTTTCTCAAAACCATATGATCTGACCTATCGTTGGAAAGCGCTTGAAAAATAGAATCTATTGAGATATAGAGCGCTCGATTTGGAGTTATAGTATTCAAGTTATGACAAATCCAAAGATTTGACCACATGTCCCAAACTTATGGAAAATTCCCATAATCCCAAATATGGTGTTGCATGTAGTCTTGGCAGTATTAAGAATATTTTAACCATGTGGAGGGCTGAAAAGAAATATGTAGGATGGGCTGAAAAAGAGTTGAAGATATATGGTTTGATGGCTACAAATGAAGGTATTTCAAGGCTTTTTTAGGATTGGTTGATGTTGATACAGTGGCTAAAATTTCTGCATCAACTAATGTTGAAAATAGGGTAGAGAAAGAGGTTATTTATGTTGACACTTTAGAGATGTATGAAGTCATTCAAGAGTTTATTGAGCATGAATGTTATGGGTTGCAAAACAGGGTTGAAGCAAGGGTGGATACAAAGTACAAATAAGTTACAAGAAGGTTAAGCTTGTGGCTTTGCCTTTACCACCTAAAAGTGATGGGTTGGCTAAAACAGTGACTTAGTAGCCTAGTTTATGGGATCCACTTGGAGTAGGATATAAATTTACAGCTGAAACTTTACAAAAGCTAAAAATTGGTGAGACAAGCTTTCTTTTGCTAGCAAAAAGAGCTTGTTTCTTGCATATATTGGCAAGGCATGGGAAAGCCTTTGTGTTTTAGCCCAATGAAATTGGATGTGTTAATCCAACCATAGTTGCACCTATGGTGATAGTTACAATACCTCATGTACCATGGAATTTAAAGCCTATTCTAGTATCTCGAGCATATTTGCCTAAGTTGTTGGATCTTTTGAATGAGAAGATCACGATGATGTAGATTTTGGAGCCCTCTTCAGCTCCATATTCTAATCGGTGGTTCATTGTTCCAAAGAAAAATGGTTCTATGAGGTCTATACATGATTTACAACCACTTAATCAAGTCACCATAAGGAATTTTGGATCAGGCCCAATAGTGGATGAATTCACCGAAGCATCTGTAGGCAAGGCAATTTACTCTATGGGTGATTTATATTCAAGATATGATCAGTTTCAACTTGCATTAGAAAGCTGGGATATCACTACCATGAAGACACCACTTGGATTGGTTAGGATGTGCATGCTTCCAAAGGGAGCAACCAATTCAATGACGCATATCATGAATGCTATGCATAAAGTTTTGAGAGAGTATATTCCTCAGTTGACCTTACCCTTTCTTGATGATGTGCCCATCAAATGATGTGATATCTATGAGAAGAATGAAGAGTTGAATGAGCATGGATGTAGAAGATTTGTGGCTGATCATATTGCTGATTGTGACAGGATTTTGAGCCATCTCTTGAAGAAGTGAATTTAACTTTGTCAAGAAAAAAGTCAGCTTTTTGAGTGGAGAAAGTATTAGTTGTTGGGCACATGTGTGGACCATATCAGAGAAAGCCCTCACCAGTAAAGGTTGATGCCATAAGTAGGATGGGAGAGACATGTTCGAATGTATCGGAGGTGAGAAGATTTTTGGGTGCATGTGTCGTTTACTTGATGTGGATTCCACATTTTTTGCTCATGTGGCTGAAAGCTTGTATCAGCTCTTAAGAAAAGGGCAAAAGTTTTGGTGGGGGAAACGGCATACAAAGGCAATTCAAAAGCTAAAGAGCTTATTACTTTCAGTCCCAACACTAAAAGAGCAAATTATAAGAATGGGCAGTCTATTATTCTCACCATAGATACAAGCCCAATTGGCATTGGTTGGGTAGTGGGTTAGGGTGATGCTAATGGAAATAGGTATGCCATTTGGTTTGGAGCAAAGGTCCTCAATGAATGACAAGGTGGTATTCCCAAGTCAAAAGAGAGCTTTGGGGTGTAGTGACAGCCCTTGAGTGTGATAGGGTGTATTCTATGTGTTACAACTATATATATCATCTCTCACTTGACTTGGGTCTCACCTATATATACTAACTCTAGATCAATATGAATCATTCTTTGGGAGCATGTCTTGTGTATCTCTCTCGTACTCTCTCTCTCTCTCAACATGGTATCAGAGCTATGGATGCGTAACAACAACAAGGAAGATAAGTTGTTTCATTGTTTATACTTGATTGAATTCTTTGCACAAGTGATGATTTGATACATGAACTTGTTCAAATTATAAGTATTAGTTGATTAGGTGCATAGCTCTCGTCGTGCTCTTGAATCCTGTCAAAACCGCTTGTCAATCGGAGTTCTGGATCAAAAGTTATGACAGTTCAGGATTCAAGACAACAATTCTGCTCGAATCTGCGATTCTTTATTTAAAACTGTATTTCTAATTACAGTTCGTTAATCCCCAATTACAGTTTATTAATCGCTCGTCTTCGTTAATGATGTTGATTACGACAAGCAAACATCTTGCTATTTTTAGCGATGTTTTATTATCGTTCACGTTCTTTGCTCGACCGAAATAACACTTTTCTTATATGCGTCATCTCGTCTTGTACGTTACGCCTCTCTATTTCGGGCTTTCTTTTTAGTCACTCAATACTTTTCGCCATTCTTACGTGCATATCCCTATTTTGATTGTCATGCGTCTCAACTACGCTTGTCTTGATCATGGTTTGCAGATTCTGCGATCTCATCTTATTTGTTTTCTCTCGACATACAGGCATGGCCAATTGCGTAATTGTTAACGGATATCCGTCTGGCCAACGTTCGGTTCCCTTCTTCCAAGGACAAGGCTTTCCTGGGTGGAAAGCAAAGATGATGCTGATTCTCGAAGGTGACGAATTATTTGATATTGTTTTGGGTGACCTGTCTTGCCCAGTTCAACCTATTGATGTGATGAATAACAATTTTGTGATTACTGACGGTCCATTATTTGAACAATGAAAAATTGATCACACTGATTGGATTCGTCGTGACAAAGCGGCTTGTCGTTTATTATTCTTGCTCTATATGTTGATGATACTATTCTTGTGTCAAATAATATTGCTTTCTTGGATGCTATGAAGAAGCTTTTATCGACTGCATTTGAAATGGTGGATCTTGGTGAGATACATTCTTGTTTGGGTATTCAAGTTCAACGACACCGACAACAAGGCATTCTTCTTCTTCGCCAGACAAAGTTTATTAATGATATTGTTAAGAAGTTTGGGTTGACAAATGCGCACTCTACCAACACTCCCATTCTTTCAAGCTCTACCAAGGGTACATCTACAACACACAATGAAGAATCAGCCATTCATCAACCTTTTGCTAATCTTGTTGGTTGTCTTCAATTTATTGGTTTAAACACAAGACCATATATTTTATTTGCAGCTAGCTTTTTGGGACAGTATCTTTCTTCCCCTTCCACTATTCATTGGAGTGCTGCAAAACGTATTCTTAAGTACCTCAAGGGTACTAAGGAATTTGGTCTTATTTATCGTCGTCGAGAGGATTCTTCTTTATCTTCTTCAACTTCTCTTGACCTTATTGGATATACAGATGCTGATTGGGCAAGTTCACACTTATCCATGCGATCTACAAGTGGGAATTGTTTCTTTGTAAATGGATGTTTGGTTTCTTGGTCCAGCAAGAAACAACGATGTGTTGCGGTTTCTACAACTGAAGCTGAATATGTTGCTACATCATTAGCAGCTCGCGAGCTAGTTTGGCTTCGACAACTACTTGCAGATTTGGGACATCCTTCATTATCTAGTACATCTCTTCGATGCGATAACCAAAGTGCTATTAGTCTTACCAAAGACTATATACAACATAGTAAATCAAAGCATATTGCTATTCATTATCATTATGTTCGACATGAAGTCAAGAAAGGTTCCATTATGGTGGAGCATTGTCCTAGTGATCAAATGGTTGCAGACATCTTCACAAAAGCTCTTAGTGAAGCTCGCTTTAGCTCATTAAGACATGCACTTGGTATTGTTCCAAGTTCTTGTCTCACTGATTGAGGCATGTATCATTGTATTCAAGAAAACTTTATAGTAAATTATTTTTGTATCGTAGGTATGTGTAGGGGCTCGGGTTTTTTCCCTTGTTCTCCCCAAGGGTTTTTTCACTCGCAACCAGAGACCTTTGTTTGAGTGGGGATGTTACAACTATATATATCATCTCTCACTTGACTTGGGTCTCACCTATATATACTAACTCTACATCAATATGAATCATTCTTTGGGAGCATGTCTTGTGTATCTCTCTCGTACTCTCTCTCTCTCTCAACAGTATGGGAGGTCATGTAATGGTAGAGACTGACTGTCTACCTCTATTGGCCATGTTACGGTGGATTGCATATATAGCTGAGGTGTGACATTGCAATTCGACGTGCTCGAAAAATACACCCTCGACAATGATCACACATGCATTTAATTTTTCGTCATAGCTATGCATCTCGATTATAAAGACGTAGTGTTTCATCCTCACTTGAGGATGTGCTCATTGACTCATCAGCATGCACCGCACTAGGTGATGAGGACGACATGATTAAACCTAATTCATGACAACATCAAAATATTTGTCATTCATATGTTTACATAAAAACTTCAAGCTAGCGTATTAATTATTCTAAGATCTCAATTTTAAATACACAAAACTCATCATAAATACATTAAAACTTATGATAAGAATTCACTATCAAAACTTATCTCAAAAACAAAAAATTATGATAAAGCCTAAATGTGTGTCTATATCCGTGTTTACGTACATGTCTAAATTAGCGTCTATTTGAGCGTGTATGTTCGCGTCTATACGCGCGTTTACTTAAACCTTAGATGCGCATATACACGCCAAAATAGATGCACACGTCAAAATTCAAACCATACTTAAATCATTTCTTTTCAAACTGCTCCTTTTCTTTCCTGTGTTTCTTGCGGTTCTGAAGCCCGAGCTTAGCCGACATGTAGTCTCTTCATGCCTCACCTAGTCTCTTCATGCCTCACCTCCTCATGACTCACCTCTTCTTTCATTTCAAACACACAAGAAGGGAAAAAGGAAAGCCAAGGAGAGGAAGAAAGAGATAACAAGACAGAGGAGAACAAGAGGAAGAAGAAGCATCAAGCAAGCATCAAGGGAGGGTAACTTACCAAGGAGAGGAAGAATGAGAAGGAAGAAGCACCATCACCCGCCACACCAAACACCCGAGGTGAGCTTCTCTCTCTCTCTCTTTCTCTCTCTTTCTCTCTCTGTCTGTGTATTAGGATTTTTGATTCCATTATGTATTGCATTTTTTAAATGATGAATGGAGGTCATCGGATCAAAATCAGTCGACTGAGCGCGTCTGCCAGCGGGTCTACATTTCAGTGTAGACGTATGTATAGACGTGAAAAAATGTTTTCTCTCATTGCGTCTGAGGCTGCGTCTCCTAGTGTGTGTGCTCTGTACTCTACACGTGATAATACACGTGCGTGCCAAAGTATTGACCTGGAAACCGCGTCTGGCAACGCATCTATACTGCATCTCAGATGCGGATATAGACGCACTCTGGACAGGATTGACTTTAGGGACGCTTAGACGCGGTTATACACGCACCAGCTCTGATAAAAAACAATTTACATTGCCTACACAATATATTTTTGCAATGATGAATGTGACCAATCCCATGTTTGTGTTTATCAATTTTCTTGTTTATGAGAAGCATTAGCACTTAAGTTTTATGTCAATGTCTAAAGAAAGCTCTTTGAAAATGTTTAGGTGTGGATGAAGGTAATATATGATTTTTTGTATGCAAATAAATTTGTCTTTTTCCTGTGTTTTTTTTGCAAATGTCGCATCCTGGTTTATCTAGCAATGATCCGGATTTAGATCGCATGAATGATACATTGGCCTTGTTCGGCAGGAGAGTCAATGCATTTTTTGGAGGTTTTCCTAGTAGGGAAGACTTCATGGGAGAGATGACCAGGCACCTTGGCCACTCTCCCACAGCAGACGAGGTGTTCAGTGTCATGTCTGGAACGCCTCTGACATCTTTGCCTGGCACTACTTCCCAAACTCCAATTGCATGTACTCCACATGCAGGTACTCCACGTATAGGTACTCCACATGCAACACCTATACATGAATCGGCTGAAGCACAAGCATCAGCCGACGCACGTGCATCCAGCGAGGCAGAGGGTAGTCGACAGAGAGGGAGGAGGGAGAGTCGAGGGGGAGGACGAGGCTTGTGTATGGGTTGCCTAGGAGATAGCGAGAGCGATCACCCTCACTAATAGATCACGTAGAGGAGCTTGTATGCCAGTACTATAGAGTTACAGATACTGGTGGCATCTTCCATGATGATGAAGGGAGGGATGTAGTGGCGTATATGAGGAGCGTCGTGCATGCGACGTATAAAGATTGTTTCGTCTACTTCAAAAATCAGAAAAGCGGCTTGTGGCAGGAGGTGTTGAGGGCAGTCCATAGGAGGTACCCAAATCCTGAGGGTCAGCGATTCTCGGATGATTGGAGACGCACAAAAGTGAGGGATTTGTTTCACAACAAAAGATCCCACCTCATGACACATGCCAAGGACTCACTGCAGAGGCAGCAGGAGGGGCGTGGAGCCTATTACCAACCACCTATGTGCCACTGCATAGAGTGGAAGAAAGCCAAGAAGCAGTCCAAAGGGTTGGTTATAGGTTTGCCTACATTTAGAGTTACAAAATTTCATAAGGTATGCGAAGCATGTCAGTTTAGTAAGCAGGAAAGGTTTGCCTACATTTAGAGTTGTAGAATTTTATAAGGTATGCGAAGCATGTCAGTTTAGTAAGCAGGCAACAGAAATATCCTTGATGTTGTGCATACAGATATTTGGGGGCCTACACAAAATGTATCTCTTGGAGGTAGTTCATACTTTGTCACATTCATTGATGATTATTCTAAAAAGCTGTGGGTATATTTTATGAAGAAAAAGAGTGAACTGTTTGAGCACTTTAGAAATTTCAAGGCTGCAGTTGAAAGAGAAACATGCTTGAAAGTAAAGTGCTTGAGGTCAGATAGAGGGGGAGAGTACCTCTTGAATGAGTTCAGTGATTTTATGAGGTCTCATGGGATAAAGAGATAGTTCACATGCAGTATATCCCACAGCAAAATGGGGTTGCAGAAAGGAAAAACATTCATATTGCAGAAGTTGCACGCGCCTTGATGGTTGAAAAGAATATGCCTAAGCATTTTTTGTTTGAGGCTGTTCATACTGTTGTTTATATTATGAAAAAAACTCCCACAGCTCTAATTCATGGGATGACTCCTGAAGAATGCTTTACTGGCAAGAAGCCCGATGTATCGCACTTAAAGGTATTTGGCTGTGTTGCATATGTTCATGTGCCAGATGAGCTATGGAAGAAGCTTGATCCAAAGGCAAAAAATGTATCTTTATTGGATACTCTTTAGAGCAAAAAGGGTATTGTTGTTATAACCCTGTCACATGTAAGTTCAGAGTGAGCAGGGATGTCATCTTTGATGAAATGAGCAGTTGCTATGCATCTAGTGGTAATGCATTGGATGATGATGATGATCATGACACTCATATGCAGGCTAAAAAGTAAGAATCACGGACTCTTAGTGAACCAGAGACATCATCTAGTAGTCTTTGGTCTGGGAGACTAAGGAGTAGCTCTATATCTTCAGGTGCATCTAGTAGCACTACATGTAAAGACAAAGGAAAGAATAAAGTGTCAGATGGCATTGATGTAGTTCTTGATGGAGACTCTAGTGGCTCAGAGAGCTTGGATGATGAGCTTGGTATTCCTTCTGTTAGGACACCAGGTGTACAGAGAGCTCATAGTAATGTAAAGGCTCCATTGAGTGATCCGGTGGTATGCAGATCTAGCAAGGTCAAATACCCTATTAAAAGATTTGGTTTTGAAGGTTATGCAACTCATCATTATGCTTATATGGTGAAACTAGTTGAGGATGTTGAGCCCACTTGTTTTGAGGATATTGTTGGTCATACTCATTGGGATGCAGCAATGGATGAGAAGATGGCTGCATTAGAGGCCAATAAGACTTGGGATCTAGTATCATTTCCGAAGGCCAAGAAAGCTATTGGATGTAAGTGGATTTATAAGATTAAGCACAATGTAGATGGTTCTATTAGTAGGTACAAAGCTAGGCTGGTTGCAAAAGGCTATGCCCATACATATGGCATAGATTATGAAGAAACATTCAATCTAGTTGCTAGGATGGAAACTGTCAGATGTGTGATTGCTTTGGCAGTAGCCAAAGGTTGGAGGTTGCAGCAAATGGATGTGAAGAATGCCTTCTTGCATGGTGATTTGTAGGAAGAAGTGTATATGGATCAACTAGCAGGTTATGAAGATTTAGAGCATCCCACATATGTGTGCAGGTTGAAAAATGTGCTCTATATTGGGCTCAAGCAAGCACCTAGAGCATGGTCTGACAAGATCAGAGAGTATCTTGTCAATATTGTCTTTTATGTTTCTAATGCTAATCACTCACTTTATGTGAGAAAGGGAGATGCAGGTTTGGTCATCGTAGTAATCTATGTGGATGACCGGATTATTACAGGTGATAGTGATAGTGGGATTGCTGAAGTCAAGGACTTTTTGAAGAAGAAGTTTGAGATGAAGGATTTAGGTGAGCTAAGGTACTTCCTTGGCATTGAGGTGATCAGATGTGATGATGGTATATGGCTGTCCCAAAGACAATATGGCTTGGATATGTTGTCGAAGTATGGTATGACAACATGCAAACCACTTTCAGTCCCGTTGGAGCAGAATGTAAAGTTGAGTGCTGATGTTAGGGATGAGATAGAAGACCCTACTATGTTCATGAGGATAGTGGGGAATTCGATCTACATGGCCATTACAAGGCCAGACTTGAGCTACGTTGTTGGTCTTGTGAGTCAGTTTATGCAAGTACCTAGAAAGCCACATTTGGATACAGTCAGACGCATATTGAGATATGTAAAGTCCACATTACATTATGGACTTTTCTATGAGGCAGGTACAAATGTACAGGTATTTGGATACACAAATGCAGATTGGGCTGGTAGTATGTCTGATAGAAGATCTACCAGCGAATACATGTTCTCTCTTGGTAGTGCAGTAGTTACTTGGAGCAGCAAAAAGCAATCTACAGTTGCTTTGTCGAGTACAAAGGCTGAGTATAGAGGTGCTGCTGTTGCAACATGTGAGGTAGTATGGCTGCAAAAGTTATTGGCTGATTTAGAAGTATATGTGGAAGTTCTAGTTGTCATTTATTGTGACAACATGAGCAGTATACAGTTGGCTAAGACCCTATGTTCCATACCAAGACAAAACATATTGAGGTACACTACCACTTTGTGAGAGAGAAGGTACTAGCAGGTGATATTGACTTGGTGTATGTCAGCACACAGGATCAGATAGCTGACATCTTCACGAAGGCATTGGGTACAGAGAAGCTTCAAAAGTTTTGAAGCTTACTTGGAGTTGCAGAGATGCAGTTGAGCTTGAGGGGGAGTGTTGAGATGACAAGCTCAACACATGCAAACATTAATAATGGACCTCCTGGTTAGATGGGTCCACACGTCTACACTTAGCACGTCAGTGGTCATTATGACTCTCACATGGCCACTGACTCATTACTTATTATATTCTTGTTGTTACACCTATTTACAGCTGGCATAGTTATAGCGCCAGTCGACTAGTGTAGTCGGTTATGCATTGTTTGACTTAGTAGGCCACTTTTCTTTATGTTGTATCTTATCTATACTTTGTGTACATTGTAAAGTGTGTGGAAGAAGAAGAAGAAACCAGCAAGAAAACGTTTTGGCCTCCACCTCTCTTCTTATCTCTTGAGTGAGCTTCTCCTTGTGGATTTTGTGTATGTTGGCGCAGCATCTTGAGTAAGTCTCCCCACCACGTGATTCTTGACAATTCTTTTAGCATTAACCCTTCTTAATGAGTAAACTTTGCTATGACTTCAAACGTCTCCAAAGAGCATACCTGAAGCACCTTATTTTTAGTATCATTTTATGCATTACTAGTAATGAAATTTCAATCATAGTACCAAAAAAAACCAATCCATCATAAAAACCTAAAATTCCCTCACTTGCACCCAAGAATCCATTTTTTCTCAACACTTTCTTAGTGTTCATTGTATACAAAATTTTACCCTTGCACATGGTCTCCAGATGCTTATACCGATTCAAACTATTTGCTCTATAAACTTAGTAAATCTAGTAGTAGATATGCCTTTGTCTACTTTGAGAGGTGAGAGTATCCTCCAAACATCACTACTATAGCCCAGCATTACAGCAATGCCTGCAGAGAAACTAGTTCTTTGATTTCCTTTACATTTGGAGGCAAAGGGTAATCTCTGAAAGTATCTCACTTTCTCAGATGACTCATATATAGTGTGAGATTACATAGTCCGTTTATCATCTTTACTTTTGAATCTTGTATAAGCATCATCCAATACTTTTGTATCCATACAAAAAGATGTAACATATGGCTATCTCAAGATCATGGATATGAAGAACTGTCATACACAAAGAGATATTATTCTTCTTGTATATCTCGAATATCTATTTCAACATTAGAACATGCAGCATATTAATCTCCCAATGTGTTATTTGTATCTCGCATCCTCCAATCATGATCTATGCCAATTGGCTATGCACCATTTTTGTACTAATTCCGAACAATTATATTAATTTTTGAACCATGGTTAAGCAAAGCAATGTAGGGAGTCTCATGCTCCCCAACCTTAACCACAGTTTTTGTTGTAGCTTGTGCCCAATGGCTCTACATATAATGACTTTTAGGGGTAATCTTGAAGCCTCATGATTCGTATGACGCATTTTCCTAACTCCCATATGAGTGTTGCAGCAAATAATTGAATTTTCAGTCAAACTACATAATCATTTTTACCTTAGCCCACTCGGTTACAACATCAGCCCTCTCCAAAACAACACCTGCATTTTTGTCATAATAAGCATATATGGCTTGCAAATTGGGCTCCTCTTCTACCTACACCAAAGCATTAATCGCATCACCAAGAAACACTCCGCTTCCTCTTCACTATATCAATGACTTCATCGTGAAATTCATACTTAGCAATACGAAGAATCTCCACAAGTGTGAATGCCCCCTGTGATGTTAAGAATATGCTCTTCAAGGACTTTCTTGAGATCCATTGTAGACCGTGCCTAATTGCTTACTTTTTTGCTTTTGTTTTCCATCCTCCTTTCTTTCTTGTGCTACCTCCTGCATTACATGCTCAAGAGTACGTTGCACTAAAGCCTTTGGCTACTCACAAAACTTCTTCATGTCACTTTGTTTGATGTCCATGCAGTGTCTTCATCTCTCTTTGTTTCTGGGCTTCTTTGTCTTGTAAGTATATCCTGATAAGATCGAAGTGGTCTGATCGATGCTGTGTTCATGGTGAAGGTCGTGTACATAGATGGCCTCGTCTAGAAGATCATTGATGTTGGAGCGATAAGTTCAAATTTCCCAGCCAAGATTTCATAGATCCTTTCATCATGAATACCCTTGATGAAGGCTTTGTGACTGCCTTTGAGCGGGATCTCTCTCGATAAGCCGTCGATAGTCAGATAAACAAACACACGAACAGAGATACATGACGCTGACAAACACAGACAGAGAGGCGGCACATGCTCGGGCCTGAGAGCGGGAGCCGTGCCGGGACCAGAACGACGATGATCACGACCTCCTGATCCGGCTGCGCATCTTTGTGACGGACTTGATGGTCTTCTCTAGCGACGAGGAGGCAAAGGCACGCGCACGGCTGCTAGCAGCCTGATCCCACGACTGAGTGGTTGTACATGTCGCCTCCCTACTTTTCCTGCGAGGAGGCCTACGAGTTCCTACACTCGACTCCTCAGAGGAGGAGCGGGAGCAACAGCAACAATGGAGACTGGCAACAACAGCAAGAAGATCCGTTGCACTAGGCCCTCCAGGATTTAGTAAGGCGCGAGGCAGAGAAGGGCGAGCTGCGCTTGTGCACATCCCACGACCTCGTGCCCCTCATCCAAGGGTGCTTCACCATGCACAAGGGGTTTCAGGAGGACCCCTTCTTCAAAAGAGCGCTTAAACACTTCTTAAAGAAGCAGAAGCATCGTCCGTCGTGAGATGAGTATGGCACTGCTTGGCCATGCCGTGCACAATTGCAAAAAGATACATTTTTCTTGTAATTGCTATGTTGTCTTGTCACATGATATATACAAACAAGCATCAGTTACTCCTTCTTGTAATCAATGCAATGACATGCAAGGCAATTGTGAGCCATTTTTAACCACTTTGTGCAATTTTGGCATATATGAAGAGCTACGAGTTCAATTTCAAGATTGTGTAGCAAATTTAGCCCGAGCACAATCCCCAATGGAACTGTTGGCTACCAGCGAAGTGATAAGTGTTTCTCTTAAGGTGAATGAGAGTGATACAAAGGTAAGAAATTAGAGTGCTTAATGTCATTAGAACTTGCATCGCAAAGAGTGATACTACTGCACCGAGATCCCATATTGCATCTTTAATTCAATGTGTATGTTGAATGTGCCATGGTCTTCTTTGGTGAGAAGAAGAGAGACCTGCATCTATTCTTCTCGCCTCTATTACTAGGCCTCATCTACAAGGAAAGTTCATCCTGGTGACAAAAATAGGGAGGTGTGTCTACCTCTTTTCATGCCTATCACCAGGCCTAGTTTGCATAGAAAATTCCTTCTCCATAAAGATATATTATGTTGACTAATGAGCGATCTATTACTAAATTGATCTACAACTATGAGGGTGGAGGGAGGATTATGCTCTCTCTTTAACTTTTTTTCCTTTCTGGAGGCAGGGGCAAGGAAAAGAAGGGAGAGGAGGGGGAGGGGGAATGCTACATCCTTGGACAACCTAGTCTTAGATGTGCTTTTGCAATGGGAGCCTAATATGTTGCCAGGTCCTAGGCTTGAGGGTGAGCTCATTTGGGTGATGAGCTATCCTCAATGTTCCTCTTCATGCGTGCATGGCTTGACTTAATGTTGTGTGTGCAAGTTGGGGATCTATGGGGGCATTTCATTAGTATCAAAGAGCAACAACTTGATTTTTATTATGTGCCATGGTTACATGCACAAAACCACAGGAATCTCATGGGGCTAATGATGATCTGTGCTGCCTGATGGAATATAGTTCTGCCCCACTCTTAAATAGGCTTGTATGGAATAGTATTTATAGGGGGAAAGTTATTGGATGGACAAGAAATGTGTCCACAATCACATTAACTTAATAGCAAACGATACCCACACAATATAAATGTATGTATGTGTCTATGAGAGAAATACACGCATGACTATGACCTATTCTTGGATTCCTCCAGGGTATCAAAGCTGGTGCATGGTATAGAAACCTCATCATAGCTATCAAGATCAAAGATAGGTAAACAATCATGTTGAAGAATGCAGAACATCATGTTGGCCTATCTATAAAAAATGAAGTAGGTTGCATAACAGGCCAATAGAAAATTGGCCATAGGAAGAGCCACCTAGATGGAAGACCTTTAGGAAAATGTCACCCAGTAATAAGGATGATCCACAATGCCTCTGAATTTGAAATCTTTGCCCACTAGGTTCCACCAAAGAAAGCATAGATCCAGGAATGCTCATGCCAACACTATCCACCAATCCATGTAGGAACACCTTGGTTGGGACTCTGTCAAGAAGTCTAGGCAGTCAAGAGAGAATCACAGTGAAGAAAGTCTTACCATCTATGATTGGGAAAAGAGAATCTGCAGCAACCACTTGTGAGGCTGCAAGGATAGCATGATGCTCTTTCTCGACAGGTATGTCTCTGTATTGGGAATTGCCTGAATATGGGAAAGCTCCCAATGCATTCATTTTTCCACTACTTGGCTCAGAGGATATCCCATTGATATTGTGGCTATAGACGTAAGAGGAAGGCTCAAAGGGTGCCTTTTTAGGAATCACACCTTGACTGGTTTGCAAGTCCAAGGATTCTGCAACTTCTGCACCTCCTTTTGCATGGGGTGGGAGGCAATCCAATTCTTTTCCATCTCTGTGACTCGACCAGAGGGGGCATGTACGAGGGTCTTCTAGCCCTTTTTATTCTCTAATGTTATTGGTGGGGAGGCAACCATCATCTACACCTTCATCTCCACTTGCATTGGGGGCGAAGTTGCGTTGCATGATGTTGTCATCTCTACATGCAATGGGCAGGAGGTTACCCACAGGGTTGCATCCTGTGTAGAACCGCTTGAAGATTTGAAGAGTGCACTCACTAGAAAGGTGGTGCCTTGGTGTCTATCTCTCAATTGACCCAACATGCAATCATTCAATACAAGGATCTCTGCAGAATCTCAATCCTTTGGAAGAAGACTATCAAGAGAATCATATCAAGACTATCAAGAGAATCATATCTTTTCATCCTGTAACAAACAATTCCTCTCCTAATTTCACAATCAAATAATGTTTCCATTTTAATCTATGTTGTAAATGCTTGTGACTTTATGATATAACGTTAACAGAAATGATATGCAAAGACCAGTTAGTAAAGCTATGAATTCAGGACCTAGTGAGTACCGTTCCATCTAAATACTCATGACTAAAAACATACAATAGGAGAGGAAAATTTTAATGCTCTACATAATTAAGACCTAGACATGGTTGCTGCCAGATTGAGCTTCACGATACTCCAACATTCAAACATATGAAAATAAGCCATAAATCATATTTTCCAAGCATGAAAGGAAAATGTCATGTGCAGCATTTTAGGATTAATTGAGACTTTGTTGAGCTCTTTTGTTTTATCTGTATTGATGGTCCTTGCAGGGAATGGACCGTCCTTTGTTGCATTGGCCTCTTTGTCCGCATCCTCCAGCACTACAACATGCCGAGGAGAACACACCATGTTGTTCTTGCGATGTTTACTACCCAAAATCCAATCCACAATTATAGAAATTGTCTATCATGGGAAATGTTGCAAGGTTTGTCCTCGTGACCTTCTCTACAAAATTAGATTGAAAAGGAAGATGACCTCATGAGTCATGGAATACTTCATCCATCCAATATTGGATGTGTTTTGGGGTGCAGCTACTTCTATTCACAAGCAATCAAGATTTGAAAGGAATTGTGGTGGCCAGGTTTCCTGCTAGTCCATAAAACCAAGATCATCTATAATCATTTTGTCTCCTTTGCTTGGCTTCTGGGCCACATTTTCAGTGTGGAAAATAAAGTTGCCATTGTGGTCACGCTCCTCGCATCTTGGGGGATTACCCATGTGCATATGGCCAACACTTTTGGATGTGATCATTCTATTTTGATTTCATCACAGCCAATATACAATATGCCACTCAATTCATTTGTTGACCTTTTATAAAAAAAGAGTTTGCTTATATAAAGAATGGCTTCAAATCATTTCACGGGCTTCCCAATCGTTGCAATGCAATTGATTGCATGCACATAAACATGATTCTCCCCCAAATGAAAATTCTACTCTCTTTGGTTTGATCGATATTCTAGCTATAGTACAATCATCCAAGGGGGTATGTGATTCGTGCATGAAATTCCTAGATGTGAACATTGGATCGCTAGGCTCCGCAAATGACTCAGCAAATGACACAGCCATGTCATGAAGAACTCTGGCTTCTATCATCTTTGTCAAGGGTGCCAACACCTCTTAGGTGAGCCAATTGACTACATCAGTCTAGTCATTCCAGAATACATTGTTGGTGATAGTGGCTTCATACTGCTTCCATGGTTGATGACTCCATTTCCTCAAGCAATGTTGGACAATGCTCGCATTGCTCGTTACAACTCTCTTCAATCATCCACTCACATTATCACAGAGCAAGCCCTTGGACACCTAAAGGGCACATGGAATATATTAGAGGGTCGCTAATATTGATTCCCTTCCACCTTTCATAAGTGCATGTGCTATATTGCACAATCTTCTCATATATTTTGTTGACAAGTCATGCCAATAGACAATATCCTTGTTGATATCACTAATCCACTTATGGACAATCCCTTTGCATATGTCAAATTTGATCTATCATTGGGTGCTCTCATTTTTAACACAGCCATTAGAGATGCTCTGTGAGCGTCTTCAATATTAAATGTTTCTATGTATTAAGTACTATAATTCTCATTGGGTTGGTCTATATATTGGAAATTTTGGCCTATCTCTTTATTTTTTTCATTGTTTATAAAATTATTTTCTAAAGTGTAGTAAGAATATATTTGTATTCTCATTACTTCAAGTGCACAAGGTCACTGAAGTAGCATTATGAAGTACTTAAATGAAAAATACACACACTTCTCAAATGTAATAAAATACTCTAAAAATATTGGCACTTGTCATATTTCAAACTCAATTCATAAGTACTGGTGGCGATGTTAAATTGTAGCTACAACGGAGATTGTTTTGTTTTTTAGATGAGGCCAGAGAGAGACACCTTATGGATCACTATATTTTTTCATCCATCATTTGCAAAGTTGTAGCCATGCATTGGATGTTGTTAGCAAACTTTGAAGATATCTCTAACTTCTTGTGTTCTAAGTCCACCATCTCCTTATGCTAATGGTCTTGAGCATCCATGATAGCATCATAGCACTCCTTTGATGTTTTTGCAAGCTCCATTGCTCTGATCAAATTGTTTGTTGCTTCATTCAAGCCCATATCATATGTGTGCATGTGCTTATGCACCTTTGTCTCCACCTCTAAGTTTATTGGTGTTTTTACAAAGCTTTTAATTTCCTCTGATGTCTCTTCAAGTTGTTGATTCAAGGTGGACGTTGAAGTTATTGTTGGAATTCTTGAAACATTTGCAATCAAAATATGATATTGAATATAAGAAGTAATTGGATCAGTCAACACAATTATTTACAATCTTTTATCTAATACAAAGGCTATTGGGTTGACAATTCTCTCCTAACGAAATAACTTTTCCATAAGGTCATAAATGGCCTTATCGAAGAAGTTGTCGTGAAACATATCCTCTTTCATTTTGTCTTTCTCAGTCACATAGTCCAAAAGTTGTATTCTTGAATGGAATGTTTCTCTCTGAATCTACTATCTCCTTGTAATATAGGCGGCACAAGCATCCAAATTTCTTATATGCTTGTTTCCAATCTACTACCAAATTTTTTTTTACACAAATCTTTATGATATCCATCCACTACTCCTATGTTGTCTTTACCTTCTAGCACAAATCGCTAGACATACACTTCTCACCATAACACTTTTTACAATACATCAAAGTGATTGTGCTACACATCTCTTGATGGTAGTGTCCATTGGTGGGATTCTTTTGCCAAACTTTGGCATTTTCATTGTTCCCTTTTTTATTCTTCTTTATTGTCCTTGAGTTTTTGCTTTAGTTGGTTTTTCCTCCTCTGCACATTTAGAAGTTGGACATGGAGTTGTAGTGGAATCATTGGATAGGCATGTTTTCGAAGCATTATGAGAGGGTGGTTGATCTCCTCCAATGGAGACATAGGTGTTGGAATGGTCAAAGGGAAGTTATGTGGTTGGATTTTAGGAGTACCTATGCCCTGCTCCTATCTTGGATACCAAGATCTCATGAAACCACACCTAGGTATGGGGGAACATGCATAGATGATGATGAATATCAAACTTGGTTATCCTACATAGCCTCATCATTGTGAGTTTGTGTTGAGATCAACGTTGGTGTGCAGAGGTGGTGTAAAAGGGGGCCTAAAAACAATGTTAGCCCTAAATGGAGGAGGGCAGACAATGCAAAGGGCATGTGAGGGAACATAGTGATAGGTGCCATGTATGTTCATGGGAAAATCCATATTCAGTACCTATACTAATGGCATGTGGGGAAAAATTGACATTGCAAAGAGTACAAACACTATAGCATCCAAAATATTCAACCCACAACTTGTTTTTTGTCTAGGACACAAATCAAACAAAAACCGATAAAGCTTGTTAGATAAGAGTATAACCATTGGAAGGCTTGATTGAATAGACCTCCCTCTCAAAATATGCCAATTCCTACATGATGATTTGAACCCTTTTTGCAACAACATGAAAGAAACAATAATAGTGCATGCTGATTGCAATGAATGTGTAAAATTTAACAAAAGCTTCAAAATGAACCTGCATAGCATCTTCATATTCAATAAGGCCACCTAAACTGAAAAATAATTATCAAAGTGAAAATGGTGTGAATGTATATATTAATTAAATATACTGGTGGAAATAAAAGAACATTTAAGATTCCAAACAAGTCATGTTAGTTGTTTGGCTCTTGATTGACAATAGTCAAACAACCCTCCCACTCAAAGATGGCAAAACTGCTTTAGGATAAGAAACATAATAGTCTTCATAATAACATTTAAAAAAAGATATTATTGCTATACATTTGCAATGAAGTATTAGATTGAATTTAATGTTCATAGTGACCATGCATTTACATCTGCATATTCAAAAGGACCAGCAAAAGTGAAAAACAATTATCAATGTGTTTAGCCAATATTCATAGTGTTCAGAACATGATGTACCAATAAGAGTTGTCTTACTATCATGCAAACAAAAAAGGGAAAAGAAAAAAGCACACCATAAGAAGTGTGCATAACTCTTAATACTATGTGTTGAGCAGTAGCTTTCCAAAGTAATATTATACTGATTTACAAATGTGAAAGTATGGCAATCTACTTAACAACATCAAAAGTTTAGAAATAGACCATGAGTAGGGATGCTCCTCTCAATAGACGCATTGATGTTGGTCAATGGTGTAATCAGAGGAAAAAATATATAAGAAATAGCTTAATTCTGATATTAGAGGGAGAATGCAATATGTTTCATGCATGATAGGATAAAACAATTCATTTATCAAAATGATGAGGTTTATTGAAGAGACACTATAAGGGAATGGGTGAATAGAAATGGCAGTTTGTGATGTCAAATAATGGTGTTGCTATTTGTGTATTCAGCACCATTGTTTGCAACATGAATAGCGATGTCAATTTGCCAAAAAAGAGTACCAAAAATCCAAGTGCAACATTTGGTGCAAACATTTTCAAGAGAGAGTGAAAGATAGAGCGAGAAAGATCATTTCCTTGAGAGGGAGAGGGAAAGAAAGAGAAGGATACCTTCTCAACATTGCCACCATACATGAAGAAGAGGGAAAAGTGCACAAGGAAAAAAGAAGGGATGTCGCAAAGAGGAGGAAAAGAATCCATCCTCAGGCCTTTGTGGTAGGTAGTATATTGCCTCTTCTTGCTTTGTTCTTGTGTCTTCTTCTTTTTTTGTTTAATTTTCTTTGTGATGAGATGCATTGAGAGAGAGAGAGAGAGAGAAATAGAGGAAAGGAGAGAGGGAGACGAAGGAAGGAAGTGGAAGAGACAACGAGAGAGAGAAAAAGGGAAAAGATAACAAAGAAAGAGAGGAAGAGAGAAAGAGAGAGAGAAAGGGAGGGAGAGAGGAGAATGAGTGAGAGAAACAATGAGGGGGGGAGGGAGAGAAACAAAGTGAGAGGCAATAAAGAAAGAGAAAGAGAGAAAGGAAGAGAGGAGGGAGAGAAAAAGAAATGGAGAGTGAACGAAGAGGTGGATAAAGGGTGAGGTAAAGAGAGAAAGGAGAGTCAAAAAAAAGAGAGAGGAACGAGAGAGGGAGAAAAAGGGATGCAAAGAGGGAGAAAAAGAGAGATAGAGAGAACCACAAATAGAGAGTGAGAGAGAAGTAGAGAGAAAAATGGAAACAATTAGAGAATTAGAGATAATAGAATGATAGAAAAATAAAGAGAGAGGGGGAAGAGAAACACAAAGAAGGGTGGGGAGAGAGGGTCTTTCAATGTCTTGTTTTATGATTTTTCTATTTTCTATCTTTGATTTTGATTGTAAAGAGATGCGTGGAGTGTGAGTGAAGAGGAAAATAGAGAAAAACACTGAGAAAAGAAGAGAGGGAAAGGAAAAGAGAAAAGAAGTGAGAGTGGGGAGGGAAGATGGGGGAGAGAAAGAATTATTGAGAAAGAAAGAGGGGTAGAGAGAGAAACAAAGAAGGATGAAGGGAGGCAAATAAAAAGAGAGAAAGAGAGAGAGAACTTGAAAGGTGGGAAGAGAAATAAAGAAAGATGAAGGAAGGCAAATTAAAAAAGAGGAAAGAGAGAGAGAAAGAGGGGTGGGGAGAGAAATAAAGAGGAGGATAGATAAAGACAGAGAGACATGGATATTTGCATGCATACATGTCACATAGATGATCCGAGGCACAAAAGGCACTCAAGAGTGGCCCCTCAAAGCTTGAGTGGCTAGACACATATGGTTGGTAGATATTGAAGGAGGAGGCTACAAATTCTCTAGCACAATGATGACAAGCAGTGGGAGGCAGCGAGGGAACGATTGGAGGTAGAGGTTGTGCATCATTTGGGGAGTGGCGGCCATAGGATTTATTTAGAGAACTTTGTAAGTTTTTTTTTAACTCTTCTCACTTTCTTATTTGCAATATCACTTGTACTAATAATCATGTTTCTAATAATTGTATTATATTTTCTTTGCAGCACTCCATCACAAATTGTGATCCCACATTGGAGACTCAATATGCAGAGAGATACGGTCTCACTGAACTCATTGATAGATTGTGCATGCGGGGCGATCTAGTAAGTCAATCATCTTTCTTGTTTATAGTCACTATTTTTTTTAAATGAATTATGTATAGTGGACAGATGTCTAGTTGCTCATTTTTTTGCAGAGTCCATTCGATGCTCCTTTGTGTCGGGGTGAGCTTTTTGATGGCAAGGATGTGTAGCATGCGCTTCAATTCATGGAGCACACACCCTCTTCTTTTTTGGTCATGTGATCTATGCAGACATCTTCCATGTACTATTTCTTAGATGTACTTATCATCCTTTGTATAAAATTTCATCTTGCAATAATTACAGATAGAATTTCATGTTTTTTTTGGCTCTCCTCTCTCTCCATGGTTCCATGTAATGTCATGAGTTGTCATCATTATTATTGTACTTATTCTATGAATTATCAACCTTGTGGATTTAAGTAGTTTTTGCACTTGTCTTGATTACCATTGCATACCCAACATGTAGTTTCTTTTTACAGAATATGTATTGCAAATGAGATGCAAATAGCGACACAGATAGTGACATTTTTTTCAGTGATTTTGTAGAGACGTTAATACCGATGCTTTTAGTGATGACGGGGGAAATTTTCTAATGGGCATTTGTGTTGCTTTGAATGTTGGTATGAGGCATGTATCTTGTAGTGAGACATATCTGGCTTCGAATAATTATGGGAGAAACATGTGACACATGAAGATGCAAATTCAATGAAAAGATTCCATTTCATCTAAGGATCAAAGTTTAATTCAAGAGAACTATAATTCTAACTTAATATGTCTAAGGAGGAGCATATGAAGAGACTAAAATTTTCAACGAATTGCTTCATTTTGATGCATGATGCATAAAGGGAGAATGAAATTTTTGATATGCAAGCTAGGCATAAACAATTCATTTCTCTATATGGCAAGGTAGATTGTATAGCCATCCCTAGCTTCAAATTAGTTTTCCAGAAGCATGCAAAAGCAGAGACGTGCAATTTCATGAGTTTTCACAAATGCAAAGCACCCATTTCACCTCAAATTCAGGCTGGAGTGAAGAGAAAACAAATTGAATTGATCAAAATTAACAAGGATTTTAAAACATGAAATGGAGTGATGGAAAAATCCTTCTAGGTCCAAAAATGTAAGCCATAGACCCATAATATGAAGACACCATGAGCAGAAAAATGTGTTTATAAAGTATCCAATGTTGATTACAAGAATGAAATTGCATGGCATATAGAAAAATGGTATAACAATGTATGGAGAGGGATATTCAAGAGGCATACATGGAGGAGAAGGATGAGTGTGTAGACAAAATTGGGAGCATGCATTGAATGCAACATATATGGACTCATTGTTGGCAGTTATTGGCATTCATAGGTAGAGAATCACTAGACACCATAGTGGGAGACTAGTAAAACCACATCATGGTGCATCATGCAGGGAAAGTTGGGTCAACATCATTTAGATCATCTACATGCATGGTGAAAAGGTCATGGTGAATGGGTAGAAAGTGCTCCAAGAAAGGAAGATGTTGGTTAAACCCTACAAGAATGCCCTACGAAGTGACTTTTTGGCGAGGGTCTTGTTAGAAAAAAAGTTTGAATAAGATAATGATATGCAAACATGTGGAAAAAACAGATCCCATAGTTATCCTCATTGTAAATATCCTAGATATTTAGAATAGGAGCTCACCTATCTTATTTAATGTACCATGTATATATATATACAACTATTAGCAATGAAAGCAACAACTATAGTTCACTCTACTTTCCACATTGTCTCTATCTCTCTCCCTCTCTCTCATTGTGCATAATGTCTTCTCATCTACTTATCCTCTACCTCCTACTTTTCACCACATTGTATTGAAGCCCTAGGTTCTAGTTCTCTAGCTTATCATATCTTTTTCAAAATCACAAATAACTTGTCTTCATTTGCTCTCATTACTCCAATGGCTCTCAACAATGCCACTACCACTTACAACCAACACATCAAGATTGGAAAACTCAACGGCAGTAAGTATCAAGCCTAACAACTGAGAATGGAGCTTTACCTATTCCAAAAGCTTACCTCTAGAACATCATCAATGGCAAGTAATAATTATCTAAACAAGAATGAGAAAACACGGAAGATTGGATACAGAGAGATGTAGTTGCAAGGATGGAGATCATGATCCATTGTGCAGATCCACAAGTACAACTAGTAAGAACAATACCCACTGCAAAAGGTATTTGGGATTTGTGTAACAATACCTATGAATACACAAATATTCTATATCAAATGAACATGTTAAAAAAATTAGCCACCACTGCCACTAAGTTCTTTGAACAGTTGATGTCCCCGCTAGATGAAACCGTAATATATGGTTTAGTCATCTCTAAAGAACTACAAGCTATGTTTCTTCTAGCCCCTTTTCCTCTATCCTAGAGAGCATTTATTATCACTCAAACCTTCACTAATAAACTCAAGTTTTAGCTTCTCATCAATAGAATTAGACATGAGCAAGTCATGAGGGATACTCTTCCCACTTCTTCTACTCAAGAGTCCAAAGCCCTAGCTGTAACTGCCTACAACCCAAAACATCTTCATGCAAGAGCTCACTCCCTTCATTGGAAGTCCAAGTTTTCTCCTTGGTCAACCTTCAAAGGAATCCTTGGCAATCCTCATAAGAAACCCAACTCTCATTAGTCATTTCAATACTTATTCATTTCTAGAGACCCTCACTATCATCTCATATATAATGTTTGCAAAAGACAAGGTCATATAGATAAAAAAAATATAGATTCAACAAACATCACTCAAGGGGACAAGCTCACTTTGTTAGCATTGGAAATTATGACATACAACATCAATTAGATATCATCATTAGCTTAGCTATAAGTATCTAGGTAGCTCATCCAAACTCCAAAGAAGAATACACCTGGTTCATAGACTCTGGAGCTACTCATCGTATGGCTTTTTCACAAAGAGTGGTTGGTTAATTTCAAAGAGATGTGTACTCCACTTAATGTTTCCATGAGGGACAACAACATCTAGGAAGCTTATGGCTAGGGCATCACTCAAGTGGAGCTTCCATTTAACCACATAATCTAGGAACATAAAGTCTACATTCAAATCCCAAGAAAAATCTTTTAAGAATCAGTAAGCTCACTTCTCAAGCTTCTCTCACTACTCACTTCTTCAAGGACCACTATATCTTGCATTTACTTTTACATTCTCTCACACTCACTTGTCCAAAATTAGTTTAAATTTACACAATTGGGCATTCGATTCTCCCAAATCTTGTCAATGCTTCCACTAATTCGACCTCACTCTCTAGTTCACAAAAATGTTCTCTTGTATGGCACTTTCAACTTGAGCATGTGTCTAAACATGTTCTCCAATAACTTACCCATAAGAAACTTGTCTCAGCATCTCACCTTCTCTCTCTCAACTTCCATTTTGTTAAACTTGTGCTCTTATCAAAGCAAAACATCTTCCTTAATCCAAATGTTATTCCATTACAACTTAACCCCTTCAATTAGTACACTCCAACATTTGTGGTCTCATCAATCCTGTCTCTCTCATTGGAATGAAATACTTCATGGTACTCATTGATGATTACTCTAGATACACTATTTTATATTTTCTCATAAGGAAGCCACACGTATTTTCAAAATTCCAAGAATACAAATAATGATGATATTTGAATGCACTGCCTTTCTTGTCAACACATACCACAAACCAAATTCTCTCCTTGAGCCACACAACTTTTCTTTATTGAATATGGTGAGCCTTATGGTCACAAAGCTTATCGATTTTATGTCCCACAACACAAAGCCTTCGTTAATGGTACGAGTGCCATGTTCAACAAACTCCATCTTTTCTCAGCCGCTTCAACCACCATAAAATGTCAATCTCCAACTCTTTAACTAGTTGCACCATTTGCAACCACATCTTTGAATCTATCCCCTACCACACACAACTCCAATGATGGTCCCACCACTTCCACTTCACCATTTTCCACACACATCTGCCCTCTCATTCACAATAATGTTGGGTCCCATTTCTCTCATATCCACATGCTACCTCACAAATCCTCCCAATCACTTTCCACATGTGGACAAACTCTTCCAAGCACGCAATTAAATATGATTCTATTATGAAGAATCAAACATGGGATTTAGTTACCTTTCTTGTTGAAAAGAAAGCCGTTAGTACTAAATGGGTCTATAAGCTACAAAAAGCATATGGATCCATTGATAAGTACAAGACTAGGCTTGTAGAAAAAGGCTATGCAAAAAAGAAGGGCATTGATTATGAGGAGACATATGTTCCTACATCTCGTATGACTAGTATCAGGTGTATGGTTGCATTGGCTACCCATTATGGTTGGATTGTGCACCATCTTGACATTAAAACAACATTTTTACATGGGGAACTTCAGGAAAAAGAATATCTTCTGCAACCCATGGGTTTTGTAGTTAAAGGATCCAAATACTTTGTATGCAAATTGAAAAATCCTTTGCATGGTTTGAAACAAGCTCCATGAGCTTGGTATGCCAAAATTGATGCCTTTCTACTTAGCTAAGGGTTTATTTCATAGCCCATCAAAGTCTACTCTTTATGTATGCAAGGAGGGGGGAATCCTTGCTGGTCATTTGTCTTTATGTGGATGATCTTCTACTCATAGAGCCACATGTTGGTCTAATTTTAACATTTAAGAAAAATTTGCAGCAAAGTTTTGATATGTTAGATTTGGGGCCTTTGCACTACTATTTGGGCATTTAGTTTATTAATGATACTAGAGACATTGGATTATCAGAGTCCAGATATATATTGGTAAACTCCTTGAGAGATTTGGTTTCTAGGATTGCAAGCTAGCAAGCACACTGATTGAGACTAGAATTAAGAAATCTTTGCATGATGATAATGATATGTTTGACATTCATACATATGTGCGAGCAGTTGCATGCCTTATTTTTTTATTCAACGCAAGGTTAGTTATTCAATTTCTAGTTTTAGTCTTGAGCAGATATATGCACAACCCATCCATGTCATATTGACAAGCTATGAAGTGTGTTTTTTGTTACTTGCAGAGCACTAGGACTCTTGGATTGCTTTATGCCAAGTGGGACCGCTACACTTGCATGCTTACAGTCATTTCGATTGGGGTTGAGATTTTGATTCTCATCACTCTACAAGTGGAAATTGTTTTTTTTTTGCTCCTCTTGCATTTCTTGGCTTAGGAAGAAACAATCCACTGTTGCCACATCATCTTGTGAAGTTGAATATGAGACATCTTTCACTACTACAATTGAATGCGTATGGCTGAGATGTTTGTTGGTGGTTGATCTTGATGTATCTATCACGAAGCCTATGCCTTTGCTTATTGAGAGTTAGAGTGCCATTGAAAGGGCAGAGAACTGAATATTACATGCACTCACGAAACACATAGGCACTTGGTGGTATAATTGTTGGGGTAGATGGAGAGGAGGCAAAAGTGGGGAGGTTGCAAGGCGAATCAGTCTAGGCCTACTAACGAAAAGAGCATGCGGGTGGAGAGATTAGAGAGAAAGACGATGCATTTGGAGAGGATGGGAGAGCCACACAATCAGACATAAGCAAGCAACGGAGGGAAAAAGAAGCTATTTTTTCATCCATAGCATGATCCCAATACTCATTAGCCACTGCATCCTCAAGACAAGTGGTTTCTACATCCCACATAATCTGAGACATGTATGCATAGTGATGAGCTATATAGCTATCATATGCCAATCACTATATTGGCTCTCTCACTCTACTTGACCTGCATGGACTTGGATCACGACTAGGTGCTTTAGCATGCTCTTGTACCTTCCACATACTAGCTATTTTAATATTCAAAATTCCAAACTCCTCATTCAAGCTTTGCTCATAGCCAATTGAATTAGTTTCAAAATGATAGAAACTTGATGATACATCTATCATAATAGGTGAGTCTCCAACTTTCTCTTTTCCTCCTCCTCCAATGGTGACTCTACTTTTCTTCTCAATGTATCTCTCCTCCTTGGCGGCTCCACTTTTCTTTCTCTTGTCCTCTCTCACTCACAATGTTACTATCAACGTAAGACTCCTTCCTTTTCGGTGACATAGGTAATAAAGATACTAAAGATGATAATGAAGATTATGAATGTGATGTAGAAATTGATGATGAGGGTGTCTAAGATGGTGGTGAAGAGAGTTTTAATGATGTGAGAATGAAGGTGATGATATTAAGGTGATGACGGGAAAGGTGGTGACGGTGGTGGTGAAGGGGTGAAAGGATGGAGGGCATTGTCACAGGCAGGAGAAGCTTGCCATTTTTGTTGGTGTATGGCCATTAATTAGGTGGCATGGGACCTACATGGGACATAGACCGTGTACAACAAAGCGGCGGGGTGGTCATGGTGGGAGGATGAAAAAGTTTTGGTGGGATGGTTGACGAGGATTAGGTGGAGCTACTGGGCTCAGGTCGACAATTGTGGTAGTGACAACCATAGGCAGAGAGGAGCGGGATAAAATAGATGGGCGATGGCCTTGGGGGCAGGACGACAGAGCAGACAGGTGGTGGCCTTGGTAGTCGATTGTGGTGATGATGGTCCATAGGGTGAGGGCCAACGAGGCACATTCTTGGTGACAACGATGATTGCAAATACTACAGTGTAGCACTTTGGTGGTGATGGAGACAAAGCAACACGCTCTCGGAGGGGTTTTTGTCAAAGGTCGAATCCATTGGAGATCAAAGATAGAAGGAAGTAGAGATAGGAGATGAAAGAGAAGAAAAAGAATAGACAAGACGTAAACACGAGAAAGACAAAGTATAATGAATTGAATCAATATGTATTGACAGAACCTGAAATCCTTTGTTTGGCACTCTCCAGGCATTAGATCTCCAGGAGCTTCTTTGTAGAACAAAAACGTAGATCAGAAATAACAGCTCCTTCTCTGTTGCTCGAAACCCAAATCTGATTGCTCCATTGGCTTTGGAGGGAGGGTAAATCCCCAAGATACTTGGCCACGGATCTCCTAGATCACTCCTTCCTCTTCCAGTTCAAACTGCAGTTTTTAGACTATCTCACCAATCTATCTTTTTAATGAAAAATCCAATAACTAGCTAAAAAAGCAACTTGCTTTTTGTATGCCATCCTAATCTAGAAGCTTTTCTAACTTTTTTAGATTTTTACAATAAATAATAGAAAAAATAGGCTAAAATTATCCAAAAATCTAGTATTTTTGGATAATCCATGCCATGGATACTAGCATTAATGACTTAGATCACATTTACTCTCTATATTAACAAGAAAGTTGGATGATGATACACTCCAAAGTTTTTCACACCATGTCCACATAGTGGCACGACATCCACCCCCTTTGAATCTACACATCCTTCGATATGTGCCAAAATCCTAGTTGTCATTAGATTCTGAGTCCTATTCATCCTCTACAACCATATCCTTCGTTCTTAATCTTTTATATCTTCTTGGCTAGCCCCCCTGTATCATGACCAAAAATTTCTTCCAATTCTGGAAACTCATAGGCATTAGATTCCCACCTTTTGAATAATTTGATTACTTTCCCTGCTACCAAAAGTTTTATGGATGTCCCATCCAACTCATTTAATGCGTACGTAGCATTATCAAACACATGTCTTATCACATAGGGTCCAAAACATATTTTGGAAACTTTGCGCATGGTACTATGCTCATTGTCTAAACTGCTATCATAAACCAATACCCAAAGTATGGTTCTTGGTCTCAATCTATGTTTTTTTCCAAACCGTTTCCTGTTCTGTATCCTTGTTGCCCTTAATTTTTCAATTGCTGCCTCTATGTCTTTTGACTTTCTTTCCAATTGTCTAATGCACAAGGTCAACAACTCATCTCGATTCAACTCCTCCTCCCAAGGTAGCACACTCCATGTGACTGTCATTTCTTCTATCGACATGATAGATTTTTGGCCATACATCAATTCCGCAAGCATATATCCTATGAGAGAAGTTTGTGTTGTTCTGTTAGCCCATAAAGCATAAGGGAGCAATCGTGGCCACTCTTTTACCTTCTCTCCACATGCTTTTTCCAATGCTTTCACAATAGGTGGATGACCTCTTTCATATTTTCCATTTCCTTCAGGGTTATAGGTTGAAGTTAATTTTTTTTAAATCCCTAATTGTGCAATGAAACCATGAGCTTCATCTACATCCAGTTCACCCCTATCTACAATAATTTTTCCCACATAGCCATACTGACAAAAGATCTCTTTTGAGAGAAAAGTACACACAACATTTGTTGTCTTAGTACGTAGAGCTCTCCCTTCCACTTGATTAGTCAAGTCTTCATGGGCAAGCACAAGATATCTCATTTGCTAAAGAACTGTAGGAATTGTGACTAAATCCACCACCTAATTAAAATGAAGAGACAATGGATATGTGCGTTACAATCCATCCCAATGTCTCATAGATGAATACATTGGACATGTTTCCACAAAGTGAGCAAGATCCTTACATATACCCTAGGACCAATATCTTTCTTTGATCTTTGCAAAAGTACCCCAAACACCTCTATGACTAGCCCATAAGCTTTCATGAAATTCTTGCATAACATTTACTTGTGAAGCTTTGTCACCCAAAACTCGTAATGACATATTGTGTTTTTTTAAAGTACGTTTCCATGAGAGCAGAATTTAGGTGATGGGAAGTGCTTAAAAAAAGCTAAAAATTATGAATATCAAGGGAAAAATATTCAATGTCAAAGGCGGCGGCTCGATCTAGGACGATTTTAAGCGTCAAAGTGCTTTAAAGGCGCCCGAGCGACACTTATTGATTTTTCATAAATTTTCAGACAATCATGCGGGTTAGCAAGAGGTACTGGCCAATGCGGGATGCTAAGCCGGATGCCCAGGATTTTTCAGAGCTCGATTCCAAGTCCGGACGGGAAAACGACCAAGAAACCGGTCAAGATACGAAGAGGTGGACAAAATTTGGCCAAAATGGGCAAGTGACCCTTGGGAGCCCAATTTTAAATATAGCATGAAAGTTTGATGTAGGAGATGAAAAAAAACGTGGAGAGGAGGGGGCGCCATACTGCGCTGAAAAATGCGCTTGATGGAGATGGAGGCATCATGCCTGATCAATGCAACCCCTGTCAATCATCATTGCCCCTCATTCCCTCCTGGATGCTGACTCTATCGCCGCCTCTCACCCGTCAAATGATGCTCTCTTTGAAGATCTCTGATTTCAGTCTTTCTCTCTCCTCCCTCTCTCTCTTCTAAGGGGGAATTCATGTGGGAAGAAGAAGGAAGAAGAAAGAATGATGGAGGCTTGTCCGGCATGGATCGGATTGCTCCACGGACTGGAAATGGTGATTGGTGATTGTGCTGGACATGAAGTGCTGCTGATTTCCAAATTTGCAGGCATGGACATGAAACCCGAAACACGCAAATAAGCGATAATTCAAAATTTTCAAAGGAAATTTGAGATTCTATAGCTCTTGATTGATAAAATGTTGTTCATGTGGGCTAAAAATTGTGTATGTTGCTCTTTTCCATGAGTTCTTGCTGGTTATAATCAGAAAATCAGAAAAAATATGCATCTTGTGGCTCAAAATAATATGCTAAAACACGTAAAATATGGAAAATCAAGGGAAAATGATGGTTTTTTGGCATAAAAATGGAACAGTAAATAGGAACATCAACTAAACTTTCATTTTGCTGCAAGAATGAACTAAGGGCCAGAGCCCATAACCTATTTTGAATTTTCAGTAATTAAATAATGCAAAAAATAAGGAAAAATACAAGAAAATGGTGGAAATACCTTTAAAAAAATAGGGAAAAAATACATTTTGGGTTCCGGGAAATAAGGATAAATAAGAGCAATGTTTGTGAATGTTTGTGGGGATTGAAGCATGAGGATTTGCCTCAGTTCAACCCCACCTTCTTGTTCTAGTGTGTCTTTTTCCGCTTTCTACACATAAAATGATGTCAAAATACCCTATAAACCTATCCAACGATGCAATACTTAAACGGGGAGGGGTAGAGGAGTTGAAATATGTCTAAAAGCCGTGTGAGATGATGGGAAAGTTGCTGATTTCTATGCATAGCATTTAGGATGGATGATAATTAAAATTAAGAGCTTAGTAGCACGAGGATCACCTCGGTGCTAGGCCCATGCAACGAAGCACGAACAGTAGTTGGAAACCATTAAAAGAATGTTTTTGCACTTGTACACAATACTGTTTTGCTAAATGTTTGAGCACTAGGCATCCACCAAATGCATAGAGCATGAAAAGAATTTAAAAAAGGTATCAGTGAATAGCTCCTGGACATGCATTGCAATTGGTTTATTAGAACATGACCTACGATGAGAGGCAGTGAGGTTACCATGCTGTAGGTAGACGCGGATCCTAAAGGGGAAAGTATGTGAGGAAGAAATGGTACACTCCTGGACACGCTTATTTGGTACCTTGAGCGACTTTTGTGCGAAATGTTTAGATGTTGAGCGACGCATCGAGGGGCCAATCCCCAAGGTGTAGGAGAGTCGCAGAGGGTTGATGGCATTTAGTCCTAGGAGGAACCCCATGTGTATGTGATTCGAGCCTTTTGGCTATGTGAAAGGGACTCCCTCTGAGGAGTAATATTGGGTTAGGATCAGTTGGACTACAACGTATTACAAACGCAATGTTTAGGAAGGCAGAGATTTTGATAGACGCTCCTGGCCCCGAGGCCGAGGGGTTGTCTTGTGCGTAGTGACGAGGCCCGGCTAGTGCATGAGCCAGTGCCGGCCCGTTTTTAGGTCCATCATTCCATAAGTATCCATATTTTAAGAAAAACCCATAGGCTTTCCTCTTGATCTTTTTAAACTCCTCATCTGACCATTTATCTCTCTTTGTTAATGTACTAAGATATTGACCAATTCTCAGCCACTCTCTTGCATATTCATATTCCAAAAACACTTCTACACAAGATGCAAAACATTTAAAGTGTATTCTCTTTGTCGTCCAAGCTTCTATTAATGCTGCAGCAACACCTTGCATTGGTAAATTTACTCTTATAACATTATTTTCAGCTACAAGAAAGTCATCTTTTTCCTCCTCATCCATCATCCCATCTTCATTCTCATAGCATGCTCGATATTACATGTCTGCCACACTGGGTTATCTCTTCCTGCAATATGTTGAAATTTAGGGTTCAAAGATTTGATGTACGCAATCCATCGGAGCGTAGCAATGTTCAGGGTAGCACAACTAGTAATCATACCCAATATCAACAAACAATAGGTCTCAATGACTAAATGAGCACCCATAAAATACTCCTTATCACATCTAAGGGATGCTACAATTCCCCATAGTTCTCTTTTTACTTGTCAATATCCTCTCTCTTATTCAGTCAATACTTTAATACCAAAGAAAATTTCATATATTTTTCATTTCTCATAATCTCACCCAATTGCCCATCCAATCCCGATTGGGCTTGTATCAATAGTAATAATGAAAGGGTTTCCATGTGAATAGTCAGCCTTTCTCAATGTAGGAGCAGATTTTAAAAGCTACTTCGATTTCTTCATTACTTTATGATGCTTCATTTCCCAATGAAATCTATGATCTTTCCTTAGAAGCTGATATAGAACATCAACTACATATTCAAGGGTGAGGAATTCATATCAAATAAAACACACATGCACCACAGAATCTACGCACCTCTGATACATTCCTGCATACATCTTGCCCATAGGTCCCACATATATGCCCAACAATCAAAACCTCCTCAACTCCACTTACAAACTTTTGTGCCTTATTCATAGCATTTCTTATGTGTGCCACTGAGTTTGGTGCACCCTATGGGAGAGTACACATCCGTACTAACCCCAAGGGAGTCCTCATGGTTGTGATATTCTTACTTTCAATTGCAAGATGAAACTGATCATACCCCAAGTAAAGATCACCCAAAGAATAGATCGCTCTGCCTACAAAAGCCTCTACACATTCATCAACCATAGGAATCGCACCCACATTTCTTATGGTCACTTTATTGGCTAGCTGCATGTCTTGAATAAATCTCAAAGCCCCATTATTTTTGGGCACAGTAAACCAACGATTCGAGTACAGGGCTGAAGAGGGCTCCAAGATCTTCATGTGAATATTTTCATTTGCAAATCCGTCAGCTTTGGCAAGTAAGTTTTAGAGACTAGAATAAGCCTCAAGTTTCATGGTACATGTGGCATAGTAAATATTACCATAGGAGAGACAACATTTGGATCCACACAATCTATTTCAGTTGGCTAAAATGCAAATGCCTTTCCATGCCTAGCCAATATCTGCATAAAACAATCTCCTTTAGGTAAAACAAAGCCTACTAGTGTATGAGCCAGTGCTGGCCCGTTTTTAGGTCCATCAGTGGTGCGTCTGCCGGGAGCCGCTTAAAAGTGGCGGTTCTCGAATCCTGGTTGTTTAGAGACCAACTAGCAGTTTATGCGAAAGGATACTGAGATTGATCCGTTATTTATTGATAAGCATCGTCTAGCAGAAATCCAAAAGCAAGAAAGAGACGAAAGAGCTAGGCGACGTGCTGAAATTTTTAGGAGATATTCCCCTAAGCGTAGCGGTGCTGAACCCTTACGAGAGAGTGGATCTAGTGGTCTTGGGGCCACAAGCAGTAAGTTAGGAGAAGGTGGAAGCTCTAGTGATCCCCTTTCTGCCATAAGCCAGTCTACATCAAGTACGGGAGGTGTAACCCCACCGTCCCCTATTCCTAGTGCAAATCCAATCCTCGTCATGGCGCAGCCTATTGCAATTCCAGCAAGAATGACGGATTTGCCGGCTCTAGGTTACCCGCTACCCATTTTTAATGGGTTAGTTGAGGAAGATGCGGAACTCCACATTAGGGAGTTTCAAAAGCTGATGTTTAACTGTCGCATTCAAGAGGAAGGACATTTAATGATGTTCTTCAATATGACTCTCAAAGGAAGAGCCGCTATATGGTATCATGGTTTAGAAGCCGGAACCATATTGAATATTGATTCATTTTATGGAGCTTTTCGAAGGGAGTTTGCCCCTGAAAGGGGTGGGCAATATTGGTTGCGTGTACTCAACGTGACCCGCCAAGAACCACACGAGGATATTCGTGCTTATGCGAAGAAGATAAAAGAGGTTTTCCGTAAGTTGGACACCTCTATTTCTATCCCCGCAGCTGCCCAATTGCAATATTTCCTTCATGGTTTGGACTTTAATATCCAATTGCAATTGAGTAGTGTTCCCTTGGGGGATATAGATACTGCCATTATACGAGCACAAGAGGTGGAATCCCGACTACAAGCAGCCTATGCTTCTCGAGGCAATTCGAACATGGGTTTAGTATTGGGAAATAACATGGCAATGACCAATGGCAGTAGTGGCCAAGGGATATCGATGGCTAACCCTAATGGGAGAGGGAACATGATGCAGAATGTGCCTTTATTACTAGCTCCCCCTAGCATTTCGATGCCTACGGGCAGTCAAATGGCTCCAAATGGTGGAGGCCAGGCGGTCAATTCTAACACCATACCTGTGGCGCAACAACCTGTGCCTAATCGAATTGTTAGGCCGATGGAACGACATGGCAATGACCAAGGCTACGAGTCGAGTTCTTCCAATGTTCTTGGCGAGGTTAAGGACATGATGAAGCATTATACCGACATGATTACGGAGCAATATCGGCAAATAGCCGTTGATGTCAACTTCCTTAAAAAACAACAAAATTTGATAGGAAGTAGATACCCAGAGGAGGGTGCACCTTCGAGGTTTAGTTGCAAATGGTGTGGTGGGCAGCACTATCCAAGAAATTGCCCAAATGTTAAGTGTGACATTTGTGGAAAATTCGGCCATTTAGCAGCTACTTGCTGGAGTAAGATCAGTTCCCTCCAGTGAGGAAGTCGGCAACCAGGGCCTGTTAATCATCGTGCCCAAGGAAATGATTCCCAGCGAGAGGACGGGCCTAAACAAATACTTCAACGACCAAATACTACAGTCGAGGAGCTACCAAGTGGTAGTGGGGTTAGTTTGATTGAGGCTGTACGCGTTAATGATGCTGAAAACTCTAATCTGCGAGCTGTTCTTACAAGAGGTCAAAAGGGTAGAGAAGCCGACAAGGATAAGCTTGTCGATGGAAACCCTAAACAAGGCGACAAAGGAACGCAAGTTTTGGATCCTGCCATGGAAGGGGGACCTTTGAAGCCCGTAGAAAGTAAAGCCGATAAGGAACCACTAAAGAAGAAGGTGAAAGTTAAAAAGGAGGCATTAAAGCCGGTTCAGCGACCTAAAGAGCAGATGGTTTGGCGTGAAAAGCGAGCTCTATCGAACTATCATGAATTCGATTTGGCGAGCTCTCTTTGTGAAGTCAAGCCGGATGTGAATCTTTTACAGCTTATTAAGCTTTCCCCAGGAGTATGCAAGGAATTTAGAAAGATCCATGTACCGGGTATATCGTAGAACCTTTGGGTATTGCGCGAGTAGGTGATGATTGGTTCGAGCATGCTGAGAAGCATTGCCCAAGGGTTGCGGCCTATGTCGATGGGATATTAGTAGATTATGCCGTTGTCGACACGGGATCATCTGTTAACATTATGAGTTCTGAACTGACGGAAAGGTTGGGTCTTGCAATCTAGAAAGATACCTCCACAATTCTCAGAATGGCAGATGATAGTTTGAGACAGCTGGAAGGCTGCATTACTAAGGTCCATGTCACTGTTGCAAATGTAGAATGCCTATTGGACTTTAGGGTGATTCGTTTTGCAGGCCGTCCAAGTTACCAAGTATTACTGGGACGACCTTGGATCTTGCAAGCGGACTGCCAAGTGGATATACCCACCGGTCGACTAATATTCGGCAGAGGTGCCCAGCATGTGGTGGTTGATGCTTATCCTGAGTCCCCGCAGAGTTAGAGAGCTCCTCTATCTTCTACAGAATTGGAGACATTAGAAGATTTATCTGCCAGTGAGACATCATCGAGTGATGAGTCCAAAGAAGGTTCCACCACGGAAGACATCTATCAGATCACTTTGAATGAGCCGATAGAGGACCAAGATCGTATAAGAGATGCAGATGTTATCAAGCTAGACCTTGGTATGCTTGGTGATTCGCGGCCAATCAAATTAGGTTCTATGCTCAGCTCAGCAGAAAGGGAGGACTATATGGCCTTGATCCAGGAATTCCGTGATATCTTTGCCTGGAGTTATGATGAGTTGAGAGGCATCCCTCCTAGTCTTGCTGTTCTTACAATTCCGTTGAAAGAGGGCAGTCATCCTGTACGGTAGAAAGTAAGGCGTATGCCTTTCGAATTGAGGGACGGCCTGTTTGAAGAGTTACAGAAGCTTCGAAAAGCGGGTTTGATTTTTCCTGTGCAACACACGGAATGGTGTTCGCCAGTTGTGATTAGAAAGAAGAATAATAATCAAATCCGTTTATGTGTAGACTTTAGGGAGCTGAATAAGCAGACAGTTAAGGACTACTACCCGTTGCCATTTATTGACCAGATTTTGGATCAATTAGCGGGTAGGGAGATATATTCGTTTATGGATTGCTTTGTAGGATACAACCAAATGGCAATTGCAGAAGAGGATAAGTTGAAAACAACTTTTATCACTGTATTTGGTACTTTTGCATACCATGTGATGGCCTTTGGTTTATGCAATGCACCTGGGTTGTGGCAACGAACAGTAGATAAGACATTCGGTGACATATCCCCTGAAGAGTTGAAGGTGTTTATTGATGACTTAGGGGCCGCCACCGTGAGAGGAAGGCAGTTGATCATTTTAAGAAAATGCTTTGAGCGCTGTAGACAATTCTGCATCGCCTTAAACCCACCGAAGTGTGTTTTTGGAGTACCTTATGGGCTGATGCTGGGTCATGTGGTTAGTTTGGTAGGAATTGCGACAAACCCCGAGAAGGTTAAAGTTATAGTTGCCATGGGTCCACCACGCACTCCGAAGGAAGTTCATAGCTTTCTATCTTCGGTTGGTTACTATCGTAGATTCATCAACGCCTTAGCAGAAAGAACGTTGCCGCTTACAAATTTATTGTCCTTTAGCTGTTCGTTTGTATGGGGTGACCCTTGTAAGGTAGCATTCGAGGATGTGAAACAAGAGCTAGCAAGAGCGCCCGTTTTAAAAGCACCTAAAAGAGGTGAGGTGTTCTATATATTTTCAGCAGCCACCATGTATAGTATCAGCTGCTGTTTAGCCCAAATTTGGGAAGAGAAGTGGTACCACCCGATTGCTCTTGCTAGTCAGAAGCTGGGGATATCCGAAATCAATTATACCTACATGGAGAAGCTGTGTCTAGCGATGGTCTTTGGGACCAAGAAATTCAGGCATTATATTCTCTATGAGAAAGTCATGCTTTATACGAAGGCGGAGGGGCTTCGGTTATTGATGAATAAGCTACAGCTCCCTGATCGTCTAGCAAAGTGGTTGATCACTTTGCAGGAATTTGATTATGAAATCAGGAGTAAGCCACCAAGGTTGCAAGGCATCGTGGAATGTCTTGTGGACTTTGGGGAGCCGAAAGAATCTGTGGCTGAAGGTAGTGACATGGAGTTGTTATTTAAAATAGATACGGCATCTATTCCCTCCTGGTACGCTGCAATAATGCATTATTTATCAACAGGAGAGGCAGGATCCGAATTATCTAAAGCTGAGAGAAGGAAAATTAAGCAGCAAGCGTTAAAGTTTGCTCTGATCGCACGTACATTATATCGGCAAGGGGTTGATGATATCTATCGCCGGTGTGTGATGCCTGACGAGGTGCCATTCATTTTGGAAGAGTGCCATGATTCTGCTTGCGGTGGCCATTTTGCTGGACGGCTTACAGCACAAAAGGCTTTAAGAGTAGGTTATTGGTGGCCTGCCATCTTCCAGGATGCGTTTGCGTATGTCAAGAGATGCGATATTTGCCAACGACATGATAGTCGAGAGAATAGGAAACGACCGCTCACCCCTATTATGGTGATACTTCCATTCGAGAAGTGGGGAATAGACTTTGTGGGACCTATTACTCCGTCATCGACTACACAAAAGAGGTACATCATTGTAGCAACTGACTACTTCACAAAGTGGTCAGAAGCACGTGCAACAAGGAAAGATGATGCTAAAGAAACTGCTAGTTTCCTTTTAGAACAGATAATATGCCGGTTTGGTCCACCGAAAGAATTAGTGTCGGACCGCGGAACCCATTTCCTGAATAAGGTGATTAAAGGTTTGACATAGATGTGGCAAATCAAGCATAACAAGACAACCCCATATAACCCGCAAGCCAATGGGCAAGTTGAAAGCACCAACAAGCAGCTTGTGGGCATCTTGTCCAAAATTGTGTCGGAAAAGAAACGGGATTGGGATAAAAAGTTATACGTGGCAGTGTGGGCCTATAATACGACCTTCAAACGAGCCACTGGCCATACCCCGTTCAAGTTAGTATATGGGGAGGAGTGTGTCTTGCCTTTAGAAATTGAGCTGCCGACTATTCGGTTTGCCATCAATCATTCTTTGAGCGATGAAGACGCACTTTTTGAGCGCTTGACGACACTGGCACATTTAGATGAGCTTAAGTTGCAGAGCTTATTGCACCAAGAAGTGGCGAAGCGCTGAATGAAGCAGCTACACGATCTCAAAGCCAAGCAAATACACCTCAAGAAAGGACAGCTTGTTCTGTATTATGATGCACGACGTGAATTATTTCGAGGCAAGCTAGAGCCTAGATGGGACGGGCCCTATCGGATCGTTAGAATAGGAAAGAATAAATCCACAGTCTTGTTAGCTGACCTTGAGGGGATAGAACTTAAAAATAAGGTTAATCTTAATAAGATTAAACCTTATTATTTCTGATTGCACTAATGCTATGACTGCCTTGCAGGTCTAGGAAATATCGATTAAACATCTGCAAGGAAATCGTGATAAAGGTTGATGGGTCGTCTGATCCCTTATTTAGAACACCCATATTTGGAATAGAGGTATCATCAGGGAAAGCTCATTTGGTGGAGCAAAGGATATAAGGTGACTGAGCAAGAAGGTGGGACATTTATTTGGGAGATCAAGGTCTTCTGCCATCACTGCCTACAAATTTTGACGAGCATCCCTGTTGCATTCAATGATGATGGAGGGATGGAGCCTACAGTCCACCCATTGAATATGCTGAATTTCGATTACCATAATTACGAGTAGAGTTCAGGATGGCAGGATATGTAAACCCTTTATGGACGTACACCTTGTACTTTGATGGGGCGTCCAGGGGTGCATGCAAAAATGGAAGTGTAGGAGTTGTCATCCGAGACCCCTGACGACGCATTGTCATGAAGTTAGCTGCTTATCTCGGGGCGAATTTTACCAATAATATGGCAGAATACAAAGCCATGATTATGGGTTTGAATATTGCAAAGAAGGGTGGTATCCGCCAGTTGTTGGTGAAAGGGGACTCTCAGTTGGTTTTAAATCAACTCAATGGGACATGCATGGTACGAAAGCCCATCCTTTGCATGTACCATCATACTGCCATAGCCCTGCTAGACGAATTCGATAGAGTGTCTTTTTAGCTGATTCCACGGAATTGGAATCAGTTTGCCGATTCTTTGGCTAATTTTGCGTATGAAGAAGACCTCTTCTTTAATTGTGGCCCTTGTCCCGATATATCTATTGATGGTGAGACGGGACCTGGTCGTTTGTGGGGTATGCTTTTTGAACATGCCCTCTTTGGCAGACGATGGTTGATTTGGGTGATGCAGAGAGTAAGCGAGACTCATCTGCCTTTATTATCTTGGACCCATAGACTGATTAGACGACATGTGATGCGAACACCTCTTGCAATATACGCAGGAGGGATGGGTTATAATTTAATGCACCTAGTTTAGGGCTACGAGCCTCTGTTCCCCTGGGAATAGTATGCTTTGCTGTCTACCATAGTTGTTGCCAGGAGGATGTTATGCATAGTCATCTTTTGGTTTCATTAGGCCAAGAGGTCTGATTCAGTTTGGTAGCAAAGTCATGTCTGATTTCATTAGGCCAAGAGGGCCATTTTCCTGTCTAGTGCGGGTGCGTTTAATCGGGTTTTTGTTTTAAGTGTTGTGCTGGACAAATTTCGTGGTTCATGGACTTTGGTGGAGCCTTTGCTGCGATGGAAGCTTCTTGTGACCAATCCAGGTGATACCTCTCCTTTACGAGTACCTTTCTTTCCTGTTATATGTGTATTTGTACTTGTCGAGGGGATACATTTTTGTTGGGGACCAGCAACCAAGGCATGAAGTCCCAGGTTGAGGTTGAGTATGTTTGAGGGAGGTCGGAGTAGTCATTGCCTCCTGCAAAGACATTGTTAGACATTGAAAGACCTATTTTAGAAGGAAGTCCTAGTGGCCCTGGCCTGCTAGCCTGCTAGGCAGCCGTTCTAGGAGTTCTTGTTAGTAGTGAGGCAGTTAGAGAAGCCTGCCAGAAGATAATAATGATGATGCCTAGAAACTTTGTACATCCTAAAAGATGAATATAAATATGGTGTGTAAAAAGGGGTTTTAACCCCTATCAAAGAAAAGAAAAGAAAAGAAATGAAAATGTATAAGCAGTTGATCATTGCTTTGCGAAGGCCTGGTAGGTTCCTGGGGACGAATCAAACCCGGGGCCGATACCTTGTCTTCCTAGGGGTGGCTTCTTGCCAAATATAATACCAAAACAAGGATGGTTGGAGCGAAAATAAAAGTGAGCTTTAGAAAATGATTAAGTGTCGCCTTGCGAGGGCTTGGTAGGTTCTTGGATGCCGAGACAGGTCCTGAGGCCGATGCCATGTTCTCCTTGGGTCACTACGCTCAGTTCCCTCCTTTTTACATGCCCAAGTATGTTCATCCAATACAAACCTTAAAAGAAGAAATGCATTGGAATAAAATATTCTTTGATCAGGCTATAGGAGTCCTCACCTTGTAGGAGCTCCTAGTTGTGTTGTCTTTAGTTGGTAAGTAGTGCATACTACCACTTAGGGCAACCTCTTTGATAGGTTCTTTTTAGTTTGGCTGTGTTGGAGCAGCTGGTTTGTGACTCACTTCGGATCTTCTATTAGATAATGCTAGGCCTGCTCCTTGTGGATATCATGCCTTGGTTCTGCCCAGGGGTAGGGGGAGCATTGTGCTAAGTTTTATTATATAATTGTTTTGTATCAGCTTGATGCTTCTTTCGTTGTTTATGTGCAGATATGTTTGTGGATTCGACGGGCTGAGTCGCCCTATCCCGTGGTCGCCAATGAGAGTGGAATTTAGGTGATGGGAAGTGCTTAAAAATAGCTAAAAATTACGAATATCAAGGGAAAAATATTCAATGTCAAAGGCGGCGGCTAGATCTAGGACGATTTTAAGCGTCAAAGTGCTTTAAAGGCGCCCGAGCGACACTTGTTGATTTTTCATAAATTTTCAGACAGTCGTGCGGGTTAGCAAGAGCTACTGGCCAATGCAGGATGCTAAGCCGGACGCCCAAGATTTTTCAAAGCTCGATTCCGAGTCCGGACGGGGAAATGGCCAAGAAACCGGTCAAGATACGAAGAGGTGGACAAAATTTGGCCAAAATGGGAAAGTGACCCTAATTTTAAATGTAGCATGAAAGTTTGATGTAGGAGATGAAAAAAAACGTGGAGAGGAGGGGGCGCCATACTACGCTGAAAAATGCGCTTGATGGAGATGGAGGCATCATGCCTGATCAATGCAACCCCTGTCAATCATCATTGCCCCTCATTTCCTCTTGGATGCTGACTCTATCACCGCCTCTCACCCGTCAAATGATGCTCTCTTTGAAGATCTCTGATTTCAGTCTTTCTCTCTCCTCCCTCTCTCTCTTCTAAGGGGGAATTCATGTGGGAAGAAGAAGGAAGAAGAAAGAATGATGGAGGCTTGTCCGGCATGGATCGGATTGCTCCACGGGCTGGAAATGGTGATTGGTGATTGTGCTGGATATGAAGTGCTGCTGATTTCCAAATTTGCACCCATGGACATGAAACCCGAAACACGCAAATAAGTGGTAATTCAAAATTTTCAAAGGAAATTTGAGATTCTATAGCTTTTGATTGATAAAATGTTGTTCATGTGGGCTAAAAATTGTGTATGTTGCTCTTTTCCATGAGTTCTTGCTGGTTATAATCAGAAAATCAGAAAAAATATGCATCTTGTGGCTCAAAATAATATGCTAAAACACGTAAAATATGGAAAATCAAGGGAAAATGATGGTTTTTTGGCATAAAAATGGAACAGTAAATAGGAACATCAACTAAACTTTCATTTTGCTGCAAGAATGAACTAAGGGCCAGAGCCCATAACCTATTTTGAATTTTCAGTAATTAAATAATGCAGAAAATAAGGAAAAATACAAGAAAATGGTGGAAAAACCTTTAAAAAAATAGGGAAAAAATACATTTTGGGTTCCGGGAAATAAGGATAAATAAGAGCAATGTTTGTGAATGTTTGTGGGGATTGAAGCATGAGGATTTGCCTCAGTTCAACCCCACCTTCTTGTTCTAGTGTGTCTTTTTCCGCTTTCTACACATAAAATGATGTCAAAATACCCTATAAACCTATCCAACGATGCAATACTTAAACGGGGAGGGGTAAAGGAGTTGAAATATGTCTAAATGCCGTGTGAGATGATGGGAAAGTTGCTGATTTCTATGCATAGCATTTAGGACGGATGATAATTAAAATTAAGAGCTTAGTAGCACGAGGATCACCTTGGTGCTAGGCCCATGCAACGAAGCACGAATAGTAGTTGGAAACCATTAAAAGAATGTTTTTGCACTTGTGCACAATACTGTTTTGCTAAATATTTGAGCACTAGGCATCCACCAAATGCATAGAGCATGAAAAGAATTTAAAAAAGGTATCAGTGAATAGCTCCTGGACATGCATTGCAATTGGTTTATTAGAACATGACCTACGATGAGAGGCAGTGAGGTTACCATGCTGTAGGTAGACGCGGATCCTAAAGGGGAAAGTATGTGAGGAAGAAATGGTACACTCCTGGACACGCTTATTTGGTACCTTGAGCGACTTTTGTGCGAAATGTTTAGATGTTGAGCGACGCATCGAGGGGCCAATCCCCAAGGTGTAGGAGAGTCGCAGAGGGTTGATGGCATTTAGTCGTAGGAGGAATCCCATGTGTATGTGATTCGAGCCTTTTGGCTATGTGAAAGGGACTCCCTCTGAGGAGTAATATTGGGTTAGGATCAGTTGGACTACAACGTATTACAAACGCAATGTTTAGGAAGGCAGAGATTTTGATAGACGCTCCTGGCCCCGAGGCCGAGGGGTTGTCTTGTGCGTAGTGACGAGGCCCGGCTAGTGCATGAGCCAGTGCCGGCCCGTTTTTAGGTCCATCATTCCATAAGTATCCATATTTTAAGAAAAACCCATAGGCTTTCCTCTTGATCTTTTTAAACTCCTCATCTGACCATTTATCTCTCTTTGTTAATGTACTAAGATATTGACCAATTCTCAGCCACTCTCTTGCATATTCATATTCCAAAAACACTTCTACACAAGATGCAAAACATTTAAAGTGTATTCTCTTTGTCGTCCAAGCTTCTATTAATGCTGCAGCAACACCTTGCATTGGTAAATTTACTCTTATAACATTATTTTCAGCTACAAGAAAGTCATCTTCTTCCTCCTCATCCATCATCACATCTTCATTCTCATAGCATGCTCGATATTACATGTCTGCCACACTGGGTTATCTCTTCCTGCAATATGTTGAAATTTAGGGTTCAAAGATTTGATGTACGCAATCCATCGGAGCGTAGCAATGTTCAGGGTAGCACAACTAGTAATCATACCCAATATCAACAAACAATAGGTCTCAATGACTAAATGAGCACCCATAAAATACTCCTTATCACATCTAAGGGATGCTACAATTCCCCATAGTTCTCTTTTTACTTGTCAATATCCTCTCTCTTATTCAGTCAATACTTTAATACCAAAGAAAATTTCATATATTTTTCATTTCTCATAATCTCACCCAATTGCCCATCCAATCCCGATTGGGCTTGTATCAATAGTAATAATGAAAGGGTTTCCATGTGAATAGTCAGCCTTTCTCAATGTAGGAGCAGATTTTAAAAGCTACTTCGATTTCTTCATTACTTTATGATGCTTCATTTCCCAATGAAATCTATGATCTTTCCTTAGAAGCTGATATAGAACATCAACTACATATTCAAGGGTGAGGAATTCATATCAAATAAAACACACATGCACCACAGAATCTACGCACCTCTGATACATTCCTGCATACATCTTGCCCATAGGTCCCACATATATGCCCAACAATCAAAACCTCCTCAACTCCACTTACAAACTTTTGTGCCTTATTCATAGCATTTCTTATGTGTGCCACTGAGTTTGTTGCACCCTATGGGAGAGTACACATCTAACCCCAAGGGAGTCCTCATGGTTGTGATATTCTTGCTTTCAATTGCAAGATGAAACTGATCATACCCCAAGTAAAGATCACCCAAAGAATAGATCGCTCTGCCTACAAAAGCCTCTACACATTCATCAACCATAGGAATCGCACCCACATTTCTTATGGTCACTTTATTGGCTAGCTGCATGTCTTGAATAAATCTCAAAGCCCCATTATTTTTGGGCACAGTAAACCAACGATTCGAGTACAGGGCTGAAGAGGGCTCCAAGATCTTCATGTGAATATTTTCATTTGCAAATCCGTCAGCTTTGGCAAGTAAGTTTTAGAAACTAGAATAAGCCTCAAGTTTCATGGTACATGTGGCATAGTAAATATTACCATAGGAGAGACAACATTTGGATCCACACAATCTATTTCAGTTTGCTAAAATGCAAATGCCTTTCCATGCCTAGCCAATATCTGCATAAAACAATCTCCTTTAGGTAAAACAAAGCCTACTACACCAAATTTCAATTCTCGTAATGTTTCAGATGTAAATTGATCACCTATATCTTTAGGATCCTATAAGCTTGGCTGCCTCGACACTATTTCATACAAACCCTACAAATCCTCACTTTTTGGTGGAAGTGGCAAAGCAATTTGTTTCATCTTTTTGTCAATTGTATTATACTTTGTCTCCACAAGTTCTTCAGCCCATTGTAATCCTTCCTACTGTGAGCAAACAATGCTATGACATCATACATGTCCAAAGAACATACTGACAATACTTTGTTTTTAGCCTCATTCTTTGCATGTATAGTTGTTGAAATTTCAGCATAGTGTCATTAATATTCAGCCCATAAAAGATGCCTGAAATGCCTTCATTTTCAGCTTGCAATCCCAATGCTCTAAGTTTCTTAATAGCCCGTTTCATAGATATACGTTCAGCCTTACACATAGCTTCCATAGGCTTAAACCAACATGAACAATTTGCTTTAAAGTGAGAATAACCAATAGTAAATACATGCTTCATTCCATCAAGAGGCGAGTACATCCACTGAACATCACTACTGTAGCCCCGCATTACAATAGTGCTTAATGAAAATCCAAGTCTTTGAATTCCCTTGCATTTGGAGCCAAAGGAGACTCTCGAAGTGTATCCCAATTTCTAGGATGATTAACACAAACAATACAAAATTGGACTGCTTTCCTCCCATTTTTTCTTCTGACTCTTACATAAGCAAAACCATCATCAAGCATCTTTGTTTCCATATGCACTCCTATAATATAGGGTTGTCCCAAAATCATTGCATATGAGGAATTATCTTGCACAAAGAAGTGTAGCTCTTCTTGTACATCACCAATTCTCACTTTTACATTAGGACATGCAACATAAAGCTCTCCCGAAGAATTATTTGCATCTCTCATATGCCAAGCATGATCAGTGTCCACAAGCCATGCACAATTTTCATACAATCTATGCTCAATGACATTTATCTCAGATCCATGGTCAAGTAAAGCAACACAAGGAGTTTCACGTTCCCCTATTTTCACTACCGTTTCAACGGTAGCCTTGGCCCAATGATTTCTTGTGTAATGACTTTGAGGAATAAATCCGAGAGTCTCTTTCCCATATTGTTGCATTTGGCCTTACTCTACCATACATATTGCTACAAGACAATGCATTTTCAGCCAATTTCTTGTCTTTTCCACATGTTGTCCACTGATTAATAGCATCTTGCATAGATAATCCAGTACTTACTTCATGCTCATATTCAGCTGGAATACCCAACAAACCAGTTTCCTCTTCAAATTTCAGCAATGCACTAGTGGTATCACCAAGAAACTGATGCTTCCTCTTAATTATGTCAATGATCTCATCATGAAATTCTCGCTTGGCAATACCAAGCACCTCTCCCAATGTGAATTCCAATCAATTGTTTAAGATCCGTTCTTCAAGAACCTTCTTAAGTTTTGTGGCTGTCTCAATGTTAGAGTGCAACTTATATCCTAGCTCCTTACCCTTTTTTTTGCCCTCTTGTTTGCTACTCCTGATTGACCTCTTCCATAACATGCTCGAGAGTTGGCTGATTTGTAGCTTTAGGCTTATCCACACTTCTTCTTGTCACTCTTTTGGATGTCCATGCATTATCTTCATCTCTCTTTTGTTTTTCTTCCACAAGTACACCCGTGTTCTTTACCTTTGCTAAATATACATACATTGAATATGCATCTACCGGTGATTCCCAACCAGTTATGTCATGAATGTCTTGCCCTGCATGAGGCATTTCACTATTAGTAACCTTGCTCTTTCATCTGCATGTACAGCATGTATCTATATTTCAGCCTTTGGACCCAACCATCACTTGGCCATGCATTCTATGCAACTATAGACCAAAAGTAGATGCATGTACTGCTGCATAAGCATTTCGGACAGTGAAGTCTTCCAGCAACTTCTGCATACCTCCCTTTCTAAAATTCAAAGCAAGAGGCAATCCTGTTTCTTGTGCATGTATCTTGCCATCTTTCCAAAAGATGAGCTGTCATGCGAAGGCCTCTTGATAGGCAGCATAATCCTTTCTCTCATATTGCAAACTATCACACCACATACATCTTTTTCCTTGCTTAGGGGTTGCTGCCTATCCCCTTTCCTCTTGTCCTTTTTCATCCAATTTTGCAACTTTCAATTGAAGATCCCGCATCCCTTTAACCAATTCATCTAAGACATCTTCCCTAACTGAGGGAACAATAGTAGGTATAGCCATAGGGTTACCCAAAGAAGTGGGTGGCTTATTGGATACATCAACTATCTTGCCCGTAATAGTGGGCAAGCTAGAGACATGCAATCTTTCTCTTCTTCTATGTTTTTTCACAAGTGCAGTAACGACTTCATTGACATGTCTCCACTCTGTTTTCAGACCTGTCTCTGTAGTCTAATCCTCTAGCAAATCATCAAGATTCTCTTGAAGCTCACGATCTGCTACTTGTAGAAACAATTCCATTTTCTGACTTGCAAGAGCTTGCTATTCTGCAAGATGCAACTGCTCAAATCAACTTTCAAATTCTCTTAACAATTCTGTAGTCACCACAAGACCCTTATTGGGTTGTAAAACCCACTCCTGAAAATTCTTGTGCGTAATCAAACTGGTATCTTCAATGTAAAATTATTCCCTGAGTGTCTCCTTGAAAGCTAGCTAATCAGCATTCTACATGTTTAATTCAGTTCTTCCAGCTTTCAGTTCATGTATAGTAACACGTACAAAATATTGACTCCATGTAACTTGAGCCACTCCAAAGAATTCCATCTTTTGAGCATAGGTATGTATATATGCACACACATTCTTTCCATTGAATAACTTCATCTCATGCTCAACTACTTGCAAAGCATTCATCACAACACTTTTTTTTTTGCAAAAGCCTGCATCACCTATTTTTGTTATCGTACATGCATAAGTCTATTCACATTTTGCACCAACTATTGCAAAACATCACTAGAGATTGTGTTCAAAGGTTCTTCCATCTTGTCTTTCCTTCTTCTGATGACCTTTCACATCCGGTTTACCAATGTCGGAGGGGTTTTTGTCGAAAGGTCGAATCCACTGGGGATTAGAGGTAGAAGGAAGTAGAGATAGGAGATGGAAGAAAAGAAAAGGAATAGACAAGAGGTGAACACAATAAAGACAAAGCACAATGAATTGAATCAATATGTATTGATAGAACCTGAAATCCTTTCTCTGGCACTTCTTAGAAACACTCTCCAGGCATTAGATCTCCTCCAACTTCTTTGTAGAATAAAAATGTGAATAAGAAATAACAACTCCTTCTCTGTTGCTCAAAACCCAAATGTGATGGCTCCGTTGACTTTGGAAGGGAGGGGGAGGGGGGGAACCGCAGAACACCTGCCAAGACACCTGGTTACGGATCTCTCACATCACCCCTTCTTCCTCTTCCAGTTCAAACTATAGTTTTTAGCTTGTCAACAACAATCGTGACACGCACGATTTTGCCAATTTGTCTTTTTTATGAAAAATCCAATAACTAGCTGAAAAAGCAACTTACTTTTTGCATGCCATCCTAATTTAGAAGCTTTTCTAAAAATTTTAGATTTTTATAATTAATAATATAAAAAATATGCTATAATTATTCAAAAATCTAGTACTTTTGGATAATCCATGCCAGGACACTAGCACTAATGACTCAGATCACATTGACTCTCTATATTAATAAGAAAGTCATGCACTACAGAGTTTTTCACACCATGTCCGTGTAGTGGCATGACAACGCACAGTCAATGAAGAAAAAGTCGATTGGACGGGGAAATAAAAAGAGAAAGAATTTTTTTCTTAAAAAACACTTAATCATTTTTCGTTGTTATTTTTTTAAATTTTAAGAAAATAAAATAAAGCATAACAAGCCTCCTTTTCCACCTAATGTGCCAACCACGCCACGCCGACTCCTCCTAGCCCCTCTTCACATACTTAAAGCTCGTGGTGCTCTCCTCTTCCCAATCTCTAAGCCACTATTGCTACAAGCATGAGCTACTTGTTGTACAATAGAGCTTATCAATAAAAACATTTCATGCAATTCTTGTTTTTCCATTATGCACATCTACTTATACACACTAAAGAGTTAGTTGGGCTACCATCTTCACGCAATCTGGCCGAGCTACGAGATACACGTCATGGAAACGTAGACATCCGAGTCGCCGAGTGCCCTTCCAAAATATTACGCAATGCTACGGCACACACGAAAATTCTTCTTAGCCTGTAGGCCAGTGACCTTCACGAATCACGTGTGTGAAAAGCTAGTTATGATGATATAATCTGGATAGTGCGGATGTTGAGGGAAAAAGGCAGCGCAGTTGGAACTTGGGTTTTGACGATCCGGATGCGAAGACTCAAGAGTGAGCAGTCTGTAAATAGTTGGAAGATGTGGGGTATTAGAGCAAAGAGACTCCGAGTCGAGACGAGAGAGAGATAGAGAAAGAGAGAGATGGCGGCAGGTAACTTCATCCTGGCGATGTTTCTGATTGGTGGATTGTTCAATACCAAGATGTGAGACATTGATAAAAATTAGGAATGTACTAGATTGCAACATATTTGTCAGGAAGTTGCAGTAATTGTAGCATTAAGGTTATATGAAACAATGTCAAGTATTATATCTCCTTGATTCAATCGACTCACAATATGGAGTTCTTCTTTTGTGAGGATTTTGTCAAGTACAAGAAGGTCTAGGAGAGGTCTAGGTAGCGTGACACCTCGTACAAAGTACTTGAAGGGAAGTCAAAGCTACATATATTGAATTAATTTGGAATTTCTAGATAGCTCATCGTTGCTCAAAAATAGTAATTAACTGACTTTTAAGATCAACCATTGAGGTTCTCATGGTGTACCAAAGTACTACAAATGGACTACAATTTTCTACCTTCTCTTCTAGGACTACTAATTCCTTGATAGTAGGGGAGTATAATGGCTTGTGGAATGTGAGGACCAAATAATGTTTCTCAACTTCCTCTTCTAGAATGAATCACAAAAGATTATCTATTTGATCACCATATTGCTCACACTGAGATGATCTTGCTCTTCCCAAGATAGTAGTAATGTTAAGTAATCCTCAAATTTCTCAGGGACGATTCCAACATTAGACTTGGTATAAACACAAGCAAGGAGCATGATTTTATTATGCAATTCTTGGAGGTAGATAGTCACTAGTTGATTTTAGCATGGACACTTTCTACTACAATGTCCTTTATCTTCTCTACTACAAGCTAGGTTTCAATTAAAAGCTGGGGGCTTTGATTGAGTTGAGCTTGACTTGAGAACTACTGACTCCTTAGGGCTTATTGGGTTGATGCTTGCAACACTCTTTGTCAAGATATTAGGAGAATTTTTTTTGCTAGAGGTCAGTTTATATGTCACAACTAGGAAGTATGATTGTTGTGGTTCCACTTCTTGATGGGAATCAATAACGACTATGTTAGTGGGTTTGGAAGTTGTAGCGATTGAGAGCAACTACGATCTCTTTGATCGTGGTTTTGTCTAGAAGGATTCCTAGGGTCAAGGGGCTTTGTTATGTTTCTAGTTCCTTTTGGATGTGTCTTTAAGGGCAATAACTCATCCCCTTTAGAGCTTAGATTTTCAAGATGATTTTGTATTCTAACAATGTGGGGTATGGACATAGGCAAGTCCATCTAGTTTTCATTTCTCAAGGAAGGACTAGATGGTAGCAACTCAAAGCTATTGCAATTGCTAGGCTTTCTATTCTTGCTTAGGTGAAATGTTCTTAGGAGACTTGGAACTCCTAAATGGGCTAGTCGCTTTCTCCAATAGCTCTTATTGCTTCTTGATGTGATGACTCTTTCCTTACTTTTGGCAGTCATGTGTAGTTTGAGTAGTACCATAAGATGGAACTTTGGTTTCCCTTTTGCAGTTGTTGGCATATGAGTTATTACCGACTCTTTATTCAACCGAAAACTATATCAAGTTGTTGTAGTTCAATCAAGCTAGATTGATTTATTCTTATCTATTAATAAAGTCTAGCTTCTTGGTTTCCATCCTAGATGGCTCAATTTCTCGAAATGTTTTGGTCCAAAACTGTAATCCATATTCACGTTGTTTCTTGCATCTCTTTCTAGCGATGATTGGTAGAGCTAGTGGTACATGTGGCCTGGGTAACCACATCCATCGATTTCCTACCTAATACACTTGAACACCATGCAATCTAGAATCTCTAGGCTATGTGGAGATAGGGGGTGTCACCACATTGATCAATACACTATATGCACATGGCAGCCCAGTAATTCAATCATCTTTTTTGTCCGTATAGTTACTATTTTTATTAAAATGCATTATGTATGGTGGACCGATATGTAGTTGTTCATTTTACACAGTTCGTTCAAAGCTGCTTTGCATCGAGACGACATAGAGATGGTAGTTTGGATATATCAAATCCTTTTGTGCATCACTTGGTTTCAGGAGGTGCCATTCTTTTCCTTGGTAACGACATTCATAGTCCTTTAGAGATATTAGTTACAAGTTGTGTTTAAAATTTGTACTCTTCTTTCCATGAGGAGATGTAATACTTGAAACATGAGCTACATACAACTAACATTGAGCTTGCCTCAACTAAGGAAACTTTTTTCGATCTTTTCAAGAAAATGGAGTCATAGACTAAGTTGTGGGAAGCCTAGAAAGTAGAAATATCCTCTTTGTAGGCTTAGTTGATCGAAGCAAAGGCTCAACTAGCTACTATCAACGAGGATAATGATTATCTTTTCTAGGATATCCAAGAGCTTAAAGCTTTAATTGATGCCCAAATAGTGGATTTACAATCACTAAATCATATAGTTGAGCATCAGAATACCAAGATTGAGGAATTAAAAGAAGATAGTATCATGTTTGTCAGTTATGGACTTGGTTGCTCTCCAATCTAATGTAACTTTGTGTCCTTTTTTCCAAGCTAAAATGGAAAGATTTCAGTCTAGAATGGATCCTTTCTAGTCTTATTTTGAGAAGTTTTTGAAATACATACTGCTTGATCATTCCTTCTTTGTGCAGTATCAACAACAAAAGCTGGCCTTTTATATGAAATTGTCCACTATGGGTTTGCATCCTCCCAAGGATGGATTCTTGGTCCTTAGATCTCGTAGCAGAAGTTTTCCAAATGGTTTTTGTGGATTCAATTATACTAGACACCATGCTAATGTCTTACATGTATCTTAGAGGTGATCTTATTCTCACTGCTGAGGATATGTCTTAGTCTGTGGAGAGATGTCATCTTGCAATTTTTCTTGATGTCGGACACTTGGAAATGCAAATAGATGAGATTTTTCAAGCCTAGCTCTCCAAAGTGGATGCATATCTTCAGATATCTTGGCATTCCAAGATTGAGTCCGTGGTGTTGAATCAAAGACAATTGAAAACTCCAGCACATTTACAAACTAATAATCAACTGAGGTAGGATATTTTAGCTCACATTTCCAATCAATTCCCTTTTGACACCTTCTTCCTTGAAGCTCATAATTGTCTCTCTATTCTAGGTCCATCAGTGCCCTTTTCTTATTATCAAGAAAGGATGGCCCACATGTTTGCAATCGGATTATTCCTTCCTGCAATGTGTTGTAATTCAAGGTTTTATAACTTAATATAAGCCATCCACCTTAAGATGGCAATACCCAGTTTTGGGCATCTTGCAATCATTTCCAATAGTCGCAAAAAATTAATTTCAATGACCACATGAGCACCTATAAAGTATTCTTTGTCACATTTGACGGCTCTTATAACACCCCAAAGCTCTCTCTTCATTTATGGGCACCTTTGTTTGCTTTCATTCAAGACCTTTGCACCAAACCTAATAACATATCTCTTCCACTCATTATCATCATATCTAATCGCTTACTTGGGCTTATATCCATTGTGATGATTATAAGCTTTCCCTTTGAGTAATCAGCCTTCCTTAGTGTTAGTTTGACTTAAATAGTCTCTTTAATTTTTGCATTGCTTTAGTGTGCTTTTGACCCCATTGGAACCTTTGTTTTTTTTCAATATCTAGTAGACATCATCAATCATATGCACAAAATGAGGGCTCCATATAAGGTAAAAAAACAGATGCTCCCAAAAGCCTTTTCACTTTGAAACACTAGCACAAATATCATACATCCTATTAATACCATTTATCTTTGCTCTAGTGAAGGCTCCCTACCATAGGGTTGATACATATGGCCCATAACCAAGACCTCCTCAACTCCAAATATGACTTGTGGCCGGAAAGAGTCAAGTGTACTCCTTCCAAGCAAGCTAATATCTTTCCACAGTTGACTATATTTTTTGAAACAAACTCTCGATATCCATGAGCATGACTCTTTATTTTTATATTATTCAAAAATGATACAACAAGCTATAGTATGTGATCCATGAGCACCTTATTCATTACATTCATCATGTATGCTACCCAATTTCTTGCACCATATTGAAGAGTACATTCTTGTACTAAGCCTAAATGTGTGCTACCCAATTTCTTGCACCTTATGGAAGAGTACATTCTCATACTAAGCCTAAAGGTATCTTCATGGTTGTAATGTCCCTACTTTCAAATGCCAATCGGAACTTATCATAACCTGAGTATACATCTCCTAAAGAATAAATAGCTCTTCTAACAAAAGCCTCTATAAACTCATTGACTACAAGCCATGTACCAACATCTCTTATAGTTACTTTATTGACTGGTGTCGCGTCGCTACACACACATCGTGGTGTAAAACTCTAGAGTGCGGCTTCTTATTGATCTAGAGAGCAAATGCCATTAATGTTAGTGTTCATAGTCTAAATGGTCCAAAAATATTAGATTTTTGAACAAGTTTATATAATTTTGGATATTTTAGATATTATCTCTTGTAAAAATTGCAAAATTATAGACAACTTCTAGATTAGGATGACACGTGAAAGAAAGCATCTAGCTTTTAGCCATTTTGAGAGGATTTTATGTAAAAAGAAAGATTTGCAAAATCATGCGATGTGTGATCATTGTTTTCAGGCAGTGAACAACACTCCAAAGTGGGAGATGAAGAAGAAGTGATCTGGCAAAATTCTGGTCAGGTGTGCTGGTATTTTACCTCCCTTTTGGAGCCAATGGAAGCATCAAATTCGCACTCTGAATAGCATAGAGGAAGGTATTGTTTTATGTTTGTTTTTTTCTACAAGAGATTATCTTCTCATAATGCAAAAATAAATTGACAGGCTTCACCCTTGTTAGTATTCTTCTATATCTTCTATTTCTTTCAGTGAGTATTCTTCTATGTCTTCTATCTCTTCGAACCCCTTCTCTTCTGTCTACACCTCTCCTTAAATCTCCCTTCACTCTACTGTCTCTTACGCCCACGGTAGACTTTTGATCCCAAATGCTCAGACAGTGGTCAACCCAACCTGAAAGTCAGAATCAGAGGTGTGTAAAGATTCGGGATTCTACTGGATCAAGTGGTGGTGATGCTTTACAATAGATGATTGCTTTGTTGCAACAACAATGATAGTAATAGTTGTTGTTACAATGACAGATGCAAACTGTTGAGAGAGAGAGAGAGTATGAGAGAGATACATAAGACATGCTCCCAAAGAATGATTCATATTGATGTAGAGTTAGTATATATAGGTGAGACCCAAGTCAAGTGAGAGATGATATATATAGTTGTAACATCCCCACTCAAAAAAAGGTCTCTGGCTACGAGTGAAAAAACCCTTGGGGAGAACAAGGGAAAAACCTGAGCCCCTACACATACCTACGATACAAAAATGATTTACTATAAAGTTTTCTTGAATACAATGATACATGCCTCAATCAATGAGACAAGAACTTGGAAAAATACAAAGTGCATGTCTTAATGAACTAAAGCGAGCTTCATTAAGAGCTTTTGTGAAGATGTCTGCAACCATTTGATCATTGGGACAATGCTCCACCATAATGGAACCTTTCTTGACTTCATGTCGAACATAATGATAATGAATAGCAATACACTTTGATTTACTATGTTGTATATAGTCTTTGGTAAGACTAATAGCACTTTGGTTATCGCATCGAAGAGGTGTACTAGATGATGAAGGATGTCCCAAATCTGCAAGTAGTTGTCGAAGCCAAACTAGCTCGCGAGCTGCTAATGATGCAGCAACATATCCTCAGTTGTAGAAACCGCAACACATCGTTGTTTCTTGCTGGACCAAGAAACCAAACATCCATTTACAAAGAAACAATTCCCACTTGTAGATCGCATGGATAAGTGTGAACTTGACCAATCAGCATATGAATATCCAATAAGGTCAAGAGAAGTTGAAGAAGATAAATAAGAATCCTCTCGACGATGATAAATAAGACCAAATTCCTTAGTATCCTTGAGGTACTTAAGAATACATTTTGCAGCACTCCAATGAATAGTGGAAGGGGAAGAAATATATTGTCTCAAAAAGTTAGCTGCAAATAAAATATCTGGTCTTGTGTTTAAACCAATAAATTGAAGACAACTAACAAGATTAGCAAAAGGTTGATGAATGGCTGATTCTTCATTGCGTGTTGTAGATGTACCCTTGGTAGAGCTCGAAAGAATGGGAGTGTTGGTAGAGTGCGCATTTGTCAACCCAAACTTATTAACAATATCATTAATAAACTTTGTCTGGCGAAGAAGAAGAATGCCTTGTTGTCAGTGTTGTTGAACTTGAATACCCAAACAAGAATGTATCTCACCAAGATCCACCATTTCAAATGCAGTCGATAAAAGCTTCTTCATAGCATCCAAGAAAGCAATATTATTTGGCACAAGAATAGTATCATCAACATATAGAGCAAGAATAATAAAACATTTGTCCTCCCTTTTGATGTAAAGATTTGGGTAAGCAAAACATGCAACAAAACCTTTAGATGTGAGGAATTGATCAATCTTAATATACCAAGCACGAGAGGCTGAATTTCTAGATCAAATAGTGTTGCAAAAGCCAAAATCATACGAACAGTTGTGGAGCGCACAACAGAAGAAAATGTTTCTTGATAATCTACTCCTGCAATCTATGAGTAAACATTTGGAACAAGTCATGCTTTGAACTTATCAAACGAGCCATCAGCTTTGGTCTTGGTTTTATAAAACCATTTACATTTGATAGGAATACGATTTGGGGGGAGTTCAGTAAGAATCCATGTATCTTTGGAGATTAAAGAATCATACTCAGCTTGCATAGCTTCTTGCCATTGATCCCTTTGAGATGAATTGGTAGCTTTCATATACGATATTGGATCCTCTTGGACAGACATAGCATCATCAAAGACATCATATTCAATAGAATAGAATCCATGCTCTATCTCAATAGGAAGATCGACATAGATCTCCAAATTTTCATCAATCTTCTTTGGAGGTGAAGGAGGTTTATGATCATCAGAATTAGTAGACTCACAAAACAAGTAATGAAATGCACTAAGCAAAGACTGTGTATCATCTGAAACATCTAACGACCATGTGCCACCCATAGTCTTCTCATCAAATATAGCATCACGACTAATGATAACCTTTTGAGTAGAAGGATCATAAAATATGTAACCTTTGGAATGATCTGAATAACCAAGAAAAATAACCTTCAAACCTGGAGGATCCAACTTATGTCGAGTGTCCTTGGGCACATGAATATAAGCAATGCAACCAAATGTGCGAAAGTGAGAGACTGAAGGTGTCTTCCCTGTCCAGATTGTTATAGGAATTTTACCAGCAGGCACAGTAGTTGGAAGATCATTTTGAATAAAAACGGCTGTTAGAAGTGCTTCAGTCCAAAACTTTCGAGACAAACCAGAGTGTATAAGCATGCAACGTATAGCATTAAGAATAGTGCGATTTTTGCACTCAGCAATACCATTTTGCTGAGGAGAATAAGGAACTGTAAACTCATGATGAATACCTTGATCCTTTTAGAAGTCATCAAATAGATTGGATACATATTCACCGCCATTGTCACTGTGAAGCGTCTTTATAGAGAATCCAGTTTGAAGCTCCACACTTATCTTGTATTGTTTAAATATAAATAAAGCCTCAGACTTATGTCGAAGAAGACAGACATGTGTGTACCGTGAGAGATCATCAATGAAAGTTATAAAATATCAATATTGAGACTTTGAGGCAGGAAAAGGACCGCAAATATCGATATGAACCAAATCCAAGAGAGCACAGGAATGTGATGAAGTAGAAGTGTGGAAAAGCGAACGATGGTGTTTTCCAAGTGCACAGTACTCACATATTCCCATACGTGGATGAGACTTAAGATCCATACCTTGCACAAGACCATGACGATGAAGATCAAGAATTTTGGCAAAATCGTAGTGTGCAAATCCTTGATGCCATAATTTGCAATTTGCATCTCTAGGGGTAGTAACAACATTTGCAACTGTATCGTTCAATGATAGCTCAAATAGATTACCATGTCGAGGAGCAACTGCTATAGTATGTTCATCTTTCTCTATACGACATTGATTATGATCAAAGCCAACAAACAAACCAAGATTAACTAGACGAGCAATAGAAAGAAGATTTCTTTGCAAATCTGGAACATGAAAAACTCCTCTTAATATTCTAGTGGATGAAACAGTTCCTAGATATAAATCACCCACTCCTTTGACTTGACAAGTCGTATCATCCGCAAGGTAAACAAACTTCTTGACAGGAAGAGAATGATAATTGTGAAGCCACTGCGATTGGTATATCATGTTTCCAGTGGCCCTTGAATCAACGATGAATAGAGAACCATCATGAACATGAAGTACCTTTTCTGGAGAGATATCATAATGGACGAAATTGAGCTCCTGATGAGTATGATCATCATCAGTTGAAGTTTGTTGAACAATATAAGCTCGAGAACGTTCTTCGTCATATCTTCGTTTATAACAACGACGAGATGGATGATCTGTATGTGCACAATAATCACAAGGAGGAAAACTTTTGGATGAGCAAGGTTGCTTTGTAGTAACTCCATGCTCCTCATCATATTGATGTGCCCAGCAATCAAAATCCACATGGCCTTTCTTATCACAATAAGAACAATGTTTGTTAGGATAAGCAAGACGAGAAGATTTACTACCTTGATTAGGGCGTCCACCCTGCTGAAAACGTGAAGCGGGACGCTTGCGAGTAACAAAAGCAGCATCAAAATCCCTTTGTTCGCGAGTGACCAAAATAGCATCAGATTTTTCCAAATGATGCTCATGACATTGAGAATATTCAATAAGAGATAAACATGCTTTGTCAAAGTGGATATCATCCTTGTTAGACAAAATAGTGATGATATTGTCATATAAAGGATCTTTGATGGTATGAAGAAGTTAAGTAACAATCTGATTTTTAGCAACAGGAGCGCCGGCAGCACCAAGCTGATTGATAATGTCTTTCAAAGCCTCGATATGAGAGTGCATAGAAGTACCAACCTTATATTGAAGATTATTCAAACAAGTTTGGAGATATAAAATTTCGGTGACTAATTTCTTCTCAAACGTTGAGATAAGATACTCCCAAACAGCATGAGAGGTTTCTAGATGAAAGACATCCAACATAAGTGAGTCAGGAAGTGAAGAAAATATATAACGACGAGCCGCTTTGTCACGGCGAATCCAATCAGTATGATCAATTTTCCATTGTTGAAATAATGGGCCATTAGTAATCACAGAATTGTTATTCATCACATCAATAGGTTAAACTGGGCAAGACAGGTCGCCCAAAACAATACCAAATAATATTTCACCTTCAAGAATTAGTATCATCTTTGCTTTCCACCCAGGAAAGCCTTGTCCTTGGAAGAAGGGAACCGAAAATTGGCCAGACGGATATCCGTTAACAATTATGCAATTGGCCATGCCTGTATGTCAAGAGAAAACAAATAAGATGAGATCGTAGAATCTGCAAACCATGATCAAGACGAGCGTAGTTGAGACGCATGACAATCAAAATAGGGAGATGCACGTAAGAACGACAAAAAGTATTGAGTGACTAAAAAGAAAGCCCGAAATAGAGAGACGTAACAAGACGAGATGACGCATATAAGAAAAGTGCTATTTCAGTCGAGCAAAGAACATGAACGATAATAAAACATCGCTAAAAATAGCAAGATTTTTGCTTGTCGTAATCAACGTCATTAACAAAGACAAGCAATGAACAAACTGTAATTGGGGATTAACGAACTGTAATTAGAATTACAGTTTTAAATAAAAAATCGCAGATTCGAGCAGAATTGTTGTCTTGAATCCTGAATTGTCATAACTTTTGATTCAGAACTCTGATTAACAAGTGGTTTTGATAGGATTCGAGAGCACGACGAGAGCTACGCATAGATCTAGTTTTGTTTTTAAAGACAAAATTAACTAATACTTCTAATTTGAACAAGTTCATGTATCAAATCATCACTTGTGCAAAGAATTCAATCAAGTATAAACAATGAAACAACTTATCTTCATTGTTGTTGCTATGCATCCATAGCTCTGATACCATGTTGAGAGAGAGAGAGAGTATGAGAGAGATACATAAGACATGCTCCCAAAGAATGATTCATATTGATGTAGAGTTAGTATATAAAGGTGAGACCCAAGTCAAGTGAGAGATGATATATATAATTGTAACACAAACTCGACAGGAAGCTAAAAGAATTGATTCCTTAGCTGTGAATGCATTACAAGTGGTGTGACAAGAATTGAAGCAGTTTAAAGGTCAAAATGTTTCGGCCTTCATCTGGTTGTATGAAGAAAAGATGTTGTTTCATGGGGTAGCGCAGTATGCATGGAGTCGGTATTTCTCCCATTTGGCCATTCATGCATTGCATGATCGGATTGATGAGTTACATTGAAGATATGCTGATTAGGCAGCTTTCGAGAAAGCTTTGAGAGAGGAGTTTTTCTTGAAAGATGTAGGGTTGGTAACTTAAAAGACATTTATAGATTGGATTGAAAAGCCTAATAAAGGGTTGGCTCTACTGCTTTGCTTTGTAAATTTGAAAGTTAGTATGCGTAGTTGGATGCAGAGGAGCAACAATCATTGGAGAGTAAAAAAAATGATTTGTTTATGAAGGCTGCAAATCCTATTTTGTAGAAGAAGCTAATTGATCATTTAGAAGATGCCTCTTTTGAAATGGGACTGATGCCTAATTGGTTCAATGTAACTGAGACACTGCATATGTTGGTAAACGAGAGCCGATGAAATTCACATGGGGTACAAGCACCACACCTGCCAGTGCTCAAAAGGGTGTTGAGTTTGTAGCCAAGGCACTTGTAGCTATGTAAGAACAACCAGCTATACCTATTGGTTTGCCTCTTAAAAGTGATGTTGTGGATAAATTAATCAAAGGCATGCGTGATTTGTGCCTAAATTTGACAAAAATCTATGCAAAGGGCAAAAAATAGGATGTCAAGGTAGAAGAGAAGGGACGGGCAAGAGCCAAAAGCTCATATGTAGAAGGATACAAGAGGATATGCATTTAGTGTGATAGTTTACAGCATGAAAAGCAAGACTGTATAGCCTACGGTGAAGCAAAATCAAAAAGGTTAGTCTTTTGGAAAGATGAAAAAATACATTCAACAAAAAACTCATCTTCCAATAGATCCGAATTTTGAAAATGGTGGCATGCAGAAGAGGTTGGAAAATATGGCTACAAGGACAACATTTGTTACCATAGATGGTCACATATAGGTTGAGAATTGAAAAGACTAATGAAGCTCCTAAAGGAGGCATGGCTAAAGCAAAATCTTGTGTTTGGATGCAAGCATTAAGTTGCATGGAAAAGGGTAAAACAACAAAGTCAGAATTGGCTGATGCAAGTCAAAGTATACGAGGGAGGACAAGATACGGAGTGCACCAGTGGATTCATTTTTAGCCTATGCTTATTTCACTAAGGTTCCTAATCAAGAAGCTTTTGTGGAAGAAAAAAGAAGAGATGAGGACATTGCTGGTCCTTCCTCTTCATGTCCATCTAAATGCATAACACGAAGCAAAATGGAGCAGTAGAAAGAGACTGAAAAAGTCATTCTAGAGCATGTTATGGAGGATGCGTCTCAAGAGAAGAAATAAGAAGGGAAGCAAAGGGGCAAGTAGCCTGGTTACAGGCTACAATCAGATCTTGATACTATCATAAATCTTAAAATAGTCTTGGAAGATCACATACTTGGTAGTAGAGTGGAATTCACACTTGGTGAAGTTCTTGATATCGCAAAGCATAAATTTCATGATGCAATCATTGATATGCTTAAATGAAAAAGATAGTTTGATGGTGAAATTTTACAAGCATTGATGCAGGTTGACAAAGACATAGAGAAACATCTTCAGAGGGAATATGATGATGCATGCAATGCTATTTTGGAATAGGTTGATGGTGAAAATCGATAAAATGAAAGTGTAGATAGTAAGCTTGTGGCTGAAAATGGTATTTTGGGCACCACTAAGCATAGAGAGAAGGATATGTATAATAGGGATGTCCATCAACAAGCACATGAAGAAGAAGATGCTCATTTTATTTCAAGCAGTCATTATTCACAAACACATTGGGCTCATGCTACAATAGAGACAATTTTTAAAGAGAGAGAAAGAGAGATGCCTTGCAGAGCTCTCTTGGATCATGGTTTGAAAATCAATGTTATGGCACGCAGCTTGTATGAGAATGGAGATTGGCCAATTGATGTAGATCCGGGATGGCAATGCAAGCAACAAACAATTCATCAAGGGATCTTTATGCGGCTTGTCTGAATGTACTTATGACTTTTGGAGATGTTAGGGATGCATATCATTTTTTTATGTAAGATTCATGTAGGTATTTGGTGATTTTGGAGCAGCCCTAGATTTTGGAATCAAGAATGGAAACAAAAGCCTTAGATGATGGTTCTTCATATGCTTGGGTTCATAGTAAAAACAATACAAAGGTGGTACAATTTATCATTGTTTGTGTGAATCATCCCCACAATCAGGATAGGCTACGAGATAATCCTATGCATCCTAATGCACGAGAGTTTAAGGGTTTTAGACAGCACTACTGTAAGTGGAGGCTATGGCAATGCCTCTAGGAAGATAATTATGCCTCCAAGAAAGGGGGAAAATGTATTTCTGTCTGGATTATAGGAATGGACAACATGTAGTCTTGGCAGTTTTAAGAATATTTTAGCCATGTGGAGGGCTGAAAAGAAATATATAGCCAGATGGGATGAAAAAGAGTTGAAGAGATATGGTTTCATGGTTACAAATGAAGGTATTTTAGGACTATTTTTAGGGTTGGTTGATGTTGATACAGTGGCTGAAAATTCTACAGCACTTAATGTTGAAAATAGGGCAGAAAAAGAGATGATTTATGTTGACACTTTGGAGATGTATGAAGTCATTCAAGAGTTTGCTCAGTATGAATGTTATGGGTTGCAACACAGGGTTGAAGCAAGGGTGGATACAAAGTACAAAATATTTGCAAGAAGGTTAAGCTTGTGGCTTTGCCTTTACCACCTGAAAGTGATGGGTTGGTTAAAAAAGTGACTCAATAGCCTAATTTACAAGATCCACACATAGTAGGATATAAAGTAACAATTGAAACTTTACAAAAGCTAAAAATTAGTGAAACAAACTTTCTTTTGCCAACAAAAAGAGCTTGTTTCTTGCATATGTTGGCAAGGCATGGGAAAGCCTTCGTGTTTTAGCCCGATGAAATTGGATGTGTTGATCGGACCATAGCTGCATCTATGGTGATCTTTACAATACCCCCATGTACCATGGAATTTAAAGCCTATTCTAGTATCTCGGGCATATTTTCCTAAGCAATTGGAGCTTTTGAACGAGAATATCAAGATGAAGCTAATTTTGGGAGCCCTCTTCAGCTCCATATTCTAATCGGTGGTTCATTGTTCCAAAGAACAATGGTTCTGTGAGGTTTATACAAGATTTACAACCACTTAATTAGGTCATCATTAGGAATTTTGGATCATGCCCGATAGTGGATGAATTCGTCGAAGCATTTGCAGGCAAGGTAATTTACTCTGGGTGATTTATATTTAGGATATGATCAGTTCCAGCTTGCATTAGAAACTTGGGATATCACTACCATGAAGACACCACTTGGATTGGTTAGGATGTGTATGCTTCCACAGGAAGCAACCAGTTCAATGGCACATATGATGAATGCTATGCATAAAGTTTTGAGGGAGTATGTTTCTCAGTTGACCTTACCCTTTCTTGATGATCTGCCAATCAAAGGATGTGATATCTATAAGAAGAATGAAGAGTTGAATGAGCATGGATGTAGAAGATTTTTGGCTGATGATATTGTTGATTATGACAAGATTTTGAGCCATCTTGAAGAAGTGTATTTGACTCTGTCAGGAGAAAAGTCAGTTTTTTAAGTGGAGAAAGTATCAATTATTGGGCACATGTGTAGACTATATGGGGGAAAGCCCTCACCAATAAATGTTGATGCCATAAGCAGGATGTGAGAGACATGTTTGAATGTATCTGAGGTGAGAAGATTTTTGTGTGCATGTGTCTTTAACTTAATGTGGATCCCACATTTTTGTTCATATGGCTGAAAGTTTATATTAGCTCTTAAGAAAAGGGAAAAAGTTTTGGTGGGGGAAATTGATGCCATAAGCAGGATAAGAGAAACATGTTTGAATGTATCTGGGGTGAGAAGATTTTTGTGTGCATATGTCTTTAACTTGATGTGGATTCCACGTTTTTTGTTCATATGGCTGAAAGTTTATATCAGCTATTAAGAAAAAGGAAAAAGTTTTGGTGGGGGAAACACCATACACAAAGGAAATTTAGAAGCTAAAGAGCTTATTGATTTCATCCCCAACACTAAAGAGAGCAAATAATAAGAATGCACGGCCTATTATTCTCACCATGGATACAAGCCCAATTGGCATTGGTTGGGCAGTGTGAGTCAGGATGATGTTGATTGGAATAGGTATGCCATTCAGTTTGGAGCAAAGGTCCTCAATGAATGCAAACGGTGGTATTCTCAAGTCAAATGAGAGCTTTAGGGTGTAGTGATATCCCTTAAGTGTGAGAGGGTGTATTTTATGGGAGCTCATGTAGTGGTAGAGACTAATTGTCTACCTCTATTGGGCATGATAGTGAATTGCTCAACTCCTACTATTGCCATGTTACAGTGGATTGCATATATAAAGTCACTTAACCTTGACTTTCAACATATTGCAGGTAAAGAAAACCCCATGGCTAGCATACTTTCATGAGCAAGGTTTAAAGATGAAGAGGAGAAAATGGAAGATGAAGAGGATGACATGATAGGTGTTGAAACTAACTTTATGATAGCAAGGAATGAGTATACAGCTCCTATTACTACAAGTACAACTATTGTAATAGGAATTTCAGTAGTAGAAAAGGAGCTTACAACCATGGAGAAGAGATGGGCAATAGAGAGAAATCATTATCGATGTTATGCTTTAGTCACAACACAATTTTTGAAAGAGTTGTATAAGGATGATTTGCTGAAAATAGGCCAATATCTCAGCCTTATGACAATGAAGACTGAGTGGTTTGAAGATGAATTCAAAAGGATTAAAAGAAAAGATTATGGGTTTTTCTTAAAATATGGATATTTATGGAAGCATGCAAAGAAAAAGAGAGGAGCTCCAGTGCGTGTATTGGGAGATAGAGCTTCTCAACAATAGGTGATGTAGGAGTTTAATGAAAGCTTATGGGCTAGACATAGAGGAGTTTGGGGCACATTTTCCAAGATCAAAGAGAAGTATTGGTTGCAAAACATGTATAAAGATGTGGATCATTATGTGGAATCATGCAATGTCTATAATATGTATTCCATGGTAAATCATAGAGATGGGTTGCAACCGACTTATCCATTGTCTATGCATTAAAAATGGACAATTGATCTAGTTACCATGCCTATAGGTTTATGGAATATGAGATATCTTGTGCTTACACAAGAAGACTTGACAAATGAAGTGTAAGGTTGAGCTCTTAGTAAAAAGACTACTCAAGCTATTTGCAGGTTCTGATTAGAAGAAGTCTTTTGCAAGTATAGTTGTGTTGGTAAAGTGGTTTGCTGATAGAGGAGAAATTGATGTGGATGAAGCTCATGACTTCTTTTCATGATTGAGTATCAAGTTTGCTTTAACTTCATCCAATAATCCTAAAGAAAATGGAAAAAGTGAAAGAGATCATCAACCTATCATTAAAGCATTAGCAAAGTCATACAATGACAGGATGAAAGAGTGGCCAAGAATGTTACTCTTTTCTTTCTAGGATGATAGGACCACTCATAGTGTAATTATAGGGTATATGCCTGTTGAATTAATGTATGAAAAACATCCAATCATGCCTATTGAGGAGACTATTGCTACTTGGACTGTTCTACCATGGGAAGAGGGTTTGAATAGAGAAGAGTTTCTAGTCCTACACATTAGACACTTAGAAAGAAAACCTAAAGAATTTGAGACAACCCCATAAAAAAGCTAAAGACTGCAAGAACAAGAAGAGGTTTGACAAGCAACACAAAATTCAACCACGAGTTATACAAGAAGGGGATTGGGTATTGGTTTATGACAACAGCTTGGAAAATCAGCATAATGCTAGGCAAAGTAGTGGTTTGGTCTGTATATGGTAAGGTTTGTTTTTTATAATGCTACCTATGCATTAAATAAGATGGATGGGATACCTTTAAGGAGTCTAGTGGCTTGAAAACATTGTCGCAGCACATAGGGTTGAAGGTCACCCGCAGGGGTTTGGCAAGAGAAGAATGTATGGGGGTTCAAGAGCTTAGACTCCAAAGATGGTAAAGATAAGAGAAGGGTTGAAGCTTTCAAGCCAAGTTCTTGAAGATAAGAGACAGCTAGGTGAAGGTAGATTTAGGGAGAGGAGTAGAGGGAAGAGAAGGGATTCGAAGAGATTGAAGATGTAGAAGAATACTCCCAAAAAGAATTAAAAAATATAGAAGAATACTTATAATAGAGATGAAGCTTGTCAGTTTCTTTGAGCATTATGATAAAATATAACTATAATAGACAAAAATGTGTAGAAAATAATACCTTCCTCTATGCTGCTCAGATCTCCAATCTGATGTCTTCATTGGCTCCGAAAGGGGGGTTAAATACTAGGACACCTAGCCAAAATTCTACCAGATCACTCCTTCATCTCCCACTTTGGAGTGTTGTTCACTGCCTGAAAACAGCAATCGCACATCGCACGATTTCGCTAATCTCTCTTTTTACATAAAATTCTCTCAAATTAGTTGAAAGCTACATGCTTTCTTTTACATGTTATCATAATCTAGAAGTTGTCTATAGTTTTATGGATTTTTACAAGAGATAAAATCTGGAATATAAAAAATTGACTAAAAACTTGCCAAAAAAAAATCTAATATTTTGAACCATGGACACTAACACTAATGCCTAAAGTGGCATTGGCTCTCTAAATCGAAAAGGAAGCCACACTTTAGATTTTTTTATATGGTGTGCGAGTAGCGGCATGACATCCACCCTCTCCTAACCTGCACATCCTCTGGCATGTGCCAAAGTCTTATAGATTTGGAGTGTTAGAAGAAGTATCTTCTGCCATGTCAACGTCTTCATCTTTTGTCTCTTCTTCTTCCTCTATGTCTTCATGCTCTTGAATTATATTCAAGTCTTCTAGCTTATATGTTGAACTTTCTCTTTGTTTGAAGAGCATGATTCTTTTTCCTACTATGGGTATCTTCATGCTTGCTCCATCCAATTCAGCCAATGAATATGTGGCATTGTCATGAACGACCTTTACCACATATGGGCCAAAACCAACGCTTCACCATCTTCCTAGAAGCACTGTATTGATTGTCTAGGCTGCTGTTATAGACAAGCACCCATTCATTTTCTTGAAATACTCTTGGCCAAAGTCGATGTCACTTATCAAATCTTCTTTTGTTCTTTAGTCTTGATGCCTTTAGCTTCTCAATAGCTGCTTAAACATCTTCACACCTTCTTTCTAGCTGCCATATGCATAAAGTCAGCAACTCTTCTTTACTGATGCCTTCCTCCTAAGGTAGAAGACTCCATGTGAGAATAGATTCTTTAATTGGCATAATTGGTTGTTGTCCATGCATAAGTTCAGCTGGCATATTGCCAATCACTAAATTGTGAGTAATCCAGTCAGCCCATAATGCAAAAGGTAGCATTTTAGACCATTCTTTGATCTTTCCTCTACAAGACTTTGCTAGAGCTTTGAGAATAGGTTGATGACCTCTCTCACTCTTTCCATTGCCTTCCGGGTTGTAGGCTGATGTTAAAGCCAACTTAATACCCAATTGAGCAAAGAATTTGCATGCCTCATCAGCATCCAACTCCATTACAAACCCCGATCCATTACAAACCACGATCCCACTAGCCTGGAGACTCCATTACAAAACCGGATCCCACTAGTCTAGAGACTCGATATGCAAAGAGACCTGGTGTCACTACATTGATCAATAGACTATATGCACACTGCGGCCCAGTAAGTCAATTATCTTTCTTGTCTGTATAGTTACTAGTTTTATTAAAATGCATTATGTGTGGTAGACTGAAATATAGTTGTTCATTTTGCAGAGTCTGTTCAATGCTCCTTTGCATCGGGATGACATAAAGATGGTAGTTTGGACATATCAAATCCTTTTGTGCATCGCTTGGTTTCAGAATACATCATTTCTTTCCTTTGTAAGGACATTCACAGTCCTTAAGAGATATTAGTTACAGCTTGAGTTTAAAATTTGTACTCTTCTTTCCATGAGGAGATGTAATACTGCAAAGAGAAGCTACATAAGGCTAACATTGAGCTTGCCTTAGCTAAGAAAACTCTTTTTGAAATTTTCAAGCAAATGGAGTCACAAACTAAGTTGTTGGAAGCCTAGAAAGTAGAATCCTCCTCTTTGTAGGCTTAGTTGACAGAAGGAAAGGCTCAAGTAGCTACTATCAATGAGAAAAAGGATTATCTTTTCTAGGATACCTAAGAACTTAATGCTTTAATTGATGCCCGAACAGTGGATTTACAATGAATAAATCGTATAGTTGAGCATCAAAATATCAAGATTGAGGAATTAAAAGAATAGTTGTCTTAGCTATGCTCTATTTATCCAAGTCCTAATGTAGCATTAGTACCATCTTTATCAGTTATGGACTTGGTTGCTCTCCAACCTAATGCAACTTTGTGTCCTTTGTTCCAAGCTAAAATGGAAAGACTTCAGTCTAGAATGGATCCTTTGTGGCCTTTCTTTGAGAGGTTTCAGAAATACGTACTGCTAGATCATTACTTCTTTGTGCACTATCAACAACAAAAGTTGGCCTTTTATATGAAATTGTCCACTATGGATGAGCATCCTCCCAAGGATGGATGCTTGGTCCCTAGATCTCCTAGTAGAAGTTGTCTGAATGGTTTTTGTAAGTTCAATTATACTAGACACCATGCTAATGTCTTACATGTATCTTAGAGGTGATCTTATTCGCAATGCTGAGGATATGTCTTGGTTTGTGGAGCGATGTCATCTTGCAGTTGTTCTTGATGTCAGACACTTGGAATTGCAAATAGATGAGATGTTTCAAGCCTATCTCTCCAAAGTGGATGCATATCTCAAGATATCTTGGCATTCCAAGATTGAGTCCGTGGTGTTGAATCAAAGAATTTTGAAAACTCTAGCACATTTACAAACTAATAACCAACAGAGGGAGGATCTTTTAGCGCACATTTCTAATCAATTCCCTTTTGATACCTCCTTCTTTGAAGCTCATAATTGCTGCTCTGTTCTAGGTCCATCAGTGCCCTTTGCTTATTATCAACAACAGATGGCCCACATATTAGATTCTTATCTATTAAAGAAAACCTTGTATGGGCCTAATTTTTATACTTTGCCCGTATACAATAGAAATAAAATGCTTATATGTTGCTCCAAAACCTCTCAAGGCTATGCATCTGACACGTACAAAGCCTCCCCTTATAGTAGAGAGTAAGATCCTTTAGAGGGATGGTTCTGGAACAAATTGTATAAGGCTAAATGCTTATGGGAAAAAAGTGACTCTACTATATACCCTATTTTTCCTTGTAAATCTCATTGAAAAAACCCTTTGCATTGTTGGTAAACCTCCTATAATACCCTATTCTATTCGTTGTATAGACTCGTGAATGTATCAAGTTATGAAATCTCATTTATCTTCTAGTATAGACATAAGATCATATGGCATCTACCCCATCCAAACCTAAATATCCTCCAGCATGTGCCACATTCTGAGTTTTCTATAGGTTTAGAAACCTCATCTTCCACTTCAATATCATCCTTGTCCTCCTCTTTAACATTGTCATGAGCAGTATCTCTCTTGAGTTCTTGCACCTCATATGCATCAACCTCATATCTCTTGAAGAACTTGATTTGGCTCGCTGTAATAGGAATCCTCAATGTTATCCCATTCAATTCATCAAATGAATAGGTAGCATTCTCATGTATATATTTCAACACATATGGACCAAACCAACATTTAGAGACATTTCAAATAGTGCATCCAATCACCTTCTTGTATTGCCCTTGGCTCGAGTCTGTGCTTCTTATCAAACATTTTCTTAGTTTGAAGTGTTGTTGTTTGCAATCTTTGCACTGCTATGTCAATGCCTTTCAATCTCCTCTCTAGTTGCTTAATGTGTAGGGCTAGCAGTTCCTCTCTATTCAATCCCTCCTCCCAAGACAACATGCTCCAAGTAACATCCACCTATTCAATAGGCATGATGATTTTTCCACACATTAATTTAGTAGGCATGTATCATGTCATTATACTATGGATGGTCTTGTCAACCCGTAAAGCATATGGTAATATCAAAGCCATTTCTTCACTCTTTGTCTACATGGCTTTGTGATGACCGATTCAATGAATATGTAGGTACCCCCACTCACTCTTTCCATTACCCTCCAATTTATAGGTTGAAGTTAATGCAAGTTTAATCCCAATTGAGTTGAAAATTTAAAGCTTCGTTTGTGTCCAATTCTCATCTATTAGTTATAAATTTTTCCATAGAACCATAATGGCAAAAAACCTCTTTCGAAAGAAAATTCCATGCATCATGTGTTGTCTCTGTAGTACTAAGAGCTCTCCCTTCTACTTGATTTGTTGAATCCTATGTCCAACCATGAGATATCTCTTCAATCAAATAACTGTAGGCATGGTCACCAAATCCACCACCTATTTTAAATGAATAGACAATGGATAAGTTGGCTTTAACCTATCTCCATGTTTCACTATTGAACATATTTGATAGGTAGTACATGTTTCAACAAAGTATGCCCACATTAATGAGGGTGATATATGTAATTATTGTAGCTGCTAGTTCATTTGTAGTAGTAGTGTAATTAGTTTTAGCAAGATATTCACCCACTTCTTTAGCATCCATCATTCCATCTTCATCCTCAAAGTATGCCATTGCTAGCATGTTTGCAATCAGATTATTCCTTTCTGCAATGTGTTGTAATTCAAGGTTTAGTGACTTAATATAAGCTACCCACCTTAACATGGCAGTACCCAGTATTGCACATCTTGCAATCATTTCCAATAGTCGCAAAAAATTAATTTCAATGACGACATGAGCACCTATAAAGTATTCTTTGTCACATTTGAGGGTTCTTATAACACCCCAAACATCTCTCTTCATTTATGGGTATCTTTTATTTGTTTCATTCAAGACCTTTGCACCGGACCTAATAACATATCTCTTCCACTCATTATCATCATATCTAATCGCTTACTTGGGCTTATATCCACTATGATGATTATAATCTTTCCCCTTTGAGTAATCAGCCTTCCTTAGTGTTAGTTAGACTTAAATAGTCTCTTCAATTTCTGCATTTCTTTAGTGTGCTTTTGACCCCATTGAAACCTTTTTTCTTGGAGTTGCTTTTGACCTAAGCTTGGGCTTTGCACTCTTGTGAGCATACACCTACTGGTGTCAGGTCTTGCCAGTGTTATGTATACTTTGCCCTATTGTCCAAGGAGTAGAGATCATCAATCATATGCACAAAATGAGGGATCCATATAAGGTAAAAAGCAGATGCTCCCAAAAGCCTTTTCACCTTTGAAACACTAGCACAAATATCGTACATCCTATCAATACCATTTATCTTTGCTCTAGTGAAGGATTCCTACCATAGGGTTGATACATATGGCCCATAACCAAGACCTCCTCAACTCCAAATATGACTTGTGGCTTGAAAGAGTCAAGTGTACTTCTTCCAAGCAAGCTAATATCTTTTCATAGTTGACTATATTTTTTGAAACAAACTCTCTATATCCATGAGCATCAAATTATGCATTCCTGTTATCCTTGGCATGACTCTCTATTTTTATATAATCCAAAAATGATATAATAAGCTATATTATGTGATCCATGAGCACCTTATTCATTGCATTCATCATGTATGCTACCCAATTTCTTGCACCATATGGAAGACTACATTCTCGTACTAAGCCTAAATGTGTCTTCATGGTTGTAATGTCCCTACTTTCAACTACCAATTGGAACTTATCATAACCTGAGTATAAATCTCGTTAAGAATAAATAGCTCTTCCAACAGAATCGTCTCATTGACTACAAGCCATGTACCAATAACTCTTATAGTTACTTTATTGACCGGTGTCAAGCCACTACTCACACATCGTGTGTAAAGCTCTAGAGTGTGGCTTCTTATTGATCTAGAGAGCGAATGTCATTAATGTTAGTGTTCATAGTGTGAATGGTCCAAAAATATTAGATTTTTGGAAAAGTTTAGCTAATTTTTGATATTTTAGATATTATCTCTTGTAAAAATCCAAAAATTATAGACAACTTCTAGATTAGGATGACATGTGAAAGAAAGCATGTAGCTTTTAGACATTTTAAGAGGATTTTATGTAAAAAGAAAGATTGGAAAAATCATGCGATGTGTGATCGTTGTTTTCAGGCAGTGAACAATACTCCTAAGTGGGAGATGAAGAAGAAGTGATCTAGCAGAATTCTGGTCGGGTGTGCAAGTATTTTACCCCCCTTTCGAAGCAATGGAAGCATCAAATTGGAAATTTGAGTAGCATAGAGGAAGGTATTGTTTTATATATGTTTTTTTCTACAAGAGATTTATCTTCTCATAATGCAAAAATAAATTGACAGGCTTCACTCCTGTGAGTATTCTTCTACATCTTCTATTTCTTCGAGCTCCTTCTCTTCCATCTACTCCTCTCCTTGAATCTTCCTTCACCCTACTGTCTCTTATCCCCGCAGTAGACTTTCGACCCCAAATGCTCCGACAATGGTGAACCTGACATGAAAGTCAGCATCAGAGGTCTATAAAGATGGGGGATTCTACTGGATCAAGTGGAGGTGATGCTTTACAACAGATGATTGCTTTGTTGCAACAACAATAACAACCACACTTGTTGTTACAGCAGCATATGCAAACTCGACAAGAAGTAGAAAGAATTGATTCCTTAGCTATGAATGCATTGCAAACACTGGGGCAATAATTGAAGCAGTTTAAAGGTCAAAATGTTTCGGCCTTCATCTGGTTGTATGAAGAAAAGATGTTGTTTCATGGGGTACCGCAATATGCATGGAGTTGGTATTTGTCCCACTTGGCCATGCATGCCTTGCATGATTGGATTGATGAGTTACATAGAAGAGATGCTGATTGGGAAGCTTTTAAAAAAGCTTTGAGAGAGGAGTTTTTCTTGGAAGATGTAGGATTGGTAATTGAAATGACATTTATAGATTGGATTTAAAAGCCCAATAAAGCATTCGCTGCTATAGCTTTGCTCTGTGAATTTAAAAGTCGATATATGCAGTTGGATGCCGATGACCAGCACCCATTGGAGAGTCAAAAAATTGATTTGTTTCTAAAGGCTACAGATCCTATTTTGTAGGAGAAGCTAATTGATCATTTAGAAGATGCCTCTTTTGAAATGGGACTAAAGTCAGATTGGTCCAATGTAGCTGAGACACTCCATATATTGGTAAACAGAGAGCCGATGAAATTAAGATGGGTACAGGCACCACACCTGCCAGTGTTCAAAAGGGTGTTGAAATTACAGCCAAGGCCCCTGTAGCTATGTCAGAACAACAGGCTATACTTGTTGGTTTGGCTCTTATAAGTGATGCTGTGGATGAATTAATCAAACGCATACGTGATTTGAGTCTAGATTTGATAGAAATCTATGCAAAGGTCAAAAAGTTGGATGTCAAGGTAGAAGAGAATGGTTGGGAAACAACCCAAAGGCTGTATAGAGAAGGATACAAGAAGAGATGCATTTAGTGTGACAGTTTAGAGCATGAAAAGCGAGACTCTACAGCCTACTGTGAAGCCGAAGAAAAAAGGTAAGTCTTCTGGAAATATATCAAAATACATGCAACAGAAAATGGTCTTTCAATAGAGCTAATTTTTGAAAATGGTTGCATGTAGAAGACGTTGGAAGATATGGCTATAAGGACAACATTTTTTGCCATAGATGTAGCCACATATGGGTTGAGAATTGAAAGGACTGATGAAGCTTGTAAAGGAGGCAGGGATAAAGCAAAATCTCGTGTTTGGATGCAAGCATTAGATTGCATGGAAAAGGGAAAAACAACAAAGTTTGAATTGGCTGATGCAAGTCATAGTATATGAGGGAGAACAGGATATGGAGTTCACTAGTGGATTCATTTTCAGCCTATGCTTATTTGGTTGAGGTTCATAATAAAGAAGCTTTTGTGGAAGAAAAGAGAAGAAGAGATGAGGACACTACTGGTCCTCTCTTCAGATCCATCTAAATGCATAACACGAAGTAAAATGGAGCAGCAGAAAGAGGCTGAAAAGGTCATACCAAAGCATGTTATGGAGGATGCATCTCAAGAGAAGAAATAAGGAGGGAAAAAAAAGGGCAAGTAGCCTACTTACAGGTTACAATCAGATCTCGAGACTACCATAAACCTTAAAATGGTCTTGGAAGATTGCATACTAGTGGAATTCACACTTGGTGAAGTTCTTGGAATTACAAAGCATGAATCTCATGATGCAATCATTGATATGCTAAAACAAAAAAGATAGTTTGATTGTGAAGTTTTGCAAGCATTGATGCAGGTTGACAAAGACATAGAGAAACATCTTCAGAGGGAATATGATGATGCATGAAATTCTATTTTGGAACAAGCTGATATTGAAAATGGGTTGAATGGAAGTATAGACAGTAAGCTTGTGGGGCTGAAAATGGTATTATGGGCACCACTAAGCATAGAGAGAAGTCTATGTATATTTTAACTTCAGCCTATAATCCTAAAGAAAATGGCAAAAGTAAAAGAGGTCCTTAGCCTATCATTAAGGCATTAGTAAAGTCATGTAAGGGCAGGATGAAAGAGTGGCCAAGAATGTTACCCTTTGCTTTGTGGCCTGATAGGACAACTCATAGTGCAGTTACAGGGTATATGCCTACTAAATGAATGTTTGGACAACAACCAATCATGCCTATTGAGGAGACTATTGCTACTTAGAGTGTTCTACCATGGGAAGAGGGTTTGAATAGAGAAGAGTTGCTAGTCCTACGCATTAGACAGTTAGAAAGAAGGCGTAAAGACTTTGAGATAGCCATGAAAAAGCTGAAGACTGCAAGGATCAAGAATAAGAAGAGGTTTGACAAGCAACACAAACTTTGACCACGAGTTATACAAGAAGGGGACTAGGTATTGGTTTATGAGAGCAGCTTGGAAAATCAGCATAGTGCTAGTCGGAAGATGGCAAAGTGGTGGTTTGGTCTATATATGGTAACGTTTGTTTTTTATAATGTTACCTATGCATTAAATGAGATGGCTGGGATAGCTTTAAGGATTGTAGTGGCTTGAAAATGTATCAAGCTCTTGAAATGTAGGTAGTCTTCAGCATATGAGTTGAAGGGGTTGGATACTGAGCATGAACATGAGAATATGGAAGAAAAAGAGGTAGAAGATGAAGACATTGACATGGTAGAGGATACTTCTTTTAACACTGCAGATCCATAAGACTTTGGCATACGTCAGAGCATATGTAGGTTAGGAGGGGGTGGATGTCAAGCTGCTACACACACACACCGTGTGGAAACTCCAGAGTGCAGCTTCTTATCGATCTAGAGAGCAAATGCCATTAATGTTAGTGTTCATAGTGTGAATGATCCAAAAATATTAGATTTTCTAATATGTTTAGCTAATTTTTGATATTTTAGATATTATTCTTGTAAAAATACAAAAACCATAGATAACTTCCAGATTAGGATGACATGTAAAAGAAAGCATGTAGCTTTCAGCCATTTTGAGAGGATTTTATGTAAAAAGAAGGATAAGTGAAATCACGCGACGTGCGATTGTTGTTTTCAAGCAATGAACACCACTCCAAAGTGGGAGACGAAGAAGGAGTGATTTGGTAGAATTCTAGCCACATGTGCTGGTATTTTATCCTCCTTTCGAAGCCAATGGAAGGATCAGATTGGCGGTCTTAGTAGCATAGAGAAAGGTATTGTTTTATATACATTTTTGTCTACAAGAGATTTATCTTCTCATAATCTAGAAATAAATTGATAGGCTTCATCTTTGTGAGTATTCTTCTACATCTTCTGTTTCATTCAATGAGTATTCTTCTAGATCTTCTATTTCTTTGAACCCCTTGTCTCGGTCTACTCCTCTCCCTGAATCTCCCTTCACCCTGTTGTCTCTTACCCCTGCAATAGACTTTCGATCCCAAATGCTTCGACACCAAGTGCATAACTTGAACAAACCTTAATGCATTTTTCTTCTCACGAATAGTAAACCACTGATTCAAGTTTCGGCTGAAGATGGCTCAAATACCTTCATGGATATATTTTCATTTAAAAGCTCCATTAACTTGGACAGGTAAGTCCGAGGAGCTAGAATCAACCTTAAATTCCATGGCACATGTAAAATAGTAAAAATCACCATTGAAGCATCAATATCCCGATCCACACAACCTATTTGAGCAAGCTAAGATGCAAATGCCTTTCCATGTCTAGTTAAGTTCTTCATAAAACACTCCCTTTCAACAAAAGCAAGAGGATTATTTCATATCTAATCTTCAAATCCTTCAATATTTTAGTTGTAAATTCATGTTCTATATCCATTGGATTTTGCAAGCTCGGATGCCTTTCCAATTTCTCATACAACCCATCATTGTTAGGTGATAGTGGCAAACCAACTAGATTAAGTTTCTTATCAACCATCTTATATTTGGTTTTAACAACTATATCAGTGCATTCTTTCAGCATTAACCCTTCTTGATGAGTAAACTTTGCTGTGACTTCAAACATCTCCAAAGAGCATAACTAAAGCACCCTATTTTAGTATCATTTTACGCATTACTAGTAATGAAATTTCAATCATAGTACCAAAAAAAACCAGTCCATCATAAAAACCTAAAATTCCCTCACTTGCACCCAAGAATCCATTTTTTCTCAACACTTTCTTAGCTTTCATTGTATACAATATTTAGCCTTGCACATGGTCTCCATATGCTTAAACCGATTCAAACTATTTGCTCTATAAACTTAGTTAATCTAGTAGTAGATAAGTCTTTGTCCACTTGCAGAGGTGAGAGTATCCTCCAAACATCACTACTATAGCCCAAAATTATAGCAATGCCTACAGAGAAACTATTTCTTTGATTTCCTTTACATTTGGAGGCAAAGGGTAATCTCTGAAAGTATCTCACTTTCTCAAATGACTCATATATAGTGTGAGATTGCATAGTCTGCGCTACAAGAGAAAGGCCCTATAGATGCACACTGTACACGCGAAAAAGCGGGCGCATTTATAAGCATGTGTATCAGCGCGTCTATTTAGCTAGTATACAGAATGCGTCTATATATCAGCGTTTATAAACGCCCCTATAGATGCGAAAATAAACGTACATATTTTTCATTTCTCAGAAAGTCCCTAAATATGACCAAACCTCTTAATAGCTAGTATTTGTTTGAATACATTACCAACGTTTCTTCTTTCTAAGTATTACAAATATACATCCAATCATTCAAAGCTAATTATATATGTGTGATTTCATGCCCTATACAAATGTGATTGGATAGGGCATGATTGGATGTATATACGACATAATTACACCTGGATCATAAGGACATGATATACATGTATATACGACATGATATACATGTATAGGACATGATATACATTACCAACTTTACTACTTTTTTAGTATTACAAATATACATCCAATCATTTAAAGCTAATTATATATATGTGATTTCATGCCCTATATACATCCAATCATGCCCTATACAAATGTGATTGGATAGGGCATGATCATTGGATGTATATACGACATAATTATCAGAGAAGTGATTGATACATGCACATGTTGCAAATATTGTGCACTTAACCTAGCCATGGCTAAAACTTATAGATCAAAGGTTGACTTGTGCATGTGCAATATATATATATATAGAACTGATCAATACACTCACATCTCTCATTTGTTGTGCACTTAACCTAGCCATGCATAAACTTATAGATCAAAGCTTAATCGGTGATTCAAGGGAGTACCCTCACTTTTTAGGGTATTCTCTTGATTCTCATTATTCTCGAGGAATATACATCACAATCAATACAATCAAAGTAAAAGCAAGACATGCATGCCAATTCATAGCATGAGTAGATTGATGCAAATCAGTTGGCTTGTGCATGTGCAAGCTATTCCAATCATGTCAAGGTACACTTATAGCTCACATATAATTTTAGATAAGGTGGACCACATGTAGCCAATGTGCACATGTCCTCTTTTCATCATCTTTAGCCAGTGTGTCCACTTGTTGGTGACTAAAATAGATCACTGTAAGGATACTTTGCAATACCAACAAGCCAACTACAAATCTCTTATCTATGAAATGTATAAGTAAATTAACTTGGTTGATTTGATGAGGTCAAGTTTTCCTTCCATGGACAGTGTGGCTGGCTATCTACTTTAAGGTTATGGGAACTTGCAGAAGTTAACGGAGCATCCTAAAAATGACGATACTCTAATTACTATATCAAGTCACTTCATGTACATATCTTTGATTGATTGATGGATAATATGCCTTTCTCTATCTTTTTCATATACACCTTCATTGCATTATCTCTCTCTAGCTAAAAACCATTCGTGCTTTATCCACCTATTGATACTTGCATGCAATTGCAAGTGGGATGGTCTAGTAAGTCACCACATATGTGCCAATTGACTTGCCAATGTGTTATCTCTTATCCTCAAGCTTTGTTATATATGTCACCACATAGGTCAATTGATTTTCTAGTGTACCATATCTTATCTCAAGATTTTCTATATATTTCACCAGTATTCTCAATCAAAAACATCATATCAAGCATATCTTGCATTAACCAAGCAGATTGGCCAACCCAACATAAATGAAATTGTCTAAATAGCAATGTAGATCAAGATCTTAGCTTAAATCAATGACACCTTCTTGCACAATATAAACTGTTAGAGTTTAACTACAATATATAATTTCTGCAAATAGGAAAGAGACTTGATTTGTTGGACCACTATGCACATACAATCTATATATGTCATATTCTCTAAATGCATGCATTGATACTTACAACATGGAGGTAAACATTTTGATATTGAAAGACTAGGAAAGTCATGTCATGTTGATCCAAAAACAACCAAAAGCTAGCATCTAATCAATTTAATTGTTCCTGCGCGTCTGTCAGCGCGTGTAATAGGTATTATCTCCACATATACACGCGTAATTACATGCGCTTACAGACGCGCTATGCAAATATAAATTTTTTTAAAAAAAATTTGTGGCTTTCTTTTCAAACTTGTGCTTTTCTACGTTTTTTGCGTGTTTTCTGCAGTTCGAGCTCGACATCACTACTCATGTCTATCTATCACTTTATGAAGACAATGAGGGAAGGAAATAAGAGTAAAAAGAGAACAGGAAAAAAGAAGAGCCAAAGAGTAAATAACAAGAGCCAAACAGCAAGGAAAAGAAGAAGATTCAAGCAACTTACCAAGGGAAGGGAGAAGGAGGACAAGGAGCTTGCAACCTAGCCGCCACCTGTCGGAACAAGCAAAGAAGGTGAGTTCTTCTTCTCTCTCTTAATCTTGTTTGCTTTCTTTGTCTGTTTATCTCTCTCTCTCTCTCTCTCTTTACATGCTATAGACTGTCATCTTTGGAGATTTTTTTGCGCGTTTTTTAACCAAGTTTAAAAAAAATGGTTCGACTGTGTGCATCTGTTAGCGCGTCTAGATGACAGTGTAGACGCAGGTATAGTTGCGAAAATAGATGCGATAATAGATACATACAGAGATGTAGATATAGAAGTAGCATGTAATATGTTTTATCTACACAGGGTAATATGATTTTTCTTGTGTAAATATGGAATCCTGGATCTTCTAGCACTGATCCTGAGTTGGAACGCATGAACAACACCTTAGCGGAGTTTTCTAGAGGTGTTAGTAGCTTTTCTGAAGGTTTTCAAAACAAGGAGCAATTCATGGGGGAGATAACCAATTATCTTGCTCGCCCTCCCACTGCAGAGGAGATTTTCAGTGTGATGTCTAGGACACGTATCACATCTTTACCTAGCACAGCCGCACAAACACCAAACCTTGGCACACCTCTACTAACAGGTACTCCACGCACTATGCATACACACAGATCAGCTGATGCACAAGGATTAGCTGAAGTACATGGATCGGCCGAAGCACGTGCATCTGCAAAAGCATGTGCGTCAAGTGAGGTAGAGGGTAGTGCCCGTCGAGGGAGGAGGGAGAGTCGTGCAGGAGGACGAGGAGGTCGAGGGCTTTGTGGGGGTTGCCTAGGAGGTGGCTCTCAATCACCCTTACCGGGAAATGAGAGAGGTGAGCCTCCACAAATGTACTACTCTGTCACTGATGTTGGTGGTATCTGGCATGACTCTGAGGGGAGGTAAGTGATAGCCTACTTGAGGAGTGTCGTGCATACCACATACAAAGATTGCATGATTCTCTTCAAGCACCAAAAAAATAGTTTGTGGCAAGAGGTGCTACGGGTAGTACATAGAATGTACCCTAGTCCCGAGAATTCATGATTCTCACATGATTGGGGACAGTCAAAGGTAAGAGACGCACTTCATAACAAGAGGTCTCACCTTATGACGCGCGCCAAGGAGTCACTGCGGAGACAAGAGCAGGGGCGCCCTGGATATGACCAACCACCCAATTGCCACCGCAGGGAGTGGAAAGAGGCCAAGAAGAGAGCAGGAGAGAAAATGACAAGTTGCCAGCATGCAGAGGCGTAACGTATCCAGATGGCTACCATGGGATCGTCGCATTATGGATCGGGTGGCAGGGAGTCATGGGAGGCTGAGTTTGTAAGTATTATTTGATTTCTTTTTTTAAATTAAATTTTGTAATTTGTTTCACTTCATTATGTAGTGTGTTCTAATACGTTGTATGTTCAAATTGTTTTGTAGTATCATATCGTTGGTAGGATGCCTACTCCTAGAGAGGTAGGCTACCATCAAGGTCATAACCGGGCGTCCACTTGGTAGCATTTCTACGAGGAGGGACTCATCACGAAGGAGCAATATAATCGTGCCATGAGGATTCCACCACCAAAAGAGGTATGTTTTATTTTTTACATGAAAAGTATAGGTAACTCTAATTTATTGTTTGTAATGGTATTTATATACCGTAATCCTTTGTGTAGGTGAACCCTGATGCAGTTGAGGATAGAGAAGGGGGGACTAGCAGTAGCGGTGGTGGCAATGGCAGCGGCACAGGCAACGGTGGTGGTAGCGATAATGATGCCTCTTCTGAGGAGATGTAGAGAAGCCCCATGCATGCAAGCCTCCCCTTGGCTTGTAATTTTCATTTTTGATATGTATTAGTGCTTGCGACCATGACCATGCTTAAGGTCACAAGCACTAGAACTCATCATGTAAAAACGTTTCATCTATATATATGAAATTTTGTATTCTACATATATTGTTTTGTTTTCAGTACAAAAATCTTCGAAATAATCTTTCTCTGTTATCCCTAAGCATACAATTTGATGTTGATGGGGGGGAAAAATACCAGAGAGCATGTGGCTTGCAAAACCACATGCTCTCTGGTTTTTTCTCATACCTCTGTTTTGCGCATCTAAATTGCAGGATAAATATGCGTCTATTCTCGTCAAAAACTTGTAGAGTAAACACTTTTTTAGATGCGTAGATACACGCGTGTATAGACGCACAATATGAATATATCCACTTTTTTATAAATATGATTATATATTTATGTAGTGCATCAATACGCGTGTCTATATATGTGTCTATATGGGCGTGTAACTCTGAGTGTAAGTGCGCTCTTAGACGTGAAATTGTAGATGCAGCAGTAGACGTGGTAATAAACGCACCCGACATTTTTTATCACAGTTCAAATATTGTGTCTACAAGCGTGTCTATGGAGCCTTTTTGTTGGAGTGTCCATTTATCATCTTTGCTTTTGAATCTTGTATAAGCTAAGCCATCATCCAATACGTTTGTATCCATACAAACAGATGTAACATATGGCTATCTCAAGATCATGGATACAAAGAACTGTCATACACAAAGAAATATTATTATTCTTGTATATCTTGAATATCTATTTCAACATTAGAACATGTAGCATATTAATCTCCCAAGGTGCTATTTGTATCTCACATCCTCCATTCATGATCTACGTCAATTGGCTATGCACCATTTTTGTACAAATTCTGAACAATTATATTAATTTCCAAACCATGGTTAAGCAAAACAATGTAGGGAGTCTCATGCTCCCCAACCTTAACCACAGTTTTTGTTATAGCTTGCGCCCAATGGCTGTGCATATAATGACTTTTAGGGGTAATCTTGAAGCCTCATGATTAGTATGATGCATTTTCCTAACTCCCATATGAGTGTTGTAGCAAATAATTGAATTTTTAGTCAAACTACATAATCATTTTTACCCTTAGCCCACTAGGCTACAACATCAGTCCTCTCCAAAACAACACCCGCATTTTTTTCATAATAAGCTTATATGGCTTGCAAATTGGGCTCCTCTTCTACCTACACCAAAGCATTAATCACATCACCAAGAAACACTCCGCTTCCTCTTCACTATATCAATGACTTCATCGTGAAATTCATACTTAGCAATACGAAGAATCTCCCCAAGTGTGAATGCCCCTCGTGATATTAAGAATATGCTCTTCAAGCACTTTCTTGAGATCCATTGTAGACCCTGCCTAATTGCTTACCCTTTTGCTTTTGAACTTGTTTTCCATCCTTCTTTCTTTCTTGTGCTACCTCCTCCATTACATGCTCAAGAGTACGTTGCACTAAAGCCTTTGGCTACTCACAAAACTTCTTCATGTCAGCTTGTTTGATGTCCATGGAGTGTCTTCATCTCTCTTTGTTTCTGGGCTTCTTTGTCCTGTAAGTATATCCTGATAAGATCGAAGTGGTCTGATCGATGCTGTGTTCGTGATGAAGGTCGTGTACATAGATGGCCTCGTCTAGAAGATCATTGATGTTGGAGCGATTAAGTTCAAATTTCCCAGCCAAGATTTCATAGATCCTTTCATCACGAATACCCTTAATGAAGGCTTTGTGACTGCCTTTGAGCGGGATTTGTCTCTCGATAAGCCGTCGATAGTCAGACAAACAAACACACAAACAGAGATACATGACGCTGACAAACACAGACAGAGAGGCGGCACATGCTCGGGCCTGAGAGCGGGAGCCGTGGCGGGACCAGAACGACGACGATCACGACCCCCTGATCCGGCTGCGCATCCTTGATGGTCTTCTCTAGCGACGAGGAGGCAAAGGCACGCGCACGGCTGCTAGCAGCCTGATCCCACGCCTGAGTGGTTGTACATGTCGCCTCCCTACCTGTCCTGCGAGGAGGCCCACGAGCTCCTACACTCGACTCCTCAGAGGAGGAGCGGGAGCAACAGCAACAATGGAGACTGGCAACAACAGCAAGAAGATCCGTTGCACTAGGCCCTCCAGGATTTAGTAAGGCGCGAGGCAGAGAAGGGCGAGCTGCGCTTGTGCACATCCCACGACCTCGTGCCCCTCATCCAAGGGTGCTTCAACATGCACAAGGGGTTTCAGGAGGGCCCCTTCTTCAAAAGAGCGCTTAAACACTCCTTAAAGAAGCAGAAGCATCATCCGTCGTGAGATGAGTATGGCACTGCTTGCCCATGCCGTGCATAATTGCAAAAAGATATATTTTTCATGTAATTGGTTATGTTGTCTTGTCACATGATATATACAAACAAGCATCACTTACTTCTTCTTGTAATCAATGCAATGACATGTAAGGCAATTGTGAGCCATTTTTAACCACTTCGTGTGATTTTGGCATATATGAAGAGATACCAGTTCAATTTGAAGATTGTGTAGCAAATTTAGCCCGAGCACAATCCCCAATGGAATTGTTGGCTACCAACGAAGTGATAAGTGTTTCTCTTAAGGTGAATGAGAGCAATACAAAGGTAAGAAACTAGAGTGCTTAATGTCATTAGAACTTGCATCGCAAAGAGTGATACTACTGCAAAGAAGTCCCATATTGCATCTTTAATTCAATGTGTATGTTGAATGTGTCATGGTCTTCTTTGGCGAGAAGAAGAGACAGTTGCATCTGTTCTTCCCGCCTCTATTACTAGGCCTCATCTACAAGGAAAGTTCATCCTGGTGACAAAAATAGGGAGGTGTGTCTGCCTCTTATGCCTATCACGAAGCCTAGTTTGCATAGAAAATTCCTTCTCTGTAAAGATATATTATGATGACTAATGAGCAATCTATTACTAAATCGATCTACGACTATGAGGGTGGAGGGAGGATTATGCTCTCTCTTTAACTTTTTTTCCTTTCTAGAGGCGGGGGCAAGGAAAAGGAGGGAGAGGAGGGGGAGGGGGAATGCTACATCCTTGGACAACCTAGCCTTAGATGTGCTTTTGCAATGGGAGCTTAATATGCTGCCAGGTCCCAGGCTCGAGGGTGAGCTCATTTGGGTGATGAGCTATCCTCAATGTTTCTCTTTATGCGTGCATGACTTAACTTAATGTTGTGTGTGCAAGTTGGGGATCTATGGGAGCATTTCATTAGTATCAGAGAGCAACAACTTGATTTTTATTATGTGCCATGGTGACCTGCACAAAACCACTGGAATCTCATGGGGCTGATGATGATCTGTGCTCCCTAATGGAATATAGTTCTGCCCCACTCTTAAATAGGCTTGTATGGAATAGTATTTATAGGGGGAAAGTTATTGGATGGACAAGAAATGTGTCTACAATCACAATAACTTGATAGCAAACGATACCCACAAAATATAAATGTATGTATGAGTCTATGAGAGAGATAAACACACATGACTATGACCTATTCTTGGATTCCTCCATGGTATCAACAATGCTGCATGGTAGAGAAACCTCATCATAGTTATCAAGATCAAAGATAGGTAAACAATCATGTTGAAGAATGCAAAACATCATGTTGGCCTATCCATAAAAAATGAAGTAGGTTGCATAATAGGCCAATAGAAAATTGGCCATAGCAAGAGCCACCTAGACAAAAGACCTTAAGGAAAATGTCAAACCCAATAATAAGGATGAGCCACATTGCCTCTCAATTTGAAATCTCTGCCCACTAGGTTCCACCAAAGCAATCATAGATCCAGGAATGCTCGTGCCAACACTATCCATCGATCCATGTAGGAACACCTTGGTTGGGACTCTGTCAAGAAGTCTAGGTAGTGAAGAGAGAATTAGAGTGAAGAAAGTCTTACCATCTATGATTGGGAAAAGAGAATCTGCAGCAACCACTTGCGAGGCTGCAAGGATAGCATGATGCTCTTTCTCAACAAGTATTTCTCTATATTGGGAATTTCCTGAATATGGGAAATCTTCCGATGCATATATTTTTCCACTACTTGGCTCAGAGGATATCCCATTGATATTGTGGCTATAGACATAAGAGGAAGGCTCAAAGGGTGCTTTTTTAGGAATCACACCTTGGCCACTTGGCAAGTCCAAGGATTCTGCAACTTCTGCACCTCCTTTTGCATGGGGTGGGAGGCAATCCAATTCTTTTCCATCTTTGTGACTCGACCAGAGGGGGCATGTACAAGGGTCTTCTAGCCCTTTTTCTTCTCCTATGTTATTGGTGGGGAGGCAACCATCGTCTGCACCTTCATCTCCAATTACATTGGGTGCGAGGTTGCCTTGCATGATGTTGTCATCTCTACTTGCGATGGGCAGGAGGTTGCCCACATGGTTGCATCCTGTGTAAAACCGCTTGAAGGTTTGAAGAGTGTGCTCACTAGAGGGGTAGCGCCTTGGTGTCTATCTCTCAATTGACTCAACGCAATCATTCAACACAAGGATCTCCACAAAATCTCAATCCTTTGGAAGAAGACTATCAAGATAATCATATCTTTTCATCCTGTAACAATCAACTCCTCTCCTAACATATGAGAATAAGCCATAAAACATATTTTCCAAGCATGAAAGGAAAATGTCATGTGCAGCATTTTAGGATTAATTGTAACTTTGTTGAGCTCTTTTGTTTTATCTGTATTGATGGTCCTTGCAAAGAATGGACCGTCCTTTGTTGCATTGGCCTCTTTGTCCGCATCCTCCAGCACTGCAACATGCCAAGGAGAACACACCATGTTGTTCTTGCGACGTTTACTGCCCAAAATTCAATCCAGGATTATAGAAATTGTCTATCATGGGAAATGCTGCAAGGATTGTCCTTGATGTTACAACTATATATATCATCTCTCACTTGACTTGGGTCTCACCTATATATACTAACTCGACATCAATATGAATCATTCTTTGGGAGCATGTCTTGTGTATCTCTCTCGTACTCTCTCTCTCTCTCAACATGGTATCAGAGCTATGGATGCGTAGCAACAACAAGGAAGATAAGTTGTTTCATTGTTTATACTTGATTGAATTCTTTGCACAAGTGATGATTTGATACATGAACTTGTTCAAATTAGAAGTATTAGTTAATTTTGTCTTTAAAAACAAAACCAGATCTACTGCGTAGCTCTCGTCGTGCTCTCGAATCCTGTCAAAACCGCTTGTCAATCGGAGTTCTGGATCAAAAGTTATGACAGTTCAGGATTCAAGACAGTAATTCTGCTCGAATCTGCGATTCTTTATTTAAAACTGTATTTCTAATTACAGTTCGTTAATCCCCAATTACAGTTTATTAATCGCTCGTCTTCATTAATGATGTTGATTACGACAAGCAAACATCTTGCTATTTTTAGCGATGTTTTATTATCGTTCATGTTCTTTGCTCGACCGAAATAACACTTTTCTTGTCTTGCACGTTACGCCTCTCTATTTCGGGCTTTGACCGAAATAACATCTTCTTTCTGTTGCTCGTCTAGTTGATCTTGGTTTGTTTGTTGGCTTTGATCATAATCAATGTTGTATAGAGGAAAACGGGCATACTATAGCAGTGGCTCCTCGACATGGTAATCTATTTGAGCTATCATTGAACGATACAGTTGCAAATGTTGTTACTGCCCCTGGAGATGCAGATTGCAAATTATGGCATCAACGATTTGCACACTCTGATTTTGCCAAAATTCTTGATCTTCATCGTCATGGTCTTGTGCAAGGTATGGATCTTAAATCTCATCCACGTATGGGAATATGTGAGTACTGTGCACTTGGAAAACACCATCGTTCGCCTTTCCACACTTCTACTTCATCACATTCCTGTGCTCTCTTGGATTTGGTTCATACCGATATTTGCGGTCCTTTTCCTGCCTCAAAGTCTCAATATCGATATTTTATAACTTTCATTGATGATTTCTCACGGTACACACATGTCTATCTTCTTCGACATAAGTCTGAGGCTTTACCTATATTTAAACAATACAAGATAAGTGTGGAGCTTCAAACTGGATTCTCTATAAAGACGCTTTGCAGTGACAATGGCAGTGAATATGTATCCAATCTATTTGATGACTTCTGTAAGGATCAAGGTATTCATCATGAGTTTACAGTTCCTTATTCTCCTAAGCAAAATGGTGTTGCTGAGTGCAAAAACCGCACGATTCTTAATGCTATACGTTGCATGCTTATACACTCAGGTTTGTCTCGAAAGTTTTGGACTGAAGCACTTCTAACAGCTATTTTTCTTCAAAATCATCTTCCAACTACTGCGCCTGCTGGTAAAATTCCTATAACAATTTGGACAGGGAAGACACCTTCAGTCTCTCACTTTCGCACATTTGGCTGCATCGCTTATATTCATGTGCCCAAGGACACTCGACATAAGTTGGATCCTCCAGGTTTGAAGGTTATTTTTCTTGGTTATTCAGATCATTCCAAAGGTTACAAATTTTATGATCCTTCTTCTCAAAAGGTTATTATTAGTCGTGATGCTATATTTTATGAGAAGACTATGGGTGGCACATGGTCATCAGATGTTTCACATGATACACAGTCTTTGCTTAGTGCATTTCCTTACTTGCTTTGTGATTCTACTAATTCTTATGATCATAAACCTCCTTCACCTCCAAAGAAGATTGATGAAAATTTGGAGATCTATGTTGATCTTCCTATTGAGATAGAGCATGGATTCTATTCTATTGAATATGATGTCTTTGATGATGCTATGTCTGTCCAAGAGGATCTAATATCATATATGGAAGCTATCAATTCGTCTCAAAGGGATCAATGGCAAGAAGCTATGCAAGCTGAGTACGATTCTTTAATCTCCAAAGGTACATGGATTCTTACTGAACTCCTTCCAAATCGTGTTCCTATCAAATGTAAATGGGTTTATAAAACCAAGACCAAAGCTGATGGCTCGTTTGATAAGTTCAAAGCATGACTTGTTGCAAAAGGTTACTCACAGATTGCAGGAGTAGATTATCAAGAAACATTTTCTCCCATTGTGCGCTCCACAACTGTTCGTATGATTTTGGCTTTTGCAACACTATTTGATCTAGAAATTCACCAAATGGATGTTAAAACGGCTTTTCTCAATGGAGATCTTGAAGAAGAAATCTATATGGAGCAACCTAAAGGTTTTATGATTGCAGGAAAGGAGCATCTTGTATGCCAGCTTCATCGTGCATTATATGGATTGAAGCAAGCCTCTCATGCTTGGTATATTAAGATTGATCAGTTCCTCACATCTAAAGGTTTTGTTGCATGTTTTGCTGATCCAAATCTTTACATCAAAAGGGAGGACAAATATTTTATTATTCTTGCTCTATATGTTGATGATACTATTCTTATGTCAAATAATATTGCTTTCTTGGATGCTATGAAGAAGCTTTTATCGACTGCATTTGAAATGGTGGATCTTGGTGAGATACATTCTTGTTTGGGTATTCTAGTTCAACGACACCCACAACAAGGCATTCTTCTTCTTCGCCAAACAAAGTTTTTTAATGATATTGTTCAGAAGTTTGGGTTGACAAATGCGCACTCTGCCAACACTCCCATTCTTTCAAGCTCTACCAAGGGTACATCTACAACACACAATGAAGAATCAGCCATTCATCAACCTTTTGCTAATCTTGTTGGTTGTCTTCAATTTATTGGTTTAAACACAAGACCAGATATTTTATTTGCAGCTAACTTTTTGGGACAGTATCTTTCTTCCCCTTCCACTATTCATTGGAGTGCTGCAAAACGTATTCTTAAGTACCTCAAGGGTACTAAGGAGTTTGGTCTTATTTATCGTCGTCGAGAGGGTTCTTCTTTATCTTCTTCAACTTCTCTTGACCTTATTGGATATACAGATGCTGATTGGGCAAGTTCACACTTATCCATGGATCTACAAGTGGGAATTGTTTTTTTGTAAATGGATGTTTGGTTTCTTGGTCCAGCAAGAAACAACGATGTGTTGCGGTTTCTACAACTGAAGCTGAATATGTTGCTGCATCATTAGCAGCTCGCGAGCTAGTTTGGCTTCGACAACTACTTGCAGATTTGGGACATCCTTCATCATCTAGTACACCTCTTCGATGTGATAACCAAAGTGCTAGTAGTCTTACCAAAGACTATATACAACATAGTAAATCAAAGCATATTGCTATTCATTATCATTATGTTCGACATGAAGTCAAGAAAGGTTCCATTATGGTGGAGCATTGTCCTAGTGATCAAATGGTTGCAGACATCTTCACAAAAGCTCTTAGTGAAGTTCGCTTTAGCTCATTAAGACATGCACTTGGTATTGTTCCAAGTCCTTGTCTCACTGATTGAGGCATGTATCATTGTATTCAAGAAAACTTTATAGTAAATTATTTTTGTATCGTAGGTATGTGTAGGGGCTTGGGTTTTTCCCTTGTTCTCCCCAAGGGTTTTTTCACTCGCAGCCAGAGACCTTTGTTTGAGTGGGGATGTTACAACTATATATATCATCTCTCACTTGACTTGGGTCTCACCTATATATACTAACTCTACATCAATATGAATCATTCTTTGGGAGCATGTCTTGTGTATCTCTCTCGTACTCTCTCTCTCTCTCAACACTTGAGACTTTCTCTACAAAACTAGATTGAAGAGGAAGATGATCTCGTGAGTCATGGAATACTTCATCCATCCAATATTGGGTGTGTTTTGGGGTGCAGCTACTTCTGTTCACATGCAATCAAGATTTGAAAGGAACTGTGGCGGCCACGTTTCCCACTAGTCCATAAAACCAAGATCATCTATAAAAATTTTGTCTCCTTTGCTTGGATTCTGGGCCACATTTTCAGTGTGGAAAAGAAAATTTCCATTGTGGTCATGCTCCTCACATCTTGGGGGATTACCCACGTGCATATGGTCAACACTTTTGGATGTGATCATTCTATTTAGATTGAATTCTTGCATGAGTTCATCACAGTCAATAGACAATATGCCACTCAATTCATTTGTTGACCTTCTATAAAAAAAGAGTTTGCTTATATAAAGAATGGCTTCAAATCATTTCACGGGCTTCCTAATTGTTGCAATGCAATTGATTGCATGCACATAAACATGATTCTCCCCCAAATGAGAATTCTACTCTTTGGTTTGATCGATATTCTAGCTATAGTACAATCATCCAGGGGGGTATGTGATTCGTGCATGAAATTCCTAGATGTGAACATTGGATCGCTAGGCTCCGCAAATGACTCAGCAAATGACACAGCCATGTCGTGAAGAACTTTGGCCTCTATCATCTTTGTCAAGGGTGCGAACACCTCTTAGGTGAGCCAACTGACTGATGACTCCATTTCCTCAAGCAATGTTGGACAATGCTCACGTTGCTCATTACAACTCTCTTCAATCATCCACTCGCATTATCACAGAAGAAGCCCTTGGACACCTAAAGGCCACATGGAATATATTAGAGGGTCGCTAATATTGATTCCCTTCCACCTTTCATAAGTGCATGTGCTATGTTGCACAATCTTCTCATATATTTTGTTGACAAGTCATGCCAATAGACAATATCCTTGTTGATATCACTAATCCACTTGTGGACAATCCCTTTGCATATGTCAAATTTGATCTATCATTGGGTGCTCTGATTTTTAACACAGCCATTAGAGATGCTTTGTGGCGTCATCAATATTAAATGTTTCTATGTATTAAGTACGATAATTCTCATTGGGTTGGTCTATATATTGGAAAGTTTGGCCTGTCTCTTTACTTTTTTCATTGTTTATAAAATTATTTTCAAAAGTGTAATAAGAATATCTTTTTATTCTCATTACTTCAAGTGCACAAGGTCGTTGAAGTAGCATTATGAAGTACTTAAATGAAAAAATTTCACACTTCTCAAATTTAATAAAATACTCTAAAAATATTGAAACTTGTCATATTTCAAACTCAATTCATAAGTACTAGTGGCAATGTTAAATTGTAGCCACAATGGAGATTGTTTTGTTTTTTAGATGAGGTCAGAGAGACACAACTTATGGATTAGTATATTTTTTCATCCATCATTTGCAAAGTTGTAGCCATTCATCCATCATTCAAGGTGGACATTGAAGTTATTGTTGGAATTCTTGTAACATTGGTAATCAAAATATGATATTGAATATAAGAAGTAATTGGATCAGTCAACACAATTATTTACCATCTTGTATCTAATACAAAGGCTATTGGGTTGACAATCCTCTCCTAACAAAATAACTTTTCCATAAGATCATAAATGTCCTTATCGAAGAAGTTGTGATGAAACATATCCTATTTGATTTTGTCTTTCTCAGTCACATAGTCCAAAAGTTGTATTTTTGAATGGAATGTTTCTCTCTCAATCTACAATCTCCTTGTAATATAGGCATAAGCATCCATTTTTTTTATATGCTTGTTTCCAATCTACTACCAAACCATTTTTTACACAAATCTTTGTGATATCCATCCACTGCTCCTATGTTGTCTTTACCTTCTGGCACAAATTGCTAGACTTACACTTCTCACCATAACACTTTTTACAATACAGCAAAGTGATTGTGCTACGCATCTCTTGATGGTAGTGTCCATTGGTGGGATTCTTTTGCCGAACTTTGGCATTGTCCTTGTTCCCTTATTTATTGTTCTTTATTGTCCTTGAGTTTTTGCTTTAGTTGGTTTTTCCTTCTCTGCACATTTAGAAGTTGGACATGGAGTTGTAGTGGAATTATTGGATAGGCATGTTTTCGAAGCATTATGAGAGGGTGGTTGATCTCCTCTTATGGAGACATAGGTGTTGGAATGGTCAAAGGGAAGTTATGTGGTTGGATTTCGGGAGTACCTATGCCCTGCTCCCATCTTGGATACCACGATCTCATGAAACCACACCTAGGTATGGGGGAACATGCATAGATGATGATGAAGATCGAACTTGGCTATCCTATATAGCCTCATTATTGTGAGTTTGTGTTGAGATCAACATTGGTGTGCAGAGGTGGTGTAAAAGGGGGCCTAACAACAATGTTAGCCCTAAATGGAGGAGGGCAGACAATGCAAAGGGCATGTGAGGGAACATAGTGATAGGTGCCATGTATGTTCATGGGAAAATCCATATTCAGTACCTATACTAATGGCATGTGGGGAAAATTTGACATTGCAAAGAGTACGAACACTATAGCATCCAAGATATTCAACCCACAACTTGTTTTTGGTCTAGGACACAAAGCAAACAAAAATCGATAAAGCTTGTGAGGGAACATAGTGATAGGTGCCATGTATGTTCATGGGAAAATCCATATTCAGTACCTATACTAATGGCATGTGGGGAAAATTTGACATTGCAAAGAGTACGAACACTATAGCATCCAAGATATTCAACCCACTACTTGTTTTTGGTCTAGGACACAAAGCAAACAAAAATCGATAAAGCTTGTTACATAAGAGTATAACCATTGGAAGGCTTGATTGAATAGACCTCCCTCTCAAAATATGCCAATTCCTACATAACGATTCGAACCCTTTTTGCAACAACATGAAAGAAACAATAATAGTGCATGCCGATTGCAATGAATGTGTAAAATTTAACAAAATATTCAAAATGAACATGCATAGCATCTTCATATTCAATAGGGCCACCTAAACTGAAAAATAGTTATCAAAGTGAAAATGGTGTGAATGTATATATTAATTAAATATACCGGTGGAAATAAAAGAACATTAAAGATTCCAAACAAGTTATGTCAGTTGTTTGGCTATTCATTGACAGTAGTCAAACAACCCTCCCACTCAGAGATGGCAAAACCGCTTTAGGATCAGAAACATAATAGTCTTCATAATAACATTAAAAAAACAATATTATTGCTATACATTTGCAATGAAGTGTTAGATTAAATTTAATGTTCATAGTGACCGTGCATTTACATCTGCATATTCAAAAGGACCAGCAAAAGTGAAAAACAATTTTCAAAGTGTTTAGCCAATATTCATAGTGTTCAGAACACGATGTAGCAATAAGAGTTGTCTTACTATCATGCAAACAAAAAAGGGAAAAGAAAAAAGCACACCATAAGAACTGTGCATTACACTGAATATTATGTGTTGAGCAGTAACTTTTCAAAGTAATATTATATTGATTTACAAATGTGAAAGTATGGCAGTCTACTTAACAGCATCAAAAGTTTAGAAATAGACCATGACTAGGGAATGCTCCTCTCAGTAGATGCATTGATGTTGGTCAATGGTGTAATCAGAGGAAAAAATATATAAGAAATAGCTTAAATCTGATATCAAAGGGAGAATGCAATATGTATCATGCATGATAGGCTCAAAAAATTAATTTATCAGAATGATGAGGTTTATTGAAGAGACACTATAAGGGAATGGGGCAAATAGCAATGGTGGTTTGCAATGTCAAATAACAATGATAGGCTCAAAATTTTCATTTATCAAAATGATGAGGTTTATTAAAGAGACACTATAAGGGAATGGGGCAAATAGCAATAGTGGTTTGCGATGTCGCTATTTGTGTATTCAGCGACGTTGTTTGCAACATGAATAGCGATGTTAGTTTGCGGAAAAAGAGCACCAAAAATCCGAGTGCAGCATTTGGCACAAACATTTTCAAGAGAGAGTGAAAGATAGAGTGAGAAAGATCATTGCCTTGAGAGGGAGAGGGAAAGAAAGAGAAGGATACCTTCTCAACATTGCCACTATACATGAAGAAGAGGGAGAAGTGCATGAGGAAAAAAGAAGGGATGTCGCAAAGAGGAGGCGAAGACTCCATCCTCGGGTCCTTGTGGTAGGTACATTGCCTCTTCTTACTTTGTTCTTGTGTCTTCTTCTTTTTTTGTTTAATTTTCTTTGTGATGAGATGCATTGAGAGAGAGAGAGAGAGAGAGAGAGAGGAAAGGAGAGAGGGAGATGAAGGAAGGAAGTGGAAGAGAGAACAAGAGAGAGAAAAAGAGAAAATATAACAAAGAAAGAGAGGACGACAGAAAGAGAGAGAGAAAGGGAGGCAAAGAGGTGAATGAGTGAGAGAAACAATGGGGGGGAGGGAGAGAAACAAAGTGAGAGGCAACAAAGAAAGAGAAAGAGAGAGATGAAGAGAGGAGGGAGATAAAAAGAAATGGAGAGTGAAGGAAGAGATGGATAAAAGGGTGAGGTAAAGAGAGAAAGAAGAGTTTAAAAAAAAGAGAGAGGAAAGAGACAGGGAGAAAAAGAGAGATAGAAAGAACCACAAATAGAGAGTGAGAGAGAAGCAAAGAGAAAAATGGAAATAATCAGAGAGTTAGAGAGAATAAAATGATAGAAAAATAAAGAGAGAGGGGGAAGAGAGGCACAAAGAAGGGTGGGGAGAGTGATAGAGATAGATAGAGAGAACCACAAATAGAGAGTGAGAGAGAAGCAAAGAGAAAAATAGAAACAATCAGAGAATTAGAGAGAATAGAATGATAGAAAATAAAGAGAGAGGGGTAAGAGAGACACAAAGAAGGGTGAACAAAATATTAGGGAGTTTGGGAATCTCCCAATTCCCATTTTTTGAATACTAAAAAGGTGGTACCCGGATAACATACCCATAAGTTTCTCAAAATCATATTATGTGACCTATCATTGGAAAGCGCTTGAAAAATGGAAACTATTGAGCTATAGAGCGCTCGATTTGGAGTTCTAGTATTCAAGTTATGACAAATCCAAAGATTTGACCACGTGTCCCAAACTTATGAAAAATTCCCATATTCCCCAATATGGTATTGGTGGGGAGAGAGGGTCTTTCAATGTCTTATTTTATGAGTTTTCTATTTTCTATCTTTGATTTTGATTGTAAAGAGATATGTCGAGTGTGAGTGAAGAGGAAAAGAGGGAAAAACATAGAGAAAAGAAGGGAGGGAAAGGAAAAGAGAAAAGAAGTGAGAGTGGGGGAGAGAAAGAATTATTGAGAAAGAAAGAGGGGCAGAGAGAGAAACAAAGAAGGATGAAGGGAGGCAAATAAAAAGAGAGAAAGAGAGAAAGAACTTAAAAGGTGGGAAGAGAAATAAAGAAAGATGAAGAAAGGCAAATAAAAAAAGAGGAAAGAGAGAGAGAAAGAGGGGTGGGGAGAGAAATAAAGAGGAGGATAGATAAAGACACAGAGACATGGATATTTGCGTGCATACATGTCACATAGATGATCCAAGGCACAAAAGGCACTCAAGAGTGGCCCCTCAAAGCTTGAGTGGCTAGACACATATGGTTGGTAGAGATTGAAGGAGGAGGCTACAAATTCTTTGGCACGATGATGACAGCCACCGGGAGGCAGCTAGGGCACGATTGGAGGTAGAGGTTGTGCATTATTTGGGGAGTGACAACCATAGGATTTATCTAGAGAACTTTGTAAGTTTTTTTTAAACTCTTCTCACTTTCTTATTTGCAATATCACTTGTACTAATAATCATGTTTCCAATCATTATATTATGTTTTCTTTGCAGTACTCCATCACAAATTGTGATCCCACATTGGAGACTCGATATGTAGAGAGACACCATCTCACTGAACTCATTGATAGATTGTACGTGCGGGGTGATCTAGTAAGTCAATCATCTTTCTTGTTTGTACTCACTATTTTTTTTAAATGAATTATGTATGGTGGACTAATGTCTAGTTGTTCATTTTTTTGCAGAGTCCATTCGATGCTCCTTTGTGTCAGGATGAGCTTTCTAATGGCAAGGATTTGTAGCATGCACTACAATTCGTGGAACACACACCCTCTTCTTTTTTGGTGATGTGATCTATGTAGACATCTTCCATGTACTATTTCTTAGATGTACTTATCATCCTTTGTATAAAATTGCATCTTGCAATAATTATAGATAGAATTTCATGTTTGTTTTGGCTCTCCTCTCTCTCCATGGTTCCATGTAATGTCATGAGTTGTCATCATTAGTATTGTACTTATTCTATGAATTATCAGCTTTGTGGATTTAAGTATTTTTTTTGCTCGTCTCGATGACCATTGAGTACCCAACATGTAATTTCTTTTTACAGAATATGCATTGCAAATGAGACGCAAATAGAGACACAGATAGTGACGTTTTATTCAGTGATTTTGTAGAGACGTTAATATTGATGCTTTTAGCGATGACGAGGGAAATTTTTTAATGAACATCTATGTTGCTTTGAATGTTGGTATGAGGCATGTATCTTGTAGTGAGACATATCTAGCTTCGAATAATTATGGGACAAACATGTGACACAGGAAGGTGCAAATTCAACGTTAAGCTTCCATTTCATCTAAGGATTAAAGTTTACTTCAAGAGAACTATAATTCTAACTCTACATGTCTAAGGAGGAGCACACGAAGAGATTCAAATTTTCAACAAATTGCTTCATTTTAATGCGTAAAGGGAGAATGCAATTTTGATATGCAAGCTAGGCATAAACAATTGATTTCTCTATATGGCAAGGTAGATTGTATAGCCATCCCTAGCTTCAAATTAGTTTTCCAAAAGCATGCAAAAGCAGAGATGTGCAATTTCATGAGTTTTCACAAATGTAAAGCACCCATTTCACCTCAAATTCAGGCTGGAGTGAAGAGAAAACAAATTGAATTGATCAAAATTAACAAGGATTTTAGAACATGAAATCGAATGATGGAAAAATCCTTCCAGCATGTCTATACATGTAAGCCATAGATCTATAATATGAAGACACCATGACCAGAAAAATGTGTTTATAAAGTATCCAATGTTGATTACAAAAACGAAATTGCATGGCATATAGAGAAATGCTATAACAATGTATGGAGAGGGATATTCAAGAGGCATACATGGAGGAGAAGGATGAGTGTGTAGACAAAATTGGGAGCATGCATTGAATGCAACATATATGGACTCATTGTTGGCAGTCATTGGCATTCATAGGTAGAGAATCATTAGACGCCATAGTGGGAGACTAGTAGAACCACATCATGGTGCATCATGCAGGGAAAGTTGGGTCAACACCGTCTACATCGTCTACATGCATGGTGAAAAGGTCATGGTGAACAGGTAGAAAGTGCTCTAAGAAAGGAAGATGCTAGTTAAACCCTACAAGAATGCCCTACGAAGTGTCTTTTTGGCGAGGGTCTTGTTAGAAAAAAGTTTGAATAAGATAATGATATGCAAACATGTGGAAAAAATGATCAAATATCCTAGATATTCAAAATAGGAGCTCACCTATCTCATTTAATGTACCATGTATATATATACAACTACTAGCAATGAAAGCAACAATTGTAGTTCACTCTACTTTCCACATTTTCTCTATCTCTCTCCCTCTCTCTCATTGTGCACAATGTCTTCTCATCTACTTATCCTCTACCTCCTACTTTTCACCACATGGTATTGAAGCCCTAGGTTCTAGTTCTCTAGCTTATCATATCTTTTCTAAAATAAAAAACAACTTATCTTCCTTTGCTCTCATTACTCCAATGGCTCTCGTCAATGCCACTACCACTTACAACCATCACATCAAGATTGGAAAACTCAATGGCAGTAAGTATCAAGCCTAACAACTGAGAACGGAGCTTTACCTATTTCAAAATCTTACCTCTAGAGCATAATCAATGGCAAGGAAGAATTCTCTCAACAAGAATGAGAAAACACAGAGGATTGGATATAGAGAGATGTAGTTGCAAGGATGGAGATCCTTATCCATTGTGCAGATCCACAAGTATAACTAGTAAGAACAATACCCATTGCAAAAAGGTGTTTGGGATTTGTTTAGCAATACCTATGAATACAAAGATATTGTATATCAAATGACCATGTTAAAAAATTTAGCCACCACTACCACTAAGTTCTTTGAACAGTGGATGTCCCCGCTAGATGAAACCATAATATATGGTTTAGTCATCTCTAAAGAACTACAAACTATGTTTCTTCTGTCCTCTTTTCCTCTATCCCAGAGAGCATTTATTATCACTCAGACCTCCACCAATAAACTCAATATTTAGCCTCTCATCAATATAATTAAACATGAGCAAGTCATGAGGGATACTCTTCCCACTTCTTTTACTCAAGAGTCCAAAGCCCTAGCTATAATTTCCTACAACCCAAAACATCTTCACGCAAGAGCTCACTCCCTTCACTCCAAGTCCAAGTTTTCTCCTTGATCAACCTTCAAAGGAATCCTTGGCAATCCTCATCAGAAACCCAACTCTCATTAGTCATTTCAATCCTTATTCATTTCTAGAAACCCTCACTATCATCTCATATATAATGTTTGCAAAAGACAAGGTCATATAGATAACAAAAAAATAGATTCAACAAACATCACTCAAGGGGACAAGCTCACTTTGTTAGGATTGGAAATGATGACATACAACATCAATTAGATATCATCATTAAGTTAGCTATAAGTATCTAGGTACCTCATCCAAACTCCAAAGAAGAATACACCTAGTTCCTAGACTCTAGAGCTACTCATCGTATGGCTTTTTCACAAAGAGTGGTTGGTTAATTTCAAAGAGATGTGTACTCTACTTAATGTTTCCATGAGGGACAACAACATCCAAGAAGCTTAAGGCTAGGGCATCGCTCAAGTGGAGCTTCCATCTAACCACATAATCCAGGAACATAAAGTCTACATTCAAATCCCAATAAAAATATTTTAAGAATCAGTAAGCTCACTTCTCAAGCTTCTCTCACTACTCACTTCTTCAAGGACCACTATATCTTGCATTTACTTTTACATTCTCTTACACTCACCTATCCAAAATTAGTTCAAATTTACACAATTGGGAAGTCGATTCTCCAACATCTTTCCAATGCTTCCACTAATTCCACCTCACTCTCTAGCTCACAAAAATGTTCTCTTCTATGGCACTTTCAACTTGAGCATGTGTCTAAACATGTTCTCCAATAACTTACCCATAAGAAAATTATATGGGCATCTCACCTTCTCTCTCTCAACTTCCATTTTGTTAAACCTGTGCTCTTACTAATGCAACACATCTTCTTAATCCAAATGTTATTCCATTACAACTCAACCCCTTCAATTAGTACACTCCAACATTTGTGGTCTCATCAATCCTGTCTCTCTCATTGGAATGAAATACTTCATGGTACTCATTGATGATTACTCTAGATACACTATTTTATATTTTCTCATAAGGAAGCAACACGTATTTTCAAAATTCCAAGAATACAAATAATGATAATATTTGAATGCATTGCCTTTCTTGTCAACACATACCACAAACCAAATTCTCTCCTCGAGCAACACAACTTATCTTTATTGAATATGGTGAGCCTTATGGTCACAAAGCTTATGGATTTTATGACCCACAACACAAAGCCTTCGTTAATGGTAAGAGTGCCATGTTCAACAAACTCCATCTTTTCTTAGCCTCTTCAACCACCATAAAATGTCAATCTCCAACTCTTTAACTAGTTGCCACTCCTACCATTAACAATAATTTGCCCATACTCCAATGATGGTCCCACCACTTCCACTTCATCATTTGCCACACAGACATCTACCCTGTCATTCACAATAATGTTGGGTCCCATTTCTCTTATATCCACATGCTACCTCAGAAATCCTCCCAATCACTTTCCACATGTGGACAAACTCTTCCAAACACACAATTAAATATGATCCTATTATGAAGAATCAAACATGGGATTTAGTTACATTTCTTGTTGAAAAGAAAGCCATTGGTACTAAATGGGTCTATAAGCTACAAAAATCATATGGATCCACTGATAAGTACAAGACTAGGCTTGTAGAAAAAGGCTATGCAAAAAGGAAGGGCATTGATTATGAGGAGACATATGTTCCTACATCTCGTATGACCAATATCAGGTGTATGGTTGCATTGGCTACATATTATGGTTGGATTGTGCACCATCTTGACATTAAAACAACATTTTTACATGGGGAACTTCAAGGAAAAGAATATCCTCAGAAACCCATGGGTTTTGCAGTTAAAGGATCCAAATACTTTGTATGCAAGTTGAAAATCCTTTGCATGGTTTGAAATAAGCTCCACGAGCTTGGTATGCCAAAATTGATGCCTTCCTACTTAGCTAAGGGTTTATTTCATAGCCCATCAAAGTCTACTCTTTATGTATGCAAAGAAGGGGGAATCCTTGCTGGTCATTTGTCTTTATGTGGATGATCTTCTACTCATAGAGCCACATGTTGGTGTCATTTTAACATTTAAGAAAAATTTGTAGCATAGTTTTGATATGTCAGATTCGAGGCCTTTGCACTGCTATTTGGGCATTTAGTTTATTAATGATACTAGAGACATTGGATTATTAGAGTCCAGATATATATTGGTAAACTCCTTGAGAGATTTGGTTTCTAGGATTGCAAGCTAGCAAGCACACTGATTGACACTAGAATTAAGAAATCTTTGCATGATGATAATGATATGTTTGACATTCATACATATGTGAGAGTAGTTGCATGCCTTATTTTTTTATGCAATGCAAGGTCAGTTAGTCAACTTGTAGTTTTAGCCTTGAGCAGATATATGCACAATCCACACATGTCATATTGACAAGCTATGAAGTGTGTTTTTTGTTACTGGCAAGGCACTAGGACTCTTGGATTGCTTTATGCCAAGTGGGACTACTACACTTGCATGCTTACAGTGATTTAGATTGGGGTTGAGATTTTGATTTTCATCACTCTACAAGTGGAAATTTTTTCTTTATTCACTCCTCTTGCATTTCTTGGCTTAGGAAGAAACAATCCACTGTTGCCACATCATCTTGTGAAGTTGAATATGAGACAGCTTTCACTACTACAATTGAATGTGTATGGCTGAGATATTTGTTGGTGGTTGATCTTGATGTATCTATCACGAAGCCTATGCCTTTGCTTATTGAGAGTTAGAGTGCCATTGAAAGGGCATAGATCTCAATATTTCATGTACTCATGAAACACATAGGTGCCATAGAAAAATGATGTGTAGCACTTGGTGGTATAATTGTTGGGGTAGATGGACAAGAGGCAAAAGCAGGGAGGCTACAAGGAAAATCATTCCAGGCCTACTAGCGCAAAGAGCCTGCGGGTGGAGAGATTAAAGAGAAAGACAATGCATTTGGAGAGGATGGGAGAGGCCACACAATCAGACATAAGCGAGCGACGGAGGGCACAAGAAGCCATTTTTTCATCCGTAGCATGATCCCAATACTCATTAGCCATTGCATCCTCAAGACAAGTGGTTTCTACTTCCTACATAATCTTAGACATCTATGCATAGTGATGAGCTATATAGCTATCATATGCCAATCACTATATTAGCTCTCTCACTCTACTTAACTTGTGTGGACTTGGATCACGACTAAGTGCTTTAGCATGCTCTTGTACCTTCCACACACTAGGTGTTTTAATATACAAAATTCCAAACTCCTCATTCAAGCTTTGCTCATAGCCATTTGAATTAGTTTCAATATGAGAGAAACTTGATGATACATCTACCATAATAGGTGAGTCTCCAACTTTCTCTTTTCCTCCTCCTCCAATGGTGACTCTACTTTTGTTCTCAATGTATCTCTCCTCCTCGGCAGCTCCACTTTTCTTTCTCTTGTCCTCTCTCACAATGTTACTATCTCTTATCCTCTCTCACTCACAATGTTACTATCAATATAAGACTCCTTCCTTTTCGGTGACATAGGTGATAAAGATACTAAAGGTGATAGTGAAGATTATGAATGTGATGTAGAAATTGATGATGAGGGTGGTGAGGGTGTCAAAGATGGTGGTGAAGAGAGTTGTAATGATGGGAGAATGAAGGCGATGATATTAACGTGATGATGGGAAAGGTGGTGATGGTGGTGGTGAAGGGGTGAAAGGATGGAGGAGGGCATTCTCATAGGCAGGAGAAGCATGCCATTGTCGATGTTGTATGGCCAATAATTAGGTGGCATGGGACCCAGATGGGACATAGACCGTATACAACAAAGCGGCGGGGTGGCCATGGTGGGAGGATGAAAAAGTTTTGGTGGGATGGTCGACCAGGATTAGATGGAGCTAATGGGCTCAGGTTGACGATTGTGATAGTGACAACCATAGGGAGAGAGGAGTGGGATAAAATAGATGGGCGATGGCCTTGGGGGCAAGACGATAGAGCAGATAGGTGGTGGCCTTGGTAGTCGACTATGGTGGTGATGGTCCATAGGGTGAGGGTCAAAGAGGCACATTCTTGGTGACAACGATGATGGAAAATAATATAGCGTAGCACTTTGGTGTTGATGGAGACAAAGCAACACACTCTTAAAGGGGTTTTTGTCAAAAGGTCGAATCCACCAGGGATCAGAGGTAGAAGGATGTAGAGATAGGAGATGGAAAAAAAGAAAAAGAATAGACAAGAGATAAACACGAGAAAGACAAAGCATAATGAATTGAATCAATATGTATTGACAGAACTTGAAATGCTTTGTCTGGCACTACTCAGAAGCACTCTCCAGGCATTAGATCTCCTAGAGCTTCTTTATAGAACAAAAACGTAGATCAGAAATAACTGCTCATTCTTTGCTGCTCGAAACCCAAATCTGATTGCTCCATTGGCTTTGGAGGGAGGGTAAAACTCCAAGACACTTGGTCATCGATCCTAGATCACTCATTCTTCCTCTTCCAGTTCAAACTATAGTTTTCAGACTATCTCACCAATCTATCTTTCTTATGAAAAATCCAATAACTGGGTGAAAAAGTAACTTGCTTTTTGCATGCCATCCTAATCTAGAATCCTTTCTAACTTTTTTGGATTTTTACAATAAATAATAGAAACAATAGGCTAAAATTATTCAAAAATCTAGTATTTTTGGATAATCCATGCCATGGACACTAGCATTAATGACTCGGATCACATTGACTCTCTATATTAATAACAAAGTGGGATGATGATACACTCTAGAGTTTTTCACACCGTGTCCGCATAGTGGCATGACATCCATCCCCTCTCAATCTACACATCCTTCGATATGTGCCAAAATCCTAGTTCACTACAAGATATAGGTCTTATACGGACGTTAAAAGTGACGAAAATATAAATAAAGAAAATTTTCCCCGTCATCGCAAAAAGCGTCGTTATTGGTGATACCATAGAATAGTCGGTATTAGTGTCGTTATCAGCATCGCTATTTGCGTCAGTGCGATGCTGATACCGACACAAATAGCGACGCTGAAAAACGATGCTCTACGACAATAATAACGACGCCAATAATGACCCGTGTAGATAATTTTGTGATGCTAATGGAGACGGTAATAGGGAAATAAAAAATTTTGTGGCAGGGCAGCTTGGCACTGTGTTCTTTATTTGGGCCATACAAAATAGTTTATGCACTGTGTATAATACTCATGTAAACAAAAACAAAGTGTACTTAAATCATAACACTGATACATGAAATAAATACATGATCACATAATGAAAGCGATTGGTACAATCATGGCAAGATATCACTACTACATAGAAAATGTCTACACAGATCAGGCGACCAAAAAAGAAGGGTGTGTGAGCTCCAAGGATCCAAGGGCGAGCTATACATCCTCACCATCCGAAAGCTCCTCCCGCCACAAAGGAGCGTCATACTGACTCTGCAAAAAAAGAAACAACTACACATCAGTCCACCGTACAATAATGCATTTTAATTAAGCATGGTAACTATAGACAAGTAAGATGCGTGACTTACAGGGCCGACGAGTCTATACAATCGGTTGATCAATATAATGAGACCGTGCCTCTTTGCATATCGAGTCTCAAGACTGGTCGAATCGCGATTTGTAATGGAGTGCTACAAAGAAAATAAAATACTAGCTGTTAAAAACATGATTGTTAGTACAAAGGATATTGCCAAAAAATAAGCAAAAAAAACAAAAGAAAAACTTACAAAGTCCTCCAGATATGCCTTGTGGCCGCCACTCTCAAGATGATGGACCACTCTAGCCTCTAGTCATACCCTCATCACCTCGTGCTGCTGACTCCAAGGTCCTAGAGAATCTATAGCCTCCTCCCTCAGTCGGCACTAGTCATCCGCGTCTAGCCACTCGGGCTTTGCAGCCCCACTCTTGAGTGCCTTGCGTGCGTCCGATCGCCTGTGTGACATATATACACACATGCAGTCCATCATCTAGCCCGTAGAAAATCTATCTGCTGTGTCTGGAATCGGAAACTCCTCATGCCAGGATGCTACTATGTAGTCCTTGCTCCCCTCTGGTATGTTTTTCCAATTATCTAAGACATTGTGTCGAAAAACTTGTTGGTATAACTCTCTCATGCAAGCCATCACCCTCCTTCCATCATCATTCATGATGATGGCTCTTGACCTATCATTGACAAGGTAGGCATATCCCTCTGGGTATGCCTAAGATGGGTCCTCTCCAATGTGTGACCAAGCTCCTGGGCATATCCAAGAGACCCGTGTACATCTGGTGTATCGATCGGGGTAGTATCTATCGGTATACACCCATAGGAATGCCACATGCAGACGGTTGAGCAAAAGTCGGAGTAACTGGAGTAGACGTCCCCAGAGGTGTGACAAATCGTGGAGGTGATGCAACTCCAGCAAAACGACGAGATGGAGACACCGCGTCCGTGCCTCCATAGCAACCACCTGAGCCACGCTCCCTAGAACCTCCATGAGAGAGAGGAGTAGCACATGTATCCCGTGTCGATCGTGGGCTCACTACCTTGTATCTCTAGAGCATTCCCCTACCCCTGAAGCAATCCCTCCCTCTGGCCCAAGGCTAGAGCATTGACCTTGTCTACTTGAAGCTGAAGCATTTGATCGTGCTGAAGTAGATCTAATATAGCGGCCTGATGATGTCGAAGACAGCTCCTGGTCTGCCATATCTCTGAATCTCGCCATCTGATCTAGAGACATGCGCATGAAAATATCCTACAACTCCTCATCGCTCATCCCTCAACTCATCGTGATGATGTAAGTATCCAGAAAGGTCATCTACACAGACAAAAAATAATGTTAGCATAATCAATTTAAATCATACAAAGCACGGTAATATAAATCCTAAAAAAATGATCTCACTTAAAATGTATATTTTATGTACCCTTATAAGAAATTAGTCAACGAATTGAGTAATTGGATGCTCCAAGTATGAAGTATTCTATGGTCCCATGTTAATCTCCTGACACAACTCCGCATACAGTCGAAGGTCGATAGACATGTCACCATAAAAGGATGAGTCCACCTCATTCTCAAAGAATTCTTGGACTCTTGTATTTCCATCATTGTTACCCAATGCTGGCTCCTTTACATGCTCCAAGCTTTTGGTGGCCTCCACCCCTTGCAATATCAACCCCTCTATTTGCATATAGTCCTCATCTATGCTCGAAACATCGCTTTAATTATATACTCTCACACTTCCGGGAACTGAAGGTATAACATACCACCATCGAGGTTCTCGGGGATTTGGATAGAAGATTACATGTTCACAAACATGTACAAGAGAGATTAGACTATTGTGGCATGTACCATGTCGTAATACAATTAACAAACAAATGAGTTCATGCACCTGTTCACAATGGGCTGGCAACACAAATGTGTCGCCCAAATCCGTCCATTTTTTTTCAGAATCTATTTCAAGAAATCCAAATGGACCTTGTCGAACTGTTGCTCCAGCTCCTTCCAGTACCACTTTGAACCACTGCACATCGAATAGTATCAAGGAGAAGCTACAATAATCCACCGTAACAATACTTTGTAAGTTCCCAAAATACTCCATGTCATCTATAACCGCGTTTGGAACCGTTGCTCGTCATCGACTCTCTTGCTCGAACCTTGCCATAATACCACAGTCCATTGTGGAGCGCATTTTGTCAATACACTCTACACAAAAATGCTATCCGCGCGACCACGCTGCACTATATATTTTGTACTGTACATTAAAGTACTCAAATTAGTTGTCGCATATAAAATATGAATACAACAAATCCTAAACACATCATTACCTTTGGACTATATCCCCTCTAGAATTCCCACTCCTCGATTGAGACCTCTGCCCCTTCCCGAGACACTGCGATCAAAGCTCCATGAAACCATCGCGTTGACATGAACCGCGACATCTCCTCCATGCCCTCGTGATATCGAATCGGTTGATGGCGTGTACTACATCAAGATTCAGATCATGCTTCCTCTCGATCTTGCCTAGCTTGCTGGTACCTAGTGAGTCACATCTCCATAGAGGCATGGTGCAACATACAAAAGGGATTCACCTTCTCCTCCATTGCAACATCCATTCTTTTTTCTGCCCCATTTTCAACCACCACATCTCTGGTCAGTCTATCATCATCCTTCAGCGACCATAGCATTTTGTTGTCTAGATCCACCATTGTTAGCCATTGTAAAATATGCACTAGCGCCTCAGACACCAACAAACCTTCAACTATGCTACCTTCTGGCCGAGCTCATTGTCGCAAAAAGCCTTTCAGGGTTTTCATGAAGCGCTCCAAGAATAATATCCATCACGTATGGACAAGTCCAACAATCTCCACTTCATCTACAAGATGCACAAGAAGGTGGATTTGTATCGTAAGAATGCTGGTAGGCAGGTATTTCTCAAAGAGACACACCGTCTCCACTGCTCCCCACCTGGCGGATTTAATAGAGGACGTCTTAATCTCCTTCTATGAGATTCATTGCACTAAAGTCGACAACATGTAAATGGCCCCGCGTATTTTGGGAGTAAGGCATCCTACGATTGCGATCGGTAGTAGAAACTGCCACAAATAAAAAAGCATTATGAACAATGGCTACAATCCAAATAGCAAAATGTGCACGTCAATTACAATCCATTCGTAGTACAAACCTGATATATCTTATGCCAGTCATGGGATTTTGGCCCTAATAATTGGTTGTCTTTAGAATGCAGACCTAAGAGAACGCATCATACCCATCGGAGTGCGGATAGACTTGACTGTTTGCTTCACAATGCGCTCTTCTTTAGTGGATAAAACCCAAGGAGTGCGAGGTAGCTACACGCGACCATCAGCACTCGACTGTGGCCAAAGTGCCTCCATCTTGCCTACCTCCTTCAAATCCATTCGTGCCCCTATAGTGTCTCTCTTTTAAGTGATGTGGTTCCATAGCAAGCTACCCACATTCTTGAAAATATGCATGGGATCCAACAAGTGGTTGATCTGTAAGTGGGTCCAATATGACAACTCGTAGAAAATTGGGAACCGTCGCATTCCATTTGGGTGTGACTCCACGTGGACCATTTTCAGCTTGTACTAGCTTGTGGCATTGATACGTGTTGGAGGTCATCCAAGAAAACCTTCCCTAAGTTCATGACCCTCTGGTAAGAAAGCGGCATGTCCTTGATATACCATCTTCTTCACGGTTCATGACCTTTGGGAGTCTAACTATGGCCCACACAATGGATATGCATGATAACTTGAGGTAACTAGACCTATTCCAACATCTCTATCTAGTGAATACAAACTTAACCGAGCTATGATAGATATTACCAACAAGAACGGAAGCCTATTTACCTGAGCACTCTTCGAATCTTGGAAAGTCATGCATCGTCCATATGAGAATGGCTCGAATATTGGTGGACCGTCGACCATCGCGCTTGCTCATATCTTGCACAGTGAACCCCTCCTCCCACAAAATCTTAAGCTCATCGACTAATGGACGAAGATACACATCCATATTTTTGACTTTTTAGTGACCAGGGATAAGTAAGCTAAGGATGAGATGTCCCTTTTTCCTAGAAAGCCATGGAGGGATATTATAGTTAACAAGGACTATAGGCCACACACTGTAAGAAGTTGAGCACAGACTGAATGGGTTCATGCCATCCATTGCAAGACCGAGCCGAAGATTCCTTTGCTTTCGAGCAAAGCCTAGGAAGGTAGAGTCAATGTGACTCCATGCGTATAAATCCGTTGATATTTGTTGAACTCCATATGTGGACCTATTCTGTGCATGCCATGTTGTCAAGTTTGCCATGTTGGATGTACGAAACATGTGATTTATGCGGGGGATAAGCAAAAAGTATTCAAGAACTTTTTGAGGGATGGTTTGCCCTTGCAAGTCCTATCGATACCTGTGAGCACCAAACTTGGGACATGTCTCCATAGTCTCGTATTCTCCTCAAAACAGTACGCAATCGTTGATATATACATAGATACTGTTGTAGTCCATGCCAAGCTTTCGTAAAACATGTCATGCATCATCACGAGACATAGGCATGGCATTTGTAGGTGGTAATATATGATATTTCAGTAACCTGAAAAACTCATAAAACACCTTGAAAAAGCACAAATGTTTTTAATGATAGTGCAAAGAAGAAATCAACAAAGCGTACATACAAGGTACCTGAACAACTCGGTCACACTCACATCACTCCACCCGTATTTTTCTTGCACACTTAGGAGTGTAAGCAGTGTCTTTAGGCAAGATACTCGACACCCATCATATAATGGTATGGATGATTTCTCTCTAAGTGGATCAAAAGTCTCAACATCCATGGGAATCAATGAATCGATCATTGCCTCCATCTCAGGCTCCAAGATTGTAGGTAGGTCTGGAAGGCTGCCTGTCTCCTCTGGTATTGATGGTATAGATTGGGTAGTACCTTCCAAGTGGTGGATTGGCTCAGTCACTCCATCCATTGCATGCCCACGAACTCTTCTAATTGGTCACAAAGGATGCACTCCTCCTTAGGATGAGACGTCACCTCCCTGGATAGAAAATTTGCCAGCCACACCCAATCTTCTGATATATGGTATTCAATTAGCTTGCGAGTACAATGCATGATTGATATTAACTTTTCTTATCATTTGCTAAAAATCCAAGATCGCATGATCAATGATCTCAGATTGAAACTCGCCGAAGCGTCGTACGTGTCCTATAGACAATCGACGTTTTCGTCTAATTGCCAGCTTGCATTGAGAGTAAGGATATGAGACACGTTGATTAAGATACACCTCGCGATCTTGAACAACAAGATCTTTGTCATTTTCCATTTTGTCTACGTTACGACAAATAACTTTTTTTATTATCATTCTTTTTTTCTTTCTTAAATTGTTTGAGAAGGGATTTCTTCTCTTATAACTCAGTAAAAATTAACGTATGTAAAGTCTCCACCCATCCACCCACAAATTAACGTGTCTCGTGGTGTTGCACTGGACCTCACTAGACCTCGCCCCCACTCTCTCTTTGTTTTTTATCCATTCATTATCTCCTCTCCTTCCAGCTCTCTCTCTTTTTCTCTTTCTCTATTATGTTGAATGTTTATTCCCTCTCTCTTGTTCCTTCTTCTTTTTTCTCTTCCTTTCTCTTTCTCGTTTTCTTTAATGATCACGACCACGATCACGACCACGACCACGACCACGACCACGATCATGACCATGACTATGACTACGACCATGACCACGACCACAACCATGACCACGACTACAAGTACGACTACAACGACGATGATGACTACGACTACGACCACGACTACGGCCACGACCACGACCATGACTACCACTACCACGATGACAACCATGACCACAACTATGACTACGACCATGACCACGACCACGACCATGACCACAACTATGACTACGACTACGACTACTACGACGACGACAACGACGACAACTACGACCACGACCACAACCACGACTACCACTATCACTACCACTACTACTACCACTACCACTACCACTATCACTATCACTACCAGTATAATAAACAAGAAAAGAAGAAAAAACAATGACCATGACCACAACCACGACTACCACTACCACTACCACTACCACGACCACGACCACGACCATGACCACGATCAGGACCATGATCATGATGGCAACCACGACTCTAACCACGACCACGACCACCACTACCACAACTATGACTATAACCACGACCACGACCACGATCACGACCAGGACTACCACTATGATGATGACACGACGACGACCACGACCACGACCGCGATCACCACGGCTACCACTACCACTACCACTACCAGTATAATAAACAATAAAAGAAGAAAAAACAATGACCATGACCACAACCACGACTACCACTACCACTTCCACTACCATTACCAATATAATAAACAAGAAAATAAGAAAAAAAAGAAACAACAACAACAACAATAACAACTATTATTACTACTACAAAAAACAAGAAAACTAAACAACAATAAATAAGAAAAGAAAAAAAACTACTACTACTACAACAAGCAACAACAATTAAGTTCCTTTTTTCACTTCCTCTCCCTCCCTCACCCTCTTCCTTTGTTTCTCTCTTTCCCTCTTATGTTTAATGTTTGTTCTCTCTCCTCCCCCTCTCTCATTTCCTTTTCTCTTCCTCTTCCTCTCTCATTTCCTCTCCCTCCCTCACCCTCTCCCTCTCTTTTCCTATTAGGTTTAATGTTTTTTCTCTCTTTTTCTCTCTCCTCTCCCTCTCTCATTTTTTTCTCTCTCCTCTTCCTCTCTCACTTCATTTTCTCTCTTTCTCTCCTTCTCTCATTTCCTCTCCCTCCCTCACCCTCACCTTCTCCCTCTCTTTCTCTCTTTCCTTATTATGTTTAATGTTTTTTCCTTCTTCTCTCCCTCTCTCATTTCCTTTTCTCTCTTCCTCTCCCTCCCTCACTCTCACCCTCACCCTTTCTTTCTCTCTTTTCCTATTATGTTTAATGTTTTTTCTCTTTTTTTCTCTCTCCTCTCATTCTCTCATTTTTTCTCTCTCCTCTCCCTCTCTCGTTTCCTTTTGCTCTCTTCCTCTCCCTCTATCATTTCTTCTCCCTCCCTCTCTTTCTCTCTTTTTCTATTATGTTTAATGTTTTTTCTCTATTTTTCTCTCTCCTCTCCTCTCATTTTTTCTCTCTCCTGTCCCTCTCTCATTTCCTTTTTCTCTCTTCCTCTCCCACTCTCATTTTCTCTCCCTTCCTCACCCTCACCCTCTCCCTCTCTTTCTCTCTTTCCCTGTTATGTTTAATGTTTTTTCTCTCTCTTCTACCTCTCGAATTTCCTTTTCTCTCTTCCTCTTCCTCTCTCATTTCCTCTCCCTCTCTTTCTCTCTTTCCCTATACTGTTTAATGTTTTTTCTCTCTTTTTTATCTCTCCTCCCCCTCTCTCATTTCTTTTTCTCTCTACTCTCCCTCTCTCATTTCCTCTCCCTCCCTCACCCTCTCCCTCTCTTTCTCTATTTTCCTATTATGTTTAATGTTTTTTCTCTCTCCTCTCCCTCTCTCATTTCCTTTTCTCTCTTCCTCTCCCTCTCTCTTTTCCTCTCCCGTTTCCTCTCCATTGCTCTCCCTCTCCCTCTCTTTCTCTCTTTCCCTATTATGTTTAATGTTTTTCCTTCCTCTCCCTCTCTCATTTCCTCTTCCTCCCTTTCTCTCTTTCCCTATTATGTTTAATGTTTTTTCTCTCTTCCTCTCCCTCTCTCTTTCCCTATTATGTTGAATGTTTCCCTTTCTTTCCTCTCCCTCCCTCTCCCTTTCTTTCTCCCTTTCTCTATTATGTTTAATGTTTTTTCTCTCTTCCTCTCCCTCTCTTATTTCCTCTCCCTTCCCCTCTCTTTCTCTCTCCCTCCCTCTCCCTCTCCCTCTCTTTCTCTCTTTCCCTATTATGTTTAATGTTTCCCTCTCCCTCTCCCTCTCCCTCTCTCATTTCCCTATTATGTTTAATGTTTCCCTCTCTCCTTTCATCTCCCTCCCCCTCTCTTTCTCTCTCTCTCCCTCTCCTTCTCCCTCTCTTTTTCTCTTTCCCTATTATGTTTAATGTTTTCCTCTCTCCCTCTCCCTCTCCCTTCCTTTCCCTCTCCCTCCCCCTCTCCCTCTCCCTCTCCCTCTTCCTCTCTTCCTCTCTTCCTCCCTCCCTCTCTCCTCTCTCATTTCCTCTCCCTCCCTCTCCCTCTCCTTCTCTTTCTCTCTCATTTCCTCTCCCTCTCTCAATACACATGAATTTACCAAAAACAAGTAAAAGAGAGAGAGAAAACAAAAAAGAAAAACAAGAATGGAAAATACACTCACTGTAAAGGCTCGAAGAAGGGTTTGGCAGCTCCTTTTCGTGACGGCGGCTCCTCTTCGTTCTCCATACACCCCTCTCCTCTTCTTCGCGAACGGCGGTGGCGGCGGTGAGAAGCCTTACTTCTCTCTCTTTCTCTCTTTCTCTCCCTCTCAAATGCAGGATGTTTGCTCTCCCTTTCTCTCTCTCTTTCGTAAATGCGCGCAAAATAATGCGCACGGGTTTCAACATGTTTTTTTCATCTGAGTACCGTCGCTATTTGCGACACAAATAGCGACATCATTATTTCTCGTCGCAAATGGCCGTTGCTATACCCTCATATCCTTGTAGTGGTTGTCATTAGATTCTGAGTCCTACTCATCCTCTGCAACCATATCCTTTGCTCTTAATCTTTCATATCTTCTTGGCTAGCTCCTGTATCATGACCACAATTTTCTTCCAATTCTGGCAACTCATAGGCATTATATTCTCGCCTCTTGAATAATTTGACTACTTTCCCTGCTACCGAAAGTTTTATGGATGTTCCATCCAGCTCATTTAATGCATAAGTAGCATTATCAAGCCAATGTCTTACCACATAGGGTCCAAAACATATTTTGAAAACGTTACGCATGGCACTATGCTTGTTGTCTAAACTGCTATCATAAATCAATACCCAATCCCCATCTTATATGGTTCTTGGTCTCAATCGATGTTTTTTTTCAAACCGTTTCTTGTTCTATATCCTTGTTGCCCTTAATTTTTCAATCGCTGCCTCTATGTCTTTTGACTTTCTTTCCAACTATCTAATGCAGAAGGCCAACAACTCATCTCGATTCAACTCCTCCTCCCAAGGTAGCACACTCCATGTGACTGTCATATCTTCTATCGACATGATAGGTTTTTAGCCATATATCAATTTGGCAAGCATATATCCTATGAGAGCACTTTGTGTTGTTCTGTCAGCCCATAAAGCATAAGAGAGCAATCGTGGCCACTCTTTTACCTTCTCTCCACATGCTTTTGCCAATGCCTTCACAATAGGTGGATGCCCTCTTTCACTTTTTCCATTTCCTTCAAGGTTATAGGTTGAAGTTAAAAAATTATCTATCCCTAACCATGCAAAGAAACCATGAGCTTTATCTACATCCAACTCACCCCTATCTGCAGTCATTTTTCCCACATAGCCATACCAATAAAAGATCTCTTTTGAGAGAAAAGTACAGACAACATTTGTTGTCTTAGTATGTAGTAGAGCTCTCCCTTCCACTTGATTAGTCAAGTCTTCATGGACAAGCACAAGATATCTCATTTGCCAAAGACTTGTAGGCATTGTGACTAAATCCATCACCTAATTAAAATGAAGAGACAATAAATATGTGGGTTGAAATACATCCTAGTGTCTCATAGATGAATACATTTGACATGTTGTACATGTTTCCACAAAGTGAGTAACATTCTTACATATACCCTAGGATCAATATCTTTCTTTAATCTTTGCAAAAGTACCCCAAACACCTCTATGACTAGCCCATAAGCTTTCATGAAATTCTTGCATAACATTTACTTGTGAAGCTCTATCACCCAAAACTCGTAATGGCATATTGTGTTTCTTTTTAGCATGTTTCCATAAGTATCCATATTTTTAGAAAAACCCATAGGCTTTCCTCTTGATCTTTTTAACCTCCTCATCTGACCATTCATCTCTCTTTGTTAATGTACTGAGGTACTGACCAATTCTCAGCCACTCTCTTGCATATTTATCTTCCAGAAACACTTCTAGAGAAGATGCAAAACATTTAAAGTGTATTCTCTTTGTTTTCCAAGATTCTATTAATGTTGTAGCAACACCTTGCATTGCTAAATTTACTCTTACAACATCATTTTCAGCCGCAAGAAAGTCATATTCTTCCTCCTCATCCATCATCCCATCTTCATTCTCATAGTGTGCTCGAGATAACATGTCTGCCAACCATTGGGTTATCTCTTCTTGAAATATGTTGAAATTTAGGGTTCAAGGATTTGATATATGCAATCCATCCGAGCGTAGCAATGTTTGGGGTAGCACAACTAGTAATCATACCCAATATCGACAAACAATAGGTCTCAATGACTAAACGAGCACCCATAAAATACTCCTTATCACATTTAAGGGCTGCTACGATTCCCCATAGTTGTCTTTTTACTTGTGGATACCTTCTCTCTTATTCAGTCAATACTTTAGCACCAAAGAAAATTTCATATATTTTTCCTTCCTCATCATATCGCCCAATTGCCCATCAAATCCCGATTGGGCTTGTATCAACAGTAATAATGAAAGGTTTTCCATGTGAATAGTCAGTCTTTCTCAATATAGGAGCATATTTTAAAAGCTGTTTTGATTTCTTCATTGCTTTTTTATGCTTTCTTTCCCAATGAAATCTATGATCTTTCCTTAGAAGCTGATATAGAACATCAACTACATGTTCAAGGGTGAGGAATCCATATCAAATAAAACACACATGCACCTATGAATCTATGCACCTCTGATACATTCCTACATACATCTGGCATTCAATCAATCCCATCTATTTTTTTTGGTGATGTCTTCGCCCATAGGTCCCACATATATACCCAACAATCAAAACCTCCTCAACTCCACTTACAAACTTTTGTCCATAAAGAGTTAAATGCACCTGTTCTATATGCGTCAAGATCCTCTCACAATTCACAATATGGTCTACAACAAACTGTCTACACCCATGAGCATCCATCTCTTCATTCTTTTTATCCACGGCACACCCTTTAATTGGAACATCATCCAGGAAAGGCATTGTCAATTGTGGTATAAAATCTCTGAGTACCCTATTCATAGCATTTGTCATGTGTGCCACTGAGTTTGTTGCACCCTACGGGAGAGTACACATCTGTACTAACCCCAACGGAGTCTTGATGGTTGTGATATCCCTTCTTTCAATTGCAAGATGAAATTGATCATACCCCAAGTAAAGATTACCCAAATAATAGATCTCTATGCCTGCAAAAGCCTCTGCAAATTCATCAACCATAGGAACTGCACCCACATTTCTTATGGTCACTTTATTGGCTAGTTGCATATCTTGAATTATCTTGCACAAAGAAGTGTAGCTCTTCTTGTACATCACCAATTGTCACTTTTACATTAGGACATGAAGCATAAAGCTCTGTCGAAGAATTATTTGCATCTCTCATATGCCAACCATGATCAGTGTCCACAAGCCATGCACCATTTTCATACAATCCACACTCAATGACATTTATCTCAGACCCATGGTCAAGTAAAGCAACATAAGGAGTTTCACATTCCCCTATTTTCACTACCGTTCCAACGGTATCCCTGGCCCAACGATTTCTTGTGTAATGACTTCGAGGAATAAATCCTAGAGTCTCTTACCCATATTGTTGCATTTGGCCTCACTCTACCATGCATATTGCTACAAGACAATGCATTTTTAGCCACTTTCTTCTCTTTTCCACATGCTTTCCACTGATTAGTAACATCCTGCATAGATAATCCAATACTTACTTCATGCTCATATTCAACCGGAATACCTAACAAACCAGTTTCCTCTTCAAATTGTAGCAATGCAGTAGTGGTATCACCAAGAAACTGACGCTTCCTCTTAATTATGTCAATGATCTCATCATGAAATTCTTGCTTGGCAATGCCAAGCACCTCTCCCAAGGTGATTTCCACTTAATTGTTTAAGATCCGTTCTTCAAGAACCTTCTTAAGATTTATGGCTGTCTCAATGTCAGACTGCAACTTATATCCTAGATCCTTACCCTTCTTTTTGCCCTCTTGTTTGCTATCCTGTTTTTGCTCCTAACTGACCTCTTCCATAACATGCTCGGGAGGTGGCTGATTTGTAGCTTTAGGCTGATCCAGACTTCTGTCATTCTGCAAGATCTAACTGCTCAAATTGACTTTCAAATTCTCTTAACAATTCTGTAGCCACCACAAGACCCTTATTGGGTTGTAAAACCCACTCCTGAAAAGTCTTGCGTGTAATCAAACTAGCATCTTCAATGTAAAATTCTTCCCTGAGTGTCTTCTTGAAAGCTATCTAGTCAGCATCATGCATGTATAATTCAGTGCTTCCCGCTTTCAGTTCATGTACAGTAACACGTATAAAATATCGGCTCCATGTAGCTTGAGCCACTCCAAAGAACTCCATCTTTTGAGCATAGGTATGTACATATGCAGACACATTATTTCCATTGAATAACTTCATCTCATGCTTAACTACTTGCAAACCATTCATCATAACACTTTTTGTTTGTGCAAAAGCCTGCATCACCGATTGTTGTTGTCGTACATGCATAAGTCTATTCATATTTTTAACCAATTATTGCAAAACATCATTAGAGATTGTGTTCAAAGGTTCTCCCATCTTTTCTTTCCTTCTTCTAATGACCTTTCACATCAGGTTCACCAATATCGCCGGGGGGGGGGAAGGGGGGGTTTGTCGAAAGGTTGAATCCACCAGGGATCAGATGTAGAAGGAAGTAGAGATAGAAGATGGAAGAAAAGAAAACAAATAGACAAGAGGTGAACACGATAAAGACAAAGCACAATGATTTGAATCAATATGTATTGACAAAACCTGAAATCCTTTGTCTAACACTACTCAAAAGCACTCTGCAGGCATTAGATCTCCTTGAGCTTCTTTGTAGAACAAAAATGTGGATCACAAATAACAACTCCTTCTCTGCTGCTCAGAACCCAAATGTAATGGCTCCGTTGACTTTGGAAGGGGGGTGGGAGCGCGGGGGGGGGGGAACGCAGAACACTTGCCAGGACACCTGATCACGGATCTCCCAGATCACCCCTTCTTTCTCTTCAAGTTCAAACTACAGTTTTCAGCCTGTCAACAGCGATCGTGACATGCATGATTTCGCCAATCTGTCTTTTTTATGAAAAATCCAATAACTAGCTGAAAAAGCAACTTGCTTTTTGCATGTCATCCTAATCTAGAAGCTTTTCTAACTTTTTCTGATTTTTAGAATTAATAATATAAAAAATATGCTAAAATTATCCAAAAATCTAGTATTTTTTGATAATCCATGCCATGGACACTAGCACTAATGACTCAGATCACATTGACTCTCTATATTAATAAGAAAGTCGGATGATGATGCACTCGAGAGTTTTTCACATCATGTCCGTGTAGTGACACGACAACGTAGAGTCAATGAAGAAAAAGCTGATTGGATGGGGAAATAAAAAGAGAAATAATTTTTTTCTTAAAAAAGACTTAATCATTCTTTTTTGTTGTTTTTTAAAATTTTAAGAAAAGAAAATAAAGCATAACACGCCTCCTTTTCCACCTAATGTGCCAACCACACCGAATCCTAGCCCCTCTTCACATACTTAAAGCACCTGGTTCTCTCCTCTTCCCAATCTAAGCCACTATTGCTACAAGCATGAGCTAGTTGTTGTACAATAGAGCTTATCAATAAAAACATTTCGTGCAATTCTTGTTCTTTTCCATTGTGCACGTCTACTTATATACACTGCAGAGTCTATTGTTGGTGTTAAAACCAAAATTAAAAGAAGAGATAATAAGAAAACGAAATGCGCTTAATATATCCAATGCTAAAGAAACAAGATCAACCTACCAAATCCATGATAATATATAATGCAAATGTCACAATCAATTGACAAAAAGGCAACAAAAATAACTAGCTTTCTCTTGTTTTGGGACTTGATGTGGCTGGCATCCTCCTATTGCACAAAAAAACCAAATGAATGATCTGCACTACTATAGATGCTCTTGGTCCTAGAAATGGAACCAAAACGTTGTGCTATACACTCAACATGTGGGGGCTATTGAGCAAACTCCTATTTCTTCAAGAGCTTAGACACACGTCTCATTCACTAGCTCTCACCTAGTCACTTATATGTGAATTGGAACCTAACCGTTGTAGTGAGCATCATGCTATTTACCCCTACACTCGAAGGTTGTAAGTACTAGCTCCACAATTCAAGTGAGCACATCAATGCCTCCTCAATCCTCTACTGGCTCTCTTATGCAAGAGAAAGCATGGTAGGTATGAGAGAGTTCAAGAGAGAAGACTAGAGATTTAGCTTCCTTGTCCCTCAACCTCACTCACTCACTCTCTCACAAGACTTAGGCAAGAAGATAGAAAAGCAAATTTGGCACACATAAGAATAATCATTTCTATTCAAGCTCAATACTTTTATACATAAATTGTAGGGTTAGGGTTTCCCCTTTCCCAGAGTAGGCATCCAACACACTTTAGGATCTCAAGACTAGTCAAGTCTCATTACATGCTTCTCCTATGGTGAGAATGAATTGGAACATTTGTGTTTTCTATCATGGGAGGCTATGCTATCAATACAACTTGCATGACATCATGCCCTAGCTTGCACATTTACATGATTAGTCAATAAAATTGTGGCAACCATTTGACAATTTGAATATCCATGTACTTCATGCACATTATATTATGGTTCATAGTGCGAAGGTTGTTTTCCAACATTTCTGCTCCTTGAACCTTACATGGTGCGTACTTCTTGTGGTTTAACAAGAATGAGTGACAATTTCCTTAGTGATAACCATTATGTGCCATAATCATTAGAAGGCCTTAGGTTCAATACTCACTCATATGCTTGTCAATTACTTTTCTTATAGCAATTGAATAAAGCTATAAGTTGCCATAATGCGGTGCCAACCACATGACAACATGGTGCAATTCACTAACTAGAGTGAATTCCATCTTGAATCCCTTGTTGTTAGAAAAGGCATTTACTTGTAAGGTTAAGGGTCATCTTTACTCCATATTTCTCCTAATGGTGTTGGACTTGAGCATAATTGGTTCATATTTTTAGTCAAAACAGAACCGCTCGAGACCCTTAAATTATAGACCATAATTTGTAATTATCAAAATGTTTTTTATATCAAATCTTAATCAAAGTAAAATTAACTTGCCATTATTTCTATAGAAAATCAATAATTGTACTAAACAATATTTTCTCTAATCAACAACATTAATTAGCATTCTCAATAGATTTTTGATAAAGATTTTACATTGATTGCCTTCCACTTCTGCTACCTCTATGTAGAGGAAGACTATCTCTAATCATATATATCCAACCATGGCTCCAAAGATGTGACGAGGAGCCAACTATAGCTTACACATGTGTTACCTCATTTTACTACCTCCACCTATAAGGATTTTCCTTTCTTTTGTTCTTATCTTCTCCCATTACCCATGATCTAACAAGATAGGGTTTTGTAACCCATTATTATACTCATCATGTGCATTGGAATGAAGGTCGAAGAGGTGTTTCACAATGTGTATCTATATAGAATGATGGTGGGAGAGGTGTTTCACAATGCATGTCTATGTGGAATCATTAGAAAATCTATCCATGATAGAGGGATATAGAAACTCCTCATGGAGAGTGCTTGCAATATGATGCTTTTGTCTCTCAATCCTAGTCTCTTCATCTCCCTACTATGCTATGCATATATACCTATACAAAAAGGTCATGTAGCATGTTGATGACTCTCCTTACTTTATGGCTCATGATAAGCTAACTTGTATGGTAGTCGAGAGGAGATGAGGATGTGTGTTGACTTTGGATGCTAGGAGAGGACTATGGTGACTCCGTATGTGACATTGATTGTAGCAAGGACTACCACACCATATCAAGGATTTGTTTTGTGGCCTTGTGGTCCATGTGAGCCATACACCAATGTATCTCCTCATTTATCATGTGATGACTTGACATGTTGATGAATGTAATAGCAACTTATAGAAATAGAAATTTAATATATTTAATTTCTTTTATCTCTACTTCTTCACCTTTCCTATAGTCCCCCTCTCTCTCTTCCAATCCTCTTTTTTACTATCATTTGTTAATTAAGTCTTGGTATTGTAATGAACGATCGTAGAGTTGATTCATATGCGCCTTAATAATTTGCAAGTTATGTCTAGAATATGTAACAAATAAGGTGTCCATTCTATTTTGTCAACATCTCATCTACCCACCATTGCTTGGACTAGTCTAAGACTCTCTTCATTTCCCTTGGTTCAGTATTATGTCCAATCAATCCAAGCCCAAGAATATGTGTCAATATATGTATAAGAAAAAGTTCCACGAATCATGTCAAAAGATGCCTCAGGACTTTTCATGATATAATATCGATGCACATACTTATGGTTATTTTGGCAATGAGAGTAATGAAAATACCAATGACTATAGTAAACAAATTTCTTTTATGCATTTTTTATTGGAAACTCTCATCTCTGTAAACCCACTATCAATTGTAATGATTGGAGCTCCTTTTTGCCTCCAAGATCCACTAGAGCTAACAGGCGGCTCCCTTTTCATCAAATCAAAAAATCATACAAGGATAACTACAATGAGTGTGCTCTCTCTTTCTCGATGTTTGTGATGGCACTCACAAAATTGCAACATTTCCTTTTCAAAGTCATGGGAACCTGCTCTTGCCAAAACCACGGTCCCTCTCTCCCCCCTCTCCCCTCTTTAGTGGTGCCTCCTTGAAGTCCTATGGTCTACCACCTCCCTTCTCACATATTCTACCTTTATATCTATTCAATCTTTATGCATGGACAAGAACAATTAGAGAGTTGGAGAAAAAGACCTACAAATGTAGCTTAGTTGGAGATGAAGAGGGTGATTTCATGTTTTGCTTTGATGCTATGCTCACCTAGCTAGTATAATGTTTCATGTTGTCTTGCCTTGTTAATTGTAAGGAGAGAGAGCTACTCGTGGCGTAAGATGCGGCAAGTTTTCCAAACCGAAGTGCATGGAAAAGCGGCAAAACTAACTATGTTAGTTACTAGTTGGGCTACCATCTTCACGCAGTCTGGCCGGGCTACGAGATACACGTCATGGAAAGGTAGACATTCCGAGTCGCCGAGTGCCCTTCCAAAATATTACGCAATGCTACGGCACCCACGAAAATTCTTCTTAGCCTGTAGGCTGGGGACCTTCACGAATCACGTGTGTGAAAAGCTAGTTATGATGATATAATCTGGATAGTGCGGATGCTGAGGAAAAAAGGCAGCGCTGTTGGAACTTGGGTTTTGACGATCCGGATGCGAAAACTCAAGAGTGAGCAGTCTATAAATAGTTGGAGGATGCGGGGTATTAGAGCAAAGAGACTCCGAGTCGAGACGAGAGAGAGAGAGAGAGAAAGACAGAGATGGCGGCAGGTAACTTCATCCTGGCGATGTTTCTGATTGGTGGATTTTTCAATACCAAGATGTGAGACATTGATAAAAATTAGGAATGTACTAGATTGCAACATATTTGTCAGGAAGTTGCATTAATTGTAGCATTAAGGTTAGATATGAAACAATGTCAAGTATTATATCTCCTTGATTCAATCGACTCAGAATATGGAGCTCTTCTTTTGTGAGGATTTTGTCAAGTACAAGAAGGTCTAGGAGAGGTCTAGGTAGCGTGACACCTCTTACAAAGTACTTGAAGGGAAGTCAAAGCTACATATATTGAATTAATTTGGAATTTCTAGATAGCTCATCGTTGCTCAGAAGTAGTAATTAGCTGACTTTCAAGATCAACCATTGAGGTTCTCATGGTGTACCAGAGTACTACAAATGGACTACAATTTTTACCTCTCTTCTAGGACTACTAATTCCTTGATAGTTGGGGAGTATAATGGCTTGTGGAATGTGAGGACCAAATAATGTTTTTGTACTTCCTCTTCTAGAATGAATTACAAAAGATTATCTAGTTGATCACCATATTGCTCACACTAAGATGTTCTTGCTCTTCCCAAGATAGTAGTAATGTTAAGTAATCCTCAAATTTCTCAAGGAGGATTCCAACATTAGACTCGGTATAAACACAAGCAAGGAGCATGATTTTATTATGCAATTCTTGGAGGTAGATAGTCACTAGTCGATTTTAGCATGGACACTTTCTACTACAATGTCCTTTATCTTCTCAGCCACAAGCTAGGTTTCAATTAAAAGCTCGAGGCTTTGATTGAGTTGAGCTTGACTTGAGAACTACTGACTCCTTAGGGCTTGTTGGGTTGATGCTTGCAACACTCTTTTTCAAGATATTAGGAGAATTTTTTGTGCGAGAGGTCAGTTTATAAGTCACAACTAGGAAGTATGACTGTTGTGGTTCCACTTCTTGATGGGAATCAATAACAACTATGCTTGAGGGGGTCACTCATGAATATATGTATATATAACGTGAGTTCAAAATAAGGGGTTTTTAAAACACCATTTTTATACATTTTTTACTTCAGAAGGGTGTCATATAAAGGAGTTACTTACAGATTGAATAGAAAAGGGTTGTGTTTTATTCAAGAAAATTTCACAGATTAGGATATTTATAAATAGTCCATGAACGCACGTTATATAGAGAATATATATATAGTGAACCCCTCGAGCAACTTTGTTAGTGGGTTTGGAAGTTGTAGCAATTGAGAACAACAACGATCTCTTTGATCATGGTTTTGTTTAGAAGGATTCCTAGGGTCAAGGGGCTTTGTTATGTTTCTAGTTCCTTTTGGATGTGTCTTTAAGGGCAATAACTCATCCCCTTTAGAGCTTAGATTCTTCAAGATGATTTTGTATTCTAACTATGTGGGGTATGGACATAGGCAAGTCACTCTAGTTTTCATTTCTCAAGGATGGACTAGTTGGTAGCAGCTCAAGGCTATTGCAATTGCTGGGCTTTCTATTCTTGCTTAGGTGAAATGTTCTTAGGAGACTTGGAACTCCTAAATGGGCTAGTCACTTTTCCAATAGCTACTCATTGCTTCTTGATGTGATGACTCTTTCCTTACTTTTGGTAGTCGTGTAGTTTGAGTAGTACCATAAGATGGAACTTTGGTTTCCCTTTTGCGGTTGTTGATATATGAGTTATTACCGACTCTTTATTTGGTCGAAAACTATATCAAGTTGTTGTAGTTCAATCAAGCTAGATTGATTTATTATTTTTTAATAAATAAAGTCTAGCTTCTTGGTTGCCATCCTAGATGGCTCAATTTCTTGAAATGTTTTGGTCCAAAACCATAATCCATATTCATATTTTTTCTTGCATCTCTTTCTGGCGATGATTGGCAGAGCTAGTGCTACATGTCGCTTAGGTAACCACATCCATCGATTTCCTACCTAATATCCTTGAACACCATACAATTTAGAATCTCTAGGCTCTGTGGAGATAGGGCATAATACAAGTCATCCCATTACTCATATTGGAAACGTTCCTTTGAGTATGCAGCATGGCAAAACTAAATACTTGGCTAATGTGTTACATATATCAAATATTACAAAAAACTTGGTTTTTGTTGGTTAGATATTAGAACATGGATTGTAGGGGTGGTTCACATCTGATGGTTGTTATGTAGAACATCTAGAAAATGATTATAGGTTGATTACAAAAGGAAAACATATTGGCAGATTGTTTACTCTTCATAAAGTCTATTTAAAATGGATACTACCATATTTGCACAAGGTTAAGGTATTCTGGCTAATATTGAAATTTGGCATTAGAGAATTGGTCATGTGAATGTACAATGACCAAAGACATGCAGTCAAAACAAATTCTAGATGTCTTTCCCAAGTTTAGGGTTGATGGGATACATAAAGTATGTAATGCACGTCAATTTGCAAAGCAAGCAAGGCATGCATTTTCACATGAAAAGCATGTATGCAAGAAGCCACTTGAATTGATACATTTTGATATGTGGGGTCTTACAAAGATTGTGTTGGAGCTATATATAGCTCACCCTATTTAGACTAGGTCTCACCTATATATATGTAGATTGTGATCAATACGATATATTCTTTGGGAGTGTATATGGTGTGTCTCTTCTCTCTCCATTGCATCTTTACATATCTTCTCTCTCTACATCTCAACATGGTATTAGAGCTATCACGATCGACAACAAGTAATTTCGTGAAGAAGATAATGAGGAAGTATACCTATGTGGTATCTCTTTAATTCTTGATTCATGTTGTTTTCATGCTTAAATTTGATGTATAGTCACTCACTTTAAGAGCTTTAAGGTATTGGTTGAGAAGGAGATAGTTGTATATTAGATGCCTAAGATCCAATGGAGCAAAAGAATATCTCTCCAATGATTTTTTTAAATTTTTGTAGAAAAATGGTATAGAAAGACAATATACATATAGATATACTCCGTAGTACACCCCTCATGGTGGAGTGAGTGATTACCTAAGAAAGGAATTATGTGTGTCAAAACAACCTGGCCACTTCGACATTATTTGTGAGTGCACATGGAAAATATTCCTGGGTACATGCATGAATCGTGAAGGCTTACTTCCTCTATGCTGTACACACTTTGGCACAAGGAATTGAATTGTTTATTTGGACACTAAGTGCTATAGCTACATAGTGTGGGAGGAAACACATGAGTTGCTTGAGCCACACGACAATTCTACAATCAAAAGTATGATTGAAGTACAAGAGGAGGGGGTGTCTTGCTTGCGCATTAACCATTTTCTATGGCATTGAGCAATCTCTTACACACACACACACACACACACACACACAAGTGCATGGTAGTACACTTTTACATTGCATACAAATTGAACTATATGGAGGTGGACACAAGTCTGCATTGTAGCAAGTGTGTAAAGCCTTATTTCCTTTGTGTACCCTAAATGACCCATGATGTTTGCAAGGCATGGTTGGAAAGGGAGCAAGGAATAGAGATAGGTATCTTTTGCACCCTTGCTACACACTAGTGAGCATGTGAACTAGTGAACTACATTTGATGTCTAGCATATCTCCCATAATGGACATTGTGTCTAGTCTTATACATAGGAGTGAGTCTAAGTGTACCAGAGTGTGCACTATGTACTTCATTCATCATATCCAAGTACACCATGCACCAAAAGTATTGAAATATGCTTCTCTAATAGGATCTTGTTAATCTTGCTCTAGTTGGTGGAAAAAAGGGAAAATGTACTTAAACTCTTTTAAGAGAAGTAGTTGGATCCATGTGATCATGACATCACTCATGATGTAAGCAAATCACTTGCCTTAGCCCACATAAGAGGCTCATTCTCATTGTAACAAACAAGTATTGGATCTATCAATATGAGTACATTTCTACTTTTTTTGTAGCTTGGCTATCTTGCTTTTTTTTCTCTCTCCACATACACAGTCTCTCTCACACATAGAACCATGAGCACTCTATGGTAGTATCCTCCATAGCCACTTCATTGAACTCATGGTTGTGTGGATACCAAAAAATTTCAACTTGGTATGAGAGCACATGGTTCTAGTCTTTTGCACCCTTACTTCACTATTATCTTGTCATTCAGTTGCTCTTAATCTTTCTTGATTCTCTCACCTACTCTCATCTCCTAGTTTATCTCCTCATTTTTCATTCTCCTAGATTCTATTCACCTATCCTTTCACTATGTTGAGAGAGAGAGAGAATTCTTATTCACCTATCTCTTCACTATCTTTAGCATCCTCTTGGACTCTACCTATCTCACTTCCCATTTTCTCTTTTTTCTTTATTCAGAAAAAGTGGATGGCCATTACAAATGCTTTAATACATTGACTATTTTAAGGTTTTAGTTGTGTAATCTTCATAGTCATCAGTTAGCATTCCAACATTAGAGTTGCAGCATTAAGCATCAAATGACATCACACAATCATCAACATAACTGCTTACACCTCTCCTCTCAATGCCCCCTAAATATACTTCTCCTTCTACTAGACTTTTCATTTAGGGACTCTTTGCCTCTTGGCTACATGCACTTTGTCCTACAATATTTTTAGTGAGCTCGATATGTGAAAGCATTACAGCTAAGTTTTGCAACATAGGGGATACTACAGGTTTCACTTTTACTGGTTCATCTAATAACCACATATTCAGATCAAATCTTATCCCCTTACTTAAAGGTGAATTTTTTTCTAGATATTGTATAAGAAATCCTCCCAAGTCCCAATGGGGTTAAGTTTTAGCCACTTGGTCAAATCTTTATTCCTTATTTGAAACTGGAACTTGGGAGATTCCCAAATTCTCTAGTATGGTATTTAATAAAGTTAAGCAACTATTACAAACCTTTAATATCTATTTGCAACACTAATAAGAACAAAAGAAAAAAAAAAATTGTGAAGCATGATTAATGTATTGTGACTAAAGCACTATAGGTTGTGGAGAGCCACGTTAAAGGTGCCATGGGACTGGCACTCAAATTATGAGGGGGGTAATGTTAACTAGTTACGAGCTTGAAATGGAAAAAAGGAAAATGGAGAAAATAAGAAAAATCGCTAAGAATAAAGAAAAAGCTGAGAAAAGGGAGAAGAAAATTAAAATTTGAAAAAAGAATTCAAAGACTAAGAAAGAATAGGCAGCGAGAAATGATAAGGATTGCATTGCACAAAATATGCTAACATTGAATATCATATGGCATGACAGCATGAATTGTAAAAGTAAATCTTTCTAAATGCCAGCGGATTGGCTCTCATGAAAAATTAAGGCACGTTTAATGGTGTTTGATTATGTGGATCATGCTTTCTTAGAAAAATAGATGGTTTCATAGGTCATAGGAACCTAAAGGAGGATTAAAAAGGAATGGGGAGTGGACATTGATCGAATATTAGGCCCTGCTATAGGTCCAAAATTTAAAATTTTCACATATAAGATTAAAAAACCTTATCGTAAAGCATTCCACAACTAATTAATAAAAGGCTTATCTCTTTTTTCTCCATCTATTCATTGACAATCTATTTTGCTTCTTCTATTGCATGTGAGCTTGGTAGAGAGAACTAGGAAGTGTTTCTTGGCTAAGCTTAATAGCTTGTTCTCTTGCTTTCTAAATGCAACTCCTCCATCTTTTCTGTAGTCAAAGTGATGGTGAGAAAAAGATAGAGAGACAATAAGACAATGAGATGGAGAATGAGTCACAAACTTGTATTGATGCCAAGAGGCATATTATACAGTTGATTCTGTGCCATGGTGGATTCCGTGAGGTTTTACGATGGATTTCGTGAACTTTTATTACCGGGGCTCATATACAAAGTGGATTCTTTGTGCGAGAAGTCGATGGGGACGCCTATCCTTTTCGGGCATTTTGTTAATTTAGTGTATACATGGGTGATTCTATAGCGGGTGATTCCGCAAAATAAATATTTAAATTAATAAACGTTTATGAGTTTAGAGTGCGCACTCGTGATAAATTAAGGTTAGGATTGATTTCTAACCAATTGATTTATTTATGTAGCTGAAGACTTCTAGGTATTCACTTTTGTCGGTTTAATTGTATTATTTTACTAACGATTGTCAATACTTCAGTTGATGTGTAGAGATAGCAGCGGTGGCAGTGGAAAGCATTGGAGGATAGCATGTATTCTAGTTATCGTCAATATTTTGATGGGCGCATACCTTAGGTATGGCGCCTATATTTTGTCGCGCCTATTTATCAAGGGGTTTGATATTTATTTATTATTTTTGTATGCACATGGGCACACGATTTAGATATTTGTATTTGGACATTATATTTGGGTACGCCTGACTTCTTGGGCACCCGCCCATTAGCTTTATTTCTATTTGGCACAAAAGAAAACTCAAAAGCCAAAAGCGTGCTATTTTTGTAATTTGGGCTATTATTTGAGCTTGAGATAATTAATACATAAAATACATGCTTTGTGGAGTGCTCACACAAGGCATGGGGGGAGATTGCATCCAATTGGTCTCTTGTTCATTATGGTTATAGATTGCCTACACCTGTTGCATCATTATCAAATAAAATTCAGATTGCTGATGATATTGCTAACATGCACACTACTATTTTTTATGAAGTTAAAGATATGATTGCCAAAGCCCAGTAATCATATACAAAGCAAGCAAATACGAAAAGACAGGCTATGAATTTTAAAGTTAATGATTATGTTTAGTTACGTATAGAAAAACGTAGATTACAAAGTGTAGATAAACGCCCAGTTGTGAAATTAGCACCTCGATTCTATGGACCATTCAAAATCATACACAAAATCAATGAAAATGCATTTAAACTGGAACTACCACAACATTGGAAAATTCACAACACCTTTCATATTAGTTTATTATGACCCTTTAGAGGCCAATTACGTGTACACCCTGTCTATGAAAACCAACCTTTACTAGATGAAGAAACTGAAATCCTTGAGCCTAAAGCTATTATAGATATTGACTTTATGACCACTAGAACTGGTCATAGATATTCCAGATATTTGGTCAAGTTTAAAAACCATCCTGTTGAAGAGGCCCAATGGATGCATACTAGAGACTTAAATGCTTTCTCCACTCTGTTAGCTCCACATTGAGCTAATAGAAATTGAGGACAATTGCTATCACACCCCGAGGGTATGATTCCAGGATGCCAGGAGGCATATTACACGGTGGATTCCGTGCCACGGTGGATTCCGTGAGGTTTTACGATGGATTCCTTGAGGTTTTATGGTGGATTCCGTAAAATTTTATTACCGGGGCTCATACACAAAGTGGATTCTTTGTGTGAGAAGTCGATGGGGACGCCTATCCTTTTCGGGTGTTTTGTTAATTTAGTGTGTACATGGGCGATTCCATAGCAGGTGATTCTGTAAAATACATATTTAAATTAATAAATGTTTATGAGTTTAGAGTGCGCACTCGTGATAAATTAAGGTTAGGATTGATTTCTAACCAATTGATTTATTTATATAGCTGAAGACTGCTAGGTATTCACTTTTGTCAGTTTAATTGTATTATTTTACTCACGATTGTGAGTGCTTCAGTTGATGTGTAGAGATAGCAGTGGTGGCAATGGAAAGCATTGGAGGATAGCGTGTATTCTAGTTATCGTCGATATTTTGATGGGCGCATACCTTAGGCATGGCACCTATATTTTGTTGCGCCTATTTATCAAGCGTTTGATATTTATTTATTATTTTTGTATGCGCATGGGTGCATAATTTACATATTTGTATTTAGACATTGTATTTGGGTATGCCTGACTTCTTGGACTCCCGTCCATTAGCTTTATTTCTAATTGGCACAAAAGCAAACTCAAAAGCCAAAAGCGTGCTATTTTTGTAATTTGGGCTATTATTTGAGCTTGAGATGATTAATAAATAAAATACATGCTTTGTGGAGCGCTCACACAAGGCATGGGGGGAGATTGCACCCAATTTGTCTCTTGTTCATGTCGTGCAAGCTTTCTACATTGATTTGTGTGCAAAAAGTAGAGTTCTTTTGTTCTTCGGACCTTCTGACGCTCACTACCCGTGCTTACGCATCTGATCTGTGCACCAGTGGTATCAGAGCGAAGCTGAGATCGAGAGCTTCCAAGTGCTACCCATCTTGCGCGAAGGTGGAGCTCCTGGAACGATCGACCTCTACAGTCAGTTTCATCACGAACTGTCCATACGGGTCTATTCCTGGCGGTCAAAAATCTCTATTTGCAGCCTCTGATCGCCAAGGACCGGCTTGAGGAGCCGGAGGACCACTTGTACATCTCCATCTACAAGTCATTTTTCAATAGTCACAGTAAGCTCCATAGCTACAAAGTAAAAAAGCTTAATCTCAAAGTTTATTAAGCTTAGTAATAAGCTTAATAATAAAGCTAAAGCCCCACAAAATTGATGTCTGTGAATGCGGCATCCTTACGCTTCAAACAACGGCGTGAAAAACGGCCTCCCCCCCTAAAATCATCCATAGTCAGTTGAAGCTTAGTTACATAAGCTTTAAAACTTCCTAATCTACCAAGTTCATCAAGTTCTATTACTCTGCAAGTCCTGCAAGTCCACAAAAGGTAACACAGACTTATCCAACTATTCCCATAAAGACTGTTCTTGCGTAGAAGCACAGAGTTCGTTTATTGTTGGTTGGAAGACTCTGTTCACACACGCAGACTTACTGGACCAGTTTCAGCACACGCAAAAGTTCATACGCAGGTCATACGAAGATTATACGTCATTTTTACGAAGATAACGAATCCCGCAACTGCAAAAGACAAAGACTACAAAAGCCAAACAAAAATATATAAGCCTTGTATACCCGACTTTGAGCTATGCTCATCCCGCTAATCAGATTTCGAGAATGTGAGGTCTTTTGGATTTTTACAAGATGACGGAACAACACATGGACGATCTTATGGCTGAAGGCGATCTTCCCGAACCAACGATGGAACAAAAATTGGATTTAATTATGATGCAGCTTGATGAAGAACAAAGATCCCGACAAGCTTTGCAAGTTCAATTGGCCAATCTAACGATCTATCTACCACTGACAAAGATGAACCGCAACCTGAGATCTTATACGACGTACCATCAATGCGACACTCAAAGCTCAATCCATCTGCAAAGAAACAAAGATAAGTAAAAGAAATTTCAAATTTCGTACTTTCAATGGATCTCGAGATGGAAAGACTATACTTACATTTATCAGTCAGTTTGATGATTACTTTCATGAAGAGACATATGCTGAAATGGACAAAATTAAATGTGTCACTAATAATTTAGTCGATCGAGCATCTCTATGGTGGACTGTGGTTCGCAAGAGCATTGATTGTCCCACTACCTCGGAGAGTTTCCAAAAGAAGTTTTTGCAGAATTTCCTTCCTCCTCAATTCCATGAAACAACCATAAAGTAATGGGATCTTCTACAGCAAAGAGATCATGAACCTATTTTCCAATACACCGAATGTTTTTGGAATGCCCTACTACAACTCCGAATGCTTGAAGATGTACCTGAAGCGACTCACAAACGCAAGTTTATGTCAGGCCTACTTGGACATTACTATGCTAAAGTCAATATGTTGAAGCCAACAACCCCTGAAGATGCAATTTCTTTGGCTCATGACATTGAAGAGAAGATCCACGGAAGAGACAAGCGTCCACAACAATTTCAAGCTAATGGTAACTATGTTCCCAAGCAATTCAATTCAAATTTTAGAAGATTTAATCAAAGTCATTTTCTTCCATCTTCTTTCCGTAAGTCTTGGACACGACCACCTGCTTTGCCATCAAATACCAATCCAAACCCTAAGCCATCCTCACAGCCAATTCCCAATATTCCTAGACTTCCTGTCATTACCAACAATGTATCCAAAGCCAAACCTATAGTTTGTTACAAATGCCATCAACCTGGACATCTAGCAGCCAATTGCCAATCGAAAAAGCCACATGTCCATATAAATTATCTTGGTGCAATGGAAGAAGAAGAGCGTGAGGAAATGTCTGATTTTACAGAAGATGATGACGACATTGGTACTACTTAGGATACTTTGCCAGGTATGCCAACTCCACATTCTTTCTTGACAATGAAATGTTTTATGCATGGTAAAGAAAATATTATTTTGTATGATGATGGTAGCACACATGATTTTATTTCTACAAAGTTAGTGAAAGAATTGAATTTACAAACTGTTTCTACACATTATCGCATTAAAGCAGCATTCCTAGGCACAATATATAATGGAACACAAGAAATGCATAATTTAGAAATTAAAATTGGATAATATACTGAACGAAGGAATTTCCTAGTTGTACCTTTACATTCTAGTGATATTATCCTAGGTATGCCTTTGCGTCATCAATATAATCTTGACATAGATTATTCTATGCAGTCAATTAAAATTTATTTTCAAGGAAAATAAATCACATTGCATGGTATGCACGTCTCCAATAATTTTCTACTACTTACTCATACTCAAGCTAAACGTGCATTATGTAAAAGTAGCAAATCTTATTTAATTTGGGTGAATGAACTTCAAGCTAAAGAAAAACATATGCACCCTAGGCATAAACAATTTCTTACTCAATTTAAAGATTGTTTTGCTGATGATTTACCACCTAGACTACCACCTTCACGACCTGAAGATCACAAAATAGATTTAATTCCTCGTACACAACCACCATGTAAAGCACCATATAGGCATAACCAAATTGAACAGAAAGAAATTCAAAATCAAATAGAAGAATTGCTAAACCGAGGATTAATTACACCTAGTAGTTCTCCATTTGGTGCACCTGTTTTATTAGTAAAGAAGAATAATAATACTTATCACATGTGCATTGATTATCGTACCCTAAATAAAATTATAGTTAAGAATAGATATTTGATTCCTAGGGTAGATGATCTAATGGATAAACTACAAGGTTCTATCATATCCAATAAGATAGATCTTAAATCTGCTTATCATCAACTGAGATTGGATAAATCTAATATATTCAAAACTACATTTAGAACACAATTTGGACACTATGAATTTCTAGTGGTGCCTTTTGGATTAACTAATGCACCTGCTACATTTAATCGCATGATGAATCACATATTTCTGAAATATCAGCATTGTGTTATAGTATTCTTTGATGATATATTAGTATTCAATAAAAATGAGAATAAGCATTATGAACATCTGTCTTTAGTTTTCAAGTTGTTAAAAGATAATCAATTGTATGCTAATCCAGAAAAGAGTGAATTCTTTCAAACAAAAATTGAATATCTAGGTCATATTGTTTTATCAGAAGGTATTAAGGTCGACCGCAAAAAGATAGAAGCAATTTTAAATTGGCCCACACCAAAAAATTTGCATGAGTTACGTTCTTTCTAGGTCTTGCTAGTTTTTACAGAAAGTTTGTGCAAAATTTTTCATTACTTGCTTTGCCTTTGACTAGACTTTTAAAGAAGGGTATTGTGTATAACTAGTCTGACAATCAACAAAAATCTTTTGATTTATTGAGACATGCATTAATCCATGCTCCTATATTACAACTACCTGATTTCAATAGACCATTCTTTTTAGTAGTTACTGATGCTAGTGGATCTGGAATAAGAGCCATTCTTATGTAAGATAATCATCCTATAGCCTACTCTAGCTGTAAACTGAAACCATCTGAACTTAAATATTCTACATATGATAAAGAATTACTAGCTGTAGTACAAGCTTTACATCAATGGAAACATTACTTAATGGGTTCTGAATTTATGATTAAAACTGACCAACAAAGCATTAGACATCTCCTTAGTCAACCCCAAATATCTGACCGACATATTAAATGGGCATCTTTCTTTCAAAATTTTCATTCCCTTATACAATATCAACCAGGAAAAGAGAATATTGTAGCCGACGCTTTGAGTAGAAGACCGACAATTCATAATATTTTTGTGATATCATTTGATTCCCTAATTCCTATGAAAGATACTTATCATCAGGATATTACTTTTCAATCTGATTGGAATAAATTAGTTGCAAATAATTGGATTCCTATTGATTCACTGTCTTACAATAATGGATTCATCTTTTATGAAAAGAGATTATGTGTTACAGTTCCATTTAGATCTTTTGTATTGAATGAGATTCATTGTCCTTCATATCAAGGTCATAGAGGTATTATATCTACTTTGTGTACATTGACTGAAGATTTTTATTGGCCATATATGGACAATAATGTATCTAACTTTGTATCTAAATGTTTAGTTTGTCAAAGAGTTAAAAGACACCATGGTAAACAATATGGTTTACTAATGCCTTTATCTATTCTATCATGACCATGGGAACAGATTTCTATGGATTTTATCACTGGTTTACCTAACACTAAAGCTAACCATGATATGATTTGGACTGTTGTCGACAGGTTTAGTAAACAAGCATATTTCATTCCATGCAAGAAAACTTTAACTGCATCTCAAGCAGCTCAATTGTTTTCAAAAACTGTGTTTACTAATCATGGTTTACCAAAAGTTATTATTTCTGATCGCGGTTCTAGATTTTGTAATAATTTTTGGATTACTTTGTTTGCTAACTTAGAAACAAAGATTGATTTTTCATCTGCATTTCATCCTAAAATAAATGGTCAAACAGAAGCTATTAACAATACTATTTTATATCTTTTACATGCTTACACTATTTCTAAACCACACACATGGGATACATATTTACATTTACTTCAGTTTGCATATAACAATACACCACATACAGCTACAAAGAAAGCACCATTTGAAGTTATTTATGGTTATAGATTGCCTACACCTGTTACATCGTTATCAAATAAAATTAAGACTGCTGATGATATTGCTAACATGCACGCTACTATTTTTGATGAAGCTAAAGATATCATTGCCAAAGCTCAGCAATCATATACAAAGCAAGCAAATAAGAAAAGACAGGCTATGAATTTTAAAGTTAATGATTATGTTTGGTTATTTATAGAAAAACATAGATTACAAAGTGTAGATAAATACCCAGTTGTGAAATTAGCACCTAGATTCTATGGACCATATTAAATCATACACAAAATCAATGACAATGCATTTAAACTGGAACTACCACAACATTGGAAAAGTCACAACACCTTTCATATTAGTTTATTACAACCCTTTAGAGGCCAATTACGTGTACACCTTGTCTATGAAAACCCACCTTTACTAGATGGAGAGACTGAAATCCTTGAGCCTGAAGCTATTATAGATACTGACTTTATGACCACTAGAACTGGCCGTAGATATTCTAGATATTTGGTCAAGTTTAAAAACCATCCTGTTGAGGAGGCCCAATGGATGCAGGCTAGAGACTTAAATGATTTCCCCACTCAGTTAGCTCCACATTGAGCTAATAGCAATTGAGGACAATTGCTATCCCACCCCGGGGGTATGATACCAGGAGGCATATTACATAGTGGATTTCGTGCCACAGTGGATTCCGTGAGCTTTTACGGTGGATTCCGTAAACTTTTATTACCAGGGCTCATACACAAAGTGGATTCTTTGTGCAAGAAGTTGATGGGGACGCCTATCCTTTTCCGGCGTTTTGTTAATTTAGTGTGTACATGGGTGATTCCGCAAAATACATATTTAAATTAATAAACGTTAATGAGTTTAGAGTGCGCACTCGTGATAAATTAAGGTTAGGATTGATTTCTAACCAATTTATTTATTTATGTAGCTGAAGACTGCTAGGTATTCACTTTTGTGGGTTTAATTGTATTATTTTACTAACGATTGTGAATGCTTCAGTTGATGTGTAGAGATAGCAGCGGTGGCAGTGGAAAGCATTGGAGAATAGTGTGTATTCCAGTTATCGTCAATATTTTGATGGGTGCATACCTTAGGCATGGCGCCTATATTTTGTCGCGCCTATTTATCAAGGCATTTGATATTTATTTATTATTTTTATATGTGCTTGGGTGCACGATTTAGATATTTGTATTTGGACATTATATTTGGGTACGCTTGACTTCTTGGGCACCCGCCCATTAGCTTTATTTCTATTCGGAACAAAAGCAAACTCAAAAGCCAAAAGCATACTATTTTTGTAATTTGGGCTATTATTTGAGCTTGAGATGATTAATACATAAAATACATGCTTTGTGGAGCGCTCACACAAGGCATCGGAGGAGATTGCACCCAATTGGTCTTTTGTTCATGTCGTGCAAGCTTTCTACATTGATTTGTGTGCAAAAAGTAGAGTTCTTTTGTTCTTCGGGACCTTCTGACGCTCACTACCCGCGCTTACGGCATCCGATCTATACACCATGTATTGCTCACTTGCTTGCAATAGCTAAGAGCACAAATATATATACAATAAGATTGTGATATAGTAGGTCCCATTAGTGAAGTATCCTCCACATATTTTGGATCTATCTTATCTAGTTCTCCTAAATATCTAGATATTGTATTTCTAGATATTCTCTAAGGGCATCTTCATATGTATACATATCATCATTCTAACACTTGGGATTCTTTTCCTATTTGATAGGTAGAAAGATAGAGAGACTATGATAGAGGCCAAAGCGATTGATGAGGATTTGGGGAGAGAGAGAGAGAGAGAGAGAGAGAGAGCAAACTTGCTTCTCCTCGAAGGAACAAGTGAAGGGGATTTGCTTATTACTCGCCAATAGATATCTAGACTACAATGTAGTAAGTTCACTGACCCAACTATTTTCTTGTTTCTTTTTTCTTGCTTAAGAGAGTACGAATAACTTTCCTTGGCTAGTCAAGCAATCTAGATTAGATAGTAGAAGAGCTTGTGGGGTGATGGAGCGTGAGCAAACTCAATTTGAGAGAGGATGGCTCATGTTCAAGAGAGGGTGGCTCAGGTGGCTATTGTGGAGGTATCGATGTAGTGTCTCCATCTCATTGTTCTGGTAGAGGCATGTCACATATAGAGTTTGTCACACCTATGGTGGGGACATCTACTCTAGTGACCCCTCTATGGATGCTACTCTGAGAGACACCACTCCCCTCGATACACGAGATGTATAGGGGTCTCCTAGTTATGCCCAGGAGCACAGTCGTAGGTGGCGGAGGATACACCTTTGACATACCCTAGAGGGGTATGGATACCTTGTAGATGATATGATAGGAGCCGTAATCATGAATGATGAGGGGAAGAGGGTGATGTCCCCCATGAGAGTGTTGTGCCAATAAGTTTTTTGGCACAACATGTTGGACCATTGGAAGAACATACCTGAGGGGAATAAGGACTACATAGTAGCATCCTTGCATGATGAGTTTTTGGTACCTACCACGACAGATAGGTTTGCCATTGGCTGTGGACGATGGAGTGCATGCATGCATACATGTCACATAGATGATTGGACACACATAAGGCACTCAAGAGTGGTGCCTTAAAGCCTAAACCGCTAGATGCAGATAACTAGTAGAGACTCAGGGAGAACACTGATGATATTAGCAGAGCAGAAGGTAGCAAGGGCACGATTGGAGGTAGGGGTGGTCCATCATCTTGGGAGTGGTGACCAAAAGACTTATTTGGAGGACTTTGTAAGTTTTTCTTTTATTTTTGTCACTTTCTTATTTGCAATATCACTTGTACTAACAATCATGTTTCTAACAATTATATTTTGTTTTCTTTGCAGCACTCCATTACAAACCCCGATTCCACCAGCCTAGAGACTCAATATGCAGAGAGACATGGTGTCACTGCATTGATCAATACACTATATGCACGCGGCGACCTAGTAATTCAATAATCTTCATTGTCCATATAGTTACTATTTTTATTAAAATGCATTATGTATGGCGGATTGATATGTAGTTGTTCATTTTGTATAGTTTGTTCAATGCTCCTTTGCGTTGAGATGACATAGAGATGGTAGTTTGGACATATCAAATCCTTTTGTGCATCACTTGGTTTTAGAAGACACCATTCCTTTCCTTGGTAAGCACATTCAGATTCCTTTAGAGATATTAGTTACAGGTTGTGTTTAAAATTTGTACACTTCTTTCCATGAGGAGATGTAATACTTGAAAGAGGAGCTACATAAGGCTAACATTGAGCTTGCCTCAACTAAGGAAAGTCTTTTCAATCTTTTCAAGTAAATAGAGTCACAAACTAAGTTGTTGGAAGCCTAGAAAGTAGAAATATCCTCTTTGTAGGCTTAGTTGACTAAAGCAAAGGCTCAACTAGCTACTATCAATGAGGATAAGGATTATCTTTTCCAGGATATGCAAGAGCTTAAAGCTTTAAATGATGCCCAAATAGGGGATTTACAACTAGTAAATTGTATAGTTGAGCATCATAATACCAAGATTGAGGAATTAAAAGAAGAGTTGGCTTAGCTACGCTCATTTTATCATGGTTTAATAACTCAATATAAGCTATCCACCTTAACATGGCAATACCTAGTATTGCACATCTTGCAATCATTTCTAATAGTGGCAAAAAATTAATTTCAATGACCACATGAGCACCTATAAATTATTCTTTGTCACATTTTAGGGCTCTTATAACACCCCAAAGCTCTCTCTTCATTTATGGGCACCTTTGTTTCCTTTCATACAAGACCTTTGCACCAAACCTGATAACATATCTCTTCCACTCATTATCATCATATCTAATCGCTTACTTGGGCTCATATCCACTGTGATGATTATAATCTTTCCCCTTTGAGTAATCAGCCTTCCTTAGTGTTAGTTTGACTTAAATAGTCTCTTCAATTTTTGCATTGCTTTAGTGTGCTTTTGACCCCATTGGAACCTTTGTTCTTTTGTCAATAGCTAGTAGAGATCATCAATCATATGCAAAAAATGAGGGATCCATATAAGGTAAAAAATAGATGCTCCCAAAAGCCTTTTCACCTTTGAAACACTAGCAAAAATATCATACATCCTATCAATACCATTTATCTTTGCTCTAGTGAATGCTTCCTACCATAGGGTTGATACATATGGCCCATAACCAAGACCTTCTCAACTCCAAATATGACATGTGGCCAGAAAGACTCAAGTGTACTCCTTCCAAGCAAGCTAATATCTTTCCACAGTTGACTGTATTTTTTGAAACAAACTCTCTATATCCATGAGCATAAAATTATTCATTCCTCTATCCTTGGCATGACTCTTTATTTTTATATAATCTAAAAATGATACAATAAGCTATAGTATGTGATCCATGAGCACCTTATTCATTGCATTCATCATGTATGCTACCCAATTTCTTGCACCATATGGAAGAGTACATTCTTGTACTAAGCCTAAATGTGTGCTATCCAATTTCTTGCACCTTATGGAAGAGTACATTCTCATACTAAGCCTAAAGGTATATTCATGGTTGTAATGTCCCTACTTTCAAATCCCAATTGGAACTTATCATAACCTGAGTATAAATCTCCTAAAATATAAATAGCTCTTCCAACAAAAGCCTCTACAAACTCATTGACTACAAGCCATGTACCAACATCTCTTATAGTCACTTTATTGAGCGGTGTCATGCCGCTACACACACATCGTGTGTAAAAATCTAGAGTGCGGCTTCTTATTGATCTAGAGAGTGAATGCCATTAATGTTAGTATTCATAGTCTAAATGGTCCAAAAATATTAGATTTTTGGACAAGTTTAGATAATTTTGGATATTTTAGATATTATCTCTTGTAAAAATCCCAAAATTATAGATAAATTCTAGATTAGGATGACATGTAAAAGAAAGCATGTAGCTTTTAGCCATTTTGAGAGGATTTTATGTAAAAAGGAAGATTGGCAAAATCGTGCGACGTATGATCGTTATTTTCAGGTAGTGAACAACACTCCAAAGTGGGAGATGAAGAAGAAGTGATCTGGTAGAATTTTGGTCAAGTGTGCTTGTATTTTACCTCCCTTTTGGAGCTAATGGAAGCATCAGATTGGCAGTCTAAGTAGCATAGAGGAAGGTATTGTTTTATGTTTGTTTTTGTATACAAGAGATTTATCTTCTCATAATGCAAAAATAAATTGACAGGCTTCACCCTTGTTAGTATTCTTCTATATCTTCTATTTCTTTTTGTGAGTATTCTTCTATGTCTTCTATCTCTTCAAACCCCTTCTCTTCTGTCTACTCCTCTCCTTAAATATCCCTTCACTCTACTGTCTCTTACACCCGTGGTAGACTTTCGACCCCAAATGCTCAGACTGTGGTGAACCCGATGTGAAAGTCAGAATCAGAGGTGTGTAAAGATGGGGGATTCTACTGGATCAAGTGCTGGTGATGCTTTACACTAGATGATTGCTTTGTTGCAACAACAACGACAGCAATAGTTGTTGTTACAAGAGCAGATGTAAACTCAACAGGAAGCAGAAAGAATTGATTCCTTAGATGTGAATGCATTGCAAGCAGTGTGACAAGAATTGAAGCAGTTTAAAGGTCAAATTGTTTTGGCCTTCATTTGGTTGTATGAAGAAAAGATGTTGTTTCATGCGGTACCACAGTATGCATGGAGTCGGTATTTCTCCCATTTGGCCATGCATGCATTGCATGATCGGATTGATGAGTTACATTGAAGATATGCTGATTAGGAAGCTTTCAAGAAATCTTTGAGAGAGGAGTTTTTCTTGAAAGATGTAGGGTTGGTAACTTCAAAGACATTTATAGACTGGATTGAAAAGCCAATAAAGGGTTGGCTACTACAGCTTTGCTTTGTAAATTTGAAAGTTAGTATGCGTAGTTGGATGCAAATGAGCAACAATCATTGGAGAGTCAAATAATTGATTTGTTTATGAAGGCTGCAGATCCTATTTTGTAGGAGAAGCTAATTGATCATTTAGAAGATGTCTCTTTTGAAATGGGACTAATGCCAGATTGGTTCAATGTAACTGAGACACTGCATATGTTGGTAAACAGAGAGCCGATGAGATTCAGATGGAGTAGAGGTACCACATCTACCACTGCTCCAAAGGGTGTTGAAATTGTAGCTAAGGCACTTGTAGCTATGTAAGAACAACCGGCTATACATGTTGGTTCGACTCTTAAAAGTGATGCTATGGATGAATTAATCAAAGGCATGCGTGATTTGAGGCTAAATTTGACAAAAATCTATGCAAAGGAAAAAAAGTTGGATGTCAAGGTAAAAGAGAAGGGATGGGCAATAGCCGAAAGATCGTATGTAGAAGGATACAAGAGGATATGCATTTAGTGTGATAGTTTACAGCATGAAAAGCAAGACTGTACAGCCTACCGTGAAGCGGAAGAAAAATGTTAGTCTTTTGGAAAGATGAAAAAATACATGCAATAAAAACTTGTCTTCCAATAGATCCAGATTTTGGAAATGGTGGCATGCAGAAGAGGTTAGAAAATATGGCTACAAGGACAACATTTGTTGCCATAGATGCAACCACATATGGGTTGAGAATTGAAAGGAATGATGAAGCTCGCAAAGGAGGCATGGCTAAAGAAATCTTGTGTTTGGATGCAAGCATTAAGTTGCATGGAAAAGGGCAAAAAAACAAAGTCAGAATTGACTGATGCAAGTCAAAGTATACAAGGGAGAACAAGATATGGAGCGCACCAGTGGATTCATTTTCAGCCTATGCTTATTTCACTGAGGTTCATAATCAAGAAGCTTTTGTGAAAGAAAAGAGAAGAGATGAGGACATTGCTGGTCCTTCCTCTTCAACTCCATCTAAATGCATAACACGAAGAAAAATGGAGCAGTAGAAAGAGACTGAAAAAGTCATACTAGAGTATGTTATGGAGGATGCATCTCAAGAGAAGAAATAAGAAGGGAAGAAAAGGGGCAAGTAGCCTAGTTACAGGTTACAATCAGATCTTGATACTGACGCAAACCTTAAAATAGTCTTGGAAGATCACATACTTGGTAGTAGAGTGGAATTCACACTTGGTGAAGTTCTTGATATTGCAAAGCATGAATTTCATGATGCAATCATTGATATGCTGAAATGAAAAATATAGTTTGATGGTGAAGTTTTGTAAGCATTGATGCAGGTTGACAAAGGCATAGAGAAACATCTTCAGAGAGAATATGATGATGCATGCAATGCTATTTTGGAACAGGTTGATGCTCAAAATGGGTTAAATGGAAGTGTAGACATTAAGCTTGTGGTAGCTGAAAATGGTATTATGGGCACCACTAAGCATAGAGAGAAGGCTATGTATAATAGGGATGTCCATCAACAAGAACATGAAGAAGAAGATGCTCATTTTATTCGAAGCAGTCATTATTCACGAACACATTGGGTTCGTGCTACAATAGAGACAATTGTTAAAGTGGAAGAAAGAGAGATACCTTGCATAACTCTCTTGGATCATGATTTTGAAATCAATGTTATGGCACATAGCTTCACTACAAGATATAGACCTTATACCAACGTTTAAAGCGACGAAAATGCAAATAACAAAATTTGCCCCCGTCGTCGCAAAAAGCGTCGTTATTGGCAACGCCATAGAATAATCGGTATCACCATCGCTATCAGCGTCAGTATTTGTGACACTGATATCGACGCCAATATCAATGGTTTGTGACGTAAATAACGACGCCAATAACGACGTGAGTAGTAAAATTTGTGACACTAAGAGCGAGGGTAACAGGGAAAAAAAAATTTGTGGCAGGGCAGCAAGTTGCCCTGCCACGTATAGCACTGTGTGCTTTATGAGAGCCATACAAAATAGTTTCTGCACTATGTACAATGCGCTTGCAAACAAAAACAATGTATACTGAAATCATAAGAGTGATACATGAAATAAATACATGATCACATAATCAGCATTTGGTACAATCATGACAAGATATCACTAATACATAGAGAATGTCTACATAGATCAGGTGACTCAAAAATAAAGGTGTGTGAGCTCCAGGGATCCAAGGGCAAGCTATATATCCTCATCCCCCGAAAGCTCATCCCGCCACAAAGGAGCATCGAATGGACTCTGCAGAAAAAGAAACAACACATCAGTCCACCATATAATAATGCATTCTAATTAAACATGGTAACTATGGACAAGAAAGATGAGTGACTTATAGGGCCGTCGCGTCTATACAATTGGTCGATCAATGAAGTGAGACCATGCCTCTCTACATATCAAGTCTCAAGGCCAGTCGGATTGCGATTTATAATGGAGTGCTACAAAGAAAACAAAATGCTAACTGTTAGAAACATGATTGTCAGTACTAAGAGTATTTCAAAAAAATAAACAAGCAAAACAAAAGAAAACTTACAAAGTCCTCCAAATATGTCCTAGGGCTGCCACTCCCAAGATGACGGACCACTCCGGCCTCGAGTCATGCCCTCGTCGCCTCGCACTGCAGACTTGAACTTCTTGAAGAATCTGTAGCCTCCTCCCTCAGTCAGTGCCAGTCGTCTACATCTAACCACTTGGGCTTTGCAGCCCCACTCTTGATTGCCTTGCATGCATCAGATCGTCTATGTGACATGTATGCACACATGCAATCCATCATCTAGTTCGTAGAGAATCTATCTACTGAGGCTGGCACCAGAAACTTCTCGTGTAAGGATGCTACTATGTAGTCCTTGCTCCCCTCTGGTATATTCTTCCAATGATCCAAGACGTTGGGCCAAAAAATGTGTTGGCACAACTCTCTTATGCGAGCCATCACCCTCCTCCCCTCATCATTCATGATGATGGCTCATGACCTACTATCGAATATATATCCATAACCCCCTAGAGTGTGCCTAAGATGGGTCCTCTCCCATCTGTGTCCATGCTCCTGGGCATATCTACTAGGAGACCCCTGTGCATCTGGTGTACTGACCGGGGTAATATCTCTCGTAGTGACTTCCATAGGGGTACCACCTACTGACGGCTGACCAAAAGCCGGAGTAACTGGAGTAGACATCCCCACATGTGTAATAAATCCCTAAGGTGACGCAGCTCTAGCTGAACGATGAGACGGAGACACCGCGTCCGTACCTCCACAGCATTCACCTGAGCCTAAGCCACACTCCGTGGAAGGGGCATGAGAGCGAAGAGTCGCACCTATAACCTATGTCGACCGCGGGCTCACTGCCTCTGTATCTCTACAGCATCCCCGTGACCCCAAAGCACTCCCTTCCTCTAGCCCAAGTCATGAGCGTCGAGCTTGTCTGATCGAAGCCAAAGCATCTGATCACGCTAAAGTAGATCTAGCAGAGCACCCTAACGAAGATCGAGATAGCTCCTGGTCTGCCATATCTCTCAATCTTGTGATCTGGTCTGGAGACATGCGTGTGAAGATGTCCTATAACTCCTCATCGCTCATCCCTTGACTCATCCTGAGAATGTCACCTACATAGACAAAATTTGATGTTAGAATAATCAATTTAAATCATACAAAGCACAGTAATATAAATCATTTAAAAAAAATATCACTTAAAATGCATATCTTATGTACCCTTATAAGCGATTGGTCAATGAATTGAGTAAGTGAATGCTCCAAGTATGAAGTATCCTATGGTCCCATGTTAATCTCCTAACACAACTCCACATACACTAGAAGGTCGATAGACATGTCACCACAAAATAATGAGTCCACCTTGTTCTCAAAGAATTCTTGGACTCCTATATTTTCATCATTGTTAGCCGATGCTGGCTCCAAGCTTTCGACGACCTCCACCCCTTGCAATATCAACCCCTCTATTTGCATATTATCTTTATTTATTCTCGAAACATCGCTTTGATCATATACTCTCGCACTTCGGGGAGTTGAAGGTATAACATACCACCATCGAGGTTGTCAGGGGTTTGGATAGAAGATTACATGTTCACAAACACGTACAAGAGAGTTCAAACCATTGTGACATAAACCATGTCGTAATACAATTAGCAAGCAAATGAGTCCATGCACATCTTCACAATGGGCCGGAAACACAAAGGTATCGCACAAATCCGTCCATTTTTTTGGGAATCTATTTGGAGAAATCCAGATGGACCTCGTCGAACTATTGCTCTAGCTCCTCCAAGTACCACTTTGAACCACTGCACATCAAATAGTATCATGGAGAAGCTACGGTAATCCACCGTAACAATACTTTGCAAGTTCCCAAAATACTCAATCTCATCCACAACCGTGTTTGGATCCATTGCTCGTCGCCGGCTCTCTTGCTCGAACTTGCCATGATACCGCAATCCATTGTGTAGCGCATTTTGTCAATACGCTCTACGCGAAAATGCCGTCCCCGTGACCACGCTGCACTATATATTTTGTATTCTACATTGAAACACTCAAATTAGATGTCGCATATAAAATTTAGATACGACAAATTCTAAACCCCTCATCACCTTTGGACTACATCCCCTCGAGAATTCCCACTCCTCCATTGAGACCTCTGTCCCTTTGCGAGATGTTGCGGTCAAAGCTCCATGCAACCATCGCGTTGACATGAATCGCAGCATCTCCTCCATGCCTTCGGGATATCGAATCGGTCGATGACGCATACTACATTGGAATTCAGCTTGCGCTTCCTCTCAATCTTTCCTAGCGATCTGGTACTTGGCAAGCCACGTCTCCATAGAGGCATGGTGCAACATACAAAAGCGATTCACCTTCTCTTCCATTGATGCATCCATTCTTTTTTCTACCCCATTTCCAACCACCACATTTCTAGTTTTTCTATCATCGTCCTTCAACGACCATAGCATTTTATTGTCTGGTTCTACCATTGGTAGCCATTGTGAAATATACACTAGCGCCTCAGACACCAACCAACCTTCAGCCATGCTACCTTCTGGACGAGCTCGTTGTCGCACAAAGCCTTTCAGGGTTTTCATAAAGCACTCCAAGAAGAACATCCATCACGTATGGACATGTCCAGCAATCTCCACTTCATCTACAAGATGCACAAGAAGGTGGATTTGTATCGTGAGCATGCTGGTGGGCAGGCTCAAAGAGACAGACCATCTCCACTACTCCCCGCCTTGCGGATTCAATAGAGGACATCTTAATCTTCTTCTGTGAGATCCATTGCACCAAAGTCGACAACCTATAAATGGCCCCGCATATTTCTGGAGTAAGACATCTTGCGATCACGATCAGTAGTACAAACTGCGACAAATGAGAAAGCATTATGAATAATGGCTATATTCCAAATAGCAAAATACGCACGCCAACTACAATCCATTCCTAGTACAAACCTGACATATCTTATGCCAGTCATGGGATTTTAGCCCTGATAATTGTTCTTCTTTAGAAAATGCAAACCTGAGAGTACGCATCATACCCGTCGGAGTGCGTATAGACTTGATAACTTTCTTCACAATGCGCTCTTCTTTAGTGGACAAAACCCAAGGAGCCTGAGAAAGCTGTACGTGACCATCAGCAACATTCGACTGCGGCCAAAGTGCCTCCATCTTACCTACCTCCTTCAAATCCATTTGTGTCCCTATAGTGTCTCTCTTTCCTGTGATGTGGTCCCATAACAAGATGCCCACATTCTTGAAAATATGCATGGGATCCAACAAGTGGTTGACCTATAAGTGGGTCCAATATGGCAACTCGTAGAAAACTGAGAACCGCTGCATTCCATTTGGATATGATTCCGCATAGACCATTTTCCGCTCGTACTAGCTTGCGGCATTCATACGTGTTGGAGGTCGTCCAAGGAAACCTTCCCTGAGTTCATGATCCTCTGGCAAGAAAGTAGCGTGTCCATGCGCGTGAATCAGCTGATATTCGTTGAACTCCATCCATGGACCTATTCTGCATATGCCACGTTGTCAAGATCACCATGCCGGACGTACCAAACATGTGGTTTATGCGGGGGATAAGCGAAAAGTGTCTAAGAACTTTTTGAGGGATGGTTTGCCCTTGCAAGTCCAGTCAATACCTGTGAGCACCACACTTTGGACATGTCTCCATAGTCTCATATTCTCCTTGAAACAGAATGCAATCGTTGATACATGCATGGATGTTATTGTAGTCCATGCCAAGCTTTCATAAAACATGTCATGCATCATCATGAGACTCAGGCATGGTATTTGAAGGTGGTAATATATGATATTTCAATAACCTAAAAAAAATCATAAAACACCTTGAAAAAGCACAAATGTTTGTAATAATAGTGCAAAAAAAAATAATCAATGAAGCGTATGTACAAGGTACCTGAACAACTCGATCACACTCGTATCGCTCCACCCGTATTTTTCTTGCACACTTAAGAGTGCAAGCAGTGTCTTCAGCCGAGATACTCAGCACCCATCATATAATGGTATGGATGCTTCCTCTCTAAGTGGATCAGAAGTCTCAACATCCATGGGAATCAATGCATCGATCATTGCCTCCATCTCAAGTACCAAGATTGTAGGTAGGTCTGGAAGGTTGCATGTCTGCTTTGGCATTGACGGTATAGATTGGCCTTGCGAATGGTGGATTGGGTCCTGCACTCCATCCATCGCATGCCCACGTACTCTTCTAATTGGCCGCAAAGGGTGCACTCCTCCTTGGGACGAGACATCACCTCCCTGGATAGAAAATTTACCAGCGAGTCCCAATCTTATTGTATATGGTATTCAATTATCTTGCGAGTACAATGCATGATTGATATTAACTTCAAGTTACCATTTGTTGAAAATCCGCAATTGCCTGATCAGTGATCTCAGATTGAAACTCGCCAGATCGCTGTATATGTTCTATAGACAATTAGCATTTTTGTCTAATTGCCAGCTTGCATTGAGAGCAAGGACATGGGACACGCTGATTAAGATACACCTCGCGATCTTGAAGAACAAGACCTTCTTTGTTTTCCATTTTGTTTACATTACAACAAACAATTTGTTTTTGTTATCATTCTTTTCTTTTCTTAGATTGTTATCATCTCCTTCCATCTCTCTCTTTTTCTATGACCTAGCATATAGTATCATAGAACACTAGTATTTAGTACCTAGTACTTAGTACCTAGCACATAATATCATAGCATCTTAGTATCTAGCACCTAGTACTCTAGTATCATATTACCAAGTACCCAGTACTATGATACTATGTAGCAGGTGCCAAGGTACCCTCTCTTTCTCTCTTTCCCTATTAGGTTTAATGATTTTTTCTCTTTTTCTCTCTCCTCTCCCTATCTCATTTTTCTCTCTCCTCTCACTCTCTCATTTCCCTTTCTCTCTTTCTCCCCCTCTCTCATTTCCTCTCCCTCCCTCACCCTAACCCTCTCTTTCCCTATTAGGTTTAATGATTTTTCTCTTTTTCTCTCTCCTCTCTCTCTCTCATTTCCTTTTCTCTCTCCTCTCCCTCTCTCATTTCCCTTTCTCTCTTTCTCTCCATCTCTCATTTCCTGTCCCTCCCTCACCATGACCCTCTCTTTCTCCCTTTCTCTATTAGGTTTAATGATTTTTTTCTCTTTTTCTCTCTCCTCTCTCTCTCATTTTTTTCTCTCTCCTCTCTCCTCTCTCTCTCCTCTCTCTCTCTCATTTCCCTTTCTCCCCCTCTCTGATTTTTTCTCTTTTTCTCTCTCCTCTCCCTCTCTCATTTTCCTTTCTCTCTTTCTCTCCCACTATCATTTCCTCTCCCTCCCTCACCCCAACCCTCTCTTTCTCTCTTTTTCCATTAGGTTTAATGATCTTTCTCTCTTTTTCTCTCTCCTGTCTCTCTCATTCCTTTTTGTCTTTCCTCTCCCTCTCCCTCTCTCATTTTCTTTTCTCTCTTCCTCTCCCTCATCGCTCTCACCCTCTCTTTCTCTCTTTACCTATTAGGTTGAATGATTTTTCTCTCTTTTTCTCTCTCTCATTTCCTTTTCTCTCTTCCTCTCCCTCTCTTATTTCCTCTCCCTCCCTCGCCCTCACCCTCTCTTTCTCTCTTTCCCTATTAGGTTTAATGATTTTTTTCTCTTTTTCTCTCTCCTCTCTCTCTCTCTCATTTTTTCTCTCTCCTTTCCCTCTCTCATTTACCTTTCTCTCTTTCTCTCCCTCTCTAATTTCTTGTCCCTCCCTCACCCTCACCCTCTCTTTCTCTCTTTACCTATTAGGTTTAATGATTTTTCTCTCTTTTCTCTCTCCTCTTCCTCTCTCATTTTTTTCTCTCTCCTCTCCCTGTCTCATTTCCCTTTCTTTCTATCTCTCCCTCTCTCATTTCCTATCCCTCCCTCACCGTGACTCTCTCTTTCTCTATTTTTCCATTAGGTTTAATGATCTTTATCTCTTTTTCTCTTTCCTCTCTCTCTCATTTATTTTTCTCTCTCCTCTCCCTCTCTCATTTCCTTTTCTCTCTTCCTCTCTCCCTCTCCCTCTCTTTCTCTCTCTCTCCCTCCCTCCCCCTCCCTCTCCCATTTCCTCCCTCTCCCTCTCCCTCTCTTTCTCTATCATTTCCTCTCCCTCTATATATATACACAAATCATATAAGCAAAAGTAAAAGAGAGAGAGAATGCACTCTCCCTCCCTATCCCTCTCTCATTTCCTCCCCATCCCTCTCCCTCTCTTTCTTTTTCTCTCCCTCTCTCATTTCCTCCCCCTCCCTCTCCCTCTCCCTCTTTCTCTTTCTCTTTCTCTTTTTCTCCCTCTCTCTTTCTGTTTCTCTCCCTCCCTCTCCCCCTCCCTCTCTTTCTCTCTCATTTTCTCTCCTAAACAAGCAAAAGAAGGAGAGAATTAGACCCTAAACAAGCAAAAGAAGGAGAGAATGGACTCACCGATGAGATATGGCGAGGGTTTGGCAGCTCCTCTTTGCGATGAAGGCTCCTCCTCTCCTTCGCGAACGGCGGCGGCGGTGTCGTAGAGTTCATGCAAGAGCTGCAGAACACGGGGTTCAAGGCACAGCAAGGAAAAATGCTAACAAGAAGATCTCAATAACACAATATTTGATGCCAAGATCATTATATTGTTTGTTAAGTACATTACAAAAGAAGAGTCAAAATAAATGACAAAGCATGTCAATCTGTCCACTGCTTTACAATAAGTGTATGAGCTTGGTTTCAGGGGCACCAAATAATTCACTCAGATTCAGGACTTAGTCATAAACAGCTTTACTGCATTCTGCCCAAAGGGTACTTTAGTCCATTCGTAGCATTCAAAAATAAAAGACTGTTTGGATCTCTAAGTATCTGAGATCACAAGGTTCCAAGTCAAGGCCATACTTCACAATGTAGGCATGCAAATTCTTACCATCAACAAAATCCTCCTTGCTGCAGCTTACAGGAAGAATGTTGAGAAATGTTATATTATCTGGAGCTTTCAGCGAGAGGTTTTTTTATCAAAAAGCCTCAATGCCTCTTTACCACAGCCCTGTTGTACATAAGCTACGATCATGATGTTCCATGTAGTGACATTACCCAGACAGATGCACTTCAGAACCGGCTGGGGATGCGCTTGGCAGTCGATGATGATCTAAGTTCTTTGATTGCAGACATAATTTAGCCCTGCTCATCACATTGCTTTATGCCTCCGCTTATGATAAGGGAGGTCATCGGCCCGTATTTGGCACCTCTTTCTCTATGGTGTCGTGCATGAATCCGATAGATGGTATGCTATTGATCAAACTGGAGTCCTCATCTCTAGAACTTGTCGTAATTGTTCAGTCTGACTTTTCAGAAACTGGCTTAGCTCTTCCTTTCGGGCCGAGAGCTTGTAACAATTGAGTGCTCATCATCAAAAGCCAAATTTTAGACCGGTGAAGACTACAGCTGGCATCGTGATGCCAGGGCACCTTGTGTTTGATTATGATCTACTAGCTGGAGGGCAGCAGTCTACTGGCGAGGCTGTGAGGTTCGGATCAATGCTTCTTTTCATCACTTGCGACTTGGGACCGCTGGAGTGGGTGGAGGATTGTTCATTGCAGGCTGCTGAAATAGAGCGAAATTGGGGATCTTTGGACTCATAATAGGAGCCACATTTCCTCCTTAATAAAAAGACCTCTGTGCTGCTGCCATCGACCCCGCTATCATTGGCTGTGAATCATCCACGACCCCCAAGGGAATTTGAGCCAAGAAAGCATGTGCATCAATTCTCGAAAAGTTGAAACCGGAGAGCTGCGCCGTCCTGTTCAGTGGATCGGTACCGAGTGGATTATTGAGGGTGTGCTGAGGAGCAGGTTGCAGGTATAAACGCTGATCAAAGAGGGGAAACAATTGGGGGGGGAAAGGTGATGAGTTAGATGAGACGATTGAACATCTGTCTCAAGCTGTTCTCATCGAGAGGCAAAAACAATTGCATAAAGCTCTTGAGTCTTCAATGAAATCCCTTATGCTTCTCCTGCAAGATCCACCCGCAAGAAGCAAAGAGGAAGAGAATGCCTCGAGACAAGGATGAGTTCTTGTGCTCAGATCTGGTTTGATACCAGGGATGCAGAGTTGCGGAAGTGTGGCCTTCTGGAAACCCTGGGACGAGATGGTATGGACTGCGCTGCTTCGTCTGTTAGTGGTGCTGCTTCTTTCGCGTCCTCTTCTTCTACTTAGGAAAATACAGGGTATATCGACGGAAGCTTTTCATATCTTTCTTAACTATTCTTCTCATCGCTCCTTCGATTTCTGAACAGACAGCTTCTTCCATGGCGTAAGTTCTTCCCTCTCTCAGCTATTCGAATCCTCCCCTATTTCTCTCCAAGACTCTGTTTTCTTTGAATTGTGCTCGCTATTTTTTTCTGCTAGCCTCCATCTTTTTCTCCGTGTAATGAAAAGAAGGATTGTTGAATATAGCTTTCCCCAATAAGTTGAGCACTTTTCACCTCCCCTTTTGCTCGAACAATGGCCCTTCTTTTATCTTGTTCCACTTTCTCCACTCTGAATTTAGCTCTCTCAGCTTTCTGAGCAGCCACCTGTTTTGCTTCAATAGCAGTTGTAAACTCTTTACCAAAAGTAAGGTTAATAATTGAAACATCATCAAGTGCAATATTGAAATTTACAGCCCGCTGGGTAAGAATTTTTCTTATCTCTCTGCTAACAGCCTCACGCTGTGTTATGAGCTGGTTGCATTAAATTGTGCTACAGCTGTCTTCAAGGTCTCATAAATTATGGACGGTAAAACTCTTTCATTGTAATTGGTACTCAAGGTCTCTGACATCAAAGATAATCGGTCTATCGACCCAAAGAATCATCAAATGGATTCCTTCGAGATAAACCTTCTCTTTGATTCTATAATTCCCTGCATTTTTCTTAGAGATCATTATCCTTTGGCATCAATTTTTCATCTTTTTCTAACACACACACATCATGCATCCAAACAAAATCGAACATATGCACTAAGGGAATATATACATTGGATGCGGATTATCGAAATGCATCACACACACAATAAATCACACGCAGAAAATAACACAAATGCACAACAAATGAAATGGAGGTGTATACGACTCGAATGCGCAACAGCACGACATCCACCCCCTCTAAACCTGCACATCCTCCGGATGTGCCAACTATCCAGGATCATTCAAATCCACAAACAGATCGAGTTCATCTTCTGTTTCTAGTAGACCTGTTTCTCCATCAGCTTCATCATCTATGTTCTCTGTTTCTTCTGCTTGTCTTTCTTCTACCTGCTCTTCTTTTGTCAATGCTTCAAGTGCATATTCTTCATCTTCTCTTCTCTTGAAAATCTTGACTCGTTTTCTAGCAATAGGCACCCTCAATACTATTCCATCTAATTCAGCCAGCTCATAGGTACCATTGTCAAAAACCTGCTTCACTTCATACGGTCCAAACCATCTTTGAACCATTTTTCTCATGCTACTATGCTGATTTTCTAGACTACTGTCATAGACTAAAACCCAATCTCCTTCTTTTATGGCTCTAGGCCTCAAGCGATGCCTCAAATCAAACCTGTCCTTATTTCTGAGATGGGCTGCCTTCAAATGATCAACTGCTAGCTGCACATCTTCTGTCCTTCTCTCTAGTTGACGAATCCGAAGGGCTAGAAGCTCTTCCCTTGATAAATTCTCATGCCACGGAAGAACACTCCAAGTGAGCACAAATTTCAGTAGGCATGACAGGTTTTTGCCCATACATTAACTCCGCAGGCATGTATCCAGTAGTCACACTATGTGTAGAGCGATCAGCCCACAATGCAAAAGGTAGTAATCTCGGCCAATCTCCAATCTGACCTCTACAAGCTTTTGCTAATGCTTTAACTACTGGCGGATGTCCTCTTTCACTTTTGCCATTTCCCTCTGGATTATAGGCAGTAGTAAGAGCCAATTTAATCCCAAGCCGTAAGAAGAATTCTCTAGCCTTATCTGCATCTAGCTCTCCACGATCAGCTGTAATCTTCCATATACATCCATACCTGCAAAATATTTCTTCCAACAAGAATTTACATACTGTAGTGGTGGTCTTTGTCCGCAAAGATCTGCCTTCAAAATAGTTTGTAAGATCCTCCCTAGCCAAGACAAGATATCTCATCTGCCAAAGTCCCACTGGCAAAGTAGCCAAATCTACTACCCACTTATAATGCATACATAGTGGATAAATCGGATGCAACTCATCACGATGTCACACTAAAGAGTAAAGCTGGCAGTCCCTGCAAGTCTCTACAAAGTGAGAAACATCTTTATACATCCCTTTCCACCAGTATCTTTCTTTGATTTTCTCATAGGTAGCCCACACACCTCTATGTCCAGCCCATGAGCTCTCATGAAACTCTCGCATAATCTGTATTTGCATCGCTACATCACAAACTACTCTCAAGGGCAAGCCTCCTCTCTTTCTTGGATGCTTCCAAAGAAAACCATCTTTCAAGAAATACCCATAAGCCTTCCTTCTGATTTTCTTGAATTCTTCATCTGTCCAATCAACTCTTCGAGTCAATGAACTTAGATACTATCCAATTTGCAGCCACTCATCAACATAAAGTTCTTCAATAAAGGCTTCAACAGTAGATACATGACAATCATGAACAAGGACAGAAGCAGCAAACTCTGTCTCATCATCTTCTGCAAGCATTGACTCCTCATCCTCATATCTCGCTCTAGATAGCATGTCAGCAACTGGATTATCTTTCCCTACTATGTGTCGAAATTCTGGATTCAATGATTTGATATAGACAATCCACCGAAGCATCGCTATATCTGGAGTCGAGCAACTAGTAATCATGCCAAGCAAAGGCAAACAATCTGTTTCCACAACAACTAAAGCTCCAATAAAATACCCTTTATCACACTTCAGTGCAGTGACTACTCCCCACAATTCTCTTTTGATCTGCGGATATCTCCTTTGTCGCTCATTAAGAACTTTAGCTCCAAAGCGGATAGCATACCTATTTCCATCAGCATCATCCTGTCCCACAACCCAACCTATGCCAATAGGGCTAGTATCAACTGTCAACATGATCGGCCATCCACACTGATAATCCGCCTTGCGTAGAGTAGGAGCTGATTGCAACAGCTTCTTGAGCTTACGCATGGATTTTGAATGCTTCTCATCCCAATGAAATTTCTGCCCCTTTCGAAGCAGCTGATAGAGAACATCTGCTATATGAACAAAATGAGGAATCCAAATCATGTAAAATACACAAGCTCCCACAAATCTCCGCACCTCTGAAGTAGTCGAGCAATACTCTGCAATCCTGTTTATGGTATCCACCTTTGCAGGAGAAGGTTTTCTGCCATAATATCCAACCATATGCCCAACTATGATGACTTCATTAACACCAAAGATAGATTTCAGCCCTGAAAGTGTCAAATTTACCTCCTCTAATCGTGTCAATATTTGCTCACAAGCAATCAAGTGGTCAGCCACAAACTGTCTACATCCACGCAAATCAAGACTTTCATTCTTTTCTTCCTCTGCACAACCCTTAATAGGCACATCATCTAGAAAAGGCATGGTATACTGTGGAATATAGTCTCGTAGAACTCTATGCATAGCATTCATCATATGAGCAACTGAGTTTGTGGCACCTTGAGGCAAGGTACACATCCTCACAAGACCATTAGGTGTCCACATAGTAGTAATATCCCTGCTTTCCAAGGCAAGCTGAAACTGATCATAACCTGAATACAAGTCACCTAGAGAATAGATGGCTCATCCTGCAAAAGCCTCAGCAAATTCATCCACAACTGGACCTGTTCCCACATTCCTGATTGTCACTTTGTTCACGGGCTGCATATCCTGAATAAATCTCAAAGTATCATTCTTCTTTGGTACAGTAAACCACATGTTAGAATAGGGTGCAGAAGAGGGTTCCAAAATCCCCATTTTAATCTTCTCATTCAGCAACTCTATCAGCTTTGGCAAGTGTGCTTTAGGCACAGGTATAGGACGTATATTCCATGGTACATGAGGAACAGTGAAGATGACTATGGGTGCAACCAATTCGGGACTAATGCAGCCAATTTCATGTGGAAAGAAAGCAAATGCCTTACCATGACGTCCAAGCATCTCTCTAAAACATTCTTTTTCCACTGGAAGCAAAAAATCATCATTTCCAATCTTCAATTTTGCAAGAGTTTCAACTGTAAACTTATGTCCAATATTCGCAGGGTCTCTCAACATAGGCTGCTTCATAGCTTTTTCAACCTGTTCATCACTATCAGAAGGAGGCGGTCCTACAACCAGCTTAACCTTCTTATCAACTGTTTTATATTTTGTGTCAACCTTGGCATCATTCAAGCACTCTTTTCTTTGCTGCAATTTCTGCAAATTTTCAGCAACTTTCAACTCTGTTGGCTGAAAAATTTCAGCCTTTAGCTCTATGGACTGCATGGGTGCAGCCTGAAACTCTGTATGCAGAAATTTTTCTGCATTCAACTCTGTTGGCTGAATGGATTCAGCACTCAGCTCTATGGACTGCATAGATGCATCCTGAAACTCTGTATGCAAAAATTTTTCTGCATTCAACTCTGTTGGCTGAATGGATTCAGCCCTCTGCAATTCTTTTAACTGATCAAGATCAGCCATAAATTCAGTTTGCTGAATTTTCTCAGCCTCTAACTTTGTTTGCTGCATAAAACCAGAAATTTCCTGAAACATATCCAAGGTTTGCACATGTATGATCTTTGAACCCTTACATACATCAGTTTTCAACATTGCTCTCATCTCAAACAATGTATCTGCATAAGACATCCCTTCATACAATCCATCTACATGCTCTTCTACTTGCAAAATACCTGCATTCTTCAACTCTTTCTCCTTACGGCCAATGTACTACCTGGTAGCTCTAGGCAAATCTGAAATTTTCTGATAACTTACTGAACTATCTGAAGAAAAACCAACAAGATTATTGGAGAAAGACTGGCTGCCAGGAGGCAAGATCTCCTCTTTTCTCCGCTCCGTACCACTGGCGTCTCGTAAGACAGCGGTACCTAATGAAAATCCAACTCCTTTGCAGGTAGTGGTGCCTCACGCAAGGAGTCCCTGTTTCTCGGATGATTTACCCCAATAGTCATAAACTGAACAGCTCGCATACCATCTTTACTACGTATCCGTGCGTAAGCTGACCCATCATCCATCACTTTTGTTTCCATTCTTGCTTCTGTAATGAAAGGCTGCCCAAGAATAATCGGATAAGAGCATGAATCCTGAACAAAGCAATGATAATCCTCTTCAACATTACCAATAGAAATTCTGATACTCGGACAAGCAGCATACATATCACCAGAAGTATTATTGGAGGCTCTCATGCGCCAGCCATGCTCTGCATCCATAGGCCACTTGCCACTCTCATAAACACCTCGAGCAATAAGATTAATCTCAGAACCATGATCAACTAAAGCGACCAAGGGAATTTGTTTCTCTCCAATCCTTACCACTGTCTCAGTGGTTGCTCTAGCCCAATGACTTCGTGAAAAATGGCTGCGAGGAATGAGAATAGGGGTCTCATCATCTTCATACTGCATAGGCTACACTATTTTCTCCAATTGCGGATTAAGAGAAGCATTCTCAACCATCACTGCATCATCATGCTCTTCCTCAAGAGCTCCATGCCACAACCCCTGTAAAGCAGGTCCTTCCATCGCATGTCGTTTCCTCCGCAAAAGATCCTGCATCTGATCCTGTATTTCTCTTCTAGCAATCCCAAGAGCCTCTCCAACAGTAAAAGTGACTTCACTATTCAAAATTCTTTCATGAAAAATCTTACTCATATCCGTTTGCATATCAAGGTCTGACAAGAGCTTGAATCCTGGCTCTTTTCTTGGTTGCCTCTTTTCTTTCTGCTTGTCTCCCATTGGTTGTTTAGGACCTGATTGAGCTGGAGAACTTGACATAGGTGGAGCTGGAATAGGTGGTGAAACAAAGTCACCCTCTCTAGTCTTTTTGGAGGAGCTAGGACCCTCCTCATCTCTTCTTCTCTTTTCCTCAACCATGGCATCTAAACCCTGCGTTTTAGCCATATAAGCAAAAATAGAATACCTGTCAACAGGAGAATCCCATCCTGTTTCTCCTCGGATGCTAGAGCCCACACAAGTCATAGTAGATGCCTGAACTTTCCCTCTTCTCGCTATCTCCAAGGCAGAGGACCATAAAGCAGAGTCTCCATCAGATTTCTACTCAAGCTGGACTCCAAAAGCTGAAGCATCTCCTCTAACACTCACATAAGCTGATCGCGCAGCCATATCATCAACAAGCTTCTTCATACCTCCCTTACCAAAGTTCGTGTCAAGAGGAGCGCCAGCCTCTGTCAGCCATATCTTCCCATCTTGTCCCCAAAACACTACATTCTTCTTACGTGCTTCCTGAAAAGCATCACAATCTCTGCAGTGTTGGTGCTCTGTACTATCACACCAAATACATCGTCGCCCTTTTCTTTGACCAGCTGGAAAAGCAGTCGCTGGAGCAGGTGCTACAGCAGGTACTGACATAAGTTGCTCCTTTAACTTACCAACTTCAGCTTTGACTGCTTCAATCGTCAAATCCGCCAAGCCTTTAATAACATCATCTACAGAGAAGGGCACTGGAGCAGCAAGAACTGGTGGATTCACAGCAGGAGGAGTAGGCTTAGGCAAAGAATTTGCAGCAGGGGTAGAAGAAGAAGTTTCCAAGGATTTTTCAGGAACTGATCCTGTATTACGATGCAATCTTACTCTCCTGCGTTGCTTCTTAACAAGAGCATTCACAGCATCAATGACATGTCTCCACTCAGTCTTTAAACCTGAATCAGTAGCTTGATCTTCCAAAAGATCATCCAACTTTTCTTGTAAATCAGCATCTGCAGCTTGTAAAAATAACTCCACTTTCTGCATCTCCAAAGCTTGCTGTTCAGTCCCATCCAACTGATCATATCGGCTTTCAAACTCTCGCAGAAGAGCGGTAACAGAAAGTCCCTTATTAGGCATAGAAACCCATGCTAAAAAATTCCTGCGATTCATAAGACCTGTATCCTCCAGGAAATATTCATCTTTTAATGCCTTTTTAAATTCAGCCGAACCTGCATGTGCTTCTTGAATTTCTGCAATTCGACCTTCAAGAGCGCGCACCACGATCCGCAAGAAGTAGCGGCTCCAAACATCTTGAGAAACCCCACAAAACTTCATCTTTTCTTCATACAAATGCAGGTAAGTTGACAGTTGCTAGCCATTAAACTGCTTCAACTCCTGTTGGACAGCTTTCAAGGCATCCATAGCATCACTGTCTCGTTTTGCATGAGCCTGCTACTGCATATACATGGTAAATGACTGAAATAGGTTCTTCATGACATTATCATCTGTCATCTCTTCTTGCGAGTCTCCCATCTTGCTGAAAAGTGACGCAGCACTTTCACGTCGGGTTCACCAGAAATGTCGTAGAGTTCATGCAAGAGCTGCAGAACACGGGGTTCAAGGTACAGCAAGGAAAAAGGCTAACAAGAAGATCTCAATAACACAATATTTGATGCCAAGATCATTATATTGTTTGTTAAGTACATTACAAAAGAAGAGTCAAAATAAATGACAAAGCATGTCAATCTGTCCACTACTTTACAATAAGTGTATGAGCTTGGTTTCAGGGGCACCAAATAATTCACTCAGATTCACGACTTAGTCATAAACAGCTTTACTGCATTCTGCCCAAAGGGTACTTTAGTCCATTCGTACCGTTCAAAAATAAAAGACTGTTTGGATCTCTAAGTATCTGAGATCACAAGGTTCCAAGTCAAGGCCATACTTCACAATGTAGGCATGCAAATTCTTACCATCAACAAAATCCTCCTTGCTGCAGCTTACAGGAAGAATGTTGAGAAATGTTATATTATCTGGAGCTTTCAGCGAGAGGTTTTTTTATCAAAAAGCCTCAATGCCTCTTTACCACAGCCCTGCTGTACATAAGCTACAATCATGATGTTCCATGTAGTGACATTACCCAGACAGATGCACTTCAGAACCGGCTAGGGATGCGCTTGGCAGTCGGTGATGATCTAAGTTCTTTGATTACAGACATAATTTAGCCCTGCTCATCACGTTGCTTTATGCCTCCGCTTATGATAAGAGAGGTCATCGGCCCATATTTGGCACCTCTTTCTCTATGGTGTCGTACATGAATCCGATAGATGGTATGCTATTGATCAAACTGGAGTCCTCATCTCTAGAACTTGTCGTAATTGTTCAGTTTGACTTTTCAGAAACTGGCTTAGCTCTTCCTTTCGGGCCGAGAGCTTGTAACAGTTGAGTGCTCATCATCAAAAGCCAAATTTTAGACCGGTGAAGACTACAGCTGGCATCCTGATGCCAGGGCACCCTGTGTTTGATTATGATCTACTAGTTGGAGGGCAGCAGTCTGCTGCCAAGGCTGTGAGGTTAGGATCAATGCTTCTTTTCATCACTTGCGACTTGGGACCGCTGGAGTGGGTGGAGGATTGTTCATTGCAGGCTGCTGAAATAGAGCAAAATTGGGGATCTTTGGACTCATAACAGGAGCCACATTTCCTCCTTAATAAAAAGACCTCTGTGTTGCTGCCATCGACCCCGCTATCATTGGTTGTGAATCATCCACGACCCCCAAGGGAATTTGAGCCAAGAAAGCATGTGCATCAATTCTCGAAAAGTTGAAACCGGAGAGTTGCATCATCCTGTTCAGTGGATCAGTACCGAGTGGATTATTGAGGGTGTGCTGAGGAGCAGGTGGCAGGTATAAACACTGATCAAAGAGGGGAAACAATTGGGGGGGAAAGGTGATGAGTTAGATGAGATGATTGAACATCTGTCTCAAGCTGTTCTCATCGAGAGGCAAAAACAATTGCATAAAGCTCTTGAGTCTTCAATGAAATCCCTTGTGCTTCTCCTGCAAGATCCACCCGTAAGAAGCAAAGAGGAAGAGAATGCCTCGAGACAAGGACGAGTTCTTGTGCTCAGATCTGGTTTGATACCAGGGATGCAGAGTTGCGGAAGTGTGGCCTTCTGGAAACCCTGGGACGAGATGGTATGGACTGCGTTGCTTTGTCTGTTAGTGGTGTTGCTTCTTTCTCGTCCTCTTCTTCTACTTAGGAAAATACAGGGTATATTGACGGAAGCTTTTCATATCTTTCTTAATTATTCTTCTCATCGCTCCTTTGAATTCTAAACAGACAGCTTCTTCCATGGCGTAAGTTCTTCCCTCTCTCAGCTATTCGAATCCTCCCCTATTTCTCTCCAAGACTCTGTTTTCTTTGAATTGTGCCCGCTATTTTTTTCTGCTAGCCTCCATCTTTTTCTCCGTGTAATGAAAAGAAGGATTGTTGAATATAGCTTTCCCCAATAAGTTGAGCACTTTTCGCCTCCCCTTTTGCTCGAACAATGGCCCTTCTTTTATCTTGTTCCGCTTTCTCCACTCTGAATTTAGCTCTCTCAGCTTTCTGAGCAGCCACCAGTTTTGCTTCAATAGCAGCTGTAAACTCTTTACCAAAAGTAAGGTTAATAATTGAAACATCATCAAGTGCAATATTGAAATTTACAGCCCGCTGGGTAAGAATTTTTCTTATCTCTCTGCTAACAGCCTCACGCTGTGTTATGAGCTGGTTGCATTAAACTGTGCTACAGCTGTCTTCAAGGTCTCATAAATTATGGACGGTAAAACTCTTTCATTGTAATTGGTACTGAAGGTCTCTGACATCAAAGATAATCGGTCTATCGACCCAAAGAATCATCAAATGGATTCCTTCGAGATAAACCTTCTCTTTGATTCTATAATTCCCTGCATTTTTCTTAGAGATCATTATCCTTTGGCATCAATTTTTCATCTTTTTCTAACACACACACATCATGCATCCAAACAAAATCGAACACATGCACTAAGGGAATATATACATTGGATGTGGATTATCGAAATGCATCACACACACAATAAATCACACGCAGAAAATAACACAAATGCACAACAAATGAAATGGAGGTGTATACGACTCGGATGCGCAGCAGCACGACAGCGGCAGCAAGCCTTCTTCCTCTCCCTCTCTCACCCTATGCAGGACGATTGCGCTCTCTCTCGCTCTCCCTCTCGAAATGTCCCACGAAAATACGCGAAATGAAATGCGCTCGGGTTTCGGCCTGTTTTTTTTCCCTGTGGGGCGTCGCTATTTGTGTCACAAATGTAGCGACACAAATAGCGACACCGCTATTCTTGAGTTGCTACCTACCATCGCTATACCTCTCTTTCCTTGTAGTGCTTGTATGAGAATGGAGGTTGACCAATTGATGTAGATCCAGGATGGCATATGCAAGCAATAAACAATTCATCAAGGGATCTTTATGCGGCTTGTGTGAATGTACTTATGACTATTTGAGATGTTAGGGATGAATATCATTTTTTCATGTAGGATTTATGTAGTTATTCGGCGATTTTAGAGTAGTCCTAGATTTCAGAATCAAGAATAGAAACAAAAGCCTTAGATGATGGCTCTTCATATGCTTGGGTTCTGAGTAAAAGACGACACAAAGGCGGTATAGTTTATCACTGTTTTTGTGAATCATCCCCGCAATCGGGATAGGCTACAAGATAATCCTATGCCACCTAATGCATGATAGTTTAAGGGTTTTTAGACAGTACTACTGTAAGTGGAGGCTATGGCAATGCCTCTAGGAAGATAATTATGCCTCCAAGAAAGGGGGAAAATGTATCTGTGTCCGGATTATAGGAATGGAAAACATGTAGTCTTAGCAGTTTTAAGAATATTTTAGCCATGTGGAGGGCTGAAAAGAAATATGTAGCCGGATGGGCTAAAAAAGAGTTGAAGACATATGGCTTCATGGCTACAAATGAAGGTATTTGATGTCTATTTTTATGGTTGGTTGATGTTGATACATTGGCTAAAATTTCTGCAGCAATTAATGTTGAAAATAGGGCAGAAAAAGAGATTATTTATGTTGACACTTTAGAGATGTATGAAGTCATTCATAGAGATGTATGAAGTCATTCAAGAGTTTACTAAGCATGAATGTTATGAGCTGCAAAATAGGGTTGAAGCAAGGGTGGATACAAAGTACAAGATAGTTGCAAGAAGGTTAAGCTTGTGGCTTTGCCTATACCACCTGAAAGTGATGGGTTGGTTGAAACAGTGACTCAATAGCCTAGTTTATGGGACCCACATGGAGTAGGATATAAATTTACAGCTGAAAATTTAGAAAAGCTAAAAATTAGTGAAACAAGCTTTCTTTTTCCAACAGAAAGAGCTTGTTTCTTGTATATGTTGGCAAGGCATGGGAAAGCCTTTGTGTTTTAGCCCCATGAAATTGGATGTATTGATCAGACCATAGTTGCACCTATGGTGATCTTTACAATACCTCATGTACCATGGAATTTAAAGCCTATTCTAGTATCTTGAGCATATTTTCCTTAAGCAGTTGGAGCTTTTGAACGAGAATATCAAAATGAAGCAGCTTTTGGGGCCCTCTTCAGCTCCATATTCTAATCGGTGGTTCATTGTTCCAAAGAAGAATGGTTCTGTGAGGTTTATATAGGATCTACAACCACTTAATTAAGTCACCATAAGGAATATTGAATCAGGCCCGTGGATTCAACGAAGCATTTGCAGGCAATGAAATTTACTCTGTGGGTGAATTATATTCAGGATATGATCAGTTCTAGCTTGCATTAGAAAGCTGGGATATCACTACCATGAAGACACCACTTGGATTGGTTAGGATGTGTACGCTTCCACACGGAGCAACCAATTTAATGGCACATATGATGAATGCTATGCATAAAGTTTTGAGGGAGTATGTTTCTCAATTAACTTTACCCTTTCTTGATGATTTGCCGATCAAAGGATGTGATATCTATAAGAAGAATGAAGAATTGAATGAGCATGGATGTAGAAGATTTGTGACTAACCATATTGTTGATTGTGACAAGATTTTGAGCCATCTGGAAGAAGTATATTTGACTCTGTCAAGAAAAAAATGAGTTTTTGGAGTGGAAAAAGTATTAGTTATTGGGCACGTGTGTGGACCATATGGGAGAAAGCCCTCACCAGTAAATGTTGATGCCATAAGCAGGATGTGAGAGACATGCTCGAATGTATCTGAGGTGAGAAGATTTTTGTGTGCATGTGTCTTTTACTTTATGTGGATTCCACGTTTTTTGTTCATGTGGCTGAAAGTTTATAACAGCTCTTAAGAAAAGGGAAAAAGTTTTTGTGGGGGAAACACCATACCAAGGCAATGCAGCCCAGCTAAAGAGCTTATTGATTTCATCCCCAACACTAAAGAGAGAAAATTATGAGAATGGGAAAGCTATTATTCTCACCATGGATACAAGCCCATTTGGCATTGGTTGGGCAGTGTGGGTCAGGATGATGTTGATGGGAATAGGTATGCCATTCGGTTTGGAGCAAAGGTCCTCTATGAACGACAACGGTGGTATTCTCAAGTCAAAAGAGAGCTTTAGGGTGTAGTGATAGCCCTTAAGTGTGATAGGGTGTATTTTATGGGAGCTCATGTAGTGGTAGAGACTAATTGTTTACCTCTATTCTCGGGGGGGTCACTCATGTATATATGTATATATAACGTGAGTTCAAAAAAAGAGGTCTTAAAACACCATTTTTATATATTTTTTTACATACAGAAGGTTGTCATATAAAGGGGTTACTTACAAATTAAATAGAAAATGGTTTTTTTAATTCAAAAAAAATTCACAAATTAGGATATTTATAAATAGGCCATGAACGCACGTTATATAGAGAATATATATATAGTGAACCCCCCGAGAGTGGATTGCATATAGAAAGTCACTTAACCTTGATTTTCAACATATTGCAGGTAAAGAAAACCCCATGGCTGACATGCTTTAACGAGCAAGGTTTAAAGATGAAGAGGAGAAGATGGAAGATGAAGAGGATGATATGATAGGTGTTGAAAATGACTTTATGACAACAAGGAATGAGTATGCAACTCCTATTACTACAAGTACAACTATTGTAATAGGACTTTCAGTAGTTAGAAAAAGAGCTTACAATCATGGAGAAGAGATGGGCAATAGAGAGAAAGCATTATCAATGTTATGCTTTAGTTAGAACACAATTTTTGGAAGAGTTATATGAGGATGATTAGCTGAAAATAGGCCAATATCTCAGCCTTATGACAATGAAGACTGAGTGGTTTGAAGCTGAACTCAAAAGGATTAAAAGAAAATCTTATGGGTTTTTCTTAAAAGATGGATATTTATGGAAGCATGCAAAGAAAAAGAGAGGAGCTCTAGTGCGTGTATTGGGAGATAGAGCTTCTCAACAACAGGTGATGTAGGAGTTTCATAAAAGCTTATGGACTAGACATAGAGGAGTTTGGGGCACATTTGGCAAGATCAAAGAGAAGTATTGGTGGAAAAACATGTATAAAGATGTGTATCATTATGTGAAATCATGCAGTGTCTGTAATATGTATTCCATGGTAAAGCATAGAGATGGGTTGCAACCAACTTATCCATTGTCTATGCATTACAAATGGACAATTGATTTGGCTACCATGCCTACAGGTTTATGGAATATGAGATATCTTGTGCTTACATGAGAAGACTTGACAAATCAAGTGTAAGGTCGAGCTCTTAGTAAAAAGAATACTCAAGCTATTTGCAGGTTCTTATTAGAAGAAGTCTTTTGCAAGTATAAAGTGATTTGCTGATAGAGGAGAAATTGATGTTGATGAAGCTCATGACTTCTTTTCATGATTGAGTATCAAGTTGGCTTTAACTTCAGCTTATAATCCTAAAGAAAATGGCAAAAGTGAAAGAGATCATCAACCTATCATTAAGGCATTAGCAAAGTCATGCAATGGCACGATGAAAGAGTGGCCAAGAATGTTACTCTTTTCTTTCTAGGACGATAGGACCACTCATTGTGTAGTTACATGGTATATGCCTATTGAATTAATGTATGGACAACATCCAATCATACCTATTGTGGAGTGTTCTACCATGGAAAGAGGGTTTGAATAGAGAAGAGTTGCTAGTCCTACACATTAGACAGTTAGAAATAAGTCCTAAAGAATTTGAGACAACCCCAGAAAAATTTAAAGACTGCGAGAACAAGAAGAGGTTTGACAAGCAACACAAACTTTGACCACGAGTTATACAAGAAGGGGAGTGGGTATTGGTTTATGACAACAGCTTGGAAAATCAGCATAGTGCTAGCCGAAAGATGGCAAAGTGGTGGTTCGGTCCATATATGGTAAGGTTTGTTTTTGATAATGCTACCTATGCATTAAATAAGATGGATGGAATAGCTTTAAGGAGTCTAGTGGCTTGAAAATGTTGTCACAGCAGCACATAGGGTTGAAGGTCACCGCACGAGTTTGGCAAGAGAAGAATGTATGGGGATTCAAGAGCTTAGACCCAAGAGATGGTGGAGATAAGAGAAGGGTTGAAGGTTTCAAGCAAAGTTCTTGAAGATAAGAGACAGCAAGGTGAAGGTAGATTTAGGGAGAGGAGTAGACAGAAGAGAAGGGGTTTGAAGAGATTGAAGATGTAGAAGAATACTCCCAAAAAGAATTAGAAAATATAGAAGAATACTAATAGAGATGAAGCCTGCTAGTTTCTTTCAGCATTATGAGAAAATATAACTATAATAGACAAAAATGTGTACAAAATAATACATTTCTCTATGCTGCTCAGATCGCCAATCCAATGCCTTCATTAGCTCCGAAAGGGGGGTTAAATACCAGGACAACACCTAGCCAAAATTCTGCCAGATGACTCCTTCTTCATCTCCCACTCTGGAGTGTTGTTCACTGTCTGAAAATAGCGATCGCGCGTCGTGCGATTTTGCTAATCTCTCTTTCTACATAAAATCCTCTTAAATTAGCTGAAAGCTACATGCTTTCTTTTACATGTTATCATAATCTAGAAGTTGTCTATAGTTTTATGGATTTTTACAAGAGATAATATCTAGAATATCAAAAATTGACTAAAAACTTGTAAAAAAAAATCCAATATTTTGAACCATGGACACTAACACTAATGCCTAAAGTGGCATTGCCTCTCTAAATCTAAAAAGAAGCCACACTTTAGATTTTTTTACACGGTGTGTAAGTAGTTGCATGACATCCACCCCCTCCTCACCTGCACATCCTCTGGCATGTGCCAAAGTCTTACAGATTTGTAGTGCCAGAAGAAGTATCTTCTGCCATGTCAATGTCTTCATCTTCTGCCTCTTCTTCTTCCTCTATGTCTTCATGCTCTTGAATTATATTCAAGTCTTCTAGCTCATATGTTGAACTTTCTCTTCATTTGAAGAGCTTGATTCTTTTTCCAGCTATGGGTATCTTCATGCTTTTTCCATCCAATTCAGCCAATGAATATGTGGCATTGTCAAGAATGACCTTTACTACATATGGGCCAAACCAACGCTTTACCATCTTCCTAGAAGCACTGTATTAGTTGTCTAGTCTACTGTCATAGACAAGCACCCGGTCATTTTCTTGAATTGCTCTTGGCTGAAGTCGATGTCACTTTTATCGAATCTTCTTTTGTTCTTTAGTCTTGCTATCTTTAGCTTCTCAATAGCTACATGAACATCTTCACACCTTCTTTCTAGCTCCCATATGCGCAAAGTCAGCAATTCTTCTCTATTGATGCCTTCATCCCAAGGTAGAAGACTCCATGTGAGAATAAATTCTTCAATTGGCATAATTGGTTGTTGTCCATGCATAAGTTCAGTTGGCATATAGCCAGTCACTGAACTGTGAGTAATCCGGTCAACCCATAATGCAAAAGGTAGCATTTTAGGCCATTCTTTGATCTTTCCTCTACAAGACTTTGATAGAGCTTTGAGAATAGGTTGATGACCTCTCTCACTCTTTCCATTGCCTTCAGGGTTGTAGGCTGATGTTAAAGCCAACTTAATACCCAATTGAGCAAAGAAGTTGCATGCCTCATTAGCATCCAACTCTCCTCTATCTGCAGTTACTTTACCCACACAACCATATCTACAAAATATTTCTTCAAGTAAAAAACGACAAACAGCTTGAGTGGATTTGTTTATTAAGGCTTTGCCTTCAACTTGATTGGTTAGATCCTCTCTTGCAAGCACTAAATATCGCATATTCCATATTCCTATAGGCATGGTTACAAGATTAATAACCCATCTAAATGTATAGACAAGGGATAAGTTGGTTGTAACCCATCTCAATGCTTGACCATAGAATACATCCGATACACATAAGAGGTTTCAAAAAAATGTGCTATGTCCTGATACATGTTTTGCCACCAATATTTTTCTTTTCGCTCGTACAAAGCAATTGAAATTTTACTTTGGCTTTCAGGCATATTTGATCAATGTGAAACCTTGTTGATCTGTGAAATGCTGAAGCCATTTCTATAAGGTTATATTTTTTCTTATAAAGAAACTATCTTCTGAAGTCCACACGCTTTCATGAAATTCCTTCATTACCTGTTGTTGCAATCTTTTGTTACCTAAAACTCAGACATGCGCTCCTTTGTATTTCTTTGCATGCTTCCATAGATGTCCTTCTTTAAGAAAAAAGCCATAAGCTTTCCTCTTGATATTCTTGAACTCCTCATTGGTCCAAGTCTCCTTCTTCTTCATTGTGCTCAAATATTGGCCGATCTTTCGCTAATCTTCTTCAAGGAAATGAACTAGAACTTGAGCAATGCAATGAGCATGCCAGCTTCTAGTTGACCATCATGTTGTTTTCAGCTTTGAACCAATATATGCAGTAACTGAAAAGGTATTTTCAGCAACCATGGAATGAAATTCAGAAAGTATAGATTCTTCAGCTTCATCTTCTTCCATCAACTCTTCTTCATTGTCATATCTTGCATGTGATAGCATGTCAGCAAAAACTTGGTTCATCTTTCTTGCAATATGCTTTAATTCAGGGTTGAGAGACTTAATATATGCAATCTATCTTAGCATAGCAATGTCGAGTGTAGAGCTGTTGGCAATCATGCCCAAGAGTGGAAGATAATTGGTTTCTACCACTACAGAGGCACCTATAAAGTATTCACAATCACACTTTAATATTGTTACAACTCCCCACAATTCCATGAGCAAAATGTGGTATCCATATGAGATAGAATACACATGCGCCAAAAAAATTTCTTACTTTTGAAACATTTGTGCATTTTTCTTGCATTCTGTTGATGGCATCTATCTTGATTGGATAATATTTGCGTCCATAGGGGCCACATAGATGACCAACTACTAGGACTTCTTCTACTCTAAAAATCGACTTAGCTGCAAAAAGGATAAGATGTATCTCTTCTAGCCTTGTCAAAATCTTGTCACAATCATGAACATGGTTAACTACAAATGTCATGCATCCATCTTTGTCAAGCTGCTCATTCTTTTCATTCACTTCACATCCCTTGATAGGTACATCATCAAGAAATGGAAGAGTAAGTTATGGAATAAAGTCCCTTAAGACTTTCTGCATGGCATTCATCATATGGGCTATGGAGTTTGTTGCACCTTGTAGTAGAGTGCACATGCGGACCAATCCAAGAGGTGTCTTCATTGTGGTAATGTCTCAGCTTTCTAATGAAATCTGAAATTGGTCATATTTTGAATATAGGTCGCCCATAGAATAAATTGCTCTACCTGCAAAAGCTTCAGTAAACTTGTCAACAATTGGACCCGAACAAACATTTCGGATTGTGACACGATTAATAGGCTGTAGATCTTGGACGAATCGTAAAGATCCATTTTTCTTGGGTACGGTAAACTACCAGTTTGAGTATGGCACTGAAGAAGGTTCTAAAATCTTCATTCTGATCTTCTCATTTAGAAGTTCCAATAATTTGGGCAGATGCACCCTTGGAACGAAAATGGACTTGAGGTTCTAAGAAGGCACATGTGGAAGCTTAAAAATAACCATAGGAGCAACAATATCTGGATCCACACAGCCTATTTCACTTGGTTGAAATGCAAAGTTTTTTCCATGTTTCATTAGTATTTGCATAGAAGAGTGTTTTTTAGTTGGTGAAAGGAAAGAATTTTCACATATTTTGAGCTCTTTTATACTTTCAAATGTGAACTTGTGACCAATGTTGGAAGGATCACGAAGGCTTGGCTAATTTGCTACCCTATCAGCGAGCCCTTCACTTTCACGAGAGGTAGTGGGACTGCCACAGGTTTGAGTTTCTTATCCATTGTTGTATTTTGTCTCCACTTGTGCTTCAGCCTTATTGGGTAAACCACTGTCTTCCTATTCAACAAATTCTTGAATTGTTTGATAAAAATCCAATGTACATACTTCTATGGATTGATTTTCAGCGTGATTTTTTGCATGACTGGCTGCATATATTTCAATCAATGTGTTAGTAGTAATCAGTCTAAAAAAAATGCCCGAAATATCTTCATTTTCAGCCATCATATCAAAAGTTTTCAGCTCCCTTTTTACATGACATAAATATTTTCTTTTAGCTTTAGTCATGGCTGGAAGAGACTTATAACGACCCATACTATTGGCTATACATACGCACAAATTTGCTAGAGACACAGTTTCTGTAGCATAAGGAGGTTCAATCTTTTTACATGATGTACTACCATAGCCTCCTTTTATAGTAGTGCAGTCCGAAAACCCTTAAATTTTCGGGCATTAGGAGGCATGGGATAATCACGCAGTCGATCTCTATTTCGATGATGGTTAACACACACAGTAAGAAATTGGACAGCTCGTTCATTATCCTTGCTTCAGATTCAAGCATAGGAAGAAACATCATCAACAGTTTTTGTTTCCAAGTGAGCTTCAGAAATGTAAGGTTGCCTAAGAATGATAGGGTAACTACAAGAGTCTTGAATAAAAAAGTGAAAATTGTCTTTTGTGTCTCCAATAGTTACCTACACATTAGAACATGCAACATATAACTCTCCAGAAGAGTTGTTTGCAGCTCTCATTTGCCATCCTGGATCAACATCTATGGGCCATCCACCACTTTCATAGAGACTCCTTGCCATGACGTTTATCTCCGAGCCATGGTCTAAGAGTGCAATACATGGTGTTTCTTTTTCTCTAATTTTGACGACTGTCTCCTTTGTTGTTCTTGCCCAATGCATCCTCGAGTAGTGACTGCTTGGAATAAACCGAGCCTCTTTTAGAGCTTGCAAAAAAGCATGCACTGTTTCTTCAGCTTTATCACCAACATATTGTCTTTTCTTTTTTATTACATTAATAATTACATCATGGAATTCACGTTTGGCAATTCCAATCATTTCACCTAAGGTGAATTCTATTTTGCTTCCTAGAATTCGTTTTTCTAGGACTCATTTGAGATCGGTTGGAGATTCTATGTCAGACTGCAATTTGTAGCCTGGCTACTTACCTTTCTTCTTTCCTTCGGTCTTCTTTGTTTGTGTGGCACATCTTCCATCTCCATAATTTAAGCAAGCTTTGGTTGTTCAGGCATTCTTCTAGGTACCCATTTTGGAGGGCCAGAAGAGGAAGTCCGTGATTCATCTTCTCTTTTCTTCAATCAAGACTTCTTTATGATTGAGGTCAGCCAAATGGGCAAAGGTGGAAAAAGAATGTACCGGTTCTTTCCAAGGAGTTATTCCTCGAATGCACATTCCATTTGATCTAATGCATGTATCCATACTTTAGATTGCACATTATCTTTACATGCTTTCAAACTTGATTTAGTTGGCTCAATTTGCAGCCCATAGGTAGCTGCATCAATTGTTGCATAGGCATTCTTTACAGCTAAATCTTCTAATCTTTTCTTCATTCCACCATTGCCAAAATTTGGCTCCAGTGGAAGACCAATTTTAGCTGCATGGATTTTTCTATCTTTCCAAAAGACGAGCTTTAGTCTCACGGAAGGCAGAATACTCCCTCTTGTCATGTTGTTTGCTGTCACACCAAATATAGCGCTTCTCTACTTTGAAACTAATTTCTGTAAGATTTAAATGAAGGTCATGCATGCTTTTAATAAGTTCATCCATGACATCATTTTTAGAAGGAACAGAAGAAGAAAGAGTTGGTTGATTAGTCAAAGGAATAGGGGATTTTGAAGGTGAAACAAGCTCCATCAATGGAGTTATTGAAGTTGAAGTAGAGCCCAATCTTAGTCGCATCCGATCTCTTCGAGCAATCATGTTAATTGCATCAGTAACATCTGTCCATGGAGTTTGGACTCCTGATTCGGAGGTAGCATCTTCTAGCCAATCAGCAAGCTTTTCATGCAAAATGGGCTCTGTAGCCTTAAGGAATAATTCAATCTTCTGACCTTCCATACTTTGTTGGTCTTTAGCATCAAGTTGTCCAAATTTACTTTCAAACTCATGGTATAGAGCTGTTTGCAGCTAAACCTTTGTTGGGTTTCTCAACCCAATTAGTGAAACTTTTTTTTATCATTAGGCCAAAGCCTTCTAAGAAGAATTCTTTGCATAGGGTTTTTTTAATGCATTCCAATCCACATATTGCTCAAAAAGACCATGGATTATTTCTTGAAGACCATGCTTTGCTAGTCTGGCAAAATAACGGCTCCATGCATGCTATGGTACACCAAAGAAGAGCATTTTTTCAAAATACAAGAGAATAAAAACAGTGAAATTTTGACCATTAAATTGTTTTAATTCCTGCCCAACTTTCTCTAGGGCCTTGATAGCTATGGAATCAATCTTCTCTTCATCTTGCCTTTGTTGTTGTTGTTGTAACATTTGGATTTGTTGTTGCTGAGTCTACTGCAGTATGCACACCAATTATTGTAGAGTATCTCCTGAAGAATCCCCCATATTGGAGTTCTTTTACACCAACCTTCACGTCGGGTTCATTAATGTCGCACCACGTAGGGTTGAAGGTCACCATAGGACTTTGGCAAGAGAAGAATGTATGGGGGTTCAAGAGCTTAGACTCCAGAGATGGTAGAGATAAGAGAAGAGTTCAAGGTTTCAAGCCAAGTTCTTGAAGATAAGAGACATCAGGGTGAAGGTAGATTTAGGGAGAGGAGTAGACGGAAGAGAAGGGATTCAAAAGATTGAAGATGTAGAAGAATACTCGCAAAAAGAATTAGAAAATATAGAAGAATACTAACAGAGATGAAGCCTGTCAATTTTTTTCAGCATTATGAGAAAATATAACTATAATAGACAAAAACATGTACAAAATAATACATTCCTCTATACTTCTCAGATCGCCAATGTGATGCATTCATTAGCTCTGAAAGAGGGGTTGAATACCAGAACACTTGGCCAAAATTTTGCCAGATCACTCCTTCTTCATCTCCCACTTTGGAGTGTTGTTCACTACCTAAAAACAGCGATCGCGCATCGCGCGATTTCGCTTATCTCTCTTTTTACATAAAATCCTCTCAAACTAGCTGAAAGCTACATTCTTTCTTTTACATGTTATCATAATGTAGAAGTTATATATAGTTTTATGAATTTTTACAAGAGATAATATCTAGAATATCAAAAATTAACTAAAAACTTGTCAAAAAAAAATCTAATATTTTGAACCATGGATACTAACACTAATGCCTAAAGTGGCATTGGCTCTCTAAATCTAAAAGGAAGCCACACTTTAGATTTTTTCACACGATGTGTGAGTAGCGGCACGACAACGTATCAAGCTCTTTAAACATAGGGAGTCTTCAGCATATGAGTTGAAGGAGTTGGATATTGAGCATGAACATGAGAATATGGAAGAAAAAGAGGTAGAAGATGAAGACATTGACATGGTAGAGGATAGTTCTTCTGACATTGCAAATCCGTAAGACTTTAGCACATGTTGGAGGATGTGCAAGTTAGGAGGGGATGGATGTCGTACTGCTACATATACACCGTGTGGAAACTCCAGAGTGCAGTTTCTTATTGATCTAGAGAGGAAATGCCATTAATGTTAGTATTCATAGTGTGAATGGTCTGAAAATATAAGATTTTTGGACAAGTTTAGCTAATTTTTTATATTTTAGATATTTTCTCTTATAAAAATACAAAAATCGTAGACAACTTCTAGATTAGGATGACATGTAAAAGAAAGCATGTAGCTTTCAGCCATTATGAGAGGACTTTATGTAAAAAGAAAGTTAAGTGAAATTACACGACACGCGATTATTGTTTTCAACCAGTGTATAGCATTCCAAAGTGGGAGATGAAGGAGTGATCTGATAGAATTTTGGCCATGTGTGCTACTATTTTACCCTCTTTTCGGAGCCAATGGAAGGATCAAATTAGTAGTCATAGAGAAAGGTATTGTTTTATGTACATTTTTGTCTACAAGAGATTTATCTTCTCATAATGTAGAAATAAATAGATAGGCTTTACCTTTGTGAGTATTCTTCTACATCTTCTATTTCTTTTTATGAGTATTCTTCTACGTCTTCTATTTCTTCGAACCCCTTCTCTTTTGTCTACTCCTCTCCCTGAATCTCCCTTCACCCTATTGTCTCTTATCCCTACTGTAGACTTTCGACCCCAAACGCTTCCACACTGAGTGCATATCTTAAACAAACCTTAATGCACTTTTCTTCTCACAGATAGTAAACCATTGATTCAAGTTTGGGATGAAGATAGATCCAATACCTTCATGGATATATTTTCATTTAAAATCTCCATTAACTTGGACAGGTAAGTCTGAGGAGCTAGAATCAACCTTAAACTCCATGGCACATGTAACATAGTAAAAATCACCATTGAAGCATCAAATTTTCCAATCCACACAACCTATTTGAGCAAGCTAAGATGCAAATGCCTTTCCATGTCTAGTTAAGATCTTCATAAATCACTCCCTTTCAGCAAAACCAAGAGGATTGTTTCATATCTAACCTTCAACTCCTTCAATATTTTAGTTGTAAAATCATATTCTATATCCATTGGATTTTGCAAGCTCGGCTACCTTTCCAATTTCTTATACAAACCATGATTGTTAGGTGGTAGTTGCAAACCAACTAGATTGAGTTTCTTATCAAGCATTTTATATTTGGTTTTAACAACTATATCAGTGCATTCTTTTAGCATTAACCCTTCTTGATGAGTAAACTTTGCTATGACTTCAAACATCTCCAAAGAGCATACTTGAAGCACCCTATTTTTAGTATCATTTTATGCATTGTTAGTAATGAAATTTCAATCATAGTACAAAAAAAAATCAGTCCATCATTAAAAACCTAAAATTCCCTAACTTGCACCCAAGAATCCATTTTTTCTCAACGCTTTCTTAGCTTTCATTGTATATAAAATTTTAGCCTTGCACATGGTCTCCATATGCTTAAACCAATCCGAACTAGTTGCTCTATAAACTTAGTAAAATTAGTAGTAGATATGTCTTTGTCTACTTCCGGAGGTGAGAGTATCCTCCAAACATCACTATTATAGCCCAGCATTACAGCAATGCTTGCAAAGAAACTAGTTCTTTGATTTCCTTTACATTTGGAGGCAAAGGGTAATCTCTGAAAATATCTCACTTTCTTAGATGACTCATATATAGTGTGAAATTATATAGTCCTTTTCTCATCTTTGCTTTTGACTCTTGTATAAGCTAAGCCATCATCCAATACTTTTGTATCCATAAAAACATATGTAACATATGGCTATCTCAAGATCATGGATACGAAGAACTATCATCATACACAAAGAAATATTATTCTTCTTGTATATCGCGAATATCTATTTCAACATTAGAACATGCAGCATATTAATCTCCGAAGGAGCTATTTGCATCTCGCATCCTCCAATCATGATGTATGTCAATTGGCTATGCACCATTTTTGTACAAATTTTGAACCATTATATTAATTTCCAAACCATGGTTAAGCAAAGCAATGTAGGGAGTCTCATGATTCCCAACCTTAACCATAGTTTTTGTTGTAGCTTGTGCCCAATGGTTCTGCATATAATGACTTTTAGGGGTAATTCTAAAGCCTCATGATTAGTATGGTGCATTTTCCTAACTCCCATATGAGTGTTGCAACAAATAATTGAATTTTCAGTCAAACTACATAATCATGTTTACCCTTAGCCCACTAGGTTACAGCATCAGCCCTCTCCAAAACAACACCCGCATTTTTCTCATAGTAAGCCTATATGGCTTGCAAATTGGGCTCCTCTTCTACCTACACCAAAGCATTAATCACATCACCAAGAAACACTCCACTTCCTCTTCACTATATCAATGACTTCATCATGAAATTCATACTTAGCAATATGAAAAATCTTCTCAAGTGTGAATGCCCCCCGTGATGTTAAGAATATGCTCTTCAAGCACTTTCTTGAGATCCATTGTAGACCCTATGTGAGACTACAACTTGCAGCCTAATTGCTTACCCTTTTGCTTTTGAGCTTTTTTTCCATCCTCCTTCCTTTCTTGTGCTACCTCCTCCATTACATGCTCAAGAGTACGCTGCACTAAAGCCTTTGGCTAGTCACAAAACTTCTTCATGTCACCTTGTTTGATGTCCATGCAGTGTCTTCATCTCTCTTTGTTTCTGTGCTTCTTTGTCCTGGAAGTATATCTTGATAAGATCAAAGTGGTCTTATCGATGCTGTGTTCATAGTGAAGGTCGTGTACATAGATGGCCTCGTCTAGAAGATCATTGATGTTGGAGCGATTAAGTTCAAATTTCCCAGCCAAAATTTCATAGATCCTTTCATCATGAATACCCTTGATGAAGGCTTTGTGACTGCCTTTAAGAGATACATGACGCTGACAAACACAGACAGAGAGGCGGCACATGCTCGGGCCTGGGAGAGGGAGCCGTGCCGGGACCACAACGACGACGATCGCGACCTCCTGATCCGGCTGCGCATCTTTGTGACGGACTTGATGGTCTTCTCTAGCGACGAGGAGGCAAAGGCATACGAGTAGGCCCACGAGCTCCTACACTCAACTCCTCAGAGGAGCGGGAGCAACAGCAACAATGGAGACTGGCAACAACAGCAAGAAGATCCGTTGCACTAGGCCCTCCAGGATTTGGTAAGGCACGAGGCAGAGAAGGGCGAGCTGCGCTTGTGCACATCCCACGACCTCGTGCCCCTCATCCAAGGGTGCTTCAACATGCACAAGGGGTTTCAGGAGGACCCCTTCTTCAAAAGTCTAGCGCTTAAATACTTCTTGAAGAAGCAGGAGCATTGTCCGTCGTGAGATGTGTATGGCACTGCTTGCCCATGCCGTGCACAATTGCAAAAAGATAATTTTTTATTGTAATTGGTTATGTTGTCTTGTCACATGATATATACAAACAAGCATCAATTACTTCTTCTTGTAATCAATGCGATGACTTGTATGGCAATTGTGAGCCATTTTTAACCACTTTGTGCAATTTTGGCATATATGAAGAGCTACCAATTCAATTTGAAGTTTCCGTAGCAAAATTTAGCCCAAGCACAATCCCTAGTGAGTCTATTGGTTACCAGTAAAGTGATAAGTGATTCTCTTATGGATAAGAGTGATACAAACGTAAGAAATTAGAGTGCTTAATGTCATTAGAACTTGCATCGTGAAGAGTGATATTGATGTAGCCAAGACCCATATTGCATCTTTAAATCAATGTGTATGCTGAATGTGTCATGGTCATGGTCTTCTTTGGTGAGAAGAAGAGAGACTTGCATCTATTCTTCTCACCTCTATTACCACGCCTCATCTACAAGGAAAGTTCATCCTAGTGAGAAAAATAGGGAGGTGTGTCTGCCTCTTTTCATGCCTATCACGAGGCATAGTTTTCATAGAAAATTCCTTCTCCATGAAGATATATTATGATGACTATTGAGTGATCTAGCATTAAATCGATCTACGGTTATGAGGGTGGAGGGAGGATTATGCTCTCTTTTTAACTTTTTTCCCTTTCTTGAGGCAGGGACAAGAAAAAGAAGGGAGAGGAGGGGGAGGGGGAATGCTACATCCTTGGACATCCTAGTCCTAGATGTGCTTTTGCAATGGGAGCCTAATATGCTACCAGGTCATAGGCCCGAGGGTGAGCTCATTTGGGCGATGAGCTATCCTCAATGTTTCTCTTTATGCATGCATGGCTTGACTTAATGTTGTGTGTGCAAGCTGGAGATCTATGTGGGCATTTCATTAGTATCAGAGAGCAACAACTTGATTTTTATTATGTGTCGTGGTGACCTGCACAAAACCATTGGAATCCCATGGGGCTGATGATGATCTGTGCCTGATGGAATATAGTTCTACCCCACTCTTAAACAGGCTTGTATGGAACAATATTTACAAGGGGAAAGTTATTGGATGGACAAGAAATGTGTCCACAATCACAATAACTTGATAGAATGATACTCACACAATATAAATGTATGTATGTGTCTATGAGAGAGATACACGCATGACTATAACCTATTCTTGGATTCCTGCATGGTATCAAAGATGCTGCATGGTAGAGAAACCTCATCATAGCTATCAAGATCAAAGATTGGTAAACAATCTTGCTGAAGAATGTAGAACATCATGTTGGCCTATCTATAAAAAATAAAGTAGGTTGCATAATAGGCCAATAGAAATTTGCCCATAGGAAGAGCCACCTAGATGGAAGACCTTCACGAAAATGTCACCCAGTAATAAGGATGAGCTACAGTGACTCTCAATTTGAAATCTTTCCCCACTAGGTTCCACCAAAGCAATCATAGATCCAGGAATGTTCATGCCAACACTATCCACGTATCCATGTAAAAACACCTTGGTCGGGACTCTCTGAAGAAGTCTAGGCAGTCAAGAGAGAATCGGAGTAAAGAAAGTCGTACCATCAATGATTGGGAAAAGAGAATATACAGCAACCACTTGCCAGGCTGCAAGGCTAGCATGATGCTCTTTCCTGACAGGTATTTCTGTGTATTGGGAACTTTTTGAATATGGGAAAGCACTCGATGCATTCATTTTTCCACTACTTGGCTCAGAGGATATCCCATTGATATTGTGGGTATAGAAATAAGAGGAAAGCTCAAAGGGTGCCTTTTCAGGAATCACACCTTGGCCAGTTTGCAGGACCAAGGATTTCGCAACTTTTGCACCTCCTTCTGCATCTTTTCCATCTCTGTGACTTGACTAGAGGGGGCATGTATGAGGGTCTTCTAGCCCTTTTTCTTCTCTGATGTTATTGTTGGGGAGGCAACCATCGTCTGCATCTTCATTCCACTTGCATTGGGGGCAAGGTTTCCTTGCATGATGTTATCATCTCTACTTGCGATGGGCAGCAGGTTGCTCACAGGGTTGCATCCCGTGTAGAACCGCTTGAAGATTTGAAGAGTGCGCTCACTAGAGGAGTGATGCCTTGGTTTCTATCTCTCAATTGACCCAACACGCAATCATTCAACATAGGGATCTCCATAGAATCTCAATCCTTTGGAAGAAGACTATCAAGATAATCATATATTTTTGTCCTGTAACAAACAACTCCTCTCCTAGTTTCACAATCAAATAATGTTGCCATTCTAAACTATGATGTAAATGCATGTGACTTTATGATATAATGTTAATAGAAATGGTACGCAAAGACCAGCTAGTAAAGCTATGAATTCAGAACCTAGTGAGTAATGTTCCATCTAAGTACACATGATTAAAAACATACAATAGGAGAGGAAAATTTTAATGCTCTACACAATTAAGACATGCACATGGTTGTTGCCAGATTGAGCTTAACAATACTCAAGCATTCAAACATATGAAAATAAGCCATAAATCATATTTTCCAAACATGAAAGGAAAATGTCACGTCCAACATTTTAGGATTAATTGTAACTTTGTTGAGCTCTTTTGTTTTATCTGTATTGATGGTCCTTGCAGAGAATGGACCGTCTTTTGTTTCATTGGCCTCTTTTTTTGCATCCTCCAACACAACAGCAGGCCAAGGAGAACATATCAGGTTGTTCTTATGACGTTTACTGCCCATTATCCAATCCACTATTATAGAAATTGTCATATCATGGGAAATGGTGCACGGATTGTCCTTGCGACCTTCTCTACAAAACTGGATTGAAGAGGAAGATGACCTTATGAGTCATGGAATACTTCATCCATCCAATATTGGATGTGTTTTGGGATGCAGCTACTTCTATTCACAAGCAATCAAGATTTGAAAGGAACTGTGGTGGCCAGGTTTCCTGCTAGTCCATAAAACCAAGATTATCTACAATCATTTTGTCTTCTTTGCTTGGCTTGTGGGCCACATTTTCAGTGTGGAAAAGAAAGTTGCCATTGTGGTCACGCTCCTCACCTCTTGGGGGATTACCCATGTGCATATGGCCAACACTCTGGATGTAATCATTCTATTGTGATTGAATTCTTGCATGAGCTCATCACAACCAATATACCATATGCCACTAATTTCATTTGTTGACCTTCTATAAAAAAAGAGTTTGTAGATATAAAGAATGGCTTCAAATCATTTCGCGGGCTTTCCAATTGTTGCAATGAAATTGATTGCATGCACATAAACATGATTTTCCCCCAAATGAGAATTCTACCCTTTAGTTTGATTGATATTCTAGATATTGTACAATCATCCAAGGGGGTATGTGATTTGTGCATGAAATTCCTAGATGTGAACATTGGATCGCTAGGCTCCGCAAATGACTCAGCAAATGACACAGACATGTTGTGAAGAACTCTGGCTTCTATCATCTTTGTCAAGTGTGCCAACACCTATTAGGTGAGCCAATTGACTACATCAGTCTAGTCATCCTTGAATACATTGTTGGTGATAGTGGCTTCATATTGCTTCCATGGTTGATGACTCCATTTCCTCAAGCAATGTTGGACAATGCTCGCATTTCTCATTACAACACTCTTTAATCATTCACTCACATTATCACAAAGCGATCCCTTGGACACCTAAAGGGCACATGGAATATATTTTTGGGTGGACAATCATCTTCTAAAATTGATTCACTTCCACCTTTCATAAGTGCATGTGCTATATTGCACAATCTTCTCATATATTTTGTTGACAAGCCACGCCAATAGACAATATCCTTGTTGATGACACTGATCCACTTGTGGACAATCCCTTTGCATATGTCAAATTCGATCTATCATTGGGTGCTCTCATTTTTAATGCAACCATTAGAGATGCTATATGAGAGTCATCAATATTCAATGTTTCTATGTATTAAGTACTATAATTCTCATTGGGTTGGCCTATATATTGGAAAGTTTGGGCTGTCTCTTTACTTTGTTCATTGCTTATAAATTTATTTTCTAAAGTGTAAAAAGAATATCTTTGTATTATCATTACTTCAAGTCCAGAAGGTCATTGAAGTAGCATTATGAAGTACTTAAATGAAAAATACTCTCACTTCTCAAATTTAATAAAATACTCTAAAAATATTGGCACTTGTCATATTTCAAAATCAATCCATAAGTACTGGTGGCGATATTAAATTGTAGCTACAATGGAGATTGTTTTGTTTTTTAAATGAGGTCAGAGAGACACAACTTATGGATCACTACATGTTTTCATCCACCATTTGCAAAGTTGTAGCCATGCATTGGACGTTGTTAGCAAACTTTGAAGATATCTGTAACTTCTTGTGCTCTAAGTCCACCATCTCCTTATGCTATTGGTCTTGAGCATGCATGATAGCATCATGGCACTCCTTTGATGTTTTTACAAGCTCCATTGCTCTAATCAAATCATCTGTTGCTTCATTCAAGCCCATATCATATGTGTGCATGTGCTCATGCACCTTTGTCTCCACCTCTAAGTTTATTGGTGTCTTTACAAAGCTTTGAATTTCCTCTGATGTCTCTTCAAGTTGTTGATTCCAGGTGGACGTTGAAGTTATTGTTGGAATTCCTAAAACATTGGCAATCGAAATATGATATTGAATATAAGAAGTAATTGGATCAGTCCAACACAATTATTTACCATCTTGTATCTAATACAAAGGCTATTGGGTTTACAATCCTCTCCTAACAAAACAACTTTTCCATAAGGTCATAAATGTCCTTATCGAACAAGTTGTGGTTAAACATATCCTCTTTCATTTTATTTTTTCTTAGTCACGGGGTCCAAAATTGTATTTTTGTATGGAATGTTTCTCTCTCAGTCTAGTATCTCCTCATGATATAGGCACAATCATTCAAAATTTTTATATACTTGTTTCCAATCTACTACCAAACCATTTTTTACACAAATCTTTGTGATATCCATCCACTGCTCCTATGTTGTCTTTACCTTCTGGAACAAATCGCTAGACATACACTTCTCACCATAATGCTTTTTATACTGCATCAAAATGATTGTGCTATGCATCTCCTGATGGTAGTGTCCATTGGTGGGATTCTTTTTCTGAACTTTGGCATTGTCCTTGTTCCCATTTTTTATTGTTCTTTATTGTCCTTGAGTTTTTTCTTTAGTGGGTTTTTCCTCCTCTGCACATTTAAAAGTTGGACATGGAGTTGTAGTGGAATCATTGGATAGGATGTTTTCAAAGCATTATGAGAGGGTGGTTTACCTCCTCCAATGGAGACATAGGTGTTGGAATGGTCAAAGGGAAGCTATGTGGTTGCATTCCAGGAGTACTTATGCCATGCTCCCATCTTGGATAGCACAATCTCATGAAACCACACCTAGGTATGGGGGAACATGCATAGATGATGATGAATATCGATCTTGGCTATCCTACATAGCCTCATCATTGCAAGTTTGTGTTGAGAAATATATTGGAAAAAATAAAAGAACATTAAAGATTCCAAAAAAGTCATGTCAATTGTTTGGCTATTGATTGACAATAGTCAAACAATGGATATTGATTGACAATAGTCAAACAACCCTCCCACTGAAAGATTGCAATTGCTTTAGGATGAGAAACATAATAATCTTCATAATAACATTAAAAAAACAATATTATTGCTATATGTTTGCAATGAAGTGTTAGATTAAATTTTATGTTCATAGTGACCATGCATTTACATCTGCATATTCAAAACGACCAACAAAATTGAAAACAATTATCAAAGTGTTTAGCCAATATTCATAGTGTTCAAAACATTATGTAGTAATAAGAGTTTTCTTACTATCATGCAAACAAAAGAGGGAAAAGAAAAAAGAACACCATAAGAATTGTGGATTACTCTGAATATTATGTGTTGACAATAGCTTTCCCAAGTAATATTATACTAATTTACAAATGTGAAAGTATGGCAATCTACTTAACAACATCAAAAATTTAGAAATAGACCATGAGTAGGGAATGTTCCTCTCGGTAGACGCATTGATGTTGGTCAATGGCGCAATTAGAGGAAAAAATATTTAAGAAATATCTTAATTCTGATGCCCAGAGGGAGAATGCAATATGTATCATGCATGATAGGCTCAAACAATTCATTTATCAGGATGATGAGGTTTATTCAAGAGACACTACAAGGGAATGGGTAAATAGCAACGAGGGTTTGTGATGTAAAATAACAGTGTCACTATTTGTGTATTTATTGATATTGTTTACAACGTAAATAGCGATGTTGGTTGAGGAAAAAGAGCACTGAAAATCTGAGCGCAGCATTTCGCGCCAACATTTTCAAGACAGAGTGAAAGATAAAGTGAGAGAGATAATTTCCTTGAGAGGGAGAGGGAGAGTAAAAGAAAGAGAAGGAGACCTTCTCAGCATTGGCACCGTACATGAAGAAGAGGGAGAAGTACACAAGGAAAAAAGAAGGGCTGTCGCAAAGAGGAGGCGAAGAATTCATCCTCGAGCCTTTGTGGTAGGTACATTGCCTCTTCTTGCTTTGTGCTTGTGTTTTCTTCTTTTTTCTGTTTAATTTTCTTTGTGATGAGATGCATTGAGAGAGAGAGAGAGAGAGAGAGAGAGAGAGAGAGAGAGAGAGAGAGAGAGAGAGAAGGAGAGAGGGAGATGAAGGAAGGAAGAGGAAGAGAGAACGAGAGAGAGAAAAAGAGGAAAGATAACAAAGAAAGAGAGGAAGAGAAAGGGAGAGAGAAAGGGAGGGAGAGAGGAGAATGAGTAAGATAAACGATGAGGGGGAGGGAGAGAAACAAAGTAAGAGGCAACAAAGAAAGAGAAAGAGAGAAAGGAAGAGAGGAGGGAGAGAAAAAGAAATGGAGAGTGAAGGAAGAGGTGGATAAAAGGGTGAGGTAAAGAGAGAAAGGAAAATGAAAAAAAAAAGAGTTGAAAGAGAGGGGGAGAAAAAGGGACGGAAAAGAGGGAGAAAAATAGAGTGTGAGTGGAGAGGAAAAGAGAGAAAAACATAGAGCAAAGAAGGGAGGGAAAGGAAAAGAGAGAAGAAGTGAGAGTGGGGAGGGAAGATGGGGGAGAGAAAGAATTATTGAGAAAGAGAGAGGGGAAAACAGAGAGAAACAAAGAAGGATGAAGGGAGGCAAATAAAAAGAGGGAAAGAGAGAGAGAGCATTTGAAAAGGGGGGCAGAGAAATAAAGAAAGATTAAGGAAGCCAAATAAAAAAAGAGGAAAGAAAGAGAGAAATAAGGGCAGGGAGAGAAATAAAGAGAATGATAGATAAAGACAGAGAGACATGGATATTTGTGTGCATACATGTCACATAGATGATCAGACGCACACAAGGCACTCAATAGTGGCCCCTGAAAGCTTGACTAGCTAGACACATATGGTTGGTAGAGATTGAAGGAGGAGGCTACAGATTCTCTAGCATGATGATGACAACCAGCGGGAGGCAGCAAGAGCACAATTTGAGGTGGAGGTTGTGCATCATTTGGGGAGTGGCGGCCACAGGACTTATTTGGAGAGCTTTGTAAGTTTTCTTTGCAACACTCCATCACAAATTGTGATCCCACATTGGACACTTGATATGCAGAGAGACAGTCTCCCTACGCTCATTGATAAATTGTATGCATGGGGCGATCTAGTAAGTCAATCATCTTTCTTGTCTATAGTCACTATTTTTTTAAAATGCATTATGTATGGTGGACTGATGTCTAGTTGTTCATTTTTTTGCAGAGTCCATTCGATGCTCCTTTGTGTTGGGACAAGCTTTCTGATGGCGAGGATCTGTAGCATGTGCTTCGATTCGTGGAGCACGCATCCTCTTCTTTTTTGGTCATGTGATCTGTGCAGACATCTTCCATGTACTATTTCTTAGATGTACTTATCATCCTTTGTATAAAATTGCATCTTGCAATAATTATAGATAGAATTGCATGCTTGTTTTGGCTCTCCTCTCTCTCTATGGTTCCATGTAATGTCATGAATTATCATCATTAGTCTTGTACTTATTCTATGAATTATCAGTCTTGCGGATTTAAGTAGTTTTTGCGCTCGTGTTGATGACCATTGCGTACCCAACATGTAATTGCTTTTTACAAAATATGCATCACAAATGAGATGCAAATAGCAACACAGATACTGATGGTTTCTATAGTGCTTTTGTAGAGATGTTAATACCGATAGTTTTAGCGATGACGGGGGAAATTTTTTAATGAACATTTGTGTTGATTTGAGCATCGGTATGAGGCATGTATCTTGTAGTGAGACATATCTGGCTTCAAATAATTATGGGAGAAACATGTGACACACGAAGGTGCAAATTCAATGCAAAGCTTCCATTTCATTTACGGATCAAAGTTTAATTCAAGAGAACTATAAATCTAATTTAACATATCTAAGGAGGAGCACATGAAGAGACTAAAATTTTCAACGAATTGCTTGATTTTGATGCACAAAGAGAGAATGCAAATTTTGATATGCAAGCTAGGCATAAACAATTCATTTCTCTATTTGGCAAGGTAGATTTTAGAGGCATACCTAGCTTCAAATTAGTTTTCCAAAAACATACAAAAGTAGAGATGTGCAATTTCATGAGTTTTTATAAATACAAAGCACCCATTTCACCTCAAATCTAGGCTGGAGTGAAGAGAAAACAAATTGAATTGATCAAAATTAACAAGGATTTTAGAACATGAAATGGAGTGATGGAAAAATCCTTCCAACACGTCCACACATGTTAGCCATAGATCCATAAAATGAAGACACCATGAGCAGAAAAATGTTTTTATAGAGTATCCAATGTTGATTACAAAAATGATATTGCATGGCATATAGAGAAATGGTATAAAAATGTATGGACATGGATATTCAAGAGGCATACATGGAGGAGAAGGATGACTGTGTAGACAAAACTGGGAGCATGCATTGAATGCAACATATATAGACTCATTGTTGGTAGTCATTGGCATTGAAAGGTAGAGAATCACTAGACGCCATAGTGGGAGACTAGTAGAACCACATCATGGTGCATCATGCATGGAAAGTTGGGTCAACACCATCTACATCGTCTACATGCATGGTGAAAAGGTCATGGTCATGAATGGGTAGAAAGTGGTCTAAGAAGGGAAGATGCTGGTTAAACCCTACAAGAATGCCCCATGAAGTGACTTTTTTGGAAGGGTCTTGTTAGAAAAAAAGTTTGAATAAGATATTGATATGTGAACATGTGGAAAAAAAGGATCCCATAGTTATCCTCATTGTAAATATCCTAGATATTCAGAATAGGAGTTCACCTATCTCATTTAATGTACCATGTATATATATACAGCTACTAGCAATGAAATCAACAACTATAGTTCACTCTACTTTCCACATTGTCTCTATCTCTCTCCCTCTCTCTCATTGTGCACAATGTCTTCTCATATACTTATCCTCTACCTCCTACTTTTCACCACATGGTATTCAAGCCGTGGGTTCTAGTTCTCTAGCTTACCATATCTTTTCCAAAATCACAAATAACTTATCTTCATTTGCTCTCATTACTCCAATGGCTCTCGTCAATGCCACTACAACTTACAACCAACACATCAAGATCACAAAACTTAGTGGAAATAACTATCAAGTCTAACAGCTGAGAATGGAGATTTACCTATTCCAAAAGCTTACCTCTAGAGCATCATCAATGGCAAGGAAGAATGCTCTAAACAAGAATGAGCAAACACAGAAGATTGGATATAGAGAGATGTAGTTGCAAGGATGGAGATCCTTATCCATTGTGCAGATCCACAAGTACAACTAGTAAGAACAATACCCACTGCAAAAGGTATTTGTGATTTGTTTAACAATACCTATGAATACACAAATATTGTATATCAAATGACCATGTTAAAAAATTTAGCCACCACTACCACTAAGTTCTTAGAATAGTGGATATCCCCGCTAGATGAAACCATAATATCTGGTTTAGTCATCTCTAAAGAACTACAAGCTATGTTTCTTATATCCTCTTTTCCTCTATCCCAGAGAGCCTTTATTATCACTCAAACCTCCACTAATAAACTCAAGCTTTAGCCTCTCATCAATAGAATTAAATAAGATCAAGTCATGAGGGATACTCTTCTCACTTCTTCTACTCAAGGGTGCAAAACCCTAGCAGTAATTGCCTACAATCCAAAACATCTTCACACAAGAGCTCACTCCCTTCACTGGAAGTCCAAGTTTTCTCCTCAGTCAACCTTCAAAGGAATCCTTGTCAATCCTCATCAAAAACCCAACCCTCATCAGTCATTTCAATCCTTATTCATTTCTAGAAACCCTCACTGTCATCTAATATATAATGTTTGCAAAAGACAAGGTCATATAGACAGGGATTGTCAACAAAAATATAGATTCAACAAACATCACTCAAAATGGCAACTTCACTTTGTTAGCATTGGAAATTATGACATTCAAGATCAATTAGATATCATCATTAACTTAGCTATAAGTATCTAAGTACCTCATCCAAACTCCAAAGAAGAATACACCTGGTTTCTAGACTCTGGAGCTACTCATCGTATGGCTTTTTCACAAAGAAAGGTTTGTTAATTTCAAAGAGATGTGTACTCCACTCAATGTTGCCATGTGGGACAATAGGATCCAGCAAGCTAAAGGCTAGGGCATTGCTCAAGTAGAACCTCCATCTAACCACATAATCCAGGAACATAAAGTATGCATTCAAATCTCAAGAAAAATATTTTAAGAATTAGTAAGCTCACTTCTCAAGCTTCTCTCACTACTCACTTCTTCAAAGACCACTATATCTTGCATTTACTTTTACATTCTCTCACACTCACTTGTCCAAAATTAGGTCACTTTAACACAATTGGGTATTCAATTCTCCAACATCTTGCCAATGCTTCCACTAATTCCACCTCACTCTCTAGTTCACAAAAATGTTCTCTTCTATGGCACTTTCGACTTGAGCATGTGTCTAAACATATTCTCCAATAACTTACCCATAAGAAACTTGTCCTGGGCATCTCACCTTCTCTCTCTCAGCTTCCACTTTGTTAAACAAATGCTCTTAGCAAAGCAACACATCTTCCTTACTCCAAATCTTATTCCATTATAACTCAACCCCTTCAATTAGTACACGCCAACATTTGTGGTCTCATCAATCCTCTCTCTCACTGGAGCAAAATACTTCATGGTACTCATTGATGATCACTCTAGATACACTATTTTATATTTTCTCATAAGGAAGCCACAAATGTCAATCTCTAACTCTTTAACTAGTTGCACGATTTGCAACCTCATCTTTGAATCTATCCCCTACCACACACAACTCCAATGATGGTCCCACCACTTCCACTTCATCATTTGCCACACACACATCTGCCTTGTCATTCACAAGAATATTGGGTCCCATTTCTCTCATACCCACATTCTACCTCACAAATCCTCCCAACCACTTTCCACATGTCGACAAACTCTTCAAAATGCTCAAGAAATGTCAGGCTTTCTATGAAGCATTGAAAAAAAATTTATGGGTTACTCCCATCTTAAGATCACTAAATGGGATGATAATATTCTATTACATATTGATGCCTCGAAAATTCGGTTAGAGTGGTACTCTGCGAGACCAATGAGGATAAAATGAATTTTCTAGGGAGCTTTGCTAGTAGAAAATTAAATGATGCCAAAATGAACTATTATATCACTAAGAGGGAGAGGTTAGCAATGGTTTACACTGTGAAAATATTTTGATATTATCTCCTCATGGCTTTCACATTTTATGTTGACCATCAAGCATTGTTGTACCGTATAAATAAGTCTGCAAACATAGAACACATCACTAGATGGCTCTTGCTTCTGTTGGAATTTGATTCTACAAAAAAAAAATCCAAAGGTAAACAACACTTCATTGTTGATCACAAGTGATCAATGATGAAAAGGCCATAGAAGTTGACAATAAACTCCCTAATGCTCATTTGTTTCATATTAATTAGGAAGCTGAGCTCTTTTAGGCTGATCTCACAACTTAGTTGGCTGAATACATTGTCTATATTGTTCATCAAGGCCTATCAAAATAATTAATCCAAAAAGCTAGACTAATACCCCTCTTTGATCAAGACCCTACCTTACCAATTGATTGCTAGGCAATTGTATTACATAGGGTAGGATGGTCTCCTTTGGCAGTGTACTGCTTGTGACCATGGAATTGAGGATTCTTGAAAGATGCACATGGTGGTATTGCTAGAGGACTCTTTCACACAAATACCACAACAAGAAAAGTGCTTGGATCCCAGTCATGGTGGCCCATTCTTTTTAAAGATGCAAGTAGATTTAAGCACTATGACAAGTATCAAAGAACAAAGTTACCCAATTGAAACGATAAGGTGAAACTTATATCAATGATCGCCTTGAAAATTGGAGTATAGAATTTACGGGACCCATTGGCCAAGCTACATGATTCTCATAAGCTTGGTATATCATCATCACTATACATTACATGACTAAATGGGCTGAGTCTAGGGCAACCAATAGGAATAATGCACAAACCGTTGTGCGGTTCCTTTCAGAAGCAAGTCTGCTCACATTTTGGTTTCCCCATTGAACGTGTCAACAATGACGAAGAGATACATTTTCTTTATGAAGTGATTAAGCATTTTCTCTCTCTATATTCTTAATCATCCATAGTGTAGGACCACTTTGCGTACATGTCAAATTTAGATGGAAATACACATATTAATCTTGCATCCTCTCAAATTGAGTTTTCTCACCCCACAAGCTCTTCTACCATCTAATCTTGATTGCTTGACTAGTTGAGGAAAGTTTTCCGTAGTCTATTAAGCAAGAAAAAAGAAACAAGAAAATAGTTAGGTCATTGAACTTACTACATTGTAGTCTAGATATCTATTGGTGGGTGATAAGCCAATCCCCTCCACTTGTTCCTTTGAGGAGAAGCAAGTTTGCTCTCTCTCTCTCTCTCTCTCTCTCTCTCTCTCCCTCTCTCTCTCTCTCTCTCTCTCTCTCTCTCTCTCTCTCTCTCTCTCTCTCTCTCTCTCTCTCTCTCTCTCTCTCTCTCCCCAAATCCTCCTCAAGCTCTTTGGCCTCTATCATAGTCTCTCTATCTTTCTACCTCTCAAATAGGAAAAGAATCCCAAGTGTTAGAATGATGATATGTTTGCATATGAACATGTACTTAGAAAATATCTAGAAAGAGAATATCTAGATATTTAGGAGAACTAGATAAGATAGATCTAGAATATGTGGAGGATACTTCGCTAAGAAGACCTACCATATCCATAATCTTCTTGTATATATATTTGTACTCTTAGCTATTGCAAGCAAGTGAGCAATACAAGTTTGTGACTCATTCTCCATCTCATTGTCTCATTGTCTCTTTCTCTTTTTCTCACCATCACTTTGACTACAAGAAGGTGGGAAGAAAAGATGGAGGAGTCACATTTAGAAAGCAAGAGAATAAGCTATTAAGCTTAGCCAAGAAATGCTCCTCCCTAGTTCTCTCTGCCAAGCTCACATGCAATAGAAGAAGCAAAACAGATTGTCAATGCATAGATGGAGAAAAGAGATAAGACTTTCATTAGTTAGTTGTGGAATGTTTTACGATAAGTTTTTTTAATCTTATATGTGAAAATTTTAAATTTGGACCTATAGCAGGGCCTAATTTTCCATCAATGTCCACTCCCCATTTCGTTTAAATCCTCCTTCAGGTTCCTATGACCTATCAAACCATTTATTTTTCTAAGAAAGCATGATCCACATAATCAAACGCCATTAAACGTGCCTTAATTTTTCATGAGAGTGAGTCCATTAACATTTATAAAGATTTAATTTTACAATTCATGCTGTCATGCCATATGATATTCAATGTTAGCATATTTGTTGCAATGCAATCCTTATCATGTCTCACTGCCTATTCTTTCTCAGTCATTGAATTCTTTTTTCAAATTCTAATTTGCTTCTCCCTTTTCTCCTGTTTCTCTTGCTTCTTGGTGATTTTTCTTTTTTTCTCCATTTTCCTATTTTCTACTTTAGGCTCGTAACTAGTTAACATTATCCCCTTCAAAATTTGAGTGTCGGTCCCATGGCACATTTAAGGTGGCTCTCCACAACCTATAGTGCTTTAGTCACAATACATTAATCATGCTTGACAAAAGATTGTTTTCTCTTTCGTTATTATTAGTGTTGCAAATAGATATTAAAGGTTTGTAATAGTTTCTTGACCTTATTAAATACCATACTAGAGAATTTGGGAATCTCCCAAGTTCTAGTTTCAAATAAGGAGTAAAGGTTTGACCAATTGGCTAAATCTTAACCCGATATTTGAGAGTAGGACTTGGGAGGATTTCTTATATAGTATGTAGAAAAAAATTCACCTTTAAGTAAGGGGATAAGATTTGACCATGTGTCCAAATATTAATCATCTTAAAATTTCCTAAACTTTATGAAAATTCCCAAAATCCTGAATATGTGGTTATTAGATAAACTAGTAAAACTGAAACCTGTAGCATCCCCTATGTTGCAGAACTTAGCTGTAGTGCTTCCACATATCAAGCTCACTAAAAATATTGTAGGACAAAGTGCATGTAGCCAAGAGACAAAGAATCCCTAAATAGAAAGTGCAGTAGAAGGAGAAGTATATTCAGGGGGTGTTGAGAGAAGAGGTGTAAGTAGTTATGTTGATGATTGTGTGACGTCATTTCATGCTTAATGCTACAACTCTAATGTTGGAATGATGACTGATGACTATGAAGAGTACATAATAAAACCTTGAAATAGTCAATGTATTAAAGCATTTGTAATGGTCACCACTTTTTGTGAATAAAGAAAAAAGAGAAAATGGGAATTGAGGTAGGTAGAGTCCAAGAGGATGCCAAAGATAGTGAAGAGATAGGTGAATAAGAATTCTCTCTCTCTCAACATAGTGAAAGGATGGGTGAATAGAATCTAGGAGAATGAAAAAAGAGGAGATAAACAAGGAGATGAGAGTAGGTGAGAGAATCAAGAAAGATTAAGAGCAACCGAATGACAAGATAATAGTGAAGGGTACAAAAGGCTAGAGCCATGTGCTCTCATACCATGTTGAAAATTTTTGGTATCCACACAACCATGAGTTAAATGAAGTGGCTATGGAGGATACTACCATAGAGTGCTCATGGTTCTATGTGTGAGAGAGACTGTGTATGTGGAGAGAAAAAAAAAGCAAGATAGCCAAGCTAGAAACAAAGTAGAAATGTACTTATATTGATAGATCCAATAGTTGTTTGTTACAATGAGAATGAGCCTCTTATGTGGGCTAAGGCAGGTGGTTTGTTTACATCATCAGTGATGTCATGATCATATGGATCCAACTACTTCTCTTAAAAGAGTCTAAGTAAATTTTCCCTTTTTTCCACAAACTAGAGGAGGATTCACAAGAGCTTATTAGAGAAGCATATTTCATTACTTTTAGTGCATGGTGTACTTGGATATGATGAATGAAGTACATAGTGCACACTCTGGTATACTTAGACGCACTCTTGTGTATAAGACTAGTACACAATGTCCATTATGGGAGATACACTAGACATAAATTGTAGCTCACCAGTTCACATGCTCACTAGTGTGTAGCAAGGGTGGGCGCAAAAGATACCTATCTCTATTCCTTGCTCCCTTTCCAACCATTCCTTGCAAAAAACATGGTTCATTTAGGGTACACAAAGGAAATAAGGCTTTGCACACTTGCTACAACACAGACTTGTGTCCATCTCCATGTAGTTCAATTTGTATGCAATGTAAAAGTGCACTACCATGCACTTGTGTGTGTGTGTGTGTGTAAGAGATTTCTCAATGCCACAGAAAATGGTTAATGCGCAAGCAAGGCACCCCCTCCTCTTGTACTTAAATCATAGTTTTGATTGTACAATTGTTGTGTGGCTCAAGAAACTCATGTGTTTCCTCCCACATCATGTAGCTGCAGCACTTAGTGTCTAAATAAACAATTCAATTATTTGTGCCAAAGTGTGTATGGAACAAAGGAAGTAAGCCTTCACAATTTATTCATGTACCGGAGAATCTTTTCTATGTGTGCACTCACCAATAATGCCCAAGTGGCTAGGTTGTTTTGACACACACAATTCCTTTCTTAGGTAATCACTCACTCCACCATGAGGGGTGTACTACAGAGTATATCTATATGTATATTGTCTTTCTATACCATTTTTCTACAAAAAATTAAAAAACTCATTGAAGAGATATTCTTTTGCTCCATCAGATCTTAGGCATTTAATCTACAACTATCTCCTTCTCAACCAATACCTTAAAGCTCTTAAAGTGAGTGACTATACATCAAATTTAAGCATGAAAAGAACATGAATCAAGAATTAAAAGGATACTACCTAGGTATACTTCCTCATTATCTTCTTCATGGAATTACTTGTAGTCAATCATGATAGCTCTAATACCATGTTGAGATATAGAGAGAGAAGATATGTAGAGATGCAATAGAGAGAGAAAATACACACCACATACACTCCCAAAGACTATATCATATTGATCACAATCTACATATATATAGGTGAGACCTAGTCTAGATAGAGTGAGCTATATATAGCTCTAATACAATCTTTGTAAGTCCCCACATATCAAAATGTATCAATTCAAGTGGCTTCTTGCATACATGTTTTTCATGTGAAAATGCATGTCTTGCTTGCTTTCCAAATTGACAAGCTGTACATACTTTATGTATCCCATCAACCCTAAAATTAGGAAAGACATCCACATTTTTTTTGACTTCATGTCTCTCAGTCATTGTACATTCACATAACCAATTCTCTTATGCCAAATTTCAATATTAGCCACAATACCTTAACCTTGTGCAAATATGGTAGCTTCCATTTTAAGTAGACTTGCATCAAGAGTAAACAATCTGCCAATATGTTTTCCTTTTGTAATCAACCTATAATCATTTTCTAGATGTTCTATATTACAACCATCAGATATGAACGAAACCTACAACCCATGTTCTAACATCTAACCAACAAAAATCAAGTTTTTTGTAATATTTGATATATGCAACACATTAGCCAAGTATTTAGTTTTGCCATGTTGCATACTCAAAGGAACTTTTCCAATATGAGTAACTGGATGACTTGTATTATCCCCTATCTCCACAGAGCCTAGAGATTCTAGATTGCATGGTGTTCAAGGGTATTAGGTAATAAATCGATGGATGTGGTTACCCAAGCCACGTGTAGCAGTAGATCTACCAATCATCGCCGAAAAGAAATGCAAGAACAACGTGAATATGGATTATGATTTCAAACCAAAACATTTCGAGAAATTGAGCCATCTAGGATGGCAACCAAGAAGCTACACTTTATTTATTAGAAAAGAATAAATCAATCTAGCTTGATTGAAGTACAACAACTTGATACAGTTTTCGACCACCGAATAAAGAGTCGGTAATAACTCACATGCCAACAACCACAAAAGGGAAACCAAAGTTCCATTTATGGTACTACTAAAACTACACATGATTGCCCAAAGTAAGGAAAGAGTCATCCCACAAAGAAGCAATGAGTAGCTATTGGAGAAAGTGACTAGCCCATTTAGGAGTTCCAAGTCTCCTAAGAATATCTCACCTAAGCAAGACTAGAATCCCCAGAAATAGCAATAGCCTTGAGCTGCTACCATCTAGTCCTTCCTTGAGAAATGAAAACTAGGGTGACTTGCCTATGTCCTTACTCCACATAGTTAGAATACAAAATCATCTTGAAAATCTTAGCTCTAAACGAGATGAGTTATTGCCCTTAAAGACACATCCAAAAGGAACTAGAAACATAAAAAAGCCACTTAACCCTAGCAATCCTTTTGAAAAAAACCACGATTAGAGAGATCGTAATTGCTCTCAATTGCTACAACTTCCAAACCCACTAACATAGTCGTTATTGATTCCCATCAAGAAGTGGAACCACAACAGTCATACTTCCACTACAAGATATAGACCTTATAGCGACGTTTAAAGCGACGAAAATACAAACAACAAAATTTGCCCCCGTCGTCGCAAAAAGCGTCGTTATTGACGACGCCATAGAATCGTCGCTATAACCGTCGCTATATGCGTCGCTATCGACGCATATCGACGCATATAGCGACGGCAATAGCGACGCGTGCAGTAAATTTGCGACGCAAATAGCGACGGTAACAGAGAAAAAAAAAAATTTGTGGCAGGGCAGCAAGCTGCCCTGCCACATATAGCGCTGTGTGCTGTATGAGAGCCATACAAAATAGTTTCTGCACTGCTTCATACAAAGCGTTTGCAAACAAAAAGAATGTATACTGAAATCATAAAACTGATGGATGAAATAAATACATGATATCACATAAAATGCGATTGGTACAATCATAAAACAATATCACTAATACATAGAAAATGTCTACATAGATCGGGCGACTAAAAACTAAAGGTATGTGAGCTCTAAGGATCCAAGGGCGAGCTACAAATCGTCGTCCCCCCAAAGCTCTTCCTGCTGTAAAGGAGCATCAAACGGATTCTGCAGAAAAAGAAACAACATATCAATCCACCATACAATAATGCATTCAAATATCTCATGGTAACTACGGACAAGAAAGATGAGTGACTTACTGGGCCGCCGCGTCTATACAATCGGTCGATCAATGATCTGAGACCGTGCCTCTCCGCATATCGAGTCTCAAGGCCTTGCGGATAGCAATTTGTAATGGAGTGCTGCAAAGAAAACAAAATGCTAACTGTTAGAAACATGATTGTCAGTACAAAGAATATCTCGAAAAAACAAATAAGCAAAATAAAAGAGAATCTTACAAAGTCCTCCAAATATGTCCTGTGGCCGCCACTCCCAAGATGATGTACCGATCCGGCCTCGATTCGTGCCCTCGCCGCCTCCCGCTGCTGACTCCAACGTCCTGGCGAATTTGTAGCCTCCTCCCTCAGTCGGTGCCAGTCGTCTGCATCTAACCACTTGGGCTTTGGAGCCCCACTCTTGATTGCCTTGCGTGCGTCGGATCGTCTATGTGACATGTATGCACGCATGCAATCCATCATCCAGCCCATAGAGAATCTATCCACTGCGGCTGGCACCGGGAACTCCTCGTGCAAGGATGCTACTATGTACTCCTTGCTCCCCTCCGGTATGTTCCTCCAATGATCCAGGACGTTGTGCCGAAAAACTTGTTGGCACAACTCCCTCGTGCGAGCCATCACCCTCCTCCCCTCATCATTCATGATGATGGCTCCTGACCTGCCATCCACTAGGTATCCATAATCCCTAGGAGTGTGCCTTGTATGGGTCCTCTCCCATCTCCGTCCACGCTCCTGGGCATATCCAGGAGACCCCTGAACATCTGGTGTACCGACGGGGGTACCCTCTCCCGGAGTGCCACACAAAGGGGTGCCACCAGAGGGTGTGCCACCAAAAGGAGTGCCACCAGAGGGGGTGCCACCAAAAGGCGTGACATCTGCCGATGGCTGCGCAAAAGCCGGAGTAACTGGAGTGGACGTCCCCACAAGTGTGACAAATCCTGGAGGTGACCGAGCTCCAGCTGAACGACGAGATAGAGACACCGCGTCCGTGTCTCCACAGCAGCACCCCCTGATCCTCCTGCAGTCGCAGTCCCTCCCTCTCGCCCAAGTCGCGAGCGTCGAGATCGTCTACTCGAAGCTGAAGCATCTGATCGCGCCAAAGCTGATCTAGCAGAGCGCCCTGACGAAGAACGAGACAGCTCCTGATCTGCTATCTCTCTGAATCTCGCGAGCTGATCTGGAGACATACGTACCATCATCTCCTGAAACTCCTCATTGCTCATCCCTTGACTCATCCTGAAAATGTCGATACCTGCACAGATAAAAAATAATGTTAGAATAATCAATTTAAACTATACAAAGCACATTAATAAAATCATTTTTGAAAAATCCCTCTTAAAATGCATATCTTATCTACCTTTATGGAAGATCTAAACAACGAATTGAGTAATACAATTCTCCAAGAATGAAGTATTCTATGGTCCCATGTTAATCTCCTGACACAACTCTGCATACACTGGAAGGTCGATAGACATGTCACCACAAAACAACGAGTCTGTGTCGTTCTCAAAAAATTCTACGACTTCTGTATTTCCATCATTGTTAGCCGATGCAGGCTCCAAGCTTGCGATGGCCTCCACCCCTTGTAATTTTGATCCCTCTATTTGCATATTTTCTTCATCTATGCCTGGAACATCTCTTTGATCGTATACTCTCGCACCTCGAGGAGTTGAAGGTATAACATACCACCATCGAGGTTGTCGGGGATTTGGATAGAAGATTACCTGTTCACAAACACTTACAAACCGTCTTCAAACCATTGTGACATAAACCATGTCGTATTACAATTCTTCATCTATGCCTAGTTGCACCTGTTCACAATGGGCCGGCAACACAAAGGTGTCGCGCAAATCCATCCATTTTTTTTCGGAATCTATTTCGAGAAATCCAGATGGACCTCGTCGAACTGTTGCGCCAGCTCCTCCAAGTACCACTTTGAACCACTGCACGTCGAATATATTCAATAGAGGACGTCTTAATCTCTTTCTGTGAGATCCATTGCACCAAAGTCGACAGCTTGTAAATGGCCCCACGAATTTCTGGAGTTAGGCATCCCGCGATCGCGATCGGTAGGACAAACTGCCACAAATGAGAAAGCATTAAGAATAATGGTCACTTTTCAAATTTCAAAATGTCCACGCTAATTAAAATCCATTCTGTTCACAAACTTGACATATCTTATGCCAATCATGGGATTTTAGCCCAGATATCTGGTCATCTTTAGAAAATGCGGACCTGAGGGAACACATCATACCCGTCGGAGTGCGGATAGACTTGATTACTTGCTTCACAATGCGCTCTTCTTTGGTAGACAAAACCCAGGGAGCGCGAGGAAGCTGCACTCCCCCTTCAGCGCTCGACTGCGGCCAAAGTGCCTCCATCTTACCTACCTCCTTTAAATCCATTCGTGACCCTATAGTGTCTCTCTTTCCTGTGATGTGGTCCCATAGCAAGCTGTCCACATTTTTGAAAATATGCATGGGATCCAAGTGGTTGACCTGTAAGTGGGTCCAATATGGCAACTCGTAGAAAACTGAGAACTGCCGCATTCCATTTGGATGTGAATCCGGGTTTACCATTTTCAGCTCGTACCAGCTTGCAGCGTTCATACGTGCTGGAGGTCGTCCAAGAAAACCTTCCCTGAGTTCATGATCCTCTGGCAAGAAAGCGGCGTGTCCTTGATATACCATCTTCTTCATGGTTCGTGACCTTCGGGAGTCTAACTGTGGCCCACACAATGGACATGCATGATAACCTGAGGTAACGAGACCTGCAAGGCGATCCACGACCTAGTGAATACTTGATTGAATGAAATAAAATATAGATATTACCGGCGAGAACAAAGGTCTGCTCACCTGAGCACTCTCCCAATCCCGGAAAGTCATGCATCGTCCACATGAGAGTGGCTCGAATGTTGGCTGACCGCCGACCATCGCACCTGCTCATATCTTGCACCGTGACCCCCTCCTCCCACAAAATCTTAAGCTCATCGACTAATGGACGAAGATACACGTCCATATTTTTTACTTTGTAGCGGCCCGGGACGAGCAAGCTAAGGATGAGATGTCCTTTCTTCGTAGAAAGCCATGGAGGAATGTTGTAGTTGACAAGCACTATAGGCCACACACTGTAAGAAGTCGAGCGCAGACCAAATGGGTTCACACCATCCATGGCGAGACCGAGCCGAAGATTCCTTGGCTCTCGCGCAAAGCCTGGGAAGGTAGAGTCAATGTGGCTCCATGCGCGCGAATCTGCTGATATTCGTTGCACTCCATCCGTGGACCTATTCTGCACATGCCACGTTGTCAAGCTTGCCATGGCAGACGTGCGAAACATGTGGTTTATGCGGAGGATAAGCGGAAAGTGTCTGAGGACTTTTTGAGGGATGGTCTGCCCTTGCAAGTCCTGTCGATACCTGTGAGCACCACACTTTGGGCATGTCTCCATAGTCTCGTATTCATCTCGAAACAATATGCAGTCGTTGATACATGCATGGATGTTATTGTAGTCCATGCCAAGCTTCCGTAAAACATGTCGCGCATCATCACGAGACTCAGGCATGGTGTTTGCAGGTGGCAATATATGATATTTCAATAACCTGAAAAAATCATAAAACACCTTGAAAAATCTATCCATGTTTGCAATAATACTGTTAAAAAAAAAAACAATGAAGTCTGTGTGCAAGGTACCTGAATAACTCAGTCACACTCGTATCGCTCCAACCGTATTTTGCTTGCACACTTAAGAGTGCAAGCAATGTCTTCAACCGAGATACTCGACACCCATCATATAATGGTATGGATGCTTCCTCTCTAAGCGGGTCAGATGTCTCAACATCCATGGGAATCAATACATCGATCATTGCCTCCATCTCAGGCTCCAAGATTGTAGGCAAGTCGGGAAGGTTGTCTGTCTCCTCTGGCATTGACGGTATAGATGGGCCTTGGGAGTGGTCGATTGGCTCCTGCAATCCATCCATCGCACGTCCACGAACTCTTCTAATTGGCCGCAAAGGGTGCACTCCCCCTTGGGTCGAGACATCACCCCCCTGGATACAAAATTTACCAACAACACCCAATCTTATTGTGTATGGTTTTCAATTAGCTTGAGAGTACAATGCATGAAAAATGCTAACTTCAAATTACCGTTTGCTGAAAGTCTGCAATCGCCTGATCAATGATCTCAGATTGAAACTCGCCAAATCGTCGTACGTGTTCTATAGACAATCGGCGTTTTCGTCTAATTGCCAACTTGCATTGAGAGCAAGGACATGGGACACGCTGATTAAGATACAACTCGAGGTCTTGAACAATAGGACCTTCTTCGTTTGCCATCTTATCTACATTACAGCAAACAAGGCTTAAATGGATAGCTTTATGGAGATGTACATCAAGTTGCAAGTTGACCATAAACCTTGCATTGTATATAGTAGTCGAGAGATTTTCCAATGTTATATCTCGGCCTTGTATCATGCTCAACGATTTGTTTGTCCCGGTAGATAATTTTTTGTTATATCTCGGCTTTGAGTATAAGTAATCCATTTTAAAATTAATGCGTGCCATCTATGAAATTTTATAACTATAGTAATAAAATTTATTTCAATCAATTCTACTCATAGTCATAAGACCTGAGAGAAATTATCCTATACTCAATTTAAGGGTTTCTTCTTCTATAACAATAATTTTGGGTTCATTTTGATGAAGTACGTGGCCGTATGCAAAGCACATTGCATACCATTATCAATACGTATATTATCTTAAATTTCCTTCCCTTCCCTCTCCCTCTCTTTCTCTCCCTCTCCCTCTCTTCCTCTCTTTCTCTCACCCTCTCCCTCTCCCTCCCTCTTTCTCCCTCTCCCTCTCCCTCTCCCTCTCCCTCTCCCTCTCCCTCGCTCCCTCTCCCTCCCCCTCCCTCGTTCTCTCCCTCTCTCATTTCCTTCCCCTCCCCCTCCCTCTCCCTCTTCCTCTCCCTCCCCCTCTCTTTCTTTTTTTCTCCCTCTCCCTCTCTATCTCTCTTTCTCTCTCATTTCCTAAACAAGCAAAAAATAAAGTGATTTAAACATCCTCCAAGAAAAAGGGAGAGGGAGAGATACAATGCACTCTCCCTCTCTTTCTCTTTCTATCCCTCTCTCATTTCCTTCCCCTTCCTCTCCCTCTCACTCTCTTTCTCTCTCATTTCCTCTCCTAAACAAGCAAAAAATAAAGTGATTCAAACATTAAACAAGCAAAAGGGAGAGGGAGGGAAAGAGAGAATGCACTCTCCCTCCTTCTCCCTCTCTTTCTCTTTCTCTCCCTCTCCTATTTCCTCCCCCTCCCTCTCCCTCTCCCTCTATTTCTCTTTCTCTTTCTTTCCCTCTCCCTCTCCCTCTCCCTCTCCCTCTCTTTCTCTCTTACTCTCTCGTTTCCTCTCATAAACAAGCAAAGAAGAAAGTAATTTAAACATTAAACAAGCAAAAGGGAGAGAGAGAGAGAATGCACTCTCCCTCTCTTTCTCTCTCTCTCTCTCCCTCTCCCTCTCCTTCTCTTTCATTTCCTCTCCTAAACAAACAAAAGAGAACGATTTAAACCTTCAACAAGTAAAAGAAAGAGAGAGGGAGACTCACCAATGAGATATGCCGAGCGTGGGCGGCTTCTCTTTGCAACGAGGGCTCCTCCTCTCCTTCACGAACAACGACGGTGGCGGCGGCGGCGGCGGCGGCGGCGGCGGCAAGTCTCTTCCTCCTCTTCTCTCACAAAGCCTTGGCTCTCTCCCTCGCTCTCTCCCTCGTTCTCGCTCTCAAAAGGCGAAGAAAACAAAATGAAAACGGCGCTCTGGTTTCGGCCGCGCTTTTTTTCCTTGCGGCGTCGCTATATGCGTCTTTGCGACGCAAATAGCGACGCATATAGCGATGCCAATTGCGACGCCTATAGCGACGCCGATATCCGCCGTCGCTAATCAGCGTCACTATTGCCCCATTCCCTTGTAGTGTTCCTAGTTGCGACTTATAAACTGAACTCTGCCAAAAAAATTTCTCCTAATATCTTGAAAAAGAGTGTTGTAAGCATCAATCCAACAAGCCCTAAGGAGTCACTAGTTCTCAAGTCAAGCTCAACTCAATCAAAGTCCCCCTGCTTTTAATTGAAACCTAGGTTGTGGTGGTTGAGAAGATAAAGGACATTGTAGTAGAAAGTGCCCATGCTAAAATCAACTAGTGACTATCTACCTCCAAGAATTGCATAATAAAATCATGCTCTTTGCTTGTGTTTATGCCTAGTCTAATGCTGGAATCCTCCTTGAGAAATTTGAGGATTACTTAACATTACTACTATCTTGGGAAGAGCAAGAACATCTCAGTGCTAGCAATATGGTGATCAACTAAATAATCTTTTGTGATTCATTCTAGAAGAGGAAGTTGAGAAACATTATTTGGTCCTCACATTCCACAAGCCATTATACCCCCCAACTATCAAGGAATTAGTAGTCCTAGAAGAGAATGTAGAAAATTGTAGTCTTGTTGTAGTACTCAGGTACACCATGAGAATCTCGATGGTTGAACTTGGAAGTCAGCTAATTACCATTTCTGAGCAACGATGAGCTATCTAGAAATTCCAAATTAATTCAATATATGTATCTTTGACTTTCCTTCAAGTACTTTGTATGAGGTGTCACGCTGCCTAGACCTCTCCTAGGCCTTCTTGTACTTGACAAAATCCTCACAAAAGTAGAGCTCCATATTGTGAGTTGATTGAATAAAGGAGATATAATACTTGAATTAGTTGTTTCATATCTAACCTTAATACTACAATTACCACAACTTCTTGACAAATATGTTGCAATCTAGTACATTTATAATTTTTATCAATGGCTCACATCTTGGTAGAGGAACCTTGTACCATAAAAACTTATACATTACAATTTTAACACAATAAAATTTAGAAAAAAAACAAAAAAACAAAAAAAGTTACACTATTGCTTTCAAAATTGTATCTACTAGGATGATGTAATTGCCTTCATTTGTTTTGACACACATTGGCAAAGTGATTGAGATCTTAGGCTTTTGCTTCTTTATTACATGGAGTTGATAGTAGATTACACGCATAGATATAGATAAATTCTCTAGCGAGCTTTGTAAGATTTGCATTATCAAGTTTGGGCCAGAATGAAAACCTATTTCTCTTTTTGGAGTGCATGGTTTTCACATCCTAGATACTAAGATGAACATGCTCTTTAGAAGAGTTGTTAATTTGATCATTCATTTCTTGGCTACAAAACTTCTATGGCTATTTTCTCTCGCTCATACCATTGCTTTTGTGGCATTTATTAGTTTCGTTTATTTCTAATGAACAATACTACATGAAATTCATGGCTAATTTTCTTAATCGTGACATTGATTTTGATGCAATGTCAACTTTGTACTAAGTTTTGAAGTTTAAAAAGTAACGCATGAAAGCATCTTTGCTAGTATTCACACTAAAAGTTTATAGCCCCTAGAGCTCATAGGGTCAACTAGGCAGGTGCTAGAGCAGTAAACGTAGTTGTAAAAGGGGAGAGAAAGGGAGCAGCAATAGCAGTAGGAGGCAACGAGGGTGAGGTGTTAAAATGGAGCAGCAATAGCAGTAGGAGGCAACGAGAAGGATGTAGAGGGCGTGGTCATCGTGGATCAAGGTCTTAGAGCTGGATCAATCAAGGAAGGTGGGTCTAGAGGGTAGCCTCCAACCACTTGGTGGATAGGTAGGGGTGGCTTTGGTGGTAGGTAGATAGTGGGCGCCTGATGGCTCCTAATGGAAGTGAGGAGATTGAAAGGTGAATCGGGCTAGGATTACTAGTGAGAAGAGCCTATAGGTGGAGAGTTATGGCATGTATCTTCATCCTAGAGATGTTTCTGATTGGTGGATTGTTCAATATCACGGGAGAATGCAAGGCAAGGAGTCTATATGGTCGCGATCAAGATTCCTTCCAAAAGTGCTATATATAAAAAATGGACCTAGGACATGTATCTTTCTTCTTCCATCCAACTCTTCACCTTCATCACACATCACAAACCCTGGTGCGAGTTGGAAGTCTTGGTAATGTGTAAAACTTCATTGTGAAGTGAACTTTGAGGCGCAGATATCAAAGAAAAACCACAAGGAGTAAAAACTTCATTGTGCAGTGAACTTTGGTGCGAGTTGGAAGTCTTGGTAATGTGTAAAACTTCATTGTGCAATGAACTTTGAGGCGCAGATATCAAAGTCAAAGAAAAACCACAAGGAATTGAGCAAACAAGACCTAAGCTGTGAGAAGCCAAAGAACACGAGAAGCCAACAAAAGCTGGAAGCTCGATGGCCAGCATGAGAAAAAGGTACCACAATCTCTACAATTATTATTGAATCGTAATTTAGATATCAAGTGCTACAAGATCCACAAGTGTTTGTAAATAAAAGAAAGACACCTTGCACATGATGCACTTGCACAAAATTAAAATCAAGGAAAGGTGTGATTCTTTGTTTGTGCTAGTCAACACGTGATTGTGGGCATTAGAACTAATAGAAACACAAAGTGTAGGGATATATAAAAGAAAATCCAAGAGTGCTTACACATTGAAAATAGACCTATAACTTGTATATTTCTTCTTCTATCTCTTTGGGTGTAGGAATACCCAACATCCACTATTGCTTTCAAAATTGTATCGACTAGGATGATGTAATTGCCTTCATTTGTTTTGACACACGTTGGAAAGTGATTGAGATCTTAGGCTTTTGCTTCTTTGTTACGTGGAGTTGATGGTAGATCACACACATAGATGTAGCTAGATTCTCTAGCAACCTTTGTAAGATTTGCATTATCAAGTTTGGAGTGCATGGTATTCACTTGCTAGAGACCAAGCTTTGGAAGAGTTGTTAATTCGATAAGTCATTTCTTGGCTACAAAACTTATGTGTCTATTTTCTCTCGTCCGCACTTTTCTTTTTCGTCGCATTTATTAGTTTCATTATTTCTAGTGAACGTTACTACATGAAATTCGTAGCTAATTTTCTTAATCGTCACATTGATTTTGATGTAGTGAAAGCTTTGTACTAAGTTTTCAAGTTGGCTTCTTTTGATAACGGAGGAGATATGTGGCATCTAGAAATGGTAATGGTACATTGTAATGACAAAAAAATGGTAGTGTCATTCATTAGATGTCTCTTGCAAATATTCCTAGTAGAAAGCGCAATATTGCTTGCATGCATTCCCATGCAGCCTTGTTTATTCACCATACTTAAAAGTGCATGGACTTATGATTATCTTGTTCGGCCCCTGAAATGAGTTCCGGGCCTTTTTTTGGGGTTCAAATCCCATAAATAGAAAAGAACGCGTGAAGGCATCTTTGGTAGTACTCACTAAAATTTTGTAGCCCCTAGAGCTCAGGGGTCGGCTAAGCGGGTGCCGGAGCAGTCAACGTACTGCTAGAAGGGGAGAGCGACGGAGCAGCAGCAGCAGTAGAAGGGGACGAGGGTGAGGTGCTACCTGACGACGACGAGGAAGATGATGATGATGAGGAAGCGGAAGGAGACGATGAGGGTACAGGGCTAGACGAGGGCGACGAGGAGGAGGACCCAGAGGGCAGGGTTGTCGTGGAAGGGGGAGCAGCCGGCGGCGATTTGTTGGCATATGGGGGGTTGTTCGTCGAGGTGGCCGGAGGCGGCGAAGTACTCACAGTATAATTATTGCTGACATGAGGCGCAGTGGTAGTGTGAGGGGGGGATTGCTGCTCCTGCTGAGGTGGCGGTGGGGGCGCACAATTGCGACGATACCTGCCATTGTAATAATGGCCACGTGGAAGCCGAGGGGGATTGGTGGAGGGAGCAGCAGCTTGTTCCGCCGCGGGCGGAGCTGGCGGAGGCTGGTGGAAACGGTGATAGTGGCTGCCACCAGGCCAGCCGTTATACCCATAGCCATAGTAATAATTGTTGTTATGAGGCCCGCGGTTGCGGTAATACCCGTATCTTGGGGGGTAATTTCCATAGTAATGGTAATAGCCACCGCCGCGGCCTCGAGCACCATAATAATAAGCACCGGAATTAATGTAGGAATCTTGATCGCGACCATATAGGCTCCTTGCCTCGCATTCTCCCATGATATTGAACAATCCACCAATCAGAAACATCGCCAGGATGAAGTTACCTGCCGCCATCTTTCTCTTTCTCTCTCTCTCGTCTCGACTCGGAGTCTCTTTTGCTCTAATACCCCGCATCTTCCAACTATTTATAGACTGGTCACTCTTGAGTCTTCGCATCCGGATCGTCAAAACCCAAGTTATATCATCATAACATCCGCACTATCCAGATTATATAATCATAACTAGCCCTTTTCCTCAACATCCGCACTACCCAGATCTTATCATAATAACTGCACCTACTTCGTATATGCTTTCTGACCAGTATCGTTCACCTTTTGGCGACTTTGAAGTTTGAATCTTTGCGCAAAGGAAACGATAGATTTCTCGCGACTACGGTACTTACTTTTCACACACGTGATTCGTAAAGGTCACCGGCCTACAGCCTACAGGCTAAGAAGAATTTTCGTGTGTGCCGTGGCATCTCGTAATATTTTGGAAGGGCACTCGGAATGTCTACCTTTCCATGACGTGTATCTCGTAGCCCGGCCAGATTGCGTGAAGATGGTAGCCCAACTAGTAACTAACATAGTTAGTTTAGCCGCTTTTCCATGAACTTTGGTTTGGAAAACTTGCCGCATCTTACGCCACGAGCAGCTCTCTCTCCTTACAATTAACAAGGCAAGACAACATGAAACATTATACTAGCTAGGTGAGCATAGCATCAAAGCAAAACATGAAATCACCCTCTTCATCTCCAACTATGCTACATTTGTAGGTATTTTTCTCCAACTCTCTAATTTTTCTTGTCCATGTATAAAGATTGAATAGATATAAAGGTAGAATATGTGAGAATGTGAGAACGGAGGTGACAGACCATAGGACTTCGAGGAGGCACCACTAAAGAGGGGAGAGGGGAGAGGGAGAGACCGTGGTTTTGGCAAGAGCAGGTTCCCATGACTTTGAAAAGAAAATGTTGCAATTTTGTGAGTGCATCACAAGCATCAAGAAAGAGAGAGCACCCTCATTGTAGTTCTCCTTGCATGATTTTTTGATTTGATGAAAACGGAGCCGCCTGTTAGCTCTAGTGGCTCTTGGAGGCAAAAAGGAGCTCCAATCATTACAATGGATAGTGGGGTTACCGAGACAAGGGTTTCCAATAAAAATTGCAAAAAGGAAGTTTGTTTACTATAGTCATTGGTATTTTCATTATTTTCATTGCCAAAATAACCATAAGTATGTGCATCGATATTATATCATGAAAAGTCCTGACGAATCATGATTCATGGAACTTTTTCTTGTACATATATTGACACATATTCTTGGGCTTAGATTGATTGAACACAATATTTAACCAAGGGAAATGAAGAGAGTCTTAGACTAGTCTAAGCAATGGTGGGTAGATGAGATGTTGACAAAATAGAATGGACACCTTATTTGTTAACACATTCTAGACATAACTTGCAAATTATTAAGGTGCGTGTGAGTCAACTCTACAATCGTTCATTACAATACCAAGTCTTAATTAACAAATGAAAGTAAAAAAGAGGATAGGAAGAGAGAGAGAGGGATTATAGTGAAGGAGTAGAGATAAAAGAAATTGAATTTATTAAATTTCTATTTCCATAAGTTGCTATTACACTCATCAACATGTCAAGCCATCACATGATAAATGAGGAGATAGACTAGTTTATGGCTCACAAGGACAATAAGACCACAAAACAAATCCTTGATATGGTGTGGTAGTCCTTGCTACAATCAATGTCATATACGGAGTCACCATAGTCCTCTTGTAGCATCAAAAGTCAACACACTCATCCTCATCTCCTCTCAACTACCATACAAGTCAGCTTATCATGAGCCATAAAGTAAGGAGAGTCATCAACATGCTACATGAGCTTTTTGTATAGGTATATATGCATAGCATAGTAGGGAGATGAAGAGACTAGGATCGAGAGACAAAAGCATCATATTGCAAGCACTCTCCATGAGGAGTTTCTATATCCCTCTATCATGGATAGATTTTCTAATGATTACACATAGACATGCATTGTGAAACACCTCTCCCACCTTCATTCTATATAGATACACATTGTGAAACACCTCTTCCACCTTCATTCCAATGCACGTGATGAGTATAATAATGGGTTACAAAACCTTATCTTGTTAGATCATGGGTAATGGGAGTAGATAAGAACAAAAGAAAGGAAAATCCTTATAGGTGGAGGTAGTAAAATGAGGTAACACATGTGTATAAAGCTATAGTTGGTTCCTCGTCACATCTTTGGAGCCATGGTTGGATATATATGATTAGAGGTAGTCTTCCTCTACATAGAGGTAGCAAAAGTGGAAGACATTCAATGTAAAATCTTTATCAAGAATCTATTGAGAATGCTAATTAATGTTGTTGTTAGAGAAAATATTGTTTAGTATAATTATTGATTTTGTATAGAAAGGATGGCAAGCTAATTTTACTTTGATTAAGATTTGATATAAAAAAACATTTTGATAATTACAAATTATGGTCTATAATTTAGGGGTCTCAAGCGGTTCTGATTTGACTAAAAATATGAACCAATTATGCTCAAGTCCAACATCATTAGGAGAAATATGGAGTAAAGATGACCCTTAACCTTACAAGTAAATGCCCTTTCTAACGACAAGGGATTCAAGATGGAATTCACTCTAGTTAGTGTTGCACCATGTTGCCATGTGGTCAGCACCGCATTTTGGCAACTTATAGCTTTATTCAATTGCTATAAGAAAAGTAATTGACAAGCATATGAGTGAGTATTGAACCTAAGACCTCCTAATGATTATGGCACATAATGGTTATCACTAAGGTAATTGTCACTCAAACTTGTTAAACCACAAGAAGTACGCACCATGTAAGGTGCAGGGAGCCTAAATGTTGGAAAACATTATTCGCATTATTAACCATAATATAATGTGCATGAAGTACATGGATATTCAAATTGCCAAATGGTTGCAACAATTTTATTGACTAATCATGTAAATCCGCAAGCTCGGGCATGATGCCATGCAAGTTATATTGATAGCATAGGCTCCGGTGATAAATAACACAAATGTTCCGATTCATTCTCACCATAGGAGAATCATGTAATGAGACCTGACTAGTCTTGAGATCCTAAAGTGGGCTGAATGCATATGGGAAAGGGGAAACCCTAACCCTAGAATTTATGTAGAAAAGTGTTGAGCTTGAATAGAATGATTATTCTTATGTGTGCCAACTTTTCTTCTCTATCTTCTTGCCTAAGTCTTGTGAGAGAGAGAGAGTGAGTGAGTGAGGTTGAGGGGAACAAGGAAGTTAAATCTCTAGTCTTCTCTCTTGAACTCTCTCATACCTACCATGCTTTTTCTCTTGTATAAGAGGGCCAATAGAGGATTGAGGAAGCATTGATGTGCTCGCTTGAATTGTGGAGCTAGTACTTACAACCTTCGAGTGTAGGGGTACATGGCATGATGCTCACTACAATGGTTGGGTTCCAATTCCCATATGAGTGACTAGGTGAGAGCTAGTTAATGAGATGTATGTCCAAGCTCTTGAAGGAATAGGAGTTTGGTCAATAGCCCCCACATGTTGAGTGTGCAGCACAACATTTCCGTTCCATTTCCAGGACCAAGGGCACCTATAGTAGTGCAGACCATTCATTTGGCTTTTTCGTGGAATAGGATGATGCTAGCCACATCAACTCTGAAACATGAGAACACTAGTTAATTTTGTTGCCTTTTTGTCGATTGATTGTGACATTTGCATCATCTTTTATCATGGATTTGGTAGGTTGATCTTGTTTCTTTAACATAAAATATGTTAAACGCATTCCGTTCTTTTGTTATCTCTTCTTTTAATTTTGGTTTTAACACCAACAATAGACTCTCAAGTGTATATAAGTAGACGCGCACAGTGGAAAAGAACAAAAATTGCACAAATTTTTTTATTGATAAGATCTATTGTACAACAAGTAGCTCATGCTTGTAGCGAGAGTGGCTTAGATTGGGAAGAGGAGAGCACCACAAGCTTTAAGTATGTGAAGAAGGGCTAGGAGGAGTCGATGTGGTTGGCACATTAGGTGGAAAAGGAGGCTTGTTATGCTTTATTTTATTTTCTTAAAATAAAAAACAAACAAAAAATGATTAAGTACTCTTTTAAGAAAGATTTTTCTATCTCTTTTTATTTTCCCATCCAATCGGCTTCTTCTTCATTGACTGTGCATTGTCGTGCCACTACGCGGACACGGTGTGAAAAACCCTGGAGTGCAACATCATCCGACTTTCTTTGGTACATAGATCGGATGCCGTAAGCGCGCATAGTGAGCGTCGGAAGGTCCCCAAGAACAAAAGAACTCTACTTTTTTCAAAAAACTCAAGGTAGAAGCATGCATGACATAAACAAGAGACCAATTGGGTGCAATCTCCCCCCATGCCTTGTGTGAGCGCTCCACAAAACATGTATTTTATGTATTAATCATCTTCAAGCTCAAATAATAGCCCAAAGTACAAAATGACATGCTTTTGGCTTTTCAGTTTGCTTTATTGCTAAATAGAAATAAAGCTAATGGGCGGGTGCCCAAAGAGTCAGGCATACCCAATACAATGTCCAAATACAAATATCATAATCGTGCGCCCATGTGCATACAAAAATAATAAATAAATATCCAACACCTTGATAAATAGACGCGATAAAATATAGACGACATGCCTAAGGTATGCGTCCATCAAAATATAGATGATAACTCGAATACACGCTATCCTCCAATGCTTTCCACCGCCACCACTGCTATCTCTACACATCAACTGAAGCATTCACAATCGTTAGTAAAATAATACAATTAAACCGACAAAAGTGAATACCTAGCAGTCTTTAGCTACATAAATAAATCAATTGGTTAGAAATCAATCATAACCTTAATTTATCACAAGTGCACACTCTAAATTCATAAATGTTTATTAATTTAATATGTATTTTACAGAATCACCCATGTACACACTAAATTAACGAAACGCCCGAAAAGAATAGGCATCCCCATCGACTTCTCGCACAAAGAATCCACTTTGTGTATGAGCCCCAATGATAAAAGTTTACGGAATCCACCGTAAAACCTCACAGAATCCACCGTGAAATATGCCTCCTGGCATCATACACCTGGGGTGGGATAGCAATTGTTCGCAATTGCTATTAGCTCAATGTGGAGATAATAGAGTAGGGAAAGCATTTAAGTCTCTAGCGTGCATCCATTGGGCCTCTTCAACAGGATGGTATTTAAACTTGACCAAATATCTAGAATATCTACGGCCAGTTCTAGTGGCCATAAAGTCAGTATCTATAATAGCTTCAGGCTCAAGGATTTCAGTCTCTTCATCTAACAAAGGTGGGTTTTCATAGACAAGGTGTACAGGTAATTGGCCTCTAAAGGGTCGTAATAAACTAATTTGAAAGGTGTTGTGAATTTTCCAATGTGGTGGTAGTTCTAACTTAAATGCATTGTCATTGATTTTGTCAATGATCTTGAATGGTCCATAGAATCTAGGAGCTAATTTCACAATTGGGTGTTTATCTACACTTTGTAATCTAGGTTTTTCTATTCTTATCCAAACATAGTCATCAACTTTGAAACTCATGGCCTGTATTTTCTTATTTGCTTGCTTTGTATATGATTGCTGGGCTTTAGCAATCATTTCTTTAACTTCATCAAAAATAGTAGCGTGCATGTTAGCAATATCATCAGCACTCTGAATTTATTTGATAATGATGCAACAGATGTAGACAATCTATAACCATAAATCACTTCAAATGGTGCTCTCTTTGTAGTTGTGTGTGGTGTATTGTTATATGTAAACTGAAGTAAATGTAGATGTGTATCCCATGTATGTGGTTTTGAAATAGTGTAAGCACGTAAAAGATCTAAAATAGTACTGTTAGTAGCTTCTGTTAGACCATTTGTTTTAGGATGAAATGCAGATGAAAAATCATTATTTGTTCCTAAGTTAGCAAACAAAGTAATCCAAAAATTATTACAGAATCTAGAATCACGATTAGAAATAATAACTTTTGGTAAACCATGATTAGTGAGAACAGTTTTAAAAAACAACTGAGCTGCTTGAGATGTAGTTAAAGTTTTCTTGCATGGAATGAAATATGCTTGTTTACTAAACTTGTCTACAACAGTCCAAATCATATCATGGTTAGCTTTAGTGTTAGGTAAACTAGTAATAAAATCCATAGAAATATGTTCCCATGGTCGTGATGGAATAGATAAAGGCATCAATAAACCATACTGTTTACCATGATGTCTCTTAACTCTTTGACAAACTAAACATTCAAAAAAAAAGTTAGATACATCAGTGTCCATATGTGGCCAATAAAAATCTTCAGTCAATGTACGCAAAGTAGAGATAATACCTCTATGACCTTGATATGGAGGACAATGAATCTCAGTCAAAACAAAAGATCTAAATGGAACTGTAACACATAATCTCTTTTCATAAAACATGAATCCATCATTGTAAGACAATGAATCAATATGAATATAGTTATTTCCAACTAATTTATTCCAATCAGATTGAAAAGTAATGTCCTGATGATAAGTATCTTTCATAGGGATAAGGGAATCAAATGATATGACAGAAATATTATGAATGGTCGGTCTTATACTTAAAGCATCGGTTACTACATTTTCTTTACCTGGTTGATATTGTATAAGGGGATGAAAACTCTAAATGAAAGCTGCCCATTTGATATGTCGGTCAGATATTTGAGGTTGACTAAGGAGATGTCTAATACTTTGTTGGTCAGTCTTAATCATAAACTCAGAACCCATGAAGTAATGTTTTCATTGACATAAAGCTTGTACAATAGCTAATAATTGTTTATCATATGTAGAATATTTAAGTTCGGATGGTTTCAGTTTACAACTAGAATAGGCTATGGGATGATTATCTTGCATAAATACGGCTCCTATTCCAAATCCGCTAGCATCAGTAACTACTAAAAAGAATGGTCTATTGAAATTAGGTAGTTGTAATACAGGATCATGGGTTAATGCATGTTTCAATAAATCAAAAGATTTTTGTTGATTATCAGTCCAATGATAAACAACACCTTTCTTTAAAAGTTTAGTCAAAGGCAAGGCAAGTAATGAAAAATTTAGCACAAACTTCCTGTAAAAACTAGCAAGACCTAGAAAAGAACATAACTCATGCACATTTTTGGGTATGGGGCAATTCAATATTGCTTTTATCTTTTTAGGGTCAACCTTAATACCTTCTGATGACATAATATGACCTAGATATTTAATTTCTGACTGAAAGAACTCACTCTTTTCTGAATTATCATACAATTGATTATCTTTTAACAAATTGAAAACTAAAGATAGATGTTCATAATGCTCTTTCTCATTTTTATTGAATACCAATATATCATCAAAGAATACTATAACACAATGCTGAAATTTCAAGAATATGCGATTCATCATTCGGCTAAATGTAGCAGGTGTATTAGTCAATCCAAAAGGCATCACTAGAAATTCATAATGTCCAAATTGTGTTCTAAATGCAGTTTTGAATATATCAAATTTATCTAATCTCACTTGATGATAACCAGATTTAAGATCTATCTTACTGAATATGGCATGACCTTGTAGTTTATCCATAAGATCATCTATCCTAGGAATAGGATATCTATTCGTAATTATAATCTTATTCAGGGCACGATAATCTATGCACATGCGATGAGTATTATTCTTCTTCTTTACCAATAAAATAGGTGCACCAAATGGAGAACTACTAGGTCTAATTAATCCTCTGTTTAACAATTCCTCTACTTGATTTTGAATTTCTTTATGTTCAATGTGGTTATGCCTATATGGTGCTTTACATGGTGGTTGTGTACCAGTAATTAAATCTATTTTGTGATCTTCAAGACGTGAAGGAGGTAGTCCAGGTGGTAAATCATCAGCAAAAAAATCTTTAAATTGAGCAAGGGATTGTTTATGCCTAGGATGCATATGTTTTTCTTTAGCTTGAAGTTCATTTCCCCATATTAAATAAGATTTACTACTTTTACGTAATGCACGTTTAGCTTGAGTATGAGTAAGCAATGGAAAATTATTAGAAGCGTGCATATCATGCAATGTAATTTGTTTTCCCTGAAAATGAATCTTAATTGAATGCGTGGAATAATCTATGTCAGGATTATACTGATGACGCCAAGGCATACCTTGGTGCGCAAATCGGTCGCTGTATGCTCACGTAGTGAATCCCGGAAGGTCCTCAAGAACAATGAACTCTACTTTTTGCACAAATTACAAGGTAAAAAGCATGAACGACAAGAGCAAGAGACCAATTGGGTGCAATCTCCTCCCATGCCTTGTGTGAGCGCTTCACAAAGCATGCATTTTATGTATATTCCATCTTCATGCTCAATAATAGCCCAATTTACAAAAATATATCAAGCTTTTAGCTTTTGAGTTTGCTTTTACAAAAATAGGAATAAAGCTAATGGACGGTGCCCAAAGAGTTTGGCACCTCCAATACAATGTCCAAATAGAAATAACATATCCGTGCGCATAGGCGCATACAAAATAATAATAAATAATCGATGCCTCAATAGACATGACAAAATATAGGCGTGGCGCCTATAAAAATATAATCCATAGTTCGAATACTCGCTAGACTCCAATGCTTTTCTCCGACACTGCTGCTATCTCTACACATCAACTGAAGCATTCACAATCGTTAGTAAAATAATACAATTAAACCGACAAAAGTGAATACCTAGCAGTCTTTAGCTACATAAATAAATCAACTGGTTAGAAATAAATCCTAACCTTAATTTATTACGAGTGTGCACTCTAAACTCATAAACGTTTATTAATTTAATATGTATTTTGCGGAATCACCCGCTATGGAATCACCCACGTACACACTAAATTAATGAAACGCCCGAAAAGGACAGGCGTCCCCATCAACTTCTCGCACAAAGAATCCACTTTGTGTATGAGCCCTGGTCATCAAAGTTTACGGAATCCACCGTAAAACCTCACGGAATCCACCGTGAAATATGCCTCCTGGTATCATACCCCTGAGGTGGGATAGCAATTGATCTCAATTGCTATTAGCTCAATGTGGAGCTAACAGAGTAGGGAAAGCATTTAAGTCTCTAGCGTGCATCCATTGTGCTTCCTCTACAGGATGGTTCTTAAATTTATCTAGATATCTAGAATACCTTCGGCCAGTTCTAGTGGTCATAAAGTTAGTGTCTATGATAGCTTCTGGTTCAAGTATTTCAGTCTCTTTCTCTAATAAAGGTGGGTTTTCATAAACAGGGTGTACAGGTAATTGGCCTCTAAATGGTCTCAATAAACTAATGTGAAATGTGTTGTGAATTTTCCAATGAGATGGTAATTCTAACTTGAATGCATTGTCATTAATTTTATGAATGATCCTAAATGGTCCATAGAATCTGGGAGCTAGTTTGACAACTAGATGTCTATCTACACTTTGTAGTCTACGTTTTTCTATTCTCAGCCAAACATAATCATCAACTTTGAAATTCATGGCTTGTCTTTTCTTATTGGCTTGTTTGGTATATGATTGCTGGGCTTTAGCAATCATATCTTTAACTTCATCAAATATACTGTTATGCATACTAGCAATATCATTAGCACTTTGAATTCTATTAGACAAAGATGCAACAGGTGTAGATAATCTTTGTCCATAAATGACTTCAAACAGTGCTTTCTTTGTAGATGTGTGCGGTGTATTGTTATATGTAAACTGTAATAAATGCAAATGAGTGTCCCATGTTTGAGGTTTAGAAATAGTATATGCACGTAAAAGATCTAGAATGGTGCTATTTGTGGCTTCTGTTTGTCCATTAGTTTCTAGATGAAATGCAGATGAGAAATCAATCTTTGTGCCTAGGTTAGCAAACAGAGTAATCCAAAAGTTATTACAAAATCTAGAATCACGATCTGAAATAATAACTTTTGGCAATCCATGGTTAGTAAAAACAGTTTTCAAAAACAATTGTGCTGCTTGTGATGTTGTTAAAGTTTTCTTACCTGGAATGAAATATGCTTGTTTACTAAATCTATCTACAACTGTCCAAATCATATCATGGTTAGATTTAGTATTTAGTCAACCAGTAATGAAATCCATCGAAATTTGTTCCCAAGGTTTAGATGGAATAGACAAAGGCATAAGTAATCCATACTATTTACCATGATGTCTCTTAACTCTTTGACAAATCAAACATTCAGAAACAAAGTTAGATACATCAGCATCCATATGCGGCCAATAAAAATCTTCAGTTAACATAAGTAAGGTAGATATGATACCTCTATGACCTTGATATGGGGGACAATGAATTTCATTCAAAACAAAAGATTGGAATGGAATTGTAACACATAATCTCTTTTCATAAAACATAAATCCATCATTATATGACAATGAATCAATAGGAATGAAAATATTTTGAACTAATTTATTCCAATCAGAATGAAAAGTAATATCATGGTGATATGTATCTTTCATAGCAATCAAAGAATCAAAAGATATGACATAAATATTATGAATGGCAGGTCTTCTACTCAATGCATCAGCCACTACATTTTCTTTTCCAGGTTGGTATTGAATGATAGGATGAAAACTTTGAATAAAGGAAGCCCATTTGATATGACGATCAGAGATTTGGGGTTGGCTAAGTAAATGTCTAATACTTTGTTGATCGGTCTTAATCATAAATTCTGAACCCATTAAGTAGTGTTTCCACTGTCTTTATGCTTGTACAACTGCTAATAGTTCTTTGTCATATGTGGAATATTTCAGCTCAGAGGGTTTCAGCTTACAACTAGAATATGCTACAGGATAATTGTCTTGAATAAGTACGGCTCCTATTCCTGATCCACTAGCATCGGTTACTACTAGAAAGAATGGTCTATTAAAGTCAGGCAACTGTAGAATAGGGGCATTGGTTAATGCATGTTTTAGTAAGTCAAAGGATTTCTGTTGATTTTGAGTCCATTGATAAACAATTCCTTTCTTCAGAAGTTTGGTTAATGGTAAAGCAAGTAATGAAAAATTACGTACAAACTTCCTATAGAAACTAGCAAGACCAAGGAATGAGTGTAACTCATGCACGTTTTTAGGTACAGGCCAATTCAATATTACATCAATTTTCTTAGGATCAACTTTAATTCCATCAGATGATACAATATGACCTAAATACTCAATTTCTGTTTTAAAAAATTCACTCTTTTCAGGATTTGCATACAGTTGATTTTCTTTCAATAACTGAAAAACCAATGAAAAATTCTCATAATGTTCTTTCTCATTTTGACTAAACACCAAAATATCATCAAAGAAAACAATTACACAATACTCATATTTCAAAAAGATACGGTTCATCATTCTACTAAAGGTAGCAGGTGCATTAGTCAATCCAAATGGCATGACCAAAAATTCGTAATGACCAAATTGTGTTCTAAATGCAGTCTTGAATATGTCAGACTTATCTAGTCTCACCTGATGATAACCAGACTTAAGGTTAATTTTACTAAATATAGCAGATCCTTGCAGTTTGTCCATAAGGTCATCAACTCTAGGAATAGGATACCTATTCTTTACAGTGATCTTATTTAAAGCTCGATAGTCAATGCACATACGATAGGTATTATTCTTTTTCTTGACTAACAATACAGGTGCACCGAATGGAGAACTGCTAGGTCGAATCAAACCTCTATTTAGTAATTCCTCACCTTGACTCTGGATTTCTTTTTGCTCTATCTGGTTATGCCTATATGGTGCTTTGCAAGGTGGTTGTGTGCCAGGGATCAAATCTATCTTATGGTCTTCTGGACGTGAAGGAGGTAAACCTGGTGGTAGGTCTTCTGCAAAACAGTCCTTAAAATATGCAAGAAATTTCTTATGCCTAGGGTGCATATGATTTTCCTTTACTTGCAATTCATTTACCCAAATGAGATAGGATTTACTACTCTTGCGTAATGCACATTTAGCTTGAGTATGCGAAAGCAGTGGAAAAACATTAGATACATGTATACCATATAATATAATAGGTTTTCCTTGAAAATTAATATTCATTGTGTGTGTGGAATAATCTATATCTGGGTTATGCTGGTGTCGCCAAGGCATACCTAAAATAATGTCACTCGACTATAATGGAACAACTAAGAAATTTCTTCTTTCAATGTATGGAGCAATTTGAATCTCTAAGTCTTGCACTTCCTGTGTATCATTATACCTAGTGCCTAAAAATGCAGCTTTTATGCGATAATGCATAGGTACAGTCTGTAATTTCAATTATTTTACCAATTTTGCTAAAATAAAATCATGAGTACTACCGTCATCATGCAAAATAGTCTTTTCCTTTCCATGCACCAAACATTTCATCGTCAATAATGAATGTGGAGTAGGCATACCTGGTAAAGTATCGGAAGTAGTAGTAGTGTCGTCCTCATCTTTAGTGAAATCAGGCATATCCTCATGTTCGTCTTCGTCCATGGCTCCAAGATAGTTGATATGAGCTGGTGGCTTCTTTGAATGACAATTTGCTACTAGATGTCCAGGCTGGTGGCATTTATAACATACTATTGGCTTGGCTTCGGTTACATTGTTTGCAATGGCAGGAAGTCTAGGTACATTAGGATTTGGCTGTGGAATAGGCTTAGGATTTTGATTGACATTGGATGGTAATGCAGGTGGTTTTGCCCAATTTTTGCGAAAAGATGATGAAGAGAAACGACCTGGATTAAATCTTCTAAAATTGGAATTGAATTGTTTAGATCCATAATTACCATTGGCTTGGAATTGCTGTGGTCGTCTGTCTCTACCGCGTAGCTTATCTTCAGTGTCGTGAGCTAGTGAAATGGTATCTTCAAGAGTAGCAGGCTTGAACATGTTAACTTCAGTGTAGTAATGCCCAAGGAGTCCAGACATATACTTCCGCTTATGTGTCGCCTCTGGTACGTCTTCAGGCATGCGTAGCTAGAGGAGTGCATTCCAAAAATGCTCTATATATTGAGGTATAGGCTCACGATCCTGTTGCTGGAGTAGATCCCATTGCTTGATAGCTTTCTCATGAAATTGCGGTGGAAGGAAATTCTGCATGAACTTCTTCTTGAAATCTTCCCAAGTAGCAGGACAATCTATGCTCTTGCGTACTATAGTCCACCAAAGTGATGCTCTATCTACTAAATGATTAGTAACACACTTGATTTTATCTTTTTCTACATAGGTTTCCTCATGGAAATAGTTATCAAATTGACTAATGAATGCTAGAACAGTTTTTCCTTCTCGTATGCCATTGAAAGTATGAAATTTGAATCTTCGTTTACTTATCTTTGATTCCTTGCGAATGGTTTGAGCTTCAAGAGTGGCGTCGATGGTACATCGAATCAAATCTTCAGCTTGAGATTCTTCTTTGTCGGTAGACGCTCTTTGTAATTTTGCTAGTTGTGCTTGCAATGCTTGCCTAGCCCTTCGTTCTTCTTCCAATTGCATCATGATTAAGTCCAGCTTTTGCTCCATCGTAGGCTCAGATAGGTCATCTTCAGCCATAAAATCATCCATATGTGGTTCCGTCATCCTGTAAAACTCAAAAGACCTTTCTCACTCAAAATCAAGTTAGCAGGATGAGCATAGCTCAAGTTCCGAGTTACAAGGCTTATGTATTTTTGGGTATTTCTTTCTCAATCTTCAGAAAATCTGCGATTTTTCCTTCTTCATATGCTAAAAATGCTTTAGCAAACCTACGTATGGGTAGAATACCTTCCAACGAACAACTTTGCAGTTCGGAGTTTCTGCACAGGAACAGTCCTTCTAGGAGTTTTGAGCACAAGTTAGTTCTGACTCCAGTTGACTAGTCTAACTTGCAGAGTTGCAGACTTATGTGACTTGCAGAGTTGCAGACTTGCAGAACTTAGCCGACTTAATGAACTTGCAGAACTTGATCACAGATTACTTGCAGAACTTAACTTTTGTGGTGTGTGGCCTGGAGTTGTTGACTTGCAGAGATGATTTTTGTTAAGTAGACCAAGCTTAATTTCTTAAGCTTAGTAGGGGGGTTATGGATCAGAAAAACGGCGTAGATTTCATGGGGGGGGGCGTTTTTTTCACCGCGTGAGATTTTCGGGCATCCTTCGATACCTCATGGATCAATTTGTTGAAGATATTAAGCTTCTTTAAAGCTTATAAGCTTTAGTATTAAACTTTTGAAGAGATTAGATATGGAGTTTTCTCACTATTTGCCCATGACTCGATGATGGAGATGAAGGAGTGGTCCTCCGCCTGGATAGCCCGGTCCTTCGCAATCTGATGACAGAAACAGGGGTTCTTGATCGCCAGAAGTCTGCCTGTATCGACGGTTCGCGATGAGATTGATCGTAGAGCCCGATCATTCCAGGAGCTCCGCCTTCGCACGAGACGGGTAGCGATTGGAAGCTCTTGATCTCAGCTCCACTCTGATACCACTGGTGCACAGATCGGTCGCTGTATGCTCACTTAGTGAATCCCGGAAGGTCCCCAAGAACAATGAACTCTACTTTTTGCACAAATTACAAGGTAAAAAGCATGAACGACAAGAGCAAGAGACCAATTGGGTGCAATCTCCTCCCATGCCTTGTGTGAGGGCTTCATAAAGCATGTATTTTATGTATATTTCATCTTCATGCTCAATAATAGCCCAATTTACAAAAATATATCAAGCTTTTAGCTTTTGAGTTTGCTTTTACAAAAATAAGAATAAAGCTAATGGACGGTGCCCAAAGAGTCTAGCATGCCCAATACAATGTTCAAATAGAAATAACATATCCGTGCGCATAGGCACATACAAAATAATAATAAATAACCGATGCCTCAATAGACATGACAAAATATAGGCGTGGCGTCTATCAAAATATAATCCATAGTTCGAATACTCGCTAGACTCCAATGCTTTCCTCCGCCACTGCTGCTATCTCTACACATAAACTGAAGCATTCACAATCGTTAGTAAAATAATACAATTAAACCGACAAAAGTGAATACCTAGCAGTCTTCAGCTACATAAATAAATTAACTGGTTAGAAATAAATCCTAACCTTAATTTATTACGAGTGTCCACTCTAAACTCATAAACGTTTATTAATTTAATATGTATTTTGTGGAATCACCCGCTATGGAATCACCCACGTACACACTAAATTAATGAAACACCCGAAAAGGACAAGCGTCCCCATCAACTTCTCGCACAAAGAATCCACTTTGTGTATGAACCCCGGTCATCAAAGTTTACGGAATCCACCGTAAAACCTCACGGAATCTACCGTGGCACGGAATCCACTGTGAAATATGCCTCCTGGCATCATACCTAGGATAATATCACTAGACTGCAAAGGTACAACTAGGAAATTCCTTCGTTCAGTGTATTCACCAATTTTAATTTCTAAGTCATGCACCTCTTGTGTTCCATTACACCTTGTGCCTAGGAATGGTGCTTTAATGTAATAATATGTAGAAACAGTTTGTAATTTCAATTCTTTCACTAACTTTGCATAAATAAAATCATGTGTACTACCATCATCATGTAAAATAATCTTTTCTTTTCCATGCACTAAACATTTCATTTCCAATAAAGAATGTGGAGTTGGAATACCTGGTGAAATATCTGAAGGAGTAGCAATGTCGTCCTCATCTTCCATAAAGTCAGGCATTTACTCACATTCTTCATCTTCCATTGCTCCAAGATAATTGATATGGATAGGTGGCTTCTTCGATTGGCAATTGACTGCTACATATCCAGGTTGATGGCATTTGTAACATACTATAGGTTTGGCTTTAGATACATTGTTAGCAATGGCAAGAAGTCTAGGAACATTAGGATTTGGTTGTGAGGATGGCTTAGGGTTTGGATTGGTATTTGATGGCAAAGCAGGTGGTTTTGTCCAAGACTTACGGAATGATGATGAAGGAAAATGACTTTGATTGAATCTTCTAAAATTTGAATTGAATTGCTTGGAACCATAGTTACCATTTTCTTGAAATTGTTGTGGACGCTTGTCTCTTCCTTGAATCTTATCTTTAGTGTCATGAGCCAAAGAAATTGCATCTTCAAGGGTTGCAGGCTTGAACATATTGACTTCAACATAGTAATGTCCAAGTAAGCCAGACATAAACTTGCGTTTGTGAGTCGCTTCAGGTACGTCTTCAAGCATACGGAGTTGTAGTAGGGCATTCCAAAAACGTTCGGTGTATTGGAAAATAGGCTCACGATCTCTTTGCTGTAGAAGATCCCATTGCTTTATGGCTTTTTCATGGAATTGAGAAGGAAGGAAATTCTGCAAAAACTTCTTCTTAAAACTCTCCCAAGTAGTGGGACAATCAATACTCTTACGAACCATGGTCCACCAAAGAGATGCTCAATCGACTAAATGATTAGTGACACATTTAATTTTGTCTTTTTCAGCGTATGTCTCTTCATGAAAGTAATCATCAAATTGACTAATAAATGCAAGGATAGTCTTTCCATCTTGAGTTCCATTGATAGTACGAAATTTGAAATTTCTTTTACTTATCTTTGTTTCTTTGCGGATGGATTGAGCTTCGAGCGTCACATCGATGGTACGTCAGATAAGATCTTCGGGTTGCGGTCCATCTTTGTCGGTGGTAGATCATTGTAAATTGGCCAATTGAACTTGCAAAGCTTGTCGGGCTCTTCGTTCTTCATCAAGCTGCATCATAATTAAATCCAATTTTTGTTCCATCGTAGGTTCGGGAAGATCGCCTTCAGCCATTAAATCGTCCATGTTTTGTTCCGTCATCCTATAAAAATCCAAAAGACCTCACACTCTCGAAATCCAAATAGCGGGATGAGCATAGCTCAAAATCAAGTATACAAGGCTTATAGATTTTTGCTTGGCTTTTACGTTCTTCGTCCTTTGCAATTGCGGAACTTGTAGTCTTCTTAGAAACTGTGCATGACCTTCTGCATGTGCTGAAACTGGTTCAGCAAGTCTGTGTATGTGAACAGAGTCTTCTAGTGAACAATTTTGTAGTTCTGTGCTTCTGCGCAGGAACAGTCCTTATGAGAGTTGTTGAAGTTAGTCTGATTTGATCTCTGTGGACTTGGTGAACTTGCAAAGTAATAAAACTTGTAGGACTTAATAAACTAGGAAGATTAGTGACTTGTAGCTTAGGTGACTAAGCTTAGAATTGATGAGTCAACGATTTTTAAAGGGGGGCTGTTTTTTTATGTCGAAATTTACGCTGAAGAGCCGCTGCTGCCGCCAATGATCAAATTGAAGAAGCTAAGCTTTTTAAAAGCTTAGTTCTAAGCTTTAACTTAAGCTTATGAAGTCTTAGATATGGAAGCTTATATGTTGTTGACTGTTGAAATATGACTTGATGAAGGAGATGTAGGAGTGGTCCTCCGCCTCCTCAGGCTTTCGCGATCAGAGGTTGTAGACAGAGGCTCTTGACCACCAGGAATCCACCCGTATCGACCATTCGCGATGAAACTCACTGTAGAGCTCAATCGTTCCAAGAGCTCCGCATTCGCGCAAGATGAGTAGCGATTGGAAGCTCTCGATCTCAACTTCACTCTCATACCACTAGTGCACAGATCGGATGCCGTAAGCGCGCGTAGTGAGCGTCGGAAGGTCCCCAAGAACAAAAGAACTCTACTTTTTGCACAAAACTCAAGGTAGAAAGCATACACGACATGAACAAGAGACCAATTGGGTGCAATCTCCCCCCTGCCTTGTGTGAGTGCTCCACAAAGTATGTATTTTATGTATTAATCAGCTTCAAGCTCAAATAATAGCCCAAATTACAAAATAGCATGCTTTTGTCTTTTGAGTTTGCTTTAGTGCTAAATAAAAATAAAGCTAATGGGCGGGCATCCAAAGAGTCAGGCATACCCGATACAATGTCCAAATACAAATATCATAATTGTGCGTCCATGCGCATACAAAAATAATAAATAAATATCCAATGCCTTGATAAATAGGCGCGACAAAATATAGCCGCCATGCCTAAGATATGCGCCCATCAAAATATAGATGATAACTCGAATACACGCTATCCTCCAATGCTTTCCACCGCCATTGCTGCTATCTCTACACATGAACTAAAGCATTCACAATCGTTAGTAAAATAATACAATTAAACCGACAAAAGTGAATACCTAGCATTCTTCAGCTACATAAATAAATCAATTGGTTAGAAATCAATCCTAACCTTAATTTATCACGAGTGCGCACTCTAAACTCATAAACGTTTATTAATTTAATATGTATTTTGCGGAATCACCCGCCATGGAATCACCCATGTACACACTAAATTAACGAAACGCTTGAAAAGAATAGGCGTCCCCATCGACTTCTCGCACAAAGGATCCACTTTGTGTATGAGCCCGGATAATAAAAGTTTACGAAATCCACCATAAAACCTTACGGATTCCACTGTGGCATGGAATCCACCGTGAAATATGCCTCCTGGCATCATTCTTATTATATAGAGAGTCAATGTGATCTGGCATGAGTTATCAAAAATACTAGATTTTTGGATAATTTTAGCATATTTTAAATATTATTTATTGTAAAAATCCAAAAATTTTAGAAAAACTTTTAGATTAGGATGGCTTGCAAAAACAAAGTTGTTTTTTGAATCAGTTATTGGATTTTTCATAAAAAAGATAGATTGGCAAAATCGTGCGTATCGCGATCATTGTTGACAGGCTAAAAACTGCAGTTTGAATTGGAAGAGGAAGAATGAGTGATTTGGGAGATCCGTGACTTGGTGTGTTGGCAGGTCTCCTATTTTACCACACTTTTGAAGCCAATGGAGCCATCAGATTTGGGTTTCGAGTAGCAGAGAAGGAGCTGTTATTTCTAATCTATGTTTTTGTTCAACAAAGAAACTCTAGGAGATCTAATGCCTGGAGAGTGCTTCTAAGTAGTGCCAGATAAAGGATATTAGGTTTTGTCAATACATATTGATTCAATTCATTGTCCTTTGTCTTTATCGTTATTCACCTCTTGTCTATTTTTTTTCTTTTCTTCTGTCTCCTATCCCTACTTCCTTCTACCTCTAATATGCGGTGGATTCGACCTTTCGACAAAAACCCCTCCGACATTGGTGAACCCAATGTAAAAGGTCATCAAAAGAAGGAAAGACAAGATGGAAGAACCTTCGAACACAATCTACAACGATGTTTTGCAATAGTTGGTGCAAAATATGAATATGCTTATATAGGTACAACAACAACAACAGGTGATGCAAGCTTCTGCACAAACAGAAAGTGTTATGATGAATGCTTTGCAAGAAATTGAGCATGAGATGAAGTTATTCAATGATAGGAATGTGTCTACATATGTGCATACCTATGCTAAAAAGATGAAATTATTTGGAGTGGCTCAAGTTGCATGGAGCCGGTATTTTATACGTGTTACTTACATGAACTGAAAGTGCGAATTACTAAATTATACATGTAGGATGCTGATTGGGTAGCTTTTAAGAAGAAACTCAAGGAAGAATTTTACATTCAAGTTACCAGTTTGATTATGCGCAAGATTTTTTAGGAGTGGGTTTTACAACCCAATAAGGGCCTTGTGTCTACAGAATTGTTAAGAGAATTTGAAAGTCGATTTGAGTAGTTGGATCTTGCACAACAGTAAGCTCTTGCAAGTGAGAAAATTGAATTGTTTCTACAAGCAATACAGCTTGAGTTTCAAGAGAAGCTTGATGATTTGCTAGAGGATTAGACTACAGAGACAGGTCTGAAAACAAAGTGGAGAAATGTCAAGGAAGCTGTTACTACACTTGTGAAAAAACACAGAAGAAGAGAAATATTGCATGTCTCTAGCTTGCCCACTGTTATGGGCAAGACAGTCGATGTATCCAGTAAGCCACCCACTTCTGTGGGTAACCCTATGGTTGTACCTACTATTGTTTCCTTTGTTAGGGAAGATGTCTTAGATGAATTAGTCAGAGGGATGTGGGATCTTCAATTGAAGGTTGCAAAATTGGATGAAAAAGGACAAGAGGAAAGGGGATGGGCAGCAGCCCCTAAGCCAGGAAAAAGATGTATGTGGTGTGATATTTTGCAGCATGAGAGAAAGGATTGTGCTGCCTATCAAGAGGCCTTGGCATGACAACTCATCTTTTGGAAAGATGAAAATATAAATGCACAAGAAACGGTATTGCCTCTTGCTTTGAATTTTGGAAAGGGAGGTATGCAAAAGTTGTTGGAAGACTTGGCTATTCGAAATGCTTATGCGGCGGCACATGCTTCTACTTTTGGTCTACAGTTGGATAGAATGCATGGCCAAGTGATGGTTGGGTCCAAAGAATGAAATATGGACACATTCTTTACATGTAGCTGAAAAAAGAAAGGTTACTGATAGTGAAATGTCTCATGCAAGGCAAGACATTTGTGACATAACTGGTTGGGAATCATCGATAGATGCATATTCAATGTATTCGTACTTAGCAAAGGTACAAAACATGGATGTACTTGTGAAAGAAAAAAGAAAGAGGGATGAAGATAATGCATGGACATCCAAAAGAGTGACAAGAAGAAGTATGGATCATCCTAAAGCTACAAATTAGCCACCTCCCGAGCATGTTATGGAAGAGGTCAGTTAGGAGCAAAAACAAGATAGCAAACAAGAGGGCAAACAGAAGGGAAATCAACCTTGATATAAGTTGCAGCCTAACATTGAGACAACCACAAATCTTAAGAAGGTTCTTGAAGAACGGATGTTAAACATTTGGGTGGAATTCACCTTGGGAGAGGTGCTTGGCATTGCCAAGCGAGAATTTCATGATGAGATCATTGACATAATTAAGAGGAAGCATCGGTTTCTTAGTGATACCACTAGTGCATTGCTGCAATTTGAAGACGAAACTGGTTTTTTCGGTATTCAGGTGAATATGAGCATGAAGTAAGTACTCGATTATCTATGCATGATGCTACTAATCAATGGACAGCATATGGAAAAGAGAAGAAAGTGGCTGAAAATGCATTGTCTTGTAGCAATATGCATGGTGGAGTAAGGTAGATGCAACAATATGGGGAAGAGACTCTAGGATTTATTCCTCAAAGTCATTATACAAGAAATCATTGGGCCAAGGCTACCATTGAAACGGTGTCGAAGGGTTTCGAAAGCAAAGTCGCAACCACAGAGGTTCTTAAGAAATTCCAAGATAGAAGAGTCCTCAATTCCAAAGGTGTTCAAATGCAGGCGCTTACTTCCTTAGGAGTTGGAAGAGATTAGGATGATGACAATAAAATTCATGTCACCGTTATACCTATCTCAATTTGCAAATTTCTCATCGATGCTCCTGGCCATTACAATCAAATCTTGGCAATCCTTATTTTTGCTTCAAAGAGGTGAATTCAGCATATCACTCTGTTTGGTTAAACTTGTAACTTCTTTCACACTAGGAGCATAGTGTCCAGTTCTTACACACTGTAGTATGGTCTTACCCTGCATCCCTGTTATGTTTCAGAGACTTTTCTGTTGTAAAGATGATTATCCTCCTTGTATAGATGCACGTATGTGAATACCACAGAGACAAAAAGCAAGAAGTGTATTTCTATTTCAGAATATCCTTTGAAATCTGATTAATGCATACAGGGTACTGAATATGCTCTGTTCTTGTGCCAATAAATCTTCCAAGTAAGGTTAAGGGATTGAGATACAAAATCAAAGGGCTTTCCTTTGTATTGGCACTTCTGGCATGGACAACACGTTCAGAAATATTTTGTTTGTTTTAAAAGCAGTCAAACTGAGCAAGCTTTTTAATCAGGTGATAGTCCTCCAGAAGAACATGACCTCTCATGCTGATAATCAAAGGTGAGATAATATTTCATACTGAGCACTGGAGTTTGTGGTGAAGAAGGGAGGGAAGTTGTAAGCTCAGGGCAGATGGAACTCATAGGGTTTATGGTAACAATACTGTGGCAGTTTGGAATATCACATGCTGACAACTGAAGAATGAATTCATCAAGCTAATTATGACATTCCAGCATAGTCTGTTTGTTCACCTCTAGAATGTGCATCATAGCACTTGATATCGACAGCTTCAATCTCCTCAATGAAAATTATTGATGGGGAAGAGTCATCAGCAACTTCAAAAGCTCTGTGTCCTGCCTTCACTCTTGTGATGTCATTCTGAGTCTGAATTCAGCACATCAGATCCTAAAATCCCTAACCGATTAAAGCTGAGTTGTGGCAGTGTGTAATCAAATTCAGGACTTTCAGTTTACAAGACTGACGCTTTCCCACTGAGTTACAGAGGCAATTAATCGTCAACCAGTAACAAGGACCCGTCTTCACAGGAGGGCAAAGCAGATCCGGCACAGCACAAAAATCTGTTCTAAGCTTATGACATGATTATGTTGGGAGGATCCAAGATCTCTCATAGCCAATTCCGTTCACAGTGTTTGTCCAGATGTTCCGCTTTCCCTTCGAATTGCTTCCTTCCACTCTGCCCCCCTTCGCATCAGCTTCAGCTTCCTAATTACATCATGAGCCATGCTTTTTGCTTCAGCAACTTCTTTTTGATCACATGTTTTTCGATTCCTCCCAACTTTAAGATGAGATGATCCTGGCCGCTTTAAAAAATGGAAGTTGATGACGATTACGGTGAAGATCTCCGCTATCACAGGGTCCGCTTTCTTTTTCAAAAAAAGAGTAAAGGCTGAAGTAGATAGACGCGACCTCCTGCTTTCGGCTCCTCTTCACCTTATTTATCATCCTTCCTCCTATCGTAAAGGTCACTGTGGGTATGGAAGAAACTTGGTCACACTCCACAACACTCTCTCCATTCGGATTCGGAAGGCGTTCGCACATCTTGCTAAAATACGCTTTGATAAGCTCTCCAGACTCATCAGTGAGATCAGTTGGTTCTGTGCCCATACTACTGCCATTTCACACATAGTACATCCAGTGTCGTGCAGACCCTCATGACCCCTATCTAGTACGCTTGCAATATCCGGGCTGAAATCCTTTGCTCTTTGGGAGCACATGCCAATCTGTGCACATATCTTTTCTGGACTGATCTGCTGCTTAACCATTTCAATAATCATATCACCATATTGAGACACCATGGCCTTGCATTGCTGATTCATGACACCAGATGCTCCAATGGCCTCATTTATAGCTGTTATGATTCCCATTGGCCCAGCCATCAAAGATGTTCCAGAATCAGCAATAGCAGCACAGCCATTGGCACAGAAACCTGTTGTCTTTCCACCTACGAAAAAGTCTCCCATATCAAACTGCCAGTAGCCTTTTCGTGTGACTGGTACGTAAGTATGCTATCCAATGTAATGTCTAGGATCCATGCCACCAAAGATGAGCTCAATATGCTGCAGCCATGCCCAAAGAATGCCACATGCTTGAAGCCCGACCACATCTGTTATACATGTCCACAAGTGTCTTGCCAACATAAAACTCATTATCTAGCCCCCTTTTTTATATCTCTACATGAAGTTCTCGGCTTGTATCTAAAGGTCCTATGATGCTACATGATTTCAGGCTATAAACAAATGTACTAGCATCAGCAGAAATACCATCCAGTTGTAGATGTTGGAAACATCCTCACAAAGCCCATAATCGACATATCTTGAAATAAGTGTAGCCCATGAGATTGCATCTCGAGTTACCAGTCTACCAACTCCCTGTTCTTCTCCGTCTTCAGCATAGAATGAAAGAGCAAACATAACAACTAAGTATGTACAAAGTATCAAATCACACGCACAACTTTTGGGTGGTTTTTCACACCTCGAATGCACAGCAATACGACATCCACCCCCTCTAATCCTGCGCATCCTCTGGATGGGCCAACTACCCATGATCGTTATCATCGAGATCCACAAACAGATCAATCTCATCGTTATGCATTTCCGATATATCAACAAGATTATCTGTCATATCATCTGTCTCTTCCATTGGAGTTTCTTCTCGTTGCTCTTCTCTTGCAAATTCTTCTAATGCATAATCCTCATCATCTCTTTTCTTTAAAATCTTGATTCTTTTTCCAGCAATAGGCACTCTAAGCACTGTCCCATCCAATTCTGTCAGCTCATATATTGCATTATCAAAGACATGTCTGACTATGTATGGCCCAAACCATCTTTTCACCATCTTCCGAAGTGCAGTATGTTGATTTTCAAGGCTGCTATCAAAGACCAATACCCAATCTCCCTTTTCTATTTCTCTAGGCCGCAAGCGATGCCTGCTGTCAAACCTGTCCTTATTCCTTAGTCTAGCAACCTTCAACCTATCAATAGCTAGCTGAATATCCTCAGGTCTCCTCTCCAACTGTCGAATCCGAAGAGCCAAAAGCTCCTCTCTCGTCAAATCCTCCTACCAAGGTAAAATTGACCAAGTCAAAGCACAAGTCTCAGTCGGCATAGCAGGTTTCAGACCATACATCAACTCTGCAGGCATATATCCTGTGGTAACACTATGAGTCGTACGATCAGCCCACAAAGCAAATGGTAGAAGTCTCAGCCATTCTCCAATCCGTCCTCTGCATGCTTTGGCTAATGCTTTCACTATTGGCAGATGTCCTCTTTCACTCTTCCCATTTCCATCTGGATTATATGTAGTGGTTAAAGCCAACTTGATTCCTAGCTGAGAGAAAAACTCCCTAGCTTCATCTGCATCCAATTCACCACGATCCTCAGTGATCTTACCCACACTACCATACCTGCAGAAAATTTCCTCCAATAAGAAATTACACACTGCACTAGTAGTCTTCGTTCTCAAAGATCTGCCCTCAACATGATTGGTAAGATCCTCTCTAGCCAAAACAATGTACCTCATCTGCCATAGACCCATAGGCATGGTAACCAAATCAACTACCCACTTATAATGAATGCATAGAGGATAGGTCGGATGAAGCTCATCTCGATGACGCACTACTGAATACATCTGGCAGTCTTTGCAAGTCTCAACAAAGTGAGAAACATCTCTATACATGCCTTTCCACCAATATTTCTCCTTGATTTTCTCATAAGTAGCCCACACTCCTCTATGACCAGCCCAAGGACTCTCATGAAACTCCCTCATTACCTGTAACTGTGTCTCTCTATCGCAGACAACCCACAAAGGTAATCCACCTCTTTTCTTCGGATGCTTCCAAAGAAATCCGTCCTTGGAGAAAATAACCATAGGCTTTCCTTCTGATCTTCTTGAACTCTTCATCTGTCCATTCATCACTTTTGCTTAGTGTACTAAGGTACCTGCCAATCTGCAACCAATCTCCAACATAGAGTTCTTCTATAAAAGCCACAATATCATAGACATGACAAACATGATCAACCATAGTGGCTGAAATTTTTGCATCATCCTCTTCTGCAAGTAGAGTCTCCTCATCATCATATCTGGCTCTAGACAACATATCTGCCACTGGATTATCCTTCCCTGTTATGTGTTTAAATTCCGGATTTCATGACTTGATGTATGCAATCCATCTCAGCATGGCTATATCCGGAGTAGAACAACTCGTGATCATACCAATCAATGGCAAGCAATCTGTCTCTACCACAACTGAAGCTCCAATAAAGTACTCCTTGTCACATTTGAGAGCCGTGACAATCCCCAGTAGTTCCCTTTTTATTTGCGGATATCTCCTCTATCTCTCGTTTAGGACTTTCGCCCCAAACCGAATATCATACCTATTTCCATCTGCATCATCTTGACCCACAGCCCAACCTATGCCAATTGGACTAGTGTCAACTGTCAATACAATAGGCCTTCCACAATTATAATCTGCTTTCCTGAGAGTAGGAGCATTCTGCAAGAACTTCTTCAATTTTTGCATGGCTCTAGTGTGGCTCTCATCCCAATAGAATTTTTGCCCCTTTCGAAGCAGCTGATATAAACAATCTACTATGTGTGCAAAATGAGGTATCCAAATCATATAAAACACACAAGCTCCAATGAATCTCCGTACCTCTGAAGTGGTAGAACAATACTTCGCAATCTTGCCTATAGCATTCACCTTATCAGGTGAGGGTTTCCTGCCATAATATCCACACATATGTCCAACAATGACAACCTCATTCACTCCAAAAACAGATTTTTGCCTTGAAAGTGTCAAGTTCACTTTTTCTAACCTGGCCAAAATCTTCTCACATGCTGAAATATGATTAGCCACAAAATATCTGCATCCCTACTCATTTAGACTCTCATTCTTCTCTTCTTCTGCACACCCCTTAATGGGCACATCATCCAAGAAAGGCATGGTAAGCTGAGGTATGTAATCACGAAGGACCTTATGCATGGCATTCATCATATGCGTAACAGAATTAGTGGCACCTTGAGGCAAGGTACACATCCTGACAAGCCCAATAGGAGTTCTCATGGTGGTTATGTCCCTGCTTTCCAAAGCCAGCTAAAACTGATCATATCCTGAATACAAATCACCTAAAGAATAGATGGCACGTCCAGCAAATGCTTCTGTAAACTCATCCACAACTGGACCTATACCAACATTCCTGATAGTAACTCTGTTCACTGGCTGCATGTCCTGAATAAATCGGAGAGTACCATTTTTCTTTGGAACTGTAAACCACCTATTTGAGTATGGTGCAGATGAAGGCTCAAGGATTCCCATCGTGATTTTCTCATTCAATAAATCAATCAGCTTTGGCAAGTGTGCTTTAGGCACTGGAATAGGTCGGAGATTCCATGGGATATGAGGAATAGTAAAAATGACCATAGGAGCAACAAGATCAGGATTCACACATCCAATCTCATGCGGGAAAAAAGCAAATCCCCTTCCATGACGCTCAAGCATCTCCTGAAAGCATTGCTTCTCTATGGGTAGCAAGAAATCACCATTTCCAATTTTCAATTCAGCAAGAGTCTCTGCTGAAAATTTATGACCAATATGCTCCGGATTCCTCAAAATTTGCTGTTTAGCAGCCCTCTGTATTTGCTGATCACTATCAGGTGGAAGCGGTACAGCAACCGAATTCACCTTCTTATCCACAATTTTGTATTTCGTGTCAACACTAGCTTCATTATGCTCTTCTGCATTACATAAATCTTGCTGTAAATCAGCAATTCTGCACTCTAATGGCTGAATATCCTCAGCCCTCTGCTCTATGGACTGCATAGAAACAGCCTTAAACTCTGGATGCTGAAATATTTCAGTAGTAAACTCTGTTGGCTAAAAGTTTTCAGCCCTCTGTGTCTCTAAAAGATGATCATAACCAGCTGGAAACTCTGTTTGCTGAATTTCTTTAGCACTCAACACTCTTTGCTGAATTACCTCAGCCTCTGACTCAATCTGTGACACAAAATTTGCAATTTCATGAAACATGTCCAGGGACTGCACTAATACATTACTGTGACAATTCTGCATATCCGTTTTCAGCATATCTCCCATCTCTGTCATCGTATCTGCACAAATCACACTGTCATACATCCCATCTATGTGCTCATCATCCTTCAAAATTCCTGCATTTTTCAAATTTTTCTCCTTCCTGCATATATACTGCCTGGCAGCTCTAGGCAACCTAGAAGTTTTCTAATAGCTCATCGAACTGTTTGCTGAAATCCCAACAAAACCGGAGGAGAAAACACTGCGGCCAGGAGGCGAGAACTCCAATCTCCTTTACTTTGTACCACCGTCGTCTCGCGAAACGGCGGTACCTAATGAAAACCTGAATCCCTCACAGTGGGAAAAGGTGCATCTCTGAGAGTATCCCTGTTTCTAACATGGTTCATACATACAGTCATAAACTGAACTGCTCTCATACCATCTTTACTACGAATCCGTGCATAACCAGATCCATCATCCATGACCTTTGTTTCCATATGCTTCTCTGTGATGAATGGCTGTCCAAGAATTATAGGATAAGAGCATGAATCCTGCACAAAGAAATGAAAATCCTCCTCTACATCACCAATAGAAACCCTGACACTAGGATAGGCAACATACAAATCACCTGCAGTGTTATTGGCAGCTCTCATACGCCACCCATGCTCTACATCCATAGGCCATCTGTTACTCTCATAAACTCCACGAACTATGAGATTAATCTCTGAAGCATGATCCACCAATGCAACATAAGGCACCTGTTTCTCTCCAATCTTTACCATCGTCTCTGTAGTTGCCCTAGCCCAATGGCTCCGTGAAAAGTGACTACGCGGTATCATGACAAGCTCATCAATTTCAGCAAAATGCATAGGCTGAACCCTCTTCTCTACCTGCGGAAAAACATAAGCATTATCAACCATAACCTCATCCTCATCCTCATCCAACTCCCCAATCAAAACTCCCTGTGTATCAGTGGTAGACAATGCATGTCTTTTCCTCTTCAAAACCTCCTGAAACTGATCCTGAAACTCTCTTTTTGAGATGCCCAAAATCTCAGAAATAGTGAAAGTCACCTCACTGCCAAGTATCTTATCATTAAAGATTTTCTTCATGTCTGTAGATATCTCAATATCGGACATCAATCTGAACCCTGGCTACTTTCTCTCTTTAGGCTCTTGCCTCTTTTCTCTCTTTTGAGCATCTTCCATCTATCGATCTGGCCCTGGTCTTGAAGACGGTCCTGTAGTAGGTGGAGTAACAAACTCACCCCCTCTAGTCTTCTTAGCTGCACTTGGATTTTCTTCATCCCTCTTATGCTTCTCCTCAACAAGTACATCTGCACCATGAGACTTAGCCAAATAAGCATAAATAGAATACCTGTCAACAGGCGAGTCCCAACCTATCTCTGATCTGATGCTAGAGCCTGCACTAGTCAAAACAGTTTGCTGAATTTTCCCCTTGTTTGCAGTCTCCATAGCATAAGTCCATAGCGCTGACTGAGTCTCTAATCCCTTCTCAATCTGGACTCCATATGCAGAAGCATCACCTCTAGCTGTCACATAAGAAGTACCCGCAGCCATGTCATCCACTAACTTCTTCATTCCACATTTACCAAAGTTGGTAGCAAGTGGAGCTCCTGTCTCAGTCAACCAAATCTTACCATCTTGCCCCCAATAGACCAAATTCTTCCTCCTTGCATCCTCAAAAGATTCACAATCCCTGCAATGCTGATGATTCGTACTATCGCACCAAATACATCTCCGATCTCTCCTAGGTGCACTAGGAGCACTCCTAGGTGCACTAGGAGCACTAGAAGAAGTAGTAGGTGCAATCGAAGCAAACTGCTCCTTCAACTTTCCCACCAACTCCGCTTTGACTGACTCCAGTGTCAAATCTGTTATGCCTTTGATTATGTCATCAAGAGAAGTAGGCACCGATGGAGCGGATGGTTTTGGAGCAGAAGGTGTAGGCATCGATCGTGGAACAGGAGGAATAGGTGGAGTGGAAACAGTAGGCATTGGCATAGGCCAAGAAACTGGCTGAGGAGGAGAAGAAATAATAGGGATAGAAGCAGGCATAGGAGCTGATGATGGTGTAGGTGTCATGGAACCATTCTGTAGGCGAGTCTTCCATATCCTCCTCTTGGTCAAAGTCGAGACTGCATCCTGAGCATCCTGCCAATTAGTTTTAAGACCCATAGGCTTCGTGCGATCCTCAAGAAGCTCACCCAATTCTTCTTGAAGAGCAGGATCAGCAGCTTGCAAGAAAAGCTCAACTTTTTCAACATCCAATGCTCTTTGTTCAATGGCATCAAGCTGACTATACCTCTCCTCAAATTCTCGAATCAACTCTGAAGCCGCTAGACCTTTGTTTGGCATGTAGACCCACTCTCGGAATGATCGTCGAGTAGCCATACCAAAGTCCTCAAGGAAATATTCTTCTTTCAAGGCCTTCTTAAAATCTTGCCAATGTGTATTTTGAATAAAAAGATCAGTCACTTTTACCCTCAAAGCGGGTGTGACAAGACGAAGGAAGTACTTACTCATAAGTCCAGCTGGAACTCCAAAAAACCCCATCTTGATATCATATGTCTTCAAATATGCTGAAACATTACGGCCGTCAAATAGCTTCTTCTCACTCTCAACTGCTTCAATAGCCTTAGTCGCACTGTTTGCATTCTCCTGCTCCGAATAGAGTTGCCTTTGCTGAGACAACTGCTGTTGATGCAATTGTTGCTGTTGCTGCATATACAATTGTGTCTGCTGATTTTGAAGCTGCATATACATGGACATATTCTGCAAAATCTGCTTTAGATCCTCTGTTGAAGTACTTGACGCAGCAGTCATTGATGGAGCTGAAGTAGACGCAGCTGGAATTGTAGAAGAGGCTGAAATAGAAGCTGAAGTATCTCCCATCCTGAAATTTCTGCGACGCTTTCACGTTGGGTTCACCAAAGATGTCGAAGGGTTTCGAAACCAAAGTCGCAACCACAGAGGTTCTTAAGAAATTCCAAGATAGAAGAGTCCTCAATTCCAAAGGTGTTTAAATGCTGGCGCTTACTTCCTTAGGAGTTAGAAGAGATTAGGATGATGACAATAAAACTCATGTCACCGTTATACCTATCTCAATTTGCAAATTTCTCATAGATGCTCCTAGCCATTACAATCAAATCTTGGCAATCCTTATTTTCGCTTCAAAGAGGTGAATTCAGCATATCACTCTATTTGGTTAAACTTGTAACTTCTTTCACACTAGCAGCATAGTGTCCAGTTCTTACACACTGTAGTATGGTCTTACCCTGCATCCCTGTTATGTTTCAGAGACTTTTCTATTGTAAAGATGATTATCCTCCTCGTATAGATGCACGTATGTGAATACCACAGAGACAAAAAGCAAGAAGTGTATTTCTGTTTCAGAATATCCTTTGAAATCTGATTAATGCATATAGGGTACTAAATATGCTCTGTTCTTGTGCCAATAAATCTTCCAAGTAAGGTCAAGGGATTGAGATACAAAATCAAAGGGCTTTCCTTTGTATTGGCATCTCTGGCATGGACAACACGTTCAGAAATATTTTGTTTGTTTTAAAAGCAGTCAAACTGAGCAAGCTTTTTAATCAGGTGATAGTCCTCCAGAAGAACAGGACCTCTAATGCTGATAATCAAAGATGAGATAATATTTCATACTGAGCACTGGAGTTTGTGGTGAAGAAGGGAGGGAAGTTGTAAGCTTAGGGCAGATGGAACTCATAGGGTTTATGGTAACAATACTGTGGCAGTTTGGAATATCACATACTGACAACTGAAGAATGAATTCATCAAGCTAATTATGACATTCCAACATAGTCTGTTTGTTCACCTCTAGAATGTGCATCATAGCACTTGATATCAACAGCTTCAATCTCCTCAATGAAAATTATTGATGGGGAAGAATCATCAACAACTTCAAAAGCTCTGTGTCCTGCCTTCACTCTTGTGATGTCATTCTGAGTCTGAATTCAGCACATCAGATCCTAAAATCCCTGACCGATTAAAGCTGAGTTGTGGTAGTGTGTAATCAAATTCGGGACTTTTAGTTTACAAGACTGACGCTTTCCCACTGAGTTACAGAGGCAATTAATCGTCAACCAGTAACAAGGACCCGTCTTCACAGGAGGGCAAAGCAGATCCGGCACAGCACAAAAATCTGTTCTAAGCTTATGACATGATTATGGTGGGAGGATCCAAGATCTCTCACAGCCAATTCCGTTCATAGCATTTGTCCAGATGTTCCGTTTTCCCTTCGAATCGCTTCCTTCCACTCTGCCCCCCTTCGCATCAGCTTCAGCTTCCTAATTACATCATGAGCCATGCTTTTTGCTTCAGCAACTTCTTTTTTATCACATGTTTTTCGATTCCTCCCAGCTTTAAGATGAGATGATCCTGGCCGCTTTAAAAAATGGAAGTTGATGACGATTACGGTGAAGATCTCCGCTATCACAGGGTCCGCTTTCTTTTTCAAAAAAAGAGTAAAGGCTGAAGTAGATAGAAACGACCTCCTGCTTTCGGCTCCTCTTCACCTTATTTATCGTCCTTCCTCCTATCGTAAAGGTCACTGTGGGCATGGAAGAAACTTGGTCACACTCCACAACACTCTCTCCATTCAGATTCGGAAGGCGTTCGCACATCTTGCTAAAATACGCTTTGATAAGCTCTCCAGACTCATCAGTGAGATCAATTGGTTCTGTGCCCATACTACTACCATTTCACACATAGTACATCCAGTGTCGTGCAGACCCTCATGACCCCTTTCCAATACGCTTGCAATATCTGGGCTGAAATCCTTTGCTCTTTGGGAGCACATGCCAATCTGTGCACATATCTTTTCTCGACTAATCTGCTGCTTAACCATTTCAATAATCATATCACCATATTGAGACACCATGGCCTTGCATTGCTGATTCATGACACCATATGCTCCAATGGCCTCATTTATAGCTGTTATGATTCCCGTTGGCCCAAGCCATCAAAGATGTTCCAGAATCAGCAATAGCAGCACAGCCATTGGCACAGAAACCTGTTGTCTTTCCACCTGCGAAAAAGTCTCCCATATCAAACTGCCAGTAGCCTTTTCGTGTGACTGGCACGTAAGTATGTTGTCCAATGTAATGTCTAGGATCCATGACACCAAAGATGAGCTCAATATGCTGCAGCCATGCCCAAAGAATGCCACATGCTTGAAGCCGGACCACATCTGTTATACATGTCCACAAGTGTATTGCCAACATAAAACTCATTATCTAGCCCCCTTTTTTATATCTCTACATGAAGTTCTCGGCTTGTATCTAAAGGTCCTATGATGCTACATGATTTCAGGCTGTAAACAAATGTACTAACATCAGCAGAAATACCATCCAGTTGTAGATGTTGGAAACATCCTCACAAAGCCCATAATCGACATATCTTGAAATAAGTGTAGCCCATGAGATTGCATCTCGAGTTACCAGTCTACCAACTCCATGTTCTTCTTTGTCTTCAGCATAGAATGAAAGAGCAAACATAACAACTAAGTATGTACAAAGTATCAAATCACACGCACAACTTTTGGGTGGTTTTTCACACCTCGAATGCGCAGTAGTACGACAACGGTAGTGAAAATAGGGGAACTTGAAACTCCTTGTGTTGCTTTACATGACCATGGGTCTAAGATAAATGTCATTGAGCGTGGATTGTATGAAAATGGTGCATGGCTTGTAGACAATGATCATGGTTGGCATATGAGGGATGCAAATAATTATTCAGGGGGCTTTATGCTGCATGTCCTAATGTAAAAGTGGCAATTGGTGATGTACAAGAAGAGCTATACTTCTTTGTGCAAGATAATTCCTCATATGCACTGATTTTGGGACAGCCCTATATTACAAGAGTGTGTATGGAAACAAAGGTGCTTGATGATGGTTCTACTTATGCAAGAGCCAGAAGTAAGGATTGGAGGAAAGCAGTCCAATTTCTTACTGTTTGTGTTAATCATCCTAGAAATTGGGATACATTTCGTGAGTTTCCTTTGGCTCCAAATGCAATGGAATTCAAAGACTTGGATTTTCATTAAGCACTGTTGTAATGCGAGGCTACAGTAATGTTGTTTAGAGGATGTACTCACCTCTTGATGGAATGAAGCATGTATTTACTATTGGTTATTCTCACTTTACAACAAATAGTTCATGTCGGTTTAAGCCTATGGAAGCTATGTGCAAGGCTGAACGCATATCTATGAAATGGACTACTAAGGAACTGAGAGAATTGGGATTTTAGCTGAAAATGAAAGGCATTTCAGGCATCTTTTATGGGCTGAATATTAATGACACTATGGCTGAAATTTCAGCAACTATATATGCAAAAAATGAGGCTAAAAACAGTGTTGCTAGTATGTTCTTTGGACATGTATGATGTCATAGCATTGTTTGCTTGGTAGGAAGGATTACAATGGGCTGAAGCACTTGTGGAGACAAAGTATAAGATAATTGACAAAAAGGTAAAACCAATTTCTTTGCCACTTCCACTAGAAAGTGAGGGTTTGTTTGAAAAAGTGCCAAGGCAGCCAAGCCTATAGGATCCTAAAGATATAGGTCATCAGTTTACATATGAAACATTATAGGAATTGAAAGTTTGTGCAAAAGGGTTTCTTTTTCCTGCTGAAAGAGACTATTTTATGTGGATGTTGGCTAGGCATGGAAAGGCATTTACATTTCACTCAACTGAAATAGGTTGTGTGGATCCAAATGTTGTCTCTCCTATGGTAATATTTACTGTGCCACATGTACCATGGAACTTGAGTCCTATTCCAGTGCCTAAATCTTACTTTCCAAAACTGATGGATTTGCTAAATGAAAAGATTCGCATGAAGATCTTGGAGCCCTCTTTAGCCCCATACTTGAATCGTTGGTTTTTTGTCCCAAAAAAGAATGGGGCTTTGAGATTTATTCAAGACATGCAACCAGTGAATAAAGTGACCATAAGAAATGTGGGTGCAAGTCCTATGGTTGATGAATTTTCAGAGGCTTTTGTAGGCATAGTAATCTATTCTTTGGGTGATCTTTACTCAGGGTATGATCAGTTTCATCTTGCAATTGAAAGCAGGGATATCACAACCATGAAGACTCCCTTGGGGTTAGTATGGATGTGTACCCTCCTGCAAGGTGCAACAAACTCAATGGCACACTTGAAAAGTGCTATGAATAGGGTATTCAACAATTTTATACCACAATTGACAATGCCCTTCTTGGATGATGCTCCAATCAAAGGGTGTGCAATGGATGAAAAGAATGAAGAGATGGATACTCATGGGTGTAGATAGCTTGTTGCAGACAATATTGTGGGTTGTGAGAGAATTTTGATGCATCTAGAAGAGGTGCATTTAACTCTTTCTAGACAAAAGTCTGTATTTGGAGTTAAAGAGGTTTTAATTGTTGAGCATATGTACGGGCCCTATGGGGGAAGACCATCACCAGCAAAAATAGATGGGATTGATAGAATGCAATATGTATGTACGAATGTATCAGAGGTGCATTGGTTCTTGGGTCCATGTGTTTTTTATTTGATATGGATTCCTCACTTTGCACATGTATTTGATGTTCTATATTAGCTTTAGAGAAAAGGTCAGAGATTTCATTGGGAAAGAAAGCATCAGAAAGCATAGAAGAAATTGAAGCAACTTTTGAAATCTGCTCTTACATTGAGAAAGGCTGACTATTCACATGGAAAGCCTATCATTATTACTGTTGATACAAGCCTAATTGGATTTGGATGGGAAACTGGACAAGATGATGAGGAAGGGCAAAGATATGAAATTTACTTTGGTACTAAAGTATTGACTGAATGATATAGAAGATATTGATAGGTAAAAATAGAATTATGGGGAATTGTGACAGCCCTTAAATGTGATAAGGAGTATTTTATGGATGCTCGTGTAGTCATGGAGACCAATTGTTTACCGATATTGGGTATGATTACTAGTTGTGCTACCCAGGACATTGCTATGCTCTAGTGGATTGCATACATCAAATCTTTGAACCCTGAATTTTAGCATATTGGAGGAAGAGATAACCCAGTGGTTGGCAGACATGTTATCTTGAGCACGCTATGAGAATGAAGATCGGATGATGCATGAGGAAGACGAAGATGACTTTCTTGCAGCTGAAAATGATGTTATAAGAGTGAATTTAGCAATGCAAGGGGTTCCTACAGCATTAGCAGAAGCTTGGACAACAAAGAGAAGACACTTTAGATGTTTTGCATCTAGTGTAGAAGTATTTCTAGAAGATGAATATGTAGGAGAGTGGCTGAGAATTGGTTAATACATCAGTATATTAACAAAGAGAGATGAGTGGCCAGATTAGGAGTTTAAAAAGTTCAAGAGGAAAGCCTATGGGTTTTTCTTAAAAGATGGATACTTATGGAAACATGCTAGAAAGAAACATGGTATGCCATTGAAAGTTTTGGATGACAGAGATTCACAAGTAAATGCTATGCAAGAATTTCATGAAAGCGTATAGGCTGGCCATAGAGGTGTTTGGGGTACTTCTGCAAAGATCAAAGAAAGATATTGGTGGTAGGTTATGTATAAGGATGTTGGTCACTTTGTGGAATGTCAAACATATTCATCTGTGAAATATCGAGATGGATTGCAGTCCACATATCCATTGTCTCTTCATGTTAAGTGGGTGGTGGATTTAGTCAGGATACCTATAGGTCTTTGGCAAATGAGATATCTTGTTCTTTCCCGTGAAGACTTGACTGATCAAGTTGAAGGGAGAGCTCTACATACTAAGATAACAAATTCTATGTGTACTTTTCTCTCTGAAGAGATCTTTTGTCAATATGGCTGTGTGGAAAAAATCACTACAAATAGGGTTGAGCTGGATGCAGATGAAGGTCATGGTTTCTTTGCATAGTTGGGAATAAATATTTCTTTAACTTCAGCCTATAAACTTGAAGGAAATGGAAAACGTGAAAGAGGTCATCCACCTATTATGAAGGCATCGACTGTAAAAGCATGTGGAGAGAAGGTAAAACAGTGGCCACGATTGCTCCCTTATGCTTTTGGGCTAACAGAACAACACATAGTGCTGTTACACGATATATGCCTGCCGAATTGACATATGGTCAAAAACCTATCATGCCGATCACAGAGGGAGTATATTCATAAAGTCCTTGAGCGTTTCTACATGTAGGATGCGAAGCCTATTGGCTATCCATTACCTTCTTATGTGAAGGTTTCGCAAGCCGATTATTGGCAGACAAATTAGCAGAGGGCTGAGATGGCCAAGATCCCTTATGCATCAGCCGTGGAAAGTTTGATGTATGCCATGATAGCCACTTGTCCAGATATTGCCTCTCGAGTTGGTGTTGTGGCATGCTATATAACTATACCTAGAAACAATCATTGGGATGCCATGAAGGGTATCATGAGATACCTGAAAGGCACATTAGACATGTGTATTTGCTATGGCAACTAGGATACAGGAATTGTGGGGTACATAGACTCCAATTATGTAGGACATGTAGATAGTAGGAAGTCCACTTCTATTTATGTATTCACCTATGCTGGAGGTGCTCTCTCTTGGATGCCCAGGATTCAAAAGTGTACGGCTCTTTCTACCACTGAGGTTGAGAATGTTGCAGCCACTAAGGCTTGCAAGGAGGCCATATGGTTTAGCCGTTTGGTTCATGACCTTGGGATTGATATTATACCTACGCTGCATTTGGATTCTATGAGTGCTATTTAGCTAGCCAAGAATTCGGTCTTCCATGGGAAGATGAAACACATTGAGCTGAGGTATCACTTCATATGTGGGGTCATGGAGGACAAGTCTATTGACCTTGTCAAGATCTCCATTGATAAAAATCTTGCGGATCTGCTCACAAAAAGCCTCACTAGTGAGTGCTTTGCCTTCCTTAGGAGATTAATGGGCGTTGGATGAGATGATGTTTTCCTCATCGTGATTGTACATGTGTACATTTTATTGTCTTTTCCTTTTCTTTTCACTCCTCAATGGGGAGATTTTGGGCAGTTGTTAGGGGTAAAGGTGTCTCTACCTAGCCACCCATGTACTACTACATTGACAGTACCTGCCACTGCACACTGCAAGTGGTAGACACCCATCATCATCACTTTATTCTTTAATCTTTCAATGATAGTTTGAATAAAGGAAGGCCCGATCACACATTGTGATTGTTGGAGTTCCCATTTGGTCTCTCTATCTTTCATGCTCTTAGTCTCTCGCCATAGCTCTTCCAAGATAGTTTTAATCCTTCTCACCTTTCAGTGTTCTCGTTGGTGATATCTAACATAGCTTGCTCGAGTTTGTGTTGACTAAATAGGGGTATTGGGACAAGTCTCATTACCTCAGGTTATCATGCATGTTCATTGTGTAAACCACAATTAGACTCCCGAAGGTCACAAACTATGAAGAAGATGGTATATCAAGGACACACCGCTTTCTTGTCATGAACTGAGGAAAGGTTTTCTTGGACAACCTCCAACACAAATGAACACTCAAAGCTGGTACGAGTTAAAAATGGTACATAGAAGTCACATCCAAATGGAATGCGATGGTCCTCCATTTTCTACAAGTTGTCATATTGGACCTACTTATTACAAATCAACCACTTGTTGGATCCCATGCATATTTTCAAAATTGTAAGTAGCTTACTATGGGACCACATCATCGGAAAGAGACACACTGCAAGAGCACGAATGGATTTGAAGGAGGTAGGCAAGATGGGGGCTCTTTGGCCACAATCAAGCGTAACTGGTCACTTGCAACTATTTCAGCTCCTTGGATTCTATCCACTAAAGAAGAGCACATTCTGAGGCAAATTCTCAGATCTATCCACACCATGACAAGTATGATGCATTCCCTCAGATCCACTTTTTCTAAAGACGACTAATTATCAGGGATAAAATCCCATGTTTGGTATAAGATATGTCAATTTTGTGATGGCCTCGATTGTAAGTGGCCTGCATATTTTTCTTTTTAGTATCTAGTCAGTATTCATAATGCTTCTTTATTTGTGGCAGTTTGTACTACTGACGATCAAGATTGCGTGATGCCTCACTCCAGAAATACATTGGGCTATTTAGTTCAAATTATGGATCTCACGAAAGGAGATCAAGACATTCTCAATTGATGCCACAAGGCGAGAAACACTAGAGTGATCTGTCTCTTTGAGAAGTACCTACCCACCGGTATGCTCACGATATAAACCCACCTCGTGGTGCATATTTTAGATGAAGTGGAGATTGTGAGACCTGTCTATATGCCCTCAATGTTCTTCTTCGAGTGCTTCATGAAAACCCTGGAAGGCTTTGTGCAACAATGAGCTCGGACAGAAGGTAGCATGTCTAAAGGTTGGCTTGTGTCAGAGACATTAGTGCATATTTCACGCTACCAATAACGGCTACCAGCGGTGGATTCAGACAACAGTATGCTATGATCATTGAAGGACGATGATAGACTAACCAGAGATGTGGTGGTTGGAAATGGGATTAAAAAAGGATGGATGTTGCAATGGAGGAGAAAGTGAATCGTTTTTGTATGTTGCACCATGCATCCATGGAGACTTTACTGGTAGATATGAGCAAGCCAGGAAAGATCGAAAGAAGCGCGATTGGAATTTCGATGCAATATATGCCATTGATTGATTTGATATCCTAAGGGCCAAGAGGAGATGCCACGGTTTATGTCTATGCTATGATTACATGGAGCTTTGATTGCAGCTTCTTACGAAGGGATGGAGGTCTCTACTGAGGAGTGTGAACTCTTGAGGGAATGTAGTCTAAAGGTGACCATATGTTTTATAAGTTGTTGTATCTAGATTTTATATGTGACGACTAATCTAACTGTTTCAATGTACAATAAAAAATATGTAGTGCAACGTGGTTGCACGGGTGAGATTTCTGCATCGACCGCATTGACAAAATGCGCTCCACAATAGATTGTGGTGTCATGGCAAAGGCTGAGCAAGAGAGCTGATGGAGAGCCATCGATCCAAATATCATTATAGATGATATGGAGTATTTTGGAAAATTTCAAAGCATTATGTTAGTGGATTATCGTAGCTTCTCCATGATCATATTCAATGTCCAATGTTTCAAAGTGGTATTGGAAGGAATTGGGGCAACCATTTGGCGAGGTCCATCTGGATTTCTCAGAATAGATTCCTGAGAAAAGATGGACAGATTTGCGTGAGATGTTTGTCTTGTTGGCCCATTGTGAAAAAGTGCATGAATTGTTTTTTTAAAAAATTTTACAACACAAATATATCACAAATGTTAAATCTCTCTTATATGTGATTTTGAACATATAATTTTCTATCCAAATCCCTGACAACCTTGATGGTGGTATGTTGTTCCTTCAGATCCTTGGAGTATGAGAGTGTATGATGAAAACAATGTTCCCAGCATAGATGAGGAGAGTATGTAGAGGAGCTAGATTTGGGTAACGATGGATAGAAAGACAAGAGGCCAAGAATTATTTGAAAACAAGGTGGACTCATCCTTTTGTGGCGACCTATCTATCAACCTTTCATTGTATGCGGAGTTGTCCCAAGAGATTGACATGGGACCATAGGCTACATCATACTTGCAACATCTACCTACTCAAATCATTGATGAATTGCTTATGAGGATACTTTAGAATATGCTTAAATAACATCATTTTTTTCAAAGTTATATTATCATGCTTTGCTTGAATCTTTATATTGATTATGCTAACATCATTTTCTATCTGTCTAGGGTAACCTTTGACGATATTTGGAGAGTAGGATGAGTCGAGGGATGAGTGTCGATATTTGGAGATCAGATGGTTTGATTAAGAGATATGGCAGACTAGGAGCTGTCCCAAACCCTAAACCCTAAACTATCAAGACATTCCGTTAGATCTACTTCAACAAGCTCTGATGCTTCAATTTCTAGTAGAGAGGTCGATACTCCAAACTTAGAGGGAGTGGTCGGCTGGAGATACATGTGCTACTCCTCGTTTTCATATAGGTCCAAGAGAGGGTGGCTTGGGTGGGTGTTTGTGGAGGTATCGATGTAGTGTCTCCGTCTCATCATTCTGGTGGAGTTATGTCACATGTAGAGTTTGTCGCACCTATGGTGGGGATATCTACTCTAGTGACTTCCAGTCATTCGTAGGTGACACCTCTATGGGTGCTACTTTGAGAGATACCACTCCCATGGATACACGAGATGTACAAGGGTCTCTTACTTATGCCTAGGAGCACAATTTTGGGTGGGGGAGGATACACCTTAGACATACCCCAAAGGGGTATGGATACCTCGTAGATGATAGGATAGGAGCCGTAATCATGAATGATGAGGGGAAGAGGGTGATGTCTCACATGAGAGTGTTGTGCCGATAAGTTTTTTAGCACAATGTGTTGGACCATTGGAAGAACATACCCGAGGGGAGCAAGGACTACATAGTAGCATCCTTGCACGAGGAGTTTTTGGTACGTACCATGATAGATAGGTTTTCCACTTGGTGGATGATGGAGTGCATGCATGCGTACATTTCACACAGATGATTGGATACACATAAGGCACTCAAGAGTAGTGCCTCAAAGTCTAAACAGCTAGATGCAGATAACTAACAGAGACTCATGGAGGACACTGGTGACATCAGCAGAGTAGGAGGCAGCAAAGGCATGATTGGAGATAGGGGTGGTCCATCATCTTGGGAGTGGTGACCACAAGACTTATCTAGAGGACTTTGTAAGTTTCTCTTTTGTTTTTCTCACTTTCTTATTTGTAATATCATTTTCACTAACAATCATGTTTCTAACAGTTGTATTTTTTTTTCTTTGCAGCAATCCATTACAAACCCCGATCCCACCAGCCTGGAGACTTGATATGCAGAGAGAGATGGTGTCACTGCATTGATCAATACCCTATATGCACGCGGTAGCCTAGTAATTCAATCATCTTTCTTGTTCATATAGTTACTATTTTTATTAAAATGCATTATGTATGGTGGACTGATATGTAGTTGTTCATTTTTCAGAGTCCGTTCAATGCTCCTTTGCATCGGGATGACATAGAGATGGTAGTTTGGACATATCAAAACCTTTTGTGCATCGCTTGGTTTTAGGAGACGCCATTTCTTTCCTTTGTAAGGACATTCAAAGTCCTTTAGAGATATTAGTTACAGGTTGTGTTTAAATTTTGTATTGTTCTTTCCATGAGGAGATGTAATACTCAAAAGAGGAGGTACATAAGGCTAACATCGAGCTTGCCTCAGCTAAGGAAAATCTTTTCCATCTTTTCAAGCAAATGGAGTCACAGATTAATTTTTTGGAAGCCTAGAAAGTAGAAATCTCCTCTTTGTAGGCTTAGTTGACTAAAGCATAGGCTCAAGTAGCTACTATCAATGAGGATAAGAATTATCTTTTCCAGGATACCCGAGAGCTTAAAGCTTTAATTGATGCCCAAACACTGGATTTACAATCAATAAATCATATAGTTGAGCATCACAATACCAAGATTGAGGAATTAAAAGAAGAGTTAGCCTAGCTATACTCTATTTATCCAGGTCCTAATGTAGCATTAGTACCATCTTTGTCAGTTATGGACTTGGTTGCTCTCCAACCAAATGCAACTTTGTGTCCTTTGTTCCAAGCTAAAATGGAAAGACTTCATTCTAGAATGGATTCTTTGTGGTCTTATTTTGAGACGTTTTTGAAATATATACTGCTAGATCATTCCTTCTTTGTGCACTATCAACAACAAAAGCTTGCCTTTTATATGAAATTGTCCACTATGGATTTGCATCCTCCCAAGGATGAATGGAGTGGTGCTTGGTCCTTAGATCTCCTAGAAACAGTTGTGCAAATGGTTTTTGAGGATTCAATTTTACTAGACACCATGCTAATGTGTTACATGTATGTTAGAGGTGATCTTATTCTTGATGCTGAGGATATGTCCTAGTTTACGAAGAGATGTCATCTTGTAGTTATTCTTGATGTTAGACACTTAGAATTGCAAATAGATGAGATTTTTCAAGCCTATCTCTCCAAAGTGGATGCATATCTTAAGATATCTTAGCATTCGAAGATTGAGTACATGGCATTGAATCAAAGACAATTGAAAACTCTAGCACATTTACAAACTAATAACCAATTGAGGGAGGATCTTTTAGCTTACATTTCTAATCAATTCCCTTTTGATACCTCCTTCTTTTAAGCTCATAATTTCCGCTCTATTCTAGGTCCATTTGTGCCCTTTGCTAATTATCAACAACAGATGACTCACATATTAGATTCTTATCTATTAAAGAAAACCTTGTATGGGCCTAATTATTATACTTCACCCTTATTTCTATTGTGTATTACAATAGCAATAAAATGCTTATATGTTGCTCCAAAACCTCTTGAGGCTATGCATCTGACAAGTACAAAGCTTCCCCTTATGGTAGAGAGTAAGATTCTTTAGAGGGATGGTTCTTGAACAAATTGTATGAGGCTAAATGCTTGTGGAAAGAAAGTGACTCTACTATATACCCTATTTTTCCTTGTAAATCTGATCCCAATGAAGAGGAATAACTCTCTCCCTATTGCCAAGAGACAACATTTTTTTACCTTGATATTGAAGCTTGCTTTGATGGTGGCTTAGCTTGACTTAGATTGTGCTAGTTTTTAGCATGTTTTTGCTACCCCAAACTCTCTCTTTTCTCTACTTTTCCATTTTCCCACTCAACTCTCCTGATTTTCCACTTATTCCCTACATCACGTCTCATGCCTACTCACCCTTTGGAATTGACTTACATGACTTCACACTTACTTACATGACGTCTCCTTTGTCTCTTAAGTCCAACTTTATTTCTTGTGACTCAGCCATTGAAAAAACCCTTTGTAGTGTTGTTAGACCTCCTATAATATACCCTATTATATTCATTGTATAGACTCATGAATGTATCAAGTTATGAGATCTCATTTATCTTCTAGTATAGACATAAGATCATATGACATCTACCCCCTCCAAACCTATATATCCTTCAGCATCTACCACATTCTGAGTTTTCTATAGGTTTAGAACCCTCATCTTCCACTTCAATATCATCCTTGTCCTCCTCTTTAACACAGTCATGAGTAGTATCTCTCTTGAGTTCTTGTACCTCATATGCATCAACCTCATATCTCTTGAAGACGTTGATTTGCTTCCCTATAATAGGAATCCTCAATGTTATCGCATTCAATTCATCAAGTGAATAGGTAGCATTCTCATGTATATATCTCACCACAAATGGACCAAACCAACATTTAGAGACATTTCAAATAGTGCATCCAATCACCTTCTTGTATTGCCCTTGGCTTGAGTCTGTGCTTCTTATCAAACATTTGCTTAGTTTGAAGTGTTGTTGTCTGCAATCTTTGCACTGCTATGCCAATGTCTTTTGATCTCCTCTCTAGTTGCTTAATGTGTAGGGTTAGCAGTTCTTCTCTATTTAAGCCCTCCTCCCAAGACAGCACGCTCCAAGTAGAATCCGCCTCTTCAATAGGCATGATGAGTTTTCCACACATTAATTTAGTAGGCATGTATCATGTCATTGTACTATGTATGGTCTTGTCAACCCGTAAAGCATATGGTAATATCAAGGCCATCTCTTTATTGTTTGTCTACATGTCTTTGTGATGACTAGTTTAATGAATATACAGGTACTCCCACTCACTCTTTCCATTACACTCAAAATTATAGGTTGAAGCTAATGCAAGTTTAATCCCAATTGAGTAGAAAATTTAAAGCTTCATTTGTGTCCAATTCTCATCTATTAGTTATAAGTTTTTCCATAGAACCATAATGGAAAAAAACCTCTTCCAAAAGAAAAATCCATGCATCATGTGTTGTCTCTGTAGTACTAATAGCTCTCCCATCTACTTGATTTGTTGAATCCTATGTGCAAGCATGATATATCTCTTCTATCACATATTTGTAGGCATAGTCACCAAATCCAACACCTATTTTAAATGAATAGACAATGGATAATTTGACTATAACCTATCTCTATGTTTCAATGTTGAACATATTTGATAGGTAGTACATGTTTCAACAAAGTATGCCCGCATTAATGAGGGATATATATGTAGTTATAGTAGCTGCTAGTTCATTTGTAGCAGTAGTACAATCATTTTTAGCAAGATACTCACCCACTTCTTCAGCATCCATCATCCCATCTTCATCCTGAAAGTATGCCATTGCTAGCATGTTTACAATCGGATTATTCCTTCTTGCAATGTGTTGTAATTCAAGGTTTAGTGACTTAATATATGCTATCCACCTTAACATGGCAATGCCCAGTATTTCACACCTTGCAATCATTTCCACCAATAGTGGCAAAAAATTAATTTCAATGACCACATAAGCACCTACAAAGTATTCTTTTTCACATTAGAGGGCTCTTATAACACCCAAAGCTCTCTCTTCATTTATGGGTACCTTTGTTTCCTTTCATTCAAGACCTTTGCACCAAACCTGATAGTATATCTCTTCCACTCATTATCATCATATCTTATCGCTTTCTTGGGATTATATCCACTATGATGATTATTATCTTTCTCCTTTGAGTAATCAGCCTTCCTTAGTGTTAGTTTGACTTAAACAGTCTCTTCAATTTCTGCATTGCTTTAGTGTGCTTTTGACCCCATTGGAACCTTTGTTCTTTTGTCAATAGCTAGTAGAGATCATCAACTATATGCACAAAATCAGGGATCCATATAAGGTAAAAAATAGATGCTCCAAAAAGCCTTTTAAACTTTGAAACACTAGCACAAATATCCTATATCCGATCTAGTGAAGGCTTCCTACCATAGGGTTGATACATATGGCCCATAACCAAGACCTCCTCAACTCCAAATATGACTTGTGACCTGAAAGAGTCAAGTGTATCCTTCCAAGCAAGCTAATATCTTTTCACAGTTGACTATATTTTTTGAAACAAACTCTTCATATCCATGAGCATCAAATTATTCATTCCTCTTATCCTTGGCATGACTCTTTATTTTTATATAATCCAAAAATGATATACTAAGCTATAGTATGTGATCCATGAGCACCTTATTCATTGCATTCATCATGTGTGCTACCCAATTTCTTGCACCTTATGGAAGAGTACATTCTCGTACTAAGTGTAAAGGTCTGTTTATGGCTGTAATGTTCCTACTTTCAACTGCCAATTGGAACTTATCATAACCTGAGTATAAATCTCCTAAAGAATAAATAGCTCTCCCAACAAAAGCCTCTACAAACTCATTGACTACAAGCCATGTACCAACATCTCTTATACTCACTTTATTGACCGGTATCGCGCCACAACACACACACCGTGTGTAAAACTCTAGAGCGCGGCTTCTTATTGATCTAGAGAGCAAATGCCATTAATGTTAGTGTTCATAGTGTGAATGGTTCAAAAATATGAGATTTTTGGACAAGTTTACCTAATTTTTTATATTTTAGATATTATCTCTTATAAAAATCCAAAAATTGTAAACAACTTCTAGATTAGGATGACATGTGAAAGAAAGTATGTAGCTTTTAGCCATTTTGAGAGGATTTTACGTAAAAAGAAAGATTCGCAAAATCATGTGACGTGTGATCTATGTTTTCAAGCAATGAATAGCACTTCGAAGTGGGAGATGGTGAAGAAGTGATTTGGCCAAATTTTGGTCAGATGAGCTTGTATTTTATCCCCCTTTCAGAGCCAATGGAAGCATCAGATTGGTAGTCTAAGTAGCATAGAGGAAGGTATTGTTTTATGTATGTTTTTGTCTACAAGAGATTTATCTTCTCATAATGCAGAAATAAAGTGGCAGGCTTCACCTCTGTGAGTATTCTTCTACATCTTCTATTTCTTTCTATGAGTATTCTTCTACATCTTCTATTTCTTCAAACCCCTTCTCTTCCATCTACTCCTCTCCCTGAATCTCCCTTCACCCTACTGTTCTTACCCCCATGGTAGACTTTCGACCCCAAATGCTTCAACAATGGTGAACCTCACATGATAGTCAGCATCAAAGGTGTGTAAAGATGGGGGATTCTACTGGATCAAGTGGTGGTGATGCTTTACAACAGATGATTGCTTTGTTGGAACAACAACAACAACAATAATTGTTGTTACAAAAATAGATGCAAATGGCTACTACAACTTTGCTCCGTGAATTTGAAAGTCCGTATGCACAATTGGATGCCGATGAGCAGCAATCATTGGGGGTCAAAAAAGTGATTTGTTTCTGAAGGTTGCAGATCCTGTTTTGTACGAGAAGCTAATTGATTGTTTAGAAGATGCCACTTTTGAAATGGGACTAAAGTCAGATTGGTCCAATGTAACTGAGACACTGCATGTGTTTTTAAAGAGAGAGCCGATGATATTAAGATGGGGTACAAGCACCACACCTGCTAGTGCTCAAAAGGGTGTTGAAATTTTGGCCAAGGTGCTTGTAGCTATGTCGGAACAATTGGCTATACTTGTTGGTTCAATTCTTAAAAGTGATGCTATGGATGAATTAATCAAAGCCATGCGTGATTTGAGGATAAATTTGATATAAATCTATGCAAAGGTAAAAAAGTTGGATGTCAAGTTAGAAGAGAAGGGCCAAGTAATAGCCCAAAGGCCATATAGAGAAGGATACAAGAAGAGATGCATTTAGTGCAATAGTTTACAGCATGAAAAGTGAGATTGTACAGCCTCGCGTGAAGCGGAAGCAAAAAGGTTAGTCTTTTGGAAAGATGGAAAAATACATAAAACAGAAACTGGTCCTCCATTAGAGCCAAATTTTGAAAATGGTGGCATGCAGAAGAGGCTGGAAGATATGGCTGCAAGGACAACATTTGTTGCCATAGATGCATGCACATATGGGTTGAGAATTGAAAGAACTCATGAATCTTGTAAAGGAGGAATTGCTGAGAAAAATCTTGTGTTTGCATGCAAGCATTAAATTGCATGGAAAAGGGAGAAACAACAAAGTCTGAATTGGATGATGCAAGTTAGAGTATATGAGGGAGAACATGATATGGAGTACACTAGTGGGTTCATTTTGAGCCTATGCTTATTTGGATGAGGTTCATAATCAAGAAGCTTTTGTGAAAGAAAAGAGTAGAAGAGATGAGGACACTGTTGGTACTTCCTCTTCAGGTCCATCTACATGCATAACACGAAGTAAAATGGAGCAACAAAAAGACGTTGAAAAAGTCATAGCAGAGCATGTTATGGAGGATGCAGCTCACGAGAAGAAACAAGAAGGGAAGAAAAGGGGTAAGCAGCCTGGTTACAGGTTACAATCAGATTTTGAGACTACCACAAATCTTAAAATAGTCTTGGAAGATCCCATACTTGGCAATAGAGTGGAATTCACACTTGGTGAAGTTCTTGGAATCGCAAAGCATGAATTTCATGATGCAATCATTGATATGTTGAAACGAAAAAGACAGTTTGATGGTGAAGTTTTGCAAGCATTGATGCAGGTTGACAAAGACATAGAGAAACATCTTCAGAGGGAATATGATGGTGTATGTAATGCTATTTTGGAATAGGTTGATGCTAAAAATGGGTTAAATGGAAGTGTAAACACTAAGCTTGTGGCTGAAAATGGTATTATGGACACCACTAAGCATAGAGAGAAGGCTATGTATAATAGGGATGTCCATCAACAATCACATAAAGAAGAAGATGCTCATTTTATTCCAAGCAATCATTATTCACGAACATATTGGGCTCGTGCTACAACAAAGACAATTGTTAAAGTGGGAGAAAGGGAGACGCCTTGCATAGCTATCTTGGATCATGGTTTTGAAATCAATGTTATGGCACATAGCTTGTATGAGAATAGAGGTTGGCCAATTGATGTAGATCTGGGATGGCATATGCGAGCAACAAAAAAAATCATCAAGGGATCTTTATGTGACTTGTCTAAATGTACTCGTGACTATTGGAGATGTTAGGGATGAATATCATTTTTTTGTGTAGGATTCATGTAGTTATCCGATGATTTTGGAGCATCCCTATACTTTGCAATCGAGGCTAGAAACAAAAGCCCTAGATGATCATTATTCATATGCTTGGGTTCGGAGTAAAGATGATACAAAGGCGATACAGTTTCTCGCTGTTTGTATGAATCATCCCCACAATCGGGATAGGCTACGGGATAATCCTATGCCACTTAATGCATGAGAGTTTAAGGGTTTTTAGAAAGCACTACTGTTAGTGGAGGCTATGTCATTGCCTTTACGAAGATAATTATGCCTCCAAGAAAGGGGAAAAATGTGTGTGTCTGGATTAGGGAATGGACAGCATGTAGCCTTGGCAGTTTTAAGAATATTTTAGCCATGTGGAGGGTTGAAAAGAAATATGTAGGATGGGCTGAAAAATAGTTGAAGACATATGATTTGATGGCTACAAATGAAGGTATTTGAGAGCTATTTTCAAGGCTCGTTGATGTTGATACAGTGGCTGAAATTTTTGCAACAATTAATATTGAAAATAGGGCAGAAAAATAGATTATTTATGTTGACATTTTAGAGATATATGAAGTCATTCTAGAGTTAGTAAGCATGAATGTTATCGGCTACAAAAATAGGGTTGAAGCAAGGGTGGATACAAAGCACAAAACAGTTGCAAAGAAAGCTAAGCTTGTGGCTTTGCCTTTACCACCTGAAAGTGATGGGTTGGTTGAAAAAGTAACTCAATAGCCTAGTTTAAGAGATCCACATGGAGTAGGATATAAATTGAAAGCTAAAACTTTACAAAAGCTAAAAATTGGTGAAACAAGCTTTCTTTTGCTAGCAGAAAGAACTTGTTTCTTGCATATGTTGGCAAGGCATGGGAAAGCCTTTCTATTTCAGCCCGATGAAATTGGATGTGTTGATCTGACCATTTTGCACCTATTGTGATCTTTACAACACCTCATGTACCATGGAATTTAAAATCTATTCTAGTGTCTCGGGCATAATTTCCTAAGTTGTTGGAGCTTTTGAATGAGAAGATTAGGATACAGATTTTGGAGCCCTCTTCAGCTCCATATTCTAATCAGTGGTTCATTGTTCCAAAGAAGAATGGTTCTATGAGGTTTATACAGGATTTACAACCTCTTAATAATGTCACCATAAAGAATGTTGGATCAAGCCTGATAGTGGATGAATTTACCAAAGCATTTGCAGGCAATGCAATTTACTCTGTGGGTGATTTATATTTAGGATATGATCAATTCTAGCTTGCATTAGAAAGCCAAGATATCACTGCCATGAAGACACCACTTGGATTAGTTAGGATGTGTACGCTTCCATAGGGAGCAACCAATTCAGTGGAGCATATGATGAATGCTATGCATAAAGTTTTGAGGGAGTATGTTCCTTAGTTGACCTTACCCTTTCTTGATGATGTGCCAATCAAAGGATGTGATATCTATGAGAAGAATGAAGAGTTGAATGAGAATGGATGTAGACGATTTGTGGTTGATCATATTGTTGATTGTGATAGGATTTTGAGCCATCTTAAAGAAATGCATTTGACTCTGTTAGGAGAAAAGTCAATTTTTGGAGTGGAGAAAGTATTAGGTGTTGGGCACAGGTGTGGACCATACGGGAGAAATCCCTCACCAGTAAAGGTTGATGCCATAAGCAAGATGCGAGAGACATGTTTGAATGTATCCGAGGTGAGAAGATTTTTGGGTGCATGTGTCTTTTACTTGATATGGATTCTGCATTTTGCTCATCTAGCTGAAAGTTTATATCAACTCTTAAGAAAAGGACAAAAGTTTTGGTGGGTTAAAGAGCATACAAAGGCAATTCAGAAGCTAAAGAGCTTATTGATTTCATCCCTAACACTAAAGAGAGCAAATTATGAGAATGGGCAGCCTATTATTCTTACCATGGATATAAGCGGAATTGGCATTGGTTGGGCAATGGGTCAAGATGATGCTAATGGGAATAGGTATGCCATTCGATTTGGAGCAAAGGTCCTCAATGAACGGCAACGGTGGTATTCTCACGTCAAAAGAGATCTTTGAGGTGTAGTGACAGCCCTTAAGTGTGACATGCTTTCACGAGCAAGGTTTAAAGATGAAGAGGAGCAGATGGAAGATGAAGAGGATGACATGATAGGTGTTGAAAATGACTTTATGATAGCAGGGAATGAGTATGTGGCTCCTATTACTACAACTACAACTATTGTAACAAGAATTTCACTAGTAAAAAAAGAGCTTAGAACCATGGAAAAGAGATGGGCTATAGAGAGAAACCATTATCAATGTTATGCTTCAGTCAGAACACAATTTGTGAAAGAGTTGTATGAGGATGATTGGCTGAAAATAGGCCAATATCTCAGCATTATGACAATGAAGACTGAGTGGTGTGAAGCTGAATTCAAAAGGATTAAAAGAAAATCTTATGGGTTTTTCTTAAAAGATGGATATTTATGGAAGCATCCAAAGAAAAAGAGAGGAGCTCTAGTACATGTACTGGGAGGCAAAGCTTCTCAACAAGAGGTGATGTAGGAGATTCATGAAAGCTTATGGGCTAGACATAGAGGAGTTTGTGGAAGATCAAAGAGAAGTGTTGGTGGAAAAACATGTATAAAGATGTGGATCATTATGTGGAATCATGCATTGTCTATCAGATATATTCCATGGTAAAGCATAGAGATGGTGGGTTGCAACCGACTTATCCATTGTCTATGCATTACAAATGGATAGTTGATTTGGTTACCATGCCTATAGGTTTATGGAATATGAGATATCTTGTGCTTACACGAGAAGAATTGACAAATCAAGTGTAAGGTCGAGCTCTTAGTACAAAACCTGCTCAAGGAGTTCGCAAGTTCTTATTAGAAGAAGTCTTTTGTAGGCATGGTTGTGTTGGTAAAGTGGTTGCTTATAGAGGACAATTGGATGTGGATGAGGCTCGCGACTTCTTTTCACGATTGAGTATCAAGCTGGCTTTAACTTTAGCCTAAAATCCTAAAGCAAATGGAAAAAGTGAAAGAGGTCATCGGTCTATCATTAAGGCATTAGCAAAGTCATGCAAGGGCAGGATGAAAGAGTGGCCAAGAATGTTACCCTTTGCTTTGTGGCTTGATAAGACCACTCATAGTGTAGTTAGAGGATATATGCCTACTGAATTAATGTATGGACAACAACTAATCATGCCTAGTGAGGACATTATTGCTACTTGGAGTGTTCTACCATGGGAAGAGGGTTTGAATAGAGAAGAGTTGCTAGTCCTACGCAATAGATAGTTAGAAAGAAGGACTGAAGACTTTGAGATAGTCATGAAAAAGCTGATGACTGCAAGGATCAAGAACAAGAAGAGGTTTGACAAGCAACACAAACTTCGACCATGAGTGGATTGGGTACTAGTTTATGATAGCAACTTGGAAAATCAGCATAGTGCTAGTCAGAAGATGGCAATGGTTTGGTCCATATATGGTAAGGTTTATTTTTTATAATGCTACCTATGCATTAAATGAGATGGTTGGGACAACTTTAAGGATTCGAGTGGCTTGAAAACATATCAAGCTCTTTAAAGTTAGGGAGTGTTCAACGTATAACTTGAAGGAGTTGGATACTGAGCATGAACATAAGAATACGGAAGAAAAAGAGGTAGAAGATGAAGACATTGACATGGTAGAGGATACTTCTTTTGACATGCAGATCCATACGACTTTGGCACATGTCAAAGGATGTGCAGGTTAGGAGGGGGTGGATGTCGTGCTCTGCTACACACACACTGCGTAGAAACTCCAGAGTGCATCTTCTTATTGATCTAGAGAGCAAATGCCATTAATGTTAGTGTTCATAGTGCGAAATTCAATGGTCCAAAAATATTAGATTTAAACAAGTTTAGCTAATTTTTGATATTTTAGATATTTTCTCTTGTAAAAATACAAAAACCATAGACAACTTTTAGATTAGGATGACATGTAGAAAAAAGCATGTAGCTTTCAGCCATTTTGAGAGGATTTTATGTAAAAAGAAAGATAACCAAAATCATGCAACGTGCGATTGTTGTTTTCAAGCAGTGAACATCACTCCAAAGTGGGAGATGAAGGAGTGATCTGGTAGAATTCTGGCCATGTGTGCATATATTTTACCCCTCTTTCGGAGCCAATGTGAGGATCAGACAAAAACGTACATAAAACAATTTTCCCCCGTCGTCGCAAAAAGCGTCGTTATTGACGACGCCATAGAATGTCGCTATATGCTCGCTATATCCGTCGCAAATGCGACGCATATAGCGACGGATATAGCGATGGTTACAGACAATTTGCGACGCTCATAGCGACGCCAATAGTGACGTGTGCAGTAAATTTGCGACGCAAATAGCGACGGTAACAGATTAAAAAAAAATTTTGTGGCAGGGCAGCTTGAGAGCCATACAAAATAGTTTCTGCACTGCTGCATACAAAGCGTTTGCAAACAAAAAGAATGTTTACTGAAATCATAAAACTGATACATGAAATAAATACATGATATCACATAAAATGCGATTGGTACAATCATGAAACGATATCACTAATACATAGAAAATGTCTACATAGATCGGGCGACTAAAAACTAAAGGTGTGTGAGCTCTAAGGATCCAAGGGCGAGCTACAAATCCTCGTCCCCTGAAAGCTCGTCCCGCTGCAAAGGAGCATCAAACGGATTCTGCAGAAAAAGAAACAACATATCAATCCACCATACAATAATGCATTCAAATATCTCATGGTAACTACGAACAAGAAAGATGAGTGATGTACAGGGCCGCCGCGTCTATACAATCGGTCGATCAATGCCCTGAAACCGTGCCTCTCTCCATATCGAGTCTCAAGGCCTTGCGGATCGCGATTTGTAACGGAGTGCTGCAAAGAAAACAAAATGCTAATTGTTAGAAACATGATTGTCAGTACAAAGAATATCTCAAAAAAACAAATTAGCAAAACAAAAGAGAAACTTACAAAGTCCTCCAAATATGTCCTGTGGCCGCCACTCCCAAGATGATGTACCGATCCGGCCTCGATTCGTGCCCTCGCCGCCTCCCGCTGTTGACTCCAACGTCCTGGCGAATTTGTAGCCTTCTCCCTCAGTCGGCGCCAGTCGTCTGCATCTAACCACTCGGGCTTTGCAGCCCCACTCTTGATTGCCTTGCGTGCGTTGGATCATCTATGTGACATGTATGCACGCATGCAATCCATCATCCAGCCCGTAGAGAATCTATCCACTACGACTGGCACCGGGAACTCCTCGTGTAAGGATGCTACTATGTAGTCATTGCTCCCCTCCGGTATGTTCCTCCAATGATCCAGGACGTTGTGCCGAAAAACTTGTTGGCACAACTCCCTTATGCGAGCCATCACCCTCCTCCCCTCATCATTCATGATGATGGCTCCTGACCTGCCATCCACTAGGTATCCATAACCCCTAGGAGTATGCCTAAGATGGGCCCTCTCCCATCTCCATCCACGCTCCTGGGCATATCCAGGAGACCCCTACACATCTGGTGTACCAACGGGGGTACCCTCTCCCGGAGTGCCACTCAAAGGGGTGCCACCAAAGGGGGTGCCACCAAAAGGAGTGCCACCAAAAGGGGATGCCACCAAAAGGAGTGCCACCAAAAGGCGTGCCATTTGCCGATAGCTGCACAAAAGTCGGAGTAACTAGAGTGGACGTCCCCACAGGTGTGACAAATCCTGGAGGTGATGCAGCTCCAGCTGAACGATGAGACGGAGACACCACGTCCGTGTCTCCATAGCAGCACCCCCCCTGATCCTCCTGCAGTCATAGTCCCTCCCTCTGGCCCAAGTCGCGAGCGTCGAGATCGTCTGCTCCAAGCTGAAGCATTTGATCGCGTTGAAGCTGATCTAGCAAAGCGCCCTGAAGAAGAATGAGACAGCTCCTGATCTGCCATCTCTCGGAATCTCGCAAGCTGATCTAGAGACATGCGTGCCATCATGTCCTGAAACTCCTCATCGCTCATCCCTCGACTCATCCTGAAAATGTCAATACCTGCACAGTTAAAAATGATGTTAGAATAATCAATTTAAACTATACAAATCACATTAGTATAAATCATTTTTGAAAAATCCCTCTTAAAATGCATATCTTATCTACCTTTATGGAAGATCTAAATAACGAATTGAGTAATACAATTCTCCAAGAATGAAGTATTCTATGGTCCCATGTTAATCTCCTAACACAACTCTGCATACACTGGAAGGTCGATAGACATGTCACCACAAAAGAGCGAATCTGCCTCGTTCTCAAAAAATTCTACGACTTCTGTATTTCCATCATTGTTAGCCAATGCGGGCTCCAAGCTTGCGATGGCCTCCACCCCTTGTAATATCGATCCCTCTATTTGCATATTTTCTCCATCTATGCCTGGAACATCGCTTTGATCATATACTCTTGTACCTTGAGGAGTTGAAGGTATAACATACCACCATCGAGGTTGTCGGGGGTTTGGATAGAAGATTACCTGTTCACAAACACTTACAAAGCGACTTCAAACCATTGTGACATAAACCATGTCCTATTACAATTAGCAAGCAAATGACTATTTGTACCTGTTCACAATGGGCCGGCAACACAAAGGTGTCGCGCAAATCCATCCATTTTTTTTCGGAATCTATTTCGAGAAATCCAGATGGACCTCGTCGAACTGTTGCTCCAGCTCCTCGAAGTACCACTTTGAACCACTGCACATCGAACAGTATCATGGAGAAGCTACGGTAATCCACTGTAATAATACTTTGCAAGTTTCCAAAATACTCCATCTCATCCACAACCGTGTTCGGATCCGTTGCTCGTCGCCGGCTCTTTTGCTCAAACCTTGCCATGACACCACAGTCCATTGTGGAGCGCATTTGGTCAATACGCTCCACCTGAAAATGCCATCCGCGTGACCACGCTGCACTATATATTTTGTACTACACATTGAAACACTCAAATTAGATGTAGCAAGCAAATTTAGATACAAAACTTTCTAAACCCCTCATTACCTTTGGACTACATCCCCTCGAGAACTCCCACTCCTCCATTGAGACCTATGTCCCTTCGCTGGATGCTGCGGTCAAGGCTCCATGCAACCATCATGTTGACATAAACCGCGGCATCTCCTCCATGCCTTCGGGATATCAAATCGGTCGGTGACGCGTACTGCGTCGGAATGCAGCTCGCGCTTCCTCTCGATCTTGCGTTACAATCTGGTACTTGGCGAGCCACGTCTCCATGGACGCATGGTGCAACATACAAAAGCGATTCACCTTCTCTTCCATTGAGGCATCCATTCTTTTTTCTACCCCATTTCCAACCACCACATCTCCAATCAGCCTATCATCATCCTTCAGCGTCCATAGCATTTCATTGTCTGGTTCCACCGTTGGTAGCCATTGTGAGATATGCACTAACGCCTCTGACACCAACCAACCTTCCGCCATGCTACCTTCCGGACGAGCTCGTTGTCGCACAAAGCCTTTCAGGGTTTTCATGAAGCGCTCCAAGAAGAACATCCATCGTGTATGGACAGGTCCAGCAATCTCCACTTCGTCCACAAGATGCACAAGAAGGTGAACTTGTATCGTGAGCATGCTAGTGGGCAGGTATTTCTCAAAGAGACAGACCGTCTCAACTACTCCCCGCCTTGCGGATTCAATAGAGGACGTCTTAATCTCTTTCTGTGAGATCCATTGCACCAAAGTCAACAACTTGTAAATGGCCCCGCGAATTTCTGGAGTTAGGCATCCCGCGATCGCGATCGGTAGGACAAACTGCCACAAATGAGAAAGCATTGAGAATAATGGTCACTTTTCAAATTTCAAAATGTCCACGCTAATTAAAATCCATTCTATTCACAAACCTGACATATCTTATGCCAATCATGGGATTTTAGCCTAGACATTTGGTCATCTTTAGAAAATGCGGACCTGAGAGAACGCATCATACCCATCGGAGTGTGGATAGACTTGATTACTTGCTTCACAATGCGCTCTTCTTTGGTAGACAAAACCCAGGGAGCGCGAGGAAGCTGCACTCCCCCTTCAGCACTCCACTGCGGCCAAAGCGCCTCCATCTTACCTACCTCCTTTAAATCCATTCGTGACCCTATAGTGTCTCTCTTTCCTGTGATGTGGTCCCATAGCAAGCTGCCCACATTTTTGAAAATATGCATGGGATCCAACAAGTGGTTGACCTGTAAGTGGGTCCAATATGGCAACTCGTAGAAAACTGAGAACCGTCGCATTTCATTTGGATGTGATTCCGGGTTTACCATTTTCAGCTTGTACCAGCTTGCAGCGTTCATACGTGCTGGAGGTCGTCCAAGAAAACCTTCCCTGAGTTCATGATCCTCCGGCAAGAAAGCGGCGTGTCCTTGATATACCATCTTCTTCATGGTTCGTGACCTTCGGGAGTCTAACTGTGGCCCACACAATGGACATGGATGATAACCTGAGGTAACGAGACCTGCAAGGTGATCCACGACCTAGTGAATACTTGATTTAATGAAATAAAATATAGATATTACCAGCGAGAAAAAAGGTCTGCTCACCTGAGCACTCTCCCAATCCCGGAAAGTCATGCATCGTCCACATGAGAATGGCTCGAATGTTGGCTGACCGCCGACCATCTCACCTGCTCATATCTTGCACCGTGACCCCCTCCTCCCACAAAATCTTAAGCTCATCGACTAATGGACGAAGATACACTTCCATATTTTTTACTTTGTAGCGGCCCGGGACGAGCAAGCTAAGGATGAGATGTCCTTTCTTCGTAGAAAGCCATGGAGGAATGTTGTAGTTGACAAGCACTATAGGCCACACACTGTAAGAAGTCGAGCGTAGACCGAATGGGTTCATACCATCCATGGCGAGACCGAGCCGAAGATTCCTTGGCTCTCGTGCAAAGGCTGGGAAGGTAGAGTCAATGTGGCTCCATGCGCGTGAATCTGCTGATATTCGTTGAACTCCATCCGTGGACCTATTCTGCACATGCCACGTTGTCAAGCTTGCCATGGGAGACGTGCGAAACATGTGGTTTATGCGGGGGATGAGCGGAAAGTGTCTGAGAACTTTTTGAGGGATGGTCTGCCCTTACAAGTCCTATCGATACCTATGAGCACCATACTTTGGACATGTCTCCATAGTCTCGTATTCATCTCGAAACAATATGCAGTCGTTGATACATGCATGGATGTTATTGTAGTCCATGCCAAGCTTCTGTAAAACATGTCGTGCATCATCACGAGACTCAGGCATGGTGTTTGCAGGTGACAATATATGATATTTCAATAACCTGAAAAAAAGCATAAAACACCTTGAAAAAACACAAATGTTTGCAATAACACTGTTTAAAAAAAAAAACAATGAAGTCTATGTGCAAGGTACCTGAATAACTCAGTCACACTCGTATCGCTCCAACCGTATTTTGCTTGCACACTTAAGAGTGCAAGAAATGTCTTCAACCGAGATACTCGGCACCCATCATATAATGGTATGGATGCTTCCTCTCTAAGCGGGTAAGATGTTTCAACATCCATGGGAATCAATGCATCGATCATTGCCTCCATCTCAAGCTCCAAGATTGTAGGCAAGTCGGGAAGGTTGTCTATCTCCTCTGGCATTGACGGTATAGATGGGCCTTGCGAGTGGTCGATTGGCTCCTGCAATCCATCCATCGGACGTCCACGAACTCTTCTAATTGGCCGCAAAGGGTGCACTCCCCCTTGGGTCGAGACATCACCCCTTGGATACAAAATTTTCCAACAAGACCCAATCTTTTTGTGTATGGTTTTCAATTAGCTTGAGAGTACAATGCATGAAAAATGCTAACTTCAAATTACCATTTGCTGAAAATCCGCAATCGCCTGATCAATGATCTCAGATTGAAACTCGCCAAATCGTCGTACGTGTTCTATAGACAATTGGCATGTTCGTCTAATTGCCAACTTGCATTGAGAGCAAGGACATGGGACACGCTGATTAAGATATGTCTCGTGGTCTTGAACAATAAGACTTTCTTCGTTTGCCATCTTATCTACATTACAGCAAACGAGACTTAAATGGATAGCTTTATGGAGATGTAGGAGATGTACGTCAAGTTGCAAGTTGATCATAAACCTTGCATTGTATATAGTAGTCGAGAGCTTTTCCGATGTTATATCTCGGCCTTGTATCATGCTCAACGATTTGTTTGTCCCGGTAGATAATTATTTGTTATATCTCGGCTTTGAGTATAAGTAATCCATTTTAAAATTAATGCACGCCATCTATGAAATTTTATAACTATAGTAATAAAATTTATTTCAATCAATTCTACTCATAGTCAATAATTTTGGGTTTCTTCTATACTCAACTTAAGGGTTTCTTAAGGGTTTCTTCTTCTATAACAATAATTTTGGGTTCATTTTGATGAAGTACGTGGCCCATGGCAAAGCTTATTGCATACCATTATCAATAAGTCTATTATCTTAAATTTCCTTCCCCTCCCTCTCCCTCTCTTTATCTCCCTCTCCCTCTCTTTCTCTCTTTCTCTCACCCTCTCCCTCTCCCTCTCGTTCTCTTTCTCTCCCTCTCTCATTTCCTCCCTCTCCCTCTTCCTCTCCCTCTCTTTCTCTCTTTCTCTCACCCTCTCCCTCTCCCTCTCTCATTTCCTTCTCCTCCCTCTCCCTCTCCCTCTCTATCTCTCTTTTCCTCCCTCTCCCTCTCCCTCTCCCTCTCCCTCTCCCTCTCCCTCTCCCTCTCTTTCTCTCTTTCTCTCTTTCTCTCACCCTCTCCCTCTCCCTCTCGTTCTCTTTCTCTCCCTCTCTCATTTCCTTCCCCTCCCTCTCCCTCTCTTTCTCTTTTTCTCCCTCTCCCTCTCTATCTCTCTTTTCCTTCCCCTCCCTCTCCCTCTCGTTCTCTTTCTCTCCCTCTCTCATTTCCTTCCCCTCCCTCTCCCTCTCCCTCTCCCTCTCTTTGTCTTTTTCTCCCTCTCCCACTCTATCTCTCTTTCTTTCTAATTTCCTAAACAAGAAAAAAATAGTGATTTAAACATCCTCCAAGCAAAAGGGAGAGGGAGAGATACAATGCACTCTCCCTCTCTTTCTCTTTCTATCCCTCTCTCATTTCCTTCCCCTTCCTCTCCCTCTCGCTCTCTTTCTCTCTCATTTCCTCTCCTAAACAAGTAAAAAATAAAGTGATTCAAACATTAAACAAGCAAAAGGGAGAGGGAGGGAGAGAGAGAATGCACTCTCCCCCTCCTTCTCCCTCTCTTTCTCTTTCTCTCCCTCTCTTATTTCCTTCCCCTCCCTCTCTCTCTCCCTCTATTTCTCTTTCTCTTTCTCTTTCTCTTTCTCTTTCTTTCCCTCTCCCTCTCCCTCTCCCTCTCTTTCTCTCTTACTCTCTCGTTTCCTCTCTTCAACAAGCAAAAAAGAAAGTAATTTAAACATTAAACAAGCAAAAGGGAGAGAGAGAGAGAGATAATGCACTCTCCCTCTCTTTCTCTCCCTCTCCCTCTCCCTCTCTTTCTCTCCCTCTCTCTCCCTCTCCCTCTCCCTCTCCTTCTCTTTCATTTCCTCTCCTAAACAAGCAAAAGAGAACGATTTAAACCTTCAACAAACAAAAGAAAGAGAGAGGGAGACTCACCAATGAGATATGGCGAGCGTGGGCGGCTTCTCTTTGCAACGAGGGCTCCTCCTCTCCTTCGCGAACAATGGCGGCGGCGGCGGCGGCGGCAGTGGCAAGTCTCTTCCTCTTCTTCTCTCACAAAGCCTTCGCTCTCTCCCTCGCTCTCGCTCTCAAAAGGGGAAGAAAAGAAAATGAAAACGGCTCTCTAGTTTCGGCCGCGCTTTTTTTCCCTGCGGCGTCGCTATTGGCGTCGCTATTTGCGTCGCAGTCGCATTTGCGACGCAAATAGCGACACCAGTTGCGACACCAATAGCGACGCCGCTATCCGCCGTTGCAAATCGGCATCGCTACTAGCTCAAATCCTTGTAGTGATTCAAGTTTGGGCTGAAGATGGCTCCAATACCTTCATGGATATATTTTCATTTAAAAGCTCCATTAACTTGGACGAGTAAGTCCGAGGAGCTAGAATCAGCCTTAAATTTCATGACACATGTAAAATAGTAAAAACCACCATTGAAGCATCAATATTCCAATCCACACAACCTATTTGATCAAGCTAAGATGCAAATGCCTTTCCATGTCTAGTTATGATCTTCATAAAACACTCCCTTTTAGCAAAAGTAAGAGGACTTTTTCATATCTAATCTTCAACTCCTTCAATATTTTAGTTGTAAATTAATGTTCTATATCCATTGGATTTTGCAAGCTCGGCTACCTTTTTAATTTCTCAGACAACCCATCATTGTTAGGTGGTAGTGGCAAACCAACAAGATGGAGTTTCTTATCAGCCATCTTATATTTGGTTTTAGCAACTATATCAGTGCATTCTTTTAGCATTAACCCTTCTTGATGAGTAAAGTTTTCTATGACTTCAAACATCTCCAAAGAGCATACCTGAAGCACCCTATTTTTAGTATCATTTTATGCATTATTAGTAATGAATTTTCAATCATAGTACCAAAAACACTCAGTCCATCATAAAAACCTAAAATTCCCTCACTTGCACCCAAGAATCCATTTTTTCTCAAGACTTCTTAGCTTCCATTGTGTACAAAATTTTAGCCTTACACCAGTCCGAACTATTTGCTTTATAAACTTAGTAAATCTGGTAGTAGATATGTCTTCGTCTATAGCCCAGCATTACAGCAATGCCTGCAAAGAAACTAGTTCTTTGATTTCCTTTACATTTTGAGGCAAAGGGTAATCTCTGAAAGTATCTCACTTTCTCAGATGACTCATACATAGTGTGAAATTAGATAGTCCTTTTATCATCTTTGCTTTTGACTCTTGTATAAGCTAAGCCATCATCCAATAATTTTTTATGCATACAAACAGATGTAACATATGGCTATCTCAGGATCATGGATACGAAGAACTGTCATACACAAAGAAATATTGTTCTTCGTTTATATCTCGAATATCTATTTCAACATTAGAACATGTAGCATAGTAATCTCCCAAGGAGCTATTTGCATCTCGCATTCTCCAATCATGATCTATGTCAATTGGCTATACACCATTTTTGTACAAATTCTGAACCATTATATTAATTTCTAAACCATGGCTAAGCAAAGCAATGTAGGGAGTCTCATGCTCCCCAACCTTAACCACATTTTTTGTTGTAGCTTGTGCCCAATAGTTCTGCATATAATGACTTTTAGGGGTAATCCTGAAGCCTCATGATTAATATGATGCATTTTCCTAACTCCCATATGAGTGTTGCAGCAAATAATTGAATTTTCAGTCAAACTATGTAATCACTTTTACACTTAGCCCTTTAGGTTACAGCATCAGCCCTCTCCAAAACAACACCTGCATTTTTCTCATAGTAAGCCTATATGGCTTGCAAATTGGGCTCCTCTTGTACCTACACCAAAGCATTAATCACATCACCAAGAAACACTCCGCTTCCTCTTCACTATATCAATGACTTCATCGTGAAATTCATACTTAGCAATACGAAGAATCTCCCCAAGTGTGAATGCCCCCCGTGATGTTAAGAATATGCTCTTCAAGCACTCTCTTGAGATCCATTGTAGACCCTATGTTAGACTACAACTTGCAGCCTAATTGCTTACTGCTTACCCTTTTGCTTTTCAGCTTCTTTTCCATCCTCCTTTCTTTCTTGTGCTACCTCCTCCATTACATGCTCAAGAGTACGTTGCACTAAAGCCTTTGGCTACGCACAAAACTTCTTCATGTCAGCTTGTATGATGTCCATGCAGTGTCTTCATCTCTCTTTGTTTCTGTGCTTCTTTGTCCTGGAAGTATATCCTGATAAGATCCAAGTGGTCTTATCGATGCTGTGTTCATAGTGAAGGTCGTGTACATAGATGGCCTCGTCTAGAAGATCATTGATGTTGGAGCGATTAAGTTCAAATTTCCCAGCCAAAATTTCATAGATCCTTTCATCATGAATACCCTTGATGAAGGCTTTGTGAGTGCCTTTGAGCGGGATCTGTCTCTCGATAAGCCGTCGATAGTCAGACAAACACACGAACAGAGATACATGACGCTGACAAACACAGACAGAGAGGGGGCACATGCTCGGGCCTGGGAGCGGGAGCCGTGCCGGGACCACAACGACGACGATCGCGACCTCCTGATCCGGCTGCGCATCTTTGTGACGGACTTGACGGTCTTCTCTACCGACGAGGAGGCAAAGGCACGCGCACGGCTGCTAGCAGCCTGATCCCACGCCTGAGTCGCCTCCCTACTTTTCCTGCGAGGAGGCCCACGAGCTCCTACACTTCTCAGAGGAGGAGCGGGAGCAACAGCATCAATGGAGACTGGCAACAACAGCAAGAAGATCCGTTGCACTAGGCCCTTGTTGGTATATTTTGAGCCATTTTTAACAACTTTGTGCAATTTTGGCATATACGAAGAGCTACCAGTTCAGTTTGAAGATTGTGTAGCAAATTTAGCCCGAGCACAATCCCATTGTGTAGCAAATTTAGCCCGAGTACAATCCCCAATGGGACTGTTGGCTACTAGCGAAGTGATAAGTGATTCTCTTATGGTGGATGAGAGCGATATGAAGGTAAGAAATTAGAGTGCTTAATGTCATTAGAATTTGTATCACAAAGAGTGATACTACTGCAGCCAATACCCATATTGCATCTTTAAATCGATGTGTATGCTGAATGTGTCATGGTCTTCCTTGGTGAGAAGAAGAGAGAGTTGCATCTATTCTTCTCGCCTCTATTACCAGGCCTCATCTACAAGGAAAGTTCATCCTAGTGAGAAAAACAGGGAGGTATGTCTACCTCTTTTCATGCCTATCACCAGGCCTAGTTTGCATAGAAAATTCCTTCTCCATGAATATATTATATATGATGACTAATGAGTGATCTAGCACTAAATCAATCTACGACTATGAGGGTGGAGGGAGGATTATGCTTTCTCTTTAACTTTTTTTCCTTTCTAGAGGCGGGGGCAAGGAAAAGAAGGGAGACGAGGGGGAGGGGGAATATTACATCATTGGACAACCTAGTCCTAGATGTGCTTTTGCAATGAGAGCCTAATATGCTGCTGGCTCCCAAGCTCGAGGGTGAGCTCATTTGGGTGATGGGCTATCCTCAATGTTTCTCTTTATGTGTGCATGGCTTGACTTAATGTTGTGTGTGCAAGTTGGAGATCTATGTGGGCATTATATTAGTATCAGAGAGCAACAACTTGATTTTTATTATGTGCCATGGTGACCTGCACAAAACCACTGAAATCTCATGGGGCTGACGATGATCTGTGCCTGATGGAATATATTTCTTCCCCACTCTTAAGCATGCTTATATGGAACAATATTTGCAGGGGGGAAAGTTATTGGATGGACAAGAAATGTGTCCACAAATCACAATAACTTGATAGCAAACGATACCCACACAATATAAATGTATGTATGTGCCTATGAGAGAGATACATGCATGACTATGACCTATTCTTGGATTCCTACATGGTATCAAATATGTTGCATGGTAGAGAAACCTCATCATAGCTATCAAGATCAAAGATTGGTAAACAATCATGCTGAAGAATGCAAAACATCATGTTGGTCTATCTATAAAAAATGAAGTAGATTGCATAACAGGCCAATAGAAAATTGGCCATAGGAAGAGTCAGCTAGATGGAAGACCTTCAGGAAAATGTCACCCAGTTAATACGGATGAGCCATAGTGCCTCTCAATTTGAAATTTCTGCCCATTAGGTTCCACCAAAGCAATCATAGATCCAGGAATGCTCATGCCAACACTATCCACCGATCCATGTATGAACACCTTGGTTGGGACTCTGTCAAGAAGTCTAGGCACTCAAGAGAGAATTAGACTAAAGAAATTCTTACCGTGATTGGGAAAAGGGAATCGGTAGTAACCACTTGCCAAGCTGCAAGGATAGCATGATGCTCTTTCTCGACATATATTTCCGTATTGGGAATTTCGTGAATATGGGAAAGCACCCGATGCATTCATTTTTCCACTACTTGGCTCGTAGGATATCAATTTGATATTGTGGCTATAGACATAAGAGAAAGGCTCAATGGGTGCCTTTTCAAGAATCACACCTTGGCCAGTTTCTACGTCCAAGGATTCCACAACTTCTGCACCTCCTTCTGTGTGGGATGGGAGGAAGCCCAATTCTTTTCCATCTTTGTAACTTGATCAGAGGGGGCATGTACGAGGGTCTTCTAGCCCTTTTTCTTCTCTAATTTTATTGGGGGAGGCAACCATCGTCTGCACCTTCATCTCCACTTGCATTGGGGGGAGGTTGTCTTGCATGATGCTGTAATCTCTACTTGCAATGGGCAGGAGGTTTCCCATAGGGTTGCATCCTGTGTAGAACCGCTTGAAGATTTGAAGAGTGCACTCACTAGAGGGTTGCATCCTATGTAGAACCGCTTGAAGATTTGAAGAGTGCACTCTCAATAGACCCAACATGAAATCATTCAACACAGGGATCTCACCAAAATCTCAATCCTTTGGAAGAAGACTATCAAGATAATCATATCTGTTGGTCCTGTAAAAAACAACTCCTCTCCTAATTTCACAATCAAATATTGTTGCCATTTTAATCTATGTTGTGAATTCTTGTGACTTTATGATATAATGTTAATAGAAATGGTACGCAAAGATCAGCTAGTAAAGCTATGAATTAAGGACCTAATGAGTAGCGTGCCATCTAAATACACATGACTAAAAACATACAATAGGAGAGGAAAATTGTAATGCTCTGCACAATTAAGACATGCACATGGTTGCTGCTAGATTGAGCTTAACGATACTCCAACATTCAAACATATGAAAATAAGCCATAATTCATATTTTCCAAGCATGAAATGAAAATGTCACGTGCAATGTTTTAGGATTAATTGTAACTTTGTTGAGCTCTTTTGTTTTATTTACAGAGAATGGACCGTCCTTTGTTGCATTGGCCTCTTTGTCCGCATCCCCCAACAGAGCAACAAGGCCGAGGAGAACACACCACGTTGTTCTTGCGACATTTATTGCCCATGATCCAATCCACTATTATAGAAATTGTCATATCATGGGAAATGCTGCAAGGGATGTCCTTGCGACCTTCCCTACAGAAGTGGATTGAAGAGGAAGATGACTCATGAGTCATGGAATATTTCATCCATCCAATATTGGATGTGTTTTGGGATGCAGCTACTTCTGTTCACAAGCAATCAGGATTTGAAAGGATCTGGTGGCTAGGTTTCCCGTTGGTCCACAAAACCAAGATCATCTATAATCATTTTGTCTTCATTTCTTGGCTTCTAGGCCACATTTTCAGTGTGGAAAAGAAAGTTGCCATTGTGATCACACTCCTTGCCTCTTGGGGGACTACCCATGTGCATATGGCCAACACTTTTGGATGTGATCATTCTATTGTGATTGAATTCTTGCATGAGTTCATCACAATCAGTATACAATATGCCACTCAATTCATTTGTTGACCTTCTATTTTAAAAAAAGATTTTGCAGATATAAAGAATGGTCTCAAATCATTTCATGGGCTTCCCAATTGCTACAATGCAATTGATTGCATGCACATAGACATGATTCTCCCCCAAATAAGAATTCTACCCTTTAGTTTGATCCATATTCTAGCTGTAATACAAATATCTAAGGGGATATGTGATTCGTGCATGAAATCCCTAGATGTGAACATTGGATCACTAGGCTCCGCAAATGACTCAGCAAATGACACAAGCATGTCTTGAAGAACTCTGACTTCTATCATCCTTGTCAAGCATGCCAACACCTCTTAGGTGAGCCAATTGACTATATGAGTCTAGTCATTCCAGAATACATTGTTGGTGATAGTGTCTTCATACTACTTCCATGGTTGATGACTCCATTTCCTCAAGCAATGTTGGACAATGCTCACATTGCTCGTTACAAATCTCTTCAATCATCCACTCGCATTATCACAGAGCAAGCCCTTGGACACCTAAAGGGCACACAGAAGATATTAGAGGGTCGACTATCATCTTCTAATATTGATTCCCTTCCACCTTTCATAAGTGCATGTGCTATATTGCACAATCTTCTCATATATTTTGTTGACAAGCCATGCCAATAGACAATATCCTTGTTGATATCACTGATCCACTTGTGGACAATCCCTTTGCATAAGTCAAATTTGATCTATTATTGGGTGCTCTCATTTTTAACGCAACCATTAGAGATGCTCTGTGAGAGTCATCAATATTAAATGTTTCTATGTATTAAGTACTATAATTCTCATTGGGTTGGTCTATATATTGGAAAGTTTGGGCTGTCTCTTTACTTTGTTCATTGTTTATAAAATTATTTTCTAAAGTGTAATAATAATATCTTTGTGTTCTCACTACTTCAAGTGCACAAGGTCGTTGAAGTAGCATTATGAAGTACTTAAATGAAAAATACTCTCACTTCTCAAATTTAATAAAATACTCTAAAAATATTGGCACTTGTCATATTTCAAACTCAATTAATAAGTACTAGTGGCCATGTTAAATTGTAGCTACAATGGATATTGTTTTGTTTTTTAGATGAGGTCAAAGAGACACAACTTATGGATCACTATATTTTTTCATCCATCATTTGCAATGTTGGTGCTCTAAGTCCACCATCTCGTTATGCTATTGGTCTTGAGCATGCATGATAGCATCATGGCACTCCTTTGATGTTTTTGCAAGCTCCATTGCTCTGATCAAATCGTTTGTTTCTTCATTCAAGCCCATATCGTATGTGTGCATGTGCTCATGCACCTTTGTCTCCACCTTTAAGTTATTGGTGTCTTTACAAAGCTTTGAATTTCCTCCAATATCTCTCCAAGTTGTTGATTCAAGGTGAATGTTGAAGTTATTGTTGGAATTCCTAAAACATTGGCGACCGTAATATGATATTGAATATAAGAAGTAATTGGATCAGTCAACGCAATTATTTACCATCTTGTATCTAATACAAAGGCTACTTGGTTGACAATCCTCTCCTAACAAAACAAATTTTCCATAAGGTCATAAATGCCCTTATGGAGGAAGTTGTGGTTAAACATATCATTCTTTCATTTTGTCTTTCTCAGTCACATGGTCCAAAAGGTGTATTTTTGAATGGAATGTTTCTCTCTCAGTCTATATCTCCTTGTAATATAGGCACAAGCATCCAAATTTTTTATATGCTTGTTTCCAATCTACTACCAAACCATTTTTTACACAAATCTTTGTGATATCCATCCACTGCTCCTATGTTGTCTTTACCTTCTGGCACAAATCGCTAGACATACACATCTCACCATAATGCTTTTTACAATGTAGCAAAGTGATTGTGCTACGCATCTCCTGACGGTAGTGTCCATTGGTGGGATTCTTTTGCCGAAATTTGGCATTGTCATTGTTCCCTTTTTTTATTGTTCTTTATTGTCCTTGAGTTTTTGCTTTAGTTGGTTTGTCCTCCTCTGCACATTTAGAAGTTGGACATGGAGTTGTAGTGGAATCATTGGATAGGCATGTTTTCGAAGCATTATGAGAGGGTGGTTGATCTCCTTTGATGGGGACATAGGTGTTGGAATGGTCAAAGGGAAGTTATGCGGTTGCATTTTAGGAGTACCTAGGCCGTGCTCCCATCTTGGATAGCACGATCTCATGAAAGCACACCTAGGTATGGGGAAACATGCGTAGATGATGATGAATATCAAACTTGGCTATCCTACATAGCCTCATCAAAAAAGAAAAGGAGAGTGAAGGAAGAGGTGGATAAAAGGGTGAGGTAAAGAGAGAAAGCGGAGTGAAAAAAAAGAGAGAGGAAAGAGAGGGGGAGAAAAAGGGACAGAAAGATGGAGAAAAAGAGAGATAGAGAGAACAACAAATAGAGAGTGAGAGAAAGGAAGAGAGAAAAATGGAAACAATGAGAGAATTAGAGACAACAGAATGATAGAAAAATAAAGAGAGATGGGGAAGAGAGACACAAAGAAGGATGGGGAGAGAGGGTCTTTCAATGTCTTGTTTTATGGGTTTTCTATTTTCTATCTTTGATTTCAATTGTAAAGAGATGTGTCGAGTGTGAGTGGAGAGGAAAAGAGAGAAAAACATAGAGAAAAGAAGGGAGGGAAAGGAAAAGAGAGAAGAAGTGAGAATGGGGAGGTAAGATGGGGAAGAGAAAGAATTATTGAGAAAGAGAGAGGGGCAGAGAAAGAAACAAAGAAGGATGAAGGGAGGGAAATAAAAAGAGAAAAAGAGAGAGAGAATTTGAAAGGTGGGAAGAGAAATAAAGAAAGATGACGGAAGGAAAATAAAAAAAGAGGAAAGAGAGAGAGAAAGAAGGGTGGGGAGAGAAATAAAGAGGAGGATAGATAAAGACAAAGAGACATGGATATTTGCATGCATACATGTCACATGATGATCAGACGCACACAAGGCACTTAAGAGCGGCCCCTCAAAGCTTGAGTGGCTAGACACATATGGTTGGTAGAGACTCAAGGAGGAGGCTACAGATTCTCTAGCACAATGATGACAACCAATGAGAGGCAGCGAGGGCACGATTGGAGGTAGAGGTTGTGCATCATTTGGGGAGTGGCGGCCACAAGACTTATTTGAAGAACTTTGTAATTTTTTTTAAAACTCGTCTTGCTTTTTTATTTGCAATATCACTTGTAATAATAATCATGTTTCTAATAATTGTATTATGTTTTCTTTGCAGCACTTCATCATAAATTGTGATCCAACATTGGAGAATCAAAATGCAGAGAGACACGGTCTCACTGCAGTCATTGATAGATTGTACGTGTGGGGCGATCTAGTAAGTCAATCATCTTTCTTGTCTGTAGTCACTATTTTTTAAAAATGAAATATGTATGGTGGACTGATGTGTAGTTGTTCTTTTTTTTTTTGCAGAGTCCATTCGATGCTCCTTTGTGTCGGGACGAGCTTTTTGATGGCGAGGATCTGTAGCATGCACTTCGATTTGTGGAGCACACACCCTCTTCTTTTTTGGTCATGTAATCTATGCAGGCATCTTCTATGTACTATTTCTTAGATGTACTTATCATCCTTTGTATAAAATTGTATCTTGCAATAATTATTGATAGAATTTCATATTTGTTTTGGCTCTCCTCTCTCTCCATGGTTCCATGTAATGTCATGAGTTGTCATCATTAGTCTTGTACTTATTCTATGAATTATCAGTCTTGTGGATTTAATTAGTTTTTGCACTCGTCTTGATGGCCATTGTGTACCCAACATGTAATTGCTTTTTACAAAATATGCATCACAAATGAGATGCAAATAGCAACACAGATACTGACGGTTTCTACAGTGATTTTGTAGAGATGTTAATACCGATACTTTTAGCGATGATGGGGGAAATTTTTTAATGAACACTTGTGTCGCTTTAAACGTCGGTATGAGGCATGTATCTTGTAGTGAGACATATCTAGCTTCGAATAATTATGGGAGAAACATGTGACATAGGAAGGTGCAAATTCAAAGCAAAGCTTCCATTTTATCTACAGATCAAAGTTTAATTCAAGAGAACTATAATTCTAATTTAACATGTCTAAGGAGGAGCACATGAAGAGACTGAAATTAATGGGTAGAAAGTGGTCTAAGAAAGGAAGATGCTGGTTAAACCCTACACGAATGCCCCACAAAGTGATTTTTTTGGGGGGGGGGGGGGGGGGCTCGTTAGAATTTGTTTTTAAATAAGATAATGATATGCGAACATGTGGAAAAAAAGCTCCCTCACCCACGTGGTTGGCGTCATGTTGCAGCGCGTTGATAGCTCCACCCACCACCCGTGACAAAGTCCCTTGCTCTGCCATGGCTACCTTGTACATATTTTCTGGCTATGAATATGATGTGCCGCCCTCAAGATGGGCCCTTGTGCAAACGCATGAGCATGTTACGATCTATGTCGCGTTGGGGTGTCTCATGTCGTGTTGAGGTGTTCAGATGGCAATGTTGGGCAAAGGGTCTGGCGCTCCTTTAGAGCCTAGACGGGCTCCCGAGAGGGTCCCGTGTGGGTATCCGAGTGCCCGACCGATATTGAGAATAGGAGATCACCTATCTCATTTAATGTACCATGTATATATATATATATATGTTACGATCTATGTCGCGTTGGGGTGTCTCATGTCGTGTTGAGGTGTTCAGATGGCAATGTTGGGCAAAGGGTCTGGCTCTCCTTTAGAGCCTAGACGGGCTCCCGAGAGGGTCCCGTGTGGGTATTCGAGTGCCCGACCGATATTGAGAATAGGAGCTCACCTATCTCATTTAATGTACCATGTATATATATATATATATATATATATATATATATATATATATATATATATATATATATATATATATATATATATATAGCTACTAGCAATGAAAATCAACAATTGTAGTTCACTCTACTTTCCACATTGTCTCTATCTCTCCCTCCCTCTTTCTCATTGTCCACAATGTCTTCTCATCTACTTATCCTCTACCTCCTACTTTTCACCACATGGTATTGAAGCCCTAGGTTTTGGTTCTCTATCTTATCATATCTTTTCCAAAATCACAAATAACTTATCTTCATTTGCTCTCATTACTCCAATGGCTCTCATCAAGCTGCTACCACTTACAACCAACACATCAAGATCAGAAAACTCAATGGCAGTAATTTTCAAGCCTAACAGCTAAGAATGGAGCTCTACCTATTCCAAAAGCTTACCTCTAGAGCATTATCAATGGCAAGGAAGAATGCTCCGAACAAGAAGGAGAAAACACGGAAGATTGGATATAGTGAGATGTAGTTGCAAGGATGGAGATCCTTATCCTTTGTGCAGATCCACAAGTACAACTAGTAAGAACAATACCCACTAGAAAAGGTATTTGGGATTTCTTTAACAATACCTATGAACTCATAGATATTTTATATCAAATGACCATGTTAAAAAAGTTAGCCACAATTGCCAATAAGTTCTTAGAACAGTGGATGTCCCCACTTGATGAAACCATAATATCTAGTTTAGTCATCTCTAAAGAACTACAAGCTATGTTTCTTATGTCCTCTTTTCCTCTATCCTAGAGAGCCTTTATTTTCACTCAAACCTCCAATAATGAACTCAATCTTTAACCTCTCATCGATAGAATTAAACAAGAGCAAGTAATGAGGGATACTCTTCCCACTTCTTCTACTCAAGAGTCCAAAGCCCTAGCTGCCTACAACCCAAAACATCTTCACACAAGAGCTCACTCCCTTCATTGGAAGTCGAAGTTTTCTCCTCGGTCAACCTTCACATGAATCCTTGGAAATCCTCATCAGCAACCCAACTCTCATTAGTCATTTCAATCCTTATTCATTTCTAGAAACACTCACTATCATCTCATGTATAATATTTGCAAAATACAAGGTCATATAGAGATGATAGTGAGGGTTTCTAGAAATGAATACAAAATGAATACTTATAGCTATCATCTCATATTAACTTAGCTGTAAGTATCTAGGTACCTCATCCAAACTCCAAAGAAGAATACACCTGGTTCTTAGACTTTGGGGCTACTCATCGTATGGCTTTTTCACAACGAGTGGTTCGTCAATTTCAAAGAAATGTGTACTCCACTCAATGTTGCCATGTGGGACAACAAAATCTAGCAAGCTTAAGGCTAGGGCATCGGTCAAGTGGAGCTTCCATCTAAGCACATAATCTAGGAACATAAAGTCTACATTCAAATCTCAAGAAAAATCTTAAGAATCAGTAAGCTCACTTCTCAAGCTTCTCTCACTACTCACTTCTTCAAGGACCACTATATCTTGCATTCACTTTTACATTCTCTCACACTCACTTGTCCAAAATTAGGTCAACTTTACACAATTGGGTATTAAATTCTCCAACATCTTGAGAATGCTTCCACTAATTCCATCTCACTCTCTAGTTCACAAGAATGTTCTCTTCTATGGCACTTTCGACTTCAGCATGTGTTTAAACATGTTCTCCAATAACTTACCCATAAGAAACTTGTCCTAGGCATCTCAACTTCCATTTTGTTAAACATGTGCTCTTAGCAAGGCATCACATCTTCCTTACTCCAAATCTTATTCCATTACAACTCAACCCCTTCAATTAGTACACTCCAACATTTGTGGTCTCATCAATCCTGCCTCTCTCACTAGAGCAAAATACTTCATGGTGGTCATTGATGATTACTTTAGATACACTATTTTATATTTTCTCATAAGGAAGCCACATGTTACAAGAATACAAAGAAGTAGTGGAGAATAAGCATGATTTATGAATCAAAGCTCTCTAGATAGATAACGGAGGAGAGTACACATCCAATGAGTTTAAAGACTATTGCAAAGCCTTTGGGATTCAACATGAGCTTACCATATTGTATCATCCATAACAAAATCGAGTTTTTGAATGTAAAAAGCACACTACTCTGCTAGATGTTGCGAGAGCTATGTTATCAGTAGTAGGTCTTGAAAAAGAATATTGGAAAGAAGTAATTGCTATAGCAATATATCTTCAAAATAGGTTGGACTCTATCTCTCTTCAATCCACCAATAAAAAACATCGCCTGGATGAACTTTCCTACTGTAGCTCTCCACCTATAGGCTCTTCTCCCTGGTAATCCTAGCCTCATTCACCTTGCAATCTCCTCACTTGACCCTCCTCTCCATCCGCCTGAGCCATTGTACCACCAAGTGTGAGCGTCTAGCTACTCCTACTTGCTGCTAGGAGCCACCAAGCGCTCACTATATACCTACAGCCAAAGCCACCCCTACCTCTCCACCAAGTGGTTGGAGGCTACTATCCAAACCCACCTTCCATGATTGATCTAGCTCTAAGACCTTGATCCACAATGACCATGCCTTCTACATCCTCCTCGTCGCCATTGTGTAGCCATGTATACTCATCGTCTCCTTCCACTTCCTTGTCATTATCTTCTTCTTCTTCTTGATCGTCAGTTAGCACCTCACCCTCGTCCCCTCATGTTGTTATTGCTGCTCCTTTGCTCTTCCCTTATAGCACTATGTCTACTACTTTGGCACCTGCCTAGCTGGCCCTATGACCTCTAGGGGCTACAAACTTTTAGTGACTTCTAGCAAAGATGCCTTCATGCATTACTTTTAATATATGGGAGTTAAACATAAAAAAAGAAAGCCTGAAACTCATTTTAGGGGCCAAAAAAGATATTCATAAGTTCAAGATTCTTGAGGATGGTGAATAAACAAGGCCACATGGGAGTGCATGCAAGCAATATTGTGCTTTCTACATGGAATATTTGCAAGAGACATCTAATGAATGACACTAAGGGCTGAAAAGATGAATGGGTTGCCTCTTACCCACCCAGCCTCCATTCTTCATTAAGAGAACTAAAGAGGGGCACCACCTAACCAAAGGGAGGATGGGCTAGGACATCCCTTTTCTCAAAGAGAATGAAAAGAACCAAGACACAACTTCAGGAGAGAGAATATATGTACTAGACACCATATTAGAATATGAGAGAGAGAGAGAGAGAGAGAGAGAGAGAGACAGAGAGAGATGAGAAGAGAGGGAAACAAGAGGAGAAGAGGTAGATGAAGCTTGCCATTATATATTCATGGAATGAGAAGATGAGAAGAGAGGGAGACAAGAGGAGAAGAGGTAGAGGAAGCTTGCCATTATGCTACATAATAAAAGAGACTCACTCATAGCTTACCTCAAAGAGATGGACTAGCATGAGGGTATTCTAGAGTGCTCTCATGTGCTTGTCATTGTTTCTCTTTACATCTTCATGGACTCCCTATATAGCCTCCATGAGGGATTAGATTAAGCTAATTTTCTTAATTAACATAATCCTAGATGATGTATGGAATCTGTGAAAATATGGAGAATAGTGGATGGGACAAGTCCCCACCTTGATCATCATGCAAGAAGCCAAGGGTGGTGGTAGACAAAATAGAGAAAGGGGGCTTGATTACAAGAGGTGGATGTCCAAATCACATTATTCTAATATATTTACAAGAAGGATAAAATGGAAAGTTGATGTTGTGAAAGAGAGAAGACAATTGCATATAGCCAGTAGTCTATGCCTTCGTAACTTTAAATCGGTGAAGAATTTGATAAAATTTTCTTTTGTAACTTTGTAGACCAAATCAAAACCGATTAGGCAATGTGGGAATTTTCTTGAAATTCACTTTCCCTTGGGAGTTATTACAATTATAAAAAAATAGCTTTCAAAAGTTGCTTTGACTTCAGTTTCTTATATATATATAAATACATATAAGCATGTGGCAGAAGGGGTCCATGCTTGTAAGCTTTTGTGTAAGATCCAAATGACACCATGATATGGATATTGAATTGTGTACTAGGGTGAGGTGTCCTCTAATGATGGTGTTAGATTCCAAATCTTAGTGATGCAGGTGTAACCCACGTATAGTTGGAGACTAGTCCTTTGAAAAATCTATGCACTCACTCAACTCCTAGGTGTAATCCATTTCCATTTTCACTAAGATAACCATCCCTTTTACCCTTTACATTGACATCCCTCCTAAGAAATTGTTCCCCCCATTTGCTAGAGTTATCATGATTGAGAAGCAATGTAGCATATCTAGTGCTTGAAGAGTAAACTCAAAGTGATATGGTAAGGCTCTTGATAGGGGTTTTGGCCAAATTTTGTGCTAGAAATATGGTTTGTAAAAAAGCCGGATCATTAGCCCTCCCATTAGGCTAGATGCATTGATGTCTATAGCTTACTAATGATGGTCCAATAGAGCAGGTAGGACTGTACCCCCTCATTAGTGGCTCTTCGTTGAATGACTACTCCAAAGTGTCCATATTTCTTTGAAAATAAGGCTTGAGCCACCTTCCATTTACCCTTGTCTTGTGAATCCTCCCATCCATGTCACCTAGCTGAGAGCTACCTTTTGGATATCTCCTTATGACCATGAATGGCCCTTTCCACTTGAACACAAGTTTAGCATCCTTTTTGTTATGAAAGCGGTGCATGTGCACTTTCTTGGTAATTATCTTAGAAATCATCCCATTCACTTTTTAGATCAAACCATTACACTGTGGGTAGTAGGGAGTAGAATGCCTGCACTTGATTTTTTAGCCTTTCCATTAGCTGCCCCACTAGATTGGCCCTAAAACTAGGATCTGAGCCAGAGATAATTTCCAAAGGTGTGCCAAACCTGCAACAAATATTTTCAAACACAAAATTTTCCACTTATTGGGCTATGATCGTACTAGTTGTTGAAGCTTATGCCCACCTCGTCATGTAGTACACACCCATTATGATGTATTCCTTGCCAGGCTGAGTTCGTGGGAGTGTCCCTATTGCATCAATCTCCCATTTCTCAAATGGGCCATATGTAGTTATGGGATTTTATTCCTTATGCAATAGCTTCCTTGATCCGGCCTTTTGGATCCTTTCCTTTGCAATACAACACATAATTTATCAAGCGATATTTAGTGGCCTTAGTAGCCAGTCACCTTTTCTCACTCTTACTCATATGTGTAGATGACTCACCATGCTAGCACATCTTGTAGTGGAAACTTACCCTAAAACAAGGGAAGCTTTACTGCAATGATGCCCACGATTACCTCTTTAAATTTTTCAGATGCTAGAGCATCTACGTCACCGTTTGTGCGCCTTGGCACAAAATAGATTTGGGTTTTCTGTAGCTTTCTCATGAGAGTTTTAGCTTCTCTCATTTTCATTGCTAAGTTATCATTTTTACAAGCCCAGATTCCTTTCATTTGCTTAACAATTAGCATATAATCTCCAAAAGCATTAAGTCGAGTGACACCATGTGAGAAACACCACCTCAAACCTAAAAGCAAGGCTTGATATTTTGCCTCATTATTAGAATGGACATCCTCCAAGTTGACACCTTCTCCATAAAGTTTATTACCTTCGGGACTGAACACCACTATTCATGCTGTCGCTTTGTCTTTAATATGCTTGTAGGCCCCATCGAAGTAGAGGGCAAGGGCATTCTCCACCCGTGGTGGGTCCTCGAGAGGAGGTGTCTCCTCTTTGACCTTGCCCTTCTCTTTTTTCTTCTTTTGATAGCATCTATGGGTCAATAAATCAGCTAGACAGGCCCGAGTAGAGTCCTCCACCTTGAAGATGTAGTCAAACTCTTCGAGTTGTATCACCCACTTAGCAATTCTGGCTGAAACATCCATGTGTTCTAAGGCATAGGGAAAATTCTCTTCTGTCGTGATCACTGTGAACAGCCTAGGGAGAAGATAAGGACGAAACTTTCTTACAGCAAACATTAGAGACAAAACCATCACCTCCACCATCTTGTACCCTCGTTCTGATGCTGTCATTACTCTGTTAGAAAAGTAAACCAGCCTTATCGGGCCAGTTTTAGCATCCTTTTGTATTAGTGCTACCCCTAGAGCATCTTTCCCAAAACTCGGGTTGACAAAAAAATCTTGATCCCAACAAGGGTATAAAATTATAGGAATGGTACTAAGAGCCTTCTTTATCTTGTGAGAGCACCGTTCGCTTTCGTCACTCCACAGGAGCTCCTCAGAGTGGGTCAACTATTGCAATGGAGATACTAATTGGGAGAGGAGATAAGTGAATCGCCCCATATATTGCACCTTTTGAATGAAAGACGTTAGTTGCTTCACAGAAGATGGTGATGGCACCACCAATAGGGCCTTAATTTTTTTTGGATCCGCTTCAGTGTCCCTCTCACTTATGACATGCCCTAACAAAGTTACACTACTTTCGCCAATACGACACTTCTCATGGTTTAGCTACCCCCCCATTTGTGCGAGGTCGTTGAAATAGTTATCCACCTTCCCTAGATGTAAAGCCTTAGAACTATAAATACAAAAATCATCAATAAAGATAGGGAACTCAGCTCCTCACATTTCATATTAGGCAATTACAAATAGTCACATCAAGAACATAGATATACTTCGTGCAAATTTACAAATAGTTTATGGGAAATGGATACCAATAAATTAGTCCTAAATGAAGTGGTCACTCAATAATACAACATCACTTCTCATCCTTTTTTACAAAATTTTACAAAATTCTTCTTTTTATTTCTCCAAAGATTAATTGGTGATGCACTAGCCCTATAAAGGTAATTATGTTGATCAATTATTTCAAGCCTACTTGAGGTTGAGTTAAAGGAAACATTGCCCATGTCACCTATAATAAAGGGTAATTGAGGTTAGAAATACTAAGGATTGTAATGGACAAAGTGTACTTGGAGGTCAAAGTCGTGAGCCAAATGGATTGGGTTCTCAAGGCAGATATGTTTTACCCCACTTTCTTTGACATCAAGGAGTACCTAAAAATAATTAGCTTTTGTGCCAACAGTATAATGTTGATTACCTTACTTAAAAAATGGTTGTACATCGAAAATGGAGAAAATCTGGTAGCCAATGCCTCGATCACATATATGGGTTTGAGCTTAACCTTCTTGAGTTTCAAAAAGGCTGTTGATGAGGTCACAAGCTCAAACCTTGATGTGGTGGAACTCTCTTTTCCAAATACTACCCAAGTAAAAATTATTAGGATAAATCATGTACTAGTTTTTCTATTCTTGACCCTCCCCACCTCTCTAGATGATGTTAGGATAAAGTAAATTGTGCTTGATCAACACAATTAAAGTAGTGGTTTCATATCAATACATATAAATATGACATGCTAGAATTATGTTACTATCATGGGAAGTAGGTTGTCTTGATTTCGATCACCTCATTTAGAATATGGCCAAATAGACATAGGCAATGTATGCAAAATAGAGGATTTTCCAAGATGGACATCAATTGTTGTGGGTTTGCAATATAAGAAAATTATGCCTTATCTTATACTTTCCCCTATGAGAATTTTTATTGCTAGAAATATTGATAAATGATCTTTGTGCCTGCACTCTTAAACTAGGATAGTACAATTTCCTAGCATGCAAGTCTTGAGTGCATTTTAGGTGTTCAATATTGACATTGTTGTGGTTGTAGAGCTCCATTGATAAGGTAGCATTATAGTTTGTGCATGCAAGCATGAAGCTAGATGACATGGTGGTAATTTTTTTCCCAAATGCTATTGAGGTAAAATAATTTAGGATGAATTTGACGTTGGTTAAGTACCTACTATCCACTAGATAATATTGGAAAAACTCTAGTTGAACCAAAATGAGAATATCCTATGCTTACGTTTATTTGTAGCTGCAATGATCATTAGCACTAGTAGTTCTTGCCTAGTTAGGAAGCTAGGGATCTCATTCTTGAGACTTATGCAATGGAAAAATCTAGTCATCAAAATGGCATCCACCCCTCTGGTCCACGCAAGCTAATGGTAGGCGAGTATCGAATTTACAAGAAAGTAAATAATTCTCCCAAAAAATGTAAAACACACATGATACCATTTGAGCATCCCAAAGAGCCAATTGAGTCTCCATGGAAGGAAAAAGCCACTTTCAACAGAGCATTAAACGAGAAGGCCACTTCCTTGAAGGAGTCAAATCTATACCCAAAACCAATCCATGGGGTTCTTCATCCACAAAGTGAAAGGTCACAAGTAGTTGAATTTTGTGGATGCAGATGGCACTAAATGTCACCTGAAGGTGGGTACCAATCTTCTAGAAGAGGAGTTGTTGATCTTGCGCAACCTATTGGAGGAGAACTTGGACGTGTTTGTATGGTCGTACAAAGATCTAAAGGGGATTGATCCCATGGTGTGTCAACATCACATCGATGTAGAGCCCGATGCCAAGCTAGTGAGGCAAAGACAGAGGTTCATGAATCCATTGATGAAAGCATATTTATTGAACCTCCTTGAAGCTCAGTTTATCTATCCATTGATCAATAGTCAATGGGTTTCACCCATTGTAGTGGTACCCAATAAAAATGGAAAGTTGCAAATATGTGTGGACTTTTGTAAGCTGAATTTTGAGACAAAGAAGGATCATTTTCCTATCATTTTCAGAGACCAATTGTTAGATACAGTGGCTGGACATGAGCTCTATTGCCTTTTGGATGGATTCATTGGATATAATTAAGTCTAGATAACATAAGAGAATCAATCCAAAACAACCTTCATAATAAAATGTGAAATCTATGCTTACAGAGTGATGCCATATGGGCTCTATAGTAATGCCCCTACTACCTTTCAAAGAGTGATGATGGCGATTTTTGAAATTAATTGCATGATTTCATTGAGGTATACTTGGATGACTTTTGTATTTATAGCCTAATTTGTGAGCATTGGAGATACGTGGAGCAGTGCTTTGATTGATGTTGGGAGTATGGGATCTTCCTCAACCTTGATAAATTCATCTTTAGAGTCTCTTCCAAGAGCTCTATGGGGTCACATTCTCTTTGCACAAGGAAGAGCAATAGACCTTGCCAAGATTAAGAACATTATAGCTCTAACAGTACTAACCAACCTTAAATAATTGAGAGGATTTCTCAACTGTGTGGGCTATTATAAACAAGTCATCACTCATTTGCAACAAAGGCATCACCCTTGCATAAGCTTCTAAGGAAATATGCATAGTTCATTTGGATAATTGATTGTGAAGAAGCCTTCAATACTCTAAAGCAGTAGTGTCTGATTCAAGCACCCATCTTGCAACCTCATGATTGGATAAAGAAATTTCATGTGTATATAGATGCATTTGTAGAAGGGTTAGGTGTAGTCTTATGTCAAAAAGGCTCCCCAAAGCATTCTAACTTTTACAGAAGCTGTAAGGTCACTAATCAAGAGAGAAACTACATAGTGACGAAGTTAAAATACCTGGAAATGGTGTTTTCCTTGGAGAAGTTTCGATACTACTTATTGTTGATGCACTTCAACTTTTATGGGGATCCTAAGGCACTCTCGTTCTTGATGAATAAGGCCGATGTAAAAGGCTGAATGATGAGTTGATTGCTCTTGTTCCAAGAGTTTGATTTTGAAGTGGTTACCAAGCCTAGTCGCTCCTAGATTTTGGCCGATCATCTATCACGAATTCTTGAGACCTCCTGAAGAAGAACAGGATGATCTGAACCTCCCTAATACTTTCTTGTTTCTAGTCAAAACAGTAACCCTATGGTATGTAGATATTGCCAACCTCCTGGCCACACAATAATTTCCCTCTAGCATCTCTAGTGGAGAGAAGAAGAAGTTTCTATTGATATCAACCCCCTACACCTTACTAGGTGATGCTTTGTACAAGAGAGGCAAAGATGAAGTGCTGCAAAGATGTATTATGGGAGAAGAGATAGTGATAGTGTTGAAAAAATGCCATGATGAGCCATGTGGCAAACATTTTGCAGGAGAAGCGACATCTAGAAAGGCCCTACTCGCAAGTTGTTGGTAGCCTACACTGCATAAAGATGCCTATAGTACTGCAAATGTTACGATACTTGTCAATGGATAGGAAAGCCTACCAAATCCAATGCTATGCCACTACAACCCATCCTCCTCCTAAAACCTTTCGAGAAGTAAGGCATCAATTTTTTCGGTCCCATCAATCCTCCAACTAGAAGGAAGAAAAATCGGTACCTCTTGGTATGTATGGACTATGTGACAAAGTGCTCTGAAGTCAAAGCTCTCAAATGAGATGATACTAATAGTGTGCCTTGTTTCTATATGAGAATGTTATCACTCAATTTGACAGTCCCTTAGAGGTGGTCAGTGATAGAGGCACTCACTTTCTGAACAAGATTATGGAAGAGATGAAAGAGATTTATAAGATATACCATCACAAATCCATGTCCTACTATCCCTGAGCCAATGGCAAAGTCTAAATGTTACCAATTACATTATTTATTCAATTTGATGAGGATGATTGTTGCATATCATCGTGATTGGGACGCTTGATTTAGAGAGGTCGTTTAGGCATACCGAACCTCCCATAAGACTACTATAGGATAGATACCTTTTTAGTTGGTATACAATACAAAAGCCATTTTCTCTGTTGAGTTAGAACTACCCTCTTTGCGAGTGGCTATCACTGAGCACTTGGAAGATAATGAGTCCCTGTATCACTGCCTCCTACACTTGGAATGTTTGGATGAGATTCATAGGATAGCCTTACAGTGTATGGAAGCCATACATGCTTAACAAAAGGCTTACCATGATAGCTTCATCAAGCACAAAGAATTTAAGGAAGGTGTTGGAGTCCTCCTCTATGATTCGTGCTTTGGCAAGTTTCCAGGAAAGCTCCAACAATGTTAGATGGGCCCCTACAAGAGGTACTCATTTCTGAGGATCCCTTCCTAATTAATGGTTACCTCTTGAAGAAGTATTAATGTCCCTAAGGATCTTGACAATCATAGCGACAGGCCGCAGGGAAAAAACGCGACCGAAACCGAGCGCGGTTTTCATTTCGCATTTGCTCCATTGTGAGTTTTGAGAGTAAGAGCGAGGGAGAGAGCAACCGTTGTGAGAGAAGGAGAGGAAGAAGACTTGCCGCCGCCGCCGCCGTTGTTCGCGAAGGAGTGGAGGAGCCTTCATCGCAAAGAGAAGCCGCCCCACGCTCACCATATCTCATCGGTGAGTCTCCCTCTCTCTTTCTTTTGCTTGTTTAAGGTTTAAATCACTCTCTTTTGCTTGTTTAGGAGAGGAAATGAAAGAGAAAGAGAGGGAGAGGGAGAGAGAGGGAGAGAAAGAGAAAGAGAGGGAGAGGGAGAGGGAGAGGGAGAGGGAGAGAAAGAGAAAGAGAGGAAGAGTGAGGGAGAGGGAGAGTGCATTCTCTCTCTCCCTCTCCCTTTTGCTTGTTTAATGTTTAAATCACTTTATTTTTTGCTTGTTTAGGAGAGGAAATGAGAGAGGGAGAAATTTAAATGTACGGATTGGGTGTTTTTTTATATTTGCGTGTTTGCGAATATTTTCTCACGTGGTTTGTTGCTATCATATGAACATGCTCTCTTCTCATCAAAATGATGTCTTGCTTGGATAACCTTGAGCTACTTGTCCCATCAAAATTTTTTTCTCTTTATTTCCCTCTGTTTTGACACACGGATTTCGTGTTATTCATTTTTTATGGTGCAAATTTTCTATCTATTTTTTATCTTTTTTAATGCAAATGTACCTTTCTTACATTGGAATCATGTTTTGACATTGTAGCCATGTTGAACACCACTCGCCTACCATTTTTCATTTTTATTACACTTTATTTTGACTAAAGGCTTGTCTCGCATTAATTTTTGCTTAGCTTTTCATGTGTATTTTTACCATTTTTCCACATGGTTGCTCTTGTTTCTCACCAGTTCCATGGGTTGATTTGATGGCCATGTTTGTCTTATTTATCCACATTTTTTATTTTTCTTGCACTTTGTTTCGACCTAATGAAGGTGGTCTTCTGTTGATCCTCCTCAGTTATTCGAATTTGGTAATAACCTGAGTATCCATCACAAACAGTGTATCTCTCATGCCCGGCCACCTCTTTCAGTATTTCATCCCGAAAGGGAAGCGAAAATTGATCTCTCATTGTTGTAGCATTTAGCGGCTTGTAGTCGACAAAAATCTACCATTTGCCATTCTTATTGGGTGTCTCCATTACAGGTGTACTCTGAGTCCCCTACTGGATAGATGAAACCTGCCTTCAAAAGTCACTGCACCTCAGCACTTTGTTGAACTACTCCCAGTTGTTGTAGTCATTGCACCACTGGCCTTGCTCCCTCTTTTAGATTAATGTGATGTTGTACTACTGTCACACCTGTGAGGTGTTCATAAGTAGAAATAAAAAGTGCAAAGTACTTTATCACCACTTCCATGTAGGCTGCCTTCTTCTCAGCTGATAGATCCTTAGCCAACATTTTTTCTAACCCCTCCTTCTTAACCTTAACCTTTAGAAGCTGTTGTGAAATTTCACTACTAGAAGGCCCTTTCAATGTAATCCCCATCACTTCTAGAGAGCTTTCTTCCTCCTCATTAGAAGACTGGCCCTCTGTCGTAGATGAACAATCCTCACTGGAACTCCATTCATCAACGGTGGTCTCTAATACAAGATCCTCCTATCGGCCCTCCTTCATGTTGTAGATAGACTAAGTGCTCTTTCATTTTTTCTGTAGCCCCTTCTGTGGCCTTAGCTCTAAAGCCCCTTGTCTCCCAATATTGTTTGGCTTTCATTCACTACAACATATAGGCCTTATACCAATGTCAAAAGCGATGAGAATGTAAATAAATAAATTTGTCCCCATCGTCACAAAAAGCGTAGTTATTGGCAATGCTATAGAACAATCGGTATTATCGTCATTATTAGTGTTTCTATTTGCGTAGGTATCAGCGTCGTATTTGCAATGCTGATACCGACACAAATAACCACATTGATAACGACGCTTTGCGACACTAATAACGACGCCAATAACGACGTGTGCAGTAAATTTGCGACACTAATAGCGATGGTAATAGGAAAAAAAAAATTGTGACAGGGCAGCAAGCTGCCCTACCACATATAGCACTATGTGCTTTATTTGGGCCATACAAATAGTTTCTGCACTGTGTGCAATGATAGTGTAAATAAAGAGAAAGTGTACACTGATACATGAAATAAATACATGATCACATAATGAAAGCGACTGGTACAATCATGGTAAGATATCACTACTACATAGAAAATTTCTACACAGATCACGTGACCAAAAAAGAAGGGTGTGTGAGCTCCACGGATCCAAGGGCGAGCTATAGATCATCGCCATCCGAAAGCTCATCTCGTCACAAAGGAGCATCGAATAGACTCTGCAAAAAAAGAAACAACTACACATCAGTCCACCATACAATAATGCATTCTAATTAAAAATGGTTACTACGGACAAGAAAGATGAGTGACTTACAGGGCCGCCACATCCATACAATCGGTCGATCAATGCAATGAGACCATACCTCTCTGTATATCGAGTATCAAGGCCGGTCGAATTTCGATTTGTAATGGACTGCTGCAAAGGAAACAAAATACTAACTGTTAGAAACACGATTGTCAGTACAAAGGATATTGCGAAAAAATAAGCAAGCAAAACAAAAGAAAAACTTACAAAGTTCTCCAAATATGTCATGTGGCTGCCATGCCCAAGATGATGGACCACTCCGGCCTCTAGTCGTGTCCTTGTCGCCTTGCGCTACTGTCTCCAATATCCTGGAGAATCTGTAGCCTCCTCCCTCAGTTGGCGCAAGTCCTTCGCACCTAGCCACTCGAGCTTTGCAGCCCCACTCTTAAGTGCCTTGCATGCGTTCGATCGTCTGTGTGACATATATGCAGACATGCACTCCATCATCCAGCCCATAGAAAACCTATCTACTACGGCTAAATTCCCTACTATGTTGTATGGGAAACATGATTCCCTAGTTATATGACCTACAAATCCCTAGTTTAAGATGTGGGAAATTAAATTCTCTAGTTCTATGACTAACAAATCCCTAGTTTAAGATGTGGGAAATAAATTCCCTAGTTATACATTATAAGGATTTCATACATGCATGCCTAGGATTCCCTACCATGGGATGTTGACAAAGTTATTTCCTAGTTATACATAGGGAATCTATATACACGTACCCAAGAAAATTTAGAGAATTTCCTACATTCCAAGAGTTTTTCTATGTAGGAACCACTCAAAAGCTCCTTGTGAGAGCTTCTCAGCACCACTATCGCCATTTGCAAAGAAGAGGGAGAAGTTCACAAAGGAGAAAGAGGGGATGTTGTGAAGAGGAGACAAAGAATCCATCCTCGAGTCTTTGCGATAAGTACATGGCCTCCTCTTGGTTTGTTCTTGTTCTTTCTTCTTTTCTTTTGTTCGTTTTTCTTGAGAATGAGGTGCATTGAGGGAGAAAGAGAGGAAATAAGAGAGGGGGAAGAAGAAAGAAAAAGGAAGAGAGAGAGAGAGAGAGAGAGAGAGAGAGAGAGAGAGTAAACATGAGAGATAACAAAGAAAGAGAAAGAGAGAGAGAGAGAGAAAGGAAGGGAGAGAGGAGAATGAGTGAGAAAACAACGAGGGGGGTGAGAGAAAAAAAGAGAGGGCAACAAAGAAAGAGAAAGAGAGAAAGAAACACAAGGGGGAGAGAATATGAAATGAAGAGTGCAGAGAGAGGTGGATAAATTGTGTTAGATTAGTTTAAAAAATAAAGCTACTCCTCGAGTGAAGCAAGTGTTTAAATTTCCCATGGATTTTTCATAAAACAAAGTGGTCTTCGTTAGTCAAGAGCATTCCATAAAAATTTTGAAATGCTAGATTAGGTCAAGTTAGGAAGAATCGAATGTCAACTATTTTAGTGTGTCATCCTAGATCCAAATCAATGTAATTTTAGGGGGGCTAAGTTGAGACTATACCTTATTTATAAAGTGTTCAATGCATATCACTCCCCCTCATTTCTTACTCTCTTTAAATCAATGCTAAAACATCTTTAAAATATTCAAATAGAATCATTGATTGCACTTGGATATAAGTAACTTTATTTCTTCTTGGAAGTAGAGCAAAAACATCTTCTATGTAGTACAGGTGAGCAAGAAGTGTTGTATCATTCTTCATCTATGTTCTACTCAAGTTTGAGATATGATAGCAAAGTAGTTATCTTAAGCTAATGTTAGATAACCATACTAGGAGACTATAGTCATGATTTAGGCTTGCTTTAGGTTGATCCTTGTGGGGTTGAGGTGGAAGTTTCCCTGTAAGGTAGACTTAAGTAGTGCTTTGTAGAGATAAATTGATGAATATGGTGATATGTTATCTAAATGTAAGATATTCTCGATTACTTTGAAGGAATGGATACAAGATATGTAGGAAAAAAATTTAGAGTGAGCTTGATTTACACTACAAGGATTTGAGCTTATAGCGACAGCGGGTAGCGGCGTCGCTATCTGCATCGCTATTTGCGTTGGTATTTGCGTTGCAAATAGCGACGGTCCATAGGGAAAAAAAAGGGCCGAAACCGAGTGCGGATTTATTTCGCGTTTTGTGTTTTGAGAGCGAGAGCGAGGGAGGGAGCGACCGTCGTGAGAGAAGGAGAGGAAGAAGACTTGCCGCCGTCGCCGCCGTTGTTTGCGAAGGAGAGGAGGAGCCTTCATTGCAAAGAGGAGCCGCCCCACACTCGTCATATCTCATCGGTGAGTCTCCCTCTCTCCTTGTTTTGCTTGTTTAAGGTTTAAATCACTTTCTCTTTTGCTTGTTTAGGAGAGGAAATGAGAGAGAAAGAGAGGGAGAGGGAGAGAGAGGGAGAGAACGAGAAAGAGAGGAAGAGGGAAAGGGAGGGGGAGGAAATGAGAGACGGGGAGAAAGAGAAAGAGATGGAGAGGGAGAGGGAGAGGGAGGGAGAGTGCATTCTCTCTCTCCCTCTCCCTTTTGCTTGTTTAAGGTTTAAATCACTTTCTCTTTTGCTTGTTTAGGAGAGGAAATGAGAGAGAAAGAGAGGGAGAGGGAGAGAAAGAGAAAGAGAGGGAGAGGGAGAGGGAGAGGGAGTGTGAGAGGGAAGGAGAGTGCATTCTCTCTCTCCCTCTCCCTTTTGCTTTTGGAGAGTGTTAGGATATATTGTGAGAGGGAGAGAAAATGAGAGAGAAAGAGAGGGAGAGGGAGAGAGAGAGGGAGAGAAAGAGAAAGAGATGTATACTCAAATGGATAGCTTTATGGAGATGTATGTCTACTCAAATGGATAGCTTTTGTCTACTCAAGATGTAGTCCACCTGTGTGTGTATATATTGGAACAATAACATATCTATGATTATGGTAATGGTATACACTTTGCTTTTTTTATGGGTACCATTACATCGACTCCTTAAGAGGGCTAAAAATTGGTCATACACTTTATAAAGTCTAATTAGGAGATTTAAGATGCACGATAATAGACTTGTCGATAATGGTATGCAATGTGCTTTGTCATGGGCCACGTACATTGGTGACTCTTTAAGATGGCTTAAAATTGGTCATATCCTTCATAATGTCCAAGTAGGGGATCTAATTGTGATATGCATAATTCCTTATTTTTTTATTAACTTTATAGGCATAACAAATTAGTAATCATGCCAACTAGTCAACGGAAGGACTAAAAAAAAATGATACCCTAGCTAATGGTCATTATGGTACTTCATCAAAATGAACCCAAAAGTATTGCTATAGAAGAAGAATCCCTTAAATTGAGCACAGGATATTTTCTTCAAATGTTATGACTACGAGTAGAATTGATTGGAAACAATTTTATAACTATAGTTGATAAATTTCATAGATGGAATTAATTTTTATACATGGACCTAGGACAAAAAAACCACATTACTAAGATGCTTTTTGTTGAGACTGATTTATTATTAGACTAAGAGATCTTCAATGATACTCATAAATTTTGTTGACTAATATTACTTATACTCAAAGCCCTCTAGTGCAGTTGTATAAGTAATCCTAGTAGAGCCCCTCTAAGATACTCAAAGTAATCAGCGTGTCCCATGTCCTTGCTCTCAATGCAAGTTGGCAATTAGACGAAAATGCCGATTGTCTATAGAACACATACGACGATTTGACGAGTTTCAATATGAGATCATTAATCAGGCAATTGCGGATTTTCAGCAAATGGTAATTTGAAGTTAATATCAATCATGCATTGTACTCGCAAGCTAATTGAAACCCATATACAATAAGATTGGGTCTTGCTGGCACATTTTCTATCTAGGGAGGTGATGTCTCGTTCCAAGGGGAAGTGCACCCTTTGCGGCCAATTAGAAGAGTTCATGGGCGTGCGATGGATGGAGTGCAGGAGCCAATCCACCACTCGCAAGGCCAATCTATACCGTCAATTCCAAAGGAGACAGATAACTTGCCAGACCTACCTACAATCTTGGAGCCTGAGATGGAGGCAATGATCGATGCATTGATTCCCATGGATGTCGAGACTTCTAATCCACTTAGAGAGGAAGCATCCATACCATTATATGATGGGTGCCGAGTATCTCGGTTGAAGACACACTGCTTGCACTCTTAAGTGTGCAAGAAAAATACGGGTGGACCGATACGAGTGTGACCGAGTTATTTAGGTATCTTGGACATAGGCTTCATTGATTCATTTTTTTGACACTATTATTACAAACATTTGTGCTTTTTTAAGGTGTTTTATGATTTTTTTCAGGTTATTAAAATATCATATATTACCACCTGTAAATACCATGCCTGAGTCTCGTGATGATGCACGATATGTTTTACGGAAGCTTGGCATGGACTACAATAACATCCATGCATGTATCAACGATTGCATACTATTTCGAGGAGAATACGAGACTATGGAGACATGTCCAAAGTGTGGTGCTCATAGGTATCGACAAGACTTGCAAGGGCAAACCATCCCTCAAAAAGTTCTCAAACACTTTCCGCTCATCCCCCGCATAAACCACATGTTTCGTACGTCCGGCATGGCGAGCTTGACAACGTGGCATGTGCAGAATAGATCCATGGATGGAGTTCAACAAATATCAGTGGATTCGCGCACATGGAGCCACATTGACTCTACCTTCCCAGGCTTTGCGCGAGAGCCAAGGAATCTTCGGCTCGGTCTCGCAATGGATGGCGTGAACCCATTCGGTCTGCGCTCAACTTCTTATATTGTGTGGCCTATAGTCCTTGCCAACTACAACATCCCTCCATGGCTTTCTACGAAAAAAGGACATCTCATCCTTAGCTTGCTTGTCCCAGGCCACTACAAAGTAAAAAAAATGGATGTGTATCTTCGTCCGTTAGTCGATGAGCTTAAGATTTTGTGGGAGGAGGGGGTCACTATGTAAGATATGAGCAGGCGCGATGATCGGCGGTCAGCCAATATTCGAGCCATTCTCATCTGGACGATGCATGACTTTCCGGGATTGGGAGAGTGCTCAGGTGAGCAGGCCTCCATTCTCGCTGGTAATATCTATATTTTATCTCATTCAATCAAGTATTCACTAGGTCGTGGTATTGGAACAGGTCTGGCTACCTCAGGTTATCATGCATGTTCATTGTGTGGGCCACAGTTAGACTCCCGAAGGTCACAAACCATGAAGAAGATGGTATATCAAGGACACACCGCTTTCTTGCTGGAGGATCATGAACTCAGGGAAGGTTTCCTTGGACGACCTCCAACACGTATGAACGCCGCAAGCTGGTACAAGCTGAAAATCGTCCATGCGGAATCACATCCAAATGGAATGCGAGGATTCTCAATTTCTGACGAGTTGCCATATTGGGCCTACTTACAGGTCAACCACTTGTTGGATCCCATGCATATTTTCAAGAATGTGGGCAGCTTGCTATGGGACCACATCACAGGAAAGAGAGACACTATAGGGGCACGAATGGATTTGAAGGAGGTAGGTAAAATGGAGGCGCTTTGGCCGCAGTCGAGTGCTAATGGTCGCGTGTAGCTTCCTCGCACTCCTTAGGTTTTGTCACCTAAAGAAGAGCGCATTGTGAAGCAAGTAATCAAGTCTATCCGCACTCTGATGGGTATGATGCGTTCTCTCAGGTTCACATTTTCTAAAGACGACCAATTGTCGGGGCTAAAATCCCATGATTGGCATAAGATATGTTAGGTTTGTGCTACGAATGGATTGTAATTAGCGTGTGCATTTTGCAATTTGGAAAGTGGCCATTATTGATAATGCTTTCTCATTTGTGGCAGTTTGTCCTACCGATCGCAATCGCAGGATGCGTTACTCCAGAAATTCGCGGGGCCATTTACAAGTTGTCGACTTTGGTGCAATGGATCTCACAGAAAGAGATTAAGACGTCCTCTATTGAATCCGCAAGGCAGGGAGCAGTGGAGACGGTCTCTCTCTTTGAGAAATACCTGCCCACTAGCATGCTCACGATACAAATCCACCTTCTTGTGCGTCTTGTGGACGAAGTGGAGATTGCTGGACCTGTCCATATGCGATGGATGTTCTTCTTGGAGCGCTTCATGAAAACCTTGAAAGGATTTGTACGACAACGAGCTCGGCCAGAAGATAGCATGGCCGAAGGTTGGGATATGTCAGAGGCGTTAGTGCATATTTCACAATGGCTACCAATGGTGGAACTAGACAATGAAATGCTATGGACGCTGAAGGACGATGATAGACTGACTGGAAATGTGGTGGTTGGAAGAAAAAAGAATGGATGCCTCAATGGAAGAGAAGGTGAATCGCTTTTGTATGTTGTACCATGCCTCCATGGAGATGTGGCTCGCCAAGTACTAGATTGCAAGGCAAGATCAAGAGGAAGCGCGAGCTGAATTCCGACGTAGTACGCATCATCAACCGATTCGATATCTCGAAGGCATGGAGGAGATGCCACAGTTTATTTCAACGCGATGGTTGCATGGAGCCTTGACCGCAGCATCTCGCGAAGGGACAGAGGTCTCAATGGAGGAGTAATAATTCTCGAGGGGATGTAGTCCAAAGGTGATGAGGGGTTTAGAATCTATCATATCTAAATTTTATATGCGACATCTAATTTGAGTGTTTCAATGTACAGTACAAAATATATAGTGTAGCGTGGTCGTGCCAATGGCATTTTCGCGTGGAGCGTATTGACAAAATGCGCTCCACAATGGACTGTGGTGTCATGGTAAGGTTCGAGCAAGAGAGCCGGCGACGAGCAATGGATCCAAACATGGTCGTGAATGAGATGGAGTATTTTGGGAACTTGCAAAGTATTATTATGGTGGATTACCGTAGCTTCTCCATGATACTATTCGATGTGAAGTGGTTCAAAGTGGTACTTGGAGGAGCTGGACTAACAGTTCAACGAGGTCCATCTAGATTTCTCGAAATAGATTCCGAAAAAAAATGGATGGTTTTGCGCGACATCTTTGTGTTGCCGGCCCATTGTGAACATGTGCATGGAGTCATTTGCTTGCTAATTGTATTACGACATGGTTTATGTCACAATGGTTTGAACTCTCTTGTACGTGTTTGTGAACATGTAATCTTCTATCCAAACCCTCGACAACCTCGATGGTGGTGTGTTATACCTTCAACTCCCCGAAGTGTGAGAGTATATGATCAAAGCGATGTTCCAAGCATAGATGAAGATAATATGCAAATAGAGGGGTCGATATTGCAAAGGGTGGAGGCCGTCGAAAGCTTGGAGCCAGCATCGGCTAACAATGATGGAAATACAGGAGTCCCAGAATTTTTTCAGAACGAGACAGACTCATTCTTTTGTGGTGACATGTCTATGGACCTTCCAGTGTATGCGGAGTTGTGTCAGGATACATGGGACCATAGGATACTTCATACTTGGAGCATCCACTTACTCAATTCGTTGACCAATCTCTTATAAAAGTACATAAGATATGCATTTTAAGATAGATTTTTTAAAAATGATTTATATTACTGTGCTTTGTATAATTTAAATTGATTATTTTAACATCATTTTTTATCTGTGCATGTGACACTTTCAAGATGAGTTGAGGGATGAGCGATGAGGAGTTGCAAGACATCTTCGCACGCATGTCTCCAAACCAGCTCGCGAGATTTAGAGAGATGGCAGACCAGGAGCTGTCTCGTTCTTCATCAGGGTGCTCTGCTAGATCTACTTCAGCACGATTGGATGCTTTGGCTTCGAGTAGACGATCTCGATGCTCACGACTTGGGCCACAGGGAGGGAGTGCATCGGGATCAGGGGGATGCTGCTGTGGAGACACGAATGTGGTGTCTCCGCCTCGTCATTCAGCTGGAGCTCCGTCACCTCCAGGATTTGTCACACCTGTGGGGACGTCTACTTCAGTTACTCCGACTTTTGCGCAGCCGTCAGCAGGTGGCACCCCTTTGGGTGCCAGTCGGAGAGAGATTACCCCCGTCGGTACACCGGATGTAGAGGGGTCTCTTGGATATGCCCAGGAGCGTGGACACAGATGGGAGAGGACCCATCTTAGGCAGAGTCCTAGGGGTTATGGATATCTGGTCAATAGTAGGTCAGGAGCCATCATCATGAATGATGAGGGAAGGAGGGTGATGGCTCGCATGAGAGAGTTGTGCCAATAAGTTTTTTGGCACAACATCTTGGATCATTGGAAGAACATACCCGAGGGGAGCAAGGACTACATAGTAACATCCTTGCACGAGGAGTTTCCGGTGCCAGCCGTAGTAGATAGATTCTCTACGGGCTGGATGATGGATTGCATGCGTGCATACATGTCACACAGACGATCCGACGCACGCAAGGCAATCAAGAGTGGGCCTGCAAAGCCCGAGTGGTTAAATGCAGACGACTGGCACCGACTGAGGGAGGAGGCTACAGATTCTCCAGCACTACAACAGAAACGAGGCATAGATGTGCAAAGTCAGAGCGTCTATCAGAGCGTCTATAAGTGCGTGTAAACGTGTGTGTAAATAGATACAAATTTTGCGTCTATATATCCACGTAAATAGACGCGCCAGCAGACAGACAATTATTTAATCACCTAAAATTAGCAATTCACATAATTAAAAAACCAAAGTTAATAATTATTTAACCACCTGAAATTGATTCTTGAGCATGCACATGTGTGCATGATAAAAACCATAGAATTAAGAATACACATTGAATCATTGAATTAAAAAAATAGAGTTAATAATTACTTTTTCATTGCTCTCTAATGAATGGCAATTCCTCTAGTTGACAAGCCTGATATAAGTAATTAGCGGCAAGCGACAGAAACCTTACAATTAGTAGCAAGCATTGCAATATGTATCTCGTAATTTCTCTACGTACTTTAAGATGATAAAAGATACTTCCTTTTTATTATGGAAAAATCGATTTAGCTTTAAAATTAACTATTGATTCTTTAGTATGCACGTGTGCGCATGATAAAAATCATAGAATTAGGAATATACATTGAATCAATAAGAAAATTAAGTATGTTATAGTGAATGATCCATCTCATCTTCAATGAGATCAGCGCTTGCTAAACTATCTACTTCTAGGTCTATGTTACCAAGAGGTAACGAAACAAATAATTCTATCCCACTATCAGATGTGTTGCTATATTGCTCAATAACTTCATCAATATCATCGACAATCACATTATTGTCTTCTTTTGTGTTTCCTTGAACATCCTCGCGAGGTTCATCTTGTACTATATCACGCATATCATCCATTATGGTGTCATCATGCACATCATCATTAATTGTTGGATTGTCATATACTATCTCCATGTCAGTAACATTACCATATATTAGTTTTGAATGATTAGATATAGGGATGACATACCACCATCGGTTATTATTTACCACTGGATGATACACAACCTGTATTTGAAAAACAAAAGCAAAAAACTTAAGTACTTATTATATTGTGTATATGTATCACATGTATACATATAAAAAAATTAGCCTTTGCATATTTATACATGCTCGCATTGTTGAGGTAATACTAATGTGTCATTCTTGTTTTGGTGAAATTTTGTAGAGTCAATGATTACAAAACCACTTGGATGACGTCTGATTGTGCAATGCTCACCATTTGTTACCACTTCTTTAAACCACTTCACATCCAATACATATATAAAGAATCGTCTAAAGTCAAGCTTCAGAATATCTTGGATCAAGCCACAATAACCTTCCATGGTACCATTGGCAGCCTCGAAGTGAGCAAGGACACCACAATCTTGGGTATTTCTCTTTTCATCTATACGTTGAGTTCGAAGATGTTTACCCTCACATCAAAGTGCATTGAATAATGTGCACTAGTAGTAAAAGATAAAAGATCAAACATGTCAATTATTTATATAAAATAAAACTTATAGAAACAAATTAATTGATAGTATGTCTCACCTTTGATAAGCAACCTCGTGTGTATTTCCACTCTTCTTGAGATATATTAATTTCCTCCTCTTTTTCCATTCTCTCCATTTCCTCATGTAACCAATCTATATCAATATGACATGGGAGCGCATTTAGATGATCTGGAAATGAGACATTACGTCCATATCTAATGTGAAATTCTTGTCTTTCGCTTTTTCTTCTTGCCCTTGCTTCATTATATAGTGTCACCCATTTGCTCATTACATCACTATTGAGCACACAAAAACTATTTAACTTATGAAGTTCTTCTTTTATTAGCACTTTACTCATTCCTTTTCCTTGAGGTACTATAGAGGTCATCCTCAAGTCTTCATCATTTTTCTATAGTCGTGGTTGAGAGGGATCCACTTCAGCAAGATATTCAGAGATATAAACAAGGGATGATTGCACTAACCAACCCTCAGCCATGCTTCCCTCAGGCCGTGCTTTTGCCTCACAAAATCTTTCAAGGTTTTCATGAAGCGCTCAAGAAAAACATCCACCTTACATGAACTGCCCCACAAAGTGTGATCTCATCAATCAAATGTACGAGTAAATGTAATTGAGTAGTCAAAATGGATTGAGGAAAATTTTCCTCCACCAAACAAACCACCTCAACAGATAATACTCGAGCATCTTGCAATGTGTTTGGATCAATTTCCTTCAAGCTCACGTATCTGTCAAGATGTATTTGAGAATTGTTTATTTTTTTGTAGAAATTCAAAGATATATAATGAAAAATTACAATGTATACACACCTCACAAGCTCTCCCATCTTGTAAATGATATCACATACATCTTTGGAGGCACAATGGGATATTCTAGTAGGAAGTACGAACTGAATGTAAACAATATTCATAGATCAAATGATTAGTTGAGGAAAAAGTCATCATACCCCAAAGTTTACACATAGTTACTCCACTAATTACTATATTCATGGTTAGAGATACCCTTATTTGAATCATTTTGTGCCAATAGTGGGACTTCAAACTAGATAGTTGCTCCACACCTCTTTTCTTTTTCTTTATGAAGGCTCCCTTGAGACATCTCATACATCCTATGGGTGTTCGAAAGCTATATATTTGTTCCTTCACTATTTTTTCCTCGTTCTTTGACAACATCCAAGGTGCATGGGGTAGCTCAAACTTTCCTCTGGGTCCAATGCGTGGCCAGGCTCGTCTCATGTGACCAATGTTACGTAAATCCTCCCTTACATTAACTGAATCACGAGCCCCTATCAAGTGATCCCATAATGTAGATACAATATTTTTGAATATGTGCATGGGGTCCAACATGTGATTGATCTTGAGTTCAGTCCAGTACGAAAGATGAAAAAATATAGAGAACCTAACAAACAAACAATATATTATGTAAACAATTCATCATGCTAAATACTTTAAAGTCAATCGAGAGAAATTCACTTCTTACCGACTCATGCCGAGTGGAGGGTGGCTGTCAGCATTAATCCATCTCTGCTTCCAATCTCGAATGGTTAGAGATTGTGGAGTCATTCCATTGGTAGGGAGAACATATTTGGGATGGTCAATAGGAAGAAATCGATTATGATTGTCGTAGATAACCTTCTTTAAACGTGTCGGCGTAGAGGAAACTAAAGAGCGACCGCAAATAGGACATGCATGATATCTTGACGTTGTTAAACCTGAAAAAACAAGTGAATTAATAAAATGCAATTGATTCAAGTCTTGAATTTCAAATATAGAGTTATATACATGTACTTGAACACTCTTCGTATCCTGGAAAGCTGTGCATGGTCCACAACAACATGGTCTTCAATGTGAAATCTCTAGAGGATGCATATGCACTTGTATCTTGCACCTCAATACCTTCCCATAACATTTCTAACTCTTCAATCAAAGGCTCTAAGTAAATGTCCATGTTTTTTACCTTGTGCTTTCCAGGAATCAGAAGGGACAACATCACATGTCCCTTTTTAATTGCCATGGATGGAGGAATATTATAGTTCACCAATACCACTGGCCATACACTGCATGATGTGCTTTTGATGCCAAATGGATTGATTCCATCCATACCTAAACCAAATCTCAAATTTCTTGGCTCTTCTTTGAAAACGGGCCTCAAATTATCTATATGTTGCCATGCGGGTGTGTCTGTAGGGATCCTCCATTTTCCATCACTTGAACGATGACTAGCATGCCATGACATGAGCTTTCCAATAGACTTACACTTGAGCATAAGTTTTATACGTGGAACAATCGGAAAATGTCACAAAACCTTACGAGGCACATCCATTGACTTTATCTCCACTTCGTATCTTGATTCGCCACAAACAGGACACTCTCGTGCGAACTTATGAATCCCACGAAATAAGACACAATCATTGACACATGCATGGATCTTGACATAATCGAGGCCTCCCAGAGATGTCAAGTAATGTCGTGCTTGCTCTCTCTTAGTTGGCAATTTGTTTCCTTTTGGAAGCATTTGTGATAATAACCTACACATATTTTTAAAAGTGACTTAAAAAACCACCAACATATATTTTTGTCTGATTTCAAAATAGAATTAACAATTAATATTATGATTCATATATAAGCCAAACTAAATTGATACCTACTTCAATAACGCATCCAAACTGACATTACTCCATCCATAAATTGTTTGCAAGTTAAGTATCTCAAGGGACACACGAAGAACGAAGTACGTACAACCTTCATACAATGGAGTAGATGATGCTACATATAGTGGATCATCTGGCTTCGTAGAGTAACCTTCTCCCTGAACCGGTTCTGAAAATAGATGGTGTACCATGTTGTCCAAAATCTCATCCTCTACGACTTGATGGGGCATTTCATGAGGGCTACTATCATGGTCGTCAATCTCTACTCTTCTTGAAGACTCTGCCTCCTTGTGTCGACATTTTGCAGCCTCTCGACGCCCGGGAGGGAGCATCTGAGGATGTGGCATCGCATCCTGCTCAACCACAAAAGGGAGTTTCATGTACGTTGATATATAATTCCCGTAACATAGACATGCAATCTTAGTGGTAAAAAAAACAATGAATACCGGTGATTTTTCTCGGTCTCATTCTCCATACAAGCTGAGGTGTGACATTGTAATTCGACGTGCTCGAAAAATACACCCTCGACAATGATCACACATGCATTTAATTTTTCGTCGTAGCCATGCATCTCAATTATGAAGATGCAATGTTTCATCCTCACATGAGGATGTGCTCATTGACTCACCAGCTTGCACCGCACTAGGTGATGACGACGTCGACATGATTAAACCTAATTCATGACAATATCAAAATATTTGTCATTCATGTGTTTACATAAGATCTTAATTTTAAATACACAAAAATCATCATAAATACATTAAAACTTATGATAAGAATTCACTATCAAAACTTATCTTAAAAACAAAAAATTATGATAAATCCCAAATGCACGTCTATATCCGCGTTTAACTACGCGTCTATATTCGCATCTATCTGAACAATAGACGCACATATACACGCGAAAATAGACGCACACGTCAAAATTCAAACCATACATAAATAATTTCTTTTCAAACTGCGCCTTTCCTTTCCTGTGTTTTTTGCGGTTCTGAAGCTTGAGTTTAGTCGACATGCAGTCTCTTCATGCCTCACCTAGTCTCCTCATGCCTCACCTCCTCATGACTCACCTCTTCTTTCATTTCAAATCCACAAGAAGGGAAAAAGGAAAGCCAAGGAGAGGAAGAAAGAGAGAACAAGAAAGAGGTGAATAAGAAGAAGCAACAAGCAAGCAAGCAAGCATCAAGGGAGGGTAACTTACCAAGGAGAGGAAGAAGGAGAAGGAAGAAGCGCCACCACCTGCCACACCAAACACCCAAGGTGAGTCTCTCTCTCTCTCTCTCTCTCTCTCTCTCTCTCTCTCTCTCTCTCTCTATCTCTCTTTGTTTCTCTCTTCCTCTCTCTACTCTGTCTGTTTATTTAGGATTTGTGATTCCATTATGTATTGCATTTTGTAAATAATCAATGGTGGTCGTCAGCCTAAAATCGGCCGACCGGGCACGTCTGATAGTGCGTCTACATCTCAATGTAGACGCAGACATAGACACGAAAAAATGTCTCCTCTCAGAGTGTTTGAGGGCGCATCTTTGAGCGCATGTGCTGGTGCGTGTGCTCTGCAATGTACACGCGATGATACACGCACTGCATAGAAGGTTGACCTGCAGTCTACATGCGATTATACACGCGCATTGACCTGGGATGTGCATCTGGTAGCGCGTCTGTACTGCATGTTAGATGCACAGATAGACGCGCTGGACAGAAGGTTCACTCTGGAGCGTGTCTGAGAGCACTTCTAACCTGCAATGTAGACGCGGGAATACATGCGCCAGGTCTCCCAGTTCTGATAGTAAACAATATATTTTTGCAATGATGAATGTGACCAATCCCATGTTTGTGTTTATCAATTTTCTTGTTTAAGAGAAGCATTAGCACTTAAGTGTTATGCTCAATGTCTAAAGAAAGCTCTTTGAAAATGTAGGTAATATATGATTTTTTGTATGCAAATAAATTTGTCTTTTTTCTGTGTTTTTTTTGCAGATGTCGTATCCTAGTTTATCTAGCAATGACCCAGATGTGGATCGCATGAATGATACATTGGCCTCCTTTGGCAGGGGGGTCAATGCATTTTTTGGCAATTACATGCACAAAAAATATCCATGAGAATATTTTTGCATTGCCTTGATTGTGGTGGTCCCATGGTTATGCAACCACAAACAATTCTCACTATATGCATGGACGATTATTAATCTCTTTTGGGGGTCTATGGGATTGAGCATCTTGAATGAATAAGAGGGTGTTCAAGGTTCCATTATTAAGCTCTTGTAGTGTAACATTTTGGTTCCATTGCCAAGACCAAGGGCACCTCAACTACAAGAATACTCACATGCCTTGTTGTAGAATAGAAGGGGCGAGAGATGGTCACTTCAAAATGTAAACAACGTCTAAGTGGTAGCATTGCTTTAAAATATTAGAAAGATCAATGTTGATGTATTGAGTTCTTTTGCATTAAGTACCTTAGTTTGAAATGGACATTCAAATTTTGAGTAGTTTATTTGAATTTTTCTTGAAATTAATAAATGAAATTAATGGATAGATTTTGAATTTTAACATTCTAATGCAAAGCGTAAATAAGTAAGATGCACAAGAAAGAATAATGGGGATAAATAATAGATTAAATAATTTTCTAACTCACTTATGTAGATTAAGAAATTTGCATAGGTAATGGGTTATACCTTAGGCTACAAGGTTGCACTAAGGCAACCACCTAAAAAAAGGGAGGATGTTTTACATGGGAGAAAAGTTACAAACAAGAAAATCAAGCATGCATGTTTTTTTTGGGGAAACAAGGGTGTCTTCTTTAATTCTAGAGGAGGCTTTGTTGCAATCATTAGGTAATATAAATGCATGGGTGAATGGTTTTTAGGGTGGACGTGTGTGTTGGTATATGTGTGTGTGAATGCACGCTTATATATGTGTATCCTAAATGTATGTGAACTAGGTGTGTGAGTATATGTAACTATGTGAAAATGTTCCTAATTCTTGATGCCCATGAGTTTCTATGGTGTTATAATTGTCTACATGTATGTGAACAAGTGCATATGGGGGTGTGGATGCATATGCGCATCTATGGATGCACATAGTTGGTAAATGCGCACTTGTGTGCAGATGGACACACTCTGTGCAGTCACAGATACTCTATGTGCAATCAGACGCATATGCAAATGCAATTTAGTGAACGAATGCACAATGGATACATGGTGCACCGTATATGTACATGTGCAATCGGACATACTCTGCATGGTTAGACACACACGTGTGCATCAGGATATACATGCGGATGGATTGAAATGTGATGAAAAATATAGATGCACACAAATGTACAGATGCAATATGTGGAGTAAAGAATGTACAAGTAAATGTGTAAGTGTCAATGAGTTAACTACAATGTAGGTGGATGTACACATGTGCAGTCGAATGCACATGTGTGTGGTCAAATGCAATGTGTATGATCAAACACTCAAGGATGCACTATGTGCGTACGTGGGTGCACTACGGTGAAATGGACGGAACATGTGGGGTGATGGATGCACCTAATTGTGTAAAAGAACACATGTATAGTCGTGAACATATACGAAAGTACATGTGTTCAACTGAATGTAAACGTGCATCCATGATTACACATGATGCACATAGAAGAACATGTACACACATGTGTAGGTGGATGTAGTGTGGTGCGTAGGTGTATCCTTAGGTGATGAACACAATGTGGGTGTCTAAGGGTGTTCGTATTTGTGTATGGACTAGGTGGTGCATGTGATGTGAGTCTTGTGCCTATGATGGTATGTGTATGCTTCACCTATTGCTTTTACTCCCTCCTTCCTTTCCTTGACTCCCCTAATATGAATAGGGTAGCATTAGGATGAGTCAAATGCCCAATACCCATAGGTGCCATATAAATGGTGTGCATGTGTGTTAAGCATAGGTGTGTGTATGTGCGTGTGTATTATATGTATGTGTATGCAGGGGTGTAAATTGGGGGAGTGTATGAGTGTATAGTATATTTGGGATTATATAAGTCTAGGTCTAATGTCTAGGGTGGATGGAGAGGAGATAGATGTGAGTAGATTGCAAGGTGAATTAGGCTAGGACTACCAGCGAGAAGAGCTTGTGGGTACGTGGAGAGCCACAATAGGTAACTTCATCTTGGTGTTCTTTCTGATTGGTGGATTGTTCAATATCATGGGAGAATGCGAGGCAAGGAGCCTATATGGTCATGATAAGGATTTTATCTAGGGTTCATAGAATTATGTAGGCTATCCAATTGTGTGAGGTGCTTGTTGAGGGGGGGGGTCACTATTTATAAGTCCTATATAAAACATGCGTTCATGGCATGTCCTATATATCCCTATGTAACCCATTTTGTGACATTATCTTGACCCTACTGTGACTTTATACCATTATTTATAAATCCCTTACTATCAATTAACTTTTTTTAATAGAATAATTTCATTGATCCTTATGTAATAGATACAAAATACTAGTTTTATCATACAATTAATAACAAACTATCTCTTAAGGTTTCATAAAAGATTTTTAGTAGTTTTAGTGATGATAGATAGCTTCCTTTGGAGTTTGATGGACCCTTTAGCTACCTTCTAATGCAAGTGATGCTATCATCTCTTAGGCCTCTAGAGTGTTAGAGAGAGTGGTGAGATGGGATAGACGAGCCTCATCTATAGAGGTACACAAGTGTGAAGGATCTAGAGAGGAATGCCCCTTCCTCCATGTGTCTAAATCTTAACCCATGCTTCAAAATGGGAAGCAAGTCACATGAAAAACATGCATGTAACAAGTCCATGTGTCAATTTGGAAAGCAAGCAAGGCAGGTATCTTCACATGAAAAACATGTATGTAACAAGTCACATGAGTTAATGCATTATGATGTTTGGGATCCTACAAAGATTGCAACCTTAATTGGTTGTAGGTATTATGTTTCTTTCATCGATGATCATGCTCGCAAAGTATGGGTTTACTTTATGTGTGAAAAAAGTGAGGGATTCACTCACTTTAAAAGCTTTAAGATATTGGTTGAGAAGGAGATAGGGTTGCACATTAAATGCCTAAGATCGAATGGAGAGGGAGAATATTTCTCCAATGAGTTTTTAATATTTTTACAGAGAAATTCTATACAAAGATAGTATACATATAAATATACTCTATACTAGATGCGATTTGCTAAGCAAAAAAGCAACCATATTGTAGAGGTGGCTCGTGCATTAATGTCGAAAAGAAGCTTGCCTCATTAGTATTAGGCTAAAGTAGTTGCCACTACTATATACATTATGAAAGGACAACCACTACTATTGTACATGGTATAATAATCAAAGAGAAGTGTATAAGTAGAAAGCACAATCAATCACATCTGAAAGTATTTGGATGTATTGGTTATGTGTATATTCTTGATGAGTTGCATAGTAAATTGGATCCCAAATCAAATATATATATATTTGTTAGATATTTTCTTGAGTAGAAGGGATAAAAATGTTATAACCCTATTACAAGTAAGCTCAAAGTTATTAGGGATATTGTTTTTTATGAAATGAGTAGCTCATATAGTAATGTGTGAAATGGAGTTGGGTTTGATAAGCATAAGAGTGTGGCTATGTAGAAAACAAGTCAGCAATAAGAGATATTGAGTAGACCACAATAGTCATCTAGTCATAGTTTTGTTGATAGACCTTGGAGTGGTTGATTGAGGTCATAGATTACTTTACCAAGTACATCACGAATATCAAGAAAATGTAAATAGGAAGGTGGAAACTCACCTATTATGACAAATGTATCATCAAGTTTCTCTCATATTGATACTCATTTAGATGGCTATGAGCAAATCTTGGATGAGGAGTTTGAGATTTTGTCTATTAAAACACTTGGTATGTGGAAGGCACAAGAGAATGCTAAAGCACATAGTAGTGATCTAGGTCCATGCAAGTCAAGTCGAGTAAGAGAGCTAATGCAGTGATTGACATATGATAGTTGTATAGCTCATTATTATGCATGCATGGCTAATGTTATGTAGGATATAGAATTCACTTGTTTTGAGGATTCAATGTGTAATGAGTATTGGGATCATGCTATGGATAAAGAGATGGCTATACTTATGAATAATGACACATGGGAGTTGGTACCTTTACCAAAGGCAAGAAACCTATTATCTTTAAATAGGTTTATAAAGTTAAGCATAAGTCAAATGGATCTATTGAGCACTATAAGGCATAACTACTTGCTAAAGGGTATGCGTTGACTCATGGTATTGATTATGAGGAGACTTTTGATCCAATGGCTACAATAGCCACTGTAAGGGCTGTGATCGGAGTGGTTATATCAAGAGGTTAGATTATGCATCAAATGAATGTTAAGAATACCTTCTTGCAAGGGGAGCTACAAGAGGAAGTTTATTGGAGTAGCCACTTGGTTATGTGAATGAGAATCATCCAAGTTATATATATATATAGGCTTCATAAGGCCTTGTATGGCTTGAAGCAAGTACCGAGGGCATGTCATGAGATGATTGCAAAATACCTTATCAATATTGGATTTTGTAGAGCACATGCTGATCACTCAATCTATGTCTATAAAAGTCATAAAGCGTTGTGATCATTATCATATATTTGTATTATTTGATCATTGTGGATAATAGTGAGGTAGAGGTGGACCATGTGAAGGGTCTCCTCAAGACTGAATTTGAGATGAAGGATTTGGGAGAACCATGCTATTTTCTTAGCATAGAGAGAATTAGCACTCTAGAGGGTATATGGTTGTGGATATGTTGAAGAAATATGGTATGATTGATTGCAAGCATATTTCTATACCTTTAAATGTTAATGTTAAGCTTAGTACACATGTGTGTGACTTGATTAAGGATATCACTATGTATTAGAAGATTGTGGGTAGCCTTATCTATTTGACGATCACTAGGCCAAAACTACACTACATAGTTAGTTTGGAGACTCAGTTTGTACACCTTCTATAGAAGTCACATTTGGATGCAATGTGGCATACATTGGGCTATATAGCCTAGTTGGCACGAACTTGAGTTCAAACCTTATGTCACGATTGCCATTCGTGCGATAACTCTGACATATCCAACTGATAGAGGTGCCGTACATCCGATGCCAGTGACGTCGAAAGCTAGTGACTTCTAAAACAATGTGATAGAATACCTCAACAGCTAAAGCAAGAACCCTCATTGCGTTGCATGGTAATCGAATCTCTGAAACATCGCGATATCATTCATCAGCTCTTTTGCAACATCCTTAATCGCATTGTATGGTCTTGAATTCTCCAAAACACCGCGATATCATTCATGATATCTCTAGCAACATTCTTAATCGCGTCCTATCAGACTTCACAGCTGCGTGGGAAACTCATGCTTTCGATTGCATTAGAATCTACACATACAAAGCAATAAGGACAAAGCAGAATCTCAAATTCCCTTAATCCCGTTGTATTAGTCCTTCCTTTATTACCAAGCAAGGAGGTGTTCAAGGCTTTATCCAGTTGTTGTCACAATGCGATGGGAGTCACTTGTCTTTGTTTTAGGTTCCTCATCGTGTCCTGTGGGTCTTGATGGCCAGGACAAAGCAAACTACCAGGAAGGACTTGGTTAAGAAATCTTCTGAAGAAGGTCCTGAACTAACTATTGAGGAGACAATTGAAGAAGTTGTTGTCCCTGTTACACCAGTTGGTAAAGTTTGTTCAGGTGGATCCTCAGAGAACAATTTATCTCGTGAGTTTGAGCCCTCAGCCTCTCCTCACTCTCAAGCTCCCAAGGAAGCCCCTCTGAGGAAAAATAGAAAGTCAAGATGGTTTTACATGTAGAGATGTTTTGCAGAGATAAGGAAAGCTCAAAAGTCCACTAATCACCTCATTCCTAAGACTGCATTTTTTGGACTGGTCAAGGAGATATCTAATAGATTGTCCTCTATTGCTTCTGTGGATGACCTCAACAAGGGATGGCAGCTATGTGCCCTACTATGCTTGCAAGAGGCAGTAGAGAATTTTCTTATAGATTTTATGAATGATGCTTACATTGCAGCTGCCCATGCACATTGAGTTACATTAATCAATAAAGACTTTATTATGGTTAGTAGACTCAGATACAGGTTTGACAAAGTTTTGAATCCTCTTCCATCAACTGATCAAAAGGCATTTGAAATACTCAATGTTCCACCCAGGAGAAAGCAGAAAGAGCCACCAGCACCCAAGATTGAAGAGGTTACCCATTTTTATCCTACAAGGATTGCAAGTGAGCAGGAGGTTATCTTGGAGGAGGAAAGGAAAGAGGTATTAGAAAATGAGGATTTGATCTTTCAGAGAAAGATTTTGTCTCTTGGCCAAGTGAACTATGAGAGGATGGGCAAATTGTATGGCCAAACGGTCGTGAATGTTACTGTTAGTCCTGAGAAAGAAGACTACCTCAGCATTTCTCTAGAGGATAAGATCCTATTTGAGGAAAAGGATGCTCAACTAACAGATTCGGTAGTTTATTGTTGTTTGAGGTAAGGTCATTTGCTTCTCTTTATTTATAATGAATTTTTCCAAGGGTCCTTATATTGCAATCATTCTCTTATTAATTCTCTACTTTATATACAGGGCATATGTTGCTTCTCTTAGCATTGATATTACTAAGGGAATATTTGTTATTGATCCACTTTTGTTTGTGGATTTGTTTTCAAAATCTAATTCAAATATTGCAAGGTTTTTTAAGGACTTCAATAGTGTCACAAACCATCATATTTTTTTTCCATATATTAAAAGGTACTTTCTTGAGCATTCTATATCTTGATGATTTGTCTTTAAGGTTATTTCTCACTTGTGTTTTGGTTCGTAGAGGACATTGGAGCCTAATCTATATCGACATTCCTACAAGAGAGGTCATTTTTATGAATTCTCTTTTAGGAATCCATGACCAATCAAAGATGTATTGCCACTAAACACTCTTTATTTAATCTTTTATTGGATAAAGTTTATAGTATTCGCTAATAAGTTAATATGTGTACTGCTGTTAGACTTGTTACTACTCACTTGGACACCAGCTTTCAAAGCATTGTTGATCCTCAGAGACCTTTCAAGTTTCTGCTTCAAGAGGTCTCATTGCAAAATGACGTACATAGTTGTGGCTGGAGAGTGGTTTCAAATGCTTCGAGGATAATAGATTCAAAGTTACTAAATGTAGAGGGGGTGAATGTAAGTTTTCTATGATTTATCCTTTTTATAGTGAAAGTCTCTTGCTACTTCAAACAACTTGTGTGCTTTTTTACAGTGTAGAGACTACCGTAAGTCATACATGTGGTGGATACAGGAGAGGTGTATTGAACTAGTTTTAGATAGGACAACTACACTAGTGGACCCATATTCCCCTCTCCCAGCTAAAAATCCAAAGGATAGGCAACAATGAAGGACAAAGGCAAGAAAATAGCAACCATTAAGAAAATGAAGTCTCCAAGGTCCAAACAAAAGGGGCCCAAAATGAAGGACATGCGTAAGCTTTCTCCATTGAAATTTAGTCCATACCCTCTAAAGCCCAAGGAGAAAAGAGTACCTAAGGTAATTAAGTTCTTCAAGTGACCAAGGAAAACACCTACTAAGAGGGAACTAGCGATGACAGATGAAAGTATGGAAGATGAAGCAACCTTTTCAAAGAAAGAGAGAAGTCTTAAGGATGGAGAAGCTAAAGAATAGTCCGAGGATGGAAAAGCCAAAGATTAAAAAGAAGCTAAAGAATAGCCTTATAATTACCGGTTTGTCTATTTGTATTGAAATAACATTCCCCTTGTGTGTACATCTGTAGTGCAATATTCTAACCCAAAATGTAATGATATGTCATTTTGATTTTACCCATGAAAGACGATTTTTTGTTCATAGAATCATAGAGAATTATAAATCTTGTACCAAGTCTTTTCTATTAAATTGTATTGCAATTTTGTAACTCATGATATAATGAAATCATTTTGGTCCACAAATGACGATTTGTTATTCACAGAGCCACTGCAAAGCTTATACCAAGATTTTTTTAAATAATACTTATCAATGTGTATAACTCCATGTTTTTGGCACCAATATTTGTGCGCAAAAGAAATATTCAAAATTATTTATACATGCATATTTATGGTTCGAAACTCACAACACTAGGAGGCAAACAGCTCATACATGATACAGAGCTCTCAGCTCTTTTTCCAATTATAGCACCATTTACCTTGAATTTATATCCAGGAGTAACATTCTCTAAAAAATCCAAGGTGTCTCTTTCATCCTTAAGTCTCCACTTTGAGGTAATGTTCACCTCCTTTACTTCTTGTGCGGTAACTTGTATTGTAAGTTTCAATGTCTTACAATCAATATCTGAATCTAAAGGAATCCAAGTACCCAATCTAAGTTTGTATCTTCTGTAATCAAAACATATGATAAGAGATTATCGAGATATATTATAGGATAAACCCAATGATTGAGGGCACACATTGCACCTTATGAAGTCACCTTTGTGGTCAGATTCCTTGACTTTCCAACATAGACCTAAATTTTTGTCCAAATCTTCATTTGAAAAATTTCTGTTTAGCCATGAAACCTTTATCTGTTGTAAACATGTTGTTTTAAAGCAAGCTATAAAAACATGCAAAGGTAAAAACCACGATAAGCGTACTCTTCTCGAGATCCTTCGAGGAGTCATAGCCTTTTGAAAATCTTGAGCAATCTTGAGTTTAAAACTCTCCATTGTTGCTTCATCAAGCATCTCCCAATCCAAAGATGAGAGGCTTGGTAAATGCTGATCTTCAAGGTGGATACACACCTACTCTTAAAGGAACCAGATATTGTGCATAATACACAGAAACTCCACTTTCATGAAAAAAACTCCTGGTCAGATCAACATAAATAATGTATGCAAATTCTTTAAAAATTGCATGGAATGTTCTGCTGAGGCTCTCCATAGGTTGCCACTTGAAACTTATTAAAGGAAAGATATCTACAACCAACAATCCATTATTTAGCATATGCTTCAAAAAAGACCATATACTCACATAAACTTGACACTCAAACTTACAATGTGCATGCTGGGAAAAACATTCCCGTGGAGCCAAGTGCATATCTCTAGCCATGTAAACATCATGTAAACATGTTGCACCAATGCAAACCAGCCTTGAGGCGTGGTTTTGAAGGCAAAGATACGTCCCTTCCAATGATATTTTACATCCCCTTGTTTTGTTTTTTTCACTCTATGAGAGCCCCTGCAAGATGGTAGCATTGTAACCCAATCATTTATAGTAAATATTTTGGGCTCCTAGTCCCCATTTGCACTCTTGCTATACATGGTGCAAGAGTTTATGGAATGAGAAGGATGCCTTGTGGATGCCATGTAAAAGACAATGAGTATACAGATAATGTGCCAAGAAAAAAAACCTAAAGAGAGAGGTCAAGGAGACAAATTAAAAATACTATAAGCACCAAGAACTTTGAAAATTCTCTCGATTTTCAAAATGGTCTTAATTAACTTAACTTTTTCATGCCTTCGTCAGAGGTTTTGACATGTTTTATTAGTTAATAGGGGCCGTTAAAACTTGTCAGGGTTTGAAAATTTCGACTAAATAGGAGGGGAGAACCGTCAAATGAACTCTACTATCTCAAAAGCAAAGGAGACAAGAATACCATATTTTTGTCCATGTGGCAAAATCCCTTTGGCCCTTTCATTAATCCATGGATTAACAAAAGTGCCATTTTTAACGTTTTTTTATCCTAATGCCTATATCTATGTCTTTTCAAAAGCTTAAAATTTTCATCCTATGTATCTTTCTATTTTGCATTTATCTTGTTTTCTCCATCATCATCTTCTAAAACATTTTCAAGACTAAGTTTCATTGAAGAGTGTGTATTCTGAGAAAATAACAAAACTTCTTTCATCCCTAGTGTCAATTTATTTATTTTATACAATTAGTCATACATGCACTCAAACTCTTGTAACAATGTGTTCATGCTAGCCCCTTTTTGGGTGTAGAAACCTACTACAAGAATGTACTTTTCATTATCGTTCAATATCCTTTATAAAATACTCAACCTTGAGCACTTTTGAGAGTTCATCCAATGTATTGCCATGTTTTGCAAAAATAGCTTGATGTGAGTTCTAATTTGTAGAACTTATACAACCAAATTAAAGTATTGATTCATTTGGTTTGCTAGAGCCCCAACAAATTCTAACTTCTTTGCATAGAGCTTCATGTGCTTAGAGACATCTTGGAGCTCCAGAGAATAGAAAGAGCTATAAGAAAGGCTATCGTCATACAAATGATAATTTTCTTAATCTTTTGATAGCACAACACAATGAAAACAAGAATAAGGAAATTGATTCACACATCATAATACATTTCTCCCATGGTAACATATTCAATAAAGCACATAATCTTCTTTATATTCACAAACCACAAAGCAAAATAACTCATCTGCAAGTTTATATTGAATGGAACTAATCTCATGATATTGCAATAGTTTTTTCCAATAATTTCTTCATTATTCTCTTCTCTTACAATCTCTCATGAATACAATAGATTGATCACAAAAATGACTATATATATATATATCTCTCTCTCTAAATCACTCCCTCACGTGCTCTCCTATAAAAAGGCACACTAGAATAATGATCCATAACCCTCTATTAGTAATGAAGTAACCCTCCAAAGTGTATGTCTGATTTGAAGAGGCACTAGAGAAATTATAGTGCCTTTTCATAGTGAACTATGGTCACCATCAGTTCAAGTCTTCACCTCTAGTCTTTAGCTACTAATTTCTTTGCTTGAACTAGCCAAGAAGAGCTTCTATTCCCCTCTTTACAAAGAGGAAAAAATTCACAAGCTAGTAGCCCATCATACAAAAAGCATACACATACATATAAAAGGATAGAGAAGAATCAATGAGGCCACAGAAGGTAGTACCAAAGGCAAACAAAAAGCAATAAGACCACATAGTTAAAACAAACCCACATCAATAAATCAAAACCCATACAAATAGTGTAAAATGATAACCAAAAAATGTCCCAAATAGAAGCAACATAGTTCTCAATAGAACCTTATAGAAGCAATCTAACCCTAACACATATAAATTAGAACACAATAAAACATTCTAAACCAAATAAAAACCTCAATAAGCTTTGAAAAGATATTTAATTCAATCCAAACTCATCCCAACACTCTCACAGTCATCAATAAAATTTCAAAACACACACAATCATGCATAAAATATGTAATAAAGCTCTAAATAACAATATGAATTAACCAAAACAATCAATCATTTAAAGCATGCAACATATCACCACACTAACCTAGAAAAATTCCTTGTGACACCTTGGAAAGAGGCATAATAAGAAACTCTTCTAATTAGTTATCCTTCCGTTTTGAACTTTATCAATATCAAAACAAGCACAACCAAATACAAGGATCCAATCATATATTCAAGTGAATGCGGGTCTAAGGGAAGGATGAAAGGAAAACACAATCAATCCTTAAATTATAACACAACAAACTTGTAAAGGATATGAGACTTTTCCATTGAATTTTCATCTTTAAAATAGTAGATAGATCTTATCTTTAGCTAGAACCACCATAACAAGTACAATTTGCAATTGAATCTTCAACTTTCATAGAACCCTCCATAATATCCACATGTTCAAAGAGGATAACCCACACATATTATACAAAATACATCCCCGCATACATAAATAAACTCATTATACACACAAAGACACAATAGTTTGAATGGAAAAGCCACCAACAAAGGGAAAGCGCATGAGATTTTCAAGAGAACTAAGATACATTAGCATGCTTGCCCAGATGCAAGTGCTTATTTTTAAACTACAAGTTTAACTTTGACCTCTCTTGTACTTTCATGTGGATGAAATTATGATAGGCAAAAACTATGAGAAAGGCCATTAGTGAAGGATTATATATGTTTGCATATGGAAAATCACTTAGCCTACCTTCATCATGGATGTATATATCCAATGATGGGTGAAAACTTTGAGAAAGACCATTAGTGAAAGATTCTATCTATTTGCCTATGGAAAATCACTTAGCTTGACTCCATCATGGATGTATATATCCTTTCACAAGACTAAGCCATAGCTTATGTTTGGGATTAAATGATCTTTATCTAGTATTTTCCTTGCATTATTTAGGATACAAAATAATTTTTGAAGAGCTAAAAGGATTACCCATGTTTTTCTCTAGATTTTAGGTCAAAAAGTGCTCTCTTTGGCATGAAAAGGAAGGGAGTCTATATTGGAAAAATTAGGGAAATAGTTGGAAGATGAACTCTCTTTGTAGTGCTAAATTGATGCATGAAGAGGGACTAATAAGGAAGGAATGATTCAAAGTATGGTTTACACATGCCACCATTGTTCATAAAGTCTCTATGATCTATCTCTAATTTATGTCTAAAGGTTGCTCTTGGTTGTCTCGAGTCACAGGATTTTATGGACTATTTTGATGTATCTTATTCTAGTGCTATTATTGGATGCAAGAGTGATGTTTGAATCTAATAGAAGAGTAGCTTTTTTAAACCAAAAATAAGGTTGCTCATGTCTACATGGACTTCATAGGTTCTACCTATTCTCATGAATGTATAACATTATTTTTGAGCCATTGACACATTGTTTGATGTCTAAAATCATGTATCATGATCCTAAAGCATATGGGTTGAATATATTCATGAGGTCTAATTCTAATCAACCTTCACCTCCTATCAAACCTTGGTTTGTTGAGAAATCCATGGATGATGTATTAAAATAGAAAAGAAGGATTTTGAATAGGAAAGTGAAAGTCAATATGGGCAAGATTGTTAATTTTGAGGAAGAAGGAGAGCTAGGTTTACAAGCCATATAGGCAATGCAGAATGACAATGGAAATGGTAAAAATATAGTTGATTGATGGTAAAAAAGGTAGTTTTTGTTGTTGAAAATGCAGTTACCTGCAACCATACTTCAAGAGAAGCACATCAAGTGCATTGTAGTGAAGATGGGGCTGTATGTTGTATATCTAGAAGCTCCTATACATAGAATCATTAGGCTAGAGAAACCACTAAGACGTTAGTAAAATTGGGGGATCTTGAGCTTCTTTGCATTGCTCTAATGGATCATGGATCTAAAATTGATGTTATGGTTAGGCGTTTATATAGAAATCATAGCTAGTGGATCTGGAGTATGAGTAGAGGATGCATGTTGCTAATAATACTCTTGGGTATTTGTATGCAACTTTTCAAAATGTAAAGGTTACTACTGAGGATATTAAGAATGAACAAAACTTTTTTTTTCAGGATTCCTCTACATATCCTATAATTCTTTGGTAGCCATACATTATAGAAAAATGCATGGAAACCAAATTTTTGGATGATAGCTCAACATTTTAGAAGCCAAAATGGAAAGTAAGTTGTGTGATTTCCTACTATTTATGCCAATCATGTAAGAACTCATAATAGTCTGAGAGAATATCCTTTGCCTCCTAATGTGAAATAATTTAGTTATTCTCACGAAATAATAGGTTTTCAATAGGTATCATCATCATAAAATGGGACTATGCTAGTGTAGATAGAAAAAACTCTCACCTCATATAGTAAGTTCATGCACTTTTTATACATAATTTATTACATTTTCAATAGAAATTAGAGTCTATTTTCAAAGGTTTGAAAGCATGTGTAGGGCTACAAACACTACAAGGGACTGGGGCAATAGCGACGCCGATTAGCGACGGCGTTTATCGGCGTCGCTATTGGCGTCGCTATATGCGTCGCTATTAGCGTCGCTATATGCGTCGCTATTTGCGTCGCATTTGCGACGCAAATAGCGACGCATATAGCGATGCCGCAGGGAAAAAAAGCGCGGCCAAAACCAGAGCGCCGTTTTCATTTTGTTTTCTTCGCCTTTTGAGAGCGAGAGCGAGGGAGAGAGCCAAGGCTTTGTGAAAGAAGAGGAGGAAGAGACTTGTTGCCGCCGCCGCCGCCACCGCCACCGCCACCGTCGTTGTTCGCGAAGGAGAGGAGGAGCCCTCGTTGCAAAGAGAAGCCGCCCACGCTCGCCATATCTCATTGGTGAGTCTCCCTCTCTCTTTCTTTTACTTGTTGAAGGTTTAAATCGTTCTCTTTTGTTTATTTAGGAGAGGAAAAGAAAGAGAAGGAGAGGGAGAGGGAGAGAGAGGGAGAGAAAGAGAGGGAGAGGGAGAGAAAGAGAGTGAGAGTGCATTCTATCTCTCTCTCTCTCCCTTTTGCTTGTTTAATGTTTAAATTACTTTCTTCTTTGCTTGTTTAGGAGAGGAAACGAGAGAGTAAGAGAGAAAGAGAGGGAGAGGGAGAGGGAAAGGGAAAGAAAGAGAAAGAGAAATAGAGGGAGAGGGAGAGGGAGGGGGAGGAAATAGGAGAGGGAGAGAAAGAAAAAGAGAGGGAGAAGGAGGGAGAGTGCATTCTCTCTCTCCCTCCCTCTCCCTTTTGCTTGTTTAATGTTTGAATCACTTTATTTTTTGCTTGTTTAGGAGAGGAAATGAGAGAGAAAGAGAGTGAGAGGGATAGGAAGGGGAAGGAAATGAGAGAGGGATAGAAAGAGAAAGAGAGGGAGAGTGCATTGTATCTCTCCCTCTCCCTTTTGCTTGGAGGATGTTTAAATCACTTTATTTTTTGCTTGTTTAGGAAATGAGAGAGAAAGAGAGATAGAGAGGGAGAGGGAGAAAAAGAGAGGGAGAGGGAGAGAGAGAGGGAGGGGGAGGGGAAGGAAATGAGAGAGGGAGAGAAAGAGGGAGGGGGAGGGAGAGGGAGCGAGGGAGCGAGGGAGAGGGAGAGGGAGAAAGAGGGAGAAAGAGGGAGGGAGAGGGAGAGGGAGGAGGAGGGAGGAAATGAGAGAGGGAGAGAAAGAGAACGAGAGGGTGAGGGAGAGGGTGAGAGAAAGAGAGGGAGAGGGAGAGGGAGAGGGAAGGGAATGAAATTTAAGATAATATACGTATCGATAATGGTATGCAATGTGCTTTGCATACGGCCACGTACTTCATCAAAATTAACCCAAAATTATTGTTATAGAAGTGGAGATCCCTTAAATTGAGTATAGGATAATTTCTCTCAAGTCTTATGACTATGAGTAGAATTGATTGAAATAAATTTTATTACTATAGTTGTAAAATTTCATAGATGGCGCGCATTAATTTTAAAATGGATTACTTATACTCAATGCCGAGATATAACAAAAAATTATCTATCGGGACAAACAAATCGTTGAGCATGATACAAGGCCGAGATATAACATCGGAAAATCTCTCGACTACTATATACAATGCAAGGTTTATGGTCAACTTGCAAGTTGACGTACATCTCCAAAAAGCTATCCATTTAAGCCTCGTTTGCTGTAATGTAGATAAGATGGCAAACGAAGAAGGTCCTATTGTTCAAGACCGCGAGTCGTATCTTAATCAGCGTGTCCCATGTCCTTGCTCTCAATGCAAGTTGGCAATTAGACGAAAACGCCGATTGTCTATAGAACACGTACGACGATTTGGCGAGTTTCAACCTGAGATTATTGATCAGGCGATTGCAGATTTTCAGCAAACGGTATTTTCAAGTTAGCATTTTTCATGCATTGTACTCTCAAGCTAATTGAAAACCATACACAATAAGATTGGGTCTTGTTGGCAAATTTTGTGTCCAGGGGGGTGATGTCTCGACCCAAGGGGGAGTGCACCCTTTGCGGCCAATTAGAAGAGTTCGTGGACGTGAGATGGATGGATGGCAGGAGCCAATAGACCACTCGCAAGGCCCATCTATATCGTCAATGCCAGAGGAGACAGACAACCTTCCCGACTTGCCTACAATCTTGGAGCCTGAGATGGAGGCAATGATCGATGCATTGATTCCCATGGATGTTGAGACATCTGACCCGCTTAGAGAGGAAGCATCCATACCATTATATGATGGGTGCCGAGTATCTCGGTTGAAGACATTGCTTGCACTCTTAAGTGTGCAAGCGAAATACGGTTGGAGCGATACGAGTGTGACTGAGTTATTCAGGTACCTTGCATACAGACTTCATTGTTTTTTTTTAAACAGTATTATTGTAAATATGGATGGATTTTTCAAGGTGTTTTATGATGTTTTCAGGTTATTGAAATATCATATATTGCCACCTGCAAACACCATGCCTGAGTCTCGTGATGATGCACGACATGTTTTACGGAAGCTTGGCATGGACTACAATAACATCCATGCATGTATCAACGACTGCATATTGTTTCGAGATGAATACGAGACTATGGAGACATGTCCAAAGTGTGGTGCTCACAGGTATCGACAGGACTTGCAAGGGCAGACCATCCCTCAAAAAGTCCTCAGACAGTTTCCGCTCATCCCCCGCATAAACCACATGTTTCGCACGTCTGCCATGGCAAGCTTGACAACGTGGCATGTGCAGAATAGGTCTACGGATGGAGTGCAACGAATATCAGCAGATTCGCGCACATGGAGCCACATTGACTCTACCTTCCCAGGCTTTGCGCGAGAGCCAAGGAATCTTCGGCTCGGTCTCGCCATGGATGGTGTGAACCCATTCGGTCTGCGCTCGACTTCTTACAGTGTGTGGCCTATAGTGCTTGTCAACTACAACATTCCTCCATGGCTTTCTACGAAGAAAGGACATCTCATCCTTAGCTTGCTCGTCCCGGGCCGCTACAAAGTAAAAAATATGGACTTGTATCTTCGTCCATTAGTCGATGAGCTTAAGATTTTGTGGGAGGAAGGGGTCACGGTGCAAGATATGAGCAGGCGCGATGGTCGGCGTTCAGCCAACATTCGAGCCATTCTCATGTGGACGATGCATGACTTTCCGGGATTGGGAGAGTGCTCACGTGAGCAGACCTTTGTTCACGCCGGTAATATCTATATTTTATTTCATTCAATCAAGTATTCACTAGGTCGTGGATCGCCTTGCAGGTCTCGTTACCTCAGGTTATCATGCATGTCCATTGTGTGGGCCACAGTTAGACTCCCGAAGGTCACGAACCATGAAGAAGATGGTATATCAAGGACACGCCACTTTCTTGCCGGAGGATCATGAACTCAGGGAAGGTTTTCTTGGACGACCTCCAGCACGTATGAACGCTGCAAGCTGGTACGAGCTGAAAATGGTAAACCCGGAATCACATCCAAATGGAATGCGACGGTTCTCAGTTTTCTACGAGTTGCCATATTGGACCCACTTACAGGTCAACCACTTGTTGGATCCCATGCATATTTTCAAAAATGTGGGCAGCTTGCTATGGGACCACATCACAGGAAAGAGAGACACTATAGGGTCACGAATAGATTTAAAGGAGGTAGGTAAGATGGAGGCGCTTTGGCCGCAGTCGAGTGCTGAAGGGGGAGTGCAGCTTCCTCGCGCTCCCTGGGTTTTGTCTACCAAAGAAGCGCATTGTGAAGCAAGTAATCAAGTCTATCCGCACTCCGACGGGTATGATGCGTTCTCTCAGGTCCGCATTTTCTAAAGATGACCAAATGTCTGGGCTAAAATCCCATGATTGGCATAAGATATGTCAGGTTTGTGAACAGAATGGATTTTAATTAGCGTGGACATTTTGAAATTTGAAAAGTGACCATTATTCTTAATGCTTTCTCATTTGTGGCAGTTTGTCCTACCGATCGCGATCGCGGGATGCCTAACTCCAGAAATTCGCGGGGCCATTTACAAGCTGTCGACTTTGGTGCAATGGATCTCACAGAAAGAGATTAAGACGTCCTCTATTGAATCCGCAAGGCGGGGAGCAGTTGAGACGGTCTGTCTCTTTGAGAAATACCTGCCCACTAGCATGATCACGATACAAGTTCACCTTCTTGTGCATCTTGTGGACGAAGTGGAGATTGCCGGACCTGTCCATACGCGATGGATGTTCTTCCTGGAGCGCTTCATGAAAACCCTGAAAGGCTTTGTGCGACAACGAGCTCGTCCGGAAGGTAGCATGGCGGAGGGTTGGTTGGTGTCAGAGGCATTAGTGCATATCTCACAATGGCTACCAACGGTGGAACCAGACAATGAAATGCTATGGACGCTCAAGGACGATGACAAGCTGACTGGAGATGTGGTGGTTGGAAATGGGGTAGAAAAAAGAATGGATGCCTCAATGGAAGAGAAAGTGAATCGCTTTTGTATGTTGCACCATGCCTCCATGGAGACGTGGCTCGCCAAGTACCAGATTGCAAGGCAAGATCGAGAGGAAGCGCGAGCTGAATTCCGACGCAATACGCGTCACCGACCGATTCGATATCCCGAAGGCATGGAGGAGATGCCGCGGTTTATGTCAACACGATGGTTGCATGGAGCCTTGATCGCAGCATCCAGCGAAGGGGCAGAGGTCTCAATGGAGGAGTGGGAGTTCTCGAGGGGATGTAGTCCAAAGGTAATGAGGGGTTTAGAATGTGTCGTATCTGAATTTGTTTGCTACATCTAATTTGAGTGTTTCAATGTGCAGTACAAAATATATAGTGCAGCGTGGTCGCGTGGACGGCATTTTCGGGTGGAGCGTATTGACAAAATGCGCTCCACAATGGACTGTGGTGTCATGGCAAGGTTTGAGCAAGAGAGCCGGCGACGAGCAACGGATCCGAACACGGTTGTGGATGAGATGGAGTATTTTGGGAATTTGCAAAGTATTATTACGGTGGATTACCGTAGCTTCTCCATGATAATATTTGATGTGCAGTGGTTCAAAGTGGTACTTGGAGGAGCTGGCGCAACGGTTCGACGAGGTCCATCTGGATTTCTCGAAATAGATTCCGAAAAAAAATGGATGGATTTGCGCGACACCTTTGTGTTGCTGGCACATTGTGAACAGGTAATCTTCTAGTCATTTGCTTGCTAATTGTAATACGACATGCTTTATGTCACAATGGTTTGAAGACGGTTTGTAAGTGTTTGTGAACAGGTAATCTTCTATCCAAATCCCTGACAACCTCGATGGTGGTATGTTATACCTTCAACTCCTAGAGGTGCGAGAGTATACGATCAAAGCGATGTTCCAGGCATAGATGAAGAATATATGCAAATAGAGGTATCGAAATTACAAGGGGTGGAGGCCACCGCAAGCTTGGAGCCCGCATCGGCTAACAATGATGGAAATACAGAAGTCGTAGAATTTTTTGAGAACGAGGCAGACTCGTTCTTTTGTGGTGACATGTCTATCGACCTTCCAGTGTATGCAGAGTTATGTCAGGAGATTAACATGGGACCATAGAATACTTCATTCTTGGAGAATTGTATTACTCAATTCGTTGTTTAGATCTTCCATAAAGGTAGATAAGATATGCATTTTAAGATGGATTTTTCAAAAATGATTTATATTAATGCGCTTTGTATAGTTTCAATTGATTATTCTAACATTATTTTTTATCTCTGCAGGTATCTTTATTTTCAGGATGAGTCGAGGGATGAGCGATGAGGAGTTTCAGGAGATGATGGCACGTATGTCTCCAGATCAGCTCGCGAGATTCAGAGAGATAGCAGATCAGGAGCTGTCTCGTTCTTCGTCAGGGCGCTCTGCTAGATCAGCTTCAGTGCGATCAGATGCTTCAGCTTCGAGCAGACGATCTCGACGCTCACGACTTGGGCCAGAGGGAGGGACTGCGACTGCAGGAGGATCAGGGGGGTGCTGCTGTGGAGACACGGACGCGGTGTCTCCGTCTCGTCGTTCAGCTAGAGCTCGGTCACCTCCAGGATTTGTCACACCTGTGGGGACGTCCACTCCAGTTAGTCCGGCTTTTGCGCAGCCGTCAGCAGATGTCACGCCTTTTGGTGGCACTCCTTTTGGTGGCACCCCCTCTGGTGGCACTCCTTTTGGTGGCACCCCCTCTGGTGGCACTCCTTTTGGTGGCACCCCCTCTGGTGGCACCCCTTTCAGTGGCACTCCGGGAGAGGGTACCCCCGTCGGTACACCGGATGTTCAGGGGTCTCCTGGATATGCCCAGGAGCGTGGACGGAGATGGGAGAGGGCCCATACGAGGCACACTCCTAGGGATTATGGATACCTAGTGGATGGCAGGTCAGGAGCTATCATCATGAATGATGAGGGGAGGAGGGTGATAGCTCGCATGAGGGAGTTGTGCCAACAAGTTTTTCGGCACAACGTCCTGGATCATTGGAGGAACATACCGGAGGGGAGCAAGGAGTACATAGTAGCATCCTTGCATGAGGAGTTCCCGGTGCCAGCCACAGTGGATAGATTCTCTACGGGCTGGATGATGGATTGCATGCGTGCATACATGTCACATAGACGATCCGACGCATGCAAGGCAATCAAGAGTGGGGCTCCAAAGCCCGAGTGGTTAGATGCAGAGGACTGGCACCGACTGAGGGAGGAGGCTACAAATTCGCCAGGACGTTGGAGTCAGCAGCGGGAGGCGGCGAGGGCACGAATCGAGGCCGGATCGGTACATCATCTTGGGAGTGGCGGCCACACGACATATTTGGAGGACTTTGTAAGTTTCTCTTTTGTTTTGCTTATTTGTTTTTTTGAGATATTATTTGTACTGACAATCATATTTCTAACAGTTAGCATTTTGTTTTCTTTGCAGCACTCCATTACAAATCGTGATCCGCAAGGCCTTGAGACTCAATATGCAGAGAGGCACGGTCTCAGATCATTGATCGACCGATTGTACAGACGCGGCGGCCCAGTAAGTCTCTCATCTTTCATGTCCGTAGTTACCATGAGATATTTGAATGCATTATTGTATGGTGGATTGATATGTTGTTTCTTTTTCTGCAGAATCCGTTTGATGCTCCTTTGCAGAGGGACGAGCTTTCGGGGGACGACGATTTGTAGCTCGCCCTCGGATCCTTAGCACTCACATACCTTTAGTTTTTAGTCGCCCGATCTATGTAGACATTTTCTATGTATTAGTGATATTGTTTTATGATTGTACCAATCGCATTTTATGCGATATCATGTATTTATTTCATCTATCAGTTTTATGATTTCAGTATAGATTCTTTTTGTTTGCAAACGCTTTGTATGCAGCAGTGCAGAAACTATTTTGTATGGCTCTCATACAACACACAGTGCTATATGTGGCAGGGCAGCTTGCTGCCCTGCCACAAAAATTTTTTTTCCTCTGTTATCGTCGCTATTTGCGTCGCAAATTTACTGCAGGCGTCGCTATTGTCGTCGCTATCAGCGTCGCAAATTCTCTGCAACCGTCGCTATATGCGTCGCTATTTGCGTCGCTATATGCGTCGCATTTGCGACGTATATAGCGACGCATATAGCGACGTTAATAGCGACGATTCCATGGCGTCGTCAATAACGACGCTTTTTGCGACGACGGGGGCAAATTTTGTTGTTTGTATTTTCGTCGCTTTAAACGTCGCTATAAGGTCTATATCTTGTAGTGAAAACAATATATTCATAGGACACAAGAAGAGATAAAGAGACATGGATCGCATGAAGTTGAAGAATGTATATCAAGAATGTATGATGGGTTGTCTATGCTAATACCATGGCTGAAATTTCAACTATCTTGAGTTCTAGCCGGAAAACAAAAATAACATGGTTCAAGTATGCTCCTTGGATATGTATCAAATGATTGAAGAGTTTGTGAATCAAGAATGTCACATATTAGATTAAAGCATAGAAAGGGTTGATATAAAGTATAAGATTGAGTATCAAAATATTAAACTTTTTGCATTGGCATTGCCTTCTAACACTGAAGAGAAGATTGAATTAGCTTCTTATCAAAAAATTTAGAGAGACCCAATTTATAAAAAAGTCTTTGAAGGAAGTAAAGATTGCCTTTGAGGATTCTCTCTCACCTACAGAGAAGTAGTGCTTCTTGGATATGCTTCTAGACATGGTAGAGCATTCACATTTTAGCCATATGAAATTGGTTGCGTTGATTGAAGTAGTTATTGCACCTATGCTCATTGTTACTATCCCACATGTACCTTGGAATTTGCGACCAATTTTAGTGCCTAAAGTTCATCCACCCAAGTTGATTGATTTGCTAAATAAGAAGATTAGAATGGGAATTTTTAAGCCTTCTTTAGCTCTGTATTCCAATGGATGGTTTACAATGCCCCAAAAGAATTGGATTATTGAGGTTTATTTAATATATATAGTTGGTTAAAAAAGACCATCTGAAATGTAAAAGTAGTCTAGTTGTGGATGAATTTTTAGAGGCTTTTATTGGGAGATCTATTTACTCTTCAGGTGACTTATATTCAAGTTATGATTAGTTCTAGGTTGTTATAGAAAGCATAGATCTCACTATTATGAAAACACCATTGGGATTAGTATGGATGTGTACTTTGCCATAAGGAGCAATGAGTTATGTTGGTCATATGATGCATGCAATGAATGAGATATTGCAAGATTACATACCCTAGCTTACTTTACCTTTTCTCGATAAAGTGCTAATAAAAGGATGCAAAAAATTTATAAAAATGAATAATTGGATGAAAAGGAATGTAGGAGATTGGTTGCAAAGCACATAGCTAGTTGTGAGAAGATCTTGACTAGACTAGCACAGATGAATCTCATTCTTTTAGGGTTCAGATTAGCCTTTGGGATAAAAGAGATCTAAAATATGTGGTCTGTATGGAAGATGTCCATCTCTAGAAAAGTTATTACTATTGAAAGGATGGAAGTGTAATATTCTCAATCTAATTACCTTTTGCATATGAATGCCCTCTAAGGATTGGATAAATGACAAATTTTTTTGTTATTCCCCTTATCCCCCCCGAGCTGATTGTCGAGCTGGAGGGGGAGGGGAATAGAAGGTATGGCAAGCTCCTTGCTGGAGCTTGCGGAGGGAAGAAGGCCATGCCCGTTGCTGCGTAGGGGAGGGAGGAACCTCTCCCTCTCCCTATAAATCCAGTAGCTATGGGGAGCATTGAAGAAGGGAAGAACTGAGACTCTGTGCAAGAGTGAGAGAGGCGGATACACTGTTGCAGCTGTGAAGCAAGGGGGGAGAACGCTATGTGAGTGCGTGAGCTGGGAGAGGATACGGGAGATTCAGACGATAGAGGAGAAGGTGATAACGTCGGTGGAGGGGGCTCTGGTAAAGCAACGCCGCCAAACTACCATGAGGAGGAAAGGGGAGGCTGACGGCGTTGCAGAATTTGTCGAGGGGAGGGAAGTTGCCGCTGCAGTCCACCTGACCATAGCCACGTCGCCATCTACCACCTTCTTCTACCACGTGGGATTTCCAAGATGTTCCTAGAAGCTTTAGAAGCTTCTTAGGAAGCTTCTAAAGCCCCCTAAGGAAGCTTATTACCCCCTTCTCATGGTTAATCCCTTAAACGATTCCTTGCCTCGAAAAAGAGAAGAAGAGTATTGAAGCGACAGTGGAATTCCGAAAAGGAAGGTAAAGCTGCTTCCACATTCGAAGGACTACAACTGCGATGCCGCCTAAGAAAGTCCAAGGAGTAGCTGCAGGAGGGTCATCTTCCGATATCCATGTGGATATCTCACCCCAAAACCAGGTTTTTCCTTCTTAATTTATATCGGTTTTAAATCAATCATGCAAAATGAATTGTTAGGGATAAGATATATTTTGTCCTAGTTATTTACGACGAAGGAATTTAGTTTAATTGAACATGCAAAATAAATAAAGCATAAACATAGTTTTCCTTCAAATAGCATTAGGCATTGAAACGAATTATAAGCAAGATTATTTACCCTCTAATGTAGTATATTTCGGTTAAGCCTAGAAGGTATAAAATTGTATCTTGCACTATTAACCCCTATTCTTTCTACAACGAATCATCATGGAAGGTGTGAATCATGAAAGGTTTCTTATGATGCTTAAACTCTAGGAAGTTATCATTGCTAACTGCATAACTTAGCAAGGGAAAGATTGCTTATTTGGCATGAGTTTTGTTTCGCAAGGAAGAAGGAAGATTAATTGAGTTTACCTAACCTGAAATCGATAAAGTTTAGGATTGAAAAATCAATCGACACATAGATAACAAATCATCCGAAGGTGATCTCGATATTATCTTCTAAAGTTAACCAAATTAATTTAGACTTAGAAATACCTATGCTGCAAAATATTCACTAGGAATGAATTAAAATCCAAGAAATGTTTATACTTTAAATACTTGCCCACATTCCTTGAGTGTAGAGTCAGTAAATTGTAAACATAAAAGAAACTAGGGTTTGTCCCTGAGTTTCTTAAAGAAAAATAATAAAGCAAGGAAACCCTAGCTCTGACAAACGTCAGCTTAAAGAAACTGAAATGGATTGTTTCTTAACCCCATTATCGCATAATACAATGCAAGAGTTGCACAGCAAGTACGAAGTCATATGGTCTTGTGATTTATTCACAAGAAGAAAGGTTGAATATCCTCAACAAGGATGGAGAATCCTTACACAAGTTATATTGCAAGAGGATGTATTCTTCGATATCCTTCTAAGTAAGGAAGGTTAAAAACCGAAAACTAAAGTATCCAATGAACTTTAGGGTTGACCACATCGGGTTAAATAGGGTACGCCCTAACCCAGAATATAAAGGATCTTGCCAAATTGCAAGACACCCTAGATCAAGTGCTAAATGCATTCAAAAGGAAAGATTCCTTCCTTAGCAGTTTGCCAACAACAAGATCGATTAATGAAAATGTTTGTGGTTGTTAGAGATTTTAGAGTACTGTTTGATTTATGAATTACAAATTAAATGAATATCTATACTTCAGGTTGAAGGCCTGAAGGGACAGGCGGCTTCAGTTACCCCCGATTGCTTGCCTGATCCTAACCAAGGGGGTTGTTGACCACGCCGAGAATGTGGACCGAACCCGCCGCGAGAGGTCTCTCTGTTGAGCGCTACTTGGAGCAGGAGGATGCTTGGGTGCCCCAGGGGGCTCTGGCCGTAAATCCCTCGCCTTCCAGGTCCTGCACAAGAGGCTAACGTGACTCGGGATTGGATCTTGAGGCCCGTATACTAGTCTATGGGCGGAAACTTGGAATAGTAATCCCTGTGGATTGCTGGATAGCGTTCGGGCGGATTATGGACAAGCCTACGGGCGGAACTCCTTGTATTTCAAAGATAAATATGATGATATGTTAATAAAGAACTTGTTTGATATTGTTTTTCTATGTCACATGATAAGATTACGTGAAGGAACCAGTGCTCAACGGTTTAATTAAAGAAGCTGATTGTTACATGTCCAATTAATGTCTTAGATAATTACATAACTAAAATAGATGGAGGAAAGTGCGGAGGATGGGCCATGGGTCCGTCCTACGGTTGGGTGGTTCCTGTTGGCCGAGAACTTTTCTCAATTCACGAGGAACAACAAGATGGTCGTCAAAAGGCACGAATAATAAAAGCGTTGACCTAGAGTTATGTTTTACCCAATTTACACTGTTTTAAGGGAACGGAATGGGACTATGCCTTATGGCAGAGAGGTTGAGCTTTGCATTCCTTCTCGTTTTCCATTCTCCTTGAACCAAGTGCAACGTGAATCCGCTTCGGACCTGGCATTTCTGCATAAAGTAGTTCGCTTGGGTCCGATGCTAGTTGCTGTTAGGAAATGACCAATCAGGAAAACCCTAATTCCGATCGATCCTAAGTGGGAACGGCCAAAATACTTCCGCTACGTGGCAGACACGGAAAGCCCTAGATGGCAAATCCCATAACATTCCATGGGAGTGCTGATGAGTGGAGCTTTCTAGACATCCTTTCTGATGGACTGCTAAGACGTGTCCTGGATGATACTAGTGGACACGTTATCGTTGGTATCAGAGCTGAGCAACAACGGAATTGTTTTTATGAAATCTCAATGAAATGAAATAAAGAAATTTTTGTTGTCCAAACATTTCCTTACCTTCTATGCCGTCTTGCAGAATTACGAAGCGTGGAACAAGTTTTTGGTATTTCGGGTCATGTTTATGATTGCAATGCGTTCTCCGCTTTATAGACAAAGAATTGGGATGATGAACATCCTGGAGCAGATCTATAATCCATCACCTTTGTACATGGAACGAAGATGGATGGATGCTTCAGGAATCTATTATATAGCCACCCACCGGTTTGCTTATCTACAAACCAATCTAAAGAGGATCAAGTGGTTGAAAGATCTGAAAATCGTGAAGCTATTCGTTTTTGTGGAAGCTTATGTAAATTTGAATTTACATATTCGAGGTCGGAGGGCTGAGATGAACTCATATGTATATGAGGAAGTAACCCATGTAATCCCCGCCGACAGGATTAAAGTGTTGGCATGCCATGAGAAGTATGGATTCCAACGGAAAGGATATCTTGAACTTACAATGACTTATCGATTCTTGAAGATCCATGACCCAAACCCTTACTATAACACACTTCCTGTAGATAAATGCAATACAACGTTGTTCTCCCCAAACTAAATGTAAAAATTGACTTATCGTCACATGAAACGTTGTATTCGAAATGGCTATGCCCATATAAATACAAATAAAGACTTCTGTTATCAATGTCTGGCTGTGCATAAGAGTTGATAAAAAGTTAAGTAGCTACATTGTTTACGAGATAGCTGAATTAAAGATGTAATATAAGCTAACATCGAATATCGTATAATAACGTTAAGAAAACCTTTATTCAGGCACAACCCCAGGTACAGGTTCCTAATTCGCCTCCTACATCAAGTACTGATGTGATCCAGGAGAAGAAGTTCCTTCTCAAGCAGATCAAGCCACCCGAGTTTGATGGGAGAGGCAGATTCGTCCAAGTTGATGTTGAAATTTGGATTGAGTCCATGGAGGATTACTTCGAAGCAACCGCTAATCAGGCTATGCTCGCCAAGTTAAAACTCACCGGCGAAGCCAGACTTTGGTGGAAGCAATGGTGCAGGGATCAAGGGATCCCAGAGGGATCCGTTACCTGGGAGAGGCTGAAGAAAGCCATGCAGGGAAGATACTTACCACCTATATATTACACGTAGAAAATGAATGAGTTCTATGAGCTAAAACAGCTAGGACTCACTCTTGATGCATACTACTCTAAATTCATCTCACTTTTAAAGTATGCACCAGAGATGGACATGACACAGCAGGTGTCCAAATTTTGTGTGGGCTTAAATCCACCAGTAAATACCCGTCTCGAATCTATGTGTCCATCAGATCTTCAGGATGCACTCATTTGAGTGGTGCCTATAATTCAGGAGGTGCAAGCTAGACCAAGGGTCTTATAATGACCCGAACAGAGGAGCATTCAGACCTCAGATGAAGAGAGTTCAAGGTCATAATCAAGGACAAAGAAAGAAAGCAAGGAGGAATAACGTCAACAACTTTGTTCCTACTCAAAGTGATGGCCAAAACCTCCGTTGTTTCCACTGCAACGAACCCGGTCACTTCAAGAGGCAATGTCCCAAGCTTGGCGGAGGACATAGCCAAGTGCCTTTCCAAGGAACAGGCTGTGGCCAAGGAGCCGCTACCCGAGGAAGAGGAAGAACCGCTTGCATTGCCAATAGGCAAAGAGGAAGATCCGACCATGGAAGCAGAATTCGAAAGAGCAACAGTCCATGCCGCTTTACAAAAAAAAGGGCCAAATCGCCAATTCTCGGTGATTCAGACACCGTCGGACTATCATGGTAAAGGTTTCAAGACCCTGATTGATTGTGGTAGTACACATTCCTTTATCTCACCAGCATGTGCAAAAAGATTAGGAATAGCCACATTAGAAGCACCTACCCTGCTTGTGGAATTGGCAAATGGTTGTGAGGTTACTTGTACTAGGCAAACTGCTAAGGTGGAATTCTTTCTGGGAGGAAAGAAGACTTCGTTCAAATTCAGAGTCATGAATTTAGGTATCCATGAGTGTCTACTCGGAATGGATTGGCTTAAACCTAATGACGCCCACATTCACTGTGGAAAGGGTCAAGTTTCCTTTCAAAACTCCGAAAGGGAATGAGTCACAACTCAAGGTGAGGCAGGAGCGCCAAAAATCTAATTGGCCAAAGTATCTCGGATCATAAAAGGAGTCAGAAAAGGATTACCTGTTTACTTGATCAAACTCAACAAATTAGATCAAAAGCAAGAGTCTCATGAAAGACCTTCTTGGCTAAAGGAATACGCGGACGTATTCCCTGAAGAATTGATTGAACTTCCGCCTCAAAGAGAAGTGGATCATGAGATTAGGTTAGTACTTGGAGCTGTGCCAATTGCCAAGAGACCTTATAGAATGTCCATACCAGAAGCAATTGAGCTGAAGGAACAACTCAAGCAACTGTTAGATTAGGACTACATCCGGCCTAGCAATTCACCATGGGGAGGTCCAGTACTATTCCAGAAAAAGAAAGATGGGACACTTCGACTATGTATTGATTACCGAGGGTTGAATCAATCAACAATCAAGAACAGGTATCCTATTCCTAGAATAGATGAGCTTCTTGATCGTCTTTAGGGTGCGAAGATCTTCTCCAAGATTGATCTCAGGTCAGGTTACTATTAGATAAGGATCAAGGAAGAAGATATCCCAAAGACGGCCTTCAATACAAGATATGGGCACTTTGAGTTCCTAGTTATGTCATTCGGGCTTACGAATGCACTGCCACCTTCAATAGGTTAATGCAAGATATCTTTAGGTCATATCTTGATAATTTCGTGCTTGTCTTCTTCGATGACACTTTAGTCTATTCTAAATAGGAAGAAGATCATGAACCCCAACTTCGGATTGTCCTTGAGACAATGAGGTTGCATAAGCTATATGCTAAAATGAAGAAGTGTGCATTCTTCAAGTGTCAGATTGAATATCTGGGATTCATAGTATTATCAGAAGGAATATCAGTGGACCCAGCCAAGGTCAGAGATGTGCTTGAGTGGCGAACACTAGTATCCGTCAAAGAGATACGTAGCTTTCTTGGATTGACAGGATGGTATAGGGTCTTCATCAGAAACTATGCTTTGATTGCAGCACCTCTGATGGATTTACTGACGAAGCAGACTTCCATTGCATGGTCAACTCTCGAACAAAATAGCTTTGACAGATTGAGGCAATGTTTTGTATCAACACCTATTCTAAAACTTCCAGACTTTAATAAGGAGTTCGAGGTAGTAACTGATGCTAGCATTCTTGCCTTGGGGTGTGTACTTATGCAGGAAGGTCATCTAATAGCATACTCTTCAAGGAAATTGAAGAGTCATGAAAAGAATTATGCTATGCATGATCTGGAATTACAAGCTGTCATCCATGCTCTAAAGCTTTGGAGACACTACCTGTTGGGTAACAAGTTTACTCTAGTAACCGACCATAAGAGTCTCAAATGGATCTTTGACCAGAATGAGCTCAACATGAGGCAACATCGGTGGATTCAAGTGTTGGAGGAATATGACTTAGAAATCAAGTATCGACCACCAGGGAAAGAGAATATAGTTGCCGATGCACTTAGTCGCAAGGCATTCCTAAATTCCCTAGTCTTGCAGAATCCATCAACGGCTAGATCTCTAGCTATAAAAGTATCTATGCCAAACAACCCTATACTTGAGTTAGCTAGAGAGGAAGCATGCCATGATTTGGCCTACCAATCAATGCTAAAGGAGATCTCTATTAAGGATCAGAATCAAAAGTTGCAAGCTAAGTATCAGGAATTTTCCATTGATAATGGACTTATCTACAATAGAACAAGGTTGTGTATACCAACAAGCTAGTCACTTAAGCAGAAGATTATGTGGGAAGCTCATGATTCTCCTTTCGTAGGACATCCTAGCTATGCTAAAACTCTAAATGCAGTTAGGAAGAGATGCCATTGGGAGAGGCTCAAAGGTGACGTTCTCAAATATGTCACTGAGTGTTTGCCTTGCCAACATATCAAAGCCAAACTTGTGATGATGCCAGGGAAACTGCAACCGCTTGACATTCCCCAAATGAAATGGGAATTCATCAGTATGGATTTTGTTGTAGGCCTACCCCAAGTCCAGGGAGGATACAACTCCATCATGGTTGTGGTTGACATGCTTACTAAGGTTGCACACCTTATTCCAGCAAAGACAAGCAATAAAGCCTCAGACATTGCAAGATTGTTTATCAAGGAGATATTAAAGCTACATGGTTTACCCATAAGAATCATTAGTGATCGAGATTCTCTCTTCACATCACACTTTTGGAGAGCTATCTTTGAAGCTATTGGGACTCAACTCTGTTTTAGTACCGCTTACCATCCCCAAATGGATGGCCAAATAGAGCGAGTAAATCAAGTCATTGAAGCTATTGAGATGACCTTGTTTTTTTTATTTGAGGCCATTTCGGGGCTTGTTTTGGAGGCGGAAGTTTTCTGTACGCACTCAGGAAAAGGCTCAGTTTTATGCTGTGCAGCCACTGTTCTACAGGTCGGTGAATAGTTACTGTAAAAATTGCATTGTATGCTTGTGCGCAGAGACATTGGGAGTTACAGAATCATCCCTGTTGCCTGTTGATGCAAAATCGTCACTAGGAAGTGACTGTGTGGTCAAATACCACTTTCGCCAGTTTTGCAGATTTTCCCTTGTGAGGGTGAAGCTGTGGTTTTTGCAGTGACAGAATTTTTTGCAGTCTTCTGTAATGGCATGTGATTCTCTTTCACAGATTGTCACTGAAAAGCTTGACAAGAACAACTTCCAAGCATGGAAGTTTAGAATGACGAATTTCCTTATGGGAAAAGGATATTGGGAATTTGTTGCAGGAAATGAAGAAGAACCAGTTCTTCCTGATGTTCCCAATCAACAGCAAATGCAGGCATTTAAAGCATGGCATGAGAGAGCCAGGAAAGTTATGTATTGGCTGTCTATCAGCATTTCAGACTCTATGATTGTGCATATTCAGGATGCAAGTACGCCAAAGGAGGCATGGGATACTTTGTCAAAAATGTATAGCACAAATACACAAGCCAGGAAAATGCAGCTCAAGCAAGAGTTGCACAATGTGCAAAGAGAAAATATGAGCATCAACGACTACCACATGAAGGTGAAGAAGATTGCAGATGCACTTGCTTCCATTGGGTCACCAGTGGAAGATGATGATTTAGTTTCTGTGACCTTGAATGGTCTAGGAAAGGATTATGCACAGTTTCGGACATCCATTTCAGTTCGTGAAAGATTTCCTGATTTTGAGGAGTTGATTGCTCTTCTAATTTCTGAGGAACAGAGAAATGGTGGTGCATCTTCTTCAGGAGGAACTTCAAAAGAAGCTGTCTTCTACTCAAATGCTGGAAGAGGTAGAGGCAGAGGTAGAGGAGGCCGATTTGCAGGCCGTGGCAGAAATCAGAATATGCAGCAAACTCAAGAAAACCAGTCCTATGGAGGAGGACGTGGTAACTCTAGAGGCAGGGGGAGCCAAAGAGGTCATGGTGGATGGCAAAGAGGCCAAAATGCAAACAGTAATGTTGAATGCTACTATTGTGGTAAAATGGGTCATATGGCTAAAGACTGCTATAAAAAGCAGAATGACATCATGAATGGAAAACTGCAACAAGGGAATTATGCATCTTCTAGCAGACAGGGTGATGACAGAAATGAGCATTTGTTCATGGTGCAGCACATGAACAATTCTGTGACAAGTGCAGAAGAAAGCAATGATGTATGGTATGTTGACTCAGGTGCATCAAACCACATGACAGGTCATGCAGAATGGATGGAGGATGCAAGGAAAATGGAAAAACCAGGATTTGTGGAGACTGGTGATGATACTGCACATCCTATTGTGCAGATTGGAAAATTTCCCTTGTCTATGCAGGATGGGAAAAAGAAATACCTGTCCGATGTATTTCATGTCCCGAATATCACCAAGAATCCGGTTTCTGTCGGTCAAATGGTTGAGCAGGGCTTGCAGGTCAGATTTAATCCTCATGGATGCTTTGTTGAGGATATGAAAAATAAAGGTCGCTTGATAGCAAAAGGAAAGAAGAAGGGCAGAATGTTTACGTTGGATGCAGACATGTCTGAATTGAGTGCAGCAATGTTTGCACATGGGATCGGTGTAGTTGCAGATATTGATATCTGGCATAAATGCATTGGTCATGTTAATGTACAGCGACTTAAATCAATGCAGGCCCAAAATATTGTTGCAGGATTGCCAAAATTCAAGGTTGCAGAAATGCATAAGGTATGTGAAGCCTGTCAGTTTGGAAAACAGGCAAGGAAACCATTTCCTAGACATGTTCAAGAGAGTGAGAAGCCATTGGAATTAATCCACTCTGATGTGTGGACTACTAAAGCTGCATCTCTTGGAGGCTGTCATTATTTTGTCACTTTTATTGATGACTATAGCAGAAAAGTTTGGGTGTATTTTATGAAAAAGAAAAGTGAAGTTTTTGGGCATTTCAAAACTCTTAAAGCGATGGTTGAAAAAGAAACAGGCATGCAGATAAAATGCCTAAGGTCAGATGGAGGGGGAGAGTACCTCTCAAATGAGTTTGCAAGGTTCCTGCAGGAGTATGGCATAAAGCAGCAATATTCATGCAGTCATACCCCACAACAAAATGGAATTGCAGAAAGGAAAAACAGGCATATTGGAGAGGTATCTCGTGCCATGCTCAATGAAAAAGACTTGCCATATTTTTATTGGGCTGAAGCAGTTGCTACAGCAATCTACATAATGAACAGGACTCCCACTGCAGCAATACATGGAATGACTCCAGAGGAGAGGTATACTGGTAGGAAACCAGATATTTCTCATTTGAAAATTTTTGGTTGCATTGCCTATGTACATGTGCCAGATGAGTTGAGATCCAAGTTGGATCCAAAAGCTGAGAAGTGCATCTTTATTGGTTACTCTCTGCAGCAAAAAGGGTATAGATGCTATAACCCTTCTACTCGTAAGTTTACAGTGAGCATAGATGTTTTTGATGAGATGAGTAGCTGGTATAAACCAGCAAATGTGATTGATGATGTAGATGCACAAAATGGTAATGCTGCACAGAATTCACAGCAACAGTCACAAAATATTAGTGGACCTGGAGCGTCCTCTAGCAGTGGTTCACATTCTTCGCCATGGACAAGCAGATTGAGATCAGGAGAATCTTCTCAAAGTAATGCAGATAGTGATATGCATGTATCACGAAAAGGAAAAGAGAAGGTTGATCAGCCCATGTTTGATGTGAATGTAGGTCACTCTTATGTGGATGGTGAATCCAGTGGCTCAGAACAGAGCATTGATGATGAGTTGGGTATTCCTTCTATTGTTACACCTGGAGTAAGGAAGACCAGGGATGTTTTGAGAGCACCTGGGAGTGAACCTACTTTGCGCAGGTCTACGAGAGCTAGGTATCCTGTGGATAGGCTGAAATATGATGGATTTACAGCCATTCACTATGCATATATGGTCAAAGTGATACAGGAACCAGAACCCACTTCTTTTGAGGAAGCCATGGGAAAAGAAAAATGGGAGAAAGCCATGGATGAAGAAATGGATGCCTTGGAAGCAAATGCTACATGGGAATTGGTACCTTTGCCTAAAGGTAAAAATGAAATTGGCTGTAAGTGGGTTTATAAGGTGAAGCACAATGCAGATGGTTCTGTGAATAGATACAAAGCAAGATTAGTAGTCAAGGGGTATGCACAAACATATGGCATTGACTATGAAGAAACATTCAGTCCGATTGCAAGGATGGCAACCGTAAGAGCAGTCATTGCTATGGCTGCATCAAAGGGATGGTCTTTACATCAGATGGATGTAAAGAATGCCTTCTTGCATGGTGATTTGCAAGAAGAGGTCTATATGGAGCAGCCACCAGGTTATGTGCATGCTGTTCATCCTGAGTTTGTTTGCAGGTTGAAGAAAGCCTTGTATGGCTTGAAGCAAGCACCTAGAGCATGGTCTAACAAGATAGGACAGTATCTTGTCACTATTGGCTTTCAGATTTCCAAGGCAGATTTCTCACTTTATGTGAGAAAAACAGAGAAAGGTATTATGCTACTTGTCATTTATGTTGATGATTTGATTATGACATGTGACAGTGATGAAGATATCCTTCATGTGAAAATGCTATTGAAGCATAAGTTTGAGATAAAAGATTTGGGAGAGCTGCGTTATTTCTTGGGCATTGAGGTGATTAGATCACCAAGTGCGATACAGCTCTTGCAAAGGCAGTATGGATTGGACATGCTGTCCAAATATGGGATGACAGGCTGTAAGCCTATTTCAGTTCCTTTGGAGCAGAATGTGAAGTTGAGCACAGATGCAGGTGAGCTTCTAGAAGACCCTACTATGTACAGACGCATAGTAGGAAGTTTGATTTATATGACTATTACCAGGCCAGATTTGAGCTATGCTGTTGGATTGGTAAGTCAGTTTATGCAGGCTCCAAGGAAACCACATTTGGATGCGGCTAGACGCATACTCAGGTATGTGAAGTCCACATTGCACTATGGACTATTTTATGAGACTGGGGTTCAGATACAGTTGCATGGATACACTGATGCTGATTGGGCTGGTAGTATTTCTGATAGACGATCTACCAGTGGATATGTGTTCTCTTTTGGGTGTGCTGCAGTCACTTGGAGCAGCAAGAAACAGCCTACAGTTGCCTTGTCGAGCACAGAGGCCGAGTACAGGGGTGCAGCAATGGCTGCATGTGAGGTAGCTTGGTTGCATAAGCTACTTTATGATATGCATCAGTCTACAAATGGACCAGTTGTCATTTATTGTGACAACATGAGCAGTATACACTTGGCAAATAACCCAGTCTATCATGCTAGAACAAAGCACATTGAGGTGCATTATCACTATGTGCGGGAGAGGATGTTACTAGGTCTTATTGATCTAGTTTATGTCAGCACAGAGGATCAGGTAGCTGACATATTCACGAAGGCATTGGGCGCAGAGAAGATGCGCAAGTTTAGAGACCTGCTTGGTGTGCAGGAATTGGGATTGAGCTCGAGGGGGAGTGTTGAGATATCGAGCTCCACTCGTGATACGCCAGGGTGACCGTTGTGTATTTATGTCACCGACTTGTCAGTTGCAGACACGGTTGGTACACCGCCCATGAATAATAGCTACATGATAGCTATCCTTATCTACTCTAGTTCGTGGCTCAGTTAGTATGCCACCTTAGTTAGTTGAGTTTGGTTTGAGACCCATATATAGGGTTCTTCTATTTCTTTGTATTAGAGTTCTTTTGGCTTACACAACTAAGAAGAGGAAAACTGTTTTCAGCCTCCACTCTTGTGTGTCTTCCCCCATTGTGCAAGCAAGAAAGCTTCAAGCGAGACTCCTTCCTTCTCTCCCACAATCTTGACAATGCTTAGGGCATACTGCTGTCGAGAGCCGAAGAGGCGGATTCAATACTTGCCTTTGGTTGAATTTGCCTACAATGCTTCTTACCAGCAGAGCATTTAGATGACACCTTTCCAAGCATTGTATGGTCATGACTGTCGAAGTCTCCTAAACTTTTCTGATCCAACCCTAAGGGTTGAAGCATCAAGGCAGATGTTGGAAGAGATGAATTACCAAATAAAGTCAATAAGACAGGACATCCAAGCTGCCAAGGATAGACAGAAGGCATACGCGGATTTGAAGCATCAAGATAGAATCTTTGAGGAAGGAGACATGGTCTTCATTCGCGTACGCCCTAAAAAGAGTTCTCTATCCTTAGGAGATTTCAAGAAACTAAGTCCAAGGTATTGTGGACCATATAAAATCCTCAAAAGCCTAGGACCTAATGCTTATAAATTGCAACTTCCTGAGAACCTAAAGGTTCACAATGTATTCCATATCAGCCTATTGAAAAAACATGTACCCAACCCTAACCATGTACTTAATGACCAACAAGTTGTAATGCCTAGTCAAGGAGTCCTTGAACAAAGGCTTGACAGGATCTTAGATGTTAGGGAGAGACAATTGAGATCCAGAACCCTGAGAGAATGCCTTGTCCAGTGGAAAGATTATCCCAAAGAGGATGCCACTTGTATACATGAAAGCACTCTCAACCATCAATATCCCCAATTTGTCTCGAGATGAGGATATCTTGATTCCTCCAAGGGGGAGAGAATGTAATATTCTCTATCTAATTACCTTTTGCATATGAATGGCCTCTAAGGATTGGATAAATGACAAATTTTTTTGTTATTCCCCTTATCCCCCTTGAGCCGACTGTCGAGCTGGAGGGGGAGGGGAATAGAAGGTATGGCAAGCTCCTTGCTGGAGCTTGCGGAGGGAAGAAGAGCATGCCCGTTGCCGCGTAGGGGAGGGAGGAACCTCTTCCTCTCCCTATAAATCCAGTAGTTATGGGGAGCATTGAAGAAGGGAAGAACTGAGACTCTATGCAAGAGTGAGAGAGGCGAATACACTGTTGCAGATGTGAAGCAAGGGGGGAGAACGCCGTGTGACTGCGTGAGCTGGGAGAGGCTACGAGAGATTCAGACGATAGAGGAGAAGGTGATAATGTCCGTGGAGGGGGCTCCCGTAAAGCAACGCCGTCAAATTGCCGTGAGGAGAAAAGGGGAGGCTGACGGCGTTGCAGAATTTGTCAAGGGGAGGGAAGTTGCCGCTGTAGTCCGCCTGAGCATGGCCACATCGCCATCTGCCACCTTCTTCTACCAAGTGGGATTTCCAGGACATTCCTAAAAGCTTAAGCTTCTAAAGCCCCCTAAGGAAGCCCCCCTTCTTGTGGGCTTCCACAAGCCTTCTCCAAGTGGGTTTATACCCCCCCACCCGAGATTTAAGCACCCATTTCCTTGCAAGTTCCACGTAAGTCCCCTTCTTCTTGCAACTTCCATCCAAGTTTCCTTTTTCCTTGAAATTTCCACCTTAATCCCTTCTTCTTAAAATTCCCACCTAAAACCCCCTGTGCTATAAGCCCTTCACCCTTCACCTTCCCCCTTTTACCCTTTCACCCCCTGGGTTTGAGACCCCTAAGTCCTTTTCACCCCGTGTCCACACACCCCTCCCTTGTGTCCAAAAATCCCTTCAAGATCCCCTTCCTATACCCTTTCACTCCCGTGTCCAAAGATCTCCCAAGACCCCTTCATATGCCTCTGGAAACACACACACAACCCCCGTGTTTTAAGGCCCTCATCCCATGGGTGTTGGAACCCCGTAATTTAAACCTTACCCCCCCCCCCCTTCCCCCGTATTTAACCCTTAAGCCCCTTTCCTTTGGACTTGTTACCTTTTTCCCCTGTGTGTAAAACACTATAGGGCCTTTTTCCTTGGGCCTTGTAAGCCTTTCCCTCTCAAATGAATTAAGGCCTTAAAGGTCTTATTACCCCCTTCTCGTGGTTAATCCCTTAAACGATTCCTTGCCTCGAAAAAGAGAAGAAGAGTATTGAAGCAACGATGGAATTCCGAAAAGGAAGGTAAAGCTGCTTCCACATTCGAAGGACTACAACTGCGATGGCGCCTAAGAAAGTCTAAGGAGTAGCTGTGGGAGGGTCATCTTCCGGTATCCATGTGGATATCTCACCCCAAAACCAGGTTTTTCCTTCTTAATTTATATCAGTTTTAATTCAATCATGCAAAATGAATTGTTAGGGTTAAGATATGTTTTGTCCTAGTTATTTACGACAAAGGAATTTAGTTTAATTGAGCATGCAAAATAAATAAAGCATAAACATAGTTTTCCTTAAAATAGCATTAGGCATTGAAACGAATTATAAGCAAGATTATTTACCCTCTAATTTAGTACATTTCAGTTAAGCCTAGAAGGTATAAAACTGTATCTTGCACTATTACCCCTATTCTTTCTACAACGAATCATCATGGAAGGTGTGAATCATGAAAGGTTTCTTACGATGCTTAAACTCTAGGAAGTTATCATTGCTAACTGCATAACTTAGCAAGGGAGAGATTGCTTATTTGGTATGATTTTACCTAACCTCAAATCGATAAAGTTTAGGATTGAAAAATCAATTGACACATAGATAACAAATCATCCAGAGGTGATCTCGATATTATCTTCTAAAGTTAACCAAATTAATTTAGACTTAGAAATTCCTATGCTGCGAAATATTCACTAGGAATGAATTAAAATCTAAGAAACGTTTATACTTTAAATACTTGCCCACATTCCCTGAGTGTAGAGTCAGTAAATTGTAAACATAAAAGAAACTAGGGTTTGTCCCTGAGTTTCTTAAAGAAAAATAATAAATCAAGGAAACCCTAGCTCTGACAAACATCAGCTTAAAGAAACTGAAACGGATTGTTTCTTAACCCCATTATCGCATAATAGGATGCAGGACTTGCGCAGTAAGTACGAAGTCATATGGTCTTGTGATTGATTCACAAGAAGAAAGGTTGAATACCCTCAACAAGGATGGCGGATCCTTACGCAAGTTATCTTGCAAGAGGATGTATTCTTCGATATCCTTCTAAGTAAGGAAGGTTAAAAATCAGAAACTAAAGTATCCAATGAACTTTAGGGTTGACCACGTCGAGTTAAATAGGGTACACCCTAACCTAGAATATAAAGGATCTTGCCAAATTTCAAGAAACCCGGATCAAGTGCTAAATGCCTTCAAAAGCAAAGATTCCTTGCTTAGCAGTTTGCCAACAACAAGATCGATTAATGGAAATGTTTGTGCTTGCTAGAGATTTTAGAGCACTGATTGATTTATGAATTACAAATTAAATGAATATCTATACTTCAAGTTGAAGGCCTGAAGGGAGAGGCAGCTTCAGTTACCCCCGACTACCTGCCTGACCCTAACCAAGGGGGTTGTTGACCGCGCCAGGAACGTGGACCGAACCCGCCACGAGAGGTCTCTCCGTTGAGCGCTACTTGGAGCAAGAGGATGCTTGGGTGACGAGGGGGCTCTGGCCGTAAATACCTCGCCTTTCGGGTCGTGCACAAGAGGCTAACGTGACTCGGGATTGGATCTGGAGGCCCGTATACTAGTCTACGGGCGCAAACTTGGAATAGTGATCCCTGTGGATTGCTGGATAGCCTTCGGGTGGATTATGGACAAGCCTACAGGTGAAACTCCTTGTATTTCAAAGATAAATATGATGATATGTTAATAAAGAACTTGTTTGATATTGTTTTTCTATGTCACGTGATAAGATTACGTGAAGGAATCAGTGCTTAACGGTTGAATTAAAGAAGCAGATTGTTGCATGTCCAATTAATGTGTTAGATAATTACATAACTAAAACAGATCGAGGAAAGTGCAGAGGATGGGCCATGGGTCCGTCCTACGGTTGGGTGGTCCTGGTTGGCCAGGAACTTTTCTCAATTCAGGAGGAACAACAGGATGGTTGTCAAAAGGCACGAATAACAAAAGCGTTGACCTAGAGTTATGTCTTACCCAATTTACACTGTTTTAGGGGAATGGAATGGGACTATGCCTTATGGCAGAGAGGTTGAGCTTTGCATTCCCTCTCGTTTCCCATTCTCCTTGAACCAAGTGCAGCGTGAATCCGCTTCGGACCTTGCGTTTCTGCGTAAAGTAGTTCGCTTGGGTCCAACGCTAGTTGCTGTTAGGAAATGACCAATCAGGAAAATCCTAATTTTGGTCGATCCTAAGTAGGAACGGCGAGAATACTTCCGCTACGTGGTAGACATGGAAAGCCCTAGATCTCAAATCCTATAACATTCCATGGGAGTGCCGGGCGGAGCTTTCTAGACATCCTTTCCGATGGACTGCTAAGACGTGTCCTGGATGATACTAGTGGACACGTTACAGGAAGAGAATTTCTTGTCAATTTTTGAGGTGTGGAGATTTTGGAAGCTTTTGTATTTCATCTCATCTAGATTTCTCACCTTTCACATATCATAGATACTCTTTATCAATGAGAAAGGGGCAAAAATTTGGTGGGATATATTGCACACAAAGACAGTGAGAAAGCTAAAGGGATTGTTATGAGCTACACCTACACTAAGAAAGGTAGATTATGTAGGTGGAAGGTTCATCATTATCGTTATTGATATGAATCCTCTAGGGATTGGTTGGGCCATTGGGTAGGATGATGATGAGGGAAACATGTATGTTGTAAAGTTTGGGCATAAAGTGTTGAATGAAAGAGAAAGAAGGTATGCACAAATCAAAAGAGAATTGTGGGGTGTTTAGAACTTTGAAATGCAATCAGGAATATATTATTGGAGCTCTAGTTATTGTGGAAACAAGTTTTTTACCCCTTAGTGGGATGATCACTAGCCGCTCCACTCGTGACATTGACATGCTATAGTGGATTGTCTATATTAAGTCCATGAATCCTAGATTTTGACATATTGGAGGGGAAGATAATTGAGTGGATAATATGCTTTCAAGAGGAAGATGTGAAGAAGAAGAAGAAATGATAACCAATAATGGAGAGGTCGAAAGTTCAAGGACAATACTTGATCATGTGTCTTTGGTTTTTTCAATAGCAACTTTTTCAGAGGAGTTATATGAAGGTGAATGGCTATAGATTGAGAAATATTTCAGCACTTTGACAAAAAGGTAATTGTGGATACATTTAAAGTTCAATATGATAAGAAGAAAATCATATAGCTTTTTTTAAAGAAGGTTTTCTATGGAAGCACTAAAAGCATAAAGATAGGTACCTACGAGTATTATGTGTGACACAAATACTTAGATGCAAATTATGTGAGAGTTTCATGAGAGCTTATGGATTGATAATAAAGGAGTTCGGGCCACATTTGAAAAGATAAAGGAGAGATATTGTCAAAAAGCCATGTATAAGGATGTCTTGTAGTTTGTGGAGACTTGCATTACTTTCCAAATGTATTCTTCTCTATGACACAATGAGGGTTTGTATCCTACTTGTGCACTCTCTATGAATTATAAGTGGGTTGTGCACTTGGTGACCATGCATATATGGGTTTATGGAAGATGAGGTATATTGTACTTGCATGCTTCATAGATCAAGTTGAAGGCCGAGCCTTAAGAATAAAAGCTGCTAGTGTTTTATACAATTTCTTATTGGAAGATGTGATATGCCAATATTGTTGTGTGGGAAAGATTGAAATTGATAGAAAAGAGTTGGATGCAGATAAGATTAGGAATTTCTTCTCTAGGATGCAGATTAATTTTTCACCATAGTTTTCACTTACGTCAGCATACAATCATGAAGGAAATGGAAAGACTAAAAGAGATTACCCACCAGTAAATGTCAAGGATTTAAGCCTATATGGGATCCCTAGGTTCTGGGTTGAGTCACAAACACATTGTTCAATATCTAAAATCATGTATCATGATTCTAATGCATATGGACCACAAATACATTTTTTGATCTCTAAATTTATGTGTAGTGATTCTAAGGTATTTGTGTTTATGTTGAGCCGTGCCCTCAGTTCTTGGTCTATATGCTAATGTACATATTGTTTATGGATTTAATACAAATTCTTATGCCATGGTTGTAATCTACATTTGGGATTCTTAGATATATTGGATTTCTATTGTTTCATAGCATCTTCCTTTACCAAAATTCTTCTCTTTGTACTATGATATCTTCTTACTTGGCTCTTAGCAACTTTCAGGCATACATACTAAAAATCCCAACATTACTCACTTCTCATCAACAAAATAAAGGGGGACATTCTAAAGAAATTGTAAATAGGACATCCTCTCTAGCAAAATGACAAATCATGTAGAAATGTTTAGCAAAGTAGTAAAACACATCCACCTAAGTAAGGGACACATTCTCATTAGGATTGATAACCAATTATGGAAATTACTTTCAGGTATTAATATGTTATTGTTCATGCGCACATAGAAGAAAAGTACCAATAGAAGTGTATGATCAATTGCACAAAGACATCTTGTCACTGTGTTTGGACATGAGAAAACTAAAGATAGGAATTTGAATAGGTTGTAGGAGTATCCTAGGATGTAGAAATGATAAGCAAAGTAAAAAAATGGTGCTATTACAAAATCATGTAAGGTCCATTGCCATCCAAAGAGGATATCGCTATCAAATCTAGGGCTGTCAAGAACCATTTGTGGAGGGAGATTAGTATATTTCTGTAGCTAAGGAAGAGGAACAAGGGATGAACAATGAGGAGGTAGAAAAGATAAATCGTAGAAATTGAATAACTTAAGGGAAAGGAAAGTGAAAAAAAAAACAAAAAGATAAATAAATGATTGAAGTTAATATGATTAAGTGTAGTAGTTTAGAAAGGCTAGATATTAGATTTTTAGAAGGTAACCTATGGAACAACATTAGAAAAAAACACAATCATCTTGGGGTGGATGATAATGAAACTCATGACACTAGGGGATACATTGGACATACATCAAATGGGCCTCTAATAAAGTCAATTCCACAAAGTTCACATATAAAAAAGTTCGAAGAATCACATCTCACACATAAAGTTTCAAAAATTTGAATATTACCCTAGTTTTACATGAAAGAGAAAAAATATGCTCTATGGCTAATGAGTTGATCCCTACTTCATGAAAAACCAATCTCAATAAGTTAGAAGACCAAGGATGTGTCCAACCATCAATGGGGGTTGTAGATCAACTGTGCCAAGAGAAATGTAAGGGGCATATCACTATTACTTATATTTGATCCACAAGGATGGAGGAGGAGAGAGAAGATTACAACATCAAAGGAAATCCTTACGCAGAAGATTCATTCTTTGTTTTAATTGCTCCATCTTGTTGGAAAAAGCATCAGAGAGCATAGGTTACTTCTGAATATGAGCAACATCAACCATGAAAGACAATTCAAAAGAGACCATAAGAGTGGGAGGAGGAATGGATGTTACAACTATATATATCATCTCTCACTTAACTTGGGTCTCACCTATATATACTAACTCTACATCAATATGAATCATTCTTTGGGAGCATGTCTTGTGTATCTCTCTCATACTCTCTCTCTCTCTCAACATGGTATCAGAGCAATTGATGTGTAGCAACAACAAGGAAGATAAGTTGTTTCATTGTTTATACTTGATTGAATTCTTTGCACAAGTGAAGATTTGATACATGAACTTGTTCAAATTAGAAGTATTAGTTAATTTTGTCTTTAAAAACCGTGGTCTCGTCGTGTGTAGCTCTCGTCGTGCTCTCGAATCCTCTCAAAACCTCTTGTTAATCGGAGTTCTGGATCAAAAGTTATGACAGTTCAGGATTCAAGATAGCAATTCTACTTGAATGTGCGATTCTTTATTTAAAACTGTAAGTCTAATTACTGTTCGTTAATCCCCAATTAAAGTTTGTTAATTGCTTGTCTTTGTTAATGATGTTGATTACGATAAGCAAACATCTTGCTAATTTTAGCGATGTTTTATTATCGTTCACGTTCTTTGCTTGACCGAAATAGTATTTTTCTTATATGCGTCATCTCGTCTTGCACGTTACGCCTCTCTATTTCGGGCTTTCTTTTTAGTCACTCAATACTTTTCGTCGTTCTTATGTGCATATCCCTATTTTGATTGTCATGAGTCTCAACTACGCTCATCTTGATCATGGTTTGCAGATTCTACGACCTCGTCTTATTTGTTTTCTCTCGACATACAGGCATGGCCAATTGTGTAATTGTTAACGGATATCTGTCTGGCCAACGTTCGGTTCCCTTCTTCCAAGGACAAGGCTTTCTTGGGCGGAAAGCAAAGATGATGCTAATTCTTGAAGGTGACGAATTATTTGATATTGTTTTGGGCAACCTGTCTTGCCCAGTTTAACCTATTGATGTGATGAATAAAAATTCTGTGATTACTGATGGTCCATTATTTGAACAATGGAAAATTGATCATACTGATTGGATACATCATGACAAAGCGGCTCGTTGTTATATATTGTCTGCACTTCCTGACTCAATTATGTTGGATGTCTTTCATCTGGAAGCCTCTCATACTATTTGGGAGCATCTTATCTCAACGTTTGAGAAGAAATCGGTCACTGAAATTTTATATCTCCAAACTTGTTTGAAGAATCTTCAATATAAGGTTGGTACTTCTATGCAATCTCATATCGAGGGGGTTTATAAAACCAAGACCAAAGCTGATGGCTCATTTGATAAGTTCAAAGCACGACTTGTTGCAAAAGGTTACTCACAGATTGCAGGAGTAGATTATTAAGAAACATTTTCTCCTGTTGTGCGCTCCACAACTGTTCGTATGATTTTGGCTTTTGCAACACTATTTGATCTAGAAATTTACCAAATGGATGTTAAAATGGCTTTTCTCAATGGATATCTTGAAGAAGAAATCTATATGGAGCAACCTGAAGGTTTTATGATTGCAAGAAAGGAGCATCTTGTATGCCAGCTTGATCGTGCATTATATGGATTGAAGCAAGCCTCTCGTGCTTGGTATATTAAGATTGATCAGTTCCTCACATCTAAAGGTTTTGTTGCATGTTTTGCTGACCCAAATCTTTACATCAAAAGGGAGGACAAATATTTTATTATTATTGCTCTATATGTTGATGATACTATTCTTGTGTCAAATAATATTGCTTTCTTGGATGCTATGAAGAAGCTTTTATCGACTGCATTTGAAATGGTGGATCTTGGTGAGATACATTCTTGTTTGGGTATTCAAGTTCAACGACACCGACAACAAGGCATTCTTCTTCTTCGCCAGACAAATTTTATTAATGATATTGTTAAGAAGTTTGGGTTGACAAATGCGCACTCTGCCAACACTCCCATTCTTTCAAGCTCTACCAAGGGTACATCTACAACACGCAATGAAAAATCAGCCATTCATCAACCTTTTGCTAATCTTGTTGGTTGTCTTCAATTTATTGGTTTAAACACAAGACCAGATATTTTATTTGCAGCTAATTTTTTGGGACAATATCTTTCTTCCCCTTCCACTATTCATTGGAGTGTTGCAAAACGTATTCTTAAGTACCTCAAGGGTACTAAGGAATTTGGTCTTATTTATCATCGTCGAGAGGATTCTTCTTTATCTTCTTCAACTTCTCTTGACCTTATTGGATATACATATGTTGATTGGGCAAGTTCACACTTATCCATGCGATCTACAAGTGGGAATTGTTTCTTTGTAAATGGTTGCAGACATCTTCACAAAAGCTTTTAGTGAAGCTCGCTTTAGTTCATTAAGACATGCACTTGGTATTGTTCCAAGTTCTTGTCTCACTGATTGAGGCATGTATCATTGTATTCAAGAAAACTTTATAGTAAATCATTTTTGTATCGTAGGTATGTGTAGGGGCTCGGGTTTTTCCATTGTTCTCCCCAAGGGTTTTTTTCACTCGCAGCCAGAGACCTTTGTTTGAGTGGGGATGTTACAACTATATATATCATCTCTCACTTAACTTGGGTCTCACCTATATATACTAACTCTACATCAATATGAATCATTCTTTGGGAGCATGTCTTGTGTATCTCTCTCGTACTCTCTCTCTCTCTCAACAATGGAAAGCTCAACCACATGACTTTATAGGTCCTTGACAGTCTTCTATTGGGACTCGATAATATTACAAGTCTATTGTAACTCACCCTCACAAGTATAAAGTGTAGTAGCTAGATTAAGCATCTTGAAAAGAGCATGATCTTGCTCTGTGGTAAGGGAAGCACCAATAGCTTGAGATGTAGCTAATTTGGCTTCCAAATCATAAAGGGTAGCTTTTTTAGAGTCCATGATAGCAATATCCTTGGTCATCTATTCACTAAGGGTGGCTTTCTCAAAATCCAAGTCCTCCAAATCTTTACTTTTGCTATTGTGTCAAGGAATTCACTTTCTTCTATAATCAAGTATAAACTCTTGTGTACATGGAATAAAGACAAGAAGTAATTCTTGTCTTTAATGTAGCATGGATACCAAAAACCATCTAGGAAAGCATTAGTCTAGCAATAATTTTTTACAATGATATAAAAGTTTGAGGATCAAGCTAGCTACCCCATTGTACTACAAATGGGATTTGTGTAGGAAAGAAATGTAGGAAGGAAGCTGACAAATACAACAAGAGTAGGAGCCTATGCTAGAGTAAGAATACAAATACAATAGGAGTAGGAGCCTATGCTAGAGCAAGAATACAAATAGGAATAAAGATAGGATAGGAAGGGTCTTTTATGTGGAGTAGAAGCTAATGAAGGAGTGGTTGTTCTTCATTTGATCTTGCATGACCTTTGCCTCTACCCTTTTGTGGGAACATGATTGAAATACCACATCAAAAAAACAAAATATATGTCTTAGATTTCTCAACCTCTCTCTCTCTCTCTCTCTCTCTCTCTCTCTCTCTCTCTCTCTCTCTCTCTCTCTCTTTGTGGATTAGTGTAATCTTCAATGGCTTGGATGCATATAGTACACAAAATGAATCCAAGGAGTGTCCACATATTCATATGCCCCATATAGCCACTAGTAGTTGTTAATAAAAGACAAAAAAGAAATGATCTATACTCAATCCTTCATTTTTTAATAGTCATCCAATTGAAATGCATGCAATGAGTCCTTAAAATGAAAATTCAATATACCCTATACATGGCTCATGGTAAATGGTAAAAATATATGCATTGATTAAGCATGATTTGTAAGTTTTCATATGCAACACATTTAAATTGACAAGCATTCATCCGCTTATGCTTTTCTAAGGTTTGTATATGGAAGAAACACCCATTTATATTACTTGAATACATCAAGATATTCGAATTGAGAGTACCTATGATTTTCCTTCAAAAGTACCTATGTTTTGAAAAGCAACAATATATCCTCCAAGATGCTCAATACAAGAAAATACTTGTGAGAAAGTGGTCCATTCACTACAAGATAAAGGCATCATACTGACATTCAAAGCAACAAAATTGTTCATTAAGAAATTTTCTTGTGGCATTGCTAAATGCATTGGTATTAGCATCTCCATAAAATCGTCGCTATTTGCATCGATATTTGCATCACTATTAGTATCACAATTTTTGTCAATTTTGCAACACTAATAGCAATGTAAATACCAAGGAAAATTGCAATGGTTTGCGATGCCTATTGCGACACCAATAACGATGCAGGAAGTAAATTTGTGATGCTAATAGTGATGATTATAGAGAAAAAAAATTTGTGGTAGGGCAGATAGTACTATGTGTTGTATTTATATTCTACAAATTAATTACATGTTACGTGTGTAATGGTCGTCAAGATGAGCACAAAATGTACTTGAACCCACAAGAATAATACATAGAATAAGTACAAGATTGCTTATGAAAACTCATGGAATTATGGCAAGATACAAAGGATGATAATAACATAGTACATAGGAGATGCCTATATAAATCACAAGATAAAAAAAGAAGAGGATATGTGCTTCACAAAATCAAGCACGAGCTATAGATTCTTGCCATCCAAAAGCTCCTCCCAATGTAAAGGAGCATCAAACAGATCTTGCAAAATGGAAAACTACACATCAATGCATCATACCTAATGCATTTTTTTAAAAATAGTAACTATAGACAAGAAAGATGATTGACTTACTGGGCTGCTACATGCATATAGTCTATCGATGAATGTAGTGAGACCGTGTCTCTCTGTATATCAAGTCTCCAAGCCAGTGGGATCAAGGTTTGTAATGAAGTGCTACAAAGGGAAAAAAAGACAACTAGTAGACACAGGATTGCTAGTACAAGTGATATTGCAAATAAGAAAGCGAGAAGAAGAAAAGAAAAACTTACAAAGTCCTCTAGATAAGTCGTGTGGCTGCCACTCCCAAGATGATGGACCATCCTTGCCTCTAGTCATTGCCTCTAGTTATGCCCTTGCTGCCTCCCGCTATTGTCGCCAACATCCTAGAGAATCTATAGCCTCATCCTTGAGTCTCTGCCAATTATATGCATCTAGCCATTCAGGCTTTGAGATGCCTGCATCTAATCGTTTGTGTAACATGTACACATGCATGCACTCCATCATCCATCCAATGAAAAACCTCTTTCTTCCTGTAGTGGGTACCAAAAACTCCTCCTGTAAGGATTCTACTATGTAGTCCTTGCTTTCCTTGGGTATGATATTCCAATGGTCCAAGACATTGTGCCAAAAAACTTATTGGCACAAATCTCTTATGCGAGAAATCACCCTCCTCCCCTCATCATTCATGCTCACGGCTCCTCTCTTGCACGAGAGCGAGGAGTAGCACCTATATCTCTGCATCCACATGTATCCATATCTTTGCAATAGCCCCCAGAACAAGTCCCCCTGTCCGAGCCTATTTAGAGCATCCACCTCATCTACTAGAAACCAAAGCATCAGAGTGTGCCGAAGTAGATCTAACGGAACGACCTGATGGTGTTCAACACATCCTATGATTGATAGTACAAACTTCCACAAGTGAAGAATCATTACGAACACCGACTAGATACTAAATAGCAAAATACATAGGTCACTTACAATCCGAGGCGAGAAGATACTTGACATATCTTATGCCAATTATGAGATTTTAGCCCTAATAGTTGTTCTTCTTTAGAAAAAGTGGATCTTAGAGAATGCATCATACCCATCAGAGTGCACATAGACCTGATAATTTTCTTCACAATGCACTCTTCTTTAGTGGATAGAACCGAAGGAGCGTGAGGTAGTTGCAAGAGACCATCAACACTCTTTGATTGTGGCCAAAGTGCCTCCATCCTGCCTATCTCCTTCAAATCCATTCGTGCCCCTGAAGTGTCTCTTTTTCCTGTGATGTTGTCCCATAAGCTACCCAAACTTTTGAAAATATGCATAGGATCCAACAAGTGGTTGATTTGTAAAGTTGGTCTAATACGACAACTCGTAGAAAATTGAGAACCGTCGCATTCTATTTGGATGTGACTTTGTGTGGACCATTTTCAACTCATACGAGCTTTGGGCGTTCATTCGGGCTATAGGTCATCCAAGAAAACCTTCCCTCAATTCATGACCCTCCGGAAAGAAAGCGGCGTGTCCTTGATATACCATCTTCTTCATGATTCATGACCTTCGGGAGTCTACTAACTATGGCCCACATAATAGACATGCATGATAACGTGAAGTAACCAAACATGTCCGAGTACCCCTATTTAGTCAACAAAAAATTGAACGAGCTATGTTAGATATCACCAATGAGAATGGGAGCTATTACCTGAGCACTCCTCGAATCCTAAAAAGTCATGCATGGTCCACATGAGAATGGCTCGGACCGTCGACCATCATGCTTACTCATATCTTCCATGGCAACCCCCTCCTTCCACAAAATCTTAATCTCATCAACTAATGGACGAAGATAGATGTCCCTATTCTTGACCTTTTTACTGTCCAAAAACAAGAAACCTAAGAATTAGGTATCCTCGGAAAGTCATGCATGGTCCACATGAGAATGGCCCATATATTGGCAGACCATCGACCATCGTGCTTGCTCATATCTTCCACGGCAATCCCCTCCTCCCACAAAATCTTAAGCTCATCAAATAATTGATGGAGATAAACATCCATATTTTTGACTTTGTAGCGCCCATGAATGAGAAAGCTAATTATTAGATGTCCTTTCTTCATAGAAATCCATGGCGGAATGTTGTAGTTAGCAAGGACTATAGGCTACACATTGTAACAAGTTGAGTGGAGACCAAATGGGTTTAGGCCATCCATAGCAAGACAAAGCCAAAGATTCCTTGGCTCTCATGCAAATCCTAAAAAGGTAGAGTCATTGTGGCTCCATACACATGAATTCACTAATATTTGTTGGACTCCATCTGTGGATCTATTCTGCACATGTCACATTGTCAAGCTCACCATGCATGACATACGAAACATGTGATGTATACAAGGGATAAGTGAAAAGTATCTAAGAACTTTTTGGAGAGATGGTTTGCCCTTGCAAGTCCTATCGATACTTGTGAGCATCACACTTTGGGCATGTCTCCATGGTCCCATACTCTCCTCAAAACATCACGTAATCATTGACACATGCATGGATACTGTTGTAGTCCATGCCAAGCTTTTGTAAAACATGTCAATCAACATCACGAAACTTAGACATGGTATTTCCAAGTGATAATATATGATACTTTATCAACCTTTGAAAAAATCATAAAACACATTGAAAAAGCATAATGGTGGTGAAAAAATCAATGAAGCGTATGTAGAATGTACTTAAATAACTCAGTCACACTCGTGTCACTTCACTCGTATTTTGCTTGCACACTTAGGAGTGCAAGCAGCATCTTCAAGTGACGAGATACTTGGCACCCATCATATAATGGTATCGAGGCTTCCTCTCTTAGTGGATTAGATATCTCGGCATCCATGGGCATTAATATATTGATCATTGCCTTCATCTCAAGCTCCAAGATTGAAGGAAGGTTCCAAAGGCTGCCTGTCTCCTCTGGTATTGACGGTATAAATTGAGTTGTGCCTTCCAACTGGTGGATTGGATCTCATGCACTCCATCCATCACATGCCCATGAACTCTTCTAGCTGGCCGCAATAGGTGTATTCCTCCTTGGGATGAGATGTCACCTCCTTCTATAAATTTTACAGCCATGTCTAATGTTTTTGTATATGATATTCAATTAATTTGCGAATGTAAGGCATGATTGATACACACTTTTCTTACCGTTTAATCAAAGTCTGAGATCACTTAATCAATGATCTCCAATTGAAACTCGCCCACCAAGAGTCGTATGTGTTCTATAGACAAGCGACGCTTTTGTCTGATTGCCAACTTACATTGAGAGCAAGGACACAGGCCACGCTGATTAAGATATGCCTCATGACATTGGACATCAAGGCCATCATAGTTTTGCATTTTTTCTACGTTATGACAAAAATTTGGTTTTTATTCTCTTTCTCTTTTTCTTTTTTAATTTGTTTGAGAACGGATTTCTTCCCTTGTAACTCAATAGAATTAATGTCAACTGAAACGTCTTGGTTTACAACACATAACTATAATGTACCTGCCTTTATTACGTGATGAGTAACATTTTAGTAGTAGCCCAGAGTTTACTTTCCAGCCCTAGTGCCATCCATACTCTAACAAGAATGATCGGATTTTTTTCAGCTCTATAACCCTAGGTCTACCCTGCACGGGAAGTGTCATGCCATTATCTACAGAGGACCGAACGACTTAAAGGTTCCTAGTTGACCTAACGGTCACCTATAAACAACTAGCTCACATCCTGAGGTGTCCTTCGAGAGGCTTCTTGTCCGGAAGGAGCGATTGCCATTACCCTTGGTTCATGGAGTACAACACTTTTATTCAATAGCAGACTAAGGATTTATGAAATTCATGGCAGTGCTCTGGCGGCACAACCGCCATACCTTTCCCCTAAGATAATTCATAGTTCGGGTTTTGAGACCAAACCCTAGGTATATCAGTGAATCGGCCCTTCCTAGAGTTTCTTCCTAGCGTTTTTTTTTTTGGAAAAATCTCTCAGCTATTTGAGACCACCCTGACATAGGACTAGATTCGTCGGGAATCCATCCATCTGCTTCCCTCTATGAAAGTTCTTAGTTATCTAATTACCTACCACATTACGTGAAACATATAAAAATAGCTTCATTAATTTAAAAAAATCCTTTTAGCCACTGTTGTTCATTTGCATAAATTACTTACAGACATACAATCAAAATAAAACACATTCATTGATTATGTTCCATAATGTTTGTTCTCCTGCCCATACAGGAGAAAAATTACAATTTCACGTGCTACCTCATCTGGCGGATCTACACATTACTCAAATTAAATCCACCTATAGTTAGCATTTTTAGGTGTCCCAAGTAGAACTTGGGCTATACACGGGACCAAGTAGTTCCTAGGTGCATAAAGGATCTACTAGCCAGAGCCCTCATGGCACCTTAACCACCTGTTGGGAGACCTCTCACCATCGAGTCAGTCCATGCTTTCGCGGCATAAAAACATCCCCTCTTTGTATGGGGATTCAACACCTATCCTTGTTGGGGGTGGTATAGGGCTCCTCAAATTTATATTTGTTCCAGTACTTAATTCAATCAATATCTAATCTACAAACAAGATTGATGTCTTCAAGCAATTATGACTTTAAACACTCATGCAATTTTCAAGTGATGATTAATCTCGTAGAAATTGACCTTTGAAATTCACGCAGTGAGCTCTTCCCCTAGGGTATCTAGATTTTGGGGTCTCTAACCTCTCAATTTAAGGTTTATAATGACATTCTTGTAACCAAATTTCTTGGCCTTACGTCCATTTCTTCAACTTAGAGATATTTCCAATCTTAAAATCTTCTATCAAAGCTTCTAGATTAAACTATATCCTTGACTAATTTCTTTGGGTTTTGTTTTTAATAAATCCATCTTGAAAACTTCCTCATGATTTCTCTTGAGTTTTAGAATTTCGTAGTTTTCCTAACAGTTTCTAGCCTACAAGATGTTCTAATAAATTACCAAGTGAATACTCTAAGATCATAGTATTTCTTAAGAGACTTATCCTATTTCTATTGAGTTTGGATATAAAAATTTAGAAAAAAAAAACATGTGGTATCGAAATTGGTAAAGGGTTGTTATTCGCTGTCGCACAGAATAATACACGCCGGGGGGGTTTTTGTGGAAGTCGCTTGCCACAGGGATGCTAAGCCAGATGGAAATTCAAGCACAAATCCAAGCAAAATTACAAAATCTGAAAAGTTACAAGGAATACATACCAAAATAGGTGTTCATACATCAAACATAAAGAGAAATATGATCCACTGTTTGGATGTCAATGTTGATATAATAAGAATTCTTATACATGGCAAGATAACTCCATCACTTTCACAATTTGTAAGTAGCTTCTGGCATCTTCGTATTGCACTTGAGTTAGAGATGTGCCAAATCATATGTTTAACTTTGTTTGGGATTATGATAGAGTAAAAGTATTCTTTGATGTAGAGATGCTTGCTTATAGGTAAGCCTTGAGGTTTAGAGGCAAACAATCATCCACAGGAATAGCCTTGGCCTCACAAATCAATTGATAAGGACTAAAAGTTTATGGTCCTTAGGTCAGTCTTTATTTCCGGATATTTGAAAATAGAGCTCCTATTGCACACCTTTAATTCTTCTGGTCAGGTTGGAGACAATGATGATGACGATTATGAGAAGAGAAGACATAGGGCGAGATGTTGAGCTTTGTCTCCATGATCATGATTATGAGAAATTTAAGCAATAGTGGGTGACTATTTTAGCTCATGTTGATCATTGCTCTGATGGAAGAAGCCCAAGATGGCAATCATAGCCAGAAGGTTGACTATTTAGAAGTCGTGATCTTCTTCACCATCGTCAACATCTTCTCCCAAATCACCATTGCTATGACTGTAGACTAGCAAGAAGGCAGGAAGGCCTTCATCAATGGAAGTAATAGAAGTTATAAAGGTGATGACAAATATCAACAAGCGGAGAAGCTTGTTGGGAAAGGTGGCGATGTCCTCTAAGGTAGCAGTAGAGAATGATTGTTTCAATCAGCATATCATTTTTTCACCACCCTTAGCAGCAAGACTGCAGAAAAGAAAAGAAGAAGGATTGTACCGACCGAAGGAGGGATGCAAAATTATGAGCCATGTGTTTGCATAGAAGCTGAGGCAAAATTGCCTTCGTCCATCAGCTCCTCTTTCATCAACTTCCCCCTTCTTTTGTCGCCCTTCGTCCACTTCAGCTTTGTCTTCGTTGTCACTCCTTTTCCTTTGTCTGCAGGTCACTGACTCTAGCTTCTTCTTCGTCATCTTTTCGTCACCTTCCTCATCCTTAATTGTCCCATCTGATTGTCGTTTCGATGACTGCGTCCATCTTTGAATTCGACTTCTCCATCACCGTACTCTGTTGCTTTGACTTTGCCTCATTCGTCTTAGTTGACACCTCCTTCCATCATCATTACTGTAGCAGCTTTGTCCGCCTTCTTCGCCCTTTTTCCCAACTCGCCCTCTCCTCCTTTTATAATCAACGGCACCCCGAAAGATCGTGGCTTCAAAAAAAAGTCTTTAGAAAGCTTCAGAAAGCATCTTCAATGATGATACCTTGCTTCCTCTTAACACGAAAAAAAAGCTTTAGAAAGCATCGTCAATGATGACGCCTATTTGTTTTTTTGCGACCTCTTATCATCTCATCATAATCGAGAGCCAATCAAGCTTCCATCTTTTGCAATGCCTGTGTTATCCTGCGTACGTTCCACAAAATCGCCACCCAGTCTCTTTTGCTATGAATTATTGATTGCCTGATATCATCTTCATATTGACACCTAAGTTCAAAACTTGCTCAATGGTCTCAGCACTGTCATCATGGAGGATCCAAAAGGGGCAATAGACCACAAACTGCCATGGCCATCGCAATTCTATTCCTTCCTTCTAGAAACTTCATGTAAGGCATTGACAAGTGATCGCAAGCCTTTCTCGACGAAGTAAAATATAGCTCGACGTTTCAAAACTGCACTAATGATGACACTCAAACCTAGCTCTGGTAGCACAAGTCAAAAGCACTCCTTGCGGCATTAGTTGCATTAATAACAGAAATACCAATATCAATCTTTTTAAAGTAAGAGCATCATTTACTCCATCACTAGTCATTCCACATATCTGCTTCTTCTCTTGTAGCCATTTAACGATTTCAAATTTGTGCTCTAGAAATTGTTGGGAGAAAGGCGCCTCCGGCTAGTCGCCCGTGTATTACTACACTCACAGTCACCGCCACTGCACACTGCAAGTGGTGGGCGCCCGTCACCGTCACTTTATTCTTTATTCTTTTAGTGACAGTTTGAATAAAGGAAGGCGCGATCACACATTGTGACTGTTGGAGTTCCCATTTATTGTCTCTCTCTTTCTTGCTCTTGCTCTCCCGCCATAGCTCTCGAGTGCAAGCTTCGATCCTTCTCACTTTTCAACTGGTATTAGAGCTCGGCTTCCCAACTCTTGAGCTTGGTTCATGGCATTCTCAGCTTCCCATCGACTCCCCACTCGCATTGGGTCTCCTTCCCAGCAGCCATGTCCGACTCCTTCGAACTCCTGTCACTCCCCGGCTTCTTGAGCACCTTCCCGGCCCCTTTGGGCACTCTCAAGGCATTCACATAGAGGTATTGCTTCACTCTTTATAGGGTCTACCTCAGTTTTCAGCTCTCTTGAAACAAGGCAGCCATTACACTCCCAGCTCTCATTTCATATGTGGGCTGCTCTCCCCTTGTTGCTGGAGCTTGTTTGAGACCTTCCTTGCTTTAACCAGACCCCTCCGAAGCTTGGCCACCATTTTTTGTAGTCCCAGGACTAGCATTTATAGTTGACACAATCACGCAACCCTCCCATATGTGTCTTCAGCATTGACAGTCACAACAACAGCTCTCCCCCTCCATTGGTACTTGGAAAGGCTCCATTTCGGGCATATGAACATGCTTTGATGCTTGGTTTTGATGGTTGATGTGTTGACATAGCATTTGGACTGATTTAACACTGTTTTGGGACTGTCATAATAGTCCAGATGTAGTTTATGACGGTGTTACACTGACATTTGATGCTACAACTTGTTTGGCATTATCATTTGATGCCCGGTTGGTCCCGTTTGATGCCCGGATGTTAGGGGAATGTATGTGTATTATTTGGCAACCATTTGGAATAGTAAATCACTGTTGTACACAGTTGGACTGAAGTCATTTTACTCATGTATACTTATACCTATGCTTTTCGGGCTATGTTTCGGGCATATATGGTGATGTATTGACACTTGGGGCTCAACATAGAGCTTGGTTTTGATTCGGGATCGTTGGTTGATCTTGAGCTTGCTTTGCAAAGCATTTGGATGCTCCATCTTGGATGTACTTATGGCATGTATGTTGCTTATGTATGACTGGTCTTAACATGCTTAGCATATGCCATTACTACATGCTAGTTACATTGTTTGGAGCCTATTGCTACTGGAGCTCGGACTTGGCTTGACCTTAGATTCCCGGAGCTTACTTGAGCTATTTATTGGCTTGCCAGAGTTGTATCTTGGGATGTACTTGATGTCTTACATGCTTATGGATGCTACATACGGATGCTCTACGGCCTACATATCTAGGATGTACCATTGATGCTTGATCTTGGACACTTGTCATTGGTGCTTGTACATGCTTTGTTCGAGCTTTGTTGCTTGATATTTACAGCTTTTGTGCCAGTGGGAGCGTCTTTGGATGCTTGACAGCCATTGAGCAGGCGGTCTATGCTCTTTGAGCTTTTAAGACTATTTGGGATCTTTTACCCTTCAGGATGATGCATGGTTCATATGTCTTGATTCCTCTGATTCTTATGAGCTGACTCTTTGCTTTGGGTCCCTCTCTTTGTGAACTGACACCTACTTGTGTCAAGTCTTGGTAGTGGCAGGAACACTTTGCCCCGTTGCTTGGGGGGTGTCCCTACTCACTGACAGATGTTTGTATGACATGTTTGGGTGTTGGATTCATGCTTATCGACTGTCATATGCCTATGTTATGTATGCATGATGCCGTCTTTCGTCTTGGCAGTATCTGACTGACTTGAGATCCAATTTTGGCATTGTTAGCTCTCATTTACTAAAATCTGTAATTTATTATAGCAAGCATATATGTATGGACTGACATGGATTTTTCATGCTGAAATCTTCTGAAATGATGTACTTTCACTAGTACTTGGTGGGCAGCAGCGTTGGTTACACTTTTCTCGCCATTTTCTCTCGATTTTACTGATTTTTTGGTCATTTTCTGTTGTAAACAACAAGCAGTTTTGAACTGTCTACAGTCTTCCAGCCTACATTATGATGAGTTCGTCCCCACTGATCATGCTATTTTCAGCATCACTAAGCTTGATGGTACAAATTACTCTTATTGAAAGAGCCAGATTTGGCAGGTGTTGGTGCAGAAATCGCAGATCAAACCTTTGAGGTTGAGTGGGCATCCACCTACAACTATGCCAGATGAGGAATGGCTTGAGCTTGATGAGTTATGCAAGTCCACTATTGTATTATCTCTCACAAAACATGTTCATTACAATGTATTTGAGGAAGAATAGAGTGCATAACAGTTGTGGGATAAAATCAAGAATCTCTATTATAAGAAAAGTCTAGCGAGTTAGATGTATTGGCTGAAGCAGCTTATGGATCTATGCATGAAGGAGAATGTGACTATGTCTGCTCACTTGAGCCAGTTCCATGCTATACTCAAGAACTTGAATTCACAGGACATCACTTTTACAAAGGATGTCACTTCTCTTTTCTTACTTGGTACTCTTAATGAGTCATGGGATGTATTCCGCACTACATTATGTGCCTCTACTGCTACCTTGAAATTATCTGATGTTGAGAGTGCTCTTCTGTCCAGGAAGAGGTTAACCATAAGAATTTGGATGTCTCTCATGTGTCGCATGCTATGACAGTTAGAGGCAGGAATGATGGATATGAAAAGCATGGCAGTGGCAGTGCCAGTGGCCGTGGATGGGATTCTCAGAAATCCCTGTCCAAGTCTCGTGGGAAGTCACGTAGCAAATCCCGTGGCAGGAATGCACATGTTACTTGTCACCATTGTGGGAAAAAGGGCCATATTAGGCCACAATGCCATGAACTGTGCAATGAAAGGCGCAAAGATAAGGGGAAAGACAAACTGTAGGTTAAGTCTTCTGATCGTAGCATAGTGCCTGCAAAGTCCAGTGTTAAAATTGAAGAGATCAATGTTATGTAGCTTGAGGATATTGATGATGATGATTATATCCTTGCAGCTTCTTCTAGTGCTTCACAGATGATAGAGATACACTCTATATATACACAGTGTTGGCTCTTGTACTTAGGTGCATCCTTTCATGTGATACCTTGTCGAGAGTGGTTTCATTCATTCCGTATTGTTTCGGGTTCTGTGCGCTTGGGTGATGACAGCTCTCTTGATATTGTGGACATTTGTGATATTAGGCTGCAATTTCCTTCTGGTAGCAGTTTTATTATGCAGGATGTATATCATATACCTGCTTTGACACGCAGTCTCATGTCAGCTGGACATCTTGATGATGTAGGTTATCATGTATCTTTTGGAAACTCTGCATGGAAGATCACTCGTGGCAGACTTGTGATTACGAGAGGTGCCAAGGCTGGCAGCCTCTATCCCTTGATTGTATCAACTTCTTCCCTTGATCATGTTTTGTCTGTGGATTCTATCCCACATGTATCTCTTTGGCATGCCCGTTTGGGCCATATGTCTTTGAAGGGAATGAAAATGCTTTCTAGTTTGCAGTACTTACTGCCCCTTGATTATGCATGTTTTGATTCATGTGAGCATTGGCTTTATGGCAAGTAGACTAGATCTACACATAAGAAGTCTAGTAGGCCACGCATGATTTAGCCCTTAGCATTGGTACATTTGGATGTCTGTGGGCCCATGCCTTGTCAGTCTATGGGTGGTGCCAAGTATTTTGTTACTTTCATAGATGATTTTCACGAAAATTTTGGGCTTATCCCATTAAGCTAAAATCCGATGTCTTGGCTGTGTTTTAGAGATGGCTTGCATTGGTTGAGAACCAGTCTGGGTATAGGCTAAAAAACCTAAGGACAGATAATGGGGATGAGTATGTCTCACGTGCTTTTGAGCAGTTATGTGATGAGAGGGGCATTAAGCGTCAATTGACTGCCCCCTACACCCCCCCAGAATGGTTTGGCTGAGCGGATGAATAGAACCATCCAAGAGCGTGTACATAGTATGCTTAGCCACGCAGGCCTACCACAGAGCTTTTGGACTGAGGCAGTTAGTACAACTGTGCATATTATAAACTTATTACCTTCTATTGGTTCGGATTTCCAGATTGCCGAGGAGGTATGGACTGGAAAACCTCCCTCTTATGCGCATCTCCGTGTCTTTGGATGTGATGCATTTTAGTGTCCAATGCATTTTCCTTGGTTATGGGGATGCAGGAGAGATGGGTTACTGTCTCTGGGATCCGCAGGCATGAAAGGTCATCCACAGTCATGATGTAGTCTTCCATGAAGATAAGATGCATAGGCAGCCTGAGAAAGTTGTTGAGATGGGTAGGGTCATATTTCAGGAGGAGTCGAGAGCTCCCACACAGCCAGTTGGACAACCTACAGCTGCAGCATATGCTCATGGTTAGGGTGTTGGACAGTGTTAACCCTAAAACGAACGAAGGTGGAAAATCTGGAAAAGCTAAAGCAGAAGACAAAGACAAAGGCCAAGGCAAAGGCAAAGAGAAACGGAAGACAAAGATGCACAAGGAGAAGAGTCCTAAATAAGGGAGAAAGGCGCACAAGGAAAAGCGCAAGTCAAAACTTTTGTAAAAGAGCGCAAGCGCATCATGGTTTAATTCAAGGAGCGCCGGGCTCTCACCCATGCAATTTGTAAATGTAGACGGGTGGTGGAAAGGAAGCTAGGAAGATAGAAGGACAATGGGAAAAATGGCCTAGGATACGGCCGGCCATGTAAAAAAGGGGAAAAGGGGATGACCGCCCAAAAGGGATTTAGGGTTTTGTATATAAAGTTGAAAAGTGAATGAGAAGCTCATTCTTATGTGTGGCCAAAAGTAGCTCTCCTCTTTTCTTTCTTCTTGTTCTTGCTTGCTTGAGCTTGTGCTTGAGAGAGGGAGTGTGAGAGGGTCAGTGTGTGAGGGTGAGGGACCGAGGAGGAGAAGCTCTCCATTTTCTCCTCTCTTCTTCTCTTCTCTTCTCTTCTCTTCTCTTGCTCGCGCCAATGGAGCTTGGAGCGTGGAGCTTGAGGATGGAGCTTGCTTGAAGCTTGCACTTGGATCGTGGAGCTCGCGGAGTGTGCGGGAGAGGAGGTAACTCAAACGGCATGGAGGTAAGATCACTACACATGTAGATATGGGTGGCACGTTGGTTATGTGAAAGGTAGCCATTAGTGCTCGGCTTGGAACGCTTGAACAATAAGTGATCCGTGGGTCTTGGCGGTTGAGCGAGAGCTCCCCCATTTTGGTTCCGTTGCTGGGACCAATGGATTCAAGCCTTGAGCGTTTGCACACTTTGAATCGAGCATCAAAGTAAGGGTTTCCCCGAACCAGTGCTTGAGATAGGTAGGAAGGGAGGGGGTTGAAGATGGTATTCGATCTCCTTGGCAAGTAGGTTTTTTGCTTTCTTGAGATTTATGTTGTGGAATGAAGTAAGTAGTGTAGGTATTTACTTTGTGATTTGGATGCATTAGGATCGGAAAAAACAAAGAAAAACAAGAAAAACAAGCATCAGGGTTTCTATTGTCATAACAAGACATGAGGGTTTGATTCATTTGCTGATTTGCATTTTGGAGTTTATTGGCTATCCCACATATATAGATGTCTTCCCCATCACTCCAGCATCATTCCTGTGGAATCTTGTAGCTTACAATAAGCAATACCTTAAGATTTTGGACGATTTCATGGTCGAAAGTGCGTTCAGGTAAGCGGAATCGGACACCTGATTTAGTGTCCGAGTCTCAAAATCGGACCACTCGGACAACCATTCGATCCAACCAACCCGTCCGATTTTGGGACTCGGACCACTCGGACAACCCGTCCGATTTTGAGAATCGGACGCTCGGACCACTCGGACACTCGGACACTCGGGACAACCGTCCGATCGGACCATCCTGTCCAATTGGACCACTCGGACCAACCCGTTCGACTCGGACACTTAGACACTCGCACCACCCACATCGGACGTCCAGAATCGGACCACCCACAATCGAACCAGTTCGAAATTAGACCAACCAGAATCAGACCACCCTGTCCGATCCGATTTCCAGAATCGGACCACTTTGAAAATCGGACCACTTTTTCAATCCGACTCCTAGAATCGGACATGACCAAAATCGGACCACTAGGCCGATCGGACCAACCCAAAATCGGACGTCCGATTCTGATAATCGGACTCCTGACTCCTGAAAATCGAACATCTAAGAGTCGGACAGAAAACTCTCAAAATTGGACAAGTATCTAGAACATAAATTTTGGCACAACTAAACCTCGAGATTGACCCCAAAGGCTACAGAGAGCTAAAGGCACATCACAGATCTATCACTGGGCTAAAATTTAGACCACGAGTTCAAAATTTGGCTATAAACGGTCCTCCAAATTGCGCATGATGTTTACCGTAACGGCCCTGCGGGTCGGGGGGACTACCCCCCCGGACCTCCGCAAAGGGGGACTCTGCCCCCTCCTCACCTCCCCCAAGTAGGTTGGAGAGAAAATGCGTGCTGTGACAAGCCCTCCAAATTGGACCCTAGCGTAGCAATGGTTCTACACGAGCATGGATTCTCCCTTGCAAAAGAGCAACCAAAAGCTCGTGCTCGAATAGAGACAAACTGAGACCCTAGAACCTCAATGGGCCAATCTAACCATCAAGGGCAAAAAGGCCACACCACGAGAACACAAAGACATTGTGTTCATACCATGTCTAGTCAGAGCAAAATGCAACATCAGCAAGCTACAAATGCCAAGATGACTAGATATGACAGTCCTGACAATAGATTCTTCTTGAATAGCACTGTACTGACAAGCCAAGACATCGGTGGAGAATCCACATCTGGTCGTGCAGTTAGGGACCCAAAGGCATCTATCAAAAGGCTTAAATTTAGAAGCCAAGACCCGGAAGATGAAGACATAGTACCACCTGCTTATCTTAGGGTCAAACTCACCACGAAATGAGAGCATACTATTGATGCTCTAATTGATGAAGGAGCAGATTTTAATATCTTGACCTATGAATCATGGACCCTACTAGGCCAACCAGAGCTCACACCGACTAGTGCAACTCTTAGCCCTTATGGGGGACACCCACAAGCACTCATAGTGAAGTGCAAAATCCTTGCGACAATTGAAACAGAAAGCTTGCCTATCCTATTTCATGTTCCTCCAAATAGTGCTAGCTACGGGAAAGAAACCCTCCTAGGAAGACCCTTCAAAAGGGCGACCAAGTGTGAGGCCGACTATGTAGCACAGAGGATACACGTGACACTACCGGGTGTGAGGATAGTCACAACCTTTAGCAAGGGTGACCTCATCAAACCTCAAGGGAAAGGCAAGGAAGGTGCTGACGTAATAGTCAAGTCTACTAACGAGAGCAAGGACTTGTTAGAAAAACTGATACAAGCACAGGTCAAACAACGAGAACCAATGAGTGAGGCCAGGCTTGAAAAAAGAAGGTCAAGAGACAATACCAAGGACGGGCTTTGGACTTACAAATATCGTAGAAGACCCCAAAAGAAGCCCAAGCCTTATAGACGCAGGCATCGATGGAGGGTCAGCACAACGCCGTGATGGATATCCAAAGTGTTGCTACGTGCTCAAGGGTACTACGCAGGTAACCTATGGATTTGGATACCAAAATCCCCTACTACACCACCTCTATTAGCTGAAGGCGAGGGGTACGAACTTAGCTAGAACTAGCCAAGAGAATTCTCTGTTTGATAAGGTTCTCACTGAGGAGGAGTTACATATTGCCAGTAGACTCGGACAAGGTTCCATGCTACTCGATGTGGCAAAATATTTATCGGTATTGAGTAAGCTGCCACGAATACTAGATGCGTGTGCCACGCTCCAGTACAACCCTGAGCTCTACAATTGGTTTCTATCCTCGTGAGGTGACATGGATTCGTATCTGTATATATATATATATGTATATATAAACAATGATTTTTGTATCACCTTGTATAGATACTATCAACACACACAAGCAATGATAGTCAAGCGCAGGGAGAAGAGTTGGGTTTGACAGGCTAAGCTCCTCACGTCCTCCTCTCATCACACTTTTAAAAGTCGTGTGACCATTCCTACCTCCAAGTGAAGGGCATGCAACCCTCATTACCGCCATAGGAAGCCTTGACCAACGACTCAGATGGTGTAGATGGGGTACCGTCCCTTTCTATACACCTTTCCCCCTTTTTGGTCTATCCTTCCGAGGAGGAGCCCTGCCTAAATCCATGACCGCCAGTCGATGTAACTTGGCATGAACCAAGATCTGCTAATGGTAGGAGGCTAAATATACATAAGGGGGCCATCCCTCTGCAACAAGCACTGCATGCCCTACCCCTCCCCTTCTCATCCTATGCGCTTGATAACCCGCACTATAATCCCTTACATATGAATAGTCTTATCATGTAACAAATCCTAATCCTTGATTCACATCTTACAAGTCCCCCTGCGAGGAAAACATGGAGAACCAAGGGCAGCTAGCTTGCAAGGACGCTCTCCGCAGCCGAGGGAACATGCCACACACACCCCTCCGCCGGTGCGCTACGTGCCCACTCTTAAAAGGTACGCCAAGAAACACGGCCCCAAGCGACACCGCCCCGGACGAAGGCCGAAGAATCCGCGGGCTAGGGGAGTGGATGCTCAAGGAGGCGCACACAATGTGGCAACACCAGTGGCATAAACCCCCAATGTACACTCGGGCACCAAGTGCCCAAGAAGAGAAAAGGCGGCCTGGGACAGGGAAGAATTTAATGAACTGTTTAAAGACATTTTGGAAAGGTCGTGGCTCGGGACTATACCATTCATGTCCCAGCCGACATGTGCCCTGCCCAACCCCACCGGAGCCCCACATCAGCAGAGCCCCAATCGCCCGACCACCCAGACTCGCCCCGCCTCGTACAAATAGAGTAGCCCCATGCTGTATAAGGGCTTATTAAAAGCTACCTGGCCAGGACTCTTTGTCTTCAAATGGTTAAGTGTTGACATGTTTCCAACTTGTACGAACTTTTCATATCTGCGTTTGATATATTTCACGTCTTTAGCAAAAGAAAAAGCTAATCAAGCACAGGTGATAAATATCTAAGTCAACACCATAGAATTCAGATAAGTGATGTCTCCTTGCATTGCACTGGTTTATTATAGTTGCAGCATATACCATGCATGTAGTCTCACGAAGTGACAAGTGGATACAGGATGAGACAGGTCTTTGTGCGAAAGTGTTCAATGCCCGATCACCGCAAGGCCATCGACCCCACAAAGAGCCGCGACAAAGCTACGCTGCCGACCGCCCACATCGCATAGCCCAAAGCATATTCATGGGCTACGCTCTCTTTCTGGGTCAAGATCTATAGTTGGCTCACGGCAGTCATTACCTCAATTGTATCAACATCGCATGTGTCGCAAGGAGGTTTGCAATATCTCAAGTGTATCTCTTCATCTCAACAACAGTTCCTCTAGCATCAAGGCTGGTGACACAATCCTCTCTATAATATCCATTCTTCATAGCCTTTGGATTCCAACATTTCTCAATCCAAATGAAAGGCTAATAGCCTCAATGTATGGCATTGATTGTATTCATTTTTTTCCACCAAAAAAAAAAAAGAAAGAAAGAAAGCAAGAAAGAAAAGAAAAGAAAAGGAAATGAAAAAAGGAAAAAAAGAAAAACAAAAAAAGCACACACGATCACAGCACCGCACCTAGGGGTCCTCAAATTAGGTACGTCCAATGACCTTGGTCGGTTGGCTCCGTCCCTAATCCCCTAGCCCTTTGTACATCCCCCACAATTATTCAGGGCACATTAAGGGCAGGACATACCTAGGGAGCTCGCCTCGCCTATTGTTAGACTTGTCACCCTGGACCACTTGCACATTTCTTTTGTACTCCACCTCAATGCCATTACAATCAACAGTGGTAAGCAAGGCATGAAAGACAATGGAAAAGTACACCATACTCCTCAAGCACTACAAGTAGTCACTAGCTACCAAGAGCTAGACATCAAGGAGCTCAATTATGCTACATGGCCTTGACAAGACCATAATGATGTCTCAAGAAATCTTCAAGTGTACTCCCCGTCTTCATCGACAACATTTTCCATCAACTTAGCCCCTTGCTTCACTGACCCATTGCTAAACAAGGAACCAGGCCGACAGTCTTCTAACTAAGTAATATCTAAGTACGCACAAACACTCACATAATACCTGCACGGAAGTATATACACAGTTTGGGTCCTCAAGTGTAGGACAATACTCTCAGCTTGCTTAGAGTTCGACCTATCTCCCAAACTAATTGCACTATGTCTTGTGCACAATAGAGAAGACTAGCACTACCCTTAGGGAGAGACCACATGAGAGGTTTTTAATTGCAGGTGTTGAAGACTCCAACAAAAGTGTCGTTCGCTCTTCCTCAACACCCAACTCTGAATGCTTATCCCTTACCATCCGACAAGCCCGCAAAGAATCGTCATGTGCAGAATTCACAACAAACCAACACTTGTATTGGCCATCAATGCAATCCCCAACAAAGAATAGCCCTACCACCAACTCCAACAACCTTCCACCAGCCACCTTGGCCACCAACAGGCCCCCAGGACCTTCTTCCACACCACCACCAACACTCCTCTACGGAAACTATAGGCGTCCTTGTCACCCACGTATTCGGTGCATGCTATAACCTGCTACCTACGACGGTGAGTGCCATGGAACTGACACTCGTCTAGGAGGGGGTAATGTTAACCCTCAAACAAACGAAAGTGAAAAATCCAGAAAAGCTAAAGCAGAAGACAAAGAAAAAGGCCAAGGCAAAGGCAAAGAGAAATGGAAGACAAAGACGCACAAGGAGAAGAGTCCTAAATAAGGGAGAAATGTGCACAAGGTAAAGTGCAAGTCAAAACTTTTGTAAAAGAGCGCAAGCGCATCATGGTTTAATTCAAGGAGCGCCGGGCTCTCACCCCTGCAATTTCTAAATGTAGACGGGCGGTGGAAAGGAAGCTAGGAAGATAGAAGGACAATGGGAAAAAGGGCCTAGGATACGGCCGGTCATGTAAAAAAGAGGAAAAGGGGATGACCGCCCAAAAGGGATTTAGGGTTTTGTATATAAAGTTGAAAAGTGAATGAGAAGCTCATTCTTGTGTGTGGCCAAAAGTAGCTCTCCTCTTCTTCTTCTTCTTCTTCTTCTTCTTCTTCTTGCTTGCTTGAGCTTGTGCTTGAGAGAGGGAGTGTGAGAGTGTGAGAGGGTAAGTGTGTGAGGGTGAGGGACCGAGGAGGAGAAGCTCTCCATCTTTTCCTCTCTTCTTCTCTTCTCTTCTCTTCTCTTCTCTTGCTCGCGGCAATGGAGCTTGGAGCGTGGAGCTTGAGGATGGAGCTTTCTTGAAGCTTGCACTTGGATCGTGGAGATACTAGAGTGCGCGGGAGAGGAGGTAACTCGAACGGCACGGAGGTAAGCTCACTACACCCGTAGATATGGATGGCGCGTCGGTTATGTGAAAGGTAGCCATTAGTGCTCGGCTTGGAACGCTTGAACAATAAGCGGTCTGTGGGTCTTGGCGGTTGAGCGAGAGCTCCCACAGACAGGGAGCTAGGTAGGTACCAGAGCCTGCCATGAGACGGTCTACTAGAGACAGACATCCACCTGATAGATTTCAGCCCTCGATGCATTATGTCTTGGTTACAGATGTAGGAGAGCCTTTCACTTATGATGAGGCTATGCCTAGGGGTGACATTCACTCTTGGGAGAGGGCTATGCAGTCTAAGATAGACTCGTTGCATAGGAATGAGACTTGGGATTTGGTTTCCTTGCCTACAGGCAAGAAGGCTTTGCCATGCAAGTGGGTGTACAAGTTGAAAAGTACCCCTGGATACCCCAAGCCGGTATACAAGGCTAGATTGGTAGCAAAAGGTTTTAAGCAGGAGCATGGTGTGGACTTTGATGAGGTATTTTCTCTTGTAGTTAAGATGACCACCTTGCGCTTAGTCTTAGCTTTGGTTGCTCAGCTTGACTTGGATTTATACCAGATGGATATCAATGGGCTTTCTTACATGGGGACTTGCATGATGAGATTTATATGGAGCAGCCTAAGGGCTTTGCAGAACCTAGCAGGGAGCCCCTAGTGTGCAAATTACAGAAAAGTCTTTATGGCTTGAAGCAGGCACCTAGGGAGTGGTATCATAAGTTTGATACCTTTATGTAGTCATAGGGCTACAGCATGAGTACTATGGATCCGTGTCTTTACACGAAGAAAGCCCGTGATGGTTCTTTATTGATTTTGGTACTCTATGTGGATGATATGCTAATAGCAGGAAAAGCTCATGATGAGTTAGATGCTCTTAAGGCTCAGCTCAAGAAGAGCTTTGAGATGAAAGATCTGGGACAGGCCGCTCACATACTTGGTATGCGCATTAGACGCGTCAGGCATCAGGGACTCCTCTACTTGTCACAGTGGGAATATATTCATAAAGTCCTTGAGCGCTTCGGCATGCAGGACGTAAAGCCTATTGGTTGTCCATTGCCTTCTTATGTGAAGGTATCACAGGTTGATTGTCTGCAGACAGATGAGCAGAGGGCCAAGATAGCCAAGATTCCCTATGCATCTGCAGTGGGCAGTCTTATGTATGCCATGATAGCCACTCGTCCAGATATTGCCTTTGCAGTTGGTGTTGTGGCACGCTATATGGCTACACCTGGCAAGAAGCATTGGTATGCCGTGAAGGGTATCACGAGGTACCTGAAGGGCACTGTAGATATGTGCATATGCTATGGCAGCCAGGATACAGGAGTCGTGGGGTACACTGACTCTGATTATGTAGGACATGCACATAGTAGGAAGTCCACTTTCGGCTATGTATTCACATATGTTGGAGGTACTGTTTCTTGGATGTCCAGGGTGCAAAAATGCATGGCCCTTTCTACTACAGAGGCTGAGTATGTTGCATCCAGTGAGGCTTGCAAGGAGGCCATTTGATTGGGTCGTTTGGTTGCTGACCTTGGTATTGATGTTATCCCTACACTGCATTCAGATTCTATGAGTGCTATTCAGTTAGCCAAAAATCTGGTCTTCCATGCAAAGACGAAACACATTGAGGTGAGGTATCACTTCATACGTGGGGTTGTTGAGGACAAGTCTATTGATCTTTTCAAGATCTCGACTGACCATAATCCTGCAGATCTGCTCACGAAAAGCCTCTCTACAGAGCGCTTTGCCTTCCTCAGGAGGTTGATGGGCGTGGGATGAGATGACGTCTTTCCTCGTCCTGTTGTACATGTGTACATGCTATACTATCTTTTTTCTTTTTCTTTTCACTCCTCACTAGGGCAGATTCACCTTTAAGTGGGAGGTTGTTGGGGGTAAAGGCACCTCCCCTAGCGGCCCGTGTTTTACTACACTGATAGTTACCACAACTGCACACTATAGGTGGCGGGCGCCCGTCACCGTCACTTTATTCTTTATTCTTTTAGTGATAATTTGAATAAAGGAAGGCCCGATCACACATTGTGACTATTGGAGTTCCCATTTCTTGTCTCTCTCTTTCTTGCTCTTGCCCTCCCTCCATAGCTCTCGAGTTCAAGCTTCGATCCTTCTCACCTTTCAGAAATATACCAGCAAAGCCATATGTTGATACCCATACCCAACCTCTAATCAACGACAGCCGCCTAGTAAGGATAGAAAGGTCTTGTAGGTAAACCTGGAGCTTTGATGATACAAGCCATTAAACTTCCAAAGTGTTGCCATTGTTTGCAACATAAACAAATATAATATGAATCTTTATCAATGACACTAGTAGTTGAGCTTCAACAATTGGCCAACTATGTTAAACCTAATAGTAGCTTCATAATCAAGCTCCTCAGATGGTTCATACCACCCTTCCAAGCCTTGATTAAATTTTTTGTGGATTTGATCAAACTGAAATTTCCTTCATGTTTCTTCCATGCAATGTGCCCTAACAAAAATATGCTTTGGAATAGAACTTTGTGCCCAATCATTCATGATTTGAGAATTATGTAATGACGGATCCATGCTGTGGAACCAACCAAACGATGCTCCACACAAAAATTATGAATGCACTGAAAAAAACGTACCTAGCCTGCTCGTGTGTCATGAAAATGCAAACACAACAGAAAATAAAATTCCAATGATGCTGACTAATGTGATCAATTTCTTGGCAGAAAACTCCACCCTCAAATTTGCAATGGTGGATGCACAGCTTCTCGACACCACACTCATGACTCCGTTAGTCACTCTTCTGCTCGCAACTCCAATTGTTGCTTCCACGTTAGTAGGGTCATTTGAGATTTCTGCTTTTGAATTCTTTTTCTTGGAGGCCATGACGGAAATATGATTCGTAGAAGAAGAAGAACACGACAGTAACTGATTGGCAAGGGTGTAAGACTCTTGATGATGATGAAGGTTATTGCGGAATTCAATGATGTAGGCCTTGAAGATGGTTCTTCTTGCCTCATGGAGAGTAATACTTGTCTCTCTCTAGTAGATAGAATAGGGATGAGAGTAGAGGTATGACTTCTAACTGGATTGATAGAATAGGATAGAGCTCTTTAGTGTCTTCTCTTCTTGGCTTAGAGTAGAAGGGGATGGGAGACCTTCAATGTTTCCCCTTCCTTGGATTGAATGGAATGATGTCTCTTTCTCTCGTGGAATAGAGTCTCCTCCTTCTCGATCGGCATCTCGTTCTCATCAAGATTTCTATCGTCCTTCTTCTTGGTCATCCCCAAGCCCTCAATTTATAGTTTTGTAAAAGGGGGGAGGGGGGGGGGAGAGTGGACACTTGATTTTTAGCGTTTTTTTTATGACAAAGAGAGAATGCTTTCTTTTAGTGCTTATGATGACATCATTGATGATTTCTGAAAGGCAGATCCATTTTTATAGCACGAAGATAAAAATTCATAAATCTATGGGAGAGCAACGCGTGGTATGTCATCTGATGGCCGTCACTCGAACGCGGTGACTAAGCTAGTGACCAAGACATAGACCTTGGCATCTTGGCGTTTGCGTACTTGGAAATGAGCTACAAAGACTTCCTTGGTGCCATTGGTTGCCCCCGAGAAGCTCCCACTAGCTTGTAGAAAAATGTTCTCGGGAGGTCACCCATCCCGACAGTGCCGTCACCCAAGTGCACTTAACTACCAAGTGACTATCCACTATGCTAGTTCTTTTTTTTGTTCTATACTACAAAAAAAGTCTTTCTTCCATGAACTGGCATATAATACCTCATTAGTAATAGTAAGTATCTTCATTATGAGAGTTAGTTTCATAATTAAAGCTAGTTTTTTTTAAATGTGCAACATAAATCAATTTTGTTTGGAAGGTATACATACATAAACTAAGTAATGGGGACATTACATTCTTCCCTCCTTAGAGAAATCGAGATGTCCTCATCTCGAGAGAAACTGGGGGTACTCTTTTATAAGGGTTACCTCATCGACCCAAGTGGCATCCTCTTCAAGATAATCCTTCCATTGTACTAGGTGTTCTCTTAGGGTCCTATTCCTAAGGATTCTTTCTTTTACATCCAATATTCTATTAGGTTGAATTTCAAGTGTACCTTGCTCGACATTACAACGTGTTCATAATATATGATCAGGATTAGGTACATAGGGCTTCAAGAGACTTACATGGAATACATCATGAACTTTTAGGGTTTAAGGAAGTTGTAGCTCATAAGAATTAGGTCTAAGAGCCTTTATGACTTTGCAAGGTCCATAGTATCTTGGGCTTACCTTCTTGAATTTTCCCAAAGATAAAGTACTTTTTGCGCATACATGGATAAAAACCTTGTCCCCTTCTTAGAAAATTTGTCCTTTTCTCCCTAGGTTAGCATATAGACTTTCTATCAATCCTTGGTAGCTTGTATATCTTGCTTGATGGTTTTTACTTGTTTGTTCATCTCTTCAAGTATCTTCATAGAACCTTCAACCGTCAGGGTTGGAGAAGTTTAGCAGAGTTAGGCATTCTTGCCCATATAGAGCTTGAAATGGGGTCATCTGAATGCTCTAATGATAGGACACATTGTAAGAAAAGTTCACCAAAGGTAAATATTGTATCCATCATCTAGGTTCTTTGCAACAATTTGGCCTAAGTACGTCTTCAATGACCTGATTTACACGCTCTGCCTGCACATCAGTTTGAGGTTGATAAGCTATACTAAAACAAAGCTATGTATCGAGAGCTTCAAATAATCCCTTCCAAAAATGCAAACTGAATAGAGAATCACGATCATTGATAATTCTCTTTGGAAGCCTATGAAGTCTAAATATTTCTTTGAAAATTTACCTAGCAATATCTGAGGCCTTGTAGCTGCTTTTGATTGGAATAAGGTAGGTAACCTTAGTCAACATGTCCATAATTACCATGATCGAGTTGTATCTTCCTTGAACTGATGGTAATCCAACTACAAAATCCATACTAATGAATTCCCATTTTATTTTAGGAATATCAAGTGGTTGTAGCTTTTCTGATAGCTTAACTCGTTCAACTTTTACTCGTTGGCAACTCAAGTATTTGATTACATATTTAAGTAGATCACTTTTGAGCTTCTCCCAATGATAACTTTTCCTAACTGCATTGAGAGTTTTGGCATAGCTAGGATGTCTTGAAAATGGAGAATCATAAGCTTTCCATAGTATCATCTTCTTAAGTTATTTACTTGAAGGAATACATAATCTTGTCCTGAAGTAGACAAGTCCTCCAACAGAGAAGTTAAGATACTTTCTCTTAAGCTTAGAATTTTGTTCTTTATTATGAATTTCCTTCAGCATTTGCTCATATTTGGAATCATTATTCGCATTCTCCTTAGCTAGCTCGATGATGGGATTGCTAGGCATTGATATCATTGTAGTTAGTGTTTGAGCTCTAGGAGGTTCTTCTGAGATAAGTGTATTGAGAAATGATTTGTGACTAAAAGCATCTGCAACTACATTCTCTTTTCTTGGTTTATATTTAATCTAAAAATCATATTCTTGCAAGACTTTGATCCACTAATGTTGCCTCATATTTAGATCTGGTTGAGTGAAGATCCATTTAAGACTTTTATGGTTGGTTTACCAGTGAGAATTTATTCATGAGTAGATAATGTCTCTGTAACTGAGAGCATGGATAATTGCAAGTAATTCCAGATCATGAGCAGCATAATTTCTCTCGTGAGTCTTCAATTTTTTGGAGGAATATGCTATTGGATGTCCTTCCTGCATGAGTACGCATCCCAAAGCAAGAGAGCTTGTATCGGTCACCACTTCCAATTCTTTGCTAAGATCAGGTAGTTTAAGGATCAGGGATGTGATTGAGCTTGCCAAAGCTAGACTATTCAACTTGGGTCCATTTAATGGAAACTTGCTTCTTGAGTGGGTCTGTGAGGGGTGCAACAATCAAAGCATAAATTCTGGTAAAGATCCAATACCATCTTGTTAAACCCAAAAAGCTACAAACTTCACTTATGGTGGTTGGAGGCGGCCAATCTTGTACATCCTTGACCTTGGCTAGAGGATCTACTTAAATTCCCTCAGTTGAAACTATAAACCCTAAATAATTGATTAGCTTCTTGAAAAATGCACACTTCTTCTTCTTAGCATATAGCTTGTGAGTCTCCATTGTCTCGAGAATTTTTCGTAGTTGTGACACGTGACTTCCTTCATCCTTGGAATATGTTAAGATATCATCAAAGAATACAAGGACAAAATCATCAAGATAAGGTCTGAATATATCTTGCATTAATCTATTGAAGGTAGCAAGGGCATTTGTTAATCCAACTGACATTACGATAAACTTGTAATGACTATACCTTGTGCTAAAAGAGGTTTTTGGGATATCTTCTTGCTTGATTCTGATCTAGTAATACCCTGATTTGAGATCAATCTTGGAGAAAATATTCACTCCTTATAGTCGATCAAGTAGTTTGTCAATCCATTAGGAAAAAAATGAACTAAAAAATGGGCATTTTAGCCCCCCCTCTCTCCTCCTTAAAACAAGGAAAAGAGGAGATAAGAATAGTAAAATAATCCTCTTCTCTCTCCACTTTTGCAAACTCGTTTTGCCTTTTTTATATTATCTACAAAGATATACTCAGATTTCTTCTCTCTCCTCATTCAAGAAGTCTTTTTCAACCAAATTTTATATTAAAAAAGGAGTTAGTTGCGCGAGTGTGGTGCTTCGTTTCCAATGCAAAATGATTAGTAGATACGAGGTAATTTATTTTTTAATCGAGAACAAGGAAAATGAAATTCAAAAGTTCCTTTTAAGATATTTTAGAGATTTTTTATATTCTAGATTTTGGTTGAAAAACAAACCAACTAGTCAAATTTCGTGTTTTTTGGAGATGTTTTTGGAGGTAAAATAGAAATATCTAAAATACGAAAAGTCTTGCACATCCCTACCCTCTAAGCTATTTCCCCCCATATTTATACTCTCTCATGGCTCTATTCTGACCTCTTTTCTGTGTTTATGCAACCTTCATTATAGAGTAAATTACTTACATCCTCCTTTCCCTTGGAACCTTTGTTTGCCTCTCTATGCATCTCCACTCTATCTCCTGTGACAACCAAGTAGGCTCCCCGTTTCTATTGATAGTAAAATGAATACATGAAAGGAGATGCATATTGAGGTAGATATTGAATATGCCCCTTTATTCAAAAGAACCCAACGTACCTGTGTCAACCCTCAGGTTTTGCAGAGTTATAGGCAAATGGGATTGAAACATGAGGATTTGTGGGTTGATGGGGGAATCTACCCAATTGACCCCTTAAACAATAGACTTCCAACTTTCTCAAGAATCACAAATTTGCTGAAGTATGTGTGCGAGGGTGAAAATGGATTACTTAGTTATACTAGGTGGCTCAATGATCAGGGGTTCAAAGTATTTACAACTTTCCAAGCAACCATTAAAAAATGCCATGATGCGATCGCTACACATCAACTTCATATACAATAGCTCATAGGACAAGTGGTACAGCTGAATGACACTATCAACAAAACAATAAAATTATTTCAATGCAGGACACTATCCATGACATTGGTATCTCATATGAGGATGCAAATGCACAATTGGACGACTTGAGAAAGATCAATAGCAAGCTAACACATGAGCGCAGACGAAAGAAGAAACCAATCAATGAGTTAATTGTCAATAGCGGCCAGTGGAAGTAACGTATCAAATCATGCAAGGTAGCTTAGAAAGAGAACCTAGGTGAGGGTGAGGTTGGATCGTGTATTAGTAGATTGTTGAAGGCAAGTACATTGGAAAACACTTTGAGCAATCCTAAGTTTAAGGCTGTGAAGGAAAAGGTGATTGAGTGGACATTAAAAGATGTATCAAATGAGTTCTCAGCTGTGGATGCACAATCTATTTGTGGCAGGGCCGGTATTAGCACAAGGACTTACTCAAATATATTCAAAGGTGTGAAGGCTAGGTTTGGTCGTGTGCTGAAGAGAAATAGAATCGTGCCTCTTCCTCAACCTTCAAAGTTAATAGGGTCCCGACGACAGCTTAATACATAGGTTTTGGAGTTGATAGGAGATCCCATGCATTTTCAATGCATGGAAACACTAAAGGTTGGGACAAAAAATTCATATGAGGTGAAGTTCACCGAACTCAACAATTACTATTTAGATTTGTACAAGGTGTAGTCGGCAATGGTAATGTACTACAATATGTCTATTGAAGAATGTAATGGTAAATTGCAGTTTTTTATAAAATTAGATGAAAGTGAGGTCGTCAAAGGAGTAAAGCTTGAAAGAGTTAGTGTAACTCTGATGAATAGAGCTTTACAATTTGACAAGAACAACCTGGGGAACTTTAGTGTTCAATTTGAGCACCATGTGTGGTGGCTTGCTACATTTGAAGTTCCTAAGGAAACATTTGAGCTGCTCTAGCTATTCTTTATGCACACAAGCATTCCAAGTATCATTGATCATGAGGAACATGGTGAGATGCTCTCGATTGAAGGATATGGTCAATACGTTGTTAAATGGCATCTTGCAGGAGACTTGAAGACTTTAAAATGCATGTGTGGAATCTCCAATGGTGTAAATACAAAGAATCCATGCCTATATTGCTTCACAGAGAGGGTGGAAGGAAAGGACAGAAAGAAAAAGTGGCAAAGGGTGACAAGTGTTGTACCGACACACAATAGAGAAGATCCCACTTGGAAGCCCATCTTCAACATTTCATTGGATCGTATTAACATTTGTTCATTGCATGCTTTTGTTAGAATCATGGAGAAACTTGTATATGAATACATTTGCTTTGCTTATAAGATTCAACCAAAAAGAGAAGCCATTGCAACATGTAGAAATGTGGAGCGAGTGCTATCAAAAATTGGGCTACACAAGCATCAAGTGAGGATTGAAAAAGATGAGAAGAGATCAAGGAAATCTAGTAACTTTCCAAAAAAGCCTTGCTTTGGAGGAGCAAAGACTAGGAAGTTCCTCTCAGCACCCATCAATGAGGAAAGGAATGTCATAGTTCGTAGGCCGCAGGACTACAATGGGTGGAAAAAGTTAGATTTTGCAATTCTTGATTGAAGTTATGGAGGAAAAACAAGATTGGCCAAAGCTAGGTTTGGATAAGTCTTAACAAATTGGCTCCCTTACTTCGCAAGATGGTGTTTAACAATGAAGATAATAAAGAATTTATCAATGTTGTGCATAGCTTTTATGAAAACATGGTGGAATCATGGGACAAAAGCTCTATCACACATTACATGGTGCGTACTAAGTTAATATTTTAAAATTGTGTGAATTGTATAAACTATTGAGCATAGTTTTACTCATGTGTGATATGTGTCTTTGTAGCATATCCTTGAGGCACATGGGCCATACTTTGCAAAAAAGGGAAGCATCGGAATTCGGTACACACAAGGGATGTTAGATTCACATTGGATAGCGCGTGGTGCATACCAAAGAAAAATTGATCATGGTGGAGGGGTGAATGGTAGCAATCCAATGATCCAATTGCTATCTTGGTGGTACATGATTATAGTAGCGGATGAAGCTAAACTCTCACAAAAGAGAGAAAATGAAAGTGCTGATGAATCGGCTCTACAGACATGATGGAATCACGTCGTGTCACTAAAAGAGTGCATTATGAAGCCTCAAGTGCCAAATAAAACCATGCCAAGTGGCTAGAAACAAGGCTTCGACAAGGTAGCAAATGGGTTCGAAGAGAGCTAAGATAGTAAGATGAACAATGTGTTCAGTGTGAATGTAATTCATAGTTTAAGAGAGAAAGAGAGAATGTGTATCTATGTGAAGGAGTCTTACAATTTAGGGTTATATAAAAGAGGGTTTCACTTTCTATCTTATTCATTGAGTTCTCATATCTCTTGTGCAAGAAAGATGGCTAGGTCTAAGGTAGTTGCAAATAAGCTTCGCTCAGATCCCCATATCGTATTCAGCCCCTTGGAGCATCTACTAGCTCAGATGCACTCCCTTCTCAACCTAACCTACCTTCCTCAAGCCGCCCTCATAAGGGTCCTCCTTAGCATCCCCACAAGAAACGAAAGTGGAAGCCAAGTACAATGGCCTTGAGAGAAATTAGGAGGTATCAACACTCTATTGATCTCATCATTCTGAAGGCAAGCTTCTTGAGACTTATTCATGATATTGTGCAAGATCTCTACCACACAGAAAGTAGGAGGTGGTTTTTGGCACAATGTCAGGATAGACGTGATCACTTCACAAAAGAATGTCTTCATACTCTACAATGTGCTGCAGAGGCCTTTTTAGTTGACTTGATGACTGATGCTCAATGTTATGCAATACATGCGAAGCGCATCACTGTAAATCCCAATGACTTCCAACTTGAAAGAAATATTCAAGCAGTGAAGGATGCATTCGTTCCAATGGAATGAACACAATTTGTAATTTTATCTTTTTTGGCATAGTGTTATCCTCGTTCATTGGACATATGACTATGTCCCAGTGCAAAACTATTGTATGCGTCCTTAAAATATGAGTTAAAATTTTACACTTGTCCTTCACTCTTAACTTTGATTGTGTATCTTTGCTGTATTTTCAATTCTTACTTACAATTTTTGTTAGCAATGTCAATTTCAATAGGAAAATACATGCAAAAATTTGCCATTTCTTATTGCAGACTTTACTCTTGATGCGTATGTATAGCATATTTGGTGCAAAGTTTCTAAGGGGCAGTAGTCACAATGTTGATTTTTCAATTATCAATCCATCCATAATTTTGGTGTGGGATAATTTTTAAAATACTAAACAGTATCGGAATGCAACGAAACTTCACACACGCACTTGTTAGGTAGCCAAGAGTCCAAATTATTTGTGTTTGAAAAAAAATATGCATGTAGACCCCTGGTCTGAAATCTAGTGTTTGGAGCCACTTTCTTGCATGTATTTTTTTTTCTAAAAAAATAATTTGGGCTCTTGGCCACATAACGAGTGCGTGTGTAAAGTTTTATTGCATTCTGATAAAAGGTTATGTATTTACGATCACACGATTGACATTGCGTATGAAGTTGCATTAACCCGGTTTTGGGATTTAAATGGTTTAAAGGTTCATTCTTCTTCTCATTTTCACATCTTTCTTTCTTTGCTTCCTCCATTTTCACATCCGCAACCTTTGTCTCTTCTCCGTCTTGCCCTCCTTGAGCTTTCATGGCACGCACCAAGCAAGCATATAGTGGTTTTGACCCCGGAAAGACCTCACACCAAGGCCTGCCACCTAGAGCACAAGGTGGAGCCTCCTCTTGTGTAGCAACAGGTGCTCCCCATAGAGCACAAGGACCACCACAGAAGAAGAGGAGATGGAAACTGGGCATTGTCACCCCTTGAGAAATAGGGAGAATCCAATGCAGATATGAGCTTCTCATCCCAAAAAGTTCTTTTCATAAGGTTGTTCGAGAAGTCATGCAAGACTTGGAGATGAAAGGGATGGGAAGATTTTGGGCACGAGTCCACCAGTAGAAAGGTGGACTGCTGCAGCTGTGGAGGCTCTACAAACAGTTTTGCAGAGGGGTTTCCCATCAACTTTTTCGATGATACACAGCTTGCGGCCATCCATGCAAAGTGTGTCACAATCACAGATAAAAACATGAACTTTATCATTCGGCTTTGACACGGCAAGGGGGCTCCGCCATAGTTTACTAGATTAATGATGCAAGGTTTGTAATGATGTTATAGCACCATAACATCTTGGAAAGCCAAAAAAATTTGTATACTCTGCCACATTGGAGTATTTATTTATATATGCATAATATCTCATGCGATGTGTACTGAATTCAAATAATTGAGTAAAGTTGTTTTGTTTTGTTTCTTGAAACGCATGACTCTTAATTTTTGTTTAACGTATGAACGCATCAAAAGTAGTAATACGTACGGATGCAAATTATGTTATGTCTTATACACAATTGCAAGTGCAGTACTATGCATTGAATTATGTTAATGTATGCAAATGCGTCATTCATGTACCACACATTATCATCACACTTACACATTTGCAAGTGCAGTACTATGCATTTAATTATGTTAATGTATGCGAAAGCATCATTCACGTACCACACATTATCCTCACACTTATATAAACCACATATTTATTTAATAAATATTTATTTATAGGGACAAAGTAGAGTATCTTATACTCATTTAAAAAAATACATGTGATGGCTGCCAGTGATGGTAGATACAAAAAGCTGATAGCCAACAAGAACTTTCAATTGTTTCTTGGCTTTTTCATCAATGGAGAGGAGGGGACAGCTTCCGATGAAAATATAAGTTCCTTCTTTGCTTCAAAAATGATGCGCTCCCCCTTCAGCTCTTTCTCTAGGAGAAGTGGATCTAACACTTTAGCAAGGTCACCTAATGTAGCAAGCACACACATTGCTCCACCATGCATTTGATTCTAAAACTTTAGCAAGGTCACCTAATGTAGCAAGAACACATTGCTCCACCATGCGTTTGATCAAACAAGTAAAGAACCTTTGACCGCTTGATTAGCACCACCTTCTCCAAGATAGATGTTACAAGTATCGCTTGATAGCCACATGGAAGTAGCATCCATATAAGTGAAAATTATGCCACAAATTTTGGATAGCAATAGTCATTGATGTCTAGCTTCTCCCATCTCTCTGAGGTATCAAGCTTAGCCCCTAGCATCAATAGAGAACTCTTCCACAAGATGATAACACTATTTTTCAATTTGAAGGTTGGCTATGGATTCTCTCTCTTTCCTTAGCTAAGTATTCAAGAAAATATTGAATCTTTACAAATTTGTTCAAGATTTTATGGGGCTTTTACTTCATTAAGCTCATAGAAGCATTCTTCTACCTCATTCTTCGGACATTGAGCCATTTTCTTCTCTTGAAGCTTCTCTCAAACCCTAGTAATGGAGTTTGTGAGATAGCAAGTAAAATCTTGAAATTTTCATGGGGATTTTACTCAAATACCTCCTACGTACAACTCTAAACCTTTAGCATGTAATGAGGAAGCATGATTAAAGCATTTAGATAAAATTTAGAGAAATTTTGATCTCTTATTTGGAAAAAGTAGAAAAACTATAAAATTCATCAAAATTTTGGCTAATTTGTGGTCTAATCATAGGGATTAGGAAGTGTTTTCCTTGAGAGAATCAAGGGCAAGTCCATTCCATAAAGATTGATACAACATTGAAGCAATAGACCATGGCTCATAGCATTTCATTCTTCTTGAATGCTTGGACAATTATGGATTTTTGAAATTTCTTGGATTCTTGTTTCTAATCAAGAATTGAAGTATTTCTTAAAGTTTGGGATTGATCTTTAGCGGTCTATATAGAGTTTCCATTAATTATTGTGAAGGAATTTGATCCATTTGAGTATGCTACAATAATCTCAAGTATTAAATAAGGTATCATCTACTCTTTTCTAACCTCTCCAGTTCCAATTGTTGAGCATTAACCAATTGCTGAAGAAGGGGATAAATTGGGTATGTCCTCTTTGTTTGATTGAAAAATTCAATCCAATTATGCTAAAATTGTGTCCATTCATTGTTGATTGAATATCTATCATGAAACATGAAATGATGGATAATTCATCCCTTTAGCTTGATTTTCATCATTGATATCTTTTATGATTGAAACATGCATGATTGTACATTTCAATGTGAAAATTTCAATGGAATCTTGCTTATGCAATTGTCTAATATCTAAATATTGATATCTTGTGATCCTAAACATTGAGATACCCAAGAAACTTATAAAAGATGAGTTCAGTAAATTAGTCAATCACTGATTACTAAAGGTAAACCTTTCTTAGCCCTCTTCAATTCATTCAACTTTAAAATTCATGCATATCATTGAATTCCCAAAGCTTTATTATAGCCATGCAAAGCATCATTTCTTTCTAGAATACTAGCTATGTTTTGTACGCATACCAATTGAGGAAAAAGGTTAAAACCAGGCAAGATAGCAAGACAAAAGAGAGGTGACGCTCCCTTGCTATTTAGGACTCCATAGAGGTGCATAAACTATCTTAGAAGGAAATTTGCACACCTTCTAGAGTTTTAGAGTCCATTTAGATGCCATGTCTACCATTTTATCTATCCGTGTAGGTGGTGGAGTATGAAAGACCACTCAAGATAGACTGGAAGAGGATTAATGATCATTGGGAGATAGGACACTAAAACAAGGTGAAATAGGAAAGTGAAAAATAAAGAATTGTAGGTAATTATAGGTATATAGATCATATACAAGTGGTCATAGGTGCATGATGCATATCCATGATCAAATTTGACAAAACATGGCAATTACATGTTCAAACAGTTCACAATTTGGACAACACAAAAAAGTAAATTTAAAATTAAATATTTTAATTTTGACATAGAAGTTTTGTACTTCTCTTGAATAGAACAAAAAAAACTTTGATTCTAACTAAGAAGTTTGGCAATCGGAGATGTGAAGCAAAATTTATACCCATTTTTCTAACAAGTGGTCATTGAAAATAGCTCATGGATAGCTAGGCAGGGTATACTATTTTGATTTTGGACTATCCCTTACCCAATTGTAACTTTTAATTTCAATAAATCTCATATACCTACACATACTAAGATTTATTTTGAGCCCATCAACACAAGGATAATAAGGGTATAACTCTTGACATAGCCCATTTATTGACAAGTAGTCTTCTTTTACTACAAGGTCCATTCTAATGGCCAGAAATAAGAAGAGAGAAAATATTGGAGAGTATAAATGAAGAATTGACTGAGTATCAAGTAAAGGTAGATTCATTTATTAGAGAAAAAAATCATGATGGAAACATACATGAAGAATCACAATAGCCAAGAGACCCTATTGATGTGGTATATATGTTTGAAGCGAATGTATCACATGATTCAATATCACTCCCCCTCATTTCTCACTCTCTTTAAACCAATGCAATGTTCTACTTAGGTTTGAGAGATGATAGCAGAGTAGTTATCTTAAGCTAATGTTAGATGACCATGGTAGGATACTATAGTTATGATTTAGGCTTGCTTTAGGTTGATCATTGTGGGGTTGATGTGGAACTTTCCCTATGAGGTAGACTTAAGTAGTTTGAGGTAATGGATTTTGATTATTACAAGGGATTTTTGAGAAAAAGTTGCATTGATTACCTCTTTATAAATTTGTGCCATTAGGATTCAGTGGATAGACATGTTACAAATATAGATATGCACCTGGATATGACTATAGTCTCTATATTTGCAAGGCCATGCACTCTCTAGAAAAGGGATCAATTTATGCATATCTTAATGCTCCTAAGGATGAGGGTAATGATGTAGTTCACTCAAGAAAAGAATATCTTATTATTTGTTGCTACTAGTGTTGCTAATCCAACATCAATGTTGATACCCAAGTCTGCTCCCTTTCAGATCTCATATCACGATAAACCCTTTGTATGTCCTCTCCACCTACATGACAACCAATAGTGGTAAAAATAGCAGTAGTTGCAACAATGTTTTTTCTTGCAATTGGACAAGGATCACCTCTGATGGTTACTATGAAGGGGGGCACGTGGTGCATTTCAAAATGCGCCTGTTCTCTTCCACTACTCATGGATATGGAAGAGCTTTTAGCATGTAATGTTTTAAATCATGATATTTGTGTTACTCATGGCCATGGAAACATTTGACAAGTACAAGTATCTAACAAAGATAGTAGCCACTCACGGATTTTAGTCATGGGTTTTACTCATGAATAAAGGAATCCACTCACTGTTTTACTCGCAAAAAAAGGGGTTCTAGTCTCTTCTCATGAACAAAGGGGTTGCAAACTCCACTTCACAAACAGAGGGGTTGCATACTCCAGTTCATGAATAGGGGGGTTTATACAATATTAGAAACTTGTAGTCACAATAGTATGCACTATCATAGTATAATGATAGGCACATGATAGATCATATTCTACATGATATGCACTTGCAACCACAAGAGTAGGTACTCTTAGATACTAAGCACTCATAGACACACTAGTACCATATGAAGCACTTGAAGTCTACCCACACATCACACTACACACTTGTGAAAACACCTACTCATAGTTAGGCACTCACCACTTTCAGTTGTACCCTTAACAAAGCATAGGTTGTTGAGTCCAACAACATTTTCATCACAAATATGTTGTGAGTGAAGTTGTAGACATTTATTCCTTAACACACACTCATGATATTAGATCTCATTTCTGAGTTACGTTATCAGCACACATGTAGCTACATATAATCATCATATACCACACATAGCATGACACACTTACCCAGAGTATAGGAACATGATTGGTAGAGGGCATGTAGGTACTTTTTAAAAAAATAATTTTCTTGTAGAATTTTGAAAAAGGTTGTTTCAACCCTAAATCTATGCAGAGTGCATTATAGGACTGAACTACCTCATATAGGAATAGACTATACTGCTTGAGGTAGTGTAGAAAATACATAATGTTGTATTAGGAAATCACCCAAAAACTAGGATACAATGATATATAGACATAGGACCACACTTTACAATATTAATAATGACAAATCGGAGATAGAAATGAGAGTGTATGCTGGAAATAAATAAAAATATTGAGAAAACCATGGTGACAACTATTAGATCTCATGTAATATCAAGAAAATCCATCATACATCAGGTCGTAATCATTAGAAATGATTAAAAAACATGAGACACCCGTAGTACCTCTTAAGGTCACACCTAAAAAATTGCCTACATAGTTACATTTCATGAGGGATACAACTTCATGAGCCATTTTAAGTCTACTTCATTCAAGAAATAGTAAAGACTAAGGCTCTAAACCATGCTAAGGGAAAAGATAATGTGTCAAGATAATGGCTAACACCTAGCACAACCTGCTTGATAGCTGGCACATCCATGACTCAAACTCTTACATGTCATGGTGTCAAATGCCTTATCCAAAACAACTGACATACCTAATTATAAAAATTATGCCTTACCTATAGCTTTGCACCATGAAGTAAGCAACAAAGGACAATAAGTAGAGCATCTCCAATAGGATACTTATAGCCCTCTATTGCAGTTGCATAATCAAGTCTCACAATGATAGGCAAAGAACCTCATGAGTTGTGAGAGGCTTATGAGCATCATAAGAATCAGTGATAGACTAGTTGTGTGCATACTGCCCATGTGATACAAAAGTTAGAATGTCAACTTCATCAATCCTATAAGATGTAAGATCCCTTATATTAACTTGTCAACTGAGATCATACAAAACTTCAGTAATATCAGCCTTCACAGCATCATAATTTGATGACTGAATTTTAGCATTGTCATGTTTCTTGACACATTGGAGCTTAGTAATCATACCCCAAAATCTATCATGCTCAACATGCATTCCTTCAAGCTTCTCCTTGAGAAAATCCTTCTCATGAATTAAGACTTCCCAATTATTTGATACAAATGACTACTAAACAACTACATATGGCTGCCGAGATATCACTTGAAACATTCTCCCTACAATGACAACCCATTGATCATACATAACTTTGACCAAAGCATTCTTCATCATGGCAATAAGAGTCTACATACACACTGATCTATCAAGATCTACATCCAAATCCAGTAACATATGAACCCTTTCATTGATATCTTGACTTTGTTGCATGGTATTTATGGTTACTAACATATACAATGAAATCCATAATATACTATAGAGAATGAAGACATAACACCATAAAAAATTTAGTAGATTACCACTTGAATGGTACATAGTGATCACTTTATGATCTACATTATAATCTCCCATGACTTCAATTTGCATTAGATTATTTAAATAATATTTTTGAGCATCAATCAAAACTAACATAACATGCATTTATTGATTGTTAGACTCTTAAGACTATTGATCTTCAAATTTCTTCTTCAATTGCTATTTTTTAGCTTGCTATAGTACTTCTTGCTGATGTAAGAGTTGCAAGAATATAGATTACTTTTGTAAGAACACCAAGAAGGCTGGTTGCTACTATTGGAATAATAGAAATGCTAGTTACTATTGTAGGTACTAGAGAAATTTAGCTTCATGATGTAGGTATAGGAAAAATATAAAATGTTGTTATAGCTAGGAAGTTAATTGGTTGCTACTACAAGAAATTTGGTTGCTACTATAGGAATTGAAGATAATATTGTTGTAGGAACTCAAAGTCCTGCGATAGGAATTACTGAAATTTAAGTTCTTGTTGATCATTCTAAAGCTTTATTGATACAAAAAAATATAACATACTCTTGCTACAAGCATCCACCTCATACAAAATCAGCACTTTCATGCTAAAAAACCAATCAACATGAATAGCATCAACCATTCCTAGTGTAACATGAATCACATAAATATCCAATGTAGGTACTTGTATACTTCTTGATGCTTCAACTTTTGTGTAACATGCTGATCAAAGTCCTCAAGAACTTTAGAAATATTAGTTTGAATTGAAGCATCAACAACCTAATCATCCATAACAACATCATCTTTTTTAATACATAAGTGATCTTCTTGATCACCAATCTAATCATCTTCGTTGATGTTGAGATTATTGATGCAAAGTGTGTGATGATCCACTCTCCCATTGAGGCAAGCTGCTCTATTGGGTTTGGGGCACTCAAGGTTTTTTGACTTCTTTGGCTCTTATCCTCTCTCACTCCCTTTATCTCACACTTTGACAAGACCATGGGTAAATAGCACCAATCATCATTGTTGTCACTTGAACTTGAACTTGAATTTGAATCTATAACATCTTCATATTTTTCCTTGATCTTTTCAAGTGTAAGCAATCTCCCAACATGCTTAACATTTGAACAAGATCTAACTTACTTGCCATCATGATCATCATGCCATATTCATAAGTATCATGAAGAATATTCTCAAAACAACCCAACTTCTACTATGCTTTATCCATCTTCAAACTTGAATCCTTCTTTGCTTTGCCGATGAAAACCTCTTCAGATACCATCAAACTTATTACATGTAGAAATACTTGTAGGATTTTCCTTTTTTACAAGACCCATGAACATAATAACAAATCTTTGAAGTATGTCCAAATTCAAAACAAAATTTGCACTACTTTTTCTTCTTCTTTGATTTATCCATTGCAATTAATCATATTGAAATTTTAAACTTTAGAACTAAAAATAAAACCTAAATACTCTCTCATTAATCCTATGTTGGCTTCTTGTAGTAGGCATAAAATAGTGCTTCCTCTTTCTCACTACATTTAGCCAGAGTTTGTTATAGAGAGGGTATTCCTGCAATAGTGCTTGCATTTTGAAAGTTCTTTGTGAACAATCTGTCTTAATTTTCATCCAAGATTGAAAATCTTCATGCTTCTCCTCCTACAATCTTCTAAAACTCCTATTGTTGTTACTTTATGAATGATTTTTACAATTCCCAACACTTGCTACTAGACAAAATAACATAGAGTAATTATCCATTATACAATTAGAAAGAAAAAATTAACCATGTGAACTGCATCACCCTACTTCAAGTAGTATGTGACTACTTCAGGTGATTGTCATTACTTCAAGTTTTGACAAACAATTTCAAATTTTTGACATCGAACAAAGGCATTTTTGGTTAGGCTATAAAATCAGAGATATAGGGAAACTATGGTGGAATGTCATTATCTTGTTGTATGCAATGGATCACTACTTCATACAAAAAATTCAAGTTTTTTCCATCAAACAAGGTTGTTTTTACTAGTGTTTGAAACCAGAGATACAAAGAAACAATAATAGGGTATACACATAGAAAACCCTTTGAACTACATACAAAAAGTTTATTTTTTGTCCATAAAACAAAGTTGCTTCTCAAAAAGCTTCACATCAAAGGTTCAACATGACAATGGTGGGATCAAAAAAGTGTTTTAGCCCCGAATTTATGCAAAGTGCATAATAGGACTAAACTGCCTCATACAAGAATAGACTATATTGCTTTAAGCAGTGTAGAAATCACATAATGTTGTATCAAGCAATCACCCAAAAACTAAGATAAAATGTCATATAGATATAGAATAACACTCTACAATATTGATAATGACAAGTCAAAGATAGAAATTAGAGTGTATGCTAGAAATACATCAGAAATATAGAAAAAACCATGGCACCAACTACTATCAGATCTCATGTTATATCAAGAAAATCCATCACATGTATTATGGGTATGTCACGTTTTGTTCATTGGGAGACTGAAGTTGGTTCCCCAACAATATTTCAAGATCTGGCTATTCTCTTATCACCTTCTTTGTGAGATGAACATGGATTACACTTTTTTGTGCTAGTAGTGGGCTGAGTTATGTGAGAAATTTTTTTTGTCTTCAATATATTTGATTTTAATTTGCAATTTTATTCTTCGTTTTCAAGTGATGCTTCTGGGATGGGTATGCTAGAAGGCACATTTTTGCTTACATTTTCATGCTCGCTTTTCTAGACTAGCTCAACTTTTATCACTCGCTTTTTGGTTTTCCTTGCTCAAGGGCATATGTGCTATTGTAAAAATCAACATGGGTACTACTCTTGGATCCACACAACCTATTTCACGTGGTTGAGACATGAATGCTTTGCCATGCCTAGATAACACCACTATGAAACTTTGTCTCTCTTCTTGTAAAAGAAACTATTTATTGTCAATCTTCAATTCTTTAAGAAATTCCTATATAAATGTATAGCTAATTTTCCTTAGATCCCTTAGATTTGGTTATTTGAAAGCCAACTTAATTAACTCTTCACTCTCTAGATGCAATGGAATTGCAATTGACTTCACCTTTTTAACCACACTATCTTGTATTTTGTCTCAACTCTGACTTCAACCATGTTTTCCCCATACTACTCTTCATGCATCATAAATTCAATAATGACTTGAAACATATATGAAGAATTTACTTGTATGATGCTAGACTCACTTGCTCAATTTTTAGCATAGCTAAAATCTTTGTGATTGTGTTTGCAAAAGGTACACCATCATATAATCATATAATCCTCTCATCATCTTGCAATAAACCCTACTCTTTCATACTCTTTTCTACCCTGCAAACATATTGTCTAGAAGCTTGGCTCATTTCTTCAAACTTTTAGAATTTCACAAAACCTAATTGAGAATCCTATGAAGCCCAAAGTAAAAGCACCTTCACTTGTAGCAATAGGAAAGAGCTTTATCCTCTCACTACTATTGCCCTAGTCCCTCATTATAGTAGTACTTATTGAAAACCTAGCTTTCAAAAATATATGGCATTGGGAGGTAGTGGATAATCCCTCAACGTATCCCTGTTTCTTACATGATTGACACAAACTATCATAAACTATACTAGTCTTCTATTAACTTTGTTCTTGATTCTTATGTATACAAAATCATCCTCTAAAGCTTTATTCTCCATCCATGCTGCAATAATGAAGGCTACTCTAAGATCACTAGGTATGATGAGGAATCATATACAAAGAAATGGTGGTCACCTTGTATATCTATGATAATCTTCATGTTTGGAGAGGTAGCATATAGATCTCGTGCAATGTTTTGTTAGTTGCCCAAATCTTACATTTGTGTGATCGATATTGATGCGACCAAAAAATGGGCCGACACTAGCTATGGCACTAGCCAAACCTCATGCATACAATAGATACCTCCACCACCACACGGCTTCTCGGGCCAGGAGCATCTCTAATAACTAAATGCACTAGATACATCTAATATTGTGATTGTAGCTAGATAAGAGTCCAATGCCACCTTCCCCAAAACCCCTCAAAGGGGATATCCCACACATATTGGCAATAAGTGCCACATATCACATACATAGGAGGCACCCCATTGACTGATTGTCGTGGCTCCATTGCAGCTCTCCTACATCTTGGGGATTGGCCCCTAACTGCACTGCTTTTACGTATAAACACATTCACACAAGACTCCTCTCTTTTTCAGCGAGATCCAAGAGATACCACGTTTTCGTCACCAATAATTTTCCCCAAGAAATGAATGGCTAACCTATGGTAAGGGGAATCTCACCCTCTCAAGCGTGGGTCAACTATAATTCAAACAATTGCTATGCATTTCTAGGAGTTGATACCACATGTATGATCAATGCAATAGTGGATGTCTCATTGTGCACAAAGAGTTATGTTTCGAAATCAGTCTATGTGCTAGTACGCAAATAGTCTTTTCATGAATTCCAACTAATACGTATATGCTTCGTTGCAAGGATCTGTAAAAGATATTACACAGCGCAGCAAACAGAATCTGAGAAAGAGATAGAGAGTATACAACAGATAAGAGGAGAATCAGTAAATTCTTTAACTCCAAACAACTGATACAAAGATTGATGTCCACCCGTGCGCTTCCACTGTGTGAAGCTTAGATGGCAATCTAGACAGAAGATAGGTGAAGAGCTTAAGGCTAGCTGGAACAACAACTCTGACTGGGTGAAAGATGAGTGATCGATGACTGTGAAGGGGTTTATCTTTTATAGCCTGCAAAGGTTGTTAGATCGGCCTGCTGACCTAACGGCCCGACCTACCATATGAGCCTCCACTAGTCGGCTAGGGAAAATTCCAGGGAATATTTCCTTTACCATCGGGCCGGACGCGCTGTCGTAGATTCCGTGTAAGGGCTGCTGAACACGGAGTTCAAGTTGCAACAAGTGAAGAGACTAACAAGAAGAAATCAAATTTTTGATGCCAAAGTTCACTATATTCCTTGTCAAGTGAGTTACATGAAGATCATTTTCAGAAAAAAAAATCTGAAGTATCTCATAAACTGTTTTGCATTCAGGTGTATGATAACAATTACATTGAACATAATAATGGGCATTAACTAAGAATCCAGTCAAGCATGTCCCTTAGTGCAGAGAACCAGCTGTTGTACAACACTTTTGATTTCCGATGCTCTCAGAGGTTTCTATCAAATACAAAAAAAAATAAGTAATTTATGGGATCACAAAGCAGTATAGTCCTGTTCTTAAACAGGTATCAAGAGGTTGGAAGAATCAATCAAGGGCTGTCAGCTGCATCAAGTGAGTACAGTTGCTTTCCCTCAGCAAGATCCCACAGCATTGCTACACCATCCTTGCCACCACTAGCACAGAGTGAACCATCAGGAGAGACAGTAACACTGTTGACATAACTAGTATAACCAGTCTGTCCCATGAGATTTGGGCACAGCTTGCATTGGTGTGTAGAAGAATTCTTATACTGATCTTATCGTTGCAATTGTCATGCTTTTAGACAGAAATCATCTGAAAACCACTAAAGCTTAACCATTCTCCTTGATCATGCCTGTGAAGGTATAAAGATGTTCCTCTTATCGATAGGACTAGCAACTAATGCAGACGAAGATTTCATTCTTCTTATCGATAAGAAACTGGATTTAATAGAAGCAAAGCGGAAGCATTTCAATCTTTGTGTCTCTACAATCCTTGTGTTCGTGCGTCCTCCAACTCTTAGCTTAATGGAAAAAAAAAAGACTTTCTCTGTCCTGCTAGAGACGTCTCTCTTTCGATCCCGTTTTCCCCGTCCTGGATGTTTTACTTGCAATCACCAAGCGTGTTCCAGAGCTTAATGATGCGATCACAAGAGGCAAACACAATCTGGCGGTTGTCAACAGAGAAGGCAACTGAGATGACATCCATGCTGTGGCCAACAAAGCGGCTGGTGGTGGAGCCAGCATTGAGGTCCCAGAGGCGGAGCTCGTCATCCCAGGATCCTTAGAGCGCAAATTGGCCGTCAAAGATTATCATACCAAGGGCTCTGCTTCTGTTTCTCATAAAGTTCATGTAATGTAATCCTTTTCAGAGTTTTTGTCTCTTTCTCAAGAATATTAAGCTCCTGTTTCAGTTCAGTGACTGGCCGTCAGAGGAGATGACACCATCTTGGACGAATCTTCCTTCCCCAAAAGAATGCACTATAACAACTGGTAGGCGGCCGCGAGCTACAGAGTAGCTTGAAAGGGAGACACTCCGATGGACGCTCACCTGGTGGTTGACGATTGATTGAAGCATAAGTTCTTGAGAGATGGAAACAACAAGAGCCACCTCTGATCTCCTTTAGCAACCGTAACAACCATTCAACATGTAGTCAAGAAGCCAGAAAAATCTGCTATCTGTCCTCCTCTTGGTAAATAGTTGTCATGGAACCTTTTGAGCCTTCGTGCTTCTTCCATATTTTCCGTCATGTGTAGTTGCTGTTGCCGTAGAGCTATCGTCTTCATATAGCTAACATCCAAAAATGGTTAAAGGTCCCCTGGGCTCTGTCCTGTTCTTTTTTTAACAAAGCAGCGCAGAGCCTGAACTGCATCTGGTTCCCGCTGAAAAGAATTGACTAGCTCCATAATTAGCTTGCTTTTTTCCCACCAAAAGCAGTTTAAACCCAAATATAGGTTTTCCCTCTTCCTTCTTGAATAACCTTTTACACCTTTAGCTTTGACTCTAATCTCCAATTCTGCCCATGTAAAGCATAACCCAGCAATAAGTGCATTCCAAGAGTCTACATCTCGACAAGGGAACCCGTTCAGCACTCCTTAAGCTTTTCCCATTACACATGATATTCCTGAATTTACACCTTTGTCTTCATAGCTTAAATGTCAGCTTCTATAAAGCTTCCTTTGATTCCACGGTATCCTGCACTTTTCTTCGAGTTCATCATTAAAATTATCAGCTGGATAATGTCCTTTGGCATCAGTTTTTCATATTTTTCTAATACACGCACATCATGCATCCAAACAAAATCATACGCATGCACTAAGGGAATATATACATTGGATGCGGATTATCAAAATGCATCACACAAACAATGAATCACACGCAGAAATTAACACAAATGCACAACAAAAGAAATGGAGGTGTATACGACTCGGATGCGCAACAACACGACATCCACCCCCTCTAAACCTGCGCATCCTTCGGATGTGCCAACTATCCAGGATCATTCAAATCCACAAACAAGTCAAGTCCATCATCTATTTCTAGTAGACCTATTTCTCCATCAGCTTCATCATCTATGTTCTCTATTTCTTCTGCTTGTCTTTCTTCTACCTGCTCTTCTTCTGTCAATGCTTCAAGTGCATATTCTTCATCTTCTCTTCTCTTGAAAATCTTGACTCGTTTTCCAGCAATAGGCACCCTCAATACTGTTCCATCTAATTCAGCCAGCTCATAGGTACCATTGTCAAAAACCTGTTTCACTTCATACGGTCCAAACCATCTTTGAAGCATTTTTCTCATGCTACTATGCTACTTTTCTGGACTACTGTCATAGACTAGAACCCAATCTCCTTCTTTTATGGCTCTAGGCCTCAAGCGATGCCTTAAATCAAACCTGTCCTTATTTCCGAGACGGGCTGCCTTCAAACGATCAACTGCTAGCTGCACATCTTCTGTCCTTCTCTCTAGTTGACGAATCCGAAGGGCTAACAGCTCTTCCCTTGATAAATTCTCATGCCACGGAAGAACACTCCAAGTGAGAGCACAAATTTCAGTAGGCATGACAGGTTTTTGCCCATACATCAACTCCGCAGGCATGTATCCAGTAGTCACACTATGTGTAGAGCGATCAGCCCACAATGCAAAAGGTAGTAATCTCGGCCAATCTCCAATCCGACCTCTACAAGCTTTTGCCAATGCTTTAACTATTGGCAGATGTCCTCTTTCACTTTTGCCATTTCCCTCTGGATTATAGGCAGTAGTAAGAGCCAATTTAATCCCAAGCCGTGAGAAGAATTCTCTAGCTTCATCTGCATCTAGCTCTCCACGATCAGCTGTAATATTGCCTATACATCCATACCTGCAAAATATTTCTTCCAACAAGAATTTACATACTATAGTGGTGGTCTTCGTCCGTAACGGTCTGCCTTCAACATAGTTTGTAAGATCCTCCCTAGCCAAGACAAGATATCTCATCTGCCAAAGTCCCACTGGCAAAGTAACCAAGTCTACCACCCACTTATAATGCATACATAGTGGATAAGTCAGATGCAACTCATCACGATGTCGCACTAAAGAGTAAAGTTGGCAGTCCTTGCAAGTCTCCACAAAATGAGAAACATCTTTATACATCCCTTTCCACCAGTATCTTTCTTTGATTTTCTCATAAGTAGCCCACACACCTCTATATCCAGCCCATGAGCTCTCATGAAACTCTCGCATAATCTGTATTTGCATCGCTATATCACAAACTACTCTCAAGGGCAAGCCTCCTCTCTTCTTTGGATGCTTCCAAAGAAAACCATCTTTCAAGAAATACCCATAAGCCTTCCTTCTGATTTTCTTGAATTCATCATCTGTCCAATCAGCTCTTCGAGTCAATTAACTTAGATACTGTCCAATTTGCAGCCACTCATCAACATAAAGTTCTTCAATAAAGGCTTCAACAGTAGATACATGACAATCATGAACAAGGACAGAAGCAGCAAACTCTGTCTCATCGTCTTCTGCAAGCATTGACTCCTCATCCTCATATCTCGCTCTAGATAGCATGTCAGCAACTGGATTATCTTTCCCTGCTATGTGTCGAAATTCTGGATTCAATGATTTGATATAGGCAATCCACCGAAGCATCACTATATCTGGAGTCGAGCAACTAGTAATCATGCCAAGCAAAGGCAAACAATCTGTTTCCACAACAACTGAAGCTCCAATAAAATACCCTTTGTCACACTTCAGTGCAGTGACTACTCCCCACAACTCTCTTTTGATCTGCGGATATCTCCTTTGTCGCTCATTAAGAACTTTAGCTCCAAAGCGGATAGCATACCTATTTCCATCAGCATCATCCTGTCCCACTGCCCAACCTATGCCAATAGGGCTAGTATCAATTGTCAACATGATCGGCCGTCCACACTGATAATCCACCTTGCGTAGAGTAGGAGCTGATTGCAATAGCTTCTCGAGCTTACGCATGGCTGTTGAATGCTTCTCATCCCAATGAAATGTTTGCCCCTTTCGAAGCAGTTGATAGAGAACATCTGCTATATGAGCAAAATGAGAAATCCAAATCATGTAAAATACACAAGCTCCCACAAATCTCCGCACCTCTGAAGTAGTCGAGCAATATTCTGCAATCCTGTTTATGGCATCCACCTTTGTAGGAGAAGGTTTTCTGCCATAATATCCAACCATATGCCCAACTATGATGACTTCATTAACACCAAAGACAGATTTCAGCCCTGAAAGTGTCAAATTTACCTCCTCTAATCGTGTCAATATTTGCTCACAAGCAATCAAGTGGTCAGCCACAAACTATCTACATCCACGCAAATCAAGACTTTCATTCTTTTCTTCCTCTGCACAACCCTTAATAGGCACATCATCTAGAAAAGGCATGGTATACTGTGGAATATAGTCTCGTAGAACTCTATGCATAGCATTCATCATATGAGCAACTGAGTTTGTGGCACCTTGAGGTAAGGTACACATCCTCACAAGACCAATAGGTGTCCGCATAATAGTAATATCCCTGCTTTCCAAGGCAAGCTGAAACTGATCATAACCTGAATACAAGTCACCTAGAGAATAGATGGCTCGTCCTGCAAAAGCCTCAGCAAATTCATCCACAACTGGACCTGTTCCCACATTCCTGATTGTCACTTTGTTCACGGGCTGCATATCCTGAATAAATCTTAAAGTACCATTCTTCTTTGGTACAGTAGACCACCTGTTAGAGTAGGGTGCAGAAGAGGGTTCCAAAATCCCCATTTTAATCTTTTCATTCAGCAACTCTATCAGCTTTGGCAAGTGTGCTTTAGGCACAGGTATAGGACGTATATTCCATGGTACATGAGGAACAGTGAAGATGACCATAGGTGCAACCAATTCGGGACTAATGCAGCCAATTTCATGTGGAAAGAAAGCAAATGCCTTACCATGACGTCCAAGCATCTCTCTAAAACATTCTTTTTCCACTGGAAGTAAAAAAATCATCATTTCCAATCTTCAATTCTGCAAGAGTTTCAGCAGTAAACTTATGTCCAATATTTGCAGGGTCCCTCAACATAGGCTGCTTCATAGCTTTTTCAATCTATTCATCACTATCAGAAGGAAGCGGGCCTGCAACCGGCTTAACCTTCTTATCAACTGTTTTATATTTTGTGTCAACCTTGGCATCATTCAAGCACTCTTTTCTTTGCTGCAATTTCTGCAATTTTTCAGCATCTTTCAACTCTGTTGGCTGAAAAATTTCAGCCTTTAGCTCTATGGACTGCATGGGTGCAGCCTGAAACTCTGTATGCAGAAATTTTTCTGCATTCAACTCTGTTGGCTGAATGAATTCAGCCCTCGGCTCTATGGACTGCATAGATGCATCCTTAAACTCTGTATGCATAAATTTTTCTGCATTCAACTCTGTTGGCTGAATGGATTCAGCCCTCTGCAATTCTGTTAGCTGATCAAGATCAGCCATAAATTCAGTTTGCTGAGTTTTCTCAGCCTCTAACTCTGTTTGCAGCATAAAACCAGAAATTTCCTGAAACATATCCAAGGTTTGCATAGGTATGATCTTTGAACCCTTGCATACATCAGTTTTTAGCATTGCTCTCATCTCAAACAATGTATCTGCATAAGACATCCCTTCATACAATCCATCTACATGCTCTTCTGCTTGCATAATACCTGCATTCTTCAACTCTTTCTCCTTACGGCCAATGTACTGCCTGGCAGCTCTAGGCAAATCTGAAATTTTCTGATAACTTACTGAACTATCTGAAGAAAACCCAACAAAATTATTGGAGAAAGACTGGCTACCAGGAGGCGAGATCTCCTCTTTTCTCCGCTCCGTACCACTGGCGTCTCGCAAGACATCGGTACCTAATGAAAATCCAACTCCTTCGCAGGTAGTGGTGCCTCATGCAAGGAGTCCCTGTTTCTCGGATGATTTACCCCAACAGTCATAAACTAAACAGCTCGCATACCATCTTTACTGCGTATCCGCGCATAAGCTGACCCGTCATCCATCACTTTTGTTTCCATTCTTGCTTCTGTAATGAAAGGCTGCCCAAGAATAATCGGATAAGAGCATGAATCCTGAACAAAGCAATGATAATCCTCTTCAACATTACCAATAGAAATTCTGATACTTTGACAAGCAGCATACATATCACCAGAAGTATTATTGGCGGCTCTCATGCGCCAGCCATGCTCTGCATCCATAGGCCACTTGCCACTCTCATAAACACCTCGAGCAATAAGATTAATCTCAAAACCATGATCAACTAAAGCGATCAAGGGAATTTGTTTCTCTCCAATCCTTACCACTGTCTCAGTGGTTGCTCTAGCCCAATGACTTCGTGAAAAATGGCTGCGAGGAATGAGAATAGGGGTCTCATCATCTTCATACTGCATAGGCTGAACTATTTTCTCCAATTGCGAATTAACAGAAGCATTCTCAACCATCACTACATCATCATGCTCTTCCCCAAGAGCTCCATGCCACAATCCCTGTAAAGGAGGTCCTTCCATCGCATGCCGTTTCCTCCGCAAAAGATCCTGCATCTGATCCTGTATTTCTCTTCTAGCAATCCCAAGAGCTTCTCCAACAGTAAAAGTAACTTCACTATTCAAAATTCTTTCATGAAAAATCTTACTCATATCTGTTTGCATTTCAAGATCTGACAAGAGCTTGAATCCTGGCTCTTTTCTTGGTTGCCTCTTTTCTTTCTGCTTGTCTCCCATTGGTTGATCAGAACCTGTTTGAGCTGGAGAATTTGACATAGGTGGAGCTGTAACAGGTGGTGAAACAAAGTCACCCCCTCTAGTCTTTTTGGAGGAGCTAGGACCCTCCTCATCTCTTCTTCTCTTTTCCTCAACCATGGCATCTAAACCCTGCGTTTTAGCCATATAAGCAAAAATAGAATACTTGTCAACAGGAGAATCCCATCCTGTTTCTCCTCGGATGCTAGAGCCCACACAAGTCATAGTAGAAGTTTGAACTTTCCCTCTTCTCGCTATCTCCAAGGCAAAAGACCATAAAGTAGAGTCTCCATCAGATTTCTGCTCAAGCTCGACTCCAAAAGCTGAAGCATCTCCTCTAACACTCACATAAGCTGATCGCGCAGCCATATCATCAACAAGCTTCTTCATACCTCCCTTACCAAAGTTCGTGTCAAGAGGAGCGCCAGTCTCTGTCAGCCATATCTTCCCATCTTGTCCCCAGAACACTACATTCTTCTTACGTGCTTCCTGAAAAGCATCACAATCTCTGCAGTGTTGGTGCTCTGTACTATCACACCAAATACATCGTCGCCCTTTTCTTTGACCAGTTGGAAAAGCAGTCACTAGAGCAGGTGCTACAGCAGGTACTAACATAAGTTGCTCCTTTAACTTACCAACTTCAGCTTTGACTGCTTCAATTGTCAAATCCGCCAAGCCTTTAATAACATCATCTACAGATAAGGGCACTGGAGCAGCAAGAACTGGTGGATTCACAATAGGAGGAGTAGGCTTAGGCAAAGAAGTTGCAGCAGGGGTAGAAGAAGAAGTCTCCAAAGATTTCTCAGGAACTGATCCTGTATTTCGATGCAATCTGACTCTCTTGTGCTGCTTCTTGACAAGAGCATTCACAGCATCAATGACATGTCTCCACTCAGTCTTTAAACCTGAATCAGTAGCTTGATCTTCCAAAAGATCATCCAACTTTTCCTGTAAATCAGCATCTGCAGCTTGCAAAAATAACTCCACTTTCTGCATCTCCAAAGCTTGCTGTTCAGTCCCATCCAACTTATCATAACGGCTTTCAAACTCTCGCAGAAGAGCGGTAATAGAAAGTCCCTTATTAGGCATAGAAACCCATGCTAAAAAATTCCTGCGATTCATAAGACCTGTATCCTCCAGGAAATATTCATCTTTTAATGCCTTTTTGAATTCAGCCCAACCTGCATGTGCTTCTTGAATTTCTGCAATTCGACCTTCAAGAGCTCGCACCACGATCCGCAAGAAGTAGCGGCTCCAAACATCTTGAGAAACCCCAAAAAACTTCATCTTTTCTTCATATAAATGCAGGTAAGTTGACACTTGCTGGCCATTAAACTGCTTCAACTCCTGTTGGACAGCTTTCAAAGCATCCATAGCATCACTGTCTTGTTTTGCATGAGCTTGCTGCTACATATACATGGTAAATGACTGAAACAGGTTCTTCATAACATTATCATCTGTCATCTCTTCTTGCGAGTCTCCCATCTTGCTGATGACGCAGCACTTTCACATCGGGTTCACCAGAAATGTCGTAGATTCCGTGTAAGGGCTGCTGAACACGAAGTTCAAGTTGCAACAAGTGAAGAGACTAACAAGAAGAAATCAAATTTTTGATGCCAAAGTTCACTATATTCCTTGTCAAGTGAGTTACATGAAGATCATTTTCAGAAAAAAAAATCTGAAGTATCTCATAAACTGTTTTGCGTTCAGGTGTATGATAACAATTACATTGAACATAATAATGGGCATTAACTAAGAATCCAGTCAAGCATGTCCCTTAGTGCAGAGAACCAGCTGTTGTACAACACTTTTGATTTCTGATGCTCTCAGAGGTTTCTATCAAATACAAAAAAAATCAGTAATTTATGGGATCACAAAGCAGTATAGTCCTGTTCTTAAACAGGTATCAGGAGGTTGGAAGAATCAATCAAGGGTTGTCAGCTGCATCAAGTGAGTACAATTGCTTTCCCTCAGCAAGATCCCACAACATTACTACACCATCCTTGCCACCACTAGCACAAAGTGAACCATCAGGAGAGACAGTAACACTGTTGACATAACCAGTATAACCAGTCTGTCCCATGAGATTTGGGCACAGCTTGCATTGGTGTGTAGAAGAATTCTTATACTGATCTTATCGTTGCAATTGTCATGCTTTTAGACAGAAATCATCTGAAAACCACTAAAGCTTAACCATTCTCATTGATCATGCCTGTGAAGGTATAAAGCTGTTCCTCTTATCGATAGGACTAGCAGCTAATGCAGACGAAGATTTCATTCTTCTTATCGATAAGGAACTGGATTTAATAGAAGCAAAGCGGAAGCATTTCAATCTTTGTGTCTCTACAATCCTTGTGTTCGTGCGTCCTCCAACTCTTAGCTTAATGGAAAAAAAAAAAGACTTTCTCTGTCCTGCTAGAGACGTCTCTCTTTTGATCCCGTTTTCCCCGTCCTGGATGTTTTACTTGCAATCACCAAGCGTGTTCCAGAGCTTAATGATGCGATCACAAGAGGCAAACACAATCTGGCGGTTGTCAACAGAGAAGACAACTGAGATGACATCCATGTTGTGGCCAACAAAGCGGCGGGTGGTGGAGCCAGCATTGAGGTCCCAGAGGCGGAGCTCGTCATCCCAGGATCCTTAGAGCGCAAATTGGCCGTCAGAGATTATCATACCAAGGGCTCTGCTTCTGTTTCTCATAAAGTTCATGTAATGTAATCCTTTTCAGAGTTTTTGTCTCTTTCTCAAGAATATTAAGCTCCTGTTTCAGTTCAGTGACTGGCCATCAGAGGAGATGACACCATCTTGGACGAATCTTCCTTTCCCAAAAGAATGCACTATAACAACTGGTAGGCGGCCGCGAGCTACAGAGTAGCTTGAAAGGGAGACACTCTGATGGACGCTCACCTGGTGGTTGACAATTTATTGAAGCATAAGTTCTTGAGAGATGGAAACAACAAGAGCCACCTCTGATCTCTTTTAGCAACCGTAACAACCATTCAACATGTAGCCAAGAAGCCAGAAAAATCTACGATCTGTCCTCCTCTTGGTAAATAGTTGTCATGGAACCTTTTGAGCCTTCGTGCTTCTTCCATATTTTCCGTCATGTGTAGTTGCTGTTGCCGTAGAGCTATCGTCTTCATATAGCTAACATCCAAAAATGGTTGAAGGTCCCCTGGGCTCTGTCCTGTTCTTTTTTTAACAAAGCAGCGCAGAGCCTGAACTGCATCTGGTTCCCGCTGAAAAGAATTGACTAGCTCCATAATTAGCTTGCTTTTTTCCCACCAAAAGCAATTTAAACCCAAATATAGGTTTTCCCTCTTCCTTCTTGAATAACCTTTTACACCTTTAGCTTTGACTCTAATCTCCAATTCTGCCCATGTAAAGCATAACCCAACAATAAGTGCATTCCAAGAGTCTACATCTCGACAAGGGAACCCGTTCAGCACTCCTTAAGCTTTTCCCATTACACATGATATTCCTGAATTTACACCTTTGTCTTCATAGCTTAAATGTCAGCTTCTATAAAGCTTCCTTTGATTCCATGGTATCCTGCACTTTTCTTCGAGTTCATCATTAAAATTATCAGCTGGATAATGTCCTTTGGCATCAGTTTTTCATATTTTTCTAATACATGCACATCATGCATCCAAACAAAATCATACACATGCACTAAGGGAATATATACATTGGATGCGGATTATCAAAATGCATCACACAAACAATGAATCACACGCAGAAATTAACACAAATGCACAACAAAAGAAATGGAGGTGTATACGACTCGGATCATTGGTGGCACCTAATGAGGGTGGGGCATTGATCATATCTAACAGGATCTAGCACCAAGGTGAACCTTGTGCTACTAGATCCCTTATTTCCAAATAGGCCGTTTCCTAAATGGTATGCATAGAAAAACAATCAAATTTTTTATTATTTCAACCCTCAAACTGTTGCACAAAAGCCTCCTCCCCCTCACCGTTTAAGTTTTGCTTCATTGCATAGGTGTATAGAGGCTGTTTTGTCATGGTTTAATGTATAAAAAGCAATAGATCACACATTGTGACAAACAAATAGGGAAAATTGAGGTAAAATCTCATGCTTTGGCCTACCATACATCCACAACCACTTATAATATTTTTTCGTATTTTTCCAATGCGTATTCCTATTTTTCTCTTAATTTTTTCTATTTTTCTCTATTTTTCTAATAAAAATTTGATATATTTTTAGAGCTCAGGCTCTTGATTCTTAGAACAACAAAAATATAGTTTTTTTTGGCATTTTATCCCATGTGTTTTGGTTTATCCCACCTGAAAACACTAAAAATCTCATTTTTCTCATAAAAACTGTGTTTTACGAGTTTCTAAAAATTATTTCCAGCATTTTGACTTTATGTTTTCTGATTTTTTCACTATGTGAGCATAGAACAAATAGTAAACAACATTTCTACCAATTTTCACTCCATAAGAACAACATTGGCTCAATCAAATATAAAAAACAAGCAATTTTCCTTTGTAAAATAGAGTTGCTAGTTTTTTCCTTCTTTGCGGGTTTTAAAATCAGATGCGGAACTACAGATTAGCCCTCATTCAAGGCTTAGCTCACCTGTGAACAACAAACTCTAGCCCTCCATCTATCGGGGAGTGATCCGGTACCATACCGGACAAGCATCCTTCAACCGGTTCTCTTCTTGGTTCTTCCCACATGAGTTGCCTCTTGGAAGAGAGAGAGGGAGGAGAGAGAAAGAATGGTTTTTGTTCTCCATCTTTAGGCAGCCATCTCACACATAGAGACTGGCAATAGAAAGCATAGAGAAGAGGGGGATCATGTATGTAATCAGTTGGGGAGGTGCTTTGAAGCTCTACAAAACCCCTCCCACAAAATTGTCACCTCATCCATGGTGTCTCATGATCTACACCAAAAAAAATGCACCCCTCCCTCCCCCCACAAAATCGATTTTAGTTAGGGGCCCCCAAGGGTCACATCCTTTGGCCCTTCCAAAGTCCATTTCCACTTGGCCATTTTGGCCCTTGGCCTCCCTTCTGGTCTATCTCTCACATTCGGCCTCGGATTTGGCCACTGAAAAATTCTGGGCATTCGTCTCAAAGTCCCACATTACCGGGCATCTCCAGAAGTCCTGTCTGATAAACAAAAAATTTATGAAAATTCCCCAACCACCACTTGGTGGGTCTTTAAAGCACTTTTGGGCATTACCGCTTAAAATCGTACTAATTGTAGCTGTCACCTTCGACGAAGTCTATTTTTCCCCTGAAATTTTGAATTTTTGGCCAATTTTAAGTACTTCTCGATGTAAAAAATCATCAGTCATGTGGCGACCACGGGATAGGGTGACTCAGCCCAACGAATTCCACGAACAAATCTACACATACACAATCATAGGAAGCATCAAGTTGATAGAAAATAGATATGCATCAAAACACATCACAGCTCTCATCCTACCCCCTGACAAAACCAATGCATGAAATCCACGAGGAGTAGGCTTAGCATAATCTGATAAAAAGCCTAGAGCTAGTCACTAACCAACTATTCCAACACAGCCAAGCTAAAACGAACTATCAAAGAGGGCATCCTGAGTGGTGGTCTGAACTACCTACGTAAGGACAACTCAACTAGGAGCTCCTATTAGGCGAGGACTCTTATAGCCTAATCAATAAATATTATCTTTTAGCACATTGGTCCTTTACCCTCTTATTTTCTATACTCCAACGTGTAAAAAGGAGGGAGCTGAGCGTAGTGACCCAAGGAAAACAAGGCATCGGTCTTAGGTCCTTTTTTGGTATCCAAGAACCTACCAAGCCCTCGCGAGGCAACACTTAATCCTTTTCTAACGCTCACTTTTATTTTCGCTCCAACCTTCTCTTATTCTTATTTTTCTAGCTAGATGCCACCCCTAGGAAGACAAGGTATCGACCCCAGGTTTGACTCATCCCCCCCAGGAACCTACCAGGCCTTCGCAAGGCGATAAACAACTCCTTAAGGATTTTTCTTTCTTTCCTTTTTTGCATATGCATATATATATTTATAGGGGTCATACCCCTTTTTACACACCTCTGTATATTCGTAGATTTTCTCTCAGATATTTAGGGTTGTGCTTCTTTATATCATCATTTTAGTAGGCTTCTCTAACTTCCTCACACTAATAGAACCTCCTAGAATGGTCGCCTAGTAGGTCAGCAGAATAGAGTCACTAGAACTTCCTTCAAAAATAGGTCTTTCAGTTCCTGACAATGCCTTTGTAGGAGGCAATGACTACTCAGACCTCCCATAGACATACCAAACCTAAACCTGGGATGTCATGCCTTGATTGCCGGTCCCCCAAAACAAAAAGAAAGTACCCCCTTACACATGTATTGTTATTTTCTTAAGGGAAAAAAACTCGGAAAGGGGACAAAACCACTTAGAATGGCCACAAGAAGCTCCTTCGCAGCAAAGGCTCCCTCCAATGAATTCATCAACTTGTATGATGCAATCACTAAAACAACAAACCATTAAATGTACCTGCTCCAAACAAACATAGTGCCCTCTTGGCCTAAAGAAATAGTACATTTTTACTACAAAATAACTGGCCTTCCTTGGCCTAAAGAAATCAAACATTAAAACCTTAAGACAACTTTCCCTCTTGGCCTAAAGAAATCAATCAAACACACTTCCTCGGATTGAGAGCTATGCAAAATTGTTTGTATTGCTCAAAACATTTTTGTAAAATAATCTGCTATGTTTCTCTCATGGTGGTTGCCCTTAAATCTTCAATAAATACCTTCAGCTCCTCAGGGAAAATGTGACCAAAGGTCTTATTGGCAGTTTGTTACCAAGAACCAAGTGCATTGCATAGACCAAATGCCATCACATTGTACGCAAAGGTCACGAAGACTGTTATGAACGTAATTTTGAGCTTACCCTCTTCTGCAATTGCCATCTGATTATAGCTTGCAAAATAGTCCATTAATGAATATATCTCCCTACGCGCCAACCAATCCAGAATCTAGTCAGTAAAGGTCAGTGGATAGTAATCCTTAACTGTTTGCTTGTTCAACTCTCAAAAGTCCACACACAGTCGAAGTTGATTTTTCTTCTTCTTCCTAATCACAATAGGTGAACACCATTTAGTGTGCTACACACGGAAGATCAAAACCACTTTCCGTAATTTCTGTAACTCCTCGAACAGCCCATCCCGCAACTTAAACGGCATACGCCTGACTTTGTGTCGCACTGGATGGCCCAAATAAGTGCATTCTCAAATTCATGAGAAAATGAAGGATAAAGATACCACTTTGTTATTTTATGGTAGTTATAGAAGAATACCAAAAGAGGGAGTTTTCGAATGTGCCATTTTGAATGCTGAAGGTTAAGAGTTCTTTTTAAGAAGTCAAAAAAGCAAGAAAATACAAAGAAAAATGAGGCTAGATATGCAAGCTTACATGCTAGTTTAAAACAATGTATCCAACCCAAGGAGGTCTGTCACAAATATATGTATGTATCAAATGGGTTCAATAAAATGGATTTTTGAAATACTATTTTTACACATTTTTTACATACAGAAAGGTCCCATATAAAGGGGTTACTTATTACAGATTGAATAGAAAAGGGTTCTCTTTTATTAAGGAAAATTTCACAAATAAGGATATTATAAATAGGCCTTGAACACATGCAATATAGAGGGTATACATAGAGTGAATTACTCGGGGTATCCAATTGGGATATAGAAAGATAGTGGCAAAGGAGGATGTTATGTTAGTTGTTAGTCAAGTTCAAAATGTCTAGAAAGATAACAAGGAAGTTTTGAGGAACTATTGTTCAGATAAAGGGGTTGAAAGTAGCGCTAAAGAAATTTGAAATTGGGCATATTAGTAGGAAAATTGACACTAGAGCTCATGAGTTGGCTAAAAATGCTATTTTGAATTATGTTGCTACTAGGAGGGTAGAAAATCATAGATATGAAGGTAAAAAAATATTTCATTTAATTGAAGAGTTTCTAAAATTTGATGAGCAAAAATCTTTGATTGATAAGGATAAAAGGCATGCACTTGTTAGAAAGGCCAAGGCATACACCTTATAAATGACTAGCTATATATGAGAGGGGTTGATAACATACTGAGAAGAGTATTGGACAACTCTTAAATTCTGAATTGTTTATCTTCTCATGAAGAAGGATGTGGAGGTCACTTTGTATTTGAGCTAACCAATAGGAAAATCCTACTAGCAGGACTTACTTGGCCGAGTTTTAGAGTTGATATTGCTCATTTGTGTAAAAGTTGCCATACTTGTCAATCATTCACTAAGAGAATAGTGATTCAAGAACCACCCGGTAAAGATATTGTTGCCTATGGAACATTTGAGAAATGGGGTTTGGATTTCATTATACCTTGCTAAAACAAGAAAGTCTTGTATACTTACTGTAGTTGATTACATGACCAAATGGCCTGAAGCAAAAGCTACTTGAAAAGGTAAGAAATATGATATATTCCAATTTTTAATGGAGGATATATGTTGAGGTTTGGGATACCATTGAAATAGTAATAGACTAAGGTCTTAGTCTTAGGAATAAGCTAGTTCAAGATCCAACAAGGAAGTTAGATTTGAAGCATAGGTTTGCTACCCCTTACTACTCTCAATGCAATGGGATGGTAGAATTATTCAATGGGAATTTTTCAGAGATTCCTTTTAAGACCATCCAAAGGATTGGGACAAGTACCTATATAAAGATTTATGGGCTTGTAAGACAATTCAAAAGATGAACACATGTTTCACCCCTTTTCATTTGGTATATGGTCATGAGGCTATAATGCTTATGAATTCATGTTTTCGATAGTGTAGTTTGTAGAAAGATGTAAGTTGGATCAATTAGGGCTGAATATTGACAAATCACTCGAATTTCATATGCTATAGTTAGATAGACAACAAGAAAGGGATTTCCATTAGATTTTTTTTTTGAAATGGAGGGTATGGTTCAATATACAATTGAGGAGGAAGGACCTTGATAAGGAAATGTTAGTCATGAGATATGATGGTAGTATGGACTCTACTTTATAAACTAACTTTGGAGTCACATGGAAAGGATCCATTATGATCAAGAAAAAGTTTGAAAATAGTACTTATTTATTACAAGATCTAGATGGAACAATTCATAAAACTAGGATTGATGGGTTCTATATCAAGAAATATATTTGCACAATCATGTCAATACTGATGTTGTAAGTAGTGTATATACAAATAATAGAGTAGTTTGGTATGGTTAGTAGTTTCGGATAGTTTGGGTATGATGGAAAACATGCTCAAAGTGTATTTTCACATTAAGGAAGGTCCCCACCATGTTTGTTATAACTAACCGAGCATGTATGTCGGAGATATGTGCTCTGGAAGCTTGATTTCTATAATAGATTGCATGCACAAATATGGAGTTGTAGATTGTTTAGAGATCTAAATTTGGGGATCAAATCTTTAGAATTTGACTTTGATGTATTTTGAAAAGTTGTATTTTGGAATTGGATCTATAGCTTTCCTCTATAAGACTTGGTAATCCGAGTTATGAATCAAAATTTATGAGCTCTTTTGTGCCTAGGTGTCTTGATTGACAAGATTTTGGAAGTCAAAGCATGTCTTTCTTAGAGTTGGTTTGGATTTTCAAGTAAAGGTCTATTCACAATATTTTTCAAACCAGGGGTATGCTAATCATGATGTGTGAAATTGTTTAACCATGGGTATATCACCACATGTAGACAAACTAGACAATAGTGAAATTGCCAAAAAATGCCGCTCATTTGACTTTTCAAAGCTTTCCCATAGCGAGAGTTGTATTAATGGATGGGAGTATTAAATGTTTATTCTAGTGTTAGCCACTTGTTTTTATCACTTAGTTTTGAAATGCATTCCTTTTGTAAGAAGTATGGTCTTGCTAATAGGATTTGTGGTCTTGATGTAGTATTTGGGATCCTAGATTAAAAAAATTAAGTGTTGAACAACATGTTTGCAACTTGGCATGAGGGAGGAACCTTAATAAAAGAGAAAAAATATGGAAGATGAAAAATAAGTTAAAAAACATAGCACAAGAAGAAGAGATCTACAATAGATGATAGGAGATTGCATGGTTTTCATAGTTGATAGTGATGAGCTAAATAGTGGAGTCATGGAATGATTGCTACTATGATTCCTTTATTCTCTAACTACAAAAAGGTTTTGATTTTAGTCTCTCTTTCCCTTTCTCCTATTGAAGGAAGCACTAAGCGTAGTCTTTTGTTGGAGGTATTGTTGTCAGTATAAGAGAAATAGTAGGACAGTTGTTTTGCTTTGTATTGTTGATGCTATATGCAATGCGTCAAATGTTTCTCATTGTTTAGAGAGGGGAATTAGGAATTTTGGTGATTGAAGGGTTGGTATGTTGTAAAAGTCATGTATTGATTTGAAACATTCGATAAATGACTTGAGTTAGTGGAAAATCTAAAGGATTCACATTACCAGAAGTAATAAAGTTGTAGGCTTTTCTCAAAATGGAAAGATATTTTCATGTGGTTATATTTCATGCTCACATAATACAAATTGTACTACAACTTTTGAAGTTTTCTAAGACTTGAGAGCTTTGTGGTGTTTTATTAGAGGAGAGTATACCAACATATATGCTTTTATATGTTGGTATTCAAATCTAAAATAAAAATGATTTGTTACCATAGTCCTACAATCCCTATAGCAGTACTCACCACTCTTTAAGTGAGTTTCAAAGTTTTATAATGTTTATTTAGGAAAAGTATACTAAAATGTATGTATTTTAATGTTAAATGCATATTTGGAATGGAAAGAGATAGTTGTAACGTGTCCACTTGTTCATTCCTAGGACACATCTTAGTAGCCCATCGGGAAGAGAGTCCAGAAAGCGCCGCCTGGCACTCCCACGGAATGACACGGGGTTTGCGATCTAAGTCTTCTCGAGTCTGCCACGAATCAGAAGCATTCCGGCCATTCCCACTTAGGACCAACCTGAATCAGGGTTTTCCTAATGGTCAAATTCTTAGAACGGTAGCTAGCGTCGAGCCCTAGGTGAACAACTTTATGCAGAAACGTCAGGGTCGAAGTGGATTCATGTTGCACTTGGTTCAAGGAGAATGGGAAACGAAAGGGATGCAAAGATCGACCTCTCTGCCCATGAGGCATAGTCCCATTCCGTTCCCCTAAAACAACATAAATCGAGACTCTAACTTCCTAGATTCTAGGTCATCATTTCCTTGTTGTCAATTTCTTTGAGAAAAGTTCCCGACCAACTGAGACCACCCATCCATAGGACAGACCCATCGCCACATCCACCGCACTTTCCTCAAGGTTGCTTTAGTTGTCTAATTACCTATCACATTTAGTTTAACATGCAAAAACAGCTTCCTTAATACCGGTTCTTTCACGTAACTTAAGCACTAACATAGAAAAACAATGTCAAACAAGTTCATTTTCAACAATTGATCTTATTTATCAGTCTTTGGAATTCATCATATAATCGAGACCGTTGGCTAATCCATAATCTTCTCGAAGGCAATCCATAATCCTCAGGGATTACTAATCCAAGTTTCCGCCCGTAGACTAGTATGCAGGCCTCAAGATCCAATCCCGAGTCACATCGGCCTCTTGTGCAGGGCCCGGAAGACAAGGGATTTATGGTTAGATTCCCCCCTGGCACCCAAGCATCCTCCTGCTCCAAGTAGTGCCCAACAGAGAGACCTCTCACAGCGGGTTCGGTCCACATTCTCGGCGCGGCTAACAACCCCCTTGGTTAGGGTCAGGCAGACAGTCGACGATAATTGATGCTACCTCTCCCTCCAGGCCTTCAATCTGAAGCAATTAATTATTTTCCAGTCTTCGATTCCTTGAGCAAAGAAGTACAAACAGTGCTCCTAACTGTACAAACACAATCAATCGAGTGGTCATTTGTTTGGCCAACTACTAAGGTGTGAATCCTTCTCTCCGAATGCATCCAACATTCGATCAGGGATCAATTGCAACTTGGCAAGATCCCCAAGGGTTTATTGTTTGTTTACCATTTTATCCTCGGGTTAGGGTTTATACCCTGTCAACCCAAATTAGCAAACACTTTAGGTTCCTCAAATTAAGGCAATAAATCCTGGCAACCATGTCGCTCTAACTTGATTTGTCAATTGCTTGCTAGGCAATTCATAGTTACCCTAACTTGGCAACTCAGTCTCATAGAAGGTGATGTAGCACGATGACTACTCATCCTCTTGCAAATTATCTTGTACTTAGAACCTACCAACCTTGTTCCAAGGAGTGGCAAATCTATCTTGTGATTAAAACACAAAGCCATGTGACGTTGCAACTTTTTGCACAAGTGTCGCACCTAACTCATGGGATCATTTCTCCCATCAAACGACGTTCCTTGGTCAAGAAATATGTTTAGTCAAGATGTAGGGTTTGCGATGTCTTCTTACCCAACCCAACCTTAACCTTACTAGGTCGATAACGATTGGCCCTAGGGTTTCTAATCTCAATCGAAAGTCTAGTATTAGGCCAATTTGACCTAGGGTAAAAACCCTAGATTGTTATTGTATGGGCGTCTAATTAACCATGACATTCCGTGAATGTGGTAGGATCTTGGGATTGAAAGTCTTGACTTAGCGTCACAAGTGCGATACTAGGAAGAATTTTTAACGTACTAAACCCTACCTAGCACTTTGAAGTGTTCGTCATACCAACTAGTTATGCTTTTATGAATCCCTTGAGGATTATTCCCTACAAGTGATCTACCTAAAACGATCTAATTGTATTGCAACCAGAGTGATCTTTGCCTAGAAGAGATACAAATACTTTTCCTAAGAGATGCAAATAAATAAATTCAAGATGAAATATTCCATGCAAGTATGCGAATCATAGACTTTCACTTCTATGCAACTATAAGGTATGCAAATGACCATTTATTTTCCTTGCTAAAATCATAATGATTGACAATTTGGGGGATAACTTGCATAAAACCTACATAGATTTACATTAAGAACTTTGCCTACAAACCTTTCATTTGGTGCAATTGAATTTCAGGCTTTAATATGACATGCAACCTTTTCTAGATACAACTTCAATAAATGAAGTTCATGTATGACGAATATCATAAGACTTTTGCTGACTCAATCCGTCTTAAAATGCAAGCATCTTCGCATGCAACATGCAAGTTCATGGTTTCACTTCCATGCAATGCAACTACTTGGACAACATCCAATGGAAGACAACGATTATCTCATACGAATCCACAAGTAGAAAATTACTACCTAAATGCCTTATGCACTTTTCTTTTTCGTGGCCAATCAAGGATGCATTTAAACAATTCCATCTTTTTAAACCTACGCAATATGCACTTAGGATTTTGCAACTTGGAAATGCAAGCAACCCAAATGCACGACATGCACTAACTCTTGTAAATCATCCAAGGAGATAAATTTGCAAATGTATTTTAACTTGACTACGTGAATTAGAAACATGTGTAAATGCATCCTTCCCATGAAAATTAAACCTGCCTAATGCATTCCTTTTATGCAGAATTATTCCTTTTAAGAACCTAGGCATGAGGACTCGCAGCGATGTCCACGTGTAAACTTGGGTTGGAGGCTCCCGTGTGAGCGCCTTGTGTCTTTTGCTTTGGAGCCATCATTGATGTAGTGGATTTGGACTCCGCGATTTGTCCTCGCCTTTATGTGATCTCCAAACTCCCTTCAGGCTTTGGGAAGTCAGCCTAAAAAATCTGCCTACTCCCTCCCTCGCGCAAAGATTACCTTTACAAGGCGTGGTTATCAAATCCCAAGAAGAACCGTGCGTACAAGGCTTATGGAAGCTTTGTCTTTAGAAGCTTCTAAAGAAGCTTCCAAAAGCTTCTATTTCTTAACAGAATGACGTGGGGGGGGGGGGGGCGGGGGTAATGATTGGAGGAGAGGATGACGGTAGGGCGATGGCGACGAGGAGTATGATGACGATGGTGGCGGTAGAGGCGGCTTGGCGGACAACGTGGCGTTTTTGTAGCAGGGCGGTGATGGCACGCTGTAGCACGGCGTCCCTTCTCCTCTGTCGGCACGGCGCTACTTATGGCTGAATATTTATCCATCAAAGTAGAAGAGTCACTGTTGAAATGCTTTCTATAGCTCAATTCTACGTTTAGCACATTTGCTAAACTATTTGCAATGATAGATTTTGGACTAATTGATAAAGATACGATCATGCTCATCTCTCGATGGCACCCCACTTATTAGGAGGAACATGAACATTTGTTTTGTAAAAGCATGCTTGTGCAAGACAAGCTAGCTTAGGAGATCCCAAAGCGGTGGTTGAAAACTTATCAAATACTTTCCTCATTTAAAATGAAAACATGCTTGAAAGACATTTTCCCTATCAACACGCTACACCATCTTTGTGGCACAACTACTCACTTTCTCAAAAAATGGTATACTATCTGTTTTGAATTCACTACTTTAGAAAACAAGGTGCACGCACACACATGTAACCCACACACCACACACACATACCACCCTGCATGAACCTCACACCACCATAGGATAAACATACACCCACTACATAAGAAACATACACACAATACACATTAAATCCCACACACACACACACACACACACCCCTCAACACACATCATGCATATGTGCATACACTTTAAGGCATACATCTACTAGACAATTAACACACACAATACACTATATGTATAACACACATACACATCCCTAATTCAAAAGTTTATAGACACACATGCATTTAATACACATACACACACATTTAATGCACATATACACTCATACACATAGGCACACCCTTAATGCACATCCATGTGCACATTATACATAGTAGAGGCACTACGCATATAAGTTGCATTGCAACTTACACGCATATCGTATGCGAGGTGCCTACGGATACTTGGCTTTTGAATCAGCTCTAGCATTGTCTTGTTCACATAGAAGGAGTCAAGGGGAGGGAGAAAAAGTAAAAGTGCCACGTGAAGTGAACACATACCACCCCATAGGCACAAGACTCACATCAAAGACACCACCTAGTCTAGAAATAGGGACGCCCTTAGACTCACACATTACATCCATCACCTTAAGGTACGCCCATACACCATAATGTATCCATGTGTACCCATGTGCATCCATGCATCCGTGCTCAAGGCCACATCCACCTATGCATTCAAATGCACATGTATGCATCTTTGTATGTCTGAGGATATACATGTGCATACACACAACTAGGTGCATCCGTCACCCACATAGTGCATCCACATACATACATGTGCATTCGTTCATTCGTATGCATTCAACTACATACGTGTGCATTAGATCACACACATGTAGACCCACCAACATTATAGTTTACTCATAGAAACTCAAACATCAACTTTTGTATCCATATATCCATGTGTACACTCGTGTATCCATGTGCATCCGTAGTTTGTATCACATTTTAGTGCATCAATGTGTGCATCTAACTGCACAATCATGCATCCACATACCTTAGTGTATCCAATTTACAAAATGCATCCGACCACACATAGTGCATACATGCACTATCACATGTGCATCCATACATCCATAGTGCGTATTACACCCACATTATAGGCACCCATGTGCATTCATTTACCCTAGTGCATTTGACACCACATATGTGCATCTGTGTGCATCCGTCCACACACAAGTGTACATCCATCCACAATGTGCATCCATAGATGCACATTTACAACCACATCCTCGTATGCACCTGTTCACATGTGTGCATACACTTATAGCACCTTAGGCATACATAGTACACATTAAGCATCAATTCATGCATGCTCATTACACTCCATAGTGCATTTTGCACACACATACATCCATTATACCTTATAGACATCTACACATCTAGTTACACACATTTTTATCATGCCTACATCTAGGCCCCTAGTCACTACACCACATCTAGTGCGCATGCACTACTTTTAGGAGCACATGCATGCTAGGACACCTTTTTGCATTCAATGCACTAGCACACCTTAGTGCACCCAAAACCATTCATGTGCATATAGTGCACTTGCATACCAACCATGCCTAGTGCATTGTTACACTAAACTCCTTGACTAGGAACACTTTGTGCATAAGCACCTCATTTCCCTTCGAGCATACACGCTTGAATGCATCTTGTATTAGTGCAAATAAGATAGACACAAACTCATGTGTATCCAAAATTAAGTACATTTGCACATAGTTTCATGTGGTTCCCATACATATAGGGTGTGCAGATATAAGTGCATGTTTGCACACACACATACTAACCCACACATCCTCCCTAGGAACCATACACCCATACCTTCACACTATACCATCTATCCACATGAACCTAGAACCAAGGCATGTAGGTTAGATCGCACCATCCCACGTATGAAACTTTATTGTGCAGTGAACTTTGAGACGGAGATATTAAAGTTAAAGAAAAACGCAAGGAGTCAAGCAAACAAGATCTAAGCTATAAGGAGTCAAAGAACACAAGAAGCCAACAAAAGCTAGAAGCTCAAGAGCTAGCATGAGAAAAAGGTACCACAATCCGTAAAATCATTATTGAATCCTGATTAGCATGTCAAGTTCTACAAGATCCACAAGCTTTTGAAAATAAAAGAAAGCCTACTTGCATATTATGCACTTGCACAAAATTAAAATCAAGTAAAAGTGTGATTGTTTGTTCATGCTAGTCAACACATGATTTTGGGAATTAGAACCAATACAAACACAAAGTATAAAGACATTTAAAAGAAAATCCAAGAGCACTTACACATTGAAAATAGACCTATAACTTGTATCTTTCTTCTTCTATCCAACTCTTCTCCTTCATCACACATTGGAAACCCTAGTGTGAGTTGAAATTCTTGGACAAGCAATGATCGTGGATCCTTTCCAACACACTATATGGAGTCAATAGCCTTCAATGCAGTCATTGACTTGAATGCCAAAAATTCAGAGTGGTTAGTAGCCCCATTGCAAGATGTGATAGGATTGGATGCCCCAAAGTTTCCATAATTGAACCTCATAGCAAACTTGATCTAGATCATAGAACCATTCACTTTTCGACAAGGATGGAAACTCGAATAAAAATCACATGCTTAGAAAATCCAAACTTCTTCTTCAACTCCACAATACAACAAACCAACTGCAAGATAAAATGTAAATTCTATATTCCTAAATGAGATAAAACCCAATCACCATGTAGTCATGTCATGACCCACCTCATATATTATTTTTTCGAGAGCCTTGCAAGCCTAAAGCTTGCTCGGATTGCCATCATTCAAACCATGAGGCCTGCTACCACCCAAATCCACAAACTAATGCTAAGGACACTCAATGCATTGGATTTACCTCCATGTGTCACGAATGTTCAGAGCATGCAATACCTAGTTGCGATTTCCCTATGCCTAGTGGTCCTAAAGTTTCTATTCTTATGGCAAAGGCTATCACCATTGACCCTAAAGATGATGAGCTAATCCCACTTGCCTATCTTAGGGTCAATTTAATAATGACATGAGAGAATCTCATTGAAGCTCTCATAGACAAATAGCTAATTATAATATCCTCACCTATCACACTCGGACTTGCATAGGACACCTAAACTAGTGCTACATATACTACAGTCACTCCTTATGGTGGATCACCATACTCTCTTCTAGGAAAATGAAATATCTCAACCGAATTTTACCTAAGCTATCATTTTAGGTGCAATGTATTTTGTTGAAGAGATTTATTGCAATAGTGCAAAGTTTCCAAGAGGAATATAATTACTTGTTGGATTTATCTATTTCTTGTGTTCTAAAGTATATTCAAGAGTTCTTATTTCAAAAGAAAAATTCCCTTCAAACTTTTATTTTCTTTGATCCCTAGTAGATCTAGGCATAGACCTTTTTAGACCCCCACATTTGGTGAATTCGGCATGAAAGGCCTATCTCAAAGTCTACAAGATAGGAGATCTAAATGAAGATGAAGTTGTTAGGAAAATAGATATTACAAATTTCATGAGGACTTATAAATTGATTAAGCATAAGAGGCTATTACCAAGGCTCTTTAAGAAGTGACTATAGATATGAAAAAGTTTTGATAGCAGAAATATTTGTAGGTCTCTTCACTTCTATATGCAGAGAATTTAGAGTTATCTAGTGTACTAGTAGATGACATGATGCAATATTTGACCAAAGTTGTTTCTTATTCAATTGGGCATTGCATGAAGTCCATCTAAATAGATTATAGAAATGCATGGATTGGTCTCAAGATAGCCCCAAATGAGGAGTATTTCATAGATGATGCGAACAAAGTAACCAAGCCAACTTTCCTAGAGTGTATTCATAAACCTACAAATATAATTTCCACTTGAGAACTACAAAGAGAGTTTGAGAGAAAGCTTGATCAATTAGATAGTGTAGAGCTATTATCTTTTCTTATAGAGAAATTTCTTTTGTTTTTATAAGGTGCAGAGCCTCCATTGTAGCTAGAGTTAGAGAAGTTGTTAGAGGATGATACTACACAATAAGACATAAAAACTAAATGGAAAGACCTATAGGATGCTATATCAAAACTAATGAAAAAACAATGAAGAAGAGAGCTATTGGCCATGTCTAGGTCTATGTTGGATCATTCAACATGAGCAAAGCTAGTGATTTCCATGCCTTCTATATATTATTTTAAAGATAGTGCCATGGATGAACTTATACAAAATATATGGTATTTACAGATCAACCTTGCTATGCTTAAATATTCACAAAAAGATTCTAGTTTAAAGACCTTGCTTAGGAAAGATTTGATTTTCCATTGCATATGGTTTGACAATGAAAACTATGACCACAAAGATTGTGAGTCATACAGAGATGCTTTAAAAACGAATTTGATTTTTTGGGAGAATGAAATGATTCATAGCAATGAAATTGATATAGGATATATAATTGATTGGTTGGAGCTGATATAGATATAGAGGCTAATTAATAAGAAGAAAAAGAGCTTATTGTAAACAATGCTAAAGTGAATAGTATTGCATGTTGAAATGCATGGATTTGAGCATGGCTATGGTGACTTCAAGACATAAAGTGTACTCATGAAGTCATAAAGATGAAGATAGAATGTCACACAAGTGAATTAGGTTCCAATATTGAGACTTGACCTCATAAACACAATCTTGTGTGTGTAGACAATGACATAGACACTTGAGTGGAAGGAAAAAATACTATGGCATTGAATTCAAAATGAAAGGAAAGTACAATGCTTTATAGCTTCAAGATAGGTAGCACTATGCACCACTCTGTTTATGGGATCGAGTAAGCCGGCATGTCCTTGGCCTAATTGCTCCATACAAAGAGACACACTAGGCATGATTACCTAAATCTCAACACTCCTCCTCAATCACAACTAGAAAGGCACAAAGTGTGTAGAGGCTTTAGTTAGTTACCACTTGCAAAGTGTCGGAACACAACAAACATGGTAAACACCAGAGGTAGGTTGTTGCAAAACAAAGCTAAGTGTGGGTACCAAAAGCATGGTGGACATCCAAAGGTTGTAACATGAGTCTCAAAAAGTGTACAGAGGTTGTAATGTCAAGTTACTTGAAGATTTTACAAAGCTTATGATAGAAGCATTAGAGCAAGGTTGTATAAGGCTTCAAAAAATTCTATCAGAAAACTCGGAATAGAAGGACTAGTGAGGCATGTCCTTCTATTCTTGATGGTCTTCTTCTTCTTCTTCTTCTTCTTCTTCTTCTTCTTCTTCTTCTTCTTCATGATCTTTTTCTTCTTTTACAACTACAAGATAGGCCTTTTGAGACCTCTTTCTGGCATGGCAAAACTTCTCAGTGTGTCTGGTCCTTATGTAGAAGTCACAAAATAGCTGGTCCTTTTTTCCTTTGTTCATGTTTACTAACATATAATAGTTGTTCATCTTTTATAGTTTCTTATTTTCCTTTAATCTTCTTTTGGTCTTCTAATAAAGAGGCTTTAATGTCAACCAATTTAGGGTTTTGCATGTTGATTAAAGTGGCTGAAACATTATCATAATCTAGAGTCAAACTTTTTAGTAAGACATAAATACAAATATCTTCATCCATTTTCAGATTTATTCCTGCAAGCTAGGTTAGAAGACTTTCCATGTAGTTCAAATGGGATGCCACGAATATATGAGGCTTCATGCCTAGTCTAAAAAATTCAATTAACATACCATACTTTGAGGAATTTCACTATGCACCAAACAGAGTATCCAATCTTTTCCATATATCATCAGATGTGTTACAATTATCCACATGATGGATGTAGCTATCATCCAACTCAATCTTTATAGTGGCTTGATCCTTGTCATCTCCTTTTTTCCAAGAAAATTATAGAGTTTCATCCCTGTGCTTCTTCTCTTGTCCATTGGTGATGGCCCATAGGCCCTTCTTCATTAGGATGAGCTTGATGTGGGTCTACAAGAGGTATGAAACCTAACTCATTTGAAGTGACATGTCGATGAGTCTTTGCCCATGCTGGAGTGGGTGGAATAGTAGCAAATCAGCACCAAATTCTCATATGTGAGCAGCAAAAAAGTTGATTGGGTCAAAAGACCCAAGTGCTAAGAGCACTAGATGAGTGTCAATAGACACCATTTTTTTATCTTCTCCCTTGATTCTTCAAAATCCTTCAAGATCTTCCAAAATCAAATCTTCACCTCCTTGATTTGATGCTAGGAACTTTAGATTTGAGTGATAGGAAATTCAGAGTGCTAGAACCAGTGGGAAGATGAAGTGAAAAAAGCTTTGAAGAAAGCTAACTATGGAGAACTAAGAATTGGGGTTTCTGGCTTACTGGTTTTTCTCATATTATAGCACCTATAGTAAAGCATTTGGGCTCATAATTTATCAAGAGGAAGCTCATGTGATGGGCTTCAAATGCCGTATTGACATAGAGTGAAGCATAGCGCAAACATGGATCTAGATATATGACAGCATGCAGGCACCAAACAGGACAACGACCACAATTTTCTTAAATACTGAGCTATGGCTAGGACAATGTCGGTGTTTGATGTGCCATAGAGAAGCTTTGGGAGTCAAAACCACTTTTCCAAAAGGAAGCACTAGAAGATATGGCATATAGAGAGAGATCTAAAAGCTCCAACTGAGGATGTCCTATTGGCTATGGTTGCCATGGAAAGTCAAGTGGAGATAGAGGTAGAATTTGAGCTCATGAGCTGACAACGAGCTAACCAAAAGTGAAGAGGAGCTAGGAGAGCACAGAAGGGAGCTAAGACATGCTCACCATGGCTCTAATACCATGTTGAAATGCATGGATCTAAGCATGGCTATGGTGGATTGAAGACATAGAGTGAACTCATGAAGACATAGAGATGAAGATAGAATGTCACACAAACAAATTAGGTTTCAAGGTTGAGACTTGGACTCATAAACACAATCTTGTGTGTGTAGACAATGACACAAACACTTGACTGGAAGGACAAATGTACTATGACATTGCATTCAAAATGAAAGGAAAGTACAATGCTTTATAGCTTTAGGATAGGTGGCACTATGCACCACTATGCTCATGGGATCTAGTAAGCCTGCATATCCTTGGTCCACCAATTGCTCCATACAAAGAGGAACAATGGGTGTGATTGCCTAAATCTCAACATTGTAGAGAAGACTATAATATGCAGTAAAAATACAAGAGATGTATGGCCTTAGAATGGATTGAGGGGTGATACCCAGAAATCATTATTCTAAGAACCATTAGGCATGTACTACAATAGAGACTATAGTGAAGGGTGGATAGTTATAAACTCCATGTTTTGAGTTGGTAGATCATGGTTTAGAGATAAATGTCATAGTGAAGAGTATTTATGAGAGTGGAAGATGACATGTAGATATCTGACAGATGATTTTTGACACCGAGAAGTGCTTTAAAATGGCCAAAAATTCGAAATTTCAGGGAAAAAATAGACTTTGTCAAAGGTGACAGCTGCAATCAGTACGATTTTAAACGGTAATGCCCAAAAGTGCTTTAAAGACCCACCAAGCCGCGGTTGGGGAATTTTCATAAATTTTCTATTTGTCAAAAGGGACTTCTGGAGATTCCAAAAAATGGGGGACTTCGAGACGAATGCCCAAAATTTTTCAATGGCCAAATCCGAGTCCGAATGCAGGAGATAGGCCAGAAGGGAGGTCAAGGGCCAAAATGGCCAAGTAGAAATGGACTTTCGAAGGGCCAAAGGATGTGATCTTTGGGGGCCCCTAACTAAAATTGATTTTGTAGGGGGGGTGCATTTTTTTGGATGCAAATCAAGAAACACCATGGATGAGGTGACAATTTTGTGGGAGGGGGGTTGTAGAGCTTCAAAGCACCCCCCAACTGATTGCATACATGATCCCCCTCTTCTCTACGCTTCCTATCGTAGATCTTTGTGCATGAGATGGTTGCCTAAAGATGGAGCAAAAACTAGTATTTCTCTCTCCTCCCTCTCTCTCTTCCAAGAGGCAACTCATGTGGGAATAACCAAGAAGAGAACCGGTTGAAGGATGCTTGTCCGGCATGGTACCGGATCACTCCCTAATCGATGGAGGGCTAGAGTTTGTTATTCCGAGGTGGGTTGAGCCTTGAATGAGGGCTAATCTGTAGTCCCGCATCAAATTTTAAAACCCCCAAAGAAGGAAAAAATTGGTAACTCTATTTTACAAAGGAAAATTGCTTGTTTTTTATATTTGATTGAGCCAATGTTGTTCTTATGGAGTGAAAATTGGTAGACATGCTGTTTACTCTTTGTTCTGTGCTCACATAGTGAAAAATTTAGAAAACATAAAGTCAAAATGCTGGAAGTAATTTTTAGAAACCCGTAAAACACGGCTTTTATGAGAAAAATGGATTTTTGGTGTTTTTGGGTGGGATAAACTAATACACATGGGATAAAATGATAAAAAATATATATATTTCTTGTTCTAAGAATCAAGAGCTAGAGCTCTAAAAATATATCAAATTTTTATTAGAAAAATAGAGAAATATGAAAAAAATTAAGAGAAAAATAGGAATACGCCTTAGAAAAATACATTAAAATATAATAAGTGGTTGTGGATGTATGGTGGAAAAAAGCATGATTTTTGGCCTCAGTTTTCCCTATTTTTTTATCACAATATGTGATTTATTGATTTTTATACATTAAATTATGACAAAACCACCTCTATACACCTATGCAACGAAGCAAAACTTAAACAATGAGGGGAAAGAGGCTTTTGTGCAACAATTTGAGGGCTGAAATAATACAAATTTTGATTGTTTTTCTATACATAGAATTTAGAAAATAACCTATTTGAAAATAAGGAATCTATTAGCATAAGATTTTCCTTAGTGCTAGATCCTTGGAACGAAGCATAAACGTATTAGTTGGAATTCATGAAAAATTTGTTTGTGTACTAGCACATAGGCTAATTTTGAAACATAACTATTTGTGTACAATGAGACATCCACTATTGCATTGATCATACATGTGGTATGAACTCTTGGAAATGCATAGAAATTGTTTGAGTTATAGTTGACCCACGCTTGAGAGGGTGAGATTCCCCTTGCCGTAGGTTAGTCGTTCGTTTCTTGGGGGAAATTATTGGTGAGGAAACATGGTATCTCTTGGATCTCGCTGAAAAAGAGAGGAGTCTTGTGTGCAAATTTGTTTATATGTAAAAGCAGCGCATATAGGGGCTAATCCCCAAGATGTAGGAGAGTTGCAGTGGGGGCATAGCAATCAGCCAATGGGGTGCCTCCTATGTCTGTGATACGTGGCACTTATTGCCAATATGTGTGGGATACCCCATTTGAGGGGTTTTGGGGAAGGTGCCATTGGACTCTTATTCAGCTACAAACGCAATATTAGATACATCTAGTGTACATTTAGTTATTAGAGACACTCCTGGCCTGCGAGGCTGTGTGGTGGTGGAGGTGTCTTTTGTGTGTTTGAGGTCTAGCTAGTTCCATAGCCAGTGCTAGCCCATTTTTGGTCCTATTAGTGGTGCGTCTATCGAGAGCCGCCTCAAAGTGGTGGTTTTCATATCTAGGGTCTCTTGGGACCTACTTGTTAGTTGATGTCCTTTGAAGAGACACATTAAGCCAAACTCCAAAAACACAAGAGAGCCGAGAGGGCTAGATGGAGGGATGAAATCAATAGGCGTTATTCTCCTAAAAGGAGTAGTCTTGAGTCTATTCAAGGGCGGAGTATTAGTAACCTTAGCCTAAATCAAAGTTCTTCAAGAGGTGGAAGTTCTAGTACTTCCCCCTCCCAATTAATTTGCCCACTTCGGGTGGTGTGATTGCTTTTCTTGTCCTGTTTCCATTTGCAAATCCGATCATTGCCATGGTGCAACCTATCGCAATCCCTATGGGAATAGTGGATTTTCCAGCTTTAGGTTTCCCCGTATCCATTTTTAATGGGTTAGTGGAAGAGGATGCAGAGCTTCATATAAGGGAGTTCCAAAAGTTGATGTTTAACTACCACATCTAAGAGGAAGGGCATCTAATGATGTTCTTCAACATGACCCTGAAGGGAAGGGCAACTATATGTTATCATGGCCTTGAGGTCAAAACCATAACCACCATGGACTTATTTTATTAAGCCTTTCGAAGGGAGTTCACCCCTGAGAAGGATGGCCAATATTGGTTGTGCGTGTTGAATTTGACACGCCAAGAACCACATGAAGATATACGAGCGTATGCCAAGAAGATCAAAGAGGTTTTCGGTAAATTGGATGCCTCTATCCCTATCCCACCTACTGCCTAGTTACAATACTTCTTGCATAGTCTTGATTTTAACATCCAGTGCAGTTGAGTAGTGTCACCTTCGCGGATATAGACACTGCCATTAGATGAGAGCAAAAAATAGAATCCCGACTACAAGCGGCCTATGCTTCTCAAACCAATCCCAATATGGCGCTTGCATCAGCAAATAATTTGCAACTGATAATGGCAGTGGAAGCCAAGGGATAGGGATGGCCAACCCTAATGGAAGAGGGAACGTGGTGCCAAATGTGCTTGTAGTGCTAGCTCTGCCTAGTGTGACTATGCCTATGGCTAGTTAGATGCCTCCAAATGTGGGAGGCCAAGCAGCAAACCCTAACGTCATTCTTGTGGGTCAGCAACCAATGCCTAATCAAATTGTGCGGCCAAGGGACCGACAAGTAGATGATCAGGGTGTTCAAAGATGAGAGAGAGAGAGAGAGACAGGGAAAACTCAATCTCCATGAACCTTCAGGTTCCCATAGCTTTCTTCATTATATCACTCTAACTGAGAAGCACACAATACAATGTAAAGTAACCTAGTCTTAATGTTGACTAGACTGACTAACTCTAGTCAGGTAACCTGCTAACACAAACCCGACTTATTCAATGTAGTCACATGGAGACAACACACACCTAGATGTCACAGATGTTGGTCACACATAAAGATGTACCTACTGAGCTTGACTTCTAACACTGCCTCTCAAGCTCAAAAACAAAACTCAAGTCATCTGCATCACTCCAAGTAGCTGTCTAAAGTGAATGAACTTATCTTTACCAAGTGATTTGGTAAAGATGTCTGCTACCTGGTCTTCAGTCTTCACATGGTCCAAGTCAATCTGATCTGCTAAAACCATTTCTCTGATGAAATGGTAGTGAACCTCAATGTGTTTGGATCTTGCATGATAAATAGGATTGCTTGCTAACATGACACTGCTCAAATTGTCACAGTACAGCCTGACTTTGCTGTCCAAGTGTACTCCCAAGTCATTCAACAATTTCTGTAACCACATAGCTTCACAGGCTGCTAAGGATGCACCACGATACTCTACTTCCGTACTGACAGTGCAACTATAGGCTCTTTCTTACTCTGCCAAGTGATCATGCTACTACCCAATCCAAATGTATAACCACTGGTTGACCTCCTGTCATACGTACAACTAGCCCAGTCCGCATGAGTATACCCCATCAAGTCAAGGGGTTTCCCATATGCATAAAACAACCCATGATCTGTGGTACTCTTTACATATCTTAGAATTCTCTTGATTGCATCCAAGTGTGGTTTGCGAGGCTTTTGCATGAACTGACTGATCAGCCCCACAGCATAACTGAAGTCAGGTCTAGTGATCGTGAGATAGATCAAGCTGCCTACCATTTGTCTGTACATGGTAACATTTTTAATCTTTGTCCCAACATCAATCTCCAGCTTGACATTCTACTCTAAAGGCGTATCCATAGGCTTGCAATCAACCATACCATATTTCTGTAACATGTCCTGAGCATACTGCTTCTGTAGCATCCATATGCATTGAGGTGTAGAGACAACCTCAATCCCCAAAAAATATTTCAGCTCTCCTAGGTCCTTAACCTTAAACTCAGCCTGTAAACATGTCTTTACTTCAGCAATCCTGCTTTCATAATCTCCTGTAATGATTAAGTCATCAACATAGACCACTAGAAATACATAGCCACGATCTGTCTTCTTCACAAACAAACTATGATCAGCAGCACCCAATCGGAAACCATGTTGCTGCAAATAACTGTTGATGCGAGCATTCCATGCTTTGGGTGCCTCTTTCAGCCCATATAATGCCTTTTTCAGCCGGCATACATGTGCTGGAAATTCTGGATGCACATAGCCTTCAGGCTATTCCATGTAAACTTCTTCTTGTAACTCTCCATTCAGAAAGGCATTCTTTACCTCCATCTGCCATAGTTTCTAGCCTCTAGTTGCTGCCAAAGCAATCATAGTTCTGACTGTAGCCATCTTTGCTACAGGGCTGAAAGTCTCCTCATAATCAAGACCATACTGCTGCGCATACCCTTTTGCAACCAGCCTGGCCTTGTATCTTTCCAATGATCCATTTGATTTACATTTTACATTATACACCCACTTGAAGCCAATAGGTGTTTTGCCCTCAGGAAACTGTACAAATCCCATGTGCCATTTTCAACCAAAGTTGAATATTCCTCATCCATAGCAGCACGCCAATCCTCATCTACAACTGCCTCATAAAACTTACTTGGTTCTCTAAAACCTGTTACTTTCATCATATAAGCATAATGACGGGCTGAATATCCAGTGTAAGTATACCTATCAATAGGTTGTCTGACCCTCTCTGATCTCTTGAGCGGTGGCTCACTGTGAGCTTGCCTCTCATGAGGCGGCACATAATGACTCTACCTAGCACCTGGCGTCATAATAGACAGAATCCCCAATTCATGTCTAAGCTGTCACTGCTAGATGAATCATAACCTGCAGTGAGTGGACCTGTTACATCTTCAAAAACCTTTTCTTTTTCCTTATCTGTTCTCCCCCTCACTGACATATCCGTGTCAATTGATGCAGTAGTGTGACTGCGCAATCGTCCTGTCCAAGGACTCACTATAGATGATACATCACCTGTTTGACTACTCATGGAAGTACTCTATGCAGGAGTATTTTCAGCATGACTCATACTGGGTGAGCCATCAATAGGCATTGCAACAGGATTCCCATACCAGGACGCTAACTCATTAAATACCACATCTCTGCTTATGAGTGTTTCATGTGTAGAAGGTACATAACACTTATAAGCTTTCCGTTCCTGTGCATATCCCACAAACACACTCTTCACTGCCTTAGGATCCAATTTCTTCCTCTTCTCATCTGGTATATGCACATATGCAATGTTGCCAAATACCTTCAAGTGCGAAATATCAGGTTTATGACCATACAGCCTCTCACATGGAGTGACACCATGAATCCCTGCTGTAGGGGTTCGATTCAGCACATAGACAGCAGTCATCACTGCTTCAGCCCAATAACCATTTGGTAGACATTTCTCATTCAGCATAGCTCTAGTTGATTCCATTAGGACCCTGTTTTTCCTCTCTACAACACCGTTTTGCTGCGGTGTATAGCTACACGTGAGTTGTCTTCTGATCCCATATTTAGCAAGATACCTGTGAAAGTAATTAGAGACATATTCACCTCCTCCATCTGATCTCAAACAAGATATGTAGCAGCCCAACTCATTTTCAGCATGCTTCTTGAAGTCTTTGAATGCATCAAACACATCATATTTATGCTTCAAAACATAAAGCCAAGTGTACCTGCTGAAATCATCAATAAATGAGACATAATATAGTGCACCTCCAAAAGAAGCATTATGTGAAGGACCCTAGACATCAGAGTGCACCAACTGTAAAGGCCTAGTGCTGTTTTTTACATGTTTCATGAAAGAAAACCATGCATGCTTCCCAAACTGACATGCACGGCATACATGACCAAAGTCATTATACTTGAATTTAGGTAATCCAAGTACTACTTCCTTCTGCTACATAGATTTTAGCTTTTGTACATTGACATGTCCAATCCACTTGTGCTAAATCTCTACATCCCGAATGGCACTCTCATCATGAGCAAACATGGCTGCCTTAAGTCCCGGAATGGTCGCATCCAATGTAAACATCCTGCCATCCCTTTGTAAAATATTACACGGCGCAGCGAACAGAATCTGAGAAAGAGATAGAGAGTACACAACAGATAAGAGGAGAATCAGTAAATTCTTTAACTTCAAACAACTGATACAAAGATGGCTCTGTCCACCCGTGCGCTTCCACTGAGTGAAGCTTAGATGGCGATCTAGACAGAAGATAGGTGAAGAGTTTAAGGCTAGCTGGAACAACAACTCTGACTGGGTGAAAGATTAGTGTAAGATGGCTGCGAAGGGGTTTAGCTTTTATAGCCTGCGAAGGTCGTTAGGTCGGCCTATTGACCGACCTACCATATGAGCCTCCACTAGTCGGCCAGGGAATATTCCAGGGAATATTCCCTTTACCATCGGGCCGGGGGCGCTGCCCCCGGACCCCCGCCAGGGGGGGCCGCTGGCCCCCCTGGGACCCCCCAGCCAGGGGCCGCTTCCGCGGCCCCCGGACCCCACAATAGGGGCCCCTTTTAACTCCCTTACCACGCAACTCAATGCAATGTGCCTCGAGTTGCTACCAGCTTAACCACTCCGTCTAACCCAAAGATTAGACCCACAACAGTCACCTTTTTGCCATCCGGTCACATAGACCTCATCTGATATACAAGTCAGGACTCAACCAATGTCCGGGCTCACATTTGGCTTCTCCTCATAATGGGGGCCTTACAACTTTGAGCACCATGGATCATTGGTAGCACCTAATGAGGGTGGGGGCATTGATCATATCTAACACCCCCCCTCAATGTCCACCCATAGGTGAACTATCTCCTCGGCCCAATGCCGAGTCTCTGAAGATGAACTTGAAGCAGATCCTTCGTAAGTGCTTTGGTGAAGATATCTGCTCCATTCTCCTCTGTTGGACAGTAGACCAGTTCCACTATCCCATCCTCCATCAAATCACGCACATAGTGATACTGGATCTCTATATGTTTGGTGCGTGCATGAAACACTGGATTTTTGGCAATGGCGATGCAACTCTGATTGTCACATCTCAGCACAGTTGGTTCTTCATCCTGCACTCCCATATGCCATAGAATCCTTCTCAACCATACGGCCTCACATGCAGCAAAACAAGCTGCCTTGTACTCTGCTTCGGTAGAAGACAATGCCACTGTTGGTTGCTTCTTACTAATCCAAGAGAAAATTCCTGAACCCAAAGAGAAACAATAACCAGAAACTGACTTCCTGGAATCAATGTCTCCTGCCCAATCTGAGTCACAGTTCCCCACAAGAGAAGTTCCGAAACTGTATGTGATACCATAGTCAAGAGTTTTCTTCAAGTATCTGAGCACCCGCATCCCAGCCTTCCAATGACTCTCATGAGGTTTGTTTGAGAACCTGCTCAAAACACCAACAGCAAAACTGATATCTGGTCTGGTGTTACACAAGTAGATCAGACTGCCGACCAACCTCCTATACCTCCCAATGTCTGCTAATGCTGATGTATCCTCGACGGATAACTTTGCATTCACCTCCATAGGTGTAGCTATCTCCTTGCACTCGGTCATGCCAAATGCCTTCAAGATCTCCCATGCATACTTCTTCTGAGAGATGAAGATCTTTCCTGGCTCTTGCCAGACTTCAATCCCCAAACAATAGTGCAGCAAGCCCAAGTCTGTCATTTCAAACTCAGAACTCAAAGCCTTTCGAGTTTGGTTGATCATATCTTCATAGTCACCTGTAATAAGAAGGTCGTCCACATATAGGACAATCACTACAGACTTTTTACCATCCCTGTAAACATACAAGTTAGCATCTGAGGCACATCTGTTGAAGTTTAGGTTTAAAAAGAACCTATCTATCCGCTGGTACCATGCTCTGGGGGCTTGTTTCAGCCCATACAATGCCTTCTTCAGTTTACACACTTTGTTCTCAGAATGGGGGGCCTCAAACCCTGGTGGCTGAGCCACGTACACCTCCTCCTTGAGGTCACCATTTAAGAACGCTGACTTAACATCCATTTGGTACACTGGCCACTTCTTGTGGGCAGCCACTGCAAGTACCGTGCGAATAGTGGTCATTCTGGCAGTTGGGGCAAATGACTCTTGAAAATCAAACCCTTCAACTTGTGAAAATCCTTGGGCAACTAGTCTAGCTTTGTACTTTTCTAAGGTACCATCAGCCTTGTACTTTACCTTCCAGATCCACTTGGTGCCAATAATCTTCCGCTTTGCTGGCCGATCCACTAGCTCCCAAGTGTCATTCTTCATTATGCTGTCATACTCCGCCTGCATAGCAGCCTTCCATGATGGATCTGCAAGTGCTTCTTCTAAGTCAGTTGGCTCCTTTACTTGTCTCATAATCTCAACCATCAAGGCCATGTTGACTATGTGAGCAGAAGCCCTCCTTTGCTCCTCTATTCTCTGAGACCTCCTTGGTCCGTCTGCCTTCTCCTCAACAGATGCAGGCATAGGATTATTGTGGTCATAGAGCTGCTTCACCCAGCGCGGCAATGGCTTTTCCGGTGGGGTGATGTCAGGTTGGTGAACTTTTTCCTCATCATCTGAAGATGATGCTTCCTCCTCCTTAAGGATAGGGATAGCTCTCGGGACAGGTTCATAGTGGACTACTTCTTCGCTTGATGATAAAGTGGAAGACCTTGCCTTCTCCTCCTCCACTGTATGCGGCTCCTCCTTGAACACCACATCACGGCTCGCGATGATCTTCTTTGCCTCTTGGTCATATAACTTGTAAGCCTTCTGCTCATCACTATAACCCAAGAAGATACATTTTCTGCTTTTTGGTTGTAACTTGTTTCTCTTCTCATCTGGAACATGTGCATAACATTCACATCCAAAAATTCTGAAATGTGAAACAGATGGTTTCTTACCAGTGTAAGCCTCATGAGGTGTTTTTCCCTTGAGAGCCTTTGTGTAGCTCCGATTTAGAATGTAGACTGCAGTATTAACAGCTTCAGCCCAAAAATGGTTAGGCAATCCCTTGCCCTTTAGCATGCATCTTGCCATCTCCACAATGGTACGATTCCTGCGTTCCACAACACCATTCTGCTGAGGTGTGTGAGGCGTCGTCAATTGACGCTTGATCCCTTTGCTCTTGCAAAAGCCTTCAAACTCCTTTGAGTTGAACTCACCACCACCATCTGTTCTAAATTTCTTCACACTTTTCCCTGTTTCATTCTCAACAAGTATTAGCCATTCTTTAAACTTACCAAAAGCTTGAGCCTTATCACGAAGGAAGTACACCCACATCTTCCTACTGTAGTCGTCGACAATCAACATAAAATAAGAAGATCCCCCCAAGGCCTGTGTAGGCATCTTACCACACAAGTCAGCATGCACCAACTCTAGAGGAGCATGTGCTCTATTCTTGCTTTCTTGTGGAAATGCCTTTCTCTGTTGCTTGCCCATCATACAAGCTTCACATGGTTCCTTCAATTCAGTTATTGTAGGTAGGTGAGCAACCATACCTTGCTTTTGCATCTCCTTCAATACTGCAAATCCGATGTGTCCAAACCTTTCATGCCAAAGCTTACTTGTGCCCACTCCAGCGGTGGCTGTAAGAGCACTTAGCTCATACAGGTTGTTCCTTCTTTCTCCTTTGCCAACAATTGTGCCAGCACTATCAATAATTTCTGCACCTGTCTTCTTGAACCTCACTTCATGACCAAGATCAGTTATGGCAGCAACTGATAAGAGATTTCTCCTGATTTCGGGAACATACAACACATTTGAAAGCTTTTTGACTTCACCATTTGCAGCAACAAAAGAAATAGTACCTGTGCCCGCAGCAGGGCATTTAGCATCATTTCCAACCGTCACAGTGATGGATTCTTGTAGAGGCTGCATAGAACTGTATAGACCTTTCTTGTTGGTCATGTGACGGGAGGCCCCACTATCCAACACCCAAGAGTCAGTGGTAGATTCTTCTTGCGCCGAGGAGCACACTTCCTCAACGGTCGCCATGAATAATTCCAACTCTGCTTCAGCCGTATTGGCTGTCTCTTTCCCTTTAGTTTTAAGGGTACCATTCTTTTCATCTGCCTTTTTGACACGACAATCTGCAATTGCATGTCCTTTCTTCTTACAGTAGAAGCACTCTCCTTGAAACTTCTTCTTGCCGCCCTTTTTCTTTTTGTCACCATCATTTTTGGTGGAGGAAACACCTTTGCCTTTTGCATTGGCAGAGAATGCAACATCTCCATTGTTGCTTCCTTCTCGGGCTTTCAGCCTCAACTCCTCCTCCATTAATAATGCACAAAACTCCTCAAAAGTCAAAGCTTGAGGTCTCACCTGAGTATTAAGGGCAGTTACTAGTCCATCAAACTTTTGTGGACAAATCCGAAGACACCTCCGAGCTAGCTCTTCGCTAGTCTTTTGTATCCCAGCGCCAGCCATCTGGTCGCGCAGATTCTTAATCCGAGTGATGAATGCTTCAACCGTCTCTCCTTCAGCAAACTTCTCCGCTGCTAGTTGATTCTCCAAGTTTTGAATCCTTGTTTGGTTTCGTGTTTCATATTGACTCCTTAGTACATTCCAAGCCTCTGACGCTTTGGTTGTATGCTGAATCAGAGTCAAAACACTGTCAGAACAGCTTGTAACTAAGGCACACAATGCATCTGCATTCCTTCGTTTCCAAGCTCGTAGAAGATCTGCATTCGGAGGAATCATCACACTAGGATTTGATGGGTCGGGGGTAGGCTGTGGTTCTGCGTCAGTCCCCAGCACAGTCTCCAGAAGCTCATAAGAATCAAGGATAGTTGTAATTTTGAACTTCCACAAGGTGTAGTTTGTACCATCTAACTTGCCTTCGCTGAAGGTTGGTGGACGAATCCTCAGTGTTTGAATAGCCGGTACAGCAGCACCACCTCCTGCACCGCTTCCTGATGCGCCAGAACTGCTTCCCGGAGTCGACATCGTTTCTCTTTGCTGTTGAAGCCTTTGCCTCTTGCACGCTCTCCGATCTCTAGAGCCCCCTGGGCTCTGATACCATGTAAAATATTACACGGCGCAGCGAACAGAATCTGAGAAAGAGATAGAGAGTACACAACAGATAAGAGGAGAATCAGTAAATTCTTTAACTTCAAACAACTGATACAAAGATGGCTCTGTCCACCCGTGCGCTTCCACTGAGTGAAGCTTAGATGGCGATCTAGACAGAAGATAGGTGAAGAGTTTAAGGCTAGCTGGAACAACAACTCTGACTGGGTGAAAGATTAGTGTAAGATGGCTGCGAAGGGGTTTAGCTTTTATAGCCTGCGAAGGTCGTTAGGTCGGCCTATTGACCGACCTACCATATGAGCCTCCACTAGTCGGCCAGGGAATATTCCAGGGAATATTCCCTTTACCATCGGGCCGGGGGCGCTGCCCCCGGACCCCCGCCAGGGGGGGCCGCTGGCCCCCCTGGGACCCCCCAGCCAGGGGCCGCTTCCGCGGCCCCCGGACCCCACAATAGGGGCCCCTTTTAACTCCCTTACCACGCAACTCAATGCAATGTGCCTCGAGTTGCTACCAGCTTAACCACTCCGTCTAACCCAAAGATTAGACCCACAACAGTCACCTTTTTGCCATCCGGTCACATAGACCTCATCTGATATACAAGTCAGGACTCAACCAATGTCCGGGCTCACATTTGGCTTCTCCTCATAATGGGGGCCTTACAACTTTGAGCACCATGGATCATTGGTAGCACCTAATGAGGGTGGGGGCATTGATCATATCTAACACCCTTCTGCCCTTGGCAATTAACTTGCAACCATTTCCATACTCCTCAATGAAGCATCCATCTTTGTTAAATCTCACTTGCAGATTTTGTTCTGCCATTTGACCCACAGACAAAAGATTCATTGTTATAGTCGATACATGTAATACATCATGCAGGCCTTTCTTCTTGCCATCAGGCATCATAAGAGGAACAATCCCTTTATGCTTTATGTCATGTTAGGTGTCATCCCTAGTACATACATGACCATGTGTACCTTCAACCATCTCATCAAACCACTCTCCATGCGGTGTCATGTGGTTTGACGCTCCAGAGTCAATGTACCATCTATCATCTCTATCATGTCTCGATGCATTTTTGGATACATGCTGCACGGCAAAGAGTCTATCAACTTGCTCATCATGAGCACCACTGGAAGATGCATAGTGCCCATGCTGTCTATCCTTTGCCTTCATATCTCCCTGCTTCCTGTAGTAATCCTTTGCAATGTGCCCATACCTGCCACAATAATGGCAATCTTTGTCCCCGTTGGACTTATTTGAAGACTGCCATGAACCAAATCCACCACCTCTACCTCGGGGTGATCTCCCCCTACATCTAAACCTGTCAAATCCACGATGGCCTTGTGTATTTGCACCATACCAATTACCCTGCTATTGTTGTTGTCCATAAGCATTACGAGTGTCACCACGACCTTGAAATGAACCACGACCTCTAAATCCTCTGCCACGCTGGCTAGAGTGTAACACAGTGTCTCTACTCTAAGATGTACTAGAACCTGTATTCAAACCAAGTTTGACCTCCTCATGCAACAACAAAGCAACTAGCTCTTCCCAGGTAGGGGGCTCTTCTCTAACAGAGATGGATATGTCAAAAGCTTTGTACTCTTTCCCTAATCCATTCAAGGAAACAGCAATCATATCATCTTCTGATACACTTGAGCCAATGGTAGCAAGTTGATCAGCTATGGTCTTAATCTCTGTGGTATACACTTGGATGCTCCTGCCATTCCTAGACATGTTGTTGAACTATTGTTTCAACTGATATTTCGTGCATGTATCATGGTTCCATAATTTTTCATCAGTATGTCCCAAGCATCCTTCGGAGTCTCACATCCAGTGATTTGAATTACCATAGCATCAGATATACATAGAGAAAACCAATGAAGTACCTTGCATGCTCTCTCATTCCATAGCCTATAAGCTCTTTTCTGTTCATTAGTTGGATTCGTTGTAGGCAACATAGGAGCAGCCTCATCTCCTGTACATAGATCCCAATAACCTCTGTCAACCAGAAAGTTTTTCATCTTGAATTTCCATAATGCAAAGTTCTTGTTGTCTAACTTTTCTCCAACTATCTGAGTGATATTGTCAATCCCATGTGCATTAGCCATGATGCAATAGACTGTCTATCAAGTGCCTGACTCCCTGCAAGTCGATAAGTATCACTGACCAAGTTTAGTCCACAATAGTTTATGATAGTATTTTGCAATTAATTGCAGTAAAAAACCGGGGTATTTCAGCCCACTGATAACCCAAAACAACCCACAAATAAGTGGTCTCAGCTGTAGGTATAACTATCAATACATAAGCTATTTACTTGCTTCAGCTTAAGCTTCTACAACCTCACTGCCAGGGTGAATACATGCAGTCTGAAAACTGTAAATTGTGAGTAACCAGCAGCAATTCCAAGGTCAAAACTGAGTGGTATTCATGTCATACATGTCCCAAAACTTCCCAGATAGCTGCTAGTACATTTGGCAGTCAAGACATAACCACAGAGGCACAAAACAGTGCATAACCAGCAAGTATAAGTGACATAAATTTGCTTACAAATCACCAAAAACCAATATTTTGGCAACCAAGATGTATTTCAGCTTCAAATGTCCTCAAGACATGTCATAAATTTACTTTGTAGTGGCAAGTTCAATACATGAGCATTTGAGTAGGTGTAGACAACCTGTCTTCATTAATCACTATCAAAGAGTACATGACTGTTCATAACCATGACTATTCACAACCAGCCCAAGCACTGTCAAGGGACTTATTTCAAGTTCAGATTTGAATATTTAGCAGCATCCAATGCTTTCCTCAATCCTCCATACATTCAGCATGCATATGTCAGTTCATATAGGTGATAGAAGCTCCAAAGTGACATGTATTGCTTCAGCAAGATACAATGCTTGTCATTCACTGTGTAATGACAGCTTTCAGCCATTAACATATTTTAGATCTGAATGATTTCAGTGAGCAACTTTAGCTCAGATGCATTTCATCAAGTACATATGTCCTCCTGGCATATACCTTTGCTCGCTTTTGGGTATGTTTGAGGGCTCCAGATTCATGTCATAAATGCATACATGCTTTGTAATGCATGTATACAACATGCCAGTGTTTGTTGCAGACCTACAGTCTCTATTCTCAGCTCATAGGTGAGCTCTCACATAAGCATTTACACCTTGTACTCTTCAAGTACCTTCCACTAGTCTTTGTTAGGCATTTAGCCACTTCATATCACTTGCATATGATGTTTTTCAGCCACGAAGATGTCTATAGAATACAGGCGCAGTTTGCGTAGATCTGTCCTCCACTCTAGCAGTTCGATTTGATGATGGTGATGATGATGAAGCACACACTAGTGCTTAATACCCCCTTCACAAGGCTCTAAACAAGCCACAAACAGTAGCTTGAACCATAGAGTAAGCAATCACACAATGCCTACCTTCCATCACAATGACAGCTTGTTTGATCTTTGAGAACCCTTGATCTTCCACTCTTGCAAGTCTTCTTGACTTCCTCCTGCTCCAGAGAGCTCAACCTGGCAACGCTCTGATACCATGTTCAAAGATGAGAGAGAGAGAGATAGGGAAAACTCAATCTCCATGAACATTCAGGTTCCCATAGCTTTCTTCATTATATCACTCTAACTGAGAAGCACACAATACAATGTAAAGTAACCTAGTCTTAGTGTTGACTAGATTGACTAACTCCAGTCAGGTCACCTACTAACACAAACCCGACTTATTCAATGTAGTCACATGGAGACATCACACACCTAGCTGTCACAGATGTCGGTCACACATAAAGACGTACATACTGAGCTTGACTTCTAACACAGGGCTATGAGTTGAGTTCGTCAAATGTCCCTAGCAAAGTCAAGGACATGATAAAGCACTACATAGATATGATCTCTGAACAATATCGAAAAATAGCCATTGATGTTAATTTCTTAAAGAAACAACAGAATCTGATAGAGATTCAATGCCCCGAAGAGGGTGCACCCACTAGATTCAGCTGCAAATGGTGCGGTGGGCAATATTATCCATGTAATTGCCCAAATTTAAAGTGCAACATTTGCGAGAAGTCTGGCCATTTAGCAGCCACCTGTTGGAGCAAGATCAGTTCCCTCCAGCAAGGTAGTCGGCAACTAGGGCCTGTTAATCATCGTGTGCAAGGAAACAATTTTCAACAGGATGATGGGCTGAAACAAATACTCCAAAGGGGTAAGGATACTATCGAAGAACTACCAGATGGCAGTGGGGTGAGCCTCATTGAGGCTGTGCAGGTTAATGGCTCTGAAGCTTCTAGCCTATGTGCCCTAATAAGAGGCCAAAAACATAGAGAAGGTGACAAAGATCAAGTAAAACCTATTGACGGAAACCTTAGGCAGGTTGATAAAGGAACGAAGTTCTAAATCTTGACGAGGAAGGGGGACCTCTAAAGCTTGTAGAGAGTAAATCTGGTACTATGAAAGAGATCAAGAGGTGTGGAGAAAGAAGGTGAGAGTTAAAAAAGAGGCAATAAAGTCGGTGCAATGTCCTAAAGAGCGGATGGTTTGGTGCGAGAAGCGAGTTTTAGTGAATTATCATGAAATTGATTTAGCTAGCTCCCTTTGCAATGTTAAACTAGACATGAATCTCTTGCAGCTAATCAAGCTATCGCCAGGAGTACACAAAGAATTCAAAAAGATCTTGCATACAGGTTATATCGTAGAACCCTTGGGAATAGTGCATGTAGTGGATGATTGGTTTGAACATGCCGAAAAGCAATGCCCAAGGGTTGTAGCCTATGTTGATGGGATTCTAGTAGATAATGCTATCGTCGACACATGATCCTCAGTTAATATTATGAGTTCGAAATTGATGGAGAGATTGGGTCTTGCGATTCAAAAATATTACTCCACAATCCTTAAAATGGCCGATGATAGTCTGAGATAGCCGGAGGGCTGCATTACTAAAGTCTGCGTGACAATTGCCAATGTAGAATGCATGTTGGACTTTAGGTTAATCCGATTTGCAGGGCGTTCGAGTTACCAATAATTGCTTGGTGGACCTTGGATTTTGCAAGCAGACTGTCAAGTAGATATACCCACTCGTAGATTGATATTTGGCAGAGGTGCTAGACGTGTGGTAGTTGATGCATATCCTCAATCACCTTAAAGTGAGCGAGCTCCCCTGTCTTCTACAGAGTTAGAGACAATGGAAGATGTGTCTGCAAGTGAGACGTCATCAACTAATGAATCCAAAGAGGGATCAACCACAGAAGACGTCTATCAAGTAACGTTGAACGAGCCATTAGAAGCTCAAGATAGAATAAGGGACGTAGATGTTATCGAACTAGACCTTGGTACTCCAAATGATGAGCGGCCAATAAAGCTAGGGTCCATGCTTAGTGCAGAGGAACAAGAGGATTATGTCAATTTGATCCAAGAGTTCCACGATATTTTCACTTGGAGTTATGAATGCAGCATCAACTTTCATTTTATAATAGCTGCACTTTCAATAGGCTCATTATAGGTCAAAATGTCAACTAAATTAGCTCTTGGAGCATCCTCTTTCAAATAAGTAAGTTTGAATTTTTGTAGAACCAACAACCATTTAGTTACCCTTGGGGAATTTTCAAAAGACTACAAAACCTACATTAGTAACTTGGAACTAGTAAGTACTACAAAAAACCATTTAGTTACCCTCATGGAATTTTCAATAGACTACAAAACCTACATCAGTAACTTAGAACTACAATAGTATTTTGGAACTAGTAAAAGTACTACAAATTGTTTTTGAATTAGATATGACTCCCATCTTTTAATTGTATATATAGGCATCCATACTAATTGCTCTTCTTCTATCGAAGCCTTTTTAGTTTCTCGAATAGATCTACTTGTATAAAACATAGGTTGCATGTAAGACATTTCCTTCTCTTTTGGCATTAAAATAGCT